>NC_133647.1:161286029-162705495 GCF_009905375.1 Apium graveolens
CTACAATTCCTAAAATTAACTAAAAATCATGGTTTGGTTCCTGGGAACGTTCTGAATGCAGTGGTGGTAACCAGTTTTACCCAAAATCAACCAAAATGAAAACCCCAATTCGAATTAAAATATTTATATGAACATAAACCCTATTTTTAAATCAGAGAATCAAACTCAAATTTAACCATGTTATTGAGCTCAATTTTTGACATATAATATACCAAATTGACCAGAAAATTATTATCTACACGATGAAATCATCAAATCATATCAACAACATCAAGAACAAAAATTCATAATTTAACCTATAATTAATTCAAATTAAAATAATTAAATCAGAAAAATACCTTGATTTTTGGGTAAAAACTGATGATTGATTATGATTCTATATTCCGAGAGCTTTGTTTTGATATATTGCACGCTTGAATCGGAAGTTCGGTAACGCCTTCGTTTGCGCGTTTGATTTTCAGGAACGTATTGGTTTCCTGGGTTTTTCTCTATATTTACTGTATTTTTACTAGTTGTAAATGAATAAACGAATAAAATGAAATAAGAAATATGCTATTTATATTTATGGAATATTGGTTCATTCTGGATCATTTTGGATCGATAAATTAGTTGCTTAGCCACTAAGTAACTACAAAACGATCCAAAAATATATTACTTAGCCGCTAAGTAACTATAAAAACGATACAATTTAATATCAGATTTGGATAATTATCAAAACCGAGCTTTTCATAAAACACCATATACGAAAATAATGTAAAAATATCCCGTCTCTCGAGAATACGGGTTTTGTTGATTTATAGAAATGGTTATCGTACCGAAAATCTTGTATCGGGCCGCGCACGGGTCAAACCGTAATCCGGATCGAAAAAGTCAAAACACGGAAAATATCCGGAATTACCAGATTAAGTTAGGAAGGAGTTTTTGGAAGAGTTTCGGGTTATAAAAACGCAAAAACAGTTGAAGTCGGACGATTCCCGGCTTTATAAAACAGTTTTGTAATTATTCAGAAAATATAATAATTCATAAATCATTAGAAAATCATATAACACTCCAAAAATTACCAGAAAAATACCATAATTATCTATATTTTAATCTACACATTTAAAAATTAAAATATTCAAATAATATCATATATAAACATCCCAACATCAATTCCAATTATCATATAATTTACTAAAATTCATATAAAATCACATAAACAATTCCAAATAATAATAATAATAATATTTGAAAATATGGGATATTACAGAGTGAGGGAGAGAGAGGGATGGAGGGAGGGGGGGAGAGAGAGAGAGAGAGAGAGAGAGAGAGAGAGAGAGAGATGGAGGTAAAAAGAAGGAGGAGGGAGCATATATACTTGGTGCAAAGGCACCAAGGTAATTTCACCCAAAAGCTGATTTTCTTTCTTTTTCTTTTTTATGCAAAAATACAATACAATAAATATATTATAGCTCTATACAATGTGCAAATGGCTAAGCTTTTATTTTTATAATATAAAACATAAAATTATCTCTTCACCCATATTTTTAAAATAAATTTTGAGCAACTGTTTTAATATCTATACGTTTTATAATTAAACCTCCAATAATAGCAATAAGCTTTTAAAAATCATTTTTAAATACTAAAATAAGTACAACTATTATTTTTAGAAAGTCTCTAGGACTATTTTAAGGATAATAAATTCACACCTTGATCATTTTTTCATAATTTTATAAAAACATATAAGGATCAATTAATCCTTACTTTTATTCAATAATTCCATTTAAAAATAATTAGAATCTCGTAAATTACCGAATCACACTTATAACTTTTGAGTATCATATATTCACATAAAACATCAATCACATTTCGTATTTGTACACCTTAGCACATCATTTCTCCCTTTTAATTACTGGTTAATCGAGTAATAATTACCCGATAATTCAAATAATTATACAACTTTTTCAATTACGAATCCAAATCACAGAAATACACTAGAGGATTCAATATTTATCATATCTTAATATAATCCACAAATTTTATTATTCTTAACCCTTTTCACTAAATCCTTCTTTCGCACTGTGGTTCCCGTTCTACCTAACGGCCCGACCAAAACATAGCTTAAGCCTTTCGCTGACTCATCATACTGGAACGAGACATTTTACGTTCTCGTTTTCTATTACACGAAATTACACATAAGCCACATAAGTATATAACTTTATATTTATACTCATAAGTCCACATAATTCATAATTAGATCACAAAACTATATTTTATTAATATAATTACATCATGAAAATCCCAGTCGTTACAGATATAGTACGAAGGCCTGAGAGTAACACTAGTCACGTGTGAACCAGGCCATTGTACTAGGTGTTAGTGATTCATGAAAGGAAATTGATTATTATTATTAGGAAGATTTTCAAGTGAGGATTCGTATCTGAGAATACAGGTTTTATGGTTTATACGAAGTCTCAAGAGAGAAGACTTAATGACAGGACATCTTTGGAAGTGCAGGGCTTTACGGAATCTAAGTTAAAGTGATCACTATCTTGTAGTAGGAGTCCCCCTGATCAGTTTATTGCATATCAGAAGCAATATCCTGGAAATACAGTTCAATATCTCAGTACAGGAACTAATCTTGACTTGGTACAAGCCTTAGGGAATAAATGAGAGCCAAAACAAATTCAAGAGTGCATCACTACTCCCTATGGTACCCAGTTAGCATCTTAGTAGAATGATTAGATATTTTTTTAAGGCAATTGAACTTCCTAGCTCTACTAGAAAGTCTTGGTTGCAGGTTAAAAACTAGGATGAGTGAGAAAAATGCACACATGTGCTTCAAGGACCCACATAATCTTTCCAAAGTTTCCGAGGAGTATAAGTCGCAAGAAAGTCCCTCCCATGGCTATCATAGTCACAATTAAGATCATCCAAGGTCTTCAAGGTCGTGATTTAGAGTGTAAAAGGGTTCTTGGTCACCAGTTAGAGGATCATGCTAAGAAGCTAAGTAAAAACTCCCTCTCCTAGCTACATGGTCGCAAGTTAGCCTTCTCCTGGCTATCAAGGTCTCAAGTAAGCTTGGATGGATGGAAAACTAAGTTGAAAACCTCTCCTTATACTCCTGGTTGCCGTAATTAAATTTTGCAACTTCAGGGATGCAAGTTACATGATTATACAGGTTATCAATTTGAAATGAAAGGATATAATCAAGCCACGTAGTCTCTCTTATCTTTCCAGCCTATCAGCCTATATAAACAAATAGATGCATATTGAAATTGCATCTCTCCAACATTGAATATATTTAGATTTCTTAAAAGCTTGATTTGACAAGGAGAGGTCATGCCAAATTTGATTTAAACCATTTAAAGACTTACATAATTGATACACTCATCATTTAAGGCTTTTTTGATTGTATTGAATACCATTTGATAAGAGCTTTAGATTTTTAGAGTGATAAATACAAGTTATAGTTTGATAGCTTATATTTTATATTGGCTTTATCTTTTTGTAACTTTGAATATTTGTTCAAAGGTGTTAGCAACCCTTTGCGGTTTAATTTTTTAATAATAAGACTTATTCCGTGAATCTCCTTGTGTTTGTTTATTTCATTTTTGAGTTTTATTTTCCGCTGCATTATTTGACGAAAAATGAAGAACATACATTCACCCCCCTGTAACCTTTTGGACCTAACAATTGGTATCAGAGCTTGTTGATCGATATACAGATCAGATCCATTAGATTAGCAAATTTTGTTGTTGATTTTGGTTGTACGGGGTCTGGGAGTGCTTCTGATGTGTAGATCTGATTTTAGGTTTATTGGTTTTGACTTGACTGGTTTGGTATTGTTGACTAACTGGGTTATCATATTTTGAGACGGTATATTGCGAATTTTTCTCAAATCTGAAAAGATGAGTGCTCAGAAGTTAGTAGTATTAATGTTCCTCAGTTTGATAAATCAAGATACAATCTATGGAAGAAGAAAATACTACTATATATTCGGGCTTCAAATCCATAGTATATGAGGGTATTAAGAGAAGGAGGACATGTGCCGATGAAGGAGCATCCAGAACTTCCTAATATGAGATGGTCATGTCGTGAATCAGAATGGACGGCTCATGACAAAGAACTGATAGCTCTTGATGAAGGCATATAACTTATTTTGGTGGATTCAATGGATGATGATATGAGTCATCAAATTATGGTCTATGAAAATGCCAAGCACATGTGGGAGACCATAGAATTGCTTATATAAGGAATGGAAGATGTCAGGCAAAATCGACTAGATAACATGACTTCACAATATGAGGCGTTTAAGTCCTTTCCTGGAGAAAGCATTACACAAGTATTTGAAAGACTTAATAAATTGTTGAATGAATTTAGTATTCATGGAAAGACTTATCCTCAGAGAGAAGTCAACAGGAAGTTTATGTTAGTCCTACCTCACCATCTATAGAATAAAGTTTCATCTGTGCGTGAGCGTGTTGACTTTGAAACCATGACACTTGAAAAGATGTATGGTAAGCTGAACACTCATGAAATGGAGCAGGAACAAAGGAAGATTATCTATGGTGGTGGTACAGTTGATAGTAAGAATGCTGAACTACTCAAGACAACTGACCTTGTAGCCAGTGGAATCAAAGAGCTTGACATTACTGCTGAAAAGCCTAAGACCAAAGTTGAAGCGCTCTTTGAAGCTGAAATAGATTATGGAAGCCTCTCTGGTAATCCAAGTGACTACTACACCATTGAGGAGCTGCAGGGTATGGAAGGCCCTATTATGGCCAACTTAATTAGGATGTTCAGTAACATCAGGTTTAGAAGAAAACAAGGCTTTAGGGTTCTGGAAGCCGCAATCATGGTCAGAGGTCAAGTTCATCTTCTAGATCAGGTTATAAGACAGGGATGGTAGACAGAAACAAGTTCAGATGCTACAATTGTGATGATATTAGGTACTATGCCATTGAATGTAGGAAATTCCAACAAGCAAGGGATAGAGGCAAAGCTTATTAGAAGAAAGACTCAGGTAGCTCAAGAAAGTACCCAGTGAAATCTTACATAGCTGAAGGGAAGAGCTGGGATGATACTGATGATGAAGAAGAGTAATATGGAAATTTAGCATTAATGACAGAATCTTCTTATAAGGTAAAATTCCCAATTATTCTTGCTTTACCCCCTGATAACTTGTGTGAGAATGAATATTGTGTCACCTTCAGGCATATTGTCCTAGTGTATGGAAATGTTATTTCTCATCACCATCTTAAAGCATGATGAAATATAAAGAAATGCATTGAACAACATGATGCCGCAAAATAAGTGTATAAAAACGTTAGTACTACACTAAGATGTACTTTGGTTGATGTCGAAGACCTTAAAGTAGAACTAAAGGAAGTTACAGATGAAAATGATAAGTTAGTTCTATATAGGATCAGTGTGGAGAATCTTAAGCAAAATAATGCTTATTTAGAGCTTATGATTAAAAAGCACCTTGAGACAGAGGAAGAGCTTAAGAACAAGAATGCAGAATTAGAAACTAAATTGCATGTTTTCACTGATTTTGCAAATCTTGCTAAATGTTAGGACAAAAATACGCGCTAAAATTACACGAAAGTATACGTGTTCGCAAGTAGTATAAGATATAAATTAGATTCGTTTCACAGAGACTGGTTTAGATTAACTTCAATTTATGCACTTATGCAACAATGGTATGTCTATCGTTTAATGCTTAGACAATAACAAGTTGAGATTGATTATAAGTAAGATTAAACTAACATGCAAACAACTAAGTGATTAAAAAGGGTTGATGGGATTATAACTTCATTACTACTTCATTCAAAGTCATTGTTCTTAACCTTAGTATGCAATGGTGATGAAAACTAATCAGATAACACGAAACTAGTAAACACCAATTGTCGTTGCACGAATACCCTACTACCAGACATCCACAAAAGAGATAGAAGCTGAATAGACACCAATTATGTTGAGACCCTATATGTCTATAGAATTTAACAACATAACGGTTTAATGAACAAGTTATCTATCGTGATTACATAGGGCAAGTAAGATGGTTAAAATTACCTATAAATCATGCATAATAAATACATGAACCTATGCTAGCATGGCAAGTTCTAAACCTCTATATTCACTGTCGCTTCAATAGAGATTAACACGCTATCTTATATATTCGTGAGTCGTGACACACATAAGATGAATAATCACAACCAATACTAGGATATCATACAATCACCACACACTAGGTATCACAATAATTAACTATAGAAATCCATAAGTAAATCTGTTAGAACCCCACGATAACGATTAGTTCATAACTGAACTCATCATCGTGGGTTCCGATGAAAGCATGGTAAATAAACTAAGATAAACTAAGTCTGAAATAACTGAATAAATATCAAAGTACGTTAACAAGAGTATTAGGTTCAAACAATAAAGAAAACAAAAATTCCAAGATTACAACTTAAGCAAAGAATCACAAGTAAAAACTATATCTTCTTCTCCTTCGTTGTATTGTGCTATTAGGTCTTCTCGCTGCTATCTCATGGCTCTCGTATATCAAAAACATCTTTTTGGAGTCTTTAAATTCCAGCCCATCCAATCAAGAGTCCAGTAAATCAGTCTTCTAATAGAATCAGGAATCTGAAAAATCGACCTAGCATGGCCGCCCTGAGTTCCTGCGCAGCCGCCCTGGGTTTCTGTTAAGTGAGCGCGACCGCCCTGAAGACTGGCGCGGTCGCCTTGAGCTTCTGGAAAAACTTATTTTTCTTTTCTTCTTGACTTCAATGGTTGGTTTCTTTCACGCAATAAACGGAGGCTTGTTAGGGCTAAACAAACGCTAATAATTTACGCAAGTATACGCGTTCGCCAGTAATATAGAATCTTTTCTAGTTCATTTCCATAGAGACTGGCGTTGGTTAACTATGTAATTTATGCACCTATGTACCGATGATATGGTTATTATCCAATGCTAAGACAACAACAATTTGGGTTGTTTATACTAGGAATTAAACTAATGATTATAACTAAGAGAGTAAAGAGAGTTGTATATTATATGAAACAAACATGGGATTCTAACTTCATTCAATACTTTATTCAATAGTCTTATCATTCTTAACCTTAGCATGCAATGGTGATGACACTAATCAGATAACACGAAACTGCTAAACGCCAACTTTCGTTGCACAAATAACATACTACTAGACATCCATAAATGAGATAGAAGCTGAATAGACACCAATTATATTGAGACCCTATATGTCTATAGAATTTGACAACATAATGGTTTAAAGCACAAGTTATCTATCATGATTACACAGGACAAGTAAGATGAGTAAAATTACCTACGAATCATGCATAACAATAACACATGAACCTATGCTAGCATGGAAAGTTCTAAATCCTTAAATTCACTGTCGCTTCATTAAGAATTAACACGCTATCTTACAAGTTCGTGACTCTTATAAGACGAATAAGCACAACCAATACTAGGTTATCGTTCAATCACCACACACTAAGGCATATAAATAATTTAACTAAAGAAATCCATAAATAAATCTACTAGAACCCCACGATAATGATTAGCCCATAATCGGACTCATCATCAACGTGGGTTCCGATGAAAGCATGGTATATAAACGTAGTCTTTATACTTAAATAACAAAACCAAGTACGAAATAAGAGTAAAGGTTTAAAAATAAGAAAACTAGCATCCAAGTTACAACTTAGAACAAAGATTCACAAGTAAAAACAAGATCTTCTTCATCTTCGTTGAATCCATGCTAAAACGGTCTTCTTACATCTATCCTTGCGCTCTGGTACGTCTCCTCTATGAAAACGTTCTTATTTGAATATATATAGCAGCCCTAATCAATCTAGAAGTCTCCCAATTATAATTGCATTAGAATCAGGATTCAAAACTTTCACACCGACGCGGCCGCGCGCTATCACAGCGCGGGCATGCTGTCATTCTGGAATCCTGGCGCGGCCGCACGCTATCGCAGCGCGGTCATGCCGTCCTTCTGGGAAAAACTCAGATTTCATCTTTTTTCTTGCTGCTTTGAGCCGGCTTTCCACGAGTTTTTATTCCAACACCACCTTGACACCAAATTAGCACAAAAACAATGTTATTTCACCTGATTACCTAGATAATGTCTGAAATGCAAAAACACTAGAAAACACATTAAAACACTTAACAACTTGAGTACAAATGCATCAATTCAAAGCTTAATAGAGCATAATAAAGTATCATAAATGCCACTCAACATACCCCCAAACTTGAATCGATGTTTGTCCTCAAGCATAAACAGATTCAAAGAACAAGAAATAAAAATGCATGAATGCAACTATATGAATGCAACGATCCCAATAGAATAACTCAACCACTCAACAAGCAACATATCAATAAATGTAGTTACTCGCATAAAGATCAATTAAATCATACAAATCAACTTACAAACTAGAGACGTGCGTGTGTGCAGATGCTTACAGATATACTATCGCAACTAGATTAATAATTATGACTTACTACTCATCAAGGCAATCGCAAAATTATAAATAAAATAAAAAGCTAGACTCAAAATAACCTTTAATACTTCAATTCTTATATCGGAGTTTTATACGGAGTACTAAAGAGCCCACTCGTGATCAATTATACATAACACTTATTCTCTTTTTTTCTCTTTTTTTCTTTTTTTTTCTTTTTTTTTCTTTTTTTTCAATTTCTGAACGAGTGTGTTTTGCCCCATCTCGTTCAACCCTAGACTACTCATATAAATATGAGCTGGCTACTAGCCATTTGACACCTAGCCACAACAACTAGCAATGAAATCCAATTTTTCTCCAATTTCTAAAAATCCATGTTAATTTATAATTAAGAAAATATCCTAAATTTTAAATATAAACAAGCGATTAAACCTCGACAAAAAAGCAACCCATGATCATGATCTAGCACTTAAGCAACCTATAAGACTTAGTGAAATACATTTGTCTCTAGCATGCAAATCAACTTAATACAACTTAACATCTCTAAACACGACATCACTACACTACCATCAATATCACAAGTCAACTGGAAAAATTATATAAGGGATCATGTTATAATGTAAATGCATGAACTATATGAACAAACTAACATAAAACTATCAAAAATAAAAAAACTATATGGCAAAATATGCAACTATATGAACTAAAAACTATCATGAATTTGCAACTATATGAGACTCACACAAAACATATTCCTTCAACTACTACCCCGAAACTTAAAATATTCATTATCCTCAGTGAAGGTAATAGTAAGGAATTCAGGCATACCTAATCAGAATCAGGCTCCTCACCCTCAACGGGTGGAGTGTCAGGTGTGTCCGGAGGTGGATAAACAGAATCCTCACCAAAAACTGGCCACTGGATATCAACACCGGTGGCTCTAAAAGCTGTCCCCAAAGCTTGGGTGAGATCTCGTGCGAACCTGCTATGGATGTCAGGCATCACATCCATCCTCCTCTCCAGATGCCTGTACTGCATCATGCTCAAGCTAGCTCCCATATCAGCTCCTTTCTCCTCCTCATGTGCCTTCTGTGATGGTCCTCCCTCATCTCCTAGCTGAGATCCCCATACTTGTATCGTAGCCAAAGTAGTGCTATCAATAGGAGCACTCGGGAGCTGCAACGGCTCGTGTGCGAGCCAATGAACACCAACTGCCACGCACAGCTTCGTCACCACGGACGCATACGGAATAAACCCCGTACTACTCCCCCTCAAGAACTTCAAAATCCCCTAATAAAGCACCATCCCAAAATCTATATAATCGCCCTGAAGAATGCCCCATAACAGCCGTGCACGCTCCACAGTAATCTCATGCACATGCGAAGATGGCATGATGTTAGCACATATAAAAGAAAGATAAAACTTTGGCTAAATTGTGATCCAGAAATAACGACGGTGATTGAGTTATGAGACAAACCTATTCATGCTGGAAGCCGAGAACGTAAAATACTCGGTCGTGCCCCTCTTGATCTTCCAGTGAGTATAAGGCTGGCACAGAGTAGCAACAATAAGATCCAGATCAAAGTCCTCTGGAGTCTTATCGTTCCAGGTGTCCTACCCGGGCTTCCTCGCAGGCTGCTCAATCGCAGTCCTGATAGCCTCTGCACTATACTCCACCGTCCGCCCTCAAACCACTATAAAGCCATTCTTCTCGGCCTTGGCATTCACATAGAACTCGTGAACAACACTCATGGGCACAGCAGTGGGTGCCTCACAAATAGGAACCCAGCCCATCTCAAGAATTATCTCCAACAGCTGACCATCCTTCCCTGATGGCAGAAAACCCTGTTCCTTGATGATTGGCTTCGAAAGAAGCCTAGTATACTCCGCTTCATCCTTAGGAGTAGAGAACATTGGCCTTACACCATACACACTTGATGAATCGGTGGTGCTGTTGCTGACTTGTGTTCTTTGTCTCTTGGGTGCCATTGGAAGTGAGTAGAGATAATAAGAGTTGTGTTTGAAAGAGAATTTGTGTTTGAGAATTTGTGAATTGGTGAAGAAGTTTATGTATGAGGTGTATGTATATATAGGTGGTGAAAAATGAATTATATATGGAGTAGAAGTGGGATTTGATTATGGGAATAATGGTAGTAATGGGTTTGATTTGGAGAGGGGATTATGGGATATGGGGGAGTAAAATTCGGTTGGGAACTGATTTTGGAACAAAATTCCCATTTTCCCCCTTAACTTGCTTTTATTTTTTTCCTGAGTTGGGACACGGCGCGGCCGCATGCTGAGACAGCGCGGGCGCGTGCTATTTGTGCCAAACCGGCACGGCCACGCACTGTAACAGCGCGGGCGCGCCGTGTTTCTGTGAAATCAGCACGGGCGCGCCAAGCTTCTGAAGTGAGCCCTGAATTTTTTTCTTTTTCTAATTTTTTTGTGATTTTCTCTTTTCTTCTTGCTTCCTCTACTTACAAATGTACAACAAACTTGGGTTGCCTCCCAAGAAGCGCTTGCTTTACGTTTTTAGCTTGACATAGAACTTGAGATTACACGGACAATAAAACGACACTAACCACTTCACGGTTTGCCGTGTCACCATAGTAATGCTTCAACCTCTGACCATTAACCTTGAATGCTTGGCCCGGATCATTCTCAAAAATCTCCACCGCTCCATGTGGAAACACAGTTTTGACAATAAACGGCACTGACCATCTTAACTTCAACTTTCCAGGAAAAAGACGGAGACGAGAGTTGAACAAAAGAACTTGTTGCCCCGGCACAAATGATTTGAGCACTAGACCCCGATCATGCCATCTCTTGACTTTCTCCTTGTTCTCATAAACTTGAAGTCGAGACTCGTCGAGCTCATTCAATTGAAGCATCCTCTTTTTTCCAGCTGCATCCAAATCCATATTCGACTTCTTTAAAGCCCAATACACCTTATGCTCTAGCTCCACTGGCAAATGACACCACTCACCATAAACCGACTGATACGGTGACATCCCTAGCGAAGTCTTGTATGCTATTCTATAAGCCCAGACAGCTTCATCAAGCTTCAAAGACCAATCTTTTCTCGATGGACACACAACCTTCTCTAGAATGCACTTGATCTCTCTGTTAGATACCTTGGCTTGACCATTTATCTGAGGATGGTAAGCCGTAGTAATGTGATGATTCACTTTATACCTTTGCATCATAGCAGTGAACTTGCAGTTACAAAAATTCGACCCCTCAACACTGATTATGACTCTTGGAGTTCCAAATCTTGTGAATATCTACTTGTAAAGAAAATTAAGCATTATCTTAGCATCGTTCGTTGGCAATTCCTTAACTTCAACCCATTTTGACACATAATCAACCACCAACAAGATATACTAATTGTTACAAGATGAGACAAATGGCCCCATAAAGTCGATTCCCCAAACATTGAAGACTTTGACCTCAAGAAGCACATTAAGAGGCATATCATCCCTTTTGGACATATTCCCCACTCGTTGACATCAATCACATTTCAAAACAAACTGATGAGCATCTTTAAACAAAGTTGGCCAAAAGAAACCTGTTTGAAGAATACGAGATATTGTCTTTTCTCCACCATAATGTCCTCCATAAGCCGTTGAGTGGCAATCTCGCAAAATCCCCCCATTTCGCTATAAGGAATACATCTCCTGATGATTTGGTCAGCTCCTTGGCGAAAAAGAAATGGCTCATCCCACATATACCACTTCACTTCATGTAGAAATTTCTTTCTTTGAGCTGGAGTCAACTCTGGAGACATGACGTTACTCACAAGGTAGTTCACAAAATCTGCAAAACACTGTTCTTCTACTTGCACTCCAAATAACTGCTCATCGGGAAAAGACTCATTAATCAAATACTTATCTTGTGAAGTAGCAATTGGATCCTCTAAACGCGAGAGATGATCAGCGACTTGATTCTCAGTCCCCTTTCTGTCCTTGATCTCTAACTCAAACTCCTGAAGTAAAAGAACTGTTAGATATATTTGAGATGTCATGTCTAATATGATTTGTGTTTAGTTTTCAGAACTTAACAACAGGACAAATCAGGACTTACTGGAATCGGGACTTACTGGAAGTCAAAACTTCATATCAGAACTTAAGGTCATATCAGAACTTAAGTGCGGGAGGACTTACAGCTAAGGAAGGAAGCTGATTTATAGTAGAAGATCGAGACTAAAACAAAAGAAGATATGCATGGAAAGAGTTAGAAGACTGGAAGACTTGTAGAAGATATCTGGAAAGAATTGATTGAAACTTTAGCATGGGCTCATGTGATATATTTTAGGAGACAGAATTATATTCCATATCAATTAGAAGTTATCTTGTAACTGTGTACTATATAAACACAGACTTCGGGTTTACACTATATGTGTTATCATTATCGAGAAGATTATACATTGTACCCTAGCAGCTCTTAGTGATATTTGTTCGTCACTGAGAGAGAACAGTTCCATTGTAACAGTGTTTTTTATATTGAATATATTTGTTTACTGTTACTTGTGTTCAAGATTGATTTGATTGTAATAACACTGTATTCAACCCCCTTCTACAGTGTTGTGTGACCTAACAAGTGGTATCAGAGCTTATATGTTAACACACATACAGTAAAGATCCAAACAATCATGTCTGAAGAAGCACAAACTCCAACCAAGCCCACCAAAACTGGAGAAACTCAAAAGACTTAAACCCACAGTCGATATGAGATTATTAGGGTTCCCATACTGAGATCTTCTGAGTATCCCATATGGAAAGTGTAGATGGCTATGTTTCTAAAAGCTACAGATCTAGAATACCTTGACAGAATTAATGAAGGACCACATAAGCCTACCAAGCTCTCTGTTATAGTTGTTGATCAACCAACAATGAACATACCAAGGGAGAAAGGTGAGTACACAGCTGAAGACATCTCATCTATTTCCAAGGATGCAAGGATAAGGTATTTGCTGCATAGTGCCATTGATAATGTCATGTCAAACAGGGTAATTAATTGCAAAACTGCAAAGGAGATATGGGATGCTTTGGAGATAAGATGTCAAGGATCTGATGCAATCAAAAAGAACATGAGGACTATACTCACTCAAGAGTATGAGCACTTTGACTCAAAAGCTGATGAGTCTTTAACTAACTTAGATGACAGGTTTGTCAAACTCTTGAATGATCTGTCACTGGCGGACAAGGAATATGATCTTGAAGATTCAAATCTAAAATTCCTTTTAGCTCTTCCTGAAAATTGGGATTTGAAGTCTACTACCATAAGAGACAACTATGACCTTATTGAAAGTACTCTTGATGAAATTTATGGTATGCTCAAGACTTATGAACTTGAGATGGATCAAAGGACAAGAGGTATGGAAGAAAGTCAAGGACATTTGTTCTTAAGGCTAAGGAGGAATCTCCTAATATGGTTGCCTCAAAAAGGGGCAAAGGAAAGTCTCTCATCATAAAGTCTGATTCAGAGTCATCATATATTGATGATGATGATTCAGAAACTGAAAGTTTACCTGAAATGGATGCTGATGAAGAGATGATGAAATTGTGTGCTCTTATGGTGAAGGGTATCACAAAGATAGCCTACAGGAAATTCAGAAAAGGCAAGAAGATTTCCAGGAAAAGTGAAAGTTCTGATAAGAAAGGGTTCGAAAAGTCTGAATGCAAGGGAGGAAAGTCTGACAGAGAAGACAACTCAAATGTCAAATGCTACAACTGTGGTGAAAGAGACCACATATCTCCTGACTGCAAGAAAGGAAAAAGTGACAAAGGCAAGGCACTGGTCACAAAGAAGAAAAGCTGGACAGACACTTCAGATTCTGAACATGAGGTGAACTATGCCCTGATGGCAAATTTCGATGGCAATCCTGAAACTACTGAATTGAAGGTACCTCAAACAACTTATGCCTTTCATACTGATGATATTACTGAGTTGAGATTATATCTTAAAACCATGTTTATTAGTTATAGAGATCAAACTTTAACATGTGAAAGATTAACTTCTGAAAATCTTACTTTTAAGAAAAAGAATGATTATTTAGAAAAAGAGTTAGTTATGTTCCATCAAACTCAGAAAGAAAAAGATGATGCTTTTTATGTTAGAGATGAATTACTAAAATTGAATAAATCTCTAAAAACTGAGTTAGAAAAGGAAAGAGAGAGTATCAAAACTTGGACTAACTCTGGAAAAACAACTCAAAATTTGTTAAGTAGTGGAAACTGGAAAGAGGGCTTAGGTTATGGAGATGATAAAAGTGAAAAAAGAACTGAACAAATTGAGCCAAATATTGTTAAACAGACTGCTAAGCCAAAGGTAAATCCTGTTAAGTTTATAGCTAAAACTGTAAAGTCTGATTCTGAAAAGATGAAAGAGTCTGTGACAGAAGTTAAGGATAAGTCAACTTCTGACAAATTAAAACAGGATAAACCAGCTGAAGTCAACATAGGCTTAATGACAAAGAAGCAGCTTAAGTATAAGCTGAAAAAGATTAGGAATGTCAACAAGGTAAAGGAAACTAGGAAAAATAGGAATGGAAAGGAAGGTGTAAACAAAAGCAATAATTATATGCATTTTCTTAATTATAATGACTCGTGTATTTCTGTATTATTTAAATGCGAAATTATGGAATTATTAAATAAATAAAATATGTGTATAGCTTTTGTCAGCTCGGTGTTGTTTTATTATTATATATGTGTGATTTATGGGGTACCGGGTTGTTTGTGTAATTAATTATGGAGTTGTGTTGAATTGTTTTCACTTTTAAAAATAAATTTAATGCAAATTTATTTGCATAAATAATTGCAATGTCTCTAAAATTGTTTTTATGGTTTTATAATTACAATAATTATTTACGGGATTTTATAAAATTTAGAAATCAATATTTCATTAATTGCCCTGAGTGATTTTCTGATTGTATTTATTCGTAAAATCTGTATTTAATTCCCGAATTCTTCAAAAATTATGAAACTCATATTTTATTAAGTTCGTAATATTCTGAGAATTTTAAAATTATTTTGGAAATTTTCTGGATTATTTTTACCTGCGTGTTGTTTCATTATTTGTTAAAAAGCGGGTATAAAGTGCGCCTTAAAAATTATTTTAAAAATTTCAAAATTTATGTTTTTGTAAACTTCGGGATATTAATAAAATTTTGTGAATATTTTGATAATGTTTTGATAGAAATTTTATTCGCGAGTTATACCGGTAATTATAGATTAAAGCGATGTATGGGCCTTGCAGTCAGACAAGACAAAAATAAAACGACATGTATCCATTTATTCTGGACACGTGCCGTGCAACCAAGTAACAGGAAAGGGGGTAATTGTTTTGTTCACATCACTCAATCTTTCACTCTCTTTCAGTCTCTCTCTCGATTCTTTCTTCCTGGTTTCTTTTTCTTTCTTCTCGATTTCGTTCATTTCTTCTGCTTCTCGGTGGTTGCCGCCGTTTGGGCTTGATTATTCGGTTTGTTGCAGTCACCGCCTTCCTTCCTTTCTGCTTTTCCGGCCGCCGCTGTTATCTCCAGTTGGTTTGATTCATGTGCTTTAGTTTTGTTTTGCCTATTGTATGCATATATCTGTATGTATATTGTGGGTATGGTTGTGCAGTGTGTGGTTTTTGGTTTCTCTGGGTTGTTTCCCGGCTGTCCTTGCATTTCCGATTTGTTGCTATGGTGCTGTGCGCATCACGCGCGTGTTGCCCTGTTCATTTTAGAATTTTAATTAATTATTTTTATTTTGCAGGAATTATTTTTGAATAATATTCGTGATATGAATATTTCGTGCAAAAATAGTAAAATATTTCGAATAATCGGTGAAATTTTGGGTATTGGATTCCGAATACTCGGGTACCTTGAATATTTTGCCATCATACCGCGATGACTGGTTACGAGCGGGCGGTGGACGGTGATGACGTTGTTCTGAGTCCTAAATTGTATAAATAAATAAAATAATTTAGAAAATAAATTTTATTTTGGGAATTTTACGAAAATAGTTATGAGATTGTGGAATTGACATTGTGATGAGGTTGTGACTTGTTGTGATTGTTGACGTCGAGTTGTTCAACGGGTAGGTAGGCCGATAAACAGAGGAGGTGCTGCCCGAATTTTGGAAATTAAATTCGAAAATGCGGGACATACCCTGTAATTATCGGAACGTCAAGCGAGTATAAATAAATATATACATATATTTTGTGCGAAACCTGATTGTATGTTGTGGTGAATGTTCTGTCAAAATCCAGTAACCCTAATTTCGTAAAATGACGAGTATACGTATTTTCTGAAAACGAAAACCAAACCGATTTCTCGAGAACGTGAACCTGACTATTGGGTGTGTTATTGTATTCTAATAGTACATATAAGTACGAGTCGGGATTGTTATCATTTGGGTAGGATTGGTATATAGGATATGTCAAGCATACCTAGACGTCTAACGTAGGGTATTTCGGCTCTGTAGGTTCTAGTCGAAGGACTCAAGTATTGATATCGAGCTAGGATAACCTAGTGATCAGTCGACAAGCGCAGCGAGGTTCCAAGCGAAGGACCTGAGCGTTGAGGTAGGATCCAGGATAGTCTGCTAACTAAGTGATAAAGCCCGAACATCTGAGTCTATCAAAAATCAGTCAGTGATAGTCGTAAAGCTCTGCAAGGCAAGTACCCCTGACCATTCTTTTATGGTTCAGTATATGTGAATAGCTAATGTTTTATTCTCGTAATGGAACAGAAACGTTTTAAGTTACGTATCCCCTGTATTTGGAAATGTTGTTTTTAAAATATTTTTGGGGAAAAGTAACTTCTGAAAGCACCTATCTCTAAGTGTGATTTAAATGAAAAGAAGTTTTGAATAGTGTGTTGTGATAGAATGATTTTAAAAAGAGATAGGTGATAATGATTTTGGAAACTGGATAAAGAGAATATTTTGATCCATCTATGTCGTGGAACTTTGAAAAGAGGCAAAAATGGAATTCAGTTGATGGAATTGAGTAGGCATAAGTGGCTAATTGGGTTGGGCATTTTGTTTAACCGATTAGCCCAACGTTGGGGGAAAGACCTAGCTAGTCTTTTCCCAAGTTCCGGAACATATTCTTTATTCTGGATGGCCGTTAGTCGTTGTCCGGTGAGGGTAGACTGATCAGCTATCTTCACCCGTTGAACATCCAATAGATTTGATTGATTCAGTTTTGAAATTGATTAACAAATCAACTTGATGAGACAGATGATTTGAAAATGAAATAGCAAGCTAAGCTTTGATTCTGTTAATTATACACAGCACACGACTGATATTGTTATTTTTCGGAGCATGCTAGTTTTGAATATCCAGTTTATGAATGTTTACTTTACTTTTGTACACGAGCTATAATTTCTGTTCCTATCACTATTTTATCATAAATTGTTCTACTTGTTATTCACATAGAGGTATTGTTGAGCAATTAAGTGGTCACCATTGCAGACTGTTTTATATATGTATTACAGATGCCTAGGAGATTCTTTCACGATAGTTAGGGCAGAGTTCCAGTTTCTTCCATGTCAGGCTCCTCTGAGGTAGTTGTGTTGGACCAAAGATGGTCTATTGAGTTGATGTATTAAGTTATTGGTACCATAATGGCTTGTGTAAGTTGGTGTTGTAATTAGTTATAACCTAAATTATACTTAAACCTGGAAAAGATCTTGGTAAAGGGGTTGTAGTTATATTCTATTATTGAATTGTTTATCTTATGGTTGTTGTTGATGACGTTAACTCCTGACCCCGGGGTTGAGGCCGTCACATTAATGCTCCTAGAAAGAAATGTTATAACTGTGGAAACTCTAACCATCTTGCTTCTTTTTGCAGGAAAAATAAAAGTATAAACTCTTTACCTCCTAGATCAGGAGTTAAGAGTCAGTCTGTTAGGTTTAAGCCACAAAATCCTTATTTTCATTGTGGTTGTTTATGGCATTCCATTTACACTTGTAAGGAATATCATAGTTTGTACTATGAATATTATCAAATAAAACCTTCTTTGAAGAAAGTTACTTTAATTCCTTCTAGCGTAAAGTCTGATGCAAAGTCTAATATAAGTTTTGATAAAGAGCATGTTAGCATAAACTCTAAAACTGAATCTGCTGCAAATGCTAACAAACTTAAAAAGGCCAAAGGATCCAAGAAAGTCTGGGTCCTTAAAACTAACCATTAGTGGTCTTTGTGATTGCAGGGCAACAAGAAAGATATCCTAGTGCTGGACAGTGGATGTTCAGCACATATGACTGGAAAAAAGCCCTGCTATCAGACTTTGTGGAGAAAGCTGGCCCAGGAGTTTCTTATGGAGATGGCAACATGGGAAAAACTCTGGGATATGGCAATATCAATTTTGGAAATGTTATCATTGAAATAGTAGCTCTTGTCTCAGGACTTAAACACAATCTGCTAAGTGTGAGTCAAATCTGTGACAGAGGTTATCATGTGGATTTTTTTGAAGAACACTGTGAAGTTGTAAGCAATTTTACAGGCAAAGTGGTTCTGAAAGGTTATAGGCATGGTAACATTTATGAAGCCAGACTTTCAACAAGTTCTAATGGTTCTGCAATTTTTCTGTTGAGTAGAGCATCAATTGAAGAAAGCTAGAATTGGCATAAAAGACTCTCTCATTTAAATTTCAACAACATAAATGAGCTAGTAAAGAAAGATCTTGTGAGAGGACTGCCAAAATCAGTATTTGCTCCTGATGGCCTTTGTGATTCTTGTCAAAAGGCAAAACAAAGAAAATCTTCTTTCAAGAGCAAAACTGAATCCTCAATTCTTGAGCCTTATCACCTACTGCATGTTGATCTATTTGGTCCAGTCAATGTCATGTCTATTGCAAAGAAGAAATATGCTATGGTTATAGTGGATGAGTTCACAAGATACACTTGGGTGTATTTCTTGCACAAGAAGAATGAAACTGCACCTACTCTAACTGATCATGTCAGACAGCTGGATAAGTTGGTCATAGATTCTATTAAAATTATAAGAAGTGATAATGGCACTGAGTTCAAGAATTCAATCATGGAAGAGTTCTGTAAAGAGCATGGAATCAAATAGGAATTTTCTGCACCTGGAACTCCACAGAAAAATGGAGTTGTAGAAAGAAAAAACAGGACTCTTATTGAAGCTACATGAACTATGCTTGATGAAGCAAAGCTACCAACCTACTTTTGGGCTGAATCTGTGCACACTGCTTGTTTTACACAGAATGCTACACTCATAAACAAGCATGGAAAAACACCATATGAGATGGTGAAGAAAAAGAAGCCAAATCTAAAATACTTTCATGTATTTGGATGTAAGTGTTTTGTTCTTAAGACTCATCCTGAACAGCTGACGAAATTTGATCTAAAGGATTATGAAGGAATTTTTGTTGGATATCCACTTTCCACAAAAGCCTTCAGAGTTTACAATTTAAGAACAAGGGTTGTCATGGAATCTATCAATGTATCTTTTGATTATAAGAAGATTACTGGACTTGAAGATTTCAATTATCACGAACAGCTGAAATTTGAAAATGAAGATTAAAATTCTGATTCTGTATATTCTGATGACTTAAACTCTGATCTTGTAAGTTCTGACGGGTTAAGTTCTGATGTCATTGAAACTGTGGTAACAACTCCAAGAGAAAATGCACATGTCCAGGGGGAGCAAGTTGAAGATCCTACCACAACTCAAAACTCTCAAGAAGCATCAGAACCTGTCTCTGGCTCTTCAAGTTCTGATTCATCAAGTTCTGATGAGCCAAATTCTGATAATTCTGGAAACTCTAATACTTCAAGTCCTGAACGATCCAACTCAATTCTGAAGTCTCAGAGAGAATAACTACAGGGGGAGCATCAGAAGATGTTGATGGAGATAGCATGGATCATGGGGGAGGATCCAGTTCTAGAAATCAACTTCCATCTGCAAGGAAGTCGACCAAATCACATACACCTGACTTAATTATTGGAGATCCTGAAGCAAGTGTCAGAACTAGAACTGCACCATCAAATGAATGTATCTATCATTCTTTTCTATCTCAGACTGAACCAAAGAAAGTGGAAGAAGCTCTTCAAGATGCTAACTAGGTGCAAGCAATGCAGGAAGAGTTAAATGAATTTGAAAGAAATAAAGTATGGACCCTAGTACAGATCAGTTGTTGGCACAAAGTGGGTGTTCAGAAACAAAACTGACAGTGATGGCATAATTACAAGGAAAAAAGTAAGGCTGGTTGCTAAAGGCTACTCTCAACATGAGGGTATTGATTTTGATGAAACATTTGCACTAGTTGCTAAATTGGAAGCCATTAGAATCTTTTTGGCTTATGCTGCTCACAAAAAGTTTAAAGTCTTTCAAATGGATGTGAAAAGTGCTTTTCTAAATGGAGAATTGGAAGAAGAGGTGTATGTTGAACAACCTCCGGGCTTTATAGATTCAAAATTTCCAACTCATGTCTACAGGCTTGACAAAGCACTTTATGGCCTTAAGCAAACTCCAAGAGCATGGTATGAGAATTGAGCTCAATTTCTTCTGGAAAGTGGATTTTACAGAGGTACAATTGATAAAACACTGTTCTACCTCAACCATGGAAAGGACTTACTTTTGGTACAGATATATGTTGATGATATCATATTTGGTTCTACAAATGCCAAACTCTGTGAAAGGTTTGCAAAGCTAATGCAGTCAAGATATCAAATGTGTATGATGGGAGAACTTAGTTATTTTCTGGGCCTTCAAGTCAAGCAAAATGAAGAAGGTACTTTTATCTATCAATCCAAGTACACTAGAAATTTACTCAAGAAATTTGGAATGCAAGACTGTTCAACTGCATCCAAGTACCCGACTCGTAACATATACATTATTGCAATACAGACATCAGTTAGGGTTCACGTCCTCAAAAATCAATTCCGTGTAACATACTAGAAATCCCATATTTGAATTAGTTGTTTATGTGGAAATTCATTAACACAAGAAAATTCTGATTTTGAGCTTAGTCAAATTTACTTTGTGTATCTTATTAATAAGTCACAAACTAGATTCTTGCTTCTTATCTGTCAAATTCTGATGTCAGTAAATCTTAAGGATGAACTAAATGCTGATAAACCTCACTTATCTGAAGAAAAAAAAATTAAAGCCAGGAACTCCTTTGAGATCTAGAGTAAATATGTGGAAGGGAAGACCCAAGTGCATTGCCGGTATTAAGTAATATGCATTAAAAAAGCAAATAAATTTTTCTTGGTGACTTTTCACATTCTCTAATTACTGGAAAAATACTCTGATAATAGCATAAATTCTAATAAGCAGTTGTGACTCACTTACATTGAGAAGCCACTGTAAAAAGGAATTTCAAAAGATGCATAAAATAAGCACAAACAGTTGAGGTGGAGTAATGCACAAAATTATCCTACAATAGACTTCATTATTAATGACAGATTTTAAGCACTTTTCTTAGTTATGCCTTATTTTTAAGATGTACTGAAGTATATCAGACTTTAATCTTTATCTGATATTTTGCTAAATGCACACAGTATCACTCCATATGAATGATGAAAATTACTGTGGTGACTAAGTTGTTTTTGACAAACAGTTAAGTGTCATATGCATAAATTCTGTGGACAAGTTCTGATGGAAGTTCTAATGATTAAACTCTGAAGAATCAAGTCAGTATTTGTATGAAGAAGCACATATATAAACATTCACTTTTTGAGTACAGAAGCCATGTTCTGATGACTGTTAAAATTTGATAATAGTCAAGTTCTGATATTAAATCCTGATGGAAACTCTGATCCTTACGTGGTATTATTCTTTACATGACTTATTTGTGGTAAATACTGAAACGGTCATATTTAATCAGAATATAATTAGGTGAGATTAAAACAGCCATAATCATTTGGGTTAGTGGTAAATATGTTTGTCTTGAAAAACTGCATACGCACATTAATTATTACTTATTTCCTGTGCCCATTAACTCATGCTTTAACTATTGACTGTTCACATATTGCCTAAATTATTACACATCGGTTTAGGGAGACTGTGGCGCCCTCCAAACTTGGGTCAGAAGTTTGGGGTCCACAACACATACACAATATATGAACCTGTATATAAGATACCATTTACAATGACCCTGCTTTACACAACCACGGATCGCAACAGGTTAAAGTATGAAAACAAGCCACAACCTTAACTTTTATTACAACGTACCAAATCCCAACTAATTTAACTTACAACTGATAATAAAATTATTCTTACAATCTTACTATCTCTCTACCGAATGAAGCTCCTGCTAGCTCGATCCAACTCACACTGGAACCTTAGCCCGCACTTTGGACTGAGGAACTTCACTATCATCCATATCCTTTTCAACTGTAAAATATATAAAAAAATTCGCAAGAGTGAGCTAACTAGCTCAGCAAGTCATGATAACGATAACTAAGGTTAAACAATGATAAAATGAGATGATTCAGAGGAATCAAGTTTCTTTTAACTATTCATTAGAATTAGATATTCATTTTAAATTTTTAAAAAAAAACAAGGTTAGGCTGTTGATCAGTCACGCACTAACCCCGAGCGAAGCAAACAGCTCTGCTCTACGAACTGGATCCAAGGCACACATTGGCCTAATTCGACCACGAATCTGGTCTGACCACGAATCTGGTCCACATAAAGAAAACTATCCAATTCTAAAACAATTTAGTGTAATAAACAATGTAATTCAATAAGCAAGATCATAATCAACAGCGATAAAGCATTGGTATAAAAGCGTAATACGATTCATGAGTATCACCGGGGTATATCAGGGTATATATAAGAAACGATTTTCAGTTTGTAAAAGGATCAGGTATTAGACCAGTAATGATTTTTCAGAGTATAGTTCTTTGATGTTATAAAGAATGGTTAGAGTATAAAAGTTTATGTGTTTTCAAACAATTCTCTTCCAGTGTTTGGTAGTTATACATTTGGGGAATAGTATCATATTTGGGGGGTTTGGTATCTGAAAATCAACAAAGGATGGTTTATAAAGAATAAGGCTTATGGCTCAAGATCAAGAAAAATCAGGGTTCAAGGTTAAATAGTTTAAAGCACTTGCAATATTAAAACAGGAGTTATTTTGAATAATAGCGACATGTTATTAAATAGTTCGAAAATATTTGCAATATATCTTGAAGAAAAGTTCAGAAGTACTTGCCTTACAGGGCTTTACAACTATTACTAATCGACTCTGAGCCGACTCTGTCGCTCAGGCTTTATTGTCTATCCACTACATCACTCTGGATTCGACCTCAACACTTAAGTCCTTTGATTGGAACCTTACTGAGCTTTTCGCTGACCACCAACTATCTTTCGTCCAATCCCAATTCCCGGGCATTCCGACTAGGACCTACAAGGTCGAAACACCCTAACTTAGACATTCGATTATGCTTGACATATCCTCGCTAACAGTCTACCCATGCGTTAACAAAACCCGACTCGTAACACATACATTATTGCAATACAAACATCAGTTAGGGTTCACGTCCTCAAAAATCAATTCCGTGTAACATACTAGAAATCCCATGTTTGAATTAGTTGTTTTTGTGGAAATTCAATAACACAAGAAAATTCTGATTTTGAGCTTAGTCAAATTTGATTTGTATATCTTGTTAATAAGTCACAAACTAGATTCTTGCTTCTTATCTGTCAAATTATGATGTCAGTAAATCTTAAGGATGAACTAAATGCTGATAAACCTCACTTATCTGAAGAAAAGAAAAGAAAATTAAAGTCAGGTACTCCTTTAAGATCTAGAGTAAATATGTGGAAGGGAAGACCCAAGTGCATTGCTGGTATTAAGTAATATGCATTAGAAAGCAAATAAATTTTTCTTGGTGACTTTTCAGATTCTCTGATTACTGGAGAAATACTCTGATAATAGCATAAATTCTGATAAGTAGTTGTGACTCACTTACATTTAGAAGCCACTGTAAAGAGGAATTTCAAAAGATGCATAAAATAAGCACAAACAGTTGAGGTGGAGTAATAAATAAAATTATCCTACAGTAGACTTCATTATTAATGACAGATTTTAAGCACTTTTCTTAGTTATGCCTTATTTTTAAGATGTACTAAAGTATATCAGACTTTAATCTTTATCTGATATTTTGCTAAATGCACACAGTATCACTCCATATGAATGATGAAAATTACTGTGGTGACTAAGTTGTTTTTGATAAACAGTTAAGTGTCATATGCATAAATTCTGAGGACAAGTTCTGATGGAAGTTCTGATGATTAAACTCTGAAGAATCAAGTCAGTATTTGTATGAAGAAGCACATATACAAACATTCACTTTTTGAGTACAGAAGCCATGTTCTGATGACTGTTAAAATTTGATAATAGTCAAGTTCTGATATCAAATCCTGATGGAAACTCTGATGCTTACGTGGCATTATTCTTTACTTGACTTATTTGTGGTAAATACTGAAACGGTCATATTTAATCAGAATATAATTAGGTGAGATTAAAACAGTCATAATCATTTGGGTTAGTGGTAAATATGTTTGTCTTGAAAAACTGCATACGTAAATTAATTATTACTTATTTCCTGTGCCCATTAACTCATGCTTTAACTATTGACTGTTCACATATTGCCTAAATTATTACACATCGGTTTAGGGAGACTGTGGCGCCCTCCAAACCCGGGTCAAAAGTTTGGGGTCCACAACACATACACAATATATGAACCTGTATATAAGATACCATTTGCAATGACCCTGTTTTACACAACCACGGATCGCAACAGGTTAAAGTATGAAAACAAGCCACAACCTTAACTTTTATTACAACGTACCAAATCCCAACTAATTTAACTTACAACTGATAATAAAATTATTCTTACAATCTTACTATCTCTCTACCGAATGAAGCTCCTGCTAGCTCGATCCAACTCACACTGGAACCTTAGCCCGCACTTTGGACTGAGGAACTTCACTATCATCCATATCATTTTCAACTATAAAATATATAAAAAGATTCGCAAGAGTGAGCTAACTAGCTCAGCAAGTCATGATAACGATAACTGAGGTTAAACAATGATAAAATGAGATGATTCAGAGAAATCAAGTTTCTTTTAACTATTCATTAGAATTGGATATTCATTTTAAATTTTTTTAAAAAAAACTAAGGTTAGGCTGTTGATCAGTCACGCACTAACCCCGAGCGAAGCACACAGATCTGCTCTACGAACTGGATCCAAGGCATACATTGGCCTAATTCGACCACGAATCTGGTCTGACTACGAATCTGGTCCACATAAAGAAAACTATCCAATTCTAAAACAATTTAGTGTAATAAACAATGTAATTCAATAAGCAAGATCATAATCAACAGCGATAAAGCATTGGTATAAAAGCGTAATGCGATTCATGAGTATCACAGGGGTATATCAGGGTATGTATAAGAAACGATTTTCAGTTTGTAAAAGGATCAGGTATTAGACCAGTAATGATTTTTCAGAGTATAGTTCTTTGATGTTATAAAGAATGGTTAGAGTATAAAAGTTTATGTGTTTTCAAACAATTCTCTTCCAGTGTTTGGTAGTTATACATTTGGGGAGTAGTATCATATTTGGGGGGTTTGGTATCTGAAAATCAACAAAGGATGGTTTATAAAGAATAAGGCTTATGGCTCAAGATCAAGAAAAATCAGGGTTCAAGGTTAAATAGTTTAAAGCACTTGCAATATTAAAACAGGAGTTATTTTGAATAATAGCGATATGTTATAAAATAGTTCGAAAATATTTGCAATATATCTTGAAGAAAAGTTCAGAAGTACTTGCCTTACAGGGCTTTACAACTATTACTGATCGACTCTGAGCCGACTATGTCGCTCGGACTTTATTGTCTATCCACTAGATCACTCTAGATTCGACCTCAACACTTAAGTCCTTTGATTGGAACCTTACTGAGCATTTCGCTGACCACCAACTATCTTTCGTCCAATCCCAATTCTCGGGCATTCCGACTAGAACCTACAAGGTCAAAACACCCTAACTTAGACATTCGATTATGCTTGACATATCCTCGCTAACAGTCTACCCATGCGTTAACAAAACCCGACTCGTAACACATACATTATTGCAATAAAAACATCAGTTAGGGTTCACGTCCTCAAAAATCAATTCCGTGTAACATACTAGAAATCCCATGTTTGAATTAGTTGTTTTTGTGGAAATTCAATAACACAAGAAAATTCTGATTTTGAGCTTAGTCAAATTTGCTTTGTATATCTTGTTAATAAGTCACAAACTAGATTCTTGCTTCTTATCTGTCAAATTATGATGCCAGTAAATCTTAAGGATGAACTAAATGCTGATAAACCTCACTTATCTGAAGAAAAGAAAAGAAAATTAAAGTCAGGTACTCCTTTGAGATCTAGAGTAAATATGTGGAAGGGAAGACCCAAGTGCATTGTTGGTATTAAGTAATATGCATTAGAAAGCAAATAAATTTTTCTTGGTGACTTTTCAGATTCTCTGATTACTGGAGAAATACTCTGATAATAGCATAAATTCTGATAAGTAGTTGTGACTCACTTACATTTAGAAGCCACTGTAAAGAGGAATTTCAAAAGATGCATAAAATAAGCACAAACAGTTGAGGTGGAGTAATGCATAAAATTATCCTACAGTAGACTTCATTATTAATGACAGATTTTAAGCACTTTTCTTAGTTATGCCTTATTTTTAAGATGTACTAAAGTATATCAGACTTTAATCTTTATCTGATATTTTGCTAAATGCACACAGTATCACTCCATATGAATGATGAAAATTACTGTGGTGACTAAGTTGTTTTTGATAAACAGTTAAGTGTCATATGCATAAATTCTGAGGACAAGTTCTGATGATTAAACTCTGAAGAATCAAGTCAGTATTTGTATGAAGAAGCACATATACAAACATTCACTTTTTGAGTACAGAAGCCATGTTCTGATGACTGTTAAAATTTGATAATAGTCAAGTTCTGATATCAAATCCTGATGGAAACTCTGATGCTTACGTGGCATTATTCTTTACTTGACTTATTTGTGGTAAATACTGAAACGGTCATATTTAATCAGAATATAATTAGGTGAGATTAAAACAGTCATAATCATTTGGGTTAGTGGTAAATATGTTTGTCTTGAAAAACTGCATACGTAAATTAATTATTACTTATTTCCTGTGCCCATTAACTCATGCTTTAACTATTGACTGTTCACATATTGCCTAAATTATTACACATCGGTTTAGGGAGACTGTGGCGCCCTCCAAACCCGGGTCAAAAGTTTGGGGTCCACAACACATACACAATATATGAACCTGTATATAAGATACCATTTGCAATGACCCTGCTTTACACAACCACGGATCGTAACAGGTTAAAGTATGAAAACAAGCCACAACCTTAACTTTTATTACAACGTACCAAATCCCAACTAATTTAACTTACAACTGATAATAAAATTATTCTTACAATCTTACTATCTCTCTACCGAATGAAGCTCCTGCTAGCTCGATCCAACTCACACTGGAACCTTAGCCCGCACTTTGGACTGAGGAACTTCACTATCATCCATATCATTTTCAACTATAAAATATATAAAAAGATTCGCAAGAGTGAGCTAACTAGCTCAGCAAGTCATGATAACGATAACTGAGGTTAAACAATGATAAAATGAGATGATTCAGAGGAATCAAGTTTCTTTTAACTATTCATTAGAATTGGATATTCATTTTAAATTTTTTTAAAAAAAACTAAGGTTAGGCTGTTGATCAGTCACGCACTAACCCCGAGCGAAGCACACAGATCTGCTCTACGAACTGGATCCAAGGCACACATTGGCCTAATTCGACCACGAATCTGGTCTGACCACGAATCTGGTCCACATAAAGAAAACTATCCAGTTCTAAAACAATTTAGTGTAATAAACAATGTAATTCAATAAGCAAGATCATAATCAACAACGATAAAGCATTGGTATAAAAGCGTAATGCGATTCATGAGTATCACAGGGGTATATCAGGGTATGTATAAGAAACGATTTTCAGTTTGTAAAAGGATCAGGTATTAGACCAGTAATGATTTTTCAGAGTATAGTTCTTTGATGTTATAAAGAATGGTTAGAGTATAAAAGTTTATGTGTTTTCAAAAAATTCTCTTCCAGTGTTTGGTAGTTATACATTTGGGGAGTAGTATCATATTTGGGGGGTTTGGTATCTGAAAATCAACAAAGGATGGTTTATAAAGAATAAGGCTTATGGCTCAAGATCAAGAAAAATCAGGGTTCAAGGTTAAATAGTTTAAAGCACTTGCAATATTAAAACAGGAGTTATTTTGAATAATAGCGATATGTTATGAAATAGTTCGAAAATATTTGCAATATATCTTGAAGAAAAGTTCAGAAGTACTTGCCTTACAGGGCTTTACAACTATTACTGATCGACTCTGAGCCGACTCTGTCGCTCAGGCTTTATTGTCTATCCACTAGATCACTCTGGATTCGACCTCAACACTTAAGTCCTTTGATTGGAACCTTACTGAGCATTTCGCTGACCACCAACTATCTTTCATCCAATCCCAATTCTCGGGCATTCCGACTAGAACCTACAAGGTCAAAACACCATAACTTAGACATTCGATTATGCTTGACATATCCTCGCTAACAGTCTACCCATGCGTTAACAAAACCCGACTCGTAACACATACATTATTGCAATACAAACATCAGTTAGGGTTCACGTCCTCAAAAATCAATTATGTATAACATACTAGAAATCCCATGTTTGAATTAGTTGTTTATGTGGAAATTCATTAACACAAGAAAATTCTGATTTTGAGCTTAGTCAAATTTACTTTGTGTATCTTATTACTAAGTCACAAACTAGGTTCTTGCTTCTTATCTGTCAAATTCTGATGTCAGTAAATCTTAAGGATGAACTAAATGCTGATAAACCTCACTTATTTGAAGAAAAGAATAGAAAATTAAAGTCAGGTACTCCTTTGAGATCTAGAGTAAATATGTGGAAGGGAAGACCCAAGTGCATTGCTGGTATTAACTAATATGCATTAGAAAAGCAAATAAATTTTTTTTGGTGACTTTTCAGATTCTCTGATTACTGGAGAAATACTCTGATAATAGCATAAATTCTGATAAGCATTTGTGACTCACTTACATTGAGAAGCCACTGTAAAAAGGAATTTCAAAAGATGCATAAAATAAGCACAAACAGTTGAGGTGGAGTAATGCACAAAATTATCCTACAGTAGACTTCATTATTAATGACATATTTTAAGCACTTTTCTTAGTTATGCCTTATTTTTAAGATGTACTGAAGTATATCAGACTTTAATCTTTATCTGATATTTTGCTAAATGCACACAGTATCACTCCATATGAATGATGAAAATTACTGTGGTGACTAAGTTGTTTTTGACAAACAGTTAAGTGTCATATGCATAAATTCTGAGGACAAGTTCTGATGGAAGTTCTGATGATTAAACTCTGAAGAATCAAGTCAGTATTTGTATGAATAAGCACATATACAAACATTCACTTTTTGAGTACAAAAGCCATGTTCTGATGACTGTTAAAATTTGATAATAGTCAAGTTCTGATATTAAATCCTGATGGAAACTCTGATGCTTACGTGGCATTATTCTTTACTTGACTTATTTCTGGAAAATACTGAAATGGTCATATTTAATCAGAATATAATTAGGTGAGATTAAAACAGTCATAATCATTTGGGTTAGTGGTAAATATGTTTGTCTTGAAAAACTGTATACGCAAATTAATTATTACTTATTTCCTGTGCCCATTAACTCATGCTTTAACTATTGACTGTTCACATTTGCCTAAATTATTACACATCGGTTTAGGGAGATTGTGGCGCCCTCCAAACCCGGGTCAGAAGTTTGGGGTCCACAACACATACACAATATATGAACCTGTATATAAGATACCATTTGCAATGACCCTGCTTTACACAACCACGGATCGCAACAGGTTAAAGTATGAAAACAAGCCACAACCTTAACTTTTATTACAACGTACCAAATCCCAACTAATTTAACTTACAACTGATAATAAAATTATTCTTACAATCTTACTATCTCTCTACCGAATGAAGCTCCTGCTAGCTCGATCCAACTCACACTGGAACCTTAGCCCACACTTTAGACTGAGCAACTTCACTATCATCCATATCATTTTCAACTGTAAAATATATAAAAAGATTCGCAAGAGTGAGCTAACTAGCTCAGCAAGTCATGATAACGATAACTGAGGTTAAACAATGATAAAATGAGATGATTCAGAGGAATCAAGTTTCTTTTAACTATTCATTAGAATTGGATATTCATTTTAAATTAAAAAAAAAAACCAAGGTTAGGCTGTTGATCAGTCACGCACTAACCCCGAGCGAAGCACACGGCTCTACTCTACGAACTGGTTCCAAGGCACACATTGGCCTAATTCGACTACGAATCTGGTCTGACCACGAATCTGGTCAACATAAAGAAAACTATCCAATTCTAAAACAATTTAGTGTAATAAACAATGTAATTCAATAAGCAAGATCATAATCAACAGCGATAAAGCATTGGTATAAAAGCGTAATGCGAATCATGAATATCACAGGGGTATATCAGGGTATGTATAAGAAACGATTTTCAGTTTGTAAAAGGATCAGGTATTAGACCAGTAATGATTTTTCAGAGTATAGTTCTTTGATGTTATAAAGAATGGTCAGAGTATAAAAGTTTATGTGTTTTCAAACAATGCTCTTCCAGTGTTCGGTAGTTATACATTTGGGGAGTAGTATCATATTTGGGGGGTTTGGTTTCTGAAAATCAACAAAGGATGGTTTATAAAGAATAAGGCTTATGGCTCAAGATCAAGAAAAATCAGGGTTCAAGGTTAAATAGTTTAAAGCACTTGCAATATTAAAACTTGAGTTATTTTGAATAATAGCGACATGTTATAAAATAGTTCGAAAATATTTGTAATATATCTTGAAGAAAAGTTCAGAAGTACTTGCCTTACAGGGCTTTTCAACTATTACTGATCGACTCTGAGCCGACTCTGTCGCTCAGGCTTTATTGTCTATCCACTAGATCACTCTGGATTCGACCTCAACACTTAAGTCCTTTGATTGGAACCTTACTGAGCTTTTCGCTGACCACCAACTATCTTTCGTCCAATCCCAATTCTCGGGCATTCCGACTAGAACCTACAAGGTCGAAACACCCTAACTTAGACATTCGATTATGCTTGACATATCCTCGCTAACAGTCTACCCATGTGTTAAGAAAACCCGACTCGTAACACATACATTATTGCAATACAGACATCAGTAAGGGTTCACGTCCTCAAAAATCAATTCCGTGTTCATTCTCGGAAAATACATATACTCGTCATTGTATAAAATTAGGGTTATTGGTTTTTGGCAAAACGTTTCACTACAACATACAATCAGGTTTTGTATAAAACATACGTATATGTATTTACTTATACTCGCACGACGTCCGATAATCCTCGAATACGCTCCCGTATTTCCGTAGTTCGATTCTCCGGAAATCGGACAGCGTCCCCTTTGTTTATCGGACTACCCGTCGAAACATTATCGACGCCAATAACAAAAATCACAATCCAATTTTCACAATTCCACAACCATTCCCATACGAAACTAATTACACGAATCATTTTATTTATTTTATAAAAATTAGGACTCAGAATAAATTCATCACCGTCCACCGACGGCTCGCCAAGGCTCATCGCTGACGGCAGTAAAATTCGCGGTTACCCGTTGCTTCGGGTTTCCAACGCTAAATTCTACCGATTAAAATTCTGAGCAGTTATAATTTAATGATTCGAGTAATCATCACAATATTTATCCGAATTTTCTAAAATAATTCGGATAAACAATATGATAATAATGGAATTAATTTCATCAAAATACTGCAATCCAAAATCAGAAGTCACAGGATCGTTTCTACACGCACACACGCGCAGGTGTGGCCGAATGAAAAGAGCAACGGCCGGAGAAACATAAAAAGGGCGAGAACAGACCCCAACAGACACAACATCAAGGCAGCACATAAAATCACACACATCTACACAAATATATGCGTGTATATATATGTACAGATTAAACAGAAACGGAACTGGAGTCACCAAGCCCGCCGGAGCAGGCGGCAACTTACCGAAAACGGGCCGGAAATTGGAGTAACGGCGGAAGGAGCGGCGAAGCGACGTAAACAGGAAAATGAAAAAAGGAAATCGAGGTGAAAGAATGAGGAGAGGTGGGAGCACAGAGAGAGAAAAGAATCAGAGAGATTTGTTGAGAGATGAGGGTGAAGAAAGAATTGTTTCACCTGTATTGATTATATATTTTTATTTTTTTCCTGTAAATTCAGGAATCAACACGTATCAGTAGAACAACAGGGTACTGCCACGTGTCCACTTTTCCAACTAGGAACCCGATATTGTATCGTCTTTAATCTTTTAACGGAACAACTTGCGAATGAAAATTAATCCAAATGATCCCAAAATATTTTTAAAATCTTATAAATATCCCGAAACTAATAAAATAAGGTTTTCATAAATTTTAAAGCATTTTTGAAATGTAACTCGTACCCACATTTAACAATTAACGATCTGAGCTGCACTTACAAGAAATTCAGAAAATTACGAAAATAGTCTTAAAATATTACAAATATCCCGAAGTTTACAAAAACATAAATTTCGTAATTTTAAAATAATTTATGTAATGCAGTTTATACCCTCTTTTAGCAATTAAACGAATCGACACGACGGTGAAATTTATCCCGAAAATTTCCAAAATAACTTTAAAATTCTCGAAATATTTCAAACTTAAATAAATATGAGTTTCATATTTTTTGAAGAATTCTGGAATTAAATACAGATTTTACAAGTAAATATTTTCAGAAAATCACACAGGATTAAATAATTGATGAAATATTGATTTCTAAATTTTATAAAATCCCAAAAATAACTATTGTAATTATGGAACCATAAAAATAATTTTAAAGATATTCCAAATATTTATGCAATTAAATTTGCACTAAATTCCCTTTTGAAATTGAAAATAATTCAGTACGACTCCATAATTAATCACGCGGACAACCCGGTACACGAAAAATCACACATTAATTAAACAACACATAGCGGTCAAAACCAATATACATATTTTATTCATTTAATAATTTCCATAATCACATATTTAAATAATTCAAAAATACACGAGTCGTTATAGAGACGCTCATTAAGTTAACTCTACACTTAGTCATTAATCAGTCCTCTAGTTCCCTGATATTCCATTGGCTATTTAACCAATAATTTATCTCAGACAAATCATCTTCTATTCTCACACAAAATTATTCTCTCTCTTTTCATTCTCACCATTTTCTTCCTTCATAAAAATGGTTCTTGTAAACATGTTTATGAACTATGAAACCTTCAACGTCGAGTTCAGTTGTGGTGAATGGGAACAGGAATGGCACATCACTGCCATTCCTGCTGAGATATGGAACATGGTTCCACAAGAGGTTCAGAAAAATCTCTTGTTCTTTCAGATGGACTATCAACTCCATCTTAATCGATTGGAAGAAGAATGGAGAGAGGCTCTTCTTCAGCAAGAACGGATCATCCGTCTTGCAGTGCTTTTTATCAGCAGCAGGAGGAACTAATTGATAGCTTTCCTTCTGAGACTTAGGCTATTAATGTTCACTATCTAAGACTAGGATTATCTTGTAATCTTTTGCATGTAATCTATAAATTTCATGAAATGTACTCTTTGGATATTTTAATGAAATTTCTTTTGATTACAAGATTCAGTCTTTGTTTATCTCGTATTATGTGAATGTGAATGTTCTCATTGAAACCTATTAATCTTTACTTCATCCACTTGAACTGTATTTATTGATGACTGTTTTGATTAAAATTGTGGTTACTAATTATTTGTGCTGATTTGACAAACAAATGTTGAATTTGAATTGACATATCATAAATCTAATAGTGAAAAGGAACCTGTGACAGTTGAAGCAGAGAATGTTACTTCTCAAAAAGAAACTGCAGCTCAAAGTTCTGATACTTTGACGAGAAATAGATCAGTAAATTCTTCTACTAAAGCAACTCCTTCATTGGCAAGGAGATTGAAGAAAATGAGGGCAAAAAGGTATAATACTAAGCCTACATCTGAGGATACAACTGAAGCTGAGGAAGGAGATCAGGAATCTCTGATCTTATAAGAGCCAATTATCATTGAATCTCTGCCACCTACAACTAAAGACCAAGACACTGTTCCTGATACAGTGGTAACACCTCCTGTCTCTCCTATTGAAGCTATAGATGATGCCGAAGAATAAGCTACAAATTCTGAAATAGATATTCACAATCTGAATATACCCAATGTTCTTTATCTGGAAGCTCCACCAACAGAAACACATCAATCTCCAACTCATTCTCTTATCTTAAATGCTGATGTTGAGATACCATCTACACCATCTACACCAAATCTGGAGATAACTTCTGATGCTAGGAATTTAGATGAAGTTGTTGCTGAATCTCCAGTTGTATCATACACTCTAGTGTTATCAGAAAATAATGAATCTTCTTCAAGTTCTGAAGACAGTGGTTCTGTTGATACTCTAGCTCCCATTCTGGGAAAGGAAGCATTGGTTAAGAAGTTTGTTGAGCAAGCTACACCTGTTCCTTGGGAGGATACTCACAGAGGTGTAGAGTGGACCAAGAAGTGGAATGAAACAGATTTCATTCCAAGCTCTAAAGTTCTGAAAGAGCACATTGCTAAAGCTGATGAGCTTGTGATAAATTCTGATGTCAAGACACAGCTTAAGATCACTGCTCTATCTACCAAGAATCTTCAAGGTCTACACTGTGAAACTCAAGAAAAAGGTTGATAAGCTTCTAGAAAAAGCTGATAAGCTAGAAATGGAGACCAAGCTTGACAAAAAGAGGTTTATCAAACCTATTTCTGAAAAGGTAGAAGCAATTGAGAAAACTCAAGAGAAGCAACAGGCCCAAATTTTTGAGGTTCTGGAAAATCAAGCTTCTCAACAGGCTCAATTGAATGATATTCAATCTTCAGTAGAACTTCTTCTCTCACTCCTACTATCAGATGATGCCAAAAAGAGGGAGAAGATAGTTAAGTCCAAATGCTCAAATGATCAATTACTGAAGAAAAAAGATGATAAAGCTGATGACCAGGGAAACCCTAGCAAGGGTAAAGGTCAAGTTCAAAGAAAAGAGCAGAGCAGCAAAGTTTCTTCAGGGAAACTAATTGTTGATGCAAGCAAATCTTATACTCAAAAGAAGATAAGTTCTGAAGCTTCTCAAACTCAAAATCTGATAGCAAGTACTGAAACTCAAAAATTTGATATCAAGTTCTGATGAGCAAAGTCTGAAAAAACCTGATGTTCTGATACAAGGTGGAAGTCAAGATTCTCAAAAGTTCATGCAAACTCTGAATCTCAAGGGAAAGCAGACTACTATCTACTACAAGGATCCCAAGATTCAGACACTTGATGAAGAAATTGCTAGAAGATTATTTCTGAAGCATAATCTAGGAATGGATTTAGAAAATCTCAAGGGGGAAGAAGCTAGATTTAAAGCTGAAACGAAAAAATCTAAAGCCAAAAGCTTCTGTTGCAAAGAAACCTCCAAAACCAAAGGAAAAAGGCATTGTGATCAAGGAGAATTCACAAACTGAGGTATCTAAAGCCAAGACTAGATCACAATCTGAGATTGATCCCAAAGACAAAGGGAAAGGAAAAGTTGATGAACCATCCAAGCCACTGGAGATGAAAATTCCTCAAATTCTGATAAACCAGTGTGCAAAATGGTTCAAGTTACCGATGATAATCTTGCTGAAGATTAAGATGTTCAAACTCTAAAAAGAAAGAATATTTTTGAAGAATCAAAGACAACCTCTGACAAGGCTCAAGTTGTTCAGAGTGAAGAACAGCAAGAAACAGCAAGTTCTGATATAGTCGTCAAGTCAACCTCTGACAGTGCTCAAGTTGATTTAGATAAAATGGAAATAGCTGATAAAAAGAAACTTCTGTGGAAAAATGTCAAACCATCAGATCCAAAGAAAAGCCAATTGCTGTCTACATTCATGACTATTGGGTTAAGTGCTAGAGAACCAAGAGACAGGGCTGGGCTAGGTTCTGATGAAGCTAAGATTAAAGTTGAAGTTGCTACTAGAGATCCATTTCTATTTACTGACAGACCTCTTGAAGATGTTATACAGAAATATCTTGATAAAGGTATATCTGTTCAAGTGGTACTGGATGTTCATAACAAGCACAATGTAAAAGAAAATCTGATTCTATTTCTTGAAGATGGAAGGACATATCAAATGACAGAATCAGATGTGCTAAACAAATCACCGAAAGAACTTCAATTATTTCATTACCTTTTAGAGGTAAAGTCTGATATTACCAGGAGATGGTCAAAGTTCATATTGAAGACCATCAGAGATAAAGCAAGAATTTCTGGTTCAAGAGTTACATAATTCGTTCCTAATATTGTTGAAGATGATGGAAGTGAAATTCCAATGAAGAAGAATTCTGCTAAGCTTGAAGAGATACTGAAAGAGAAATGTCTGTGCTACAATGAAGATTCTTCTCATCCTAGGGTAATAAGAATGAATGATGGTTTAGAAAGAAACCATATATCTGCTTTAAGGACTGCAATCTACCAGATTGCAAGTCAGAATGAAGAGATGAAGCAAGTCAAGACTACACTCTCTCAAGTCCTGAGAATTAAAGAAGAAAAACTGATATCACATTTTGTCAAGAATCATCATGGATTCAGATTGACTTAGTGAGATTGGTAAAAGCTACAAGGACTGTGAGTTGTATTTAGTTATCTAGTTAAACTCTTATTGCATTTGTACTTAAATATTTTTGACATCATCAAATCTATTAACTTGTATATTTTGCATAATTTACAAGTTGGGGGAGATTGTTAGATATATTTGAGATGTCATGTCTAATATGATATGTGTTTAGTTTTCAGAACTTAACAACAGGACAAATCAGGACTTACTGGAATCAGGACTTAATGGAAGTCAGAACTTCATATCAGAACTTAAGGTCATATCAGAACTTAAGTGCGGGAGGACTTACAGTTAAGGAAGGAAGCTGATTTACAGTAGAAGATTGAAACTAAAACAAAAGAAGATATGCATGGAAAGAGTTAGAAGACTGAAAGACTTGTAGAAGATATCAGACTGATATATTTTAGGAGACAGAATTATATTCCATATCAATTAAAAGTTATCTTGTAACTGTGTACTATATAAATACAGACTTCGGGTTATACTATATGTGTTATCATTATCGAGAAGATTATACATTGTAACCTAGCAGATCTTAGTGATATTTGTTCATCACTGGGAGAGAACAGTTCCATTATAACAGAGTTTATTATATTGAATATATATGTTTACTGTTACTTATGTTCAAGATCGATTTGATTGTAATAACACTGTATTTAACCCCCTTCTACAGTGTTGTGTGACCTAACAAGAACCCATCAAATCAACCTTGGCTTCGAGTCCTTCTTCGAGATGAGATATCGAATTGCTGCGTGATCAGTGAAAACTGTCACCTTCATCCCAAGGAGATATGATCGAAATTTCTCAAAACCATAGACGATAGCCAAAAGTTCTTTCTCAGTAGTGGTGTAATTCAGTTGAGCACCATTAAGAGTCTTACTAGCATAGTAGACTATATGAAATATGTTGTTCTTGCATTGCCCAAGAACTACTTCAGCTGCATAATCACTTGTATCGCACATCATTTCAAATGGTTCAGACCAATCAGGTGCAGTTATGACAGGTGCCGTAATCAAACTTTTCTTCAATGTCTTAAAAGCAGCAAGGCACTCGTCATCAAACTTGAAGGGAACGTCTTTCTCTAGCAAATTGCACAAAGGCTTCAAAATATTTGAGAAGTCTTTGATGAAACGCCTATAGAAACCCGCATGACCAAGAAAACTGCGAATTCCTTTAACAGATATGGGTGGAGGAAGATTTTGATCACCCCCACCTTGGCTTTGTCCACCTCAAGCCCCTTGCTAGAAATCTTGTGCCTAAGAATGATGCCTTGGTGCACCATAAAATGACATTTCTCCCAATTAAGAACCAAGTTGGTCTCAACGCACCTTTTCAATACTAAACCCAGATTATGCAAGCATTCATCGTAAGAAGTTCCAAAGACCGAGAAATCATCCATGAATACTTCTACATTATTCCCAATCATGTCAGAGAAGATAGCCATCATACATCTCTGAAAAGTGGCTGGCGCTCCACATAGCCCAAAAGAAACTCTTTGGAATGCAAAAGTGCCGAAAGGACATGTGAATGTAGTCTTCTCCTGATCTTCTGGAGCGATACAAATCTGATTATATCCCGAATAGCCATCTAGAAGACAATAGTAATTATGCCCAGTCAATCTATCAAGCATATGATCAATGAAAGGAAGAGTGTTCCATCCTTGTAGCCTTGTTCAGCTTTCTATAATCCATGCAAACTCTCCACCCTGTGACTGTTCATTTCGGAATGAGCTCATTATTCTCATTCGCTACCACAGTGATACCACCTTTCTTTGGCACACACTGAACTGGGCTCACCCATGAACTGTCAGAAATAGGATAGATAATTCATGCATCTAGCCACTTGAGAATTTCCTTCTTCACAACCTCTTTCATGATCGGATTTAGCATCCTCTGTTGCTCAACAATAGGCTTGCTTCCTTCCTCTAGCAGAATTTTGTGCATACAATAAGAAGGGCTGATTCTCTTGATATCTGTTATAGTCCAACCAATTTCTGATTTGAACTCTCTAAGAATCCTCAAAAGCTTCTCCTCATCAGTACCTGAAAGACCAGATGCAATAATAACAGGCAAAGTAGATGCCTCGCCTAAAAATGCATACCTCAAATGTTCAGGTAAAGGTTTAAGCTCAAGAGTAGGAGCTTCTTCAATAGATGGCTTGAGGCGTTTCGGAGAACTTTTCAACTCCTCTAATCCAAGAGATTCAAAAGGCATATCCATCTTTCGCTTCCAGGGAGAAGTATTCAAATATTGCAAGTGCTCGTCGCCCTCTTCATCCTTACTATCAGAATTCCCCAATAAGGCCTTCTCTAAGGCATCGGACCTTAGCAAACGATCGAGTTCAGAATTAACCACAGTATCGACCATTTCCACCTTAAAATACTCCACAATTTCTATAGGGAATTTCATGGCATTGAACACATTAAAAGTCACATCCTGATCCATCACTCGCATGGTAAGCTCACATTTCTGCACATCTATCAAGGTTCGGCCAGTAGCCAAGAAAGGTCTTACCAAGATTATAGGAATCTTCATATCCTCCTCGAAATCAAGAATTACAAAATCAGCATGGAAAATGAGTTTATCCACCTTGACCAAGACATCCTCCACAATACATCGCGGATATGTTATAGAATGATCGGCCAACTGCAAAGTCATGTATGTAGGCTTTGGATCAGGCAAGTCCAACTTTTTTAAGATTGACAATGGCATCAGATTGATGCTAGCTCCCAAGTCGCATAGACATTTATCAAATGACACCTTTCCAATGGTGCAAGAAATAGTGAAGCTTCCAAGATCTTTAAGCTTCGGAGGCAATTTTTGTTGCAGCACAGTACTGCATTCCTCCGTGAGAGCAACGGTCTTTAAGTCATCAAGCTTCACCTTTCTAGAGAGAATATCTTTCATGAATTTCGTGTAACTAGGCATCTGTTCAAGAGCTTCAGTGATAGGTATGTTAATGTAAAGTTTCTTGAACACCTCCAGAAACTTCGCAAACTGCTTATCCAGTTTCTTCTTCTGCATCCTCTTAGGAAAAGGAGGTGGAGGATAGATCTGTTTCTCCCCTGTATTACCCTCAGGAGGAGTGTGCTCAACATTAGTCTTCCTTGGTTCCACTTCGGCTTCCTTCTGCACTTCTTCTTCATCAACCTCCACTTTAGCAGTGGGAGTTTTAGCTACTTCAGGATTCACAACCTTAGCAGGCCTCAATGTGATTGCTTTAACATACTCCTGTGATTCTTTCTTTCCTGGCACTTCAGTGTTAGGATGATTGCGGTTGTTTGGATGATAAGTGGCTAGAGCTTGTTGTTGTGATCTCTGAAAGTTGCTCACAAATTGAGCTGATTCGCTAGAAATAGCTTACTGCTCAGTTTCGTGTGCTCCTGCACAAAGTTCACAAATGCTAGTAATCTGATTAACTCCATAATTAGCCAAAGAGTCCACTTTCATCGTTAAAGCTTGAAGTTGAGTAGCTATAGCAGTAGCTTGATCCACTTCCAGAATTCCTGCTACCTTTCCTTGCAACATTCTTTGCGTAGGATTCTGGTATTCATTGGCTGTCATTAGCTCAATCAACTCATAAGCTTCATTGTAGCTTTTAGCCCATAAGGCTCCACCAGATGCTGCATCAAGCATAGGTCTAGAGTGTGTACCTAGACTATTATAGAAATAGTTTATAATCATCCAATCAGGCATGTCGTGGTGTGGGCACTTCCTTAGCATCTCCTTGTATCGATCCCAAGCCTCACACAGAGATTCACCAGTTTGCTGGGCAAACTGAGTGAGAGCATTCCTGATTGCAGCAGTCTTCGCCATAAGAAAGAATTTAGTGAGAAACTTTTGAGCAAGATCCTCCCAATTGGTAATAGACCCTGGTGGTAGAGAATGTAACCAACACTTCGCTTTGTCCCTCAGAGAGAATGGGAATAGTCGCAGCTTGATAGTATCTTCAGACATATTGTTGAACTTGAAAGTGTCACAGATCTCGATGAAATCCCTGATGTGCATGTTTGAGTCTTCAGTAGGATTACCCCCAAACTGAACTGAGTTCTGTATCATCTGGATCGTGCTCGACTTAATCTCAAAAGTGTTAGCCTTGGTGGCTGGCCTGATGATGCTTGACTGAATGTCATTGATCTTAGGCTTAGAAAAGTCCATTAAAGCCTTAGAATTATCTGCTTGATCCTCCATCTCTAATAAAGGTGGTTCTTCAATTTTCTCTTCTTCAGCTACTTTCTCTTCATCCTCAAAATCTTCCCTACGATCCCCTACAACTTCTTCCTCATCTTTTTCCAGAATTCTCCTACGAACTCGTGAACGCGTTTGCATAAATGATCGCTAGATTACCTGAAATATAACAAGAAAACAGAGTATGTAAGTAATAATGTCCGAGTCAATGAACTTTAATGATCACTGATGACAAACACATAAACTAAAAGTTAACACTGCAGTCCCCGGCAGCGGTGCCAAAAACTTGTTGGGGGCTAAACACGCGCTAATAATTCATGCAAGTATACGCATTCTCAAGTAATATAGAATCTGTTCTAGTTCATTCCCACAGAGACTGGTGTTGGTTAACTATGTAATTTATGCACCTATGCACCGATGATATGGTTATAATCCAATGCTAAGATGACAATAATTTAGGTTGTTTATACTATGAATTAAACTAATGATTATAACTAAGAGAGTAAATAGAGTTGTATATTATATGAGACAAACATGGGATTCTAACTTCATTAAATACTTCATTCAATAGCCTTATTGTTCTTAACCTTAGCATGCAATGGTGATGACACTAATCAGTAATATGAAACTGCTAAATGCCAACTTTCGTTGCACGAATAACATACTACCAGACATCCACAAAAGAGATAGAAGTTGAATAGACACCAATTATATTGAGACCCTATATGTTTATAGAATTTGACAAGATAACGGTTTAAAGTACAAGTTATCTATCATGATTACACAGGTCAAGTAAGATGGGTAAAATTACCTACGAATCATGCTTAACAATAACACATGAACCTATGCTAGCATGGCAAGTTCTAAATCCTTAAATTCATTATCGCTTCATTAAGAATTAACACGCTATCTTACAAGTTCGCGACTCTTATAAGAAGAATAAGCACAACCAATACTAGATTATCATTCAATCACCACACACTAAGGCATATAAACAATTTAATTAAAGAAATCCATAAATAAATCCGCTAGAACCCCACGATAATGATTAGCCCATAATCGGACTCATCATCAACGTGGGTTCCGATGAAAGTATGGTATAATAAATGTGATCTTTATACTTAAATAACAAAACCAAGTATGAAACAAGAGTAAAGGTTCACAAGTAAGAAAACTAGCATCCAGGTTATAACTTTGAACAAAGATTCACAAGTAAAAACAAGATCGTCTTCGTTGAATCCGTGCTAAAACGGTCATCTTACGGCTCTCCTTGTGCTCTGGTACATCTCCTCTATGAAAACGTTATTATTTGAATATATATATATAGCAGCCCTAATCAATCAGGAAGTCTCCCAATTAGAATTGCATTAGAATCAAGATTCAAAACTTTCGCACCGGCACGGCCGCGCGCTATCACAGCGCGGGCGCGCTGTCATTCTGGAATCCTGCGCGACCACGCATTATCACAGCGCGGGCGTGCCGTCCTTCTGGGAAAAACTCAGATTTCATCTTTTTCCTTGCTGCTTCGAGCCGGCTTTCCACGAGCTTTTATTCCAACACCACCTTGACACCAAATTAGCACCAAAACAATGTTAATTCACCTGATTACCAAGATAATGCCTGAAATGCAAAAACACTAGAAAACACATTAAAACACTTAACAACTTGAGTATAAATGCATCAATTCAAAGCTTATTAGAGCATAATAAAGTGTCATAAATTCCACTCAACAAGGCTCCATCCTAACACTCTTCTAAGCATAAAACATGTAAAATCCAATCCTCCTTTCGATTATGCCCTGAAATGCAAAAAAGTACAAAAACACATCAAATACACAAACAACTTGAGTACAAAACACCAATTCGAGCCTTTACAAAGCATTCTAAGTGGTTATAAATTCCACTTATCACACCCCCAAACTTGAATCGATGCTTGTCCTCAAGCATAACACACTCAAAAAGAAGAAAAAAAATGCATAAATGCAACTAACATGAATGCAATGATCCCCTCAGAATAACTAAACCAAACAATGAGCAACCCAACATCTCAACGAATGCAATTATTCGCACAAGGTTCAATCAAATCCCACAAATCAACTCATAAGCCAGAAACATGCATGCGTGTATGCAATTGTTTAATAGATATACTCTCGAAACTAGATCAATAATCATAACTCACCTATCATCAAGACAATCACAAGGTTATAAACAGAATAAATGATAAACTCAAAATGACTGACAATACTTCAATTATATCAGAGTTATACAAGGAATCATGCTTTTATTGATAACACATAAAAAACACAACATGCTTATTTGATCGTGCATTAAGTGAGATCCACGAAAGACTTATACAATAATACCCATATAGCGAGCGTTAGGTTAGCGGATCCCATACTATGAAAGCCTTAGGTCACTAGGCAAAAAGTCCCCTAGAACTTAATAACTCGAGTATTAAAGAGCCCACTCGTGATCAATTATGCATAACATATATTTTTTTTCTTTTTCTTCTATTTTTTTTCTCTTTTTTCACAATTTCTAAACGAGTGTATTTCGCTCCATCTCGCTCAACCCTAGACTACTCATATAAATATGAGCCGGCTACTAGCCATTTGACACCTAGCCACAACTAGCATTGATATCCAATGTTTTTCTTCAATTTTAAAAATCCCTGTTCTTTCGTCACTACGAGAATAACATAAATTTTAGATATAAACAAGTGATTAAACCTCAACAAACAAACAAGTCATAATCATGATCTAGCACTCAAGAAACCTATAACACTTAGTGAAAATTTTCTTACTTCTAGCATGCAAATCAATTCGTTAGGACTTAACATTCCTCTATACGATATCACTACACTCGAATCAACATCACAAATTAATCGGAAAAGCAACCTAAGGGATCATGATATAATTCCAATGCAACTATATGCAACATACTATCATAATAAGAAAAACACAAACAAAAGCAAAAACGAATAACTACATGACAAATATGCACACTATATGAACTAAACTATCATAAATATGCATCTATATGGACTCAAACATAAATATTCCTTAACTACCACCACCAAACTTAAAAATTTCACTGTTCTCAGTGAAGGTAATAGCAAGGAATCAAGGCATACCTACTCGGAATTAGAAGGATCATCACCCTCCGCAGGTGGAGTGTCAGGAGGCGGGTACACAGAATCCTCTCCAAAAACTGGCCACTGTATGTCAACTCTCGTGGCTCGAAAAGCTATACCCAATGCCTGAGTAAGATCTTGCGCAAACCTGCTCTGGATGTCATACATCGCATCCATCCTCCTCGTCAAACGCCTATACTGTGCCGAGCCTAAACCAACATTATCCTCTGCATCCTGCTGCTATTGCTGTTGCAAAAAAACTAGGCTCACCAACCTGATGTCTCCACGCTGCTCTGCATGCCTGAGTCAAACCACCAATATACATCTGATCGGTTGGCTGGCCCTCCAGAAAATGATCATAGGTGCACCCAAGTCCCTTCTCATCAGCCTTCCCATCAAACCACTCCTGCATCACTACAATCACAGAACTTTTGATGGGAGCGCTCGGTAACTGAAGCTGCTCATGAGCGGGCCAATGCACTCCCACCACAACACAAAGCTTTGTCATAATCGAGGCATAGGGGATAGACCCCGTAGTGCTTCCACGCAAAAACCTCAAAATACCCTGATGAATAATGGAACCGAGATCCACATAATCTCCCTGTAAAATCCCTCATAACAACTTCGCACGATCTATAGTCACATCATGCACATGAAAAGAAGGCATGATATTCGCACAAATAAAAGCATTCCAAGCATGAGCAAACCTATTCATGCATGAAGTCAGGAAATTGAGATACTCGTTCGATCCCCTCTTGAACTTCCAATGTTTATTCGGGACACACAGTTTGGCCACAATTAAATCCAAATTAAAGTCCCCCCGTCTTTAACCCACTCCTCCTGAGTAGGCTGTCTCTTGGGCTGGTTGATCACCCTGCGAATAGCCTCCAGGGTATAGTCTATCGTCAACCCACGCACCACCGAGTACCAATTCTTATCAGCTTTTGCGTTCCCATAGAACTCACAAACTATACTCGTAGGCACAGCGAACTAGAGAGTGGAGTATGAAAGCGATGTCCGTGGGTGCCTCACAAAATGAAACTCAACCCATCTCCAAGATCATCTCGAGAAGCTTACCATCCTTACCTGAAGGTAGAAAACCCCTCTCTTTTGCTATTGGCTTAGACAACAACCTTGTGTACTCTGCTTCAGCCTCCAGAGTAACAAATCGTGGCCTCGTACCCCCAACACTTAAAGAATCGGTAGTGGCGAAGTTAGTGTTGCTGCTAACTTGAGTGCGGCCTCTCTTTGGTGCATTTAGAATTGATAAAGTGAGATAAGTAATGTGTGTAGAGAGATTTAGGGTTTGAGAGAATAAGAGTAAGGTGGAGATGGATGTATATAATTGTATGTATATATACAGAATTGGAATTAGGTTTAGAATAGAAGTGGGATATGGTTATGGGTTTAGTGGGATAATGGGATGTTTTTAGGAGTAAAAATCGGGTAAAGAGATTATAGAACTAATGTTGGAAACTCCTATTTTCTTCTGATTTTTGGAATTTTTTTTCTTTCAAAGGGGTTCAGCGCGGTCGCCCCGCATGGGAGCGCGGGCGCGCCGTGCTCATGGAAAAATGACCTGTTTTTTTCTGATTTTTTGTGTTTTCTTCTGGTTTTTTCTTCCTTGTATCTTCTTTTCTACCTACTAATGTACAACAAGCTTGGGTTGCCTCCCAAGAAGCGCTTGGTTTACGTCGCTATCTTGACGTAGAATTCTGAGATCAATTGGACAATAAAACGGCACTAACCACCTCACGGTTTGCCGTATCTCCATAGTAATGCTTCAAACGCTGTCCATTTACCTTGAATGCTTGGCCTGGATCATTTTCAAAAAAATTCACCGCTTCATGTGGAAACACAGTTTTGACAATAAACGGCCTTGACCATCTTGACTTCAACTTTCCAGGAAAAAGACGGTGTCGAGAGTTGAACAAAAGAACTTGTTACCCCGGCACAAATGATTTGAGCACTAGACTCCTATCATGCCACCTCTTGACTTTCTCCTTATACATTTTATTGTTCGCATACGCTTGAAGTCGGAACTCATCAAGTGCATTCAATTGAAGCATCCCTTTCTTACCAGCTGCATCCATATCAAGGTTCGGTTTCTTCAAAGCCCAATATGTCTTGTGCTCTAACTCCACAAGAAAATGACATCATTTACCATAAACTAATTGAAATGATGACATGCCTAGCGGAGTCTTGAATGTTGTTCGATAAGCCCAAACAGCTTCATCCAGCTTTAAAGACCAATCCTTTCTTGATGGACATACAATTTTTTCCAGAATACGCTTGATCTCTCTGTTGGATACCTCAGCTTGACCATTAGTCTGAGGATGGTAGGCCGTAGTAATGCGATGATTCACATTATATCTCTGCATTATAGCAGTGAACTTGTAATTGCAGAAATGCGATCCTTCGTCACTGATTATGACTCTTAGAGTCCCAAATCTTGTGAATATCTGCTTGTGAAGAAAATTAAGCACTACCTTAGCATCATTCGTCAGCAAAGCTTTGACTTCCACCCATTTTGAGACATAATCGACTGCCAACAAGATATACTGATTATTACAAGATGAGACAAATGGCCCCATGAAGTCAATTCCCCAAACATCGAAGACCTCAACCTCGAGAAGCACATTAAAAGGAATCTCGTCCCTCTTGGACATATTACCAACACGCTGGCAGCGATCACACTTCAAAACAATGTAGGCTAAAAGAATCCTAATTGAAGGATACGAGCTGCTGTCTTTTCTCCACCATAGTGGCCTCCATAAACAGTAGAATGGCAGTCTCACAAGATATCCTCTGTCTCACTGTATGGAATACATCGCCTGATGATTTGGTCAGCTCCTTGCCGAAATAAAAACGGCTTATGCCACATGTACCATTTCACTTCGTGAAGAAAGTTCTTCCTTTGAGCAAAAGTCAAGTCTTGAGGCATAATGTTGCTCACAAGGTAGTTCACAATGTCTGCGAACCACGGTTCTTCTTCTTTCACCCCAAACAACTGCTCATCGGGAAAAGACTCATTTATCAATGTTTTGTCATGTGAAGCTGTAATATCCGGGATATGACGTGTAACTATTTTTGTTAATAAATAAAAATTATGTGATTATTATATGAATTTTGGTGAATTATCTATGAAGTGGTATCTGTGTTTGGATATGTAAATATGATATAATTTGAGTATTTTAATTTTTATAAGTCCAAAATAAAGTATAGATAATTGTGATATTTTTCTATCAATTTTTATGTTGATTTATGATTTTATAGAAAATTTATGGATTTAATAAATTCCTTTCCGAGTATTTAAAAATTATTTTGTATAATCGGGAACCAGCCGACCTCAACCATTTTTACGTTTTTATAACCCGAAACTCTTCTGAGAACTCCTTCCTAACCTAATTGCAATATTCCGAGCATTTTCCATGTTTTGACTTTTTCAATCCGGCGTACAGTTTGTCCTGTGCGGGTCCCGACGCAATATTTTCGATACAAAATTTGTTTCGGTAAGTCAATAAAACTCGTATTTTCGATAAACAGGATCTTTTTATTAAACTATTATAATTATCACCTCGTAATACGTGTAATCAGGCGCTGAGACCAAGACCGCAGTACAAACTGTACATATTTGGATAATTATCTCGAAAACTGGTACTGTTTGGATCTGTTTTTATAAATAAACATATTATTTTATATCTGGAATGATCCAATGGGGTACTAATTTTCCGTAAATATAAATAGCCCTTACCGTATTTTATTTCGTACAGAAAATCATTTGCAGCCAGTAATTATATAATTTTACAGAGAAAATACTTATATTCATAAAACCTTCTAAGAATCAAACCTCAATTTCAAGGTGTTACCGGAATCCGTTGGAGAAGCTTGAGTACTCAAATCAAAGCTCTTGAAATATACTATCAGAATCTGTGCTTCATATCACTGTAGAATCAAAGGTTTATTTTCTATATTTATATTTAAATTCGAATTATTTTGATTTAAATTATGAATTTTTATTCGAGGGATTGTTTGTATGATTTGATGATTGTATGTTGTAGAGCTCTTTTTCCTGATGATTTTGATATATTATATGTATGATTTGGAGTTCAATAACATGTTCAATTTGATGTTTGATGTTCGAGATTGAAAATTAGGGTTTATAGTGTGTTTGAAGGTTCTTAATTCGATTTAGGCGTTTTTGAATCAAGGGTTATTAGTAGATTTGGATGATTAGATTATATTCCTAGCTTGATTTGTAGTCGAATGGTACATAGTAAAGCATCAAACGATTCATGTAATGGTTGAATCGAACCTCGCCAGACATGGTTCGAGTTCGCCGGATTTTTCCTGTTTTCGCCTGAAAATCGGCATAGTTAGTTGTTTGTGTTAATTGCTGACGTCCCTATGTTGCGAGGGCAGTTTAGAATGATTTCCCATCAAAATCCTGATCAAACAAAGCCGGAATCGGGCTTCCTCGGAGAATTTTCCAGTCACCGAAAACTGGGTTCTTCGCGACCCGTTTCTGTTCTTGGTGACCCGGATTCATGACCCGGTTTGACCCGGTTTCGATCCATTTTTGTTATAAAAATTTTCTGAAATCCTGTTTTTGCACTTTAGCCCCTAAAGTTTCCAGAACTTTACACATTCTGGATTTCTGTTTTGAATTCTTTCAAAATTCGGATTTCTTTTTATAAATTATTTTAAAAATTGTTTTTAATTTCCAAAAATTCCAAAAAAAATCATTATTTTAATTCTGAAAATCATTTTTAATTCAAAAATAAATCTAAATTATTTAATTAATTAATTTTAGTTAATAATTAATTATTTAGTTGGTCAATTAATTTAAATATTAATTGATTAATTAATTAAATTAGTTATTAATTAATTTTAATTGATTATTTAATTGGATTTAATTATTTCTTTTGATTTAAAAATTCTGAAAAATAGTTTCGAGTTTTAAAATATTATTTTAAATTATCTTCAAGGCTCGATAATAATAATAAAATTATTTTAAAGTCAGATTTGGGTATTAAAACCCTATTATTTAATTATAAAATAATTCGGAGTCCCGTTTTAATTCTGAAAAATGTTCAAAAATTCGTATTAAATACCTGGAAAATCATTTTGACCCCGAATCTTCGTTGACAAATTATTTTCATTGAGTATCTTACGTGTTATGTGTTAAATGTGAGTTGATTGATGTGTTAAATATGTATGTGTATATTATATGATTGTTTTGATCGTATCTTTCAATCCGTAAATCGGATTTGGGTAAAATGAAGGGTAGATAAAACCTTATAACGTTCATGTGACGATTAGAATAATGTGAGATGAATATTGATAGATACTTATGATGCCTAGCAGAGTAAGCAAGGCGTAGAAAGGGTAGCAGGTGATCATAAAATGGAATTGATGCGTAGAAAATAAAGCAAGTGATCGGGGAACAGAAGCGAGGCATAGGAAAAGTAGACGAGTGGTTGTTGAATAGAGTCATGAGACGAGTACAAGTGAAGTTGGAATCATTTGTGATAATGCAAGTACTTCTAAGCCTTTCTCGAGATATATTGCAAATATTTCTAAATTCTCTTGTGGCATATCGTTAATATTCAAAATAGCTTTTTTTTATATTGTGAGTACTTTGAATCATACATATTTGAACCCGGATCACATCATTTGATCTTTGAGTCGTAAGCCTTATTCTTGTAAACCATACCTTGTTGATTTTCAGATACTAAACCACACAAATATGATACCACTCTTCAAATATATAACCACCAAACACCAAACACTGGAACAAAATTGTTTGAACATACAGAAACTTTTATACCCCAGCCATTCTTTGTAACATCAAAGAACTAAACCTTAAAAAATCATTGTTCATCTAATACCCGATTCTCTTACCGGCTGGAGGCCATTTCTTATACATACCTTGATATACCCTTGTGATACTCATAAATCGCATTACGCTTTTATACAAATGCTTTATCACTGTTGATTATGATCTTGCTTATTAAATTACATTGTTTATTACACTGAATTATTTTATAATTGGAGAGTTTTCTAAATGTGGACCAGATTCGAGGTCGGACCAGATTCGTGGTCAATTATAGGCCAATGTGTGCCTTGGATCCAGTATATAGAGCAGAGCCGTGTGCCTTGCTCGGGGTTAGTGCGTGACTGATCAGCAGCCTAACCTTGGTTTTAAAATTTAAAATGAATATCCAATTCTAGTGATTGTTTAACAAGAAACTTGATTCATCTGAATCATCTCGTTTGATCATTGATTAACCTCAGTTATTGTTATTGTGACTTGCTGGGCTAGTTAGCTCACTCTTGCGAATATTTTTATGTATTCTACAGTTAAGAAGGATATGGTTGATAGCGAGGTTTCCCAGTTCAATGTACGAGCTAGGATTCCAGATTGAGTTGGATCGAGCTAGCAGGAGCTTATTACAGTAGTGAGATAGTAAGATTGTAAGAATAATTTCATTATCAGTTGTAAGTTAAATTAGTTGGGATTCGGTACGTTGTAATAAAAGTTAAGGTTGTGGCTTGTTTTCATACTTTAACCTGTTGCGATCCGTGGTTATGTAAAGGAGGGTCATTGCAAATAATATTTCATATACAGGTTTATATATTGTGTATGTGTTGTGGACCCCAAACTTCTGACCCGGGTTTGGAGAGCGCCACAGGTTGGTATCAGAGCTACAGGTTATAAGTCACTAAAATAAGCCTAGATTGTCGGGATTGGGTAGAGGGTTAGGATGAGGAATAGGAAATAGAAAGATAAGACGTCGTGAGGTTGAGTGCGACTGTATAGTAGGTCTCCGGCCCGGTTCATGTTGCGATTCGGGATTCTTAGCTTGCGATGTGATTTCCAGACAACGGAAATGGCAGATCCTGATTTCCCTGTATCATCTAATCGTTTGGAGCCTTCCGTTCGAGGATCGTCATATTTTTCTCAGATTTGATTTGCACCTTGTTCTTCTATCAGTATTGATGGTATTACCTTATGTTATAACAGTTGCACCTCTTCAAGCTATTCTATGATATTTTACCACTTCTTGATATGAGACTACCTATTCGAGAACCTCTATATGCTTATTCTTGTTCTACTGTACATTCAACTATGATTGTATCTTTTCAGTTTACTCTACACCATGTTCTATACCCTCAGTTTAAAACCTTTCTTATGGAGCAACAGTATTTACGATGATGGATTCGATAGCTACAGTAAATGATAAGTATATGAGATATTAATAAAGCTGCGAAGAAGTTTAGAAAGAGGATTCACGTGTTTTGGAGGATAGCTGCTACCAGATTAAATAGAGCCATTAGTGAATAGACCACCCGTGATTAGCTTGTGGGATAGACTAGATGAATTTTGAAAGAGTTAGAGAGAAAAGTGTAGATCTGGAATTTTCGTAGAATTAGATGATGGTGCTATGATAAATGTGATATGTAAAGTAGTGATGTGATGTGATATAAGCAAACTTTGTTCTATAAAATAGACTTGTTGGCTGTTGGATAGACTTGTTCCACTTAATGACTGCAAAGATAATGATGAGAGTACTACCAGTATGGAAGCTTTGAAATGAAGCTACAAATAAGATAATATACAATGACAGCTGAAGTTTTCGACGATTAAGGAAGGTAATAGACCCAATGAATGAGAGAAGATAAATGGAAGTGAATGGACCTTTGTGTGATTATTTTTGTTAACTTGGTACCTTGTTATAGGAAGGACAACATGTGTGATTTTCAAAAATTTTAAACAAGTTTTCGAAAAAGATTTTCCCTTACAAATTTTCTACAAGCCTTTTTGAATAAAATAAGTTTTAAACATTGGTTGTTGTTAGTCCCTTAACAATATAGCAATAATTACAGAAGGGGGATTGAATGGAATTCTTGAACCTTTTTCTTAAAATAAAAATGTTCAAACTCGAATACAAATATAAGCGTTTTGATTAGCACAATGCGGAATAAAAACTTAAGTGAATCAAAACATAAGTAATTAAAAATAAGAGTCTTTAAAAACTTTCTGGTGGATTTAAATAATTCCACCAGAGATATATATTATATCAAGAGAACTGTGTGTGCAAGAATGCTCACAGCTGCTTACAAATTTGAGCTACTGAGAGTACAGAGAAATGCTAATAATCCTGCTTACAAATGTTTCTCACTTTTTATATCTCAGATCTTAGTTTCTATTTGCTACTTCTTGGTTTATATATTACCAAGATTACAAAGTCAAAAGATAGAATCATTATAAAAACTATCAGTTTTTATGCTTTGCTACTTTGTTCTCTATTACCCAGTTAATAGGCTTCCTCATTCCATTTGCATACATCCCGACGCATGTGACCACTTGTCACTGTCAACTGATGTTTGGATTCTTTATCCGTTGGGTACATGATCATCTGTCAACTTTATGATCATCCGTTGATGGCTTCATTGATCATCCGTCGACTGCTATAAAAACATCCGTTGATAGCCATTTGATCATCCATCGATGGCTTTGTTAATCATCCGTTGGTAGCTATTTTGACACTTAACTTCAATTCATTTATGCAGAATTACAAGACATCATCTATGTACAATTAATCAACCTATTCTGCATATCTAGTTAAAGTCAACATGACTTATATGCTACTACAGACTCTATACAAAGGTGTATGCAGAAATGTGCTACAGACTCATTATTACATAAGCTACTCACTCGATGGATAATAAATCATTATCCGTCGGGACTATAGATTTATTCGTCGGGACTAAAATTCTTATCCGTCGAGTGCTACATTATTTCACTAAGTAAAATCTACTTAGGTGTTTTGTTTGTGAAATCATCAAGTACACAACATATGCACAACAATCTCCCCCAATTTATGTCTACTGGAATTGTAGCCATAAATTAAGAGATACTTGATGATAACAAAACATCCTAAACATACAGCTTTAAAGAAAAGTAGATTATACTGAAAGTGCTTCAATTAATCAAAATGTACAAAGTTTGGCTCACAGTCATTTCAAGATGCTCCTCTAGCCTGAGCAGATTTTTCTAGTTCCTTGAAGGTCTGGATCTTCTTCCAAGCTTTCTGTTATTTTCATCAATCTGATTTTGGAGCTGCCTGTGGAATTCCAGTTCATCAGATTCTGAGAGATTTAGCTTTTATTGCATTTCCAAGAGAGTCTCATTGCTGGAGATGCTCAGTTGGTCTTTTAATCTGAAGAATCTTCTCACACCTTTGTCATCCATGAACTCCATCAGACAGTAGGGCCTTAGATGCACTCTTCTCCCTGTGTATGGGATAAAAGAGTCATTGGGAGTGCATCTTTAGCTCTAACACTCCTTAGTTCTTCAATCTTCTTCAATACTAGTCTTCTTGCAGTGACATTGAACCCAAAGTTCTTCTTGAAGGATGAATAAACTTTAATCAGTACAGCTTGGCTCTCTTGAAGAATCCTGTGAAGTGGCCATTGTATCTCCCTTCCTCCTTTGTACTTGAACACTAACCTTTCAGGTAGGTTTCTGTATGCATCAATTCCCCTCACTTCATCTAGTTCATCCAGATAGAGGTTTAGATCAGAAAATTCTTTGATGTCACACAAGTACAAGTAGTCTCCCTTGTTGACTTTGGGCTGAGCTTTGACTACAGATTTGGATTTGAGGGGTGACAGCTTCACTTTCTTGACTGCCCTTGACTTTGTCCTTTTTGGCTTGCTAAGGATTGGTAGACTGAAGTCAGGAATTGGTATGTTATCCCATTCTATTGGCTCATCCTTGGGCACAATAGGTTCACCATGAATTTTACTATAGGGATCCACCACCCTTATATCTTCAAATACCACAGAGGGCTTTGATACTTGAGTTGTAGCTGGTGTGGGTTCCTTAGGAAATTGATCTCCCAATTCCTTGTCAATAATATTCAGTTTCCTTTTTGTTCTTTTAGCCAATTCTTTCTTCCTTGGAGATTTCTTCTGTTCTTCAACTTGCTCCCTTGATTCAGTAGCTTCAGATGGTTGAGAGGGAATTTGTTGGGATGAACTCACAGCCTGTAGCTTGGCTAAGATAGCAATCCGCTCTTTCTTTTGTTTAGCCTTCTTTGCATCTAGAATAGCTTGCTTTTTTTCCTACTTCAATCTGGCTTTTTCTTCTCTCTTTGCTTGAGCAAATTGAGGATGTCCAGCTACCACACAAATTTCCTTTCCATTTCTGAATATCTTAGCAATTCTCCTTTTTGAAGTTGAATCAGTTGGATCTTTGTAGAAAATAATTGATCTTGATATAAGCTTCTTCTCATCAGGCTTGGGTGTCTCATACACAGTATCCAAGGGGTTCTTCAGGGATGATTTTGAATAGTTTGCCCTTGGTTTAAGAATCATTTCAGCCTTTGGAGACTTGATGCAGGAAGATTGTCCTCTTTCCAGATAGTTCATGCTCATCTCATTCACACTGATTTGCTTGACTTGAGAGTGATGGATGGCTGACTTAACTGGCTCCTTGACAAGTTGGAACTTCTTCTGTATCTCCTCATCAATCTTCTCCCAGTTGATCAAACTCAACTTTTCTTTCTCAGCAACTTTCAAGTTTGCTGCTGCTGCCTGAATCAGATCTATACCATCTGTAACTGGTGGCTTTGAGACAGTAATTGATGGCACAATTACCTTAGTGATTTGTATCTGAAGCTTCTCCCCCTCACTTGGTCCTTTCTCCCCCTTTTTGTTATCATCAAGTTGAGGAGTCAGGCCTTGTGCTTTAACCAGTTGCATTAGAAGATTGGTCTGAGACTATTGATTTTGAAGAATGGTGGCCACAGAATTTTCAATAACTTGAACTTTGTCTTCCAACTTGGCCAGCTTTTTTTCAGCATCTGATTCTCTTCTCAGTCTCAGTAATAGATCCTGCATGGTACCATATGGCATGACTGAATCCAGCTTCTCAGAATTGTAGGTCTTCAAGTCAGCTATATCCTTTTTGAGTTCATCTACACTCAGATTCTGTCTTAATTACTGTAGCTTCATTAGATGTAGAGAATCTAGGTGAGCTTGAAGAATAGCCTTGGTACCAGCATTTGAGCTCCTCTGAATGGCCTTTTGGAAAGACATGATTTGTTTGACCAAGGATACATTAAAGTGTCCTGGTGTGGACTCCTTTGTCAAGGCCCATTCAGGTAAATCTGGAATAGAACTTGGGCCTTCATCTCCCCCTAAGTTCATGCTTCCATCAAATGAAATAGAGTCATTATCGTTAAAATTTACTCCAAATTTCTCAGATGGCTCACCAGCTGTAGGAGGTATTAAATTGACAACAGCTTTATCCCTTTGTAGAGATTCTGAAGTATGCACCAGATTCAAAGTCTTTTCTGCCTCCACATTGCCCTGAGCATCCAACAATTGATAGGCTGACACAGGATGAGTAAAAGTGTCAGCATCCAAGGAAATGTTATCAATTACAGCTTTGTAATATTGCTGAAATTGTCTTTCCTTTACAGCATCATCCACAATCATTAACTCATGAGCAATGGTTGGATCCATCTTTATACCCTCTGTACCTGCTTTTCTCTCATGTTTTCTCTTTTGTTGCATCAGGGTCTCACCCTAGCTCCCCACCCTCACACCCTCACCTTCACCTACTAAGATGGGACTCCTCTCACTCCCTTTTGCCAATCCTGAATAAATGGATTGCTAATTTTCACTCATTTCCTCTCCTTTTGCCTGGGAGCAACCCAGCCTCTCACTCAAGACACTCTCCTCTCTCAGTCCTAAGAGTGACTGTACAACCACTAAATCTTCTGCACTTGAAATAATTGAAGTTTGAAGTTGTGCAGAGATACTCGACGGATGAGTGATATCCATCGAGTGAGTGGAAATGCTATCCGACGGATAACTGCTGTTAGGCTTATCCGTCGGGATACAATCACTACTCGACGGATGAGCAATATCCGTCGAGGGAGTAGAAATGAATGAGTTGGGAAGAGAAACTATTGTTGATTGTGTGCTGATTGAAGATATTTGGGGCACAGATGTAACAATAGTTTCTGAAAGAATTGGTAAGTGAGCCAACAAATCATCTAAAAGATGATGCTCACTTGTACTAGATTTTGGCTTCCCCAACAGAGTTAAAGAAGGGGAATCAGGAATTGATGTGTGTATCATACCCACATCCAGAGAGTTTGTTGGTGAGTATGGTGTACGAGGTGCTTCTATAACTAGAGATTTTGGTTGTGACTCCACATTTATTGGAGCAACATAAAACTGAATTTGAGAGAGTGCAGGGACTGTGTCTTTAGCACCAGTTTGCACTGTGTGTGCCCTGTGCATCCCCAGAGGTTTTAAATTTCTTCTTTCTTGTATAAGTTTGGGGTGAGCTTATGTCCCTAACCCTTTTGGCTGTGCTCTTGGCTGAGAGCTTTGTTCAATAACCACATCCTTTTGGGAGGATGCAGCTAGAAGTGAACTTTTGTCCTTTTTAAGCACTGCAATTTGTTGGGAAACTACAGTGTGGCTAGGCTGAGATTCACTCAACTCTCCAACCTTATTCTTGGGGTTTCTTTGATGTTCACCCCTTCCCTCACCTGACTTTCCCTCCTTCACACTCCCCTCTTTTGTTTTTGTGGATTTTTCAACTGGCATCTTTTGAGAGATACCAGAGGGGGTTTTCTTTGATTTAGATTTGGAAATAGTAGTAGGTTTGGAGGCTTTGGTAGGCAACTGTTTGGTCATTGGCACAGTTGCCATAGCTACTCCTGAATTTAAAGAAATAGTGGGGGTTGGAATAGTTGTAGGGATGGATGAACTTACCTCACTTACCCGAGGTGCCTGCATTACAGGAAAGTAGAACATTGGCACATCCTTGTGATGATTGGCCCTGTTCAAATCTGCAATGATCCTCCTCTCTTGAACCCAACAATCCAGTTTGTTGTTAGGGTTCTCAAGAACTATTTCTTCACAGAGGTGGTTAGCCAATAACATAAAAAATCTGGCATAATAAACATTCTTCCCTCTTTTATTTAACTCTCCTAATTTATAACCTAACTCAAACAAGATAAGGTCACTGAAGTTATAAAATTTATCTGTAACTAGCATGTATAGCATGTTAAGCACGAAAATGTTCACTGAATCAAAATTACTGATTTTTCCAGAGAAAACTTTTATAACTACATCACACATGAAACTTCATTCCTTCCTAAGACCCATTCTCCTAATATCACTCATTTAGAAGTGGAAAGTGCATAGTGAATGGAATTAAGCATATTGATTATATCAGTGTCAGTGTGTGGTGAAGTCACATTGTTATCAGGTATTTTGAAACATGCTTTTATCACATCACTATTGATACAGAATTCTTTACCTTTAATGGTTAGAGTGATGGTCTTATCTGTAGAGTTGTAGGTAGAAGTGGTCCACATCTCTTCAACAACTTCACAGAAGATTGTGGGTGATTCTAGCATGGCGTAATTGAGCTTGCAATTCTTCACAAAGTCCATCATCTTGTGGTAGTCCTCTGATTGCTGAATACCCTTATTGACCAATGCAGTGAAATTGTTCTTCTCATAAATGAACCCAGTTTGAGACATAATCTTTACTACAGGTGCCATTGTTAGAGAATGAAAGTTTGAAGAGAATGAGAGTATTTGCTTGAAAGAGAATGAAATTAGAGCAGTTGAATTTGAGAATGATAAAAGAAAACAATTGCAATGAAATAAGCTTTTATACTATCTCAAAAATAACTGATGAAAATAATAAAGTAAAATAAATTAACCAATAGAAATTGCCTAAAATAGCCGTTTAAAAATAAACTGTAAAAATTCCATCCATGATCCGTCGTGTAATGCTTACAAACTGTAAGTATACTCGATGGATAATGTACAGGGAATTAACGGCTCAGATTAAGACAATTCGACGGATGAGGATAAACTGTTATCCGTCCAATTTTAAAAGATTCCAGAAAAGTAATTGATTTTCATTAGCAAATAGTATATCGACGGATAACTAAACTCGATGGATAAGGGTCATCCGTCGAGATGTAAATTTTGACTTAGCCAAAATTTCATCCAAGACTGAAAAATCAATTAAAATTCTGGCTGCATAACAACTTGCAAAATACCTCAGATAGATCTAAGAGAAATTAAGCATACCTAACTCACTTACCAACCTTGAAAAGGTGGATTCATCCAGTGGCTTGGTAAAGATATCTGCAAGTTGCTTCTCACTTGGAACAAAATGTAGTTCCACAGTACCATTCATTACATGTTCCCTTATGAAATGGTACTTGATATCTATGTGCTTTGTCCTTGAATGTTGCACTAGATTTTTAGTGATGGCAATTGGACTTGTGTTATCACAGAAAATAGGAATTCTCTCAACTTGCAAACCATAGTCTAGCAATTGATTTTTCATCCATAAAATCTGTGCGCAGCAACTGCCAGCAGCAATATATTCAGCTTCAGCTGTAGAAGTAGAAACTGAATTTTGCTTTTTACTGAACCAGGACACAAGCTTGTTTCCTAGAAATTGACAGGTTCTTGTTGTACTCTTTCTATCAATTCTACAACCTACATAATCTGCATCTGAATAACCACTTAGATCAAAACCAGAATCTCTAGGATACCAAATGCCAAGGTTTGGTGTTCCCTTGAGATATCGAAAAATTCTCTTAATAGCTATCAAGTGAGATTCTCTAGGATCAGCCTGAAATCTAGCACATAAACATGTAGCAAACATTATATATGGCCTACTAGCTGTTAAGTACAGAAGTGAGCCAACCATGCCTCTATAACTTAAAATATCCACAGACTTTTCAGTAGTGTTTAATTCAAGCTTAGTTGCAGTGGTCATGGGAGTTTTTGCAGATGTGCAATCCATTAGATCAAACTTCTTTAAAAGGTCAAAAATATATTTAGTTTGACTAATGAATATGCCATCACTAACTTGCTTAACTTGTAAACCAAGAAAGTAAGTTAGTTCTCCCATCATACTCATTTCATACTTACTTTGCATCACTTTGGCAAACTTTTTGCAAAGTTTCTCATCTGTAGAGCCAAAAATAATATCATCCACATAAATTTGAACAAGTATACTAGAGCCATTAACATTTCTGAAAAATAAAGTTTTATCTACAGTACCTCTTGTGAAGTGATTTTTCAAAAGGAACTTTGATAAAAAGTCATACCAGGCTCTAGGTGCTTGCTTCAGTCCATAAAGTGCTTTCGGGAGATAATAGACATATTCTGGAAAATTTGGATCTTCAAAACCAGGAGGTTGACTGACATATACTTCTTCCTCCAATTCTCCATTCGGAAAGGCACTTTTGACATCCATTTGATAGACCTTGAAATTGGCATGGGCTGCATAGGCTAAGAAGATTCTGATGGCCTCAAGTCTTGCAAAAGGAGCAAATGTTTCATCAAAATCAATTCCTTCTTGCTGACAATAGCCCTTAGCAACCAATCTAGCTTTCTTCCTGACTACTATGCCATTTTCATCCATCTTGTTTCTGAATACCCACTTGGTGTCTATTGGATTCTTTCCTTTAGGCTTGGGTACCAGCTTCAATACATTATTCCTTTCAAATTGGTTTAGCTCCTCCTGCATAGCTAAAATCCATCAGGATCCAATAAAGCTTCTTCTACCTTCTTTGGTTCTTCCTTTGACAGAAAGCTGCTGTATAGACATTATTCCTGAGTTGCTCTCCTTGTTTGAACTCTAGAAGAAACATCACCAATGATAAGCTCAAAGGGGTGATCTTTTGTCCTTTTCCTTTATTGAGGTAGATTAGCTCTAGATGAAGAGACCTCAATGTTGTCTTGATGTGTGATTGAGTTTTGATTGCTAGAAACTCCCCCTGAGTTTGTGGATCTTTGATTTGAGAAAGGGGAATTTTCTATAGGTGATCTGTCTTGACCTCCTGCTCCTTTTGATAACCCGACGGATGGTGAATTTTGAGTGTCGACGGATGAGGCAGGTTGTCTCCCGACGGATAACGCAGATTGCCTTTCGACGGATGAAGCATTGTGCAACTCGACAGATGTTGGGTTTTGTACTTCATTAATGGTAGATTTATCTGCATTATCCTTAGATGCATTCTCTTGATCACTTTCATCATCACTGTCATCACTAACCATCTCCACATTGTCGAATTTGAGGCTCTCATGGTAATCTCCATCTTTCAGTCCTTCAATCTTTTTATCATCAAACACAACATGTATAGATTCCACAACAATGTTGGTTCTTAGATTTTAGACTCTATATGCTTTACCAACAGCATATCCAATAAAAATTCCTTCATCTGCTTTAGCATCAAACTTCCCATTTTGATCAGCTTGATTTCTCAGGATATAGCATTTACAGCCAAAGACATAAAGAAAGTTTAGAGTTGGCTTCTTGTTCTTGAACAATTGATAGGGAGTCATGCATCTTGCTTGATTAACAAGAGAAATGTTCTGAGTGTAGCATGCAGTATTTACAGCTTCAGCCCAGAAATATGTTGGTAGTTTAGATTCTTCAAGCATTGTCCTTGCAGCTTCAATAAGTGATATGTTCTTCCTTTCCACTACTCCATTCTGTTGTGGAGTCCTTGCTGTTGAGAACTCATGCAGAATCCCATTTTTCTCACAAAATACTCTAATGACAGAATTCTTGAACTCAGTTCCATTGTCACTCCTGATTCTTCTAACTTTGAAATCAAGATGATTGTTGACTTGCCTTATGTGATTGATGATGATTTCACTAGCCTCATCTTTAGACTTTAGGAAATATGTCCAAGAGAACTTTGAGAAATCATCTACAATTACTAGGCAAAATCTTTTCCTTGAGATGGACAATACATTGACTGGTCCAAACAAATCCATGTGAAGCAGTTGCAAAGGCTCTTCAATTGTTGAATCAAGCTTCTTCCTGAATGATGCTTTAATCTGCTTCCCTTTTTGGCAGGCATCACACAGTCCATCCTTTGAAAACTCCAATAGAGGAATGCCTCTTACCAGTTCTTTCTTTACCAGCTCATTCATGGTCTTGAAGTTTAAATGGGATAGCTTCTTGTGCCATAGCCAACTTTCATCCTGACTTGCTTTACTGAGAAGACAAGTTACAGATTCTGTTTTAGTTGAGTTGAAATCAGCTAGGTACACATTTCCTCTTCTCACACCAGTGAGAACCACTTTGTTGCTTCTTTTATGAGTCACAACACAGGCTTCTGAGTTGAAGGTTACTGAATTGCCTTTGTCACAAAGCAGGCTGATACTCAACAGATTGTGTTTGAGACCATCCACTAAGGCAACCTCCTCAATGATGACATTGTCCTTTGAAATCAAGCCATATCCCACAGTATAACCCTTGTTGTCATCTCCAAAAGTAATACTTGGGCCAGCTCTCTCCTTAAACTCTGTGAGCAGGGTAGAATCACCAGTCATGTGTCTTGAACAACCACTATCCAAGTACCAAAGATTCTTTCTATTTCCCTGCACACATCAAAATCAAATCAAGTTGATTTTGGTACCCAAGTTTCCTTGGGTCCTTCCTTGTTAGCTTTTTTTTATGTTTCTTAGGTCTTATCTCATATGACTTAGGAATTTCATATTCATCCTTAGTCATTTGGGTTGGACCTTTGAAACCATTCATTGCAACAGAATTATCATGTATATTGTGACTAACAGGAAATAGCATGCTTGGTGTAAACATGTTATTCCAGTAAGGCATGCTAAATGGCATTTGTGGCATACTATATGTAGCATAATAAGGATTAGGTGCAAATGGCATATTAGCAAACTGTGCATTCATGTTCAGTGTAGGCATAGCATTAACAGGCATGGGAGGCATAGCATTCATGTTAGGAAATTGAGACCGAACAGACATGGAAGTAGGCATGGCAGATTTGCAATTAACAGATAAATGATATACACTACCACACTTGACACGGATTTTTCTAGGAGCATATTTATCAGGTGTGTAGTTATTGTGTTTGTTAATCCCTACTTTACCATTCCTATTGTTTTTCCTTTTAGTCTCTGTTTTTACCTCAATTTTCTCAAGTCTGTCACTTAACTGTTTGACAGTCATGTAATCAACATTAGCCTTTTTCCCTTTCTTAACTTGACTTGACTCTCCTGAAACAAAGTTCTTGGAAATAGACCCATACTTCTCATTCAGCTTAACTAGTTTGGCTTTGCTAATGGGCTTGCTCACAGCCGACGGATGAGGATTTTCATCATTCGATGGATAACACTTTTTGTTATCCGACGGATAGTCCTCATCATCCGTCGAGTCTACATCTGTTAGTAGTCCATCTACCAAATTAGGTTCTAGTTTCTCTTTGTTCTTTTTCCAGGCTTCATCATAGAAAGACTCAATTCCTTGAACTTTGGTGATTTGAGCATGGACATCCCTGGATGTTTTCCATGCTTTAATCAACTCTTGTTCACGCTCGAGCTGCTTCTTCAAAATCTCTTCCTTTTTCAAGGACTCAGTTAAATCCTCCTTGGCAATCTTACACTCAATTCTTAATTTCTCAAAATCAATAAACTGAGACTCAAGCACATTATTCCTCTCACTTAAAAACAAATTGTTTTCTTTGATTTTAGCATTTTCTTTAGTAAGAGACTTAAGTGTAACACGCAAATGATATAATTCTGTAGACATGTCATTTATGGCATCATTACACTCAGCTTTAGATAAATGTGCAAGGTTAGTAGTAATTACCTGATTGCTTGAGGAACTTGTCTCTGTCTCATCAGACTTGGCCATTAGGGCTAGATTGACATAGCTGACATCTTAATCTTCATCCAGACCATCTGCCGCCCAGTCATTTTCTTGTGTAATAAAAGCCCTTTCCTTTTGTTTGAGTAGATCAAAGTATTTTTGCTTATAATTCACAGACTCAAACTTTTTCTTACTGGAATCTGACTTTCTACACTCATTGGCAAAATGCCCTGCCAAGCCACATTTGAAACATTTGAATTTTGACTTATCCACCATATTTCTATTTAGCTTGGCTGCTCCAAAGTTCTTCTTGAACTTGAGCTTGGCAAATCTCCTGGAAAGAAATGTTAGGTGCTCATCAATGTCCTTCATGTCATCTTGGCTCAATGAATCTTCACTTTCTACTGCAAGCCCCTTGCCCTTGTTCTCACAGACCTTTGAAGTTGATTCAACAGCTTCCAACTTCACTTCCTTCTCCTTTTCCAACTCAGCAACTATTTCAATGGATCCTCCTTTCTTCTTTCCTCTCTCCATCCTTTCATCCTGCTCTACTTCAAGCTCATAGGTTTTTCGGATGCCATACAGTCTCTCCAAAGTAAACTCCTTATAATCTTGTGAGTTTCTTAATGAGACTGTCATTGGTTTCCATTCCTTTGGAAGAGATCTAAGGAATTTAGATTAGAGTCTTTAGTCTGATAGACTCTTTCATGCAACTTAAGAGCATTTAGTAGTTTTTGAAACCTACTAAAAATGTCAGTGAGAGACTCACTTTCCTCATTGTGAAAATGCTCATATTGCTGAATCAAGAGCTGCATCTTATTTTCTCTAACTTGCTCAGTGCCATCACAGATTATCTGTATAGTATCCCGGACTTCCTTAGCAGTTTTGCAGTTGATAATGTTGTTAAACATGTCTACATCAACTCCATTAAATAGAATATTCATGACCTTTTTATCCTTCCTGACTTGTTCAATGTCAGGATCAGACCATTCATGCCTTGGCTTGGGAACTGATGGCTCGTTTCCTGTTGCAGCTCTCATTGGAAGATGAGGGCCTCTTTCTATGCAGTCCACATAGGCCTCATCTTGAGAAAGCATATGAAGATGCATTTTTACCTTCCCATGATGGTAATTATCTTTATCTAGAAAAGGAATCTTGACTCCAACATCCTTCTTGCTCATCTTGCTGAATTGTTTTGACATTTAAACTCTTTGTTGATTAAGAGCTTCCTCTGATACCAATTGTTAGTCCCTTAACAATATAGCAAGAATTACAGAAGGGGGGTTGAATGGAATTCTTGAACCTTTTTCTTAAAATAAAAATGTTCAAACTCGAATACAAATATAAGCGTTTTGATTAGCACAATGCGGAATAAAAACTTAAGTGAATCAAAACATAAGTAATTAAAAACAAGAGTTTTTAAAAACTTTCTGGTGGATTTAAACAATATCACCAGAGATATATATTATATCAAGAGAACTCTGTGTGCAAGAATGCTCACAGCTGCTTACAAATTTGAGCTATTGAGAGTACAGAGAAATGCTAATAATTCTGCTTACAAATGTTTCTCACTTTTTGTATCTCAAATCTTAGTTTCTATTTGCTACTTCTTGGTTTATATATTACCAAGATTACAAAGTCAAAAGATAGAATCATTATAAAAACTATCAGTTTTTATGCTTTGCTACTTTGTTCTCTATTACCCAGTTAATAGGCTTCCTCATTCCATTTGCATACATCCTGACGCATGTGACCAGTTGTCACTGTCAACTGATATTTGAATTCTTTATCCGTTGGGTACATGATGATCTGTCGACTTTATGATCATCCGTTGATGGCTTTATTGATCATCCGTTGACTGCTATAAAAACATCCGTTGATAGCCATTTGATCATCCGTCGATGGCTTTGTTAATCATCCGTCGGTAGCTATTTTGACACTTGACTTCAATTCATTTATGCAGAATTACAAGACATCATCTATGTACAATTAATTAACCTATTCTGCATATCTAGTTAAAGTCAACATGACTTATAAGCTACTACAGACTCTATACAAAGGTGTATGCAGAAATGTGCTACAGACTCATTATTACATAAGCTACTCACTCGATGGATAATAAATCATTATCCGTCGGGACTATAGATTTATCCGTCGGGACTAAAATTCTTATCCATCGAGTGCTACATTATTTCACTAAGTAAAATCTACTTGGGTGTTTTGTTTGTGAAATCATCAAGTACACAACATATGCACAAAAGTTGTCAAGTTACTACTTGAGTTTCTTGTTTGTTAAAAGACCCGGATTACCTGGAAGGATGCTTGTTTCAGACCTAGTATTGTTAATTTAGAGAACAAAGTAACCCGCGATTATGAAGAAGTTGATTATTCCTAACAGTAAGGTGCAAATATTATTTGATAAGATTAACAACAGAATCAGTGTACGGAGTAACTATTCATCCAATTACTAGGACTGTCAGAGTTCAAAGAATTCATTGATTTAACAGAAGCCTGAGCATGACCGAAGGAGATTGGGAAGATTTCCAGACTTTTCTAAAAGAAGAATATCATTAACAAAAGGATCATTATGTTGAATGATTCGTGGTTATTCTAAATTAAAAGGAGGAAACTCGAGGTTATCTGGTAAGGACGCCATTATGATCGAATTGTTAAAGTATTATACGTGTAGGTGCGATGTTACAGACGCAAGACTTAACAAGTAAGAATCTACCATAATGCTTAATTTGAGAAGGCATTGCAGCGTACCTTCTAAAGTTGATATATGACACAATTGGGATATGATCGAACAAGCTCGAAAGATGAATACAAGTGAAATATGGATGGAGACCAATGGTATCATTCCTGTCTCCAATATTATAGCGTATATTCCTTTTTGATTCCTAAACATGTATGAACTTCTTTTCTGTGGCGTCCTCCAAACCCGGGTCAGAAGTTTGGGGTCCACACACACACACCTCATTTATAACCTGCTTCTAACAATAATAAAGAAAATAATAATATGCAATGACCCTACTTACCAACTACCACGGACCGCAACAGGTTAAAGTATGCACACAAGACGAACACACACTTATATTACAAACCGTTCAAATCCCAACTATCCAAACTCAGAACTGAGTATTAAACATATTACAAACTTTTACAAACTTAAATTATTCCAAGAGAAGCCTACTAGCTCAGCTTCAACAACCTTAATCCCTAGCTCTCGCTCTGGACTGGGGATCCTTGCTACCAACTGGTTCCTTTTTAACTGGAAAGAATATAAACAACATTGCACAAATGAGCTAACTAGCTCAGCAAGTCACAATGATAAAACTAAGAATAATGATCATCAAGTGAATATGGTTATGATATCAAGTGAATAATGGATTATGATTTAGAATTGGATACTATACTTTTAATTTAAAAACCAAGGTTAGGCTGCTTATCAGTCACGCACTAACCCCGAGCAAGGCACACAGCATTGCTCTAACTACTGGATCCAAGGCACACATTGACCTAACTTGACCATTATATGGTCTGACCACGAATCTGGTCCATAATTTTATAAAAACAATCCAATTCTAACATAATAACAGAATAAAAAATAATAAACAATAACCAGAATCATTAACAACAATAAGTGTTTAACAATGAAAGGGTTTCAATCCTTGTAAGGATCAATAAGATAATTTCAAAGCTTGGATGCTGGGTAATGAAAGAATTGGATAACAAAGGAATCAACGTTTCAGGGTTTCAAAGATTTGGGCTTTCAAAGCATAAAATACAATGGTTTGAAGGTATAAGCAATCTAGTTCCGTGTTTAATATTTAATTTGTATGTATTTATGGAGTAGTATTGTATATTTGAGGTTCGTGTTTGGGTATACAACAATCAATGGTATAGAAAGAATAAGGTTCATGGCTCAAGAACAATAACTGGAACCAGAGTTTGGGTTTCAGTGCTTCAAAGCACTTGCAATATCAACAAGACTATCAAGTACTACAATATCTCGAGAAAATTCAGAACACTTGCCTGGTATTAGTTTACTACACTGCACTCGCTTCCAATCACAACTGTTTTACTCCTCAACTACCTGTTTCCCATTCCTACGCCTTGCCTCTTCTGCTCACATATCATAAGCATCTATCAATCATCAACTCATAGGATTCTATTCACCACATACTTCTATCTACCCTTCGTTTTACCCAAATCCGATTAATCGGATTGAAAGTTACGCAATAATCAAGTAAACACTAAATATATAGATCAATAGTCAATCAACAAGTCACATATAACACATAATATATCACGTAATCAATGATATGTCATTTATAAAGAAGTCTCGGGTCAGAAATAGGCTTTCGGGTATTTAAAATGATTTTTTAAACATTTTTTGGAATTAAAACGGGTCGTTGGATCAATTTCGGAATAATAAATAGTGTTTGGTTGGCCAGTTCTGGCTCTAAAACAATTTTATAATAATTATCGAGCCTTGGAAATAATTTAGAATAATATTTTAAAGCTCGAAACTATTTTTCGGAATTTTTAAATCATTTTTAAATAATTAAATCTAATTAAATAATTAATTAAAATCAATTAATAATTAATTAAATCAATTAATCAATTAATTAAATCAATTAATCAATTAATTTTCGAATTAATTGACCAATTAATCAATTAGAAATTAACTGAAATTAATTAACTAATTAATTTAGATTTATTTTGGAATTAAAAATAATTTTCGGAATTAAAATACTAATTTTTAGAATTTTCAAATTTTAAAAATGAATTTTTATAATAAAAATAAATAGGAAATATGATTTTTAAACATTTTTAAAACAGGAATCCAATTTTTGCAAAGTCTGGAAACCTGGGTGACCAAACTTAATCGTTTTCAAAAGTACAGGGACCAAACTGCAATTTTGCAGTTCCAGTCGCCGGAAAAGTCGGGGGTGGCCGGAGAACTCACCTCTGGCATCCTCCCACCACCATCACCTCCAGAATTAAACTACAGATTACCAGGAACCTATATATGCAATCAAAATTCATCAATAACCCCAGACTTGGCCGAAATTTGATCAAGAAACTCGCCGGTTTCCGGCGGTTCGACGTAAACTTCAAAACACAACTCCCTTCTCTACAGACCTCGTTGAATCATGAAACTTGTACGACTAGACTGCAAATTTCACAGAGAATACAATACACTATACCACAACATCAATCTATTTCAGAATAAGAAACACCAAATTTCAATTAAGAACATTCATACGGGTTATAAACCCTAATTTTAAAATTCGAAAATCTAACTCAAATTTGAACATGTTATTGAACTCCAAATCAGACGTATAATATATCAAAATCATCAGGAAAACAAGCTCTACAACATGCAATCATCAAATCATAAAAACAATCATCCGAACAAAAATTCATATTTTTAATAAATTTAATTCGAAAATAAATAAATTTCCAGAAAATAAACTTTTGATTCTGCAGTGAAACAAAGCTCAGAATCTGATAGAACACTTCAAATCCTTCGTTTTGGTTACTCAAGCTTTGAAAACAGAGATCGGTAACGCCTTCGTATTGCTATTTGATTCTTAGAACAGTTTGTGTAATTAGGGTTTTTCTCTGAAAATTATGGAATTAACTATCTGTAAATGATTTTGATACAAAATAAAGTACGGAAAAAGGCTATTTATATTTACAGAATATTAGTATCCCGTTGGATCATTCCGGATATAAAAGGGTACGTTTATTTGTAAAAACTGATTCAAACGGTATCGGTTTTCGGGATAATTATCCTAACCAGTACAATTTGTACTGCGGTCTTGGTTTCAACGCCTGGTTACACGTATTACGAAGTGATAATTGGGATAGTTTAATAAAAAGCTCCCGTTTATCGAAAATACGGGTTTTATTGATTTACCGAGACGAATATTGTATCGAAAATATTGCGTCGGGACCCGCGCAGAACAAACCGTACGCCGGATCGAAAAAGTCGAAACATGGAATATGCTCGGAATATTAAAATTAGGTTAGTAAGGCGTTCTCGGAAGAGTTTCGGGTTCTAAAAACGTAACAACGGGTAACGTCGGTTGGTTCCCGTTTTGATAAAATAGATTTTAAATACTCGGAAAAAGATTTTATAAATTTCATATGATTCTTATAAATTCATAAATCAACATAAAAATAATTAGGAAGATATGACAATTATCTATATTTTATTTTGGACATATAAAAATTAAAATACTCAATTAATAATATTTTTGAATATCCAAATACAAATAACACTTAACAATTAATTCACAGAATAGATACTGAACACACATAATAATTATTTAATTAGCAAAAATAATTACACGGTATATCCCAGATTTTACATCCTTCCCCCCTTAAAAGGATTTTGTCCTCAGAATCTCCTAAGAAAACAAATGAGGGTACTTTTCTCTCATATCACTTTCTGACTCCCAGGTTGACTCTTCAACCTTTGGGTTTCTCCACAATACTCTTACTAACTTTACCACTTTATTTCTCAATAGATTCTCTCTCTCTTCTAGAATCTCTATCGGACTCTCTACATATGATAAATCTGCCTGAAGCTCTATTGGCTCATATTCTATTACATGCCTGGAGTCTAGATTATATTTCTTAGCATCGATATGTGAAAAACATTGTGAATGTGCTCCATGTGCAGAGGTAACGCCAACTCGTAAGCTACTTTGCCAACGCGCTTTAGGATCTCCAAAGGTCCGACATATCTTGGGCTTAGCTTCCCTTTCTTTCCAAACCTCGTTAGTCCTTTCCATGGTGATACTTTCAGTAATACCAAGCTCCCTTCTTCAAATTCCATGTCTTTCCTTGACTGATCTGCGTATTTTCTCTGACGATCTTGTGCGGCTATCAATCTTTTCTGGATAATTTCAACAACTTCCTTTGTCTGCTGTACCAGTTCAGGTCCAAGTATTTTGCGTTCTCCTACTTCGTCCCAATATATTGGAGATCTACATTTACGTCCATAAAGGGCTTCATAGGGTGGCATCCCAATGCTGGCATGATAACTGTTGTTGTAAGCAAACTCTACCAGAGGTAAATGTTCATCCCAATTTCCTTTAAAATCAATAGCACAAACACGTAACATGTCCTCGATTGTCTGGATCGTTCTTTCACTTTGGCCATCCGTCTGGGGGTGATAGGCCGTACTCATATTCAGTCTTGTTCCCAAATATTCTTGAAAACTCTTCCAAAATCTTGAATTAAACCTTGGGACTCGATCAGATACAATAGACACAGGAACTTCATGACGAACTACAATTCCCTTCAAGTACATATGGACTAACTTGTTGAGCGAAAATCTTTCATTTATAGGCAGAAAATGAGCTGACTTGGTAAGTCTATCCACTATAACCCAAATGGCATCATGATTAGCCCTTGTCCTTGGTAATCCAACTATGAAATCCATGGTAATATGTTCCCACTTCCACTCTGGAATCTCCAATGGCTGTAGCAATCCGCTTGGTCTCTGATGCTCTGCTTTAACTCTCTGACAAGTATAACATTTGCTAACCCATTCCGCAATTTCCCTCTTCATGTTTGGCCACCAATAATTCTTCTTTAAATCTCTATACATTTTGGTACTTCCTGGATGGATGGAATATCTTGATCTATGTGCTTCCTGTAAAATTTCATTCTTTAACTCTGTCACCGGTGGAATCCAAATTCTAGATGAAAACCTCAGAATACCTTGGTCATCTTTCTGCGTGCATAACTCTTCCCCTACCAAACGATTTATATCTTGATCCATTACATCTTCCTGACATTTCTTTATTTTCTCTAATAACTCCGGTTGGAAAGTTATACTATACACTTTTACTTCCTCAGGCTTGCAAACTCTAATCTCCAATTCCAATTTCTGAAATTCCTTATATATCTCTTCAGGTACGGACAACACATTTAACCTTTCCTTCCGACTTAACGCGTCTGCTACAACATTCGCTTTACCGGGATGATAATTAATCGAGCAATCATAATCCTTGATCAATTATAACCATCTCCTTTGCCTCATATTAAGTTCCTTCTGGGTGAATATATACTTCAAACTTTTGTGATCCGTATAAATCTCACACTTCTCTCCATAAAGGTAATGTCTCCAAATCTTCAAAGCAAACACTATGGCTACTAGTTCCAAATCATGAGTAGGATACTTTTGTTCGTGTGGTTTCAATTGCCTTGACGCATGCGCAATCACCTTGTCGTGCTGCATAAGAACACATCCTAATCCTTTGTGAGAAGCATCACTATAAATTACGAAATTCCCTTGATCATCTGGAAGTGACAAAACAGGTGCCGTGATTAATCATCACTTCAACTCCTGAAAACTTTCCTCGCATTTATCGTTCCATATAAACTTCTCATTCTTTCGTGTAAGCTTTGTTAATGGTGTGGCAATCCTTGAGAAATTTTGAACAAATCGACGATAATATCCCGCCAATCCTAAGAAACTTCTTACCTCGGTGGGTGTTTTCGGTCTCTCCCAATTCGTAATTGCCTCGATCTTTGCCGGGTCCACTTTGATCCCTTCATTACTAACTATGTGCCCTAAGAACTGAACCTCCTGTAACCAAAACTCACACTTCGAGAATTTAGCATACAACTTCTTTTTCCTTAAAATCTCCAAAGCTGTCCTTAAATGTTCCGCATGATCCTCTTCCGTCTTTAAATAGATCAAAATATCGTCTATAAATACAATAACAAACTTGTCCAAATATTCCTTGAAAATTCTGTTCATCAGGTCCATAAATGTTGTCGGGGCGTTGGTCAATCAAAAAGACATTACTAGAAATTCATAATGTCCATACCTTGTTCGGAAAGTTGTCTTTGGTATATCTTCTGGCTTGATCTTCAGTTGATGATATCCCGATCTTAAATCGATTTTGGAGAAATATTTGGCTCCCTTCAATTGGTCAAACAAATCATCAATTCTAGGTAATGGATACTTATTCTTGATTGTAAGCTTGTTGAGCTCCCTGTAGTCGATACACAGTCTCATGCTTCCATCTTTCTTCTTGACAAATAATACCGGTGCACCCCACGGGGACACACTGGGTCTGATTACTCCTTTCTCTAACAGCTCTTGCAATTGCTTCGCTAACTCTTTCATCTCGACGGGCGCCATACTATACGGGGCCTTGGATACTGGTTCTGTTCCAGGTGCTAAGTCGATCGCAAATTCAATTTCTCTATCTGGAGGAAGTCCTGGCAATTCGTCGGGAAACACGTCTGGAAATTCATTCACTACTGGAATATCTTCAAGTTTTGCTGGCTCCTGACTCTTGTCAATCACGTAGGCTATAAAATGCTTGCATCCTTGCCGTAATAACTTCTTAGTTTGAATTATGGTTAAGAACTTCTTTACTTGTTTCTGGCCCTTGAACGTTACTATCCTTTCGTCAGGCGTCTTCACCATTTCCTTCTTATTTTTACAATCTATCTGGGCATCGTGCTTAGATAACCAATCCATCCCTAATATAACGTCAAATTCTCCTAACTTAAATGGTATCAAATCTACACAAAACTTACTACCAGAAATCTCAACCTCACAATTCCCACAAACTTGATTCACAGTTACACGTTCTTGATTTGCTAATTCCACAGTCATTATTTCATTTAAACATTCAACTGGACAATTTAACTTACTAACAAAATCTTGTGAAACAAACGATCGAGTTGCTCCCGAATCTATTAACACTTTGGCACATAAAGAATTCACATTAAGCGTACATGCCACGGCATCCGTATCCTGGATCGCATCCTTCACCGACATGTCAAAAACTCTAGCCCTTGGAGTCTCATTTACTGTTGGGGTAGATCCCATAATCCTCAATGCATTACTGATTGGGGCTGGTGTCTTGCAATCCCTGGCCATATGTCCTAGCTTCCCACATTTAAAGCATATAAATCCAATGGCTGGAACCTTCACTGCTGGATTCCGGATAGGCTGATCCTTATTTGCTGGCTCTCTTGCTGGCTGATTTTGGCACTCCCTCGAATAGTGCCCTTTCTGATTGCATTTGAAACATACCACATTTAACTTGTTACAAACTCATCCATGATTCTTTCTACATACTTGACAATCTGGAAAAGTTAATCTCAATTGATTCGGCTGATTCGCATTAACTGGACGGTTGCTCTGGCCTCCGTCTCCTACATTCTGTTTCCTGAAATTAAAATTTCTCCCTGGCTGAAACTTGCCCTTCTTAAAATTTGGAAACTTCCCTGGTTGTGACTGACCCTCACTTCCCTCAACTTTCCTTTTCTTGCTTTCTTTCTCCTTCTGGAACATCTCACTCTCTGTCTCTGCGATCATAGCCTTTTGTACCACTCATGCGTAGGTATCCAATTCAAAAATGGTTACCTTCCCTCTGATCCATGGTTTCAAACCTTGCTGGAATCTTTTAGCCTTCTTTCTGTCAGTATCAACATACGACGGCACATACCTTGACAATTCTTCAAACTTACCCTCATAATCTGTTACCGACATGTTCCCTAGCTTTAATTCTAAAAACTTCAGCTCCATTTGATCTTGAACAAACTGAGGAAAATACTTGTCTAAAAACAATTCCTTAAACCTTTCCCAAGTAATAATATCTGTACCTTCCAATGTCTTCACCATCTCCCACCAATAGGTGGCCTCATTCTTCATATAGTAACTTGCAAACTCAACCTTCTGTTATTCCTTTACTTTCACTAAGGCAAATGCCTTCTCTATTTCCTTTAACCAAATATTTGCTTCAATTGGCTCTAAAGAACCCTTAAATTCTGGTGGGTTTACTACCTGGAAAGTTTTAAAAGTTACCTGGGGGTTGGTCTGTCTTTGTTGTTGTTTTGCCAGGTGAACTATTTGTTAGGCCAAGATTTGGAGAATCTGGGCTATTGCTGGGTCTATGGGTCATGGGTTCACATTCGGGTTTGTATCATCTTGGTTGTTGTTATTGTTGGTTTCTTCATTCTGGGTGTTAGTGCGGGTATTTCTTTTGGGAGGCATTTTCTGTAAAGAATCAATCAACTTATTTAGCTTTTGAATCAATCTTTTGCATAAAAGAATAGTTTTGCAAAACAGAAATATCTCTTTTTGAAAACAGTTATAACTAAGTAAATTGCATGCTTCTTTACAGAATATAAACAGTTATGGAAAACAGGGTACATGGTATCACAGGGTATAACTGGTGCAGTAAAGTAAATGACAGTAATGGGAAGGAAAAAGGTGCTGATATATATAGATCAAAAGTTTTAGGTAGTACAAGCGTAAAGACGCTTCGAAAGTAAAAGCAAAAGGGTACAACAACCTACTCATTAGTCAGCATAACTAGTCTATAAATACAACTCAAAAGTATACTGATACATACTACACACTACTGTACATACTACATGACCATAACAACACGGCTCAGCATCTCCATCTCTGAATCTCTGACTCCTGGCAAATCTGGACCTCCAATCTCCTTAAGCTCCTCTAGAACCCACTTGGCCCACTCTACTAGGAAATTAGGGGTGATGTCCTCAAGTGTAGCCTCAACAATCCTCACTGCAGCTATCCTACGAAACACCTGTAGCCTCTCTCTGAGTCGCCTCTCACCACTCCCAACCTCTCTGGTACGCATGATATGTAGTAACTCCTGAATCTGACCCTGAAGGAATCGATGCTCCATAAGGAAAGCCTCAAACTGATGATATGGGACAGGATAGGAAGAGAACTGAAAAGGTACTCCTGTAACTGAATGACCAGTAAAGCCTGAATCAGCATGTGGGGGTCCTCTGATAGGTGGCCTCATGCCTGGAGGTGGAATAGCCTGCAGTGGTACGGGCTGCAACACAGGTGGAGGTAGAATAGCCAATGCTGGTGGAATAACAGGACGTGGATCCGAAGACGGCACTCCAACTGAAGGCTCTGAGTGATCAGCTGATACGGGAATAAAAGAGTCGGCCATCGCTGTTATCTGAAATTATATCGCAATATAAGAATCTCGAACCACAATGCGAATTATACTACTACTGGTTATACCGTAACACTCAACCTCTCGACGTTCTATCATTCTATTCCTTACTTCTAATCCTAACCCTCTACCCATTCCCGTCAACCTAGGCTTGTGTCAGTGACTTATAACCTGTAGCTCTGATACCAAACCTGTGGCGTCCTCCAAACCCGGGTCAGAAGTTTGGGGTCCACACACACACACCTCACTTATAACCTGCTTCTAACAATAATAAAGAAAATAATAATATGCAGTGACCCTACTTACCAACTACCACGGACCGCAACAGGTTAAAGTACGCACACAAGCCGAACACACACTTATATTACAAACCGTTCAAATCCCAACTATCTAAACTCAGAACTGAGTATTAAACATATTACAAACTTTTACAAACTTAAATTATTCCAAGAGAAGCCTACTAGCTCAGCTTTAACAACCTTAATCCCTAGCTCTCGCTCTGGACTAAGGATCCTTGCTACCAACTGGTTTCTTTTTAACTGGAAAGAATATAAACAACATTGCACAAATGAGCTAACTAGCTCAGCAAGTCACAATGACAAAACTGAGAATAATGATCATCAAGTGAATATGGTTATGATATCAAGTGAACAATGGATTATGATTTAGAATTGGATACTATACTTTTAATTTAAAAACCAAGGTTAGGCTGCTGATCAGTCACGCACTAACCCCGAGCAAGGCACACAACATTGCTCTAACTACTGGATCCAAGGCACACATTGGCCTAACTTGATCATTATATGGTCTGACCACGAATCTGGTCCACAATTTTATAAAAACAATCTAATTCTAACATAATAACAGAATAAGAAATAATAAACAATAACCAGAATCATTAATAACAATAAGTGTTTAACAATGAAAGGGTTTCAATCCTTGTAAGGATCAATAAGATAATTTCAAAGCTTGGATGCTGGGTAATGAAAGAATTGGATAACAAAGGAATCAACGTTTCAGGGTTTCAAAGATTTGGGCTTTCAAAGCATAAAATACAATGGTTTGAAGGTATAAGCAATCTGGTTATGTATTTAATATTTAATGTGTATGTATTTGTGGAGTAGTATTGTATATTTGAGGTTCGTGTTTGGGTATACAACAATCAATGGTATAGAAAGAATAAGGTTCATGGCTCAAGAACAATAACTGGAATCAGAGTTTGGGTTTCAGTGCTTCAAAGCACTTGCAATATCAATAAGACTATCAAGTACTACAATATCTCGAGAAAATTCAGAACACTTGCCTGGTATTAGCTTACTACACTGCACTCACTTCCAATCACAACTGTTTTACTCCTCAACTACCTATTTCCCTTTCCTACGCCTTGCCTCTTCTGCTCACATATCATAAGCATCTATCAATCATCAACTCATAGGATTCTATTCAACACATACTTCTATGTACCCTTCATTTTACCCAAATCTGATTAATCGGATTGAAAGTTACGCAATAATCAAGTAAACACTGAATATATAGATCAATAGTCAATCAACAAGTCACATATAGCACATAATATATCATGTAATCAATGATATGTCATTTATAAAGAAGTCTCGGGTTATAAATAGGCTTTCGGGTATTTAAAATGATTTTTAAAACATTTTTCGGAATTAAAACGGGTCGTTGGATCAATTTCGGAATAATAAATAGTGTTCGGTTGGCCAGTTCTGGCTCCGAAACAATTTTATAATAATTATCGAGCCTTGGAAATAATTTAGAATAATATTTTAAAACTCGAAACTATTTTTCGGAATTTTTAAATCATTTTTAAATAATTAAATCTAACTAAATAATTAATTAAATTCAATTAATAATTAATTAAATCAATTAATCAATTAATTTTCGAATTAATTGACCAATTAATCAATTAGAAATTAACTAAAATTAATTAACTAATTAATTTAGATTTATTTTGGAATTAAAAATAATTTTAGGAATTAAAATACTAATTTTTAGAATTTTCAGAAATTAAAAATGAATTTTTATAATAAAAATAAATAGGAAATATGATTTTTAAACATTTTTAAAACAGGAATCCAATTTTTGCAAAGTCTGGAAACCTGGGGGACCAAACTTCATCATTTTCAAAAGTACAGGGACCAAACTGCAATTTTGCAGTTCCAGTCTCCGGAAAAGTCGGGGGTGACCGGAGAACTCACCTCTGGCATCCTCCCACCACCATCACCTCCAGAATTAAACTACAGATTACCAGGAACCTATATCTGCAATCAAAATTCATCAATAACCCCAGACTTGGCCGGAATTTGATCAAGAAACTCGCCGGTTTCCGGCGGTTCAACGTAAACTTCAAAACACAACTCCCTTCTCTACAGACCTCGTTGATTCATGAAACTTGTACGAATAGATTACAAATTTCACAAAGAATACAATACACTATACCACAACATCAATCTATTTCAGAATATGAAACCCCCAAATTTCAATTAAGAACATTTATACGGGTTATAAACCCTAATTTTAAAATTCGAAAATCAAACTCAAATTTGAACATGTTATTGAACTCCAAATCAGACATATCATATATCAAGATCATCAGGAAAACAAGCTCTACAACATACAATCATCAAATCATACATACAATCATCCGAACAAAAATTCATATTTTTAATAAATTTAATTCGAAAATAAATAAATTTCCAGAAAATAAACCTTTGATTCTGGAGTGAAACAAAGCTCAGAATCTGATAGAAAACTTCAAATCCTTCATTTTGGTTACTCAAGCTTTGAAAACAGAGATCGGTAACGCCTTCGTTTTGCTGTTTGATTCTTAGAACAGTTTATGTAATTAGGGTTTTTCTCTGAAAATTATAGAATTAACTATCTGCAAATGATTTTGATACGAAATAAAATATGGAAAAAGGCTATTTATATTTACGGAATATTAGTATCCCATTGGATCATTCCGGATATAAAATGGTACGTTTATTTGTAAAAACTGATCCAAACCGTATCGGTTTTCGGGATAATTATCCTAACCAGTACAATTTGTACTGCGGTCTTGGTCTCATCGCCTGGTTACACGTATTACGAAGTGATAATTGGGATAGTTTAATAAAAAGCTCCCGTTTATCGAAAATACGGGTTTTATTGATTTACCGAGACGAATACTGTATCAAAAATGTTGCACCGGGACCCGCGCAGAACAAACCGTACGCCGGATCGAAAAAGTCGAAACATGGAATATGCTCGAAATATTATAATTAGGTTAGGAAGGAGTTCTCGGAAGAGTTTCGGGTTCCAAAAACGTAACAACGGGTGACGTCGGTTGGTTCCCGTTTTGATAAAATAGATTTTAAATACTCGGAAAAAGATTTTATAAATTTCATATGATTCTTATAAATTCATAAATCAACATAAAAATAATTAGGAAGATATGACAATTATCTATATTTTATAAAAATTAAAATACTCAATTAATAATATTTTTGAATATCCAAATACAAATAACACTTAACAATTAATTCACAGAATAGATACTGAACACACATAATAATTATTTAATTAGCAAAAATAATTACACGGTATATCCCAGATATTACATTTTCTTAATAAACTCTTTATGATGATATCGAAAAGGAGGATATTGCATTCCTTTCAAACTTAATTTTTTCCCTCAAGTTTTGTTCTCTGATTGGGACGAGCAGTATTATGGTGAGACGCTTTGTCGGGATGACGAAGAGTCGGGTGGGACACCACCTAATCATGTGTTGTATGCCATATGGTACAAAAGACTGGCCATCTTAAGTACCAATATGGTTGTCTCATTCATATTTAAATCATTACTTCTACTTTCTTTTCAACTCTAAGTTTATTAAATTGTGAATCCTTCTAGTTGTTTCATTGTGCTATCGTTATGTACAAAAGTTTTTAAACAAAAATCAACGTATCATGAACCAAGTGGGAAAAGTTCCATCTACCTCTCACGCATGGAAAGAAAACAAGGGCACATGGATAGGATTGCAAATCACCAGCCCTAGTCAGGGATGTACTAAGAGTCAAGGAACTGTTGGTGCTTCTGAAAGTGACAAGGAAATAGTCAATGATAAAGAAAAAACTATTAATCATGTCAATTCTGTTAAGAAAACTGTTAAATATTCAAATGCTTTTAAGTCTTCTGGACCCAACTTAGTTTGGGTACCAAAGAAAAAGTAATCATCTTTATTTTCTGGGAATTAAGCAGAAGAAGGTCATGTGGATTCTGGACAGTGGATGTTCAGGGCATATGACTGGAGATAGAGCCCTGTTATCAAAGGTGGTTGAGAAAGCTGGCCCAGTGGTTACTTTTGGAGATGACAACAAAGGTTATGCTACGGGATATGGCTGTTTGGAAATTGGTGAGGTCATCATTGAAGAAATCTCTCTGGTGGAAGGTCTTATACATAATCTCCTCAGTATCAGTCAATTTTTTGACAAAGGATGCGAAGTTTTGTTTAACAAGGAGAAGTGTTTGATCTCTAATAAGAAGAATGAGAAGTTGACTCTCAATGGAGTTATTATCGATCACATCAACAAGATTGAGTAAAAAGCTAGAGTGCCTGTGCGGACAAACTGTGGCACCCTCCAAACCCGGGTCGGAAGTTTGGGGTCCACAACACACACAATATATATAAACCTGTATATGAAATATTATTTACAATGACCCTGCTTTACACAATCATGGATCGCAACAGGTTAAAGTATGAAAACAAGCCACAACCTTAACTTTTATTACAACGTACCAAATCCCAACTAATTTAATTTACAACTGGTAATGAAATTATTCGCACAATCTTGCTAACTCACTACCATAAAAAGCTCCTGCTAGCTTGATCCAACTCAATCTGGAATCCTAGCTCGTATATTGGGCTAAGGAAACCTCGCTATTAACCATATCCTTTATAACTGTAGAATACATAAAAAAATTCGCATGAGTGAGCTAACTAGCTCAGCAAGTCGTAATAATGATAACTGAGGTTAAACAATGTTCAAATGGGATGATTCATAAGAATCAAGTTTCTTATTAAACAATCATTAGAATTGGATATTCATTTTTAAATTTTAAAACCAAGGTTAGGTTGCTGATCAGTCACGCACTAACCCCGAGCAAGGCACACGGCTCTGCTCTATAAACTAGATCCAAGGCACACATTGGCCTAATTCGACCACGAATCTGGTCTGACCACGAATCTGGTCTGACCACGAATCTGGTCCACATAAAGAAAACTATCCAATTCTAAAGCAGTTCAGTATGATAAACAATATAACTCACTAAAACAAGATCATAATCAACAGTGATAAACATTTATATATAAGCATGATGCAATTCATGAGTATTTGTTAGTCCCTTGACAATGTAGCAAGAATTACAGAAGGGGGGTTGAATGGAATTCTTGAACCTTTTTCTTGAAATAAAAATGTTCAGCTCGATTATTGATATATTTGTTTTGATTAGTACAATGCGGAATATAAACTCAAATGAATCAAAACACAAGTAATTAAAAACAAGAGTCTTTAAAAACTTTCTGGTGGATTTAAACAATTCCACCAGAGATATATATAATATATCGAGAGGACTCTGTGTGCAGAAATGCTCACAGCTGCTTACAAAATAATACTTCTGAGAATACAGGAAATGCTAAAGATTAAGCTTACAAAGATTTCTCTGTTTCCGTGTTTCTCAACTATCTCAGTTATTTTTCTATTGGCTACTCTCTTGGTTTATATAATACCAAGATTACAAAGTCAAAAAGACTGAACAAATATAAAATCTAACAGTCTTAATCTTTGCTGCTTTTCGTCCTCTATTACCCAGTTAATGGGCTTCCACAATGTGTTTGTATCAAACTCGACGGCTGTGTGTCAGCTTTCACTGTTCAACTGATGTTTGAATTCTTGATATGATCATCCGTCGACTTTCAGATCATCCATCGATGACTTAATTGATCATCCGTCGACTGCTATGTTAAACATCCGTTGATAGTCATTTGATCATTCGTCGAAGGCTTTGTTAATCATCCGTCACTTGACTTCATTTCACTTATACAGAATTACAAGACATTGCTTATGTACAATTAATCAACCTATTCTGTATATCTAGTTAAAGTCAACATGACTTATATGCTACTACAGATTCTATACAAAGGTGCATACATCACTGTGCTACAAACTTATTCTTACATAAGCTACTCACTCGATGGATAATAAGTTAATCATCCTTCGGGACTTTAATGAGTTATCCGTCGGGGCTATAATTCTTATCCGTCGAGTACTACATTATTTCACTAAGTAAAATCTACTTAGATGTTTTGTTTAAGTGATCATCAAGTATACAACATATTCACAACAATTCCCCCAATTCATGTCTACTGGAATTGTAGCCATAAATTAAGAGATACTTGATGATAACAAAATATCCTAAACATATATCTAAGTAGATAAAACTGAAAGTGCTTCAATTAAACAAAATGTACAAGGTTTGGCTCACAGTCAGTTCAAGATGCTCCTCTAGCCTGAGCAGGTTTTTCTAGTTTCTTGAAGGTCTGGATCTTCTTCCAAGCTTTCTGTTGTTTTCTTCAATTTGATTCTGGAGCTGCCTGTGGAATTCTAGTTCATCAGATTCTGAGAGATCTAGCATTTCTTGCATCTCCAAGAGAGTCTCATTGCTAGAGATACTCAATTGGTCTTCTAGTCTGAAGAATCTTCTCACACCCTTGTCATCCATGAATTCCATCAGCCAGTAGGGCCTTAGATGCACTCTTCTCCCTGTGTATGGGATGATTAGAGTCTTTGGGAGTGCATCTTTAGCTCTAACAGTCCTCAGCTGTTCAATCTTCTTCAATACTAGTCTTCTTGCAGTTACATTAAACCCAAAGTTTTTCTTAAAGGATGAATAGACTTTGATCAACACAGCTTGGCTTTCTTGAAGTATCCTGTGAAGAGGCCACTGAATCTCCCTTCCTCCTTTGTACTTGAACACCAACCTTTCTGGTAGGTTTCTGTATGCATCAATTGCCCTTACTTCATCCAGTTCCTCCAGATAAAGGTTTAGATATGAGAATTCTTTGATGTCACACAAGTACAAGTAGTCTCCCCTGTTGACCTTGGGTTGAGCTTTAACTACTAACTTGGATTTGAGAGGTGACAGCTTCACTTTCTTGACTGCCCTTGATTTTGTCCTTTTTGGCTTGGTAAGGATTGGCAAGTTGAAGTCAGGAATTGGTAATTTATCCCACTCTATTGGCTCATCATTTGGCACAATAGGCTCTCCATGTATATTCTTGTAGGGGTCCACCACCCTTATGTCTTCAAATACCACAGAGGGCTTTGATGCTTGAGTTTTAGCTGGTGTGGATTCCTTAGGAAATTGATCTTCCAATTCCTTGTCAACAACATCCAGTTTCCTTTTTGTTCTTCTAGCCAATTCCTTCTTTTTTGGGGATTTCTTCTGTTCTTCAATCTTCTTCTTTGATTCAGCAGCTTCAGATGGTTGAGAGGGAATTTGTTGAGAAGAGTTTACAGCCTGTAGCTTGGCCAAGATGACAATCTACTCTTTCTTTTGTTTAGATTTCTTAGCATCTAGAGCAGCTTGCCTCTTTTCCTTCTTTAATCTTGCTTTCTCTTCTTTCTTTGCTTGAGCAAATTGTGGATGTCCAGCTACCACACAAATTTCCTTTCCATTTCTGAATATCTTAGCAATTCTCCTTTTTGAGGCTGAATCAGCTGGATCTTTATAGAAGACAATGGATCTTGACAGAAGCTTCTTTTCATCAGGCTTGGGTGTCTCATACACAGTGTCCAAGGGATTCTTCAAAGATGACTTTGGATAATTTGCCCTTGGTTTGAGAATTATTTCAGCCTTTTGTGATTTGATGCAGGAAGATTGTCCTTTCTCCAGATAGTTCATGCTCATCTCATTCACACTGATTGGCTTGACATGAGATTGATGGATGGCTGACTTAACTGGCTCCTTGACTAGTTCAAACTTTTTCTGTATCTCCTCATCAATCTTATCCCAGTTGATCAAACTTAACTTTCCTTTTTCAGCAACTTTCAAATTTGTTGTTGCTGCTTTAATTAGATCTATACCATCTGCAACTGGTGGCTTGGAGATATTAATTGAAGGTACAATTACTTTGCTGATTTGTACTTGAAGTTTCTCCCCCTCTGTTGGTTCTCTCTCCCCCTTACTTGATTCTCTCTCCCCCTTTTTGTTATCATCAAGTTGAGGAGTTAGGCCTTGTGCTTTAGCCAGTTGCATGAGAAGATTTGTCTGAGTCTGTTGATTTTGAAGAAGAATAGCCACTGAATCTTCAATAACTTGAACTCTGTTTTCCAGCTTGGCTAGCTTCTTTTCAGAGTCTGATTCTCTCCTCAATCTTAGTAGTAGATATTGCATGGTACCATATGGCATTACTGAATCCAACTTCTCAGAGTTATAGGTCTTCAAGTCAGCTATATCTCTTTTCAATTCATCCTCACTGAGATTCTGTCTTAAGTGCTGGATCTTCATTAGATGTAGAGAGTCTAGGTGAGCTTGAAGAACAGCCTTGGTACCAGCATCTGAAGTTTCCTGAAGGGCCTGTTGAATAGCTATTACTTGTTTGACCAAAGACACCTCAAATTGTCCTGGTATAGATTCCTTTGCCCATGCCCATTCAGGTAAACTTAAAGCAGAACTTGGGCCTTCAGCACCCCCTAAGTTCATACTTCCATCCAAAGAACCAGAGTCATCATCATTAGAATTTACTCCAAATTCTTCAGATGGCTCTCCAGCTTGAGAAGGCATCCTGTTAACAGCAGCTTTATCTCTTTGAAGAGATTCTGTGGTGTTCACCAAATTCAAAATCTGCTCTGCCTCCATATTGCCCTGAGCAGCCAACAATTGATAGGCTGACACAGGATGAGTAAAAGTGTCAGCATCTAAGGAAATGTTATCAATTTCAGCTTTGTAATGTTGCTGAAATTGTCTTCCCTTTTCAGCATCATCCACAATCATTGACTCACTAGCAATGGCTGGATCCACCCTTATTTCTCCTGTACCTGTCTTTCTCTCATATTCTCTATTTTGTTGCATCAGGGTCTCACCCTGGCTCCCCACCCTCACACCCTCACCTTCACCTACTAAGGTGGGACTCCTCTCACTCACTTTTGCCAATCCTGAAGAAATGGATTGCTGAGATTCACTCTTTTCCTCTCCTTTTGCCTGGGAGCAACCCAGCCTCTCACTCAAAGCACTCTCCTCTCTCAGTCCTAAGAGTGATTGTATTACCACTAAATCTTCTGCACTAGAAATAATTGAAGTTTGAAGTTGTGCAGAGACACTCGATGGATAAGTGATATCCATCGGGTGAGTGGTAAATCTATCCGACGGATAACTACTGTTAAGCTTATCCATCGGGATACAATCACTACTCGACGGATGAGCAATATCCATCGAGAGAGCATAAATGAATGAGGTGGGAAGAGAAACTATTGGTGAATCTGTGTTGATTGAAGTTATTTGAGGCACAGATGTCACAATAGTATCTGAAAGAATTGGCAAGTAAGCCAACAAATCATCTAAAAGATGATGCTCACTTGCACTGGATTTTGGCTTCCCCAACAGAGTTAAAGAAGGGGAATCAGGAATTGAAGTGTTTATCATATCCACTTCCAATGAGTTAGTTGGTGAGTATGGTGTTTCAGTGGCTTCTATTATAAAAGATTTTGGCTGTGACTCCACATTTATTGGAGCCACATCAATCTGAATTTGAGAAGGTGCAGGGACTGTGTATTTAGCACCAGTTTGCACTGTGTGTGTGCCCTGTGCATCCCCAGTTATTTTGGATTTCTTCTTTCTAGTGTAAGTTTGGGGTGAGCTTGTGTCCCTAACCCTTTTGGCCTGTGCTCTTGGATGAGAGCTTTGTTCAATAGCCACATCCTTTTGGGAGGATACAGCTAGAAGTGAGGTTTTGTCCTTTTTAAGCACTGTAGTTTGTTGGGAAACTGCAGTGTGGCTAGGCTGGGATTCACTCAACTCTCCAACCTTATCCTTGGGGTTTCTTTGATGTTCACCCCTTCCCTCACCTATATGACCCTCCTTCACACTCCCCTCTTTGGCTTTGGTAGATTTTTCAACTGGTACCTTTTGAGAGATACCAGAGGGGGTTTTCTTTGATTTGGATTTGGAAATTACAGTTGATTTGGCAGCTTTGGTAGGCAACTGTTTGGTCATTGTTACAGTTGCCATAGCCATGCCTGAAGTCAAAGAAATAGAGGAGATTCGAATAGTTGAGGGTATGGATGAACTTACCTCACTTACCTGAGGTGTCAGCATTACAGGAAAATAGAACATTGGCACATCCCTATGGTGGTTGGCTCTGTTCAAATCTGTAATGATTCTTCTCTCTGGAACCCAACAAGCTAATTTGTTGTTTGGGTTCTCAAGTGCAATTTCTTGACAAAGATGGTTAGCCAATAGCATAAAAAATCTAGCATAATATATGTTCTTTCCCCTTTTGGCTAACTCACCTAGTTTAAAACCTAACTCATATATGACAAGGTCACTGAAATTGTAAAATTTGTCTGTAACTAGTATGTATAGCATGTTAAGCATGGAAATGTTCACAGAATCAAAATTACTGATTTTTCCAGAGAAAACTTTAGTTACAACATCACACATAAAACTCCATTCCTTCCTAAGACCTAATCTCCTAATATCACTTAGCTTATTAGTAGGAAGTACATAATGCATGGAGTTAAGCATATTGATCAAATCAGTGTCAGTGTGTGGTGAAGTTACATTATCATCAGGAATCTTGAAACATGCTTTTATCACATCACTATTGATACAAAATTCATTACCTTTGATGGTCAGAGTGATGGTTTTGTCAGTAGAGTTGTAAATTGCAGAGGTCCACATCTCTTCTACAACTTTACAAAAGATTGTGGGTGATTCAAGCATGGCAAAACTTAACTTGCAGTTCTTCACGAAGTCCATCATCTGGTGATAGTCTTCTGATTGCTGAATGCCCTTGTTGACCAAAGCAGTGAAGTTGTTCTTCTCATAAATGAACTCAGTCTGAGACATAATCTTTACTACAGGTGCCATTGTTAGAGAAGGAAAGCTTGAAGAGAAAGAGGATTTTTGCTTGAGAGAGAATGAAATAAATACAGTTGAATTTGAGAATGATAAAAGAAAATGATTAGAATGAAATAAGATTTTATACTTTGCTCAAAACAACGGATTAAAATAATAAAGAGAAGTAAATTACCCAATAGAAATTGCCTAAATTAGCCATTTTAAAAATAAACTGTAAAAATTCCACTCATTATCCATCGTGTAATGCTTACAAACTGTAAGTATACTTGATGGATAATGTTCAGGGAATTAACGGTTAAGATTTAGACACTTCGACGGATGAGGATAAACTGTTATCCGTCGAGTTTTAAAAGATTCCAGAAAAATAATTGATTTTTATTTGCATATTGTATATCGACGGATGACTTAACTCGATGGATAATGGTCATCCGTCGAGATGTAAATTTTGACTTAGTCAAAATTTCATTTATGACTAAAAATCAGTTAAATTTCTGGATACTTTTCAACTTGTAAAATAACTCAGATAGATTCAAGAGTAATTAAGCATACCTAACTCACTTACCAACCTAGAAAAGGTGGATTCATCCAGTGGCTTGGTAAATATGTCTGCAAGTTGCTTCTCACTTGGAATAAAATGTAACTCTACAGTACCATTCATTACATGTTCCCTTATGAAATGGGACCTGATGTCTATGTGCTTTGTCCTTGAATGTTGCACTGGATTTTCAGTGATGGCAATTGCACTTGTGTTATCACAGGAAAATAGGAATCCTCTCAACTTGCAGACCATAGTCTAGCAATTGATTTTTCATCCATAAAATCTGTGCACAACAACTGCCAGCAGCAATATATTCAGCTTCAGCTGTAGAAGTAGAAACTAAATTTTGTTTTTTACTGAACCAGGACACAAGCTTGTTTCCTAGAAATTGACAAGTTCTTGTTGTGCTTTTTCTGTAAAATCTGCAACATGCATAGTCTACATCTGAATAACCAGTTAGATCAAAACCAGAATATCTAGGATACCAAATGCCAAGTTTTGGTGTTCCCTTGAGATATCTGAAAATTCTCTTAATAGCTATTAAGTGAGACTCTCTAGGATCAGCCTGAAATCTAGCACATAAACATGTAGCAAACATTATATCTGGCCTACTAGCTGTTAAGTACAGAAGTGAGCCAACCATGCCTCTATAGCTTGAAATATCCACAGACCTTTCAGTAGTGTTTAGTTCAAGCTTAGTTGCAGTGGCCATGGGAGTTTTTACAGATGTGCAATCCATTAGATTAAACTTCTTTAAAAGTTCAAAAATATATTTAGTTTGACTAATGAATATTCCATCACTAACTTGCTTAACTTGTAAACCAAGAAAGTAAGTTAGTTCTCCCATCATACTCATTTCATACTTACTTTGCATCAGTTTGGTAAACTTTTTACAAAGTTTGTCATCTGTAGAGCCAAAGATAATATCATCTACATAAATTTGAACAAGTATGCTAGAGCCATTAACATTTCTGAAAAATAAAGTTTTATATACAGTACCTCTTGTGAAGTGATTTTCCAAAAGGAACTTTGATAAAGTGTCATACCAGGCTTTAGGTGCTTGCTTTAGTCCATAAAGTGCTTTCATTAGATAATAGACATACTCTGGAAAATTTGGATCTTCAAAGCTAGGAGGTTGACTAACATACACTTCTTCCTCCAAATCTCCATTCAGAAAGGCACTTTTGACATCCATTTGATAGACCTTGAAATTGGCAGGGGCTGCATAGGCTAAGAAGATTCTGATGGCTTCAAGTCTTGCAACAGGAGCAAATGTTTCATCAAAATCTATTCCTTCTTGCTGGAAATAGCCTTTAGCAACCAATATGGCTTTGTTCCTTACTACTATGCCATTTTCATCCATCTTGTTTCTGAATACCCATTTGGTATCTATTGGATTTTTTCCTTTAGGCTTGGGTACCAGTTTCCAAACTTTATTCCTTTCAAATTGGTTTAGCTCCTCCTGCATAGTTAAAATCCAATCAGGATCTAACAAGGCTTCTTCTACCTTCTTTGGTTCTTCCTTTGACAGAAAGCTGATGTATAGACATTCTTCTTGAGTTGCTCTCCTGGTTTGAACTCTAGAAGAAACATCACCAATAATCAGTTCAAAGGGGTGATCTTTTGTCCATTTCTTTGGTTGAGGTAGATTAGCTCTAGATGAAGAGACCTCAATATTGTCTTGATGTGTGATTAAGTTTTGATTGCTAGAAACTCCCCCTGAGTTTGTGGATCTTTGATTTGAGAAAGGGGTACTTTCTATAGGTGACCTTCCTTGATTTCCTGCTCCTTTAGATAACCCGACGGATGGTGAATTTTGAGTACCGACGGATGAGGCAGGTTGTCTTTCGACGGATAACACAGATTGCCTTCCGACGGATAAAGCATTATGTAACTCAACGGATGTTGAGTTATGTGCTTCATTGGTGGTAGATTTTTCTGCATTATCCTTATACACTGTTTCTTGATCACTCTCATCATCACTTTTATCACTGACCATCTCAACATTGTCGAATTTGAGGCTCTCATGGTAATCTCCATCTTTTAGTCCTTCAATCTTTTTATCATCAAACACAACATGTATAGATTCAACAACAATGTTGGTTCTTAGATTGTAGACTCTATATGCTTTACCAATAGCATATCCAACAAAAATTCCTTCATCTGCTTTAGCATCAAACTTCCCATTTTGATCAGTTTGATTTCTCAGAATATAGCATTTACAGCCAAAGACATGAAGAAAGTTTAGAGTTGGCTTCTTGTTCTTGAACAATTGATAAGCTGTCATGCATCTTGCTTGATTAATCAGAGAGATATTCTGAGTGTAGCATGCAGTGTTTACAGCTTCAGCCCAGAAATATGTTGGTAATTTTGATTCTTCAAGCATTGTCCTTGCAGCTTCAATAAGAGATCTATTCTTTCTTTCCACTACTCCATTCTGTTGTGGAGTCCTTGCTGCTGAAAACTCATGCAAGATCCCATTTTCCTCACAAAATGCTCTCATGACATAGTTCTTGAACTCAGTTCCATTATCACTCCTGATTCTTCTAACTTTGAAATCAGGATGATTGTTAACTTGCCTTATGTGATTGATGATGATTTCACTAGCCTCATCTTTAGACTTTAGGAAATATGTCCAAGAGAACTTTGAGAAATCATCTACAATTACTAGGCAAAATCTTTTTTTTGAAATTGACAATACATTGACTGGTCCAAACAAATCCATGTGAAGGAGTTGCAGAGGCTCTTCAATTGCTGAATCAAGTTTCTTCCTGGATGATGCTTTGATCTGCTTCCCTTTTTGGCAGGCATCACACAGTTCATCCTTTGAAAACTCCACTAGAGGAATGCCTCTAACTAGCTCTTTCTTTACCAGCTCATTCATGGTCTTGAAGTTTAAATGGGATAGCTTCTTGTGCCATAGCCAACTTTCATCTTGACTTGCTTTGCTGAGAAGACAAGTTACAGATTCTGCTTTAGTTGAGTTGAAGTCAGCTAGATACACATTTCTTCTTCTCACACCAGTGAGAACCACTTTGTTATTTTGATTGTTAGTCACAACACAGGCTTCTTTGTTGAAGGTTACTGAGTTGCCTTTATCACAAAGCTGGCTGATACTCAACAGATTGTGTTTGAGACCATCCACTAAGGCAACCTCCTCAATGATGACATTGTCCTTTGAAATCAAGCCATATCCCGCAGTATAACCCTTGCTGTCATATCCAAAAGTGATACTTGGGCCAGCTCTCTCCTTAAACTCTGTGAGCAGGGTAGAATCACCAGTCATGTGTCTTGAATAGCCACTATCCAAGTACCAAATATTCTTTATGTTTCCCTGCACACATCAAAATCAAATCAAGTTGATTTTGGTACCCAAGTTTCCTTGGGTCCTGCCTTGTTAGCTTTCTTCTTCTGTTTCTTAGGTCTTAACTCATTTGACTTAGGAATTTTAGATTCTTCCTTAGTCATTTGGGTTGGGCCTTTAAAACCACTAGATGCAACAAAATTATCATGCATGTTATGGCTAACAGGAAATGGCATGCTTGGTGCAAACATGTTATTCCAGTAAGGCATGCTTAATGGCATTTGAGGCATATTGTATGCAGCATAATATGGATTAGGTGCAAATGGCATATTAGCAAATTGTGCATTCATATTCTGTGTAGGCATAGCATTAACAGGCATGGCATTCATGTTAGGAAATTGAGGTTGAACAGACATGGGAGTAGGCATGGCAGATTTGCAATTAACAGACAAATGATTTACACTACCACACTTGACACAGATCTTTCTAGGAGCATATTTATCAGGTGTGTAGTTATTGTGTTTGTTAATCCCTACTTTACCATTCCTATTGTTTTTCTTTTTAGTCTCTGTTTTTACCTTTATTTTCTCAAGTCTGTCACTTAACTGTTTGACAGTCATGTGACCAACATTAGCCTTTTTCCCTTTCTTAGCTTGACTTGACTCTCCTGAAACAAAGTTCTTGGAAACAGACCCATACTTATCATTTAACTTGATTAATTTGGCTTTGCTAATGGGTTTGCTTACAGCCGACGGATGAGGATTTTTATCATTCTACGGATAACACTTTTTGTTATCCGACGGATAGTCCTCATCATCCGTCGAGTCTACATCTGTCAGCAACCCATCTACCAAAATAGGTTCTAGTTTCTCCTTATTCTTTTTCCAGGCTTCATCACAAAAAGACTCAATTCCTTGAACCTTGGTGATTTGAGCATGAACATCTCTGGATGTTTTCCATGCTTTAATCACCTCTAGTTCACGATCGAGCTGCTTCTTCAAAATTTCTTCCTTTTTCAAGGACTCAGTTAATTCCTCCTTGGCAATCCTACACTCAATTTTTAGTTTCTCAAACTCAACAAATTGAGACTCAAGCACATTATTCCTCTCACTTAAAAACAAGTTGTTTTCTTTGATTTTAGCATTTTCTTTAGTGAGAGACTTAAGTGTAACACGGAAATGATACAATTCTGTAGACATGTCATTTATTGCATCATTACACTCAGCTTTAGATAAATGTGCAAGGTTTGTAGTGATTACCTGATTGCTGGAGGAACTTGTCTCTGTTTCATCAGACTTGGCCATAAGGGCTAGATTGACATAGCTGACATCTTCATCTTCATCCAAACCATCAGTTGCCCAGTCATTCTCTTGTGTAATAAAAGCCCTTTTCTTTTGTTTGAGTAGATCAAAGTATTTTTGCTTGTAATCTACAGACTCAAATCTTTTCTTACTGGAATCTGACTTTCTACACTCATTTGCAAAATGCTCTGCCAAGCCATATTTGAAACATTTGAATTTTGACTTATCCACCATGTTTCTATTTGGCTTGGCTGCTCCAAAGTTCTTTTTAAACTTGAGCTTGGAAAATCTTCTTGAAAGGAATGCTAGGTGCTCATCAATGTCCTCCATGTCATCTTGGCTCAATGAATCTTCATTTTCTGCAGCTAGTCCCTTACCCTTGCTTTCATAGACCTTTGAAGTTGATTCCACAGCTTCCATCTTCACTTCCTTCTCCTTTTCCAGATCAGCAACTAGTGCAATGGATCCTCCTTTCTTCTTTCCTCTCTCCATTCTTTCATCCTGCTCTATCTCAAGCTCATAGGTTTTCAGAATGCCATACAGTCTCTCCAAAGTAAACTCCTTATAATCTTGTGAGTTTCTCAATGAGACTGTCATTGGTTTCCATTCCTTTGGAAGAGATCTGAGAAATTTCAGATTGTAGTCTTTAGTCTGATAGACTCTTCCATGCAACTTAAGAGCATTTAGTAGTTTTTGGAATCTACTAAAAATGTCAGTGAGTGACTCACTTTCTTCATTGTGAAAATGCTCATATTGCTGAATTAGGAGCTGCATTTTATTTTCTCTTACTTGCTCAGTGCCATCACAAATTATCAGTATTGTGTCCCAAACTTCCTTGGCAGTTTTGCAGTTGATGATGTTATCAAACATGTCTGCATCAACACCATTGAACAGAATGTTCATGGCCTTTTTATCTTTCCTGATTTGTTCAATGTCAGGATCAGACCATTCATGCCTTGGCTTTGGAACAGATGGCTCGTTTCCTGTTGCAGCTCTCATTGGAACATGAGGACCTCTTTCTATGCAGTCCACATAGGCCTCATCTTGAGAAAGCATGTGAAGATGCATCTTTACCTTCCAATGATGGTAATTATCTTTATCAAGAAAAGGAATCTTGACTCCAACATCTTTCTTGTTCATCTTGCTGAATTGTTTTTATCTTTAAACTCTTTGTAGATTAAGAGCTTGCTCTGATACCAATTGTTAGTCCCTTGGCAATGTAGCAAGAATTACAGAAGGGGGGTTGAATGGAATTCTTGAACCTTTTTCTTGAAATAAAAATGTTCAACTCGATTATTGATATATTTGTTTTGATTAGCACAATGCAGAATATAAAATCAAATGAATCAAAACACAAGTAATTAAAAACAAGAGTCTTTAAAAACTTTCTGGTGGATTTAAACAATTCCACCAGAGATATATATAATATATCGAAAGGACTCTGTGTGCAGAAATGCTCACAGCTGCTTACAAAATAGAACTTCTGAGAATACAGGAAATGCTAAAGATTAAGCTTACAAAGATTTCTCTGTTTCTGTGTTTCTCAACTATCTCAGTTATTTTTCTATTTGCTACTCTCTCGGTTTATATAATACCAAGATTACAAAGTCAAAAAGACTGAACAAATATAAAATCTAACAGTCTTAATCTTTGCTGCTTTTCATCCTCTATTACCCAGTTAATGGGCTTCCACAATGTGTTTGTATCAAACTCGACGGCTGTGTGTCAGCTTTCACTGTTCAACTGATGTTTGAATTCTTGATATGATCATCCGTCGACTTTCAGATCATCCGTCGATGACTTAATTGATCATCCGTCAACTGCTATATTAAACATCCGTTGATAGTCATTTGATCATCCGTCGAAGGCTTTGTTAATCATCCGTCGGTAGCTATTTTGGCACTTGACTTCATTTCACTTATACAGAATTACAAGACATTGCTTATGTACAATTTATCAACCTATTCTGCATATCTAGTTAAAGTCAACATGACTTATATGCTACTACAGATTCTATACAAATGTGCATACATCACTGTGCTACAAACTTATTCTTACATAAGCTACTCACTCGATGGATAATAAGTTAATCATCCGTCGGGACTATAATGAGTTATCCGTCGGGACTATAATTCATATCCGTCGAGTGCTACATTATTTCACTAAGTAAAATCTACTTAGATGTTTTGTTTAATTGATCATCAAGTATACAACATATTCACAACAGTATCACGAGGGTATATCAAGGTATGTATAAGAGATGGCCTTCACCCTGTAGGAGAATCATGTATTAGATGAACAATGATTTTTCAAGGTTTAGTTCTTTGATGTTAGAAAGAATGGTTGGGGTTTAAAAGTTTCTGTATGTTCAAACAATTATGTTCCAGTGTTTGGTGGTTATATATTTGTGGAGTAGCATCATATTTGTGTGGTTTAGTATCTGGAAATCAACAAGGAATGGTTTACAAAGAATAAATCTTACGGCTCAAAGATCAGATAATGTGATCTGGGTTCAAGGCTGAATGATTTAAAGTGCTCGCAATATAAAACAGAGCTATTTTGAATATTAACAATATGACACGCGAGAACGTAAAAATATTTTTTAGGTATTTAATACGAATTTTTAAACATTTTTCGGAATTAAAACGGGACTCTGATCCATTTTATAATAAAATAATAGAGTTCGAACACCAGAATCTGACCTTAAAATAATTTTATAATAATTATCGAGCCTTAAAACCAATTTAAGATAATATTTTAAAGCTCGAAACTATTTTTTAAAATTTTTAAATCAAAAAGAAATAATTAAATAATTAATTATAATAATTTAATAAATAATTTAATCAATTAATCAATTAATTTCAGAATTAATTGATCAATTAACTAATTAATTATCAACTAAAATTAATTAACTAATTATTTTAGATTTTTTTTTGAATTAAAAATAATTTTCGGAATTAAAATAATAATTTTTAGAATTTTTTATAAATAAAAATGAATTTTCGTAATTAAAATAAATAAGAAATAGGATTTTTAAATATTTTTAAAAAAGGAATTCTATTTTTGCAAACTCTGGAAACTTCAGGGACCTAACTGTTTCTCTTTCAAAAGTTCAGGGGCCTGTTTGCAATTTTGCAAACCCTCGCCGTCGACTCTCCGGAGTGTGGCCGGAGAACACGATTCTGGCCACCTCAGGCCACCAAACTCTCCAGAATTAAAGTTTATATTACCAGGAACCTATACATGCAATCAAAACACACAACCTATTCCAGAATAAGCCGGAAAATGATCAAGAAACTCGCCGGTTCCAGCGAGTTTTGTTTGCTTCGATTTGAGCAAACCAGGAATCGTCTGTTGTTGTACTATACATGAATCGATTGCAAATTTAACAAGGAACACGATACAATCAACAAAATCACCTTATATTTCCTAGAACAAAAAGGCCTAAATTTCAATTAAGAACATTCATACGGGTTATAAACCCTAATTTTGAAATTTGAAAATTAAACTCAATTTTGAACATGTTATTGAAATCCAAATCAGTCATATGACATATCAAAATCATCCGGAAGAAAAGTTCTACAACATGAAATCATCAAATCATCCAAACAATCACTCGAACAAAAATTCATAATTTTAATCAAAATAATTCAAAAATAATTAAAAAAATATAAAATTAACCTTTAATTCTGTAGTTCTGAAACTTGAAGAAACTGATAGAACACTTCAAAATCTCCGTTTTGGTTAGTAGAGCTTCCCGAGCAGATCTCAATAACACCTCCAAATTGTAGTTTGATTCTCAGAAAGTTTTATGAATATAAGTATTTTCTCTGTAAAATTATATAATTACTGGCTACAAATGATTTTCTGTACAAAATAAAATACGGTAAGGGCTATTTATAATTATGGAATATTGGTACCCCGGTGGATCATACCGGATATAAAATAGTACGTTTATTTATAAAAACAGATCCAAAACGGTACCGGTTTCGGGATAATTATCCAAATCTGTACCATTTGTATTGCGATCTTGGTCTCAGCGCCTGGTTACACGTATTACGAGGTGATAATTATAATAGTTTAATAAAAAGATCTCGTTTATCAAAAATATGAGTTCTATTGATTTACCGAAACGAATTTTGTATCAAAAATATTGTGTCGGGACCCGCACAGAACAAACCGTACGCCAGATCGAAAAAGTCAAAACATGGAAAATGCTCGGAATATTGCAATTAGGTTAGGAAGGAGTTCTCGGAAGAGTTTCGGGTTATAAAAACATAAAAACGGATGAGGTCGGCTGGTTCCCGATTATACAAAATAGTTTATAAATACTCGGAAAAAGAATTTATTAAATCCATAAATTTTCTATAAAATCATAAATCAACATAAAAATTAATAAAAAAAAATATGATAATTATCTATATTTTATTTTGGACAAATAAAAATTAAAATACTCAATTTATATCATGTTTACATATCCAAACACATATACCACTTAACAGATAATTCACCAAAAAAATATATAATAATCACATAATATTTATTTATTAACAAAAATAATTACACGTTATATCCCGGATATTACATCCTTTCCCCCTTAAAAGGATTATGTCCTCAGAATCACTTAAGCAATAACTCAGGGCACTCTTTCACTTATATCACTTTCGGAACCTTGGGCTATCCTTTCAACCCTTGGGTTCCACAATAATCTTACTAACTTTATAACTTTCTTTCTTAATATTTTTTCTTTCCTTTCTATAATCCCTATTAGATTTTCCACATAGGACAATTCTGCCTGAAGTTCTATCGGCTCATATCCTATCGCATGTCTAGAATTCTATACTATACTTTTCTAACCTTGTCACATAGAAACATTATGAATATGTTACCCATGCGGGGTAACGCTAATTCGAATGCTATTTTACCGATACATTTTGAAATTTCAAAAGGTCCAACGTATCTCGGACTCAACTTTCCTTTCTTTTCCGATCTTGGATGATTCCTTTCCACGGTAACACTGTTAACAATATTAAATCTCATTCTTTAAGTTATGTACTCTTCTAGCTTGATCTACACATTTCCTTTAACAATCCTGCGTGGCACTTAACCTTTTCTGAATAACCTCGACAACTTCCTTTATCTATTGTAGCAATTCTAGTCCAAGTATTTCACGTTCGCCGACTTCATCTCAATATACTGGTGATCGACATTTGCGTTCATAAAGAGCTTCGTAGGGAGGCACTCTGATAATGGTGTGGTAATAGTTATTATAAGCAAATTTCCAGTAAGGTAGATGGTCATTCCAATTTCCTTTGAAGTCAATGGCACAATTATATAACTTATCTTCAATTATTTGAATCACTTTTTCGCATCGGCCTTCAGTCGTTGGATGATAAGCTGTACTCATATTTGACTTGGTGCCTAACATTCTTGAAAAATTTCGTAAAATCTTGAATTGAATCATGGATCTTGATTTGATACCATAACGCAGGGACTCCATGACAACTACTATTTCCTTCAAATACATGTGAGCCAACATATCCAGTGAATATCTTTCATTAATGGGCAATAAATGAGCTGATTTAGCCATCTTGTTCACCATAACTCAAGTAGCATCGTGGTTTGCTTTCGTTCTTGGTAATCTGACTATAAAATCCAGAGTAATATACTCATATTTTCATTCTGCATCTCTCATGGTTGTAATAATCTATTAGACCTTTGATACTTTGCCTTACTTCTTTGATATGCCTAACACCTCCTAATCCATTTTGAAATTTCCTTTTCATATCTGGCTATCAATATTCTTCTTTAAACTTCTGTATATTTTGGCTTTCTTGAACGGATTGATACTTAGGATTATGAATTCCCTTTAGGATCTCATTCCTTAATTCTGCCACTCGTAGCATCCAAGTTCTGAAAGAAAATCTGAGGATACTGTGATCATTCTTTTAAGTGCATAAATTTCCTCTCACTAAACTGTTAACATCCTGATCCATTATCTCCTTTTGACATCTCTTTATCTTCTCTTAACAATTCTGACTGAAAGGTCATACCATCCATCATTACTTCCTTTGGATCATATATCTGACTTCCAACTCCAACTTCTGAAATTCCATAGGTAATCCTTTCGGTGCAGTCTCTATGTTTACTTTCTCCTTTTTAATTATCGCTTGCCACTACATTTGCTTTTTCTTGTGACTATGTACTTCAAACTCTTATGGTCCATATAGATCTTACACTTTTCTCCATACATGTGATATTTTCCAAATTTTCAAAGCAAATACTATTATTGCTAGTTCCAAGCTATGAGTAGGATACTCCTGCTCATGAGGTTTCGGTTGTCTAGATGCATATGCAGTAACTTTATTGTACTGCATCAATACACATCTTATTCCCTTAAGAGAAATATCACTATAGACTATGAAATCTCCTTGATTCTCTCAAAGTGATAAAACAGGTGTTGTGACCATTCTCTCCTTTAACTCTGCAAAACTTTCTTCACACTTTCCCATTTCATATAAACTTCTCACTATTCCTAGTAAGATTCATCAAAGGTGTTACAATCTTCAAGAACTCTTGAAAAAATTTCCAATAATAACCGGCCAATAATAAAATTTCTTACTTTTGTTGGTGCTTTTGGTCTTTCTTTATTTAAAGTAACTTTAATCCTTGATGGGTCCCCTTTGGTCTCTTGCTCCCTGACTATTTATGCTAAGAATTACACTTCCTACCATCAAAGCTCTCATCTTGTAAACTTTTCATACAACTTATTTCTTCTCCGACTCCCCAGTTATCATTAAATGCTTGCATGTTCCTCCTTGCCTTTAAGTAACATAAATACAGCTTGTCCAGTTTTTTCCTAAAGATTCGGTCCATCAAGTTTAAATATCACTAGTATATTGGTTAATCCAAATGACATTAATAAAATTTTATAGCAGCAGTACTTAGTTCTGAAAATTATCCGTGATATGTCCATAGGCTCAATCTCCAATTGGTAACACCCAAATCTTAAATCAATTTTAGAAAATACTTTGCTTCTTCCATCTGATCAAACAAATCATTAGTTCGGGGTAACAGATACTTACTCTTGATAGTAAACTTATTGAACTTTCGCTAGTCGACGCATAATCTCATACTTCCATTTTTTTTATTAACAATTAGTATCGGTGCACCTTATGGGGTACACTAGGTCTAATCGCTCCTTCTTCTAACATATCTTGCATTTGCCTGGCTGACTCCTTCATTTTAATTGGCGCTATTCTATGCGGGGCCTTGGACACTGGCTTCATCTCAGGTGCTTAGTCAATCGCGAATTTAATTTCTCTATCTGAAGGAAATATTGGTAACTCGTCTAGATACATATCTTGAAACTCATTAATTACTATAAAATCTTCAAATTTTGTTTGCTCCTGACTTCTATTCATAATCACCATAACCTCTTAGCTTAAATCATCGTTAACAATTCTTTACCTTCCTTCGTTCTCTAAACCTCATCATATTCTCATTTGGCGTCTTCAGAACTATCTTTTTTCATCACGACGGTCTATCTGGCATCACGCTTAAATAGTTAGTCCCTTTCTTAGAATAATATCAAATTCTTATATCTTAAATGATATCAAATCCTTACAAACTTCTTACCAGAAATCTCAATTCCACTATTGGTACTCACTTATTTAACAATTACACGTTCTTGATTTGCTAGTCCTTTTAGTCATAATCTTATCAATTCGACAAGGTAATTCATCTTATCAACAAAACCTTGAGAGATAAACAATCAAATTGCTCCCATACATGTCAATACTTTAACGCATAAAGTATCCACAACAATCATTCCTGTCATCACATCCGTATTCTGAATAACATATTTCACAAGCAAATCGCAAACTCTCGTTCTTAGAGACGTATTCCTTATTGGAGTAGATTCCCTTGACTCTTAGTGCATCCCTGACCGAGGTTAGTGATTTGCAATCCTCGCCCTATGCCCTTGTCTTCTTTTCATGCGTGAGAGGTAGCTGGAACTTTGTCCGCTTGATTCAATATACGTTGATTTTTGTTTGAAAAAAAACTTTTACAAAGAATGACAGTACAACGAAACAACTAGAAGGATTCGTAATTTAATAAACTTAGAGTTGAAAAGAAAGAAGAAGTAATGATTTGAATATAAATGAGACAACCACATTGGTACTTAAGATGGCCAGTCTTTCATACCATATGGCATACAGCACATGATTAGGTGGCGTCCCACCCGACTCTTCGTCATTCCGACAAAGTGTCTCACCATAACACTGTTTGTCCCAATCAGAAAGCAAAACTTGAGGGGAACAATTAAATTTGAAAGGAATGCAATATCCTCCTTTTTCTTATCACCATAAAGAATTTATTAATGAAAGAAGTTCATACATATTCAGGAATCAAAAAGAATATACGCTGTATTATTGGAGAAAAGAATGATAATATTGGTTACCATCCACATTTCACTTATATACATCTTCTGAGCTTGTTCGATCAATAAATTCCATTCGATTCATTTAATAACTTCAGAAAGTCTGCTGAAATGTCATCGTAATTTAAGCACTAGGATAGATTCTTACTTATTTGTATCTTTAGCTTCATACCTGCACGTATAACACTTTAACAATTCTATCATAATTGCGCTCTTACCAGATAACTTCAAGTTTTATCTTTGCAAAATAGAATAACCCCCAATCATTCAACATATCGATTCTTTTGTTATAATGTTCTTCCTTGAGAAAAGTCTGGAAATCTTTCCAATCTTCTTCGGGCATGCTCAGGCTCCTTTTAGATCAATGAATTTTTCAAACTTTAATGGTCTCTGCAACTGGATGAATAGCTTCTCCGTACTCTGGTTCTGTGGTTAATCTCATCAAATAAAGTTCACACTCTGCTGTTAAGATTGATCAAAATTTCTTCGTAATAGCGGGTCCACTTGGCCCTCAAGATCAACTGTACTAATTTCTGGAACACGTACTTTCTAAGTAATCTGGTCTTATAATAAACAAGAAACTCAAGTAGTAACTTGACAACCCATTTTTTAAAAAAAAACTTATTTTATTCAAAAAGACTTTTATAAATTTTGTAAGGGAAAATCTTTTTTTCGAAAACTTGTTTAAAAATTTTGAAAATCACACATCTGGTTGTCCTAACTATATGAGTTGGTTGTTGTCCTTCCTATAACAAAATACCAAGTTAAAGAAACGATCACACAAAGGTCCATTCACTTCCATTTATCTTCTCTCCTTTATTGGGTCCATTTATCTTAATAAAAACTCCAATTGTCATTGCACGTTATCTTATTCGTAGCTTCACATCAAAGATTCCATACTATTAATACTCCCGTCATCATCTTTACAGTCGTTAAGTAGAACAAGTCATCCAATAGTCAACAAGTCGGCTGATGTCACATCACATTATTATTATAAATATATCACATCATCATAACATCATTATCTAACTTCAAGAAAGTTCTAGATCCATACTCTTTTCTAATTCTCTTTCAAAACTCATCTAATCCATTCCACAAGCTAGTCATGGGTGGCCTAGTCACTAATGGCTTCTTTTAACCTGGTAGCAGCTACTGTCCAGAACACATAAATTCTATTTCTAAACTCCTTCTCACCTTTATTAATAGCTCATGCACTCACCATTTACTGTAGCTCTCGAATCCATCCTCGTAGATATTGTTGCTCCATAAGACATGTTTTAAACTGAGGGTACAGAACAGGGTGTAGAGTAAACTGAAAATATACACTTATAGTTAAATGTCCAGTAGAACAAGAATAAGCAAATGAAGGTTCTTAAATAGGTGGTCTCACACCAGAAGGGGTAGAATAGCGTATAATAGCTTGAAGAAGTACAGCTGTTATAACAGGAGGTAATTCAGTTAATACTGGTGGAAGAATAATATGCAATTCAAATCTGAGTGAAGATGACGATCCTCGAACGGAAGGCTCCAAATGATCAGATGATACAGGGAAAACAGGATCTGCCATTGCCGTTATCTGAAAATCAAGTCGCAAGCTAAAAATCTCGAATCACAACACGAACCATACCGAAAACCTACTATATGGTCGCACTCAACCTCACGACGTCTTATCTTTCTATTTCCTATTCCTAATCCTAACCCTCTACCCAATCCCAACAATCTAGGCTTGTTTCAGTGACTTATAACCTGCAGCTCTTATACCAACCTGTGGCACCCTCCAAATCCGGGTCGGAAGTTTGGGGTCCACAACACACACAATATATATAAACATGTAAATGAAATATTATTTACAATGACCCTGCTTTACACAATCATGGATCGCAACAAGTTAAAGTATGAAAATAAGCCACAACCTTAACTTTTATTACAACGTACCAAATCCCAACTAATTTAATTTACAACTGGTAATGAAATTATTCGCACAATCTTGCTAACTCACTACCATATAAAGCTCCTGCTAGCTTGATCCAACTCAATCTGGAATCCTAGCTCGTATACTGGGCTGAGGAAACCTCGCTATCAACCATATCATTTATAACTGTAGAATACATAAAAAAATTCGCAAGAGTGAGCTAACTAGCTCAGCAAGTCATAATAATGATAACTGAGGTTAAATAATGTTCAAATGGGATGATTCAGAAGAATCAAGTTTCTTATTAAACAATCATTAGAATTGGATATTCATTTTTAAATTTTAAAACCAAGGTTAGGTTGCTGATCAGTCACGCACTAACCCCGAGCAAGGCACACGGCTCTGCTCTATAAACTGGATCCAAGGCACACATTGGCCTAATTCGACCACGAATCTGGTCTGACCACGAATCTGGTCAACATAAAGAAAACTATCCAATTCTAAAGCAGTTCAGTATGATAAACAATATAACTCACTAAAATAAGTTCATAATTAACAGTGATAAACATTTGTATAAAAGCATGATGCAATTCATGAGTATCACGAGGCTATATTAAGGTATGTATAAGAGATGGCCTTCACCCCGTAGGATAATCATGTATTAGATGAACAATGATTTTTCAAGGTTTAGTTCTTTGATGTTAGAAAGAATGGTTGGGGTTTAAAAGTTTCTGTATGTTCAAACAATTTTGTTCCAGTGTTTGGTGGTTATATATTTGTGGAGTATCATCATATTTGTGTGGTTTAGTATCTGGAAATCAACAAGGAATGGTTTACAAGGAATAAGGCTTACGGCTCAAAGATCAGATAATGTGATCTGGGTTCAAGGCTGAATAATTTAAAGTACTCGCAATATGAAACAGGGCTATTTTGAATATTAACAATATGTCATGAGAGAATGTAATAATATTTGTAATATATCTCGAGAAAGGTTCAGAAATACTTGCCTTATCTCAATTGATTTCAACTTCACTTGTACTCGTCTAATGATTCCACTCAACAACCACTTGTCTACTTTTCATATGCCTCGCTTCTATTCACCGATCACTTGCTTTATTTCCTACACATCGATTCCATTTCCTGATCACCTGCTTTCCTTTGTCTACGCCTTGCTTACTCTGCTAGGCATCATAAGTATCTATCAATATTCATCTCACGCTATTCTAATCGTCACATAAACGTCATAAGGTTTTATCTACCCTTCGTTTCACGCAAATCCAATTTACGGATTGAAAGTTATGGCTAAAACAGCCCAACAATAAACACATAGACATATAACACATCAATCAAATAGCACGTAGCACATAACACGCATAATATTTAATTTAAATAATTTTTCAAAGAAATTTCGGGGTCAAAATGATTTTCCAAGTATTTAATACGAATTTTTAAACATTTTTCGGAATTAAAACGGGACTCTGAACCATTTTATAATTAAATAATAGAGTTCGAACACCAGAATCTGACCTTAATATAATTTTATAATAATTATCGAGCCTTAAAACCAATTTAAAATAATATTTTAAAGCTCGAAACTATTTTTCGAAATTTTTAAATCAAAAAGAAATAAATAAATTTAATTAAATAATTAATTAAAATTAATTAATAATTAATTAAATCAATTAATCAATTAATTTTAGAATTAATTGACCAATTAATTAATTAATTATCAACTAAAATTAATTAACTAATTATTTCAGATTTATTTTTGAATTAAAAATATTTTTTGAAATTAAAATAATAATTTTTGGAATTTTTAATAAATAAAAACAAATTTTTGTAATTAAAATAAATAAGAAATAGGATTTTTAAATATTTTTAAAAAAGGAATCCTATTTTTGCAAACTCTGGAAACTTCAGGGACCTAACTGTTTCTCTTTCAAAAGTTCAGGGGCCTGTTTGCAATTTTGCAAACCCTCGCCGTCGACTCGCCGGAGTGTGGCCGGAGAACACGATTCTGGCCACCTCAGGCCACCAAACTCTCCAGAATTAAAGTATAGATTACCAGGAACTTATACATGCAATCAAAACACACAACCTATTCCAGAATAAGCCGGAAAATGATCAAGAAACTCGCCGGTTCCGGCGAGTTTTGTTTGCTTCGATTTGAGCAAACCAGGAATCGTCTGTTGTTATACTATAAATGAATCGATTGCAAATTTAACAAGGAACACGATACAATCAACAAAATCACCTAATAACCCCTAGAACAAAAAGGCCCAAATTTCAATTAAGAACATTCATACGGGTTATAAACCCTAATTTTGAAATTCGAAAATTAAACTCAATTTTGAACATGTTATTGAACTCCAAATTAGTCATATGACATATCGAAATCATCAGGAAGAAAAGTTCTACAACATGCAATCATCAAATCATCCAAATAATCACTCGAACAAAAATTCATAATTTTAATCAAAATAATTCAAAAATAATTAAAAATATATAAAATAAACCTTTGATTCTGCAGTTCTGAAACTTGAATAAACTGATAGAACACTTCAAAACATCCATTTTGGTTACTAAAGCTTCCCGAGCAGATTTCAATAACACCTCCAAATTGTAGTTTGATTCTCAGAAAGTTTTATGAATATTAGTATTTTCTCTGTAAAATTATATAATTACTGGCTGCAAATGATTTTCTGTACAAAATAAAATACGGTAAGGGCTATTTATAATTACGGAATATTGGTACCCCGTTGTATCATACCGGATATAAAATAGTACATTTATTTATAAAAACAGATCCAAAATGGTACCGGTTTCGGGATAATTATCCAAATCTGTACAATTTGTACTGCGGTCTTGGTCTCAGTGCCTGGTTACACGTATTACGAGGTGATAATTATAATAGTTTAATAAAAAGATCCCGTTTATCAAAAATACGAGTTTTATTGATTTACCGAAATGAATTTTGTATTGAAAGTTTTGCGCCGGGACCCGCACAGGACAAACTGTACGCCGGATCGAAAAAGTCAAAACATGGAAAATGCTCGGAATATTGCAATTAGGTTATGAAGGAGTTCTCGGAAGAGTTTTGGGTTATAAAAACGTAAAAACGGATGAGTTCGGCTGGTTCCCGATTATACAAAATAGTTTATAAATACTCGGAAAAAGAATTTATTAAATCCATAAATTTTCAATAAAATCATAAATCAACATAAAAATTAATAGAAAAATATGATAATTATCTATATTTTATTTTGGACAAATAAAAATTAAAATACTCAATTTATATCATGTTTACATATCCAAACACAGATACCACTTCACAGATAATTCACCAAAAATTCATATAATAATCACATAATATTTTTTTATTAACAAAAATAATTACACGTCATATCCCGGATATTACACAATCAAATCAGATAATGGAACAGAATTCAGAAATACAAAGTTGAATGATTTCTGCACCGAGAAGGGCATCTCAAGACAGTTTTCAGCACCAAGGACACCACAATAGAATGGAGTGGTTGAGAGGAAGAATCGAACATTGGTTGAAGCTGCAAGGACTATACTTAATGAAGCCAATCTTCCTACCTACTTTTGGGATGAAGCAGTTAACACTGCATGTTATACTCAAAACAGAACCCTGATCAACAAAATGTATGATAAGACCCTTTATGAGTTAATGGCCAACAAGAAACCATCATTGAAATACTTTTACGTGTTTGGAGAAAAGTGCTTTGTGCTTAAGGACGGTGAGTATCTTGGCAAGTTTGATGCTAAAGTTGAAGAAGGTATCTTTCTGGGCTATTCTCTGGAGTCAAAGGCTTACAGGATATATTTGATTAGTGATCAAAAGGTTGTGGAAAGCCTTAATATAACATTTGATGACACCAAGCTCCCAAGTATTCAAAAGGAAGACAGTGATGATAATCTTGACGTTGAAGATCTTTCTGATGAAGAAGATGAACATGAATTTGTTCTAGACAACAATGACAATGATAATGGTAATGATCCTGATGATCATAATTCTGATTTAAACTCTGATGGGAATGGTCCTGGAACAAGTAATGATAGTCACACTATCTCTGGGACTAGTCTTCAAGCTTCAGATTGTGGAGATCAAGCTGGCAACAACTCAGGGGGAGCAGAACAAGGAGAAGAACAAGGATCCGGTAGTCAGACTCAACACAATTCTGGACATGCTGAGTCATCAAGAGCTAATCTACCAAGGCAGAAAGTATGGAGTAAAGATCATCCTCGGCATTTGGTATTTAGTAATCCATATAGTGGAGTTAAGACTAGAAGAGCTACAGTAAATGAATGTTTCTATTTTGGTTTTCTATCTCAAATGGAACCAAAGAAAGTAGATGAAGCTCTTGGAGATCCAGATTGGGTGATTGTTATGTAAAAGGAACTCAATCAGTCTGAAAGATAAAAAGTGCGGAAGCTTGTACCCAGACCTAAGGATAAATCTGTGATTGGCACAAATAGGTTTCAGAAACAAGCTTCATGAAGATGTAATTATAACAAGGAACAAGGCGAGACTGGTTGTTAAGGGATACTCTCAAGAAGAAGGAATTGCCTACGATGAAACCTTTGTACCAGTTGCTAGACTTGAAGCCATCAAGATGTTTTTAGCATTTACAACATATTCAAATTTCAAGGAATATCAGATGGATGTGAAAAGTTCCTTCCTAAATGGTGATCTTGAAGAAGAGGTCTATGTGGATCAACCTCCTGGCTTCATAGATCCTGAGTTTGAAGATTTTGTCTATTTTCTCTTCAAGGCTTTATGGTATAAAGTTAGCGCCGAGAACATGGTATGACACTCTCTCGAAATTTCTTCTTGAAAATGGTTTCACTATAGGTGTCACTGATAAGACTTTATTTTATAAAAAGCACAAAAATGATATCATACTTGTGCAAGTCTATATTGACGACATTATATTTGGGTCTACGAATGATGCACTTTGTGCAAGGTTTGCTAAGCTTATGCAGAGTAGGTATGAGATGAGTATGATATGTGAGTTGAACCTTTTTCTTGGACTTCAAGTGATACAGAAGCCAGATGGTATCTTTATTTGTTAAACAAAGTACATCATAGATCTTGTGAAAAAATATAAGCTGGAAGATTCAACACATGCAAAGACTCTGATGGCAACTGCCACAAAACTTGATCAAGACAAGTCTGGTAAAAATGTGGATATCACTAATTATCGAGGCATGATTAGATCATTACTCTACCTGACTACAAGTCATCCAGATATTATGTTTGCAACATGCTTGTGTGCACAATTCCAAACTGATCCGAAGGAATCTCATCTGATAGTCGTCAAAAGAATTTTCAGAAATCTGAAGGGTACACCTAATCTAGGTATCTGGTATCCTAAAGATACGGGCTTTGATCTCATGGACTACACAGATTTAGATTATGTTGGTTGTAATATTGACCGGAAGAGTACTTCAGAAAGCTGTCAGTTTCTTGGAAGAAGATTGGTTTCTTGGTTTAGTAAGAAGCAGCATTCAGTTTCTACTTCTACCGCTAAAGCTGAATATATTGTTGTTGGAAGCTGTTGTTCTTAAATTCTTTGGATGAGAAACCAACTCCAAGACTATGGACTTAATTTGAAGAATATTCATATCTACTGTTACAACAGATTCCTTGGTCACCCTAATTCTCTTTTTATGCTAGAATAACTCTGTTTTTCTTTTGCTAGAATAAATCTATAGCATGACTAATGATAGTTGTGACACAATTATGTCAGGAGTAGTTTTTAATTGATTAAGTCTTGTTATGACTAATCAATTGCTATGTGATTACATGTAATTATATGTGATTATGTGTGCCAAGTGATTATATGGTAGAGATGCATGATAATAAGTATAGTCGTGTGCATAAGACCTATATGTTGCATTGGGGTCGTATGGTGTATAAGTATAAGGTATATTTAGTGACAAGATTTATTATGTGTGTAGGTTCAAGAGAAGATAGAGGAAAGACTCATGCCATCAAAGTCGAGTAAGGAGCTCAAGGTTGCTTTTGTGTTAGCTAGGGACTTTAGGAGAGGCAAGTGGTCATCCCCTTCTTTTAAAACTTATTTTGAGCAATTGTTTTGCCTTGACCTATTGATAATAATTAGTTTTTTCAGTACTTTCTTCCTTAGTCATTGAACCTTATGATACCATGATTATGATTCTTGAACTTGTAAATTATGCGATACCATTACTCTTGAATGATTGATCTTTCGTCTCTAATGACCCCACTAGTAAGATGGTGATTCCTTTCTTGATAAGATCCTCATACTTCCAATCCTTTAACTTTTGATTGTAATTATATTGCCTATAATCCTTTAAAATGGAATAATTGATATTCTTACTTAGAGTCTCTAGAATTCACCCCCAGACATCAATTTTACAAAAGATACTTGCTTAAAAGAGAAATTTTGAAACGGATCAATGTTTTATTGAGACTAGTGGGTTGGACTAAGACGCAAGTCCCCTTTGCACTTGTATAATAGGCTTAAAAGTTTCCTAGGGATCCCAAATCAAAATTTGTTAGAACCCGGCGAGGTTCGGGATTACTTCGCGGCTGATCACCTGCTGTAATCCATAGCATCGTAAAATGATTTTGAGCAATGTTTTGATTTAAAAATGTTTCTAACTTGAATAATGATGCCATCTACCTTTATTTCAACTATGAACTGTTCTATTGTTAATTTTTGTTTCAATTTATTGCTTGCTGAACATTTGGATCACTTCTTCCTATTTATCCCATGTTATTTCAGCTAGCAAGTATGGTTAGATCAAGCAGACTTCTCGTAAGTCTACCCATGGAGATGCTGAGGCCTATTTGAGAGCTCAGGTTATTTAGCCGTGTCTGTGTGAGGCTTGATGGTTATATATAAAGTTGTAATAGTTGTTAGTGTTGGGTTGTTCAAACACTAAACCTGTGCGGTCTTGGATTATATTGTAATCAAATGTTTGTAATATATTTAATTATCAGTTGTTATCTTTTGCCAGTTCTTAGTTATATTCTCGGGTCGTTTCAGGTTTTGATATCAGAGCTAAGGTTTAGAGTCCCTGAATAATCCAAATAGGTTATTGGTTATATATATAGAAAATATGAGAGTGTAGGTAGATATTATTCGAGTAAGTCATTAATATTCCCTTCGTACATATATATATATATATATATTTTTTTTTTGTTTCTCAGCAAAGGATGCATTTATCTTCGTCTCCTGCGCCATCTGATACTATTATTTTCTCTGTGTACGCTGACTTAAGGCTTGAGTTCGATAGGCTCCAAGAGAAATGTTCGAATGATGGAGCGACTGGGTGTAGCTTTTTAGGATAATCAACGACTTAGGGAGGAACCTGAGGCACAATTGATTACGAGACTTGAGTCCTTGACGCAGTTTGTTAACGCTAAGCTCGGGAAAATGCCATCACATCACGACCGTAGCAGCCAGTATACCATCCAAATGGTGGCGGATGAACTCCAGAACCTGTGAAGATGCTTCAAGGGGAGCAGTAGGAGGAGACCCCAGCAACTCGAGATGATAACGAGGAGTCTTAAAGGATGACCATTAGGCCTAAACTAGGAGCAAGGTTCCTATTTCCTTTTCCAGTTGGCTACCTTCTATGTTATTGTATCTTTCAAACTATGATGTTATCTTTTAAATTCATACTTTATTCGGTTGTGATGTAACCTAACTATGTTCTCAGTTATGCACTATCATTCTGTTTTAATTTTAGTTCCCTTTTGCTTCTATATTTAAGCATTATGCATAAACCCTGCTGTTAATAATTTGAATCTGAATGCATGTGATCACATTAACCTTGTAACACCCTAAATTCAAATATCTAAATTATTCACAACTATTTTGTTATATTTTTTATTTCAGAAACATGCCACCTAAAAAGATGAAGCAAGCTAGTACTTCTACTACAACCACAACAGACCCCAATATCCTTCTAATTTTGGAAACCCTGCAACAACAAACCAATGCAATACTTAGCAACAACAACAGTTCCAAAAACAACAATTTTGAATCTCATAGAACCATGATCAACATCAACATCAACAAGATCCTCCAGTACCTCCTCAACCAGTTGTGACTTTTAAAGCTTTTCAGAATGTAAATCCTCCTGCTTTTCATGATACCACTGATCCAGTTATAGCCAACACATGGATAAGAGAGATGGAAAGAGCTTTCGAGTTAGTTTAATTAGGATAAGATCAGAAGATGGTGTATGGTAGTTATTTCCTGCAAGGTGAAGTTATCTATTGGTGGGATTCAGTTCGAGCTTTGGAGGAAACTCAAACGATTGCTTGGGAGAGATTCAAGGAACTATTTCTGGAGAAGTATTATCCTAAGTATATGCAGAATCAAATGGAGATAAAATTTCTATAATTGAAGCAAGGAAGTATGACTTTCTTGGAATACGACAAGAAGTTTACGGAGTTGTTGAGGTTTGTGACGAAGTATGTGAGTACTGAGGAAGAGAAGGCCAAGAGGTTCCAGCATGGCTTTGAGTATTGAATTCAGGATAAGGTGTCAATGTTTGAGATTAGTATTACTACTTATGAAGGATTAGTGTAGAAAGCAGCTTGATTGAGAGTAAGGGAGTGTAATCCAGGAAGGATAGAGATAACAAGAAAAGGAAGATGTCTTTTCGCGGACATAGAACAGGATCCGGGAATTTTCAAGATAGGGATATGAAGATAATTGAGTTCCACAAGAGTGGAAATTATCAAAGGAAAGGAGAGATAAACAGAAGACAGGATAACCAAGGAAGTTATCAATATAATTAGGGCCAAGCAAGGGAGAATAGGCCACCAATGGTTGAATACAAGCATTATGGAAAGAAGCATCCCGGAGTGTGCAACAAGATTAATATGACATGTTATCAGTGAAATTAAAAGGGCCATTTGGCTAATGAATTTAAAGCTCAGAAGGCGAGAATTACAAGCTTCAAGTGTGGGAAGCCAGGACACACTGCTAGAGAATATAAGTTTTCAGGACCAATCAAGAGTATGATGAGTGTAGCGACCACCAGTTCAACTGTACCAGCTGAGGTATTAGTTTTTCCTCCACCATCTGAAATAGCTCCACAAGCGTCATCTAGGACTTTTGACTTGAAAATGAAGGATGCAGTTCAGAACTCAGAAGTGATAGCAGGTAAACTTTCGGTGAATAATATTGAAGCTAAGGTATTAATTGATTCAGGAGCTACCAGGTCTTTTATATCTGAAACTTTTGTTGATAGACTAAGATATGATAGAAATACTATGAGTGACGTAATGAATGTAGTAATTGCTAATCAGGAGAAGGCACCTGTAAGTCAATTCTGCCCAAAGTGTGAGACTGATATCTCCGGGAATAAGTTCCCAGTTGACTTGATGCTCTTCAAGTTAGGAGAATCTGATATAATATTAGGAATGAATTGGTCAGGAAAGAACAATGCTTAGATAGAATGTAGAATTAAAAAGGTTATTTAACAGCGGAAAGTGGAGAAAAGGTGATATTTAAAGAACAGAGGCAAGGACAATTATTTCTTACAGTTATTCAAGCCAACAAGTTGCTTAGGAAAGGTTGTGAAGCATTTTTAGCTTATATAATGGATACAAAGAAGGAAGTTCCTCGCATATAAGAAATTCCAGTGGTTAAAGAATTTCTAGATGTGTTTCCAGAAGAGTTACCAGGACTACCGCTAGATCGACAAATTGAGTTTGAGATCAACCTTGCTCCAGGCGCAGAACCAGTTTCAAAGGCACCGTATAAAATGGCACAAGCTGAAATGAAAGAGCTAGTGAGTCAGATACAAGAAATTTTGGATAAAAGAGTAATAAGACCAAGTACGTCACCATGGGGAGCGCCGGTTCTGTTCGTAAAGAAGAAGGATAGAAGCATGAGATTATGTATAGATTATCGGGAGTTGAATAAGATGATGATTAAAAACCGATACCCATTACCAAGGATATATGATCTATTTAATTAATTAAAAGGATCTAAGTGTGTCTCTAAGATTGATTTAAGGTCAGGGTACCATCAGTTGAAGATCAAACCAGAAGATATTCCAAAGACGACATTTAGAACAAGATACGGACATTATGAGTTTTTGGTAATGCCTTTTAGATTAACAAATGCCCCTGCAGCTTTTATGGATCTAATTAATAGAGTTTTCAAGAAATACTTGGACAAGTTTGTTGTGGTATTCATTGATGACATTCTTATATATTCGAAGTCGGAAGATGAGCATGAGCAACATTTATGGAAAGTGTTGGAAATTCTCAGACAAGAGAAGTTATACGCAAAATTTTCAAAGTGTGAATTTTGGTTGAAAGAAGTTCAATTTTTAGGACATATAATTGGGAGTGAATAAATTAGAGTAGATCCCGCAAAGATTAAAGCAGTCATGAGTTGGGAAAGACCAAGGATGCCTACGGAAGTGAGAAGTTTTCTAGGATTGGCCGGATATTATAGAAGATTTGTAAAGGATTTCTCAAAGATTGACACACTATTGACTAAATTGAAAAGGAAGAATCAGAAGTTTGAACGAAATGCAGAATATGAAGAAAGTTTCCAAGAGCTAAAGCAGAAGTTAGTTACAGCTCCGGTGTTAGTACTGCCAGACGATAAAGAAGATTTTGTGATGTATAGCGATGCTTCACATAAAGGGTTGGGTTGTATGTTAATACAACACGACAAGGTGATTGCATATGTATCAAGACAACTTAAACCTCATGAATTGAAGTATCCTACTCACGATTAGAACTAGAAGCTATCGTATTTCTGCTCAAGATTTGGAGGCACTATTTATATGGAGAAAGATGTAAAATTTATACGGATCATAAGAGCCTGAAGTATATATTTACTCAAAAGGAACTCAACATGAGGCAACGGAGATGGTTAGAACTGATTAAGGATTACGATTGCTCGATACATTACCACACAAGAAAAGCAAACGTAATAGCAGATGCTTTGAGTAGAAAGGAGAAGTTGAATATAATGACAATGTCAAAAGAATTATTTAAGGAGATTAAGGAATTTCAATTATAACTTTGTGTTTGCGGGGGAATGGAAGAGATGTGTCATGCTATTACCTTTCAGCCATAATTATTGGAGAAGTTAAGAAGATGTCAAGAAGAGACACTGAATTAGGAGACAACCAATTGACAGGAGAAGAGATATACATGAAAAAAGATGACCAAGGTGTATATAAGTTTTCATCAAGAATCTGGATTCCTCAGGTGACCGAACTAAAGAACGAGATATTATAAGAGGCACATAACTCGATATTCTCAATTCATCCAGGGAGCACAAAGATGTACCAGGATTTGAAGAAGAAGCTCTGGTGGCCAAATATGAAAAGAGAAATTGCATGATGGGTCATCAAGTGTTATATTTATTAAAGGGTGAAAGCGGAACATCAGAGACCTAGTGGTTTGATTCACCCTTTAAAAATTCTAGAATGGAAGTGGGAGAATATTTCCATGGATTTTATAGTAGGATTGCTTCGAACAAGATCCGAACATGATGCTATATGGGTTATAGTTGATCGCCTTACAAAGTGAGCGCATTTTCTTCCAATCAATGAGAGGTCTTTGTTGGATAGGTTGGTTCACTTGTACGTGCGTGAAATTGTATTACATCACGGCATACATGTATCGATAATTTCAGATCAAGACCCACGATTTAACTCAAGATTTTGGAGACAATTTCAAGAAAGTCTTAGCATAAAGCTAAATATGAGCACGGTATCATCCACAAACAGACGGTCAATGTGAGTGGACTATTCAAATAATCGAAGACATGTTGTGTAGTTGTGCAATCAATTTCGCAGGAAGTTGGGACGATCATCTACCACTTGTAGAGTTCTGTTAGGAATATATTGTGAACTTGATGATAAGTTAAACAAAACACCTTAGTAGATTTAACTTTAGTGAATTTTGTAGCTCTCGACGGATGTTCTAATATAGTTCCGACGGATGAACTTTATATTCTCAACGAATGACAATTTAACATCCATCGAGAATGTAGCTTATGTAACAAATAAGTACTGTAGCACATTCCTGCAAACAACATGTTTAGTCTAGTAGATTTTGTAGGATTATCTAAGTCATGTTGACTGCTAGATAGATATGCAGAATAGGTTGGCTAATTGTAAATATGAGATGTCTTGTAATTCTGTATAAGTGAAATAGAGTCAAGCGACAGATAGACTCCCGGTGGATGATCTACAAGGCTCCCGACGGATGATCAAAATATTCCTGACAAATGTTCAACTTACTCCTAACGGATGATCATATTCAAAATAGCTGTTGATAGTGACAACACAGTCACGTGCGTTGGGTGTTTACAAAAGGAATGTGGTAGCCTGTTAAGCAGGATTTTGAGAACAAAGAAGCATTACCATTTCCATGCAAATGTGAAGATATTCAAAGATGCTGGAATAGAGTAATGAAGTAGCATAGAGTTAGACTAGATATAGTTTTGTTTTATTATCTTGTCTTACTGTCATGTAACTCAGTGATATATAAAACAAGTGTAGCAAGTAGAACAATTAACGAAGCAAGCTTATTTTCAGAGAAATATATCAAGCTGTATTCTGTAAGAATTTCTCTGTGGTTTTGTTTGTTCAACTTGTAAAGCAGCTGTGTGCTATTCAAAGCATCACCGAGTTCTCAATCTGATATATATATATATATATATATAAATATCTGGTGGATACTTTCAAATCCACAAGAGAGTTTTAAAGCTTGTGTTTTATTACTTAGTGTTAATTTCTATTGTTCTTTCATTCCGCATTACTACAAATCAAACATTGTTATATATATTGAGTTAGAACATTTTTAAAATCTCAAAAAGAAGCCAGAATTACATTTAACCCCCCTTCTGTAATTCTTGTTATATTTTTAGGGAACAATAATTGGTATCAGAGCAAGCTCTTGAAGAATAAAGAGTATAAAGATCACAAGAAACAACAAGATGAACAAAAAGGATGTTGGAGTAAAGATCTCATTTCTAGACAAAGATAATTATCACCACTGGAAGGTGAAGATGCACCTACATCTTTTTTCCCAAGATGAGGCCTATGTGGACTGCATAGAGAGAGGTCCTCATGTACCTATGAGAGCTGCAACTGGAAATGAACCATATGTTCCAAAACCTAGGCATGAATGGTCAGATCCTGATATTGAGCAAGTCAAGAAAAATAAGAAGGCCATGAACATACTGTTTAATGGTGTTGATGGTGATATGTTTGAAAACATCATTAACTGTAAAACAGCCAAAGAGGTTTGGGAACAAATACAGATTATTTGTGATGGTACTGAGCAAGTGAGGGAGAACAAGATGCAAGCTCCTGATTCAGCAAAATGAGCATTTCCACTGTAAAGAAAGTGAGTCACTTAATGATATATTTAGTAGATTTCAAAAGCTACTAAATGATCTGAAGCTGCATGGAAGAGTCTATCAAATAAAAGACTCTAACCTCAAGTTCCTTAGATCTCTCCCAAAGGAGTGGAAGCCAATGACAATCTCATTGAGAAATTCACAGGATTATAAGGAGTTCACCTTGGAGAGATTGTATGGCATCCTGAAAACCTATGAGCTTGAAATAGAGCAAGATGAAAGGATGGAGAAAGGAAAGAAGAAAGAAGAAAGGTTCATAGCATTGGTTGCTGAGTTAGAGAAGGAGAAAGAGATGAAGGTGGAAGCTATTGAGTCTACATCAAATGTCTGTGAAAGCAAGGATAAAGGGCTGGTAGCTGAGAGTGAAGATCGGTTGAGCCAAGATGACATGGATGATATTGATGAGCATCTAGCATTTTTATCCAGAAGATTTTCCAAGCTCAAATTCAAGAAGAATTTTGGAGCAGCCAAGCCAAACAGAAATATGGTTGATAAATCAAAATTCAAGTGTTTCAAATGTGGCTTGGCAGGTCAATTTGCTAGTGAGTGTAGAAAGTCTGATTCCATCAAAAAGAAGTTTGAGTTTGTTGATTATAAGCAGAAATACTTTGAATTGCTATGTCAATTCAAAGGGCTTTTAATACACAGGAAAATGATTGGGCTGTAGATGGATTGGATGAAGATGAAGAAACAAGCTATGTTAATCTAGCCCTAATGGCAAAATCAGATGAAACAGAGACCAGTTCTTCAAGTAATCAGGGAAATAGAAAGAATCTTTGGTATTTAGATAGTGGTTGCTCAAGGCACATGACTGGAGATTCTACCCAGCTCACTGATTTTAAGGAAAGAGTTGGCCCAAGTATCACTTTTGGAGATGACGGCAAGGGTTATAATATGGGATATGGCTTGATTTCAAAGAATAATGTCATCATTGAAGAGGTTGCCCTAATGGATGGACTCAAGCATAATTTGTTGAGTATCAGCCAGCTTTGTGATAAGGGCAACTCAGTTACTTTCAATTCAGAAGCCTGTGTTGTGACCAACAAGAAGAGCAACTAAGTGGTTCTCACTGGAGTAAGAAAAGGAAATGTGTACCTAGCTGACTTTAACTTATCAAATACAGAATCAGTCACTTGTCTTCTCAGTAGAGCAAGTCAAGATGAAAGTTGGCTATTACACAAGAAGTTGTCCCATCTAAACTCCAAGACCATGAATGAGCTAGTCAAGAAAGAATTGGTTAGAGGGATTCCTCAAGTGGAGTTTACTAAGGATGGATTGTGTGATGCCTGTCAAAAAGGAAAGTAGATCAGAGCATTACTCAGAAAGAAGCTTGATTCAACAATTGAAGAACCTTTACAACTGTTGCACATGGATTTGTTTGGACCAGTCAATGTATTATCTATCTCAAGGAAAAGATTTTTCCTAGTAATTGTAGATGATTTCTCAAAGTTCTCTTGGACATATTTTCTTAAATCCAAATATGAATCTATTGAAATCATCATCAATCACATAAGGCAAGTCAACAATCATCCTGACTTCAAAGTAAGAAGAATCAAGAGTGACAATAGAACTGAGTTCAAGAACTCTGTGATGAGATCATTTTGTGAAGAGAATGGGATTATGCATGAGTTTTCTGCAGCTAGAACTCCACAACAAAATGGAGTGGTGGAAAGGAAAAACAGATCTCTTATTGAAGCTGCAAGGACAATGCTTGAAGAATTAAAGTTACCAACATATTTTTGGGCTGAAGCTGTGAATACTGCATGCTACACTCAGAATATTTCTTTGGTTAATCAAGACAAATGCATGACTCTTTATTAGTTGTTCAAGAATAGGAAGCCAACTCTAAATTTCTTACATGTCTTTGGCTGTAAATGCTACATTCTAAGAAATTAAATTGATCAACATGGAAAGTTTGATGCCAAAGCAGATGAAGGAATCTTTGTTGGATATGCTGTTGGAAAAGCATTTAGAGTCTACAATCTAAGAACCAACATTGTTATGAAATCAGTACATGTTGTGTTTGATGATAAAAATATTGAAGGACTACAAGATGGAGATTTCCATGAAAGCCTCAAATTCGATAATGTTGAGATGGTTAGTGATGACAGTGATGATGAAAGTGATCAAGAAACTGTGGCTAAGGACAACACAGAAAAATCTACACCTAATGAAGCACATAAATCAACATTCGTCGAGTTACATAATGCTTCATACATCGATAGACTATCAGCTTCATCCGTCGAGATAAAAAGTGCATCATCCGTCGGAACAATAAGAGAAGCTGAGAGTCAAAACAAATCACTTACAGAAAGAACCCCATCTTTAAGTCAAAGATCCACAAACTCAGGGGGAGTTTCTTTTAATTAAAACTCAGTCACATATCAAGACAATAATGAGGCCTCTTCATCTCGAGCTAATCTACCAAAAAAGAGAAAATGGACTAGAGATCACCCTTTTGAGCTCATTATTGGTGATGCATCCTCTAGAGTTCAAATAAGGAAAGCAACTCAAGAAGAATGTCTATATAGCAGCTTTCTTTCTAAGGAATAACCAAAGAAGGTAGAAGAAGCTCTATTGGATCCTGATTGGGTTTTAGCTATGCAAGAAGAGCTAAACCAATTTGAAAAGAACAAGGTTTGGAAGCTGGTACCCAAGCCTAAAGGAAAGAATCCAATTGACACCAAGTGGGTATTCAGAAACAAGATGGATGAAAATGGCATAGTGGTCAGGAACAAAGCTAGACTGGTTGCTAAGGGCTATTGTCAATAAGAAGGAATAGATTTTGATGAAACCTTTGCTCCTGTTTCCAGACTTGAAGCCATCAGAATTTTCTTAGCCTATGCAGCCCATGCCAATTTCAAGGTCTATCAAATGGATGTAAAAAGTGTCTTTCTGAATGTAGATTTAGAGGAGGAAGTCTATGTCAGTCAGCCTCCTGGTTTTGAAGATCCAAATTTTCCAGAATGTCTATTATCTATTGAAAGCACTTTATGGATTGAAGCAGCACCTCGAGCCTGGTATGACACTTTATCAAAGTTTCTCTTAGAAAATGACTTCACAAGAGGTACTGTTGACGAAACACTATTCTTTAGAAATGTTAATGGCTCTAGTATACTTGTTCAAATTTATGTAGATGATATTATATTTGGCTCTACGGATGAGAAACTTTGCAAAAAGTTTGCCAAATTGATTTAAATTAAGTATGAAATGAGCATGATAGGAGAACTAACTTACTTTCTTGGTTTATAAGTTAAGCAAGTTAGTGATGGAATATTTATTAGTCAAATGAAGTTTAATTATAAACTTGTAATTGCTTTGATAAGTAGTGATTCATGATTGTTGATCTAGTTACGAAAGTATATTTGTAAGCAGTTGCACACACGCACGTCTTTGGTTTGTAGATTGATTTATGAGGTTTGATTGATCTTTATGTGAATAACTGCATTTGCTGAGGTGTTGCTTGTTGATTGGTTTAGTTATTATATGGGGATCGTTGCATTCATTTAGTTGCATTCACATAGTTGCATTCATGCATTAGATTTGTTTTATAGTTTTGAGTCTGTTTATGCTTGAGAACAAGCATCGATTCAAGTTTGGGGGTATGTTGAGTGGCATTTATGACACTTTATTACGCTCCATAAAGCTTTGAATTGGTGTATTTGTACTCAAGTTATTGGTGTTTTAATGTGTTTTCTAGTGTTTTTGCATTTTCAGGCATTCTTTAGGTAATCAGGAAAATTAGCATTATTTTGGTGCTGATTTGGTGTCAGAAAGATGTTGGAATAAAGCTAGTGGAAGACCAACTCAAATCAAGAAGGAAAAAGAAGAAGTCAAAGTTGTGATCAGTGAGCCAGCGCGCCCACGCTGTCAAAGCGTGCGCCTGCGCCCAAATATCAGAAACTCAGCGCGCCCCAATGATCAAGCGCGCGCCTGCACCATGTCGGGATAGAAGAATCCTGATTCTACTTGGATTTTGAGAGGAAGACTTCTACTTTGCAAGGGGATGCTATATAATCATAAATTTAGGTCATTTTCATAACTTATCAAGCCAGAGACATATCAGAGCTAAGGAGAAGACGGCAAGAGACCTATAGCACAAGTCAACAAAGGCGAAGACGATCTAGTTTATTCTTGTGGCTCTTTGTTTTGAGTTGTAATCTTAGATGCTCGTTTCTTGTTTTGTTGAACCTATTCTCTTGTGTTAACTTTGTTTTATTATTTGTTATAAAGACTACGTTAATTATACCATGCTTTCATCGGAACCCACGTTGATGATGAGTCTGATTATGGGCTAATCGTTATCGTGGGGTTCTAGCGGATCTATTTATGGATTTCTTTAGTTAATTTGTTTCGATGCCTTAGTGTGTGGTGATTGTATGATAACCTAGTATTGGTTGTGCATATTCGTCTTATGAGCGTCGTGAACTTATAAGATAGTGTGTTAATCTTTAATTAAGCGAAAGTGAATTTAAGGATTTAGAACTTGTCATGCTTGCATAGGTTCATGTACTTGTTATGCATAATTCGTGGGTAATTTTAACCATCTTACTTGCCCTATATAATCAAGATAGATAACCTGTGCTTAAATCGTTATGTTGTCAAATTCTATAGACATATAGGGTCTCAATATAATTGGTGTCTATTCAGCTTTTATCTCTTTTGTGGATGTCTGGTAGTATAGTATTCATACAACAAAAGTTGGTGTTTATCAGTTTCATGTTATCTGATTAGTGTCATCACTATTACATGCTAAGGTTAAGAACCAAAAGGCTATTGAATGAAGTATTTAATGAAGTTAGAATCCCATTTTTGTCATATATATTAACTCAATCATTCTTATTCTTTTAGTTATAATTGTTAGTTTAATTCTTAGTTATAAACAACTTCAAATTGTTATTCTTCTTAGCATTGAATAATAACCATACATTGTTGCTTAAGTACATATGTTATAAAGTTAACCTAAACCAGTCCCTGTGGGAATGAATCTGATTTATATCTTATACTACTTGCGAACACATATATTTGCGTGTAATTTTAGCGTGTGTTTAGTGACTACCAAGTTTTTGGCGCCGCTGCTGGGGACTCGGTGTTAATTTTTAGTTTATGTGTTTTCCATCAGTGGTCGTTAAAGCTCATTGACTCGGACATTGTTACTTATCTGTTTCCTTGTCTTATTTCAGGTACTCTAGCGGGGGTGTATGCATACGCGTTCGCGATCTCGTAATAGAACTCTGGATAAAGCCTAAGAAGAAGTTGTGGTGGTTCGAAGGGAAGTTTTTGAAGAAGAAAAAAGGTAGAAGAAGAAGAGAAAGTCGAGGAACCAGTTTTAGTAGTGATGGGAGATCAAGCAGAAAATCCTAAGGCTTTGATGGACTATTCTCAGCCTAAGATCAATGACATTCAGTCAAGTATCATCAGGCCAGCCATCAGGGCTAACACTTTTAAGATCAAGTCAAACACGATCCAGATGATACAAAACTCAGTTCAGTTTGGGGGTTCTCCTACTGAAGACCCCAACATGCACATCAGGGAATTCATCGAGATCTGCGACACTTTCAAGTTCAATGATGTGACTGAAGATGCTACCAAGCTGCGATACTTCCCATTCTCTCTGAGGGATAAAGCTAAGTGCTGGTTACATTCTCTACCAGCAAGGTCTAACACCACTTGGGAAGATCTTGCTCATAATTTTCTCACTAAATTCTTCCCTATGGTGAAGACTGCTACAATCGGGAATGCTCTTACTTAGTTTGCTCATCAAACTGGAGAATCTCTGTGTGAGGCTTGGGATCGATATAAGGAGATGCTAAGGAAGTGCCCACACCATGGCATGCCTGATTGGATGATTATAAACTGTTTCTACAATGGATTGGGTGCTACTTCTATACCCATGCTCGATGCAGCATTAGGAGGAGCCTTGTGGGCTAAGAGCTAGGATGAAGCTTATGAATTGATCGAACTGATGGCTGCTAATAAATACTAGAATCCTTCTCAGAGACTGACTCGGGGAAAAGTAGCAAAAATTCTGGAGTTGGATGCAGCAACTGCTATAGCTGCCCAACTTAAGGCTTTAACTATGAAGGTGGACACTTTGGCTAATTATGGAGTTAATCAAATCGCTAGTGTCTGTGAGCTTTGTGCTTGTGCCCATGAGACTAATCAATGCACAATTTCTAGTGAATCAGCTCAGTTCGTGAGCAAATTTCAGCGTTCGCAGCAACCTGTGCCAGCCACTTATCATCCCAACAACCGCAATCATCCTAATTTCAGTTGGAGCAATGCTCAGAATGCGGTTCAACAGCCTTATCAGCAGTATCTAGCTAAGTAGTACAACCCCCCTGGTTTTCAGCAGCTGCAATATGCACCAAGGCAGCAACTCCAACAGTAACAAGCTAATGAAAAATCTGAATTAGAGGAGTTGAAGCTTATGTGCAAGAGTCAAGTTGTTTCTATCAAGACCTTGGAAAATCAAATTGGGCAAATTGCCAATGCCTTACTAAATTGTCAACCTGGTACATTACCTAGTGACACTAAAGTGCCAGGAAGAAAGGAAGCTAAGGAGCAGGTAAAGGCAATCACTTTGAGGTCTGGAAAGGTTGTGAATCCCGAACAAACTCAAGTGTCGACTGAAGAAGCTGGGGCTGAAAAAGAAATAGAGCGGCAGGAATTAGAAGTGGAACCAAGGAAGACTACTATTGAGCACACTCCTCCTGAGGGTAATACAGGGGAGAAACAGATCTATCCTCCACCGCCTTTTCCTAAGCGGCTGCAGAAGAAAAAGCTGGACAAGCAATTTGAGAAGTTTCTGGAGGTGTTCAGGAAACTTCATATCAACATACCTTTCGTTGAGGCTCTTGAGCAGATGCCTAGTTACGTAAAGTTTATGAAAGGTATTCTCTCTCGAAAAGTGAAGCTAGATGATTTAGAGACTCTCGCTCTCATGGAGGAATGTAGTGCTCTACTGCAACAGAAGTTACCTCCGAAGCTTAAAGATCCGGGAAGCTTCACTATTCCATATACTATTGGAAAAGTGTCTTTTGACATATGCTTATGTGATTTGGGAGCTAGCATCAATCTAATGCCTTTGTCAATCTTCAAGCAGTTGGACTTACCTGATCCAAAACTGACTTATATGACTTTGCAGTTGGCCGACCGTTCTATTACATATCCAGATGTATTGTGGAGGATGTCTTGGTCAAGGTTGATAAACTCATATTCCCTGCTGATTTTATAATTCTTGATTTCGAGGAGGATAAGAAGATTCCCATAATCTTGGGAAGACCTTTCTTGGAAACTGGCCGAACCTTGATAGATGTGTAGAAGGGTGAGCTTACAATGCGAGTGCTGGATCAGGACGTAACTTTTAATGTGTTCAATGCTATGAAATTTACTATGGAAAATGAGGAGTGCTTAAAGGTGGAGTCGGTCGTTTCTATGGTGACTTCTGAACTTGATCAATTGCTGAGGTCTGATGCCTTAGAGAAGGCCTTATTGGGGAATTCAGATAGTGAAGATGACGAAGGTGAAGAGCAATTACAATATTTGAATGCTTCTCCCTGGAAGAGGAAGATTGATATGCCTTTTGAATCTTTTGGAATGGATGAATTAAACAAAGCTCCTAAATGCCTCAAGCCATCTATTGAGGAAGCTCCCACTCACGAGCTTAAGCCTTTACCTGAGCATTTGAGGTACGCTTTTCTAGGTGATGCATCTACTCTGCCTGTGATTATCGCATCTGACCTTTCAGGTAGTGACGAGGAAAAGCTTCTGAGGATTCTGAGAGAGTTCAAATCGGCAATTGGTTGGACTATAGCAGATATCAAGGGAATCATCCCTTCATATTGCATACATAAAATTCTGCTAGAGGAAGGTAGCAAGCCCACGGTCGAGCAGTAAAGAAGACTTAATCCAATCATGAAGGAGGTGGTAAAGAAGGAAATTCTTAAGTGGCTAGATGCAGGGATCATCTATCCTGTTTCTGATAGTTCATGGGTGAGCCCAGTTCAATGTGTGCCAAAGAAAGGTGGCATTAATGTGGTAGCAAATGAGAAAAATGAGCTCATCCCTACTCGAACAGTCACGGGGGGAGAGTTTGTATGGACTAAAGAAAGCTGAACAAGGCCACTAGAAAGGATAACTTTCATTTTCCCTTCATTGACCAGATGCTTGACAGATTGGCGGGTCATGAGTAATACTGTCTTCTGGATGGCTATTCGGGTTACAATCAGATTTGTATCGCTCCTGAAGATCAGGAGAAGACTACCTTCACTTGTCCATTTGGTACTTCCGCCTTCAGAAGAGTTTCTCTCGATCTGTGTGGTGCACCAGCCACATTTCAGAGATGTATGATGGCCATCTTTTCTGATATGATTGGCCAGAATGTGGAGGTGTTCATGAACCACTTCTCTGGCGATTCTTTTGATGAATGCTTGTAAAATCTTGGACACATTCTCAAGAGGTATGTTGAGACCAATTTGATTCTCAATTGGGAGAAATGTCACTTTATGGTACGACAGGACATTATTCTTGGGCACAAGGTTTCTAGTAAGGGTCTTAAGGTGGACATAGCCAAAGTGGGGGTCATTGAGAATCTTCCTCCACCTATTTCTGTTAAGGGAATTCGCAGTTTTCTTGGACATGCGGGTTTTTATAGGCGTTTCATCAAGGACTTTTCTAAGATTTCGAATCCATTGTGCAGTTTTTTAGAGAAAGATGTCCCTTTCAAGTTTGATGATGAGTGCCTTGTAGCTTTTGAGACATTGAAGAAGAGTTTAATCACGGCTCCTGTTATAACTACATTTGATTGAAATGAACCTTTTGAGATGATGTGTGATGCAAGTGACTATGCAGTTGGAGTAGTTCTTGGGCAGAAAAAAACAACATATTAAGACCCTAAATGGTGCTCAACTGAATTATACTACTACGGAGAAAGAACTTTTGGCTATAGTCTATGGTTTTGAGAAATTTTGATCTTATCTACTTGGGACTAAAGTGACAGTTTTCACTGATCACGCAGCAATTTGTCATATCATCTCAAAGAAGGACTCGAAGCCTAGATTGATTCGATGGGTTCTTTTGCTTCAAGAATTTGAACTAGAGATCAAGGACAGAAAGGGGACTAAAAATTAAGTCACTGATCATCTTTCGCGTTTAGAGAACCCTAATGCTACTTCATTGGATAAGATTTTGATAAATGAGTCTTTTCCCGATGAGCAGTTGTTTAGAGTGCAAGACGAAGAACCGTGGTTTGCAGACATTATGAACTACCTTGTGAGTAATATCATGCCTCTCGACTTATCATATGTTCAAAGGAAGAAGTTTTTACATGAAGTGAAGTGGTATATGTAGGATGAGCCATTTATTTTTTGATAAGGAGCTGACCAAATCATCAGGAGATGTATTCCTTACAGTGAAACGGGGGGGATCTTGCGAGATTGCCGCTCAACGGCTTATGGAGGATACTATGGTGGAGAAAAGACAGCAGCTCATATTCTTCAAGCAGGTTTCTTTTAGCCGACCTTATTTAAAGATGCTCATCAGTGTGTTTTGAAATGTGATCGATGTCAATGTGTGGGTAATATGTCTAAGAGGGATGATATGCCTCTTAATGTGCTTCTCAAGGTTGAGGTCTTCGATGTCTGGGGAATTGACTTCATGGGGCTATTTGTCTCATCTTGTAATAATCAGTACATCTTGTTGGCGGTTGATTATGTGTCAAAATGGGTTAAAGTTAAGGCGTTGCCAATGAACAATACGAAAATGGTGCTTAATTTTCTTCACAAGCAGATATTCACAAGGTTTGGAACTCCAAGAGTCATACTCAGTGATGAGGGGTCACATTTTTGCAATCGCAAGTTCACTACTATGATGCAAAGGTATAATATGAATCATCGCATTGCTACGGCTTATCATCCTCAGACAAATGGTCAAGCTGAGGTGTCTAACAGAGATATCAAGCGCATTTTAGAGAAAGTTGTGTGTCTATCGAGGAAAGATTGGTCTTTGAAGCTTGATGAAGTTGTTTGGGCGTATAGAACAGCATACAAGACTCCATTGGGAATGTCGCCATTTCAGTTGGTCTATGGTAAGGGGTGTCATTTTCCTGTGGAGCTCGAGCATAAGGCATATTGGGCTTTAAAGAAATTAAATCTTGACTTGGATGCGGCTGGAAAGAAGAGGATGCTTCAATTGAATAAACTAGACGAGTTTTGACTTCAAGCTTATGAGAACAACAAAATGTACAAGGAGAAAGTTAAGAGGTGGCATGATATGGGTCTAGTGCTCAAATCATTTGTGTCGGGGCAACAAGTTCTTTTGTTTAACTCTCGTCTTCATCTTTTTCCTGGAAAGTTGAAGTCAAGGTGGTCAGGGCCCTTCATAATCAAAACTGTGTTTTCGCATGGAGCGGTGGAAATTTTTGAAAGCGATCCGGGCCAAGCATTCAAGGTAAATGGTTAGAGGTTGAAGCATTACTATGGTGACACGGAAAACCGCGAGTTGGTTAGTGCCGTTCTATTGTCCATTTGAGCTCAAGGTTCTCTGTTGAGCTAGCGACGTGAAAGAAGCGCTTCTTGGGAGGCAACCCAAGTTTGTTATACATTAGTAGGTAGAGGAAGCAAGAAGAAAGGAGAAAAACACAAAAAATCAGAAAAAGAAAAAAATCAGGGCCAACTTCAAAAGGTAAGCGCGCCCGCGCTCATCTAGCGTGCGTCCGCGCCGGTTTTCCAGAAAGTGAGCGCGGCCGCACTGACCTAGCACGCGGCCGCGCCGGTTTTCCAGAAGGTGAGCGCGCCCGCGCTGTCCAAGTGTGCGGCCGCGCCGGGGTCCCGACTTAAAAAATGAAAACAGCAGTTTGAAGAGTAAAAAATAGGATTTTTGCCACAAAATCAATTTCAAACCGGATTTTACTCTTCCACATCCCAAATCAAACCCATTATTCCCACGATTCCCATAATCAATTCCAAATTCTATTCCATATCTAATTCTCATCTCCCCGCCTAGAAATACACACACTTATACACAAATTTCTCCACCACTTCACAAATTCTCAAACACAAATCTCTCTCAAACACTTAGTTTTTATTCTCTCTTATTCAATCTCAATGGCACCGAAGAGACAAAGAACGCAAGTAGGCAGCAGTACCACTGATTCTTCATCTGTGGGTGGTGTGAGGCCAAGGTTTTCTACTCCTGAGGCTAAAGAGGAGTACACGAGGCTTCGCTCGAATCCTATTGCTAAGAAGCGAGGTTTTCTGCCATCAGGAAAGGATGGTAAGCTGTTGAAGATGATTCTTGAGATGGGTTGGGTTCCTTTTTGTGAGGCTCCTGATGTTGTGCCCATGAGTGTTGTGTGGGAGTTTTATGATAACGCGAAGTGGAGAAGAATGGTTTCACGGTGGTTAGGGGAATGACTGTAGAGTACAGTGTTGATGCCATTAGGAGGGTGATTGAGCAGCCCGCGAGGAAGCCCGTCCAGGACACTTGGAACGATAAGACTCCTGAGGACTTCAACTTGGATCTGATCGTTGCGACTTTGTGTGTGCCTGAGACTCACTGGAAGTTAAAGAGGGGCACTATTGATTACTCCGTGTTCCCTGCATCGTGCATGAACAGGTTTGCACGGGCTTGGAACTCGTTTATTTGTGCTAACATCATGCCATCTTCTCATGTGCATGAGATTACGGTGGAGCGTGCTCGTCTGCTGTGGGGTATTCTTCAGGGCGATTACATTGATTTGGGGATGGTGATTTATCAGGGGATTTTGAGATTCTTGAGAGGAGGTACTACGGGTTCTATACCATATGTGTTCGTTGTGACGAAGTTTTGCGTGGCAGTTGGTGTGGCCCGCACATAAGTAGCTTCAGCTTCCCAGTGCTCCTATCGACAGTTCTACGCTGTTGAACATGACTGAGTGGGGAGGAGGTAAGGCTGATTTGGAGGGGCTTGTTTACTCTTTTGACCATCTACCAGGTGGAAGGCCTCGCGATCAGATGTATGCGGGTGGAACGTAGCAGGCAAGTAAGGCAGCTTGGAGAGCTCAGTTAGGAGAGGAGGCTGGTTCGTCGCAGTAGCAGCAGCAAGGAGGCAGCTGGAGCAGATGTTGGAGCTGGTTTGAGTTCAACGCAGTATAGGCCTCCAGCGAGGAGGATGGATGCGATGCACGACATCCATAGTCGGTTTGCATATGATCTCACCCAGGCACTTAGGACAGCTTTCAGAGCCACCGGTGTTGACATCCAGTGACTAGTATTTGGTGAGGACTTTGTGTATCCGCCTCCAGACACGCCTGATCGGAGTAGGTGTGCCTGATTTCCTACTATTATCTTCACTGAGGACGGTGAATATTTTAAGTTTGGGGGTAGTAGTTGAAGGAATATGTTTTGTGTGAGTCACATATAGTTGCATATTCATGATAGTTTAGTGTATATAGTTTACATATTTTTCCATGTAGTAGTTTTTTATATTTTTGGTAGTTTTTTATGATAGTTTGTTCATGTAGTTTCATGCATGTGCATAATAACATGATCCCTTAGATGATTTTTCCGATTAATTTGTGATATTGATGCTAATATAGTGATGTCGTATTTAGTGATGTTAAGTCTTATCGAATTGATTTGCATGCTAGAGACAATTGTAATTCACTAAGTCTTATAGGTTGCTAGAGTGCTAGATCATGGTCATGGTTTATTTGTTTGTCGAGGTTTATATTTAGAATTTAAGATATTCTCTTAATAATAAATTAGCATGGATATTTAAAAAATTGTAGAAAATTGGATTTCATTGTTATTTGTGTGGCTATGTGTCAAATGGCTAGTAGCCAGCTCATATTTATATGAGTAGTCTAGGGTTGAGCAAGATGGAGCGAAACGCACTCGTTCAGAAATTAAAAAAAAAAGAAAAAGAAAAAAAGGAGTGTTATGTATAATTGATCACGAGTGGGCTCTTTAGTACTCGAGTTATTAAATTCTTAGGGGACTTTGTGCCTAATGACATAAGGCTTTTATAGTCTGGGATCCGCTAACCTAACGCTCGCTACATGGGTACTATTGTATAAGTCTTTTGTGGACCTCACTCATTGCACGATCAAATAAGCATAGTTTTTTTGTCTTGTTATGAATAAAAGCGTGAATCCATGTTAAACTCTGATATAAGAATTGAAGTGCTAAAAATTATTTTCAGTTTAGATTTTATTCTATTTATAAACTTGTGATTGCTTTGATAAGTAGTGAGTCATGATTGTTGATTTAGTTGCGAAAGTGTATCTGTAAGCAGTTCCACACATGCACGTCTTTGGTTTGTAGATTGATTTGTGAGGTTTGATTGATCTTTATGTGAATAATTGCATTTGCTGAGGTGTTTCTTGTTGATTGGTTTAGTTATTCTATGGGGATCTTTTCATTTATTTAGTTGCATTCACGTAATTGCATTCATGCATTAGGTTTGTTTTGTAGTTTTGAGTCTGTTTATGCTTGAGGACAAGCATCGATTCAAGTTTGGGGGTATGTTGAGTGGCATTTATGACACTTTATTACGCTCTGTAAAGCTTGTGATCAGTGAGCCAGCGCGCCCGCGCTGTCAAAGCGCGCGTCCGCGCCCAAACATCAAAAACCCAGCGCGCCCACGCTGATCAAGCGTGCGGCCGCGCCGTGTCGGGATAAGAGAATCCTGATTCTACTTGGCTTTTGAGAGGAAGACTTCTACTTTGCAAGGGGCTGCTATATAATCATAACTTTAGGTCATTTTTCATAACTTATCAAGCCAGAGACATATCAGAGCTAAGCAAAAGAGGTAAGAGACCTATAGCACAAGTCAACAAAGGCGAAGATGATCTAGTTTATTCTTGTGACTCTTTGTTTTGAGTTATAATCTTGGATGCTCGTTTCCTGTTTTGTTGAACCTATTCTCTTGTATTAACTTTGTTTTATTATTCGTTATAAAGACTACGTTTATTATAACATGCTTTCATCGGAACCCACGTTGACGATGAGTCCGATTATGGGCTAATCGTTATCGTGGGGTTCTAGCAAATTTATATATGGATTTCTTTGGTTGATTTATTTTGATGCCTTAGTGTGTGATGATTGTATGATAACCTAGTATTGGTTGTGCGTATTCGTCTTATGAGCGTCGCGAACTTATAAGATAGTGTGTTAATCTTTAATTAAGCGAAAGTGAATTTAAGGACTTAGAACTTTCCATGCTAGCATGGGTTCATGTATTTGTTATACATGATTCGTGGGTAATTTTAACCATCTTACTTGCCCTATATAATCGAGATAGATAACTTGTGCTTAAACCGTTATGTTGTCAAATTCTAGACATATAGGGTCTCAATATAATTGGTGTCTATTCAGCTTCTATCTCTTTTATAAATGTCTGGTAGTATGGTATTCATACAACGAAAGTTGGTGTTTATCAGTTTCGTGTTATCTGATTAGTGTCATCACCATTACATGTTAAGGTTAAGAACAAAAAGGCTATTGAATGAAGTATTTAATGAAGTTAGAATCCCATGTTTGTCATATATATTAACTCAATCATTCTTATTCTTTTAGTTATAATTGTTAGTTTAATTCTTAGTTATAAACAACTTCAAATTGTTATTCGTCTTATCATTAAATAATAACCATACATTGTCGCTTAAGTGCATAAATTATAAAGTTAACCTAAACCAGTCCCTGTGGGAATGAACCTGATTTATATCTTATACTACTTGTGAATGCGTATACTTGCGTGTAATTTTAGCACGTATTTAGCGACTAACAGCCACTGCAACTAAGCTTGAATTAAACACTACTGAAAAGTCTGTGGATATTTTAAGCTATAGAGGCATGGTTGGCTCACTTTTGTACTTAACAGCTAGTAGGCCAGATATAATGTTTGCTACTTGTCTTTGTGCTAAATTTTAGTCTGATCCTATAGAATCTCACTTAGTAGCTATTAAGAGAATTTTCAGATATCTCAAGGGAACACCAAAACTTGGCATTTGGTACCCTGGAGATTCTGGTTTTGATCTAACTGGTTACTCAGATGCAGATTATGCAGGTTGTAAAATAGATTGAAAAAGTACAACAGGAACCTGTCAATTTCTAGGAAACAAGATTATATCCTGGTTCAGTAAAAAGCAAAATTCAGTTTCTACTTCTACAGCCGAAGCTGAATATATTGCTGCTGGTAGTTGCTGTGCACAAATTTTATGGATGAAAAACCAACTGTTGGACTATGGTCTACAAGTGGACAAAATTCCAATTTTCTAGGATAACACAAGTGCAATTGCCATCACTGAAAATCCAGTACAACATTCAAGAACAAAGCACATAGACATTAATTACCACTTCATTAGGAAATATGTGATGAATGGTACTGTGGAACTTCATTTTGTTAGAAGTAAAAAGCAGCTTGCAGATATATTTACCAAGCCACTTGATGAATCCACCTTTTCTAGGTTGGTAAGTGAGTTAGGTATGCTTAATTATTCTTGAATCCTTTCTGATAATTTTGCAAGCTATGATGCAGCCAGAAACTTAATTGATTTTTATGTTTTAGATGACATTTTGGCTAAGTCAAAATTTACACCTCGACGGATGCTCATTATCCATCGAGTTTGATCATCCGTCGAAATAGAATTTCTTAATAAAAATCAATTAATTTTTTGGATTATTTTATACCCGACGGATAACTGTTTTATCCTCATCCGTCGAATTGTCTACATCTTAGCCGTTAAAAGTACTGAACATTATCCATCGGATATACTTACAGTCTGTAAGTATATCACGACAGATAATTGACAGAATTTTGACAGTTTATTTTATTTTAAACGGCTATTTTAGACAATTTTGATTGGTTACTTTATTTTACTTTATTATTTTTGACAGTTTATTTCTGAGATAGTATAAAAGCTAAATTCATTTTCATTCCTTTCTTTTATCTTCTCTACTGCAATTAACTACTCTCTTCTTCTTCAAAGCAAAACCCTCTCTCTTTCTGCAAGTTATCTTACTCTAACAATGGCACCAGTAGTCAAAATCATATCTCAGTTAGGATTTATCTATGAGAAGAACAATTTTGTGGCACTTGTGAACGAAGGGATTCCAGCATCTGAAGATTATCACAAAATGATGGATTTGTTAAGGGATGCAAGCTCAATTATGCCATGCTGGAATCACCCACAATCTACTGCGAAGTTGTGGAGGAGATGTGGACAACTGCTGTTTATCAGGCTAGTGACAAAACCATCACTCTCTCCATCAAAGGTAAGGAACACTGCATTAACTGTGACATCAACAAAGCATGCTTTAAGATTCCAGATAACACCACTACTAATCCACACACAGATGTTGATATAGTTAATTTGCTTAACTCCATGGGCTATGCACTTCCTACTACTAATTTAAGTGAGATTAGGAGGCTAGGTCTTAGGAAATAGTGGAGTTTCTTGTGTGATGTAGTAACCAAAGTGTTTTTTGGTAAGATAAGTAACTTTGATTCTGTCAATACTACTATGCTTAACATGCTTCTTACTGATAAGTACTTCAATTTCAGTGATGCTGTTATGTTTGAGTTAGGATATAAGTTAGGAGAGGTTAATAAGAGATCTAAACATATCTATTATGCTAGATTCCTTATGATTATTGCTAACCATATCTGTGAAGATCTTGTAATTGAAAACCCAACCAACAAATTAGATTGTTGGGTTCAAGAAAGAAGGGTAATTGCATATTTGAATAGAGCTGATCAACACAAGGAGGTGCCCTTGGTTTATTTTCCAATCATGGAGGGCCCTCATGTAAGTAAGGTAAGCACGACTGTACCTATTATTCCAACCTCTCAAATTTCTTTGTCTTTGAGTGTGGCCACGACATCTGTGTCAATGACCAAACAGATGCCTACCCAAGTTGTGACAGCCTCAACCCCGGGGTCAGGAGTTGACGTCACCAAACACAATTACCAAAAATATAAACAACAAGATTATTATTAAAATAAACTAACTCGACCCCGAACAAAGATCCGATCCACGTTTAAGTATGATCCAAACTACACATTATTACAAACCATTTATTCAAAAGTATGACACAAACTAACTTATTCAACAACTCATCAGACCGCAAGTGGTCTGATACTAACTACCTCTGAGGAGTCGGGTCCTGGAGGGGCTGAAACACGGTTCTGCCAAGGTCTGATTGGTCTTCTAGGCATATGCGATATATATATATAACAGGTTGCAAGGGTGAGCATAATCGCTAAGCAGTACCAACATATGAATAACAAGATAAAAACAGTAATGTAAACAATGATAGGAACATAGTTGTAATCATGCGAACAACATTATATTTTGTAAAACTGAGATAACTCGATATCCCTGAATAGCATGCTATTAACAAAACAAACGTAGTACTGTGCTGTGTAAGTACCAGAGTCCAATTTTAGCATGCTATTCACATTTATAAAACCATTGTATCATGTACTTATACCCTTACGGGAATCACAAAGCCAAATCAGATACGTAACGGATATGTGAAGACAGTTGATCAGGCTATTAACACCAGACGGCTCTAACCGCCATCCCATTTACCTGTTCCAAAACTCATAGACTAGCTAGGTCTCTGACCTGTTGGACTAATCGGTTATAATTTACGCGCAACCGAATTAGCCTCTTACGCCACCTCAATAGCCTACTCTGGCCCCTATATATCCCATATTTGATCATTTTATCCAGTTTTGAAAACACTTGTACCTATCTCATTTCAAAATCATTCGTTTTAACAACACACATAGAAAATCTCGTTCGCAAATCATTTCATTCGAGATAGGTACCTTTTGAAGTAACTTTTCCCCAAAACAGATTTAAAATGGTGATTTATAACTACAGGGGATAAGTAACTTAAAATGTTTCTGTTCCATTATGAGATTAAAACATTAGTCTATTCATACTTACCGAACCATAAAAGAATGGTCAGCGGTACTTGCCTTGCAACGCTTTCAGAAACCCTAAGTAGCTTTTACGCTGACTTCGGTCCTGGCGAAACTCGACTGGGATCTACAAATACAGAATACCCTAATCAGTTATATCGACATGCTTGATATCCTAAAACTCTAATAACCCAATCCGATAACCCGACTCGTATAGGTATTATACACATAATCACGTAACCACATAGTCCGAATATAATTAGGGGTAAAACGTTTAATATAATAAAGTACGTTTTAAAATAAATTTTAGAAAATTTTGGCATCAACTCTTTTGTTTATAAGCCTACATGTCGATTACAATCGACGTCAATAATCACAACAATCCACAAGTTTCATCACAATATCAATTCCACAATCTCGTAATTATTTACGTACAATTCCAATATACAAGTTATTTTCGGAAACATTATATACAAATCATTTTATTTGTTTATAAAATTTAGGTCTCAGAACAACGTCATCACCGTCCACCGTTGACTCGCCGAAGTTCATCGTCAACAGCGGTACAATTTATTGGTGTCCGATATAATACGGGTTTTTAAATAAATTACACTGATTTATTCGATTAAAATTAATTGCACGAAATTATTTATATCACGAATTATAGTCATAATTCCCTGAAATTAATAAAATAATATGAATTAATCCAAAACAATCGAACCAAATGAAAGCAACAAAACAAAGCAACAAGCGCATAACGTGCCACCATAGAACCGCGGCAACCAACCAGCAAAACACAGGGATGGCCAGAAAAAAATACAGCCACACCACACACAAACACAAAGGCACACACACTCACAGTCACTACACATATCACACACATATATACACAAAGGTATATATACATATATATGCATATAACAGAATAAACAGCCAAGCCAAGCACAAGGTGGTGGCTCACCGGAAATAGGCCGGAAACAAGCAACCGGAGACGAGCAACAGGAAAAAGAACGAAGAGAGGAGAAGAATCGAGGCGAGAGAGAGAGACACAACACACAGCCGAGGGAACAAAGGAAAAAGGGGAAACCCCCCTGTTGTTTATTTTATTTTTTTTCTCCTCTGCAATGAGAACACGTGGTTGTGCAATACTAATAAACTAAGACGTTGCTTTTGGTGATAATTACAAAGATTTAAAGACCGGTTTTGTCCTGAAATTCGAGATTATCGGGCCGAGGTGCACATAAAACAATCTCCAAAAATTACAAAAATAGTTTTAAAACGTCATAAATATCCCGAAGTTTACAAAAACATAAATCTCAAAATTTAAGAATAACTTTTGAAACACAATTTTATACCCGCTTTTAACAACTAAACGAAACAACGCGCGGGTGAAATTAATCCTGAAAATTTCCAAAATAATTTTAAAATTCCCAGAATATTATGAACTTAATAAAATATGAGTTTCGTGATTTTTGAAGAATTATGGAATTAGTTATAGAATTTATAAATAAACACACTCAAAAAATTATTTAAAGATAAATAATTAGTGAAATATTGATTTCTCAATTTTATAAAGTCCTAAAAATATTTATTGAAATTATAAAATTATAAAACAAATTTTAGAGGCAATCCAAATATTTATGGAATTAAAACTGTAATAAAATCACTTTTACAAGTGAAATAAAATCGTATAACTCAATAATAAATCACACAATCCAACCCACATATCAACAGATCACAAATAAATAAATAATAATCAGCAAACTGCTGCCAAAAATCAGTGCACACATTTTATTTATTATTTATTCAATTATTACACTTTTTAGAATATTAAAAATAAAAGAAAATACACGAGTCGTTATATCATTTCCCCTTAAAAAGATTATATCCCCAAAATCTGACTCAGCTAAACAAATGAGGATATTTATCAAGCATGTCTAACTCTAATTCCCAAGTAGACTCTTCTACTCGAGGATTTCTCCACAAGACTTTCACTATGGGGATCAACTTATTCCCAAGGACTCACTCTTTACGGTCTAAGATTTGGATCGGTTGCTCCACATAGGACAAATATGGATGAAGCTCAATCGGTTCATATTCTATGACATGGTTCGAATCAGGAACATAGGGCTTCAACATAGATATATGGAATATATTATGAATGTGCTGCCACTGTGGTTGTATCGCTATCGTGTAGGCAACCTTCCCTACTTTCTTCAAAACCTCAAATGGTCCTATAAATCTGGGTCTAAGTTTTTCTTTCTAACCAAATCGCACTAACCCTTTCCAAGGTGATACCTTTAGTAACACCAGAGCTCCTATCTCGAAGTTCATATCCTTCCTATGCAAATCCGTATTCTTCCTTTGCCTATACTGGGCTGCCTCTAACCTTTTCTGAATCAATGCTACCGCATCTCCGGTTTGCTAAACCAACTCAGGACCTAACACTTTCCTTTCTCCTACTTCATCCCAATACAACGGTGATCTACACTTACGTCCATATAAAGCTTCGTAGGGTGGCATTCCAATGCTGGCATGGTAGCTGTTGTTGTACGAGAACTCAATCAAAGGTAAGTGTTCATCCCAATTACCCTTAAAATCCAAAACACAAACTCTCAACATATCCTCTATGGTCTGAATCGTTCTCTTACTTTGACCGTCTGTCTGAGGATGATAGGCGGTGCTCATATTCAACTTAGTTCCTAGACACTCTTGGAATTTGGTCCAAAATCTAGAATTGAATCTTGGGTCTCGATCTGACACAATGGACACATGAACCCCATGTTTGGTCACTATCTCATCCAAATATAATTTAAATAGTTTTTCCAAAGAATACCTTTCATTGATTGGAAGAAAATGTGCTGACTTGATCAACCTATCAATGATTACCCAAATAGCATCGTGATTTGCTCTCATATTTGGCAATCCCACTACAAAATCCATAGCAATCTCTTCCCACTTCTATTGGGGAATCTCCAAAGGTTGTAACAATCCACTTGGTCGTTGATGTTCAGCTTTTACCGTCTGGCACACGTGACATTTACTAACCCTATTGACAATATCCTTCTTCATTCCCAGCCACCAAAATTTTCTCTGCAAGTCTTGGTACCACATTAGAAAACCTAGAGTTGTGCGCTTCGTGTAATACTTCATTCTTCAGTTCCGACACATTAGGAATCCAAACTCTAGAGGAAAATCTAAACAAACCTTGGTTATCCTTTTGAGTACATAACTTTTCTCATGTCAGAGTATCCAACTCTTGTTCAATAACTCCTTCTTGACACATTTTGATCTTTTCCATCAACGTTGGCTGGAAGGTAACTTCATATAGCTGCTCCTGACTTTCACTTGGTACTCGAACCTCAATCTCCATATTTTCTAAGTCTCGTGCTAATTCTTCCACAATCTAAACCATATTCAACTTCTCTTTTCTGCTCAAGGCATCTGCCACCACATTGGCTTTACCTGGGTGATAATTAATCGAACAATCGTAGTCCTTGATCAATTCCAGCCATCTTCTCTGTCTCATGTTCAAACCCTTTTGCGTGAATATGTACTTCAGGCTCTTATGATCCGTATAAATATCGCACTTCTCTCCATACAAGTAATGATGCCATAACTTTAAAGGAAACACTATAACTGCCAACTCAAGGTCATGAACTGGATATTTTTGCTCGTGAGGCTTTAGTTGTCTAGAGGCATAGGCGATAACTTTGTTGTGCTGTATTAGTACACAACCCAATCCTTTCAAAGAAGCGTCGCTATAAATCACAAAGTTTCCCGTCTCATCTGGCAATGCTAGTACTGGAGCAGACACTTACCTCCTTTTCAATTCCTGGAAACTTTCTTCACACTTTTCCGTCCAAATGAACTTATCATTCTTCCTGGTTAGCTTGGTTAATGGGGATGCAATCTTAGAGAAATCCTTTACAAACCTTCGATAATATCCAGCTAATCCAAGAAAACTTCTTATTTCCGTCGGAGTCTTCGGTTGCTCCCACTTGGATACGGCTTCAATCTTTACAGGGTCCACTTTGATACCTTCCTTACTCACCACATGTCCAAGAAATTGTACCTCTGTCAACCAAAACTCACACTTAGAGAACTTTGCATACAGTTGCTTTTCTCTCAACTTCTGAAGGGAAATCTGTAGCGTGACCTTCTGGAGTCTTTGAATATATGAGGATGTCATCATAAATATAATAACAAACTTATCCAAGTACTCCTTATACACCCTATTCATTAAATCCATAAAATGTGTTGGCGCATTTGTCAATCCAAACGATATCACTAAGAACTCATAATGGCCATACCTTGTTCTGAATGCAGTCTTGGGAATATCTTCGGGCTTTATCTTCAGTTGGTGGTAGCCAGACCTTAAATTAATCTTTGAAAAATAACATGCCCCCTTAAGCTGATCAAACAAATCATCGATGCATGGAAAATAATATTTATTCTTTATTGTCAACTTGTTCAGTTCTCTGTAGTCAATGCACAACCTCATACTTACATCCTTCTTCTTTACGAATAGCATTGGAGCACCCCCCGGAGAAACACTGGGTCGAATAACTCCCTTATCCAATAGTTCCTGAAGTTGTTTGGCCAATTCTTTCATTTCCACTAGAGTCATTCTATATGGAGCTTTGGAAACTGGTTCGGCTCCGGGCATCAAATCAATGGAGAACTCTATCTCTCGATCAGGTGGTAATCCTGGTAACTCTTCTGGAAAGACGTCAGGGAATTCTCTTACTATGGGAATCTCATCCAAAGTAGGGGTCTCTTTCTTCGTATCCACCACATGAGCCAAATACGCCTCACACCCTTGTCGTAACAATCTCTTTGCTTGCAATACTGAAAGGAACTTTTTATCCTCCCGCTGTCCTTGATAACTGATCCTTTTATTTTCTGGGGTGTACATAACAACTCTCTTTTTCTTATAGTCAATATTTGCCTTATATAGAGACAACCAATCCATGCCTAAAATAACCTCAAATTCTCCTAACTCAAAGGGTATTAGGTCGACAGGGAAAGCATATCCTGAAATCTCTAAGGAGTATTTAGGATAGAATTGACTTACGAGCACTTTATCTTTATTACCCACTTTTATGGTCAAAGGTTCATCTAAATCTTCCAACATCAATTGCATTTTATTCACACAGTTCATAGATATAAAATATTTGGACGCCCCTGAATCAAACAAAATGTTAACAGGTACGGAATTAAGAGAAAGCGTACCTGCAACTATGTCAGAATCATGAGCTGGAGATTTCTTGGTCATCTTAAAGGTTCTAGCTCCAGCAGTACTGGTTGCTGGTCCTTGGGACACGCTCCTTCTAACACTACCTTGGGTCACTGACTTGCAATTTCTAGCAATATGGCCCACTTTGCCGCAACTAAAACAAGTTACTCCTTGAGTCTCGGACTTACACTCCGTGGAATAATGACCCTTCTTGCCACACTTAAAACAGTTGATATTTTCTCGGCACTAACCACTGTGCTTCTTCCCACATGTCTTACAATCAACCACTGGCTTGCTAAACCTTGTCGGGATAGAACTAACTGAAGTGGTACTGGGCCTAGCCTGGGGGAAATTCTGTCTTCGGAACTTCTTATTTTTATTCTTTCCAACCCAACGCTGGAACTTCTGACTTACTCCACCTGCTTCTGACCTAGCAGGTCCACTTTCAAACTTCCTTTTCTTCTCACCCTGCTCCTTTGCAGCTAACCTCTGGTCACTTTCTATTACTAAGGCAGCCTGAACTACCGAAGTATATGTCTTGAGTTGTAGAGCTACAACTCCACTCCTTATTTCTGGCTTCAACCCTTGTTGAAACCACTTCGCTCGTTGAGCTTCCGAACTCACATATTCTGGTGCTATACGGGCTAACTCCGTAAACTTTGCTTCATACTCCGTGACACTCCTGTCTCCTTGATTCAACTCTAAAAACTCCATCTCCATCTGACTCTAGAGACAGTCCGGAAAATATTTCTCCAAGAACAGTTTTGTGAATCTGGTCCAGGGTACATGACCTTCTCCTTCTAATGCTCGCATAAACTCCCACCAATAGTTCAAATTATTCTTCAGAAAATAACTAGCATAATCCGTCTTTAAATCCTCGCCCACCTTGGTGAGCACAAACGCCTTTTCCATTTCCTTTAACCGTATCCTGGCAGCAACATGATCCACCTCTCCTTTAAACTCTGGGGGCTTCACTGCCTGAAAAGACTTAAAACTAACCTCATTTGTCCCCCTCATCTCATGCTGTTGTTGGATTTGCAGTTGCTGCTGTTAGATTTGTTGTTGTTGTTGTTGTTATATGAGTTATTGTTGTTGTTGTTGTTGTTGCTGTAATTGTTGTTGCTGCTAGAATTGTTGTTGTTGTTGGGCCAGCTGGGTAGACTGTTGACACAACAAATTCATCAATTCACTCATGAAGGGATCCCCAACATATCCGTTATTGGGCTGAGAATTCTTCTTTAGTGGCATTCTCCTAAAACATAACAATCATATATAAGAAAATGGATTGCTCCAAGCAGTTTATACATATGCATCAGGAGAGTGTTTCCACCAAGACAATATCCTCATCCTCAGTATAATTGGATCCATCATGAGTGAATCATCATAATCTAGAAATGCCAGCAACAAAAGCAACAATAATAGTACCAACAATAATAACAACGCACAAGTATATATATAAAAACTGAACAACAAAATAAAGCAGCTACGATACAATAACCAACAGAATCCAACTAGTACAACTGGAATCCAACTGAAAAGAAACCATCCCAATACACATCAAAACTGGTTATCATAGCAGCCTCCGCCTACTACAAACTATCACAACATAATATACATATACAAAGAAAACAACTACAGAACTCCCGGAAGCCAACTTTGAGCTCTGTATCTCTCTGCTGCAACCCTGGTCTAACCACTTCCAATGCCACCGATAGATCCTAGCTCAAACACTAGCCAGTTCACTAGATCCTGATATTGCACAACCCTGAACTCTGAGATAATGAAACGGTCAATGGATCTAACCCTCTCAACAGCCATCTGGGTCAAAGATCGCACACGGGCCTGCACCTCAGGGAAGGGGCAGGGATGCCCTGGAAATGTGCAACTGGTATCTGGTCAAGCTGAGCAGCCAACCCTGGACTCTGCTCTCTGATAAAAGTTCTATTCACTGCTTGGTGAACATGGTAAGGGATCGGAGAAGAGGTACCACTAGGGGCCACAGGAGGAACCGGAGGTCTCGACGAGGAAGAACTAGGACCACAGCCGGAAGGAAAATCCCTAACAGCGGACACATGCCTACGTACCCAGCGGGGACGAGCACTAGATCCAGGGATGTCCCTCGGTACAAAGGAAGGAACTGGTGAGGAAGGCATATGTGTCTCCTCAGCAACAACATCCATAGTCCTCTCGGAGTTAGAGCTATCCAAGTCTGATGGGTTCTCTCGAGATGGGGAACTAGAGATCACAATAGGCCACTGCCAACAGGATAAATATACAGGAAAGACACATCAAGGTCAAGGCATTTCTATCAAAACATTTAATAGATGCCAGGGTAACGTCGTCGGAACCCTCGACTGACTCCTAGGGTTTGCTCCTCTATATGAGTTGCTGACTCACACCTTAAGACTCAATTCTACACCTTTTTAACTCAATCCCTAACCTGGATCAGGGACTTGAACCTGTAGCTCTGATACCAACTGTGACGGCCTCAACCCCGGGGTCAGGAGTTGACGTCACCAAACACAATTACCAGAAAAACAACAAGATTATTATTAAAATAAAATAACTCGACCCCGAACCAAGATCCTATCCAGGTTCAAGTATGATCCAAGCTACATATTATTACAAACCATTTATTTAAAAGTATAACATAAAATAACTTATTCAGCAACTCATCAAACCGTAAATGGTCTGATACTAACTACCTCTGAGGAGCCGGGTCCTGAAGGGGCTGAAACACGGTTCTGCCAAGGTCTGATTGGTCTTCTAGGCATTTACGATATATATATATATATACATATATATATTGTAAGGGTGAGCATAATCGCTCAGCAGTACCAACATATGAATAACAAGATAAAAACAGTATTGTAAACAATGATAAGAACAGAGCTGTAATCATGCGAACAACATTATATATTGTAAAACTTAGATAACTAGATATCACTGACTAGCATGCTATTAACAAAATAAATGTAGTAGTGTACTGTGTAAGTACCAGAGTCCAATTTTAGCATGTTATTCACATTTATAAAACCATTGTATCATGTACTTATACCCTTACGCGAATCACAAAGCCAAATCAGATACGTAATGGATATGTGAAGACAGCTGATCAGGCTATCAACACCAGACGGCTCTAACTTCCATCCCATTTACCTGTTCCGGAACTCAGAGACTAGCTAGGTCTCTGACCTGCTGGACTAATCGGTTATAATTTGTGCGCAACTGAATTAGCCTCTTACGCCACCTCAATAGGCCTACTCTGGCCCCTATGTATCCCATATCTGATCGTTTTATCCAGTTTTCAAAACACTTGTACCAATCTCATTTTAAATCATTCATTTTAACAGCACACATAAAAAATCTCGTTCGCAAATCATTTCATTCGAGATAGGTACATTTCGAAGTTACTTTTCCCCAAAACAGATTTAAAACGGTGATTTATAACTACAGGGGATACGTAACTAAAAACGTTTTTGTTCCATTACGAGATTAAAACATTAGTCTATTCATACATACTGAACCATAAAAGAATGGTCAAGGGTACTTGCCTTGCAACGCTTTCGGAAACCCTAAGTAGCATTTACGCTGACTTCGGTCCTGGCGAAACTAGACTGAGATATACAAATACAGAATACCCTAATCAGTTATATCGACATGCTTGATATCCTCAAACCCTAATAACCCAATCCAATAACCCGACTCGTATAGGTATTATACACATAATCACGTAATCACATAGTCCGAATACAATTAGGGGTAAAACATTTAATATAATAAAGAACGTTTTAAAATAAATTTTAGAAAATTTTAGCAGCAACTCTTTTATTTATAAGCCTACCCATCGATTACAATCGACGTCAATAATCACAACAATCCACAAGTTTTGTCACAATATCAATTCCACAATCTCGTAATTATTTAAGTACAATTCCAATATACAATTTATTTTCGGAAACATTTTATACAAATCATTTTATTTGTTTATAAAATTTAGGACTCAAAACAACGTCATCACCGTCCACCGTTGACTCACCGAAGTTCATCGTCAACGGCGGTACAATTTATTGGTGCCCGATATAATACATGTTTCCAAATAAATTACACCGATTTATTCGATTAAAATTAATTGCACGAAATTATTTATATCATGAATTGTAGTCATAATTCCCTAAAATTAATTAAATAATATGAATTAATCCAAACCAATCGAACCAAATGCAAGCAACGAAACAGGGCAACACGCGCACAACGCGCCACCACAGAACCGCAGCAAACAACCAGCAAAACACGGGGATGGACGGAAAAAAATACAGCCGTACCACACACAAACACAAACGCACAGTCACTACACATATCACACACATATATACACAAAGGTATATATACATATATATGCATATAACAGAATAAACAGCCAAGCCAAGCACAAGGCGGCGGCTCACCGGAAATAGGCCGGAAACAAGCAACCGGAGACGAGCAACAGGAAAAAGAATGAAGAGAGGAGAAGAATCGAGGCGAGAGAGAGAGACACAACACACAGCCGAGGGAACAAAGGAAAAAGGGGAAACCCCTATTGTTTTTTTTCTCCTCTGCAATGACAACACGTGGTTGTGCAATACTAATAAACTGGCACGTTGCTCTTGGGGATAATTACGAAGATTTAAAGACCGATTTTGTCCTGAAATTCGAGATTATCGGGCCGCGGTGCACATAAAATAATCTCCAAAAATTACGAAAATAGTTTTAAAACGTCATAAATATCCCGAAGTTTGTAAAAACATAAATCTCAAAATTTAAGAATAACTTTTGAAACACAATTGTATACCCGCTTTTCACAATTAAACGAAACAACGCGTGGGTGAAATTAATCCCGAAATTTCCAAAATAATTTTAAAATTCCCAGAATATTATGAACTTTATAAAATATGAGTTTCGTGATTTTTGTATAATTATGGAATTAGTTATAGAATTTACAAATAAATAGACTCGGGAAATCATTTAAAGATAAATAATTAGTGAAATATTGATTTCTCAATTTTATAAAGTCCTAAAAATAATTATTGAAATTGTAAAATTATAAAATTATAAAACAAATTTTAGAGGCAATCCAAATATTTATGGAATTTAAATTGTAATAAAATCACTTTTACAAGCGAAATAAAATCGTATGACTCAATAATAAATCACACAATCCAACCCACATATCAACAGATCACAAATAAATAAATAATAATCAACAAACTGCTGCCAAAAATCAATGCACGCATTTTATTTAATTATTTATTCAATTATTACACATTTTAGAATATTAAAAATAAAAGAAAATTCACGAGTCGTTATACAAGTCACCAAAAAATTTTTTCAAAAACTAAATCAAAGAAAACTCCCCTTGGTTTCTCTCAAAAGAAACCAATTGCAAAATCTACCAAACACCAAGAGGGGAGTGTGAAGGTGAGTGAGTTAGGTGAGGGATAGGGTGAACATTAAAGAAGCCCTAAGGATAAGGTTGGAGAGGTGAGTGTTTCCCAGCCTAGCCACACTGCAGTTTCCCAACAAACTGCATAGCTTAAAAAGAACTTAAGCTCATTGCTAGCTGCATCCTCCCAAAAGGATGTAGCTATTGAACAAAGCTCTCAGCCAAGAGCACATGCCAAGAGGGCAAGGGACACTAGCTCACCCCAAACATATGCCAGAAAGAAGAAATCCAAACCAACTGGGGATACACAGGGTACACACACAGTGCCTACTCCAGTCAAAGACTCAGTACATGCACCATTACAAATTCAGTTTGATGTGGCTCCAATAAATGTGGAGTCATGACCAAAATCCTTAATTATAGAAGCACCACAAACACCAAACTCTCCCATAAATTCTCTGGATGTGGATATGATCAACATATCAATTCCTGATTCCCCTTCTTTAACTTTGTTGGGGAAGCCAAAATCTAGTGCAAGTGAGCATCATCTTTTGGATGATTTGTTGGCTCACTTGTCAATGCTTTCAGGAACTATTAAGACATCTGTGCCCAAATTTTCATCAATCTGCACAGAGTCTACCATAGTTTCCACTCCAAACTCATTTATTTCTTCTATTCTGATGGATATTGTTCATCCGTCAGTTAGTGATTGTATCCCGAAGGATGTGCCTAAAAGCAGTCATCTGTCGGCTAGCCTAACTACTACCCTGATGGTTGTTTCTCATCCGTTGGTACTCACTACACACACTGAAATTTCAATAATTGTTACAAGTGTAGATGAGTTAGTAGTTGTACAATCACTCTTAGGGTTGAGGGAATAGAGTGAATTGAGTGAGAGGCTGGGTTGCTCCCAGGCAAAAGGAGAGGAAAGGAGTGAACAAATGCCAACTATTTCTTCCAGCCTGGCAAAAGAGAGTGAGAGGAGTTCCACCTTAGTAGGTGAAGGTGAGGTTGTGAGGGTGGTGAGCCAAGGGGAGCCCTCGATGCAACAAAAGAGAGAACATGAGAGAAATGAAGGTACATGAGTTATAAGGATGGAAACCATTGCTAGTTAGTCAATGGATGTCAGTGAAGCAGAAAAAGAGAGACTATTTCAGCAAGAATATCAAGTTGTTATAAATTCTATCTCTTTGGATGCTGAGACATTTATACATCCTGTTCCAGCTTATCAAACTCTAGATGGATAGGGCAATGAGAATGCTGAGAGAATACTGAACCTGGTGCATACAACTGCCTTAATGTAAAGGGAAAAGGATGTCATCACTGCTATGCCATCCACAAATGGTCGTGAGTTTGAATTGGTTGAAGACTCTTTTGGGGACGATGGTGAGGATGATGAGAATGACAGCATGAACATAGGGGAGATGCAGATATTCCTTCATGGATGCTAACTAAAAAATGTTCATATTCACATCTCCAATCCACTTTATTCAAGCTTATTCATGACACCCAAACAACCATTCAAGCATCTACAAGTGCCAGCACAAGAAGGGTACTCGCAGCACATCTTGAAGCTCTACAACTGCACAAAATTCAGGCTCTCCAACACAGTCAGAATGTAGATAAACTTAAGCAAGAAATTTCAGATGTCAAATAGGATTTTGTAGCAAGGTTGGATGTTAGGCTTCCTGGAACCACCATGACTGAGATAGCTCAGAAATTGGGAAAAGAAGCTGATTTGAACAGGAAAGTTGAGGCCATGGACTCTAGACTGACAAATGTGGAGAAGTCAGTGGCCAAAATACTTGCCAATCAGGAAGCTCAGACTACTCTGCAACAACAGTTGGTGGCTGCACAACTCCCTACTTCTCATCAACTTGATGTTAACAAATAGGGGGAGAAAGATTCACTCATCCCAGTTAGTCAAGGGGACTCATCAAGTGAGGGGGAGAAACTGCTCAACATCCAAGTCAGTAAAGTAATTGTGCCAGCAATTTCTTTCGCTAAGCCACCAACTATGGATAACATTGATCTCATCAAACTAGCAGCAGCAAAACTGGAATTAGATGATAAACTGAAAAAGATTAATATAGCAGCAGCTGAGAAGGAGATGGATGATAAATGAAAGAAGATTGATGCAGACATTCAGAAGAAATTTGGTCAGATACAGAAACCAGACAAGATCTTTCATCACCATTCACAAGTCAAGCAAATCTCAGTGAATGAAATGAGTCTAGGTAGCTTGGAAAAAGGCCAAACTTCATGTATCAAATCTCTAAAAGCCAATCTAATTTTGAAGCCTAAAAGGAACTATTCAAAGCTCTCAGACAAAAACCCTGTGGATCTTATATTTGAGATAGCTAGGCCAGATGAAAAGAAGTTATTGGCAAGGTCAATTGCATTTTACAAAGATCCATCTGATTCAATACAAAAGAAGAGAATTGCCAAAATTTACAGGAATGGAAAAGAGATATGTGTGGTGGTTGGACACCCTCAGTTTGCAGCAGCAAAAAGGGAAAAAAAAGAAAGAATTAAGCAAGAAAAGAGGCAAGATGCTTTAGATGCTAAGAAGCTCAAACAGAAGAAATAGCAAGCTGCTATAGTAGCCAAACTTCAAGCTGTGAAAAAACCACCTATGATTACTGAAGCTCAAAATCAGCAAATGCAAAATATACCTTCACTAGAAAAGAAAATTCAGATACAAGCTTCACACCAAAAGAAAATTGGACTTTAGTGATGAGGAAATGGAAAACTACATTCCCAAACAGTCTACAACTTCAACTCAAACATCCAAGCCCTCAGTGGTGTATGAGGAATTCAAGATGGATCCAACAAAGAATTTTCATGGTGACCCTATAATTTTCAAGGATGAGCCAATAGACTGGGAAAGTTTACCAATTCCTGAACTCAATTTACCTATCTTCAACAAGCCAAAGAAGACAAAGATAAGAGCAACCAAGAAGGTCAAGACTGTGACTCTCAGAACCAAAACCTTAGCCAAAACTCAACAAACAGTCAACAAGGGAGATCTGTTATATATCTGTGACATCAAGGAGTTTTCAGATTTAAACCTCTACTTGGATGAATTGGAAGAAGTGAGAGGGATTGATGCTCACAGACATCTTCCTGAAAGACTGGTGTTTAAGTACAAGGGAGGGAGAGAAATCAAATGGCATCTTCACATGATTCTTCAAGAAAGCCAATCTGTACTGATAAAGGTCTTCTCATCCTTCAAGAAAAACGTGGGTTTCAATGTAACTGCAAGGAAATTGGTCCTAAAGAAGATAGAAGATCTAAGGAGTAATAAAGCCAAGAATGCACTTCCAAGAACTCTAACAATTCCCTTAACAGGAAATAGATTGCATTTAAGGCCTTATTGGCTGATGGAATTCATGGATGATAAGGGAGTTAAAAGATTCTTCAGACTGGATGACCAATTAAGTATCTCTAGCAATGAGACTCTATTGGAAATGCAAAAAAAGCTGGATCTATCTGAAACTGATGAACTTGAATTTCACAGACAACTCCAGAATCAAATAGAAGAAAACAACAGGAAGCTTGGGAAGAAATCCAGACAATCAAGGAAATAGAATCATCTGCTCAGTCTAGATGAGCACCTTGATAATGGTTGTGAGAACTCTTTGAAAACTTTACTTTGTTCAATTTTTAATAAATATTGTAGCACTTATCAGTTTTATCTACTATATTTTAATATGTACATTTGGGGTGTTTTGTTATCATCAAGTTTCTCTTAATTTATGGCTACAATTCCAGTAGACATAAATTGGGGGAGATTGTTAGGAATATGTTGTGAACTTGATGATAAGTTAAACAGAACACCTTAGTAGATTTAACTTTAGTGAATTTTGTAGCTCTCGACGGATGTTCTAATATAATCCCGACGGATGAACTTTATAGTCCCGATGGATGACAATTTAACATCCATCGAGAGTGTAGCTTATGTAACAAATAAGTACTGTAGCACATTCCTGCAAACAACATGCTTAGTCTAGTAGATTCTGTAGGATTATCTAAGTCATGTTGACTGCTAGATAGATATGCAGAATAGGTTGGCTAATTATAAATATGAGATGTCTTGTAATTCTGTATAAATGAAATAGAGTCAAGTGACAGATAGACTCCCGATGGATGATCTACAAGGCTCCCAACGGATGATCAACATATTCCCGACGGATGTGAAAGAGATGTGTCCTAAGTCCAATCATGTATAATGATTTAAGAATAACTTTTATGTAATCTGTTTTGATTTCATTAATATTAATAAAAGACTTGTTTTGGTTTTATTGTGGGCTTATCTATTTAAGTGTTTAAATAAGATATACCATAGTTTAGAGTAAAGTTTTTTATGGATTATGATGAGATCATAATAATGAGACCTAAAAGATGATAACTCTAAACTTAAATATTTCCTGGTCGTAGGATTACTAACTGGTAATTAGTAATCCGCAAAAATCGGTACATACTATGTTTGCTTCATTATAAAGGATGTCTGTTCTCATAGACATTTGTGTGGTGACACTATAGCTAGTATGTAGGTGCTTATTATAGAATAAGTTCACTGAACATGACTCACACAGCTGAATAACTAATGGAGTTCACTCACATGTCAGCAGTTGTTCACATAGTGATAGTTGTACAAGTATCCTTAGACTTGAGGTCATCATAGTCATCTTGTGTACACTGAACTATGCTTTGGTTTAGTTCTTAGTCTCCAGGGACAATAATAAGGGCTCTACTGGGTATAGGAATTTGTACACAAAGATAGTGTATGATCAATAAAGGATCTACCCCTTCCAGTGAAGGAAGAGAATGTTCAATGCTGATCCACTTATGCTAGTTCAGGAATCTCTGGCCAGAGTGAATGAAAATAGAAAGGAGTTTCTAATACACATTAAATAGAACTAAGCATAGTGAATGGGAAAGCAAATGATTAAATAAGATAGGCTTGACACAAGCTCCATGCCTTGTATTTAATCGTGACATTGCAGGGTAGAAGGAATTGATTGTACGGTAACTACTAACTGAATAGGTTCTTGGTATTCTAAGCAGTTAATTCGTATTATCCGCATATTCACGATATGCTGAGAATTATCCCTCACGATGTAGAATAAATATGATTAATTTATTAATTAATCATATTTAATGAATTAGAGAGTTTATATAAATAATGATAAATGTTATGGATAAAAAACCAAGGTTATTACTTGCTGTATTTAATACTAAGATTCGGGAGCTCAAGGCCTTTAATGGCTGCTCTCGTGTTTCGTGACTCAATCTGCCTTTACGAGATGCCTACGTATCTCTGTGAATTAGAGAATCAAGCCAAAAAACGTAGTTCTGATTGGTGGGGGTGAGACCCCTTATATAGATGTTGGGAGTCCTTGAATTGGACTTGGTATAGGAGACTTGGTGGGCAAGTCTCATAATTAGAATGGACTTTGGAGTCCTAGATAGTAGGAAACTGATTCCTTATCCTTTTAGGTCCCCTTGAGGCTAATCTCCAAGGATTTATACCCTTATCGGGACTCTTTTCAACATCTGATTTGTCCCTTATTAATTAATTTCGTAATTAATTAATAATCAGGGCTTTTGGGCCTTTTTTATTCCATCAGACCTGATCTGGTCCATCAGACTTAACCTTTCTGGTCTGAGTATCATATATCTTTTTATTGGGCCTGGCAGCCCACAGTTTGTACAATTAATGCAGTATTTAATTATACAAACATAATTTATTTATCCCTATCATTTGCCCCCCAACTTTTGGGAAACATTGATTAGGTTTCGCAGAAGTTAAGTCTATTTGTTCCCTTACAGGGTTTCGTTTTTCCGTAAAGTGTGGAGCGACCTACACATTCACAACGAATTTTTCCTTTTATTCAGGAATTATCTTAATTTCCAGGAATTTTTCCCTTATTTTCGGGATTTTTCCCTTATTTTCTGGAATTTTTCCCTAATTTTCTGGGATTTTCCCTAATTTTCTGGGATTTTTCCCTAATTTTCTGGAATTTTCTGGAATTTTTCCTTATTTTTTGGAATTTTCCCTAATTTTCTGGGATTTTTCCTTATTTTCTGGAATTTTCTGGTATTTTTCCTTATTTTCTGGAATTTTTCTGGTATTTTTCCTTATTTTCTGGAATTTTCTGGTATTTTTCCTTATTTTCTGGAATTTTCAAATTTCCAGCCCTTTTTTCGACCAGGATCCAGGTCGAAATTTCGACCAGGATCCTAGTCGAAAAATGGGGCCAGCCTTGTCATCCTAGTCGAATAGGAATTCGACTAGGATCCACGACCTGGAATTCGACCAGGATCCTAGTCGAAATTTCGACCTGGATCTAGGACCTGGAATTCGACCAGGATCCTAGTCGAAAATTCGACCTGGATCGAGGTCGAAAATTCAACCCCCCTTTTTTTTTCTTTTTTTTTTTTTTTATAAGCCTATCGACTAGGATTTCGACTAGGATTCTAGTCGATATTTCGACCTGAATCCTGTTCGAAAATTCTTTGGTTTTCTTGCTTCCTGGTCGAAGGATTTCGACTAGGATCCACGACCTGGAATTCGACCAGGATCCTAGTCGAACTTCGACCTGGGTTTTTAATCCCTATTTTTTGAAAGATGCTTGGTTTTATTCGACCTCATTCCTGGTCGAAGCTTCGACCTCAATTCAGTTCCGTTATTCCAGCTATTTTCGGGTGTCTGCTCGAAAGATTTCGGGCAGGATTCACGACCTGGAATTCGACCTGGATTCTGGTCTTTTTCACCCGCTATTTTCAGGTGTCTGCTCGAAAGATTTCGGGCAGGATCCACGACCTGGATTTCGACCTGGATTCTGGTCTTTTTCACCCGCTATTTTCGGGTGTCTGCTCGAAAGATTTCGGGCAGGATCCACGACCTGGATTTCGACCTGGATTCTGGTCTTTTTTACCCGCTATTTTCGGGTGTCTGCTCGAAAGATTTCGGGCAGGATTCACGACCTGGATTTCGACCTGGTTCCTGGTCTTCCACTAGCCTTCCTTATTTAGCTTTAATTTAGGGTATTGTATTTTCCAAATCCAAATTGGATTTGGGCCTGGCCTTTTTTGTTGGGCCTTATTAAATTTTTCTGAGCCTCTATTATTGGGTTTTTCCAAATCTTATTGGGCCTCTTTTATTGGGCCTTTTCAAATCTTATTGGGCCTCTTTTTATTGATCTGGGCTTAATACACCCTGTTAAGAATGCTCTAGAATTCCTTGGAATATTCTGGAATATTCTTTTTTCTGGGCTTTTTCTTATGGACTTTTGTCCTCAATGGGCTTTTCGTCCCTTCAACTTCCTTTTCCTCTTATATAAAGGAATGAGGAAAGGCTATTACTCCTCACTTTCTCATTTCTTAGTTTTCTTCTTCATCTTCCTGCTAAGATTCTCAGAGGAATAACAGCAAGTCGGAGCTCAAAGCCTTTTTTCAGGAGCGCTTCTTCAGGTAAGATTCCTCCCTTTGCCTTTCATTATTTTTCCATTGTGTGCCATTTTAAGATAGCCTATTTACGTGCCTCATACTTTTTTTTCAGATGGCTGACAAAAGAATGACTCGTTTGGCCAAGATGAACGTGGCTAGGAAGTCCAATGATTTTCCTATTCGATCGAGGTATACTTCCTTAATCGACATGATCAACACTCGAGGGGACGAGTATCCGTCTGATGCGCATCTGGACGCGCACGATCATATCAGTGCTTTACGGGATCCCAAGGAGCTGGAAAAGTTGAGCAGCTGCTTCAAAATCAAGGAGCCTTTTAAGCTGGTTCTTGCGGGTCCGGCCGACAGGGCCTGTCAGTGGAAGAAGGACGCGCTATGCGTCTACAGGGATACTCTGAGGGCAGGTATTAGACTCCCTTTTCATCCATTCATTCCTTTGCTACTGGCTGATGTGGGCATCAGCCCTTGCCAACTTCCCCCTAATTCCTGGAGGTTGATTCTGTGTTATCTGTCGCAATGCGCCAAGCACAACGTCCCCACATCTGTTGCTGTCTTCAGGAAGATTTTTGAGTTTAAAAACAGCCTTGATAAAAGTCCGGGTTGGGTTTCTATCAACCAGCGCCCCACTATCCCCCATATCGTAAATGGGAAGTCCATCCCTGACAACAACTTGGGGTGGAAGAAAGATTTTTTGTTTGTTATTTGGGAAGGTGGAGATTGGGGCTCCCTGTTTCGATCATCCTTTGGGCTGGCCGTAGACGGGAGCCCGAATGACATAACTTTGTCTGAGGAGGAAGCTAGAGGTTTCAACCTCCTTACGCAAGACAACGGCACTTCCCATTGTTGGGACCTTATCCGGGAGACCGTCCTGGTAGAACGCGGCCTTTCGCCCGTTAATAAGAAAAGTAAGTTCCCTTTCTTATCTCCTTTATTTCCTGCACTTTTATTTCATTGATTTTCAACTGACTTTGTTTCTTGCAGTGGCTGAGAAGATTGAGGAGGCTACCAAGCCGAAGGACCTGGAGACAACCAGGATGAAGAGGGCTGGGAAGATCTTTAAGGACCCTCGACTGGGTGACCGCTTCCCGGAGTTCCTTCTTCAGGCGACGGAGCCAGATGAGGAAGGCCCCGGCCAAGTTCTGCGCACCAAGCAGAGGCCAGGTGCCTACTTTCAACCTGCTTGGGGGATCCGGGGCAAGGACTCAATTGTGGGCAGCACGGCCCTGTCCAAGGAATGGTCTAAGCATTCCATTTCCCCGGTGGATTATCAAGATTTTGTCCTTCAACAGGACTTGGAGGGGAATGAGCTGTTTGGAGCCCAAGCTCTGGCGACGGTATGTACTTTACTTATGCTTTTTACAATTCTCTTTTCTTTCTTTTCTAAACCTTTGTTGTTTTCTCCTGCAGGCTAACGCCCATTTTCAAGGGGCTATTCACCAAGCCAAGGCTTGGAAGGTTGGCCTGGAAGATGCCAACAAGAAGTTGGAGGAGGCCAATCAAAAAATTGAGGCCCTTGAAGCTCAATTGGCCTCTTCCACTTCTGACCTGGAGACGGCCCGGGCTGAAAATGTCATCTTGAAGGCGCAGAAGGAAAAAGCCTTTGATGGCTGGATGGACACTCAAGAATTCAAAGACTTGATGGTGGAGCATGACGCCCTTCTTCATCCTGTTAGCTATAAGGAAGGCTGGGACGCTGCTGTGGAGGCCATCCAGGATGAGTTTCCCGAGGTCCTTGAGCAGTTGCCCTTGAGATGTGAATTTCCAAGTAGGTGAAGCCGTATTGCTAAAAGTGTCATCGTGTAAAGGATTGACCAGATTTTGGAAGAAAGGAAAGTTAGTAAAATGATACATCTGTCCCTTTGAAATTTTGGTTCGAGTGGGAAAAGTTGCTTACGAGCTAGCTTTGCCGCAACAATATCAGCACGTTCATAACGTATTCCATGTGTCATTGCTTAAGAAGTATAATCCAGATGTCAAGCATGTGACAGATTTTAAGCCAATAAAAATTCAGGCAGATTTGTCATATGTAGAGCAATCTGTCAAGATACTCGACTGGAAAGAAAAGAGTCTTAGGAATAAATCGGTGAGATTAGTGAAAGTACTTTGGAGGAATCTCAAGGTTGAAGAGTCAACATGGGAGTTAAAGTCTGATATGCGGGTTCAATATCCTCATTTGTTCTCCTAGATTCTAGGGACAGAATCCTTTAAGGGGGAAGGATGTAACAACCGGTATTTGAGTATTCGTAATTGAGTTATATATGAATATTTGGTTGTAAATTATTAAAGAATTGCACGAATACGTGTCGATTATGTGTTTATGTGGCTAGTATAGCAGAACATTATAAATCGATAAGCAAAATGTTTTATTTGGAATTTTGTGTGTGACTTTAAAGATATTGCTTTATGATGAAAGTTAGTTTTTAAAAAAAATATTTTTACTTTAAAATTATAAAAATGATCTCATAAAATCTCTAAAATTTTAAATTATATTATGGTATAATTTTTGTGATTTATGAAATCATATTTTTATTTATAAAAAATCATTCTTTTAAATGATATTTGATAATGTGAATAATAACTAGTTGATTACTAATATGACCTTGCATGCATTTGATCATCCAAAAGGAGAGAGGGACACCAATGTCATTTCCAACCACACTAACATCTTTTCTACTAGCCAAATTACCAGCATAGCGTTGCATGCATATTATGGTTAGTGTGGTGGAAGGTTGATCAAGTAAATTCTCAACCCCATTACCTAGAATAGCACATATAAACCCACCAAGTGACCAAGGTAATCATTTTTTATCACTCCACTCAATCAACCCACTTTCATTTCTCTCCCCCCCTCTCCATTTCCCCCTCTCGGCTGAACACACACACACACACACCATCCCCTCAATTTTTTATTCAATCCATCAAGATTCTTGTGTAATCCAACTCTTTAATCCTTGTGCAACCCATTCATATATGTTTTACATGAAAGTTTGAGTGTTTAAGTGTTGCATGTTAGATATGATTCCAAAACTTAAGTGAAGGACCTTAGTTCTTATGAATTTAAGGTCCAAACTAAGAGTTAAATTAGCAAAGGTTGTGAATGGCAAGTCTTGAGTATATCACACTCATGCAAGCCTTATTCCACCCATATTCATTCGTCCATGACTCTTAACGAGCCGAATGAAATAGGTTTTTGGTTGATGTGTTGATTTGGAAAGTTATGTGTTAAGAATAATGATTTTAAAGTAGACCACTTAGTTTAAAACTTTTGCATGTCAATGATCTCTATAGTTCTAGTCATGCATGTTAACTTAAAACTCTTGAATGTCATGTTTTACTTGAGATATAGATGTATGAGTACTTGCATTTTGGTTTTGGTACTAAAATTTTTAAGTGCTAATAGGTACCTTTGAGACTAGTTATTCTATGGTGAAATGCATATGTTTTGGCTTCGAATTTGACTTGCATGCACTAGATAATATCTTATTTTTCTTAAACAAAGTATGTTATGTGTTAAGTGAGCTTATTTAGTTGATAATATGATTTTATATTGATGATTATATTCAAATTTATGCATAAATAATTAAAAAATGTGATTAAGTGTCATGCATGCTTAACTATATTTATATACTAATTGATTTTGGTAATTTTGGAGTATGGGATGATCTTATAGGTAGATAATAGGAATAAAAATACGGTTATATTTTTGGTTATCCCTGTTGTGGAGTTGGATTAAGTCGAATGGAATCAAGGAGAAAAAGATAGTGTAGTTCGAGTCATGAGTTGAGATTTTGTCGAAAAATTGTTGTGTTTTGAGCGAGCATTAGTGAAACCCTAAGAGGCCCAAGCTCCAGAGTGTTGGAAATTAATATAATCTTGGGTCCAGTAGCCATATATTGAGGAAAACATTGTGTTTTGATGGGTGCATTGGTGTAAAACTGAGAGCACTCTAAAACAGGGACAATTTTTGAAGAAAGTGTGACTATGGTCTAATTTAGGTTCGTTTTGGGTAATTAAACCACATGTCTTGATAGGTAAAGGTGTAATGGAGTCTAGGGAAGGTCATCAATCCATTATAATCAACCTAAGAGCTAAAATTTATGGGTTTTAAGATGGTTAAAATAGGGCAGTTTGCAAAGTTGCAACTGCAGAATTGTGTCAACTTCATAGGAAGCCATAGGTCGGCCCAAACGAGGCCTTAGTGTCAAACCAAGTTTAGGAGTTAGTTTTATGAGTTAGGAGTTAGGAAAAGTCAGAGTTGAGTGAATGCACAAGGTATAAAGGTTCGTTTTTGCCAAGGCACACAAGGTGATGTCGAATGGTGCATTCAGGAAGGTTGGGTTTGTCTAAGGTGCTTATGAGTCCAATTAGGTGAGGTCTAGGTGTGACTCGACACTCATAAGATAGATTAATGTCAGTAGAAGATAATATGCTAATAAAGAATCAATAGGATTGTTTTATAGTACTTGGGATTACAAAGTTTGGTGACTAGGAATGAGATATAGGAAGAATCAAGTGATCAAGTGTAGAATGTCTTGAGATCGTCGGATACTCATATGATTATGTGGAATGAATGCCATATTTCTATGTAATTACATATAATTATATGTCATTATGTTCGCTAAGTGATTATATGGTAGAGATGGATGATAATAAGTATAGTCGTGTGCATAAGACCTATATGTTGCATTGGGGTCGTATGGTGTATAGATATAGGGTATGTTTAGTGACGAGATTTATTATGTGTGTAGATTCAAGAGAAAATAGAGGAAATACTCTTGTCATCAAAGTCGATTAAGGGAGCTCAAGTGTAATAACCCCAAAATTTTGAACTTTTTGTAACCCTTATGAATAGTGTTTTTGCTGATGTTGCTGAATAAGAAAACTTTTCATGTCACACTATGTAGGGGTTCTTTTATTATTATTCTGAGATCTTATTAGCACTCTATATGATATATAAGTGTATGTAAAGATCGTCAGAATCCAAATTCGAACACTTTGATTTTTCCTGAAAATCCACCAGATACCGAAAGAATTGAGTATAAGGTAACATGGTAAAAATGATTTAAATTCAAGGATTATAAGAGAGGATCATAAAAGGAATATAATGTATTGAGAAAGGTTAAGGAAACCCAAGTAATAAGATCCCGGGTATGATCCCTCAAACGATAAACGAAAACGAAAGTTAAGCGGACCGTATAACAGATCAGCGGTCATTAGCCAAGTAATTAGAAGCTAATCAAAGAGATTAGTGGGGATGATGTCATCAAACCAATAAGAAGAGGACAAAGGTGGGAGGGTGACATCACTTGGTGACATAAGCATGACCAAGCAAAGTTTGTTGTTGGTTGATTTAGAACCACACAAAAGTTACCATGGTAAAAAGGTAACAAAACAAAACAAATCAAAAAAACAACCAACCAAGCCAAAACATTTCATTCTCACCAAAAAACACAAAATTATTTCACCTTCTTCATCCTAAAAGCTCTCGGCTTTTTCTTCTTCTTCAAAGCAAGAAATTCAAAATCCTAGTTCCAAGCTTTGTTAATTAGCAAGGTAATTATCTAAGACTCCTTATGCATATATATATCTATCCTATAAGTTTGAGCTCCTAAATCATTCACAATCTCTTCCTAAAAATCATGGAAGAAGATGGTGAATAGTGTTTTTCAAGAACAAAAATTTTTGTTCTTGAGTTTTTGTTTAGATTAGGCTCGGATAAGGACTTTTAAGGGTGATTCCAAGCTAATTACTTGATTCTCCACTCTCCAAGGAAGGTATAACCCCTCCAAACCCTAACTTTACTTGATTAATTAGGTTTAGTTTTGTTGTTATAATTTATGAGAGGCTTGATTGTTGTGTATGTAGAGGTTAGTTGGTTTTGTGAAGTTTTTGAAGTTGTAATTCTTGGATTGTTGATTAATGAATTAAAGTATAGTTTAAATTCATGTTTGAGAATAGCATAAATTGATAATGTTGAGTTGTTGGGGCTGTTATGGTGAAGTATGGATGGAGTTTGGTTGGGATGTTGATTGTGGGTTGATTTGGAGTGGTTTAAATTTGGGTAATCGCGTAAACATAGCCGTCGTAATGTCCGATTTACTTTAGACTGTTTTTGTTCTTAACATTAGGACCCGTGAACTCACTGCTAGGTTTTGACCATTGCCATGATTAGATAGTTCATGTTACGAGCTTCGTTTTGATATGTAGTTCGTTTGATTCCGATGTACGGTTTAGGAGAAACGACCGTTTTAAGTAACGGCGTTTCGCGAACGAATCATTACCCCTCGCCTTACTTTGAAACATAGGTTAAAGACCTAAAAGGACTAATTGGAGTATGAAACATTTATGTAAAGTGTATTAGGCAGTTGGTAAGACACTCGCGAAAGAATCGCCTTAAAACTCTTAATGGTTAATTTATAAAAAATGGTGGAGCCGAGGGTACTCAAGCGATTTAAGAGAATCAGTAAGCGCAAAGCGAGCGTTAGAGTCTAAATTGGTTAAAGTATAGATTTATAAGTGACTTTGGTTTAATTCCAACTTATATGTTGTTTATAGGTTACCAGACTCGTCCCAAGTCATTTATAACCCCCAGTCGCTCAGGCAAGTTTTCTATCCGTTATATTGTTGTTGTGATGTATACATTTGTACACGCATTATCTTGTGATGGATACATAATGGTTATTTAGCAAATTCTTGCGATATATTGTAGCATGTGATATGGTATATATGCATGCCTGTTTCGTAATCTTGATACATATATCTGTTGATTCAGTTGATAATACCTATGCTAGAGATAAGCGATAATTTGCATATACCCTTAGTATAGGAGACCCAAAGGTGAACATTTTTCTAAAATCGGGAGTCGATGCTTCCGAGTATAATATATATATTTATATATATATATATGAATAGTTTTTAAAAACTATGAATCAAATAAGGTTTATTCGATAACCTTATTTTATTAATGAATATTATTTTGAATATTCATTCGAGGGCTTATGACCCCGTTTATTTTATTATTGAATATTATTTTGAATATTCATTCGAGGGCTTATGACCCCGTTTATTTTATTAATGAATATTATTATTTGAATATTCATTCGAGGACTTATGACTCTAATTATTTACTAATTATTATTCTTAATTTTATTAAAGAATAATGTGTCGATAATCAAACTTACTTTTGATTATTCAAATAAAGATAGTACTTTCGTATAAGTATATCTTTGGTCATTTAATATTCATTGCAAGTATAAGTTTTAAAACTTCTACTTCAATTATTCTTATAAAGATTATTCTTTATGAGAATATTATTTAAATAATAATATTCGGATATTTTCTAATAAATTGGGACTGATTTATTTCATTAAATCAGCACTACTCCAAACATTCTTAAAAATGTTTGCGAGCCTTCAAAATGATTTTAAAAGTTAGAGCGGACCCCAAAACTCATTTTTTATATATTTAAGATCTTTCTTTCAAAGGGGATTTAAATATTCGCTCAAAACCTGAGGGATCCGGCTTTGTGGTGTGTTTTATATTCGCAATCAGGTTGCTATTTTGATAAAAGAGTTTTGATTACTTACCCAATATTCGGGAAGTAAAATTCATGGAACAAGTTAATCCATTAACAGGCATCGCCTGGGAAATATCGGTGAATTTTCCTTTCCAACTAGATACGACTTCTTTGTGGAGCCGTATCAACAAGTTTCTACTTGGGGAAAGTGGGGACGAGCTTTACATTTCAGAGTCATGGATTTCATCTGAACTAGGAGTGTCGTAAGTGGTCGAGTGGCGCCGGCCCAGCCTTATTATATTGGCCCAAATGGCCTGGAAGTTCCGCAAGACGGTACATTCCTTAGGAGTCCAGTGTTCGGTTGACAAGTAAATTCGACAGGTTCTCCTCTACATGTAGAAAATGGTGGGGTTGCACTACTACGACTGATCATCGTAAGTGGTCTTCCTGGCGTGACAAAACTCCCGTAATGAGTTCATCATCCAGTTGGACAATTCTGCAACACTACCCAGAGCATTTCGATCGAAAGGCTACGAATGGGTGGTTGCCGAAGCTTTGACAAAGTCAAACAATTTTAATGGTGTTTCCATTGAATGAAGTATCTCGTAACTTCATTTCCTTTAAAAATATCTCAAAGATTGAATATATTCAAGTCTTAACTTGTGGTCTCATCTATGGGATGACCTTTTAAAACTTATTATACTTTGAACAGTAGTAGTTCAAGTAGATTTCTAAAAAGGGTATAAGTATAGTGAAGTAATTGGTAACTTCATCTTCCTTTAAGCTTATATCCAGTAAGTAATTACCTTAAACTTGATAAAGGATTCTAGTAAGTTATCCATTTAGATACTTGCATTATTGTTTACAATATATATTATCTTGTGAGCTGTAATGCTCACTCTTGCTTCATTTCTTCATCACACAACAACAGTTAGGAAAGATGGTCAGACTCAAGCAGACCCAGCGCAAGCGCGTGGGAAGCGTCCCGCGTCTTCCCGTTGATGTTGTAGCTGTTATAGCTGCGGAGGTAGATCTATTGGTAGATCAGGCATTCTACTTTTGGGAACCAAATATTGTATAATTATAACTTGTGGCAGATAATGGCAATTAACTGTAAATTTATCAAGTAATCATTTTGGGTTGTAATAACTTTTAAATTGTGGATTCAAGGACTTGTACTTATTTCAATTTCATCTCTGAGACTATAACGGGTTGTGGTGTGTGTTAGTGTGGGGTCATAGCATAAGGTTATTTATTATTAATTAAGTGAAGTGATATTGTGGAAAGAAAGACCGTGACGACCCGGATTCCCGACCCCGGATCTGGGGGTGTTACATCAAGGTAGATTTTGTGTTAGCTAGGGACTTTAAGAGAGGCAGGTGTTCCTCCACTTCTTTTATAACTCATTTTGAGCAATTATTTTGCCTTGACCTATTGATAATAGTTACGTTCTTTCAATACTTTCTTCCTTAGTCATTGAACCTTATGATTCCATGATTATGATTCTTGAACTTGTAAATTATGCGATACCATTACTCTTGAATGATTGATCTTTCATCTCTAATGACCCCACTAGTAAGATGATGATTCCTTTCTTGATAAGATCCTTATACTTCTAATCCTTTAACTTTTGATTGTAATTCTATTACCTAGAATCCTTTGAAAGTGGAATAATTGATATATTTACTTAGAATCTCTGGAATTCACCCCCAAGCATCAATTTTACAAAAGGTACTTGCTTAAAAGAGAAATTTTCAAACGAATAAATGTTTTCTTGAGACTAGTGGGTTAGACTAAGATGCAAGTCCCTTTTACACTTGTATATTAGGCTTAAAAGTTGCCTAGGGATCCCAAATTAAAAAAATTTAGAACCCGGCGAGGTTCGGGATTACTTCGCGGCTGATCACCGGCTGTAATCCGTAGCGTCGTAAAATGATTTTGAGTAATGTTTTGATTTAATAATGTTTTTGACTTGAATAATGATGTCATCTACCTTTATTTGAACTATGAAATGTTATATTGTTAATTTTTGTTTCATTATTTTGCTTGCTGAGCATTTGGCTCACTTCTTGCTATTTATCCCATGTTATTTCAGCTAGCAAGTATGGTTAGATTCAAGGATTCAAGCAGACTGCTCGTAAGTTTACCAATGGAGATGTTGAGGCCTATTTGGGAGCTCAAGTTGTTTAGCCATGTTTGTGTGAGGCTCGATGGTTCTATATAAAGTTGTAATAGTTGTTAGTGTTGGGTTGTTCAAATACTAAACCTATGCGATCTTAGATTATGTTGTAATCAACCGTTTATAATATATTTAATTATCAGTTGTTATCTTTTTCCAGTTCTCAGTTATATTCTCGGGTCGTGACATCATTGATCATTGATTATCTTCCAAAAATTCAAATCTGAAAATAATTTTGACTTAGTCAAAATAGCAACTTGTAAATAAGAACTCAGATATCATATGACGAGTTTATGAGGTATACTTCTTCATGGAAGTTGAGGGATATCATGAATTCTGCCACTTGAAAGAATCCTAATTTCCCCTCTCAGAAGGAACATTTCTGAATCTCTTGACTTAGAGTTTCCATCATAAAGTCTAGTTGGTTGAGAATGATTCTTGGCTAAATATCTTTCTAATTGCTTGCATTATCTTGATTACCTCATCAATTAGCCACATGTCTCATTCTTATGGTGAGATGATGTCACCTTAATTCTAACCCACTTGATTAATCTCCCTTGCTTCTTGTACAAGCTTGTTCCTTGACCGTTTATTTATTTCACGGTTTGCTTAAATCTCATTCTCGTTGATCGTTCGAGGGATCATATCCGTGACCTTATCATTTGGGGTTCCCTGAGCTCTTTTTAATATCTTCTGTTCCTTTAACAATCCTCCTTTATAATCCTTGGATTTAATTCCTTTAATCTTATTACCTTATACTTAATTCCTTCGGCATCTGGTGGAGTTTCTGGAAAAAATAAAGTATTCGAATTCGAATTATAACGACCTTTACATACACTCATTTACATTATGGAATACTAATATGAGCTCAGAATTTTCATAACAGAGCTCCTATATAGGGTGCGATGATAATTTACTCAATCAACGAAAATCAGCAAAAGTTATTATTCATTAGGATTTCAAAAATTACAAAAATTGGGGTTATTACAGCTAGGGTTTGTCCCCATAGAGAAATGGTTTGTGTTATGGTTGATGTTGATAGTGAAGTTGGATCTGGTTTTGAGGAGGCGACAAAAACTAATGTTGGTCATGATGGCTCCATTCACGGCGTTGCACCAAAGACTATTGAGTGCTTTATCTGTGAGGGACCGTACTTTATGAAAAAATGTCCAAAATTTAGAAAACGGGCTTCTTCACGGGCTGATCTATGTAAGGAGGAACCTGTTATAGAAAGAACAAGTTCCATACGTGGGGTTAATGTTGTGTAGGTTGTTGAGGATGCTCCAAGTGTGGGGGCGAGGTTCGAAATGGAGTAAGAATTTGTTGGAGGTTAGCAGGCGAGCCTAAGGAGTCTGCACAATTGGGCGACCAGTGCCTAGGTTGTCTTAATTATTTGGGGAATAAGCGGTAAGTGGGTAATCGAGTTCTCGAATGATGGGTAGCAAAGTTAGGCTAGTGGGAGGCAAGCGAAAGCACTGATTTAGTTTACTTACATCATTCGATTTAACGGGTTGACTTCATAAAATGGTCAGCGATATCATACCTTCAGAAGGGAGCTAGCATTGGGGCGCTTGATTGGGTCATTGACATGGTGAAATAAAAATTGAGGACGGTCAAGAGGTTAGTCAAAACTCAAGTCAATGAGGACATTGACTCAAGTGGCATGAGAGGGTTTGTAAGACATCTAAGATGGGCATGAGTCGGGAAACCTGAGTTAGATGAGATACCGCTCGGTGGTAGTCAAAGCAACTAAATATGGCGACACTTACCCGACAATAACTGTGTGCGTAGTCTGGCTAGATGGGGCGACTGGGGCTGCTGGGGCTCCACGCGACAATCATGGTGACAATCTTAGCAACAACTGATGTGTAAGTAGAAAATCACTTAGTGAAGGTTATTAATGATTTTGATGAGTCATAATAGTTGGGTGACAAAGGAAACTGGAAAATAAGAGGGGCACAAGTGGCGGGCACTCAAGGGGGCAGTTTCAAGGCATGTAGAGTAGTTTTATAAAATGTCCGATAGTGAGTTCAAATTTGTGGTTGATCTATTTATATGTTAGGCATTCAGATGTAAACATGTATTGTATAATAGAAATTGCTTGTATTGGGTATAATATATGTAATAGCGTGGTAGACACCTGGGTTGGGAAAATCTAAGTATGATGTGGGATGCTTTCTATATATTGTGATAATAAATATAAAAGTTGGCATTCGCCTTATATTGTGTGCACGTTCATATATATATATAATGTCAGATTGTGCACTTTAATTATATATGAGTTTCGTGAGGGAATGATGTCGTTCTTGTGGCGCTTGGGTAGACAAAGCTGTGTGGGCAGATGTGACTGCTAGTACAGACGGGGCAACTGGGAAACAGAGGCACGAGAGTAGGCGGCGCAAGAGATTCGAAGAAAAAAGAATAGGCATGTGACATATTCCATAATAATCCTAACTCATATAATTTAAGTGCATAGCAAATATCTCAAATAAATATCTATAGGCACATATGTAAAAATATAAGATAAAATAAAACCAATTGAATGTCTCCGATGACTGAATTCTTCTTCTCTGATGGCTTCTTCTCTTTCTCCTTTATGTGTCTACTTGTCTCTTGCCCCTTCGCTATATTAGGTATGGTCCTCTCTAATAATATATCTCTTATAAAAGTCTTTTTAACTATTTAATGCAAATACGAGTAGATTTCCCAATAAAATTGGATTTTAAATAGGAAATTCGAAGTTGTCTTTTTTACGCTGATTTTGGAGTGATACCACTGAAATATAAAATCAAGATCAATTATAAATTAAATCCCTTCTCGTAATCTTTTCGTGGCTGTTGATACGTCTGAATCAGACTTATAGAACTCCGGTTATGACCCAAACTATTTAGATTGCGCAAGTCACTCATATAATTCAATTTTTAATCGAATTATTCTCCGACTCTTGCTATTTAAGCTTCAAACCTCCTTTATTGTATCTCTTTTATACCTACAATAAAACAAATACTCATCAAATAAAATTTCAAATCAATACAAAATGACAATACGAAGATAAGGTGCACACTTATCATTTTAATGTTATATTTTATTAATATCTTGTTATATAAATATATATAATATATTACATTTAAGTTTTTCTCAATACATAGTGAATTCAAGTCGAGTTTTAAGACTGGACTAAAAAATATCTAATTTTGATCGAGCTGAACTTCAAGTTTAAAATTTATGCTTTTGTGGAGTTCAAGCTCTTAAGCCTAACAGTGTCATATTTACGACCATGCTCAAGATACTAAAATAGACATGAAAATGAAAGTAACAAAACATTTAGCATGAAAACGAAAGACGTGGGAAAAATAATTGCATTAAACGAACCAAACACAAAAATACGCACACAAATCTATCTATCAATACATCCTATATATACTTTCGATATTATAGTATAATGGGTGAAATATTAAAAATTTTGATACCTTACTTTTTTATGTACACGTTAATTTTACAAAATTGCCTTAAAATTTTTATTACCCTTACTTAAAATTATTCATAAATAACAGTGTCACGGGTTATTGCTATATGAACCTTATCTGAACTTGGCGGACATTCTTTCTAGCATTACCAAAGTCAATTATTATTGAAAGAGAATTATATTTTGGTTAAAATATGATCAAATCCTAAATATTAAAGTTTGAATCGACTGATTTACCTAATTATCCTTACTTATAATTTTTTATAAAAATAAATTTATAAAATTAGTTTTTAATTTCAATTAAAACACCCCATTTTCCAAATATATCATGGACATCGACCTTTTTTAATTAAAATAAGTTAACTCTCCTAAATATCTCTTTTTCATAAATTTACCTATTCTATTTTTTCTCAACTAAAACACATTTTTTTCCAAAAGTATCCTCGATTAGAACATGCTATGCTTTCTATTTTTTTTTCAACTAAAACACCTCTTTTTTCATAAATTTCACGGGTAAATATATTTCTATTTATAATATAAATAGTATAATAATATTATAATTTAATAATACCAACCAATTACCTTTTTCACCTAAAACATATTAACTCTAATATTTTCTTTATAAAGAACCCATTTTTTTAAAAAAAATAACGCGGACAATTTTATTCATAAAATAAAAATATTATAAATTATTAATAACTAATCAATTATCTTTTCGACTAAAATATATTAGTGTTTTATACATTTTTAATTAAGATACGTTATTTTTCTAGATATACTATGACAAATATTATATAAAGATTTCATCAAATCTTATTTACCATATCAATCTTGTTTATCAAATTTACGGGCAAACGGACACAGAAGTGATTACGTTTTTTAACTCAAAACTGTCCCCTTTTCCCCCAAACCCAAACCCTAGAAAACACACACACACCGCCATGGACGCACTGCGAAAGCAGCTTGATGTGTTGATGGGAGCCAATCGAAACGGCGACGTTCGCGAAGTCAATCGCAAGTATTACGATCGCGATGTCTGTCGTCTCTACTTAGTCGGACTTTGTCCTCACGAGCTCTTTCAACTCACTGTTTGTATCTCTATCTATAGATTTCATTCAATTACTTTGTTTTGATTGTTTTATCTGTAAATTTCATGTAATTTCTGTGTGTTCGCGGTTTATATGTATCGATTTCATGTAATTTCTTTGTTTCGTGGTTTGTAGCTATAGATTTTCTTTAATTGCTTTGTTTTTGTGGTTTGTGTTTATAGATTTCGTGTGATTGTATCTGTATATGTATATTCGGTCATTTTAGTGTTTTGATGATTTGGATTTGCGATGCTATGGAGTTCAGATGATGTTTTTCGATTTTCTGGTTGATTTGAAATGTGGTTTTTCGAGTATGGAGTTTATTGTTTGGTTTTATTGGTGATTCTAATAGACGTGACTTCTGTAAGCTTATGTTTGACACGGAATATGGCCAGGAGGACTGGTTTAATATAAACATGCTTATAGGATGGATAGCTCCTTTCCAACACCATGATAGGATGTTGAAAATTATACTTGATTACGAATATGTAACTTAAAGGTTTTGAAGAATTATTATTATTTTTGCAAACTAAACGTTACTGGTAAATGTAGTCAGTTGTGCTGATGATTTGGACATCATGATAAAAAGATCATTTAGATTGCATAATTTTATCTTTTCTGGCATTTTAAAAGGGTTTACTTTCAAATTGTAATTTACGAGTACTTTTTCTTTTAACAAAATCGTAGTAGAATTATGCAAAGCTTTTCATGCCTTCTTTCTCATTTTTTCGAAAGCATTTACCAATAATTTTAAATCCTAATGGTCTTTGTGATGCACATAGTATTCCATAATTCACAGCCTGCACACGCAGAGAGGAACATTTACCCGTTATAATTAGATATGTAAAACTGCAAATTATGTGATAGAAACTTATTGACCACATTCATTTAGACTTGAAAAAGGATGGAGCGAAGAGGATATTTGCATACTAAACAACTACAGCAGTTAAGCTTAAACTAATTACTGAACATATAGTTCGAGTCCTTTACTTTCTCTTTTATTGACAATGAGTTTATTTTGATGAGTGCACAGCACATTGGTGTGTGTGTGTGTGTGTCCTCAATATTCTGATATGTTCGACTTATTTAGTTTTATGACGTTTAACTTTTTATGCACGAGTACTCTTTTAAATGTTACATCAAAAGAGGATGATAAAATCTGTACATGCAGTGAATTATCAATTTTACATATGTCTAAAACTTCTAGGTATTTGTTATCAAATTAAAATAAAAAATTAGTACCAGAGTTGAACATGACTGTTCAAGATGAATAAATGCATGTGCACGTAATGCTTCATAGCCCTTTATCTCTGTTATGATATGCTTAGTACAAGTTCTGATGAACAATTTTAAATCATTGCTTCACCTTTGAATTCTGACAAGTCTTTACTGTTTTTCTTCTTTTTATTTGTTCAGAAAATGGACATGGGACCTTGCTCAAAGGTGCACTCGCTACAATTGAGGAAAGAGTATCCTTAAACTTTTAGCTCGAGTTCTGTATCATTATGTTATATAGCTTAATTTGTGAACAAATGTTAAGTGTTCTTTTAAGCCACTTGAATATGTCAACTATTTATGTTCCAAGTAGCTTCTTAGATCTCAACTTTAAATAATCATTAAAATGTCAATTAGCAATAAGCACTTCTCCCCGTATTTCCTTAACCCTGTATCAGATATGAAGAATCCCGGGCTAAAGGTCAAGACAACTACGAAAGGGAGCTGGAAGATGTTATCGATAGACTTATTGTTGAGTGTGATAGAAAAATTACTAGAGCTCTTAAACGTCTGACTGATGAGGATGCTAAAGCAGCTATAGCAATCTCCGTCTCTGAAGTTACCACGGTAATTTTTAAATTGCTGAGTCAAATTATATAAAACTCATGTATTGCTAATAGCTATGTGTTTACTGCTTACTCTTTCTAATCGTGGGGATACTTATTGTGCTTGCAAAATATTCTTATTACAGACACCCGAGGTCCTTGAAATGTCAAAAGAGATCAAGGAGAAGCTCAAAGAAGCTGATCAGTATGGTAATCTTTTGAATCTTGTGCGACTTATATTTATTATTAATATTTGAATATTTTATGTGTTGTGTGTTGAGGGTCTTTCATTTGATGTTGAATTAAGTGTACAATTAGAAAGACCCACAGTGCTTTGCGAATGACAATATATGAAGAAAGCACTGCCGCAAAATAGTGTTTTACAATTAATTGAAACTTGTACATGATGAATCTGATAGTTTCTTTAAAAGTCAAATTGAATACTTTTTGGTGAAATTTGAAAGTCAGATGTATTATTTGACTGACTTATAAATAATTACTAGCATCATTTTGAAAAAGTAGGTACAGTGTGCTAACTATTCTAGATACATGTGTAACATGCTTCATACCTGCTTAATTGCTACATATGCACATCAATGTTGTCGAAGAGAATAACTATTCAAAGTGTTGCAGATCTTGAAGGCAAGACAGATATGAAGATTCGAGCTTTAGAAGTCGTGGAAGAACTTAGAACTAAAAGAGCAGACAAACAGGTGACACTAGACTCTTAAGATCCAATATGTATTCGTGAGAATTATGGTGATTAAATTTATTAATATTCTTTCATTTCTATTTGGGCAGTCGATGCTTCTGTTAGATGCCTTTAACAAAGACCGGGCTTCCTTGCCTCAGCCCCTTCCAAATACTCCATCATTGGCTCCTTTACCTGTAGCTGTTCCTGATGCTCGCACGCAGGAGATGATAAATGAGAAGCTTAAGAAAGCTGAAATTCTTGGTACTTTCTATATGCAAACCCTTTTCTAAAATTTTATATTTCTCATCTCCTATAATTTATTTTGGTTATTCGTGGAATTTGTTGTGTCTTCATACTTGCACATATCTAATTGTCTTTCGGGAGAAAAAAACTATTGGCTTGCATACCAGGGAACATGTTCCCTTATTTATAGGATGAGCCTGGCGCCCCTAACTGAATCAAACTTTGATTATCTTAATGAATTCTTTGTTTCCTTGGTTGTTTCCTAGTGTTTAGGGTATTCTATGTTTATGGGTAAAATAGAGGTAGTTCTTTGTACAAGCTCGATAAGAAAACTGTGTAGGTGATATTTTAAGAAAAAGATTTTTATCTTAAGATGGCTATGTAATTCAGTCGACTTAGGCAATGCTAGGATAAGCCTGCTTAAGCTCTTCACCAGCCAAGGTGTGTACTGATTGATAAACTAGTAGATATGCAATGTTCTGTGCTAATTAAATTGTTAAAATATTTGTTGAGACGAAAAGAACTGGGGCTGTCCCTGCGGATCCGTGTTTAAGAATTGAAGGATACCATGCTTTGCGTTAAAGATTGCTATCTTGGTTGAGTGTGATGAATTGAAATTTGTTACTGATGTTGTGGATATATACAGCTGCTTCTCCATGTCTATTTTTGTTGGTATCTTACTATCCTAAGAGTGATTTAGAGGCCATATAGTAAATCTGAATGATAAATTGTTATATACCTGAATGTTTAAAATTGGTGAACTATTGAAAATTGTTGAACGGTCTGATCGAGTAATTTATATATATATATGTTTGTAATTAGTTTATATTTGTTAAGTGTAGTGATAAATAATGTATTTATCTAATAATTTTATATGGGGGGGGGTTAGGAATTTATCGTTGAAATAGTTTATTAATAATAAAGCCCAATTGTTTATGGGCCTTGGTCAATTAGGTTATTTTATTATGGTTACTATTCCCTATATAAGCATTATAATCCCAACATTATTATTTAAGCTTTAATCTTACACTTTTCTTGGGAATAGTATGTAGGACAAAATATTAAATAGCAAATAAGCAATGAATTAAACGATTCCCAAGAATATTTACTCAATATTATTCTTAAAAAAAGTGTATAATCAAAGCTTAGTAATAATGTGGGGATTACAATGCTTATATAGGGAATAGAAACCCTAATATATTGACTATGCCCCGTAATCAATTGGGCTTTATTATTAAAAAAACTACTTAAATGATATATTCCTAGCCCACATACATAATATATAGATAGGTATATTATTTAATCTACATTAAAAAAATATAAACTAAGACCATCTCCAACCCAACTCTAAATTTGTTCTTTTACAACCATTTTAGTGTAAAACTCCTCTCCAACTCAACCCTAAAAGTTACACCATTTTGGTGTCAACCAAAAGTTACACCAAATTTAGTGTCACACTAAATTTTTAGAGTTTTTGTATATTCCCATGTTGCCTTTTGTACTCCTTTACTAACACAAATTTGTAGGTGCTTAATTTTTCAACAGACTCTACTATTGTTTACTTGAATACAACAATTTCGCCCCCACGGCATTGTAATGTAAATCTAACCATTCATGTATGTGTGCAAGTGTTGCGCACTTTGATTCATTGCAGAGCGTTGTCACGTGATCTGACTATGCCTGTATGTGTGAGTGTTGCGCACTTTGATGTGTTCCGGCACCTTAATTTTCCCCATGATTGTTCTAATGTTTTGATCTTTTTACAGGTGAGCAAGGTTTGGTTGATGAGGCTCAGAAAGCATTGGAAGAAGCTGAAGAACTCAAGAAGGTATCAACATGAATTATTCTCTTCCTTCTTACTGCTTCTGGGATAATTTTTTTGCAGATTGTTCTATTTGTGTGGTACTCTGATATTTAAAAATTTTACCAACATTTCAGCAGAAGAATAATTTTAATATTCTATGTCCTTACAATTTTAGTTATTTCTGAATCAGTTGCCTGGCCCTCGACAAGAACCTGTGGTGGATTCCTCGAAGTACACAGCTGCTGATGTGCGTATTGTAAGTATCTTTTGCTGATATTTTTTATGCTTTCAGTATGTTTACAACCTTAAATTTGAAAAAAAAATTATGTGCTCTGTAGTTTTTTTGTGTGGGTAGCAAATTTTTACTTTTACTCTCAATTCTAAAACCTATAGGTGCGCCTAAGCTGGCTCGGACACCTGGTTATAAAAAAAAGATTTAAAAAGTAATGAAAAACAAGGCTATAAATTTTAAATCCATGTATGCCTTTTTTTGTAATATGCTTGTTATTTTTTTTGATATTCTAACTCTATCTTCTCCTCTCTATTTCTTTTTTCTATTCTTTTGCCTCCTAAAATTCAGGACTCACTTTGATTTACATTTTTACTGCCGGGTCAAAACATGGAATGTGAACCCTTTCCTGATAATTATATACACTTTGCACCATTTAAATTTCTCTTATAACTTGAACCCTGTGATCATAATAAACTTCATACTAAAAGATGCCCTCATATTTGAGCTGTAAACTTGTATTCATTATTACCATGTTGCATCATTCATGAACTACAGCCAGTGCTGGGGATGCTACCAGTCGGTATTGTATACGTGCACCTAAAGTTTTACATTTAAGATTGTGTATATAAATTTGTTTGATGAAACTATTTATTGCTTCTTAAGTAACAAGCTAGCATCTAAGTATTAGTTGCATGTAAAAATTGTGTGGTTTTAATACATCAAATCTGACCATTTTCTTCTTCTTATAGACGGATCAGAAGTTGCGTGTCTGTGACATATGTGGAGCTTTTTTGAGCGTCTATGACAGGTGAAATTCAATTTTTCATACTCCACAATATTTATGTATCTTCTATAATTTTGTAAAGACAAAGAACTAGTTTAGGGGTTTTAAGTACTTCAGTCTTTGACCTGGCAATATACCTCCTTGTCACCAGCAGGCTTTTGGCCCAGTTTTACGAGGATAAACTTATGCAGCTAAAGAATGTGCGTTTTTTTCTGTTTTGTTTGTCAATCATGCTATCTTTAAATTAAATGTTTTGGGAAATGCACTGCATATTTGTTCAGTAGCTTCGTTTTTTCAAGCATGTATGAATGATCTGTCCCTATTTATTGTGGTCTCACCAGTGACCGTCGATTGGCTGACCATTTTGGAGGAAAGCTTCACCTTGGCTATATGCAAATCCGTGAAAAGTTGGCTGATTTAAAGGTAAATACAGCACCCTCTTCTTCTTTGTATTTAGGTTCGTGTTATCATTTCCAACAGACGTTGCAATTAAAAGTATCAAAAAAGATATTAGACTGTAAAGAGTGATCTTCTAATCTTTAAAATGGTCATGAGCTATGCAAGTTGGTGTCGGTTAGCCTGTAAGATTGTATCTGCGGCCCTTTTGGTTAAATTGCCAGGTGTTTTCTTCTCATTGGATCTCACATCCTGTTTAATCTTCTGACACATGGTCTACTTCTACATATATCTGAATTTGGCCGATCAGAATACGAGACTTCAGTCCTCATTTTGCATTTTTTTTCTTTAAAGTTCGGAAAATATTTATATATTTGTTACTAATGCAATTTACTGGAATCTCAAGAGAAGATATGTATTTAACATTTTTTTAATTGTTTTATAAATCAATTTGACTTAATTATTCAAACCCCGTCTTAGCTATGATTAGAAACTATAATGGCAATAAAGAATCAAAGAACAAGTAGCCATTATGCAGTTTCGACAATGAATGGTTAAATATGAAGCCAGAAAATTAAGTGGTATAATATTGTTTTTTAACTTTTAAGCAATGGTAGGAGGTAGGCAAAGTGTTGTGCCAGATTATAGTAGGCTGTAGAAGAGCAAATTTGGGTTCTGGTCTCGACAATAATAGTCTTGCGGGAGTCGGTTTCTGTAAGTTTGTCTCCCTTTATGTTCTTATTGTACTTTAGACAACATTTAGTGATTTTATGTTTCGTTTTAGAGGAAAAAGATGAGTGCGAACTTCTGATTTCATTATTTATCACTCTGCCTGAATGAACTGCTGTATCAGGATTGAATGTTTGTTTTGAGATTTGCTATTTAACAATCTCGCAAGATCTAATCCGACAAGCATTTTCTATTGTGAGTTAAATATTTGTGTCTCTGTACATGTCAGTGTTCTTAGTTCAGGAGTAAGGTAATTGTTTAAGAGTTCTCAATTGTATTTACTTGATACTATATTTGTCAGGATGAGAGAGACAATAAAAGGAAGGCATCAGAAGAACTGAGAAAGTAAGGAGTTTACTTACATTGTTTTTGCCTATAATATATTGTTTGCATGTATTTACTCTATTTTGTTAACCTTCCCTGTTTTTTTTTTAATTTTGGAATATCCCTTAGTTATATGGTTTTAATTTTCTGCAGATCAAAAGAACAGAGCAGAGAACGTGACAGGGAAGGTAGTAGGGATCGAGGAGGGAGTCGGGAACGAGCAAGGGACCATGATCGTAGGAGCAGAGATCGTGACAGGTATTCTGACCGTGATTATGGGTACGATCGAGAACGTGAAAGGGAGAGGGACCGATCTCGCAGCTACGACTCAAGGAGTCGCCGTAGATCACGTTCACGATCAAGAGAGCGAGCTAGAGATTATGATCGCCATAGGTATACTCTCTTCCATGCTGGATCTTTGTTTGGTATCACATTATGAATCGTCTTTGTCCATTGCCTTTTCTGTTTGGTTGTAATATTATGTACTGCCAGATCTAGTTTCTGGTTGTCCGTCCTTTTAAGTTAAATTACTAAGATAACTGAGTATATCTACTTTAATGGAGATGTTTTTCATTCCTTGTGGAATAATCTGTCTATGGAAGTGCACAAGCCTTTTAAATAAATGTAATAGTGCATAATGGTCATCTTTTAGGGATTACATTGAGTTATTGTACAGGATATTGATGTGTTAAAACTATTTTTCATGACTCTGACCAGAATAAATAAATAAACTGATTTTCAGTCATTCCAGCCCTGCAGCTTACGGCTGCCTGAAATTTCATTTGTTGTTAAACTAAGAAGTATTCAACTATTCGTGTTGGGCTGTTGGCACTGTCAGACAATTCAGCTTTTAGATGTTACATATGACATTATTAAACATTCAAAGTGTTTTTATAAGCCTCAAAAGGTGAGAGTAGGAACACTGCACACAGACACTAAATTCCAAATAGAACTAGATATCTTTGATAAGTTCAAGTTTTACGTTTTTCACATGCCTTTGGTGTTGCTTTCAGTTTCATGTTCCCTCCAACATGCTTGTGATTTTGATATACTTCCGTGCTATTTTGCAGCAGGCGTCATGATCGATACTAGCCACCTGCAGTGTGCAGTTGGCCTGTGGATCTAGGACTTCATGTCCCGGCAAATTAGTAATGTCCTAGATCATATGTTGGGGAAACATGTTTGGTTTTTATTAAATTGACTTAAAGTAGTGGTTATTCAGAGATTAATCCTGTAATAGTATGGGAAGACATTTTCTTTGTTTGATTGCCGCTTCAAAATTTGCAAGTGTCTGTCCTGATGGTAACGTTGAATTTAGTTTGTTTAGTGATTTTAGCAGCAAGGCATAAATACTTTATTTATCAGAATAAGTAATGTTTTTTTATGTACTTCTAATTATTTTAGTTTTCTATTTCATTGCTAGTTTATTTTGACAATATAATTTTGATGTTTGATTTTTCTAATCCACATCATTAGGAGTTCTTATTAAATAAATAGTTTTTTAACTTTCGTTCTAAAAGTTGGCGACTATTCTCTTGTTCTTGAACGCTTAAAACTATTAAGTAACTCTCTCAATTTCTTTTTTTTTGTTGCATTTAATATTTGGTGGGTCAAATTTATTTGACCAAATATTGACTAAGTTTATTGATTAGTTTTATTTAAATAAAATAAAAGATAGGATATCATTGGAAGTAAATTTAATCTATTTTAATATATATAAAGGGAGTGGGTAACTATTTTATTAAGATAATTAAGTAACTATTTCTCATAGGTCAACATGTTTATATTCTATAATTTATTATTCTCAACTATTTTTATGTTCTTATTGTTCTTAACTACCTTAATGTTCTGCAATCTTGACATTTTGTTCTGATATTTAACACGGCTACCGTGTTTTTTAAGTATTTTATATTGTAGTGTTCTTTATTTTTTTTTCATCTAGTAATAATGTATTCTAAAATTATTTTTATGTTTCTTAATTATTATTTTTATTGGATTTATTGTTTACCAGTGTTATTTATTTTTAATTAATGTTATGTAATTTGTACGTGTTCTGTATTTTTACTAATGTTATGTAATTTTTATATATTCTCTTTTTTTGTTAATGTTATTTTTAACTAATGTCAGTGAAAGTTTAACATGTTCTGTAATTGTTTTGTGTACTGGATTTTTTTTTAACATTGTTGTGTTTTATAATAATTGTTTGTTCTTTAAAATTTTGATCTCGAGTATTGTTTTTCTAGAGTTTTATTTGTTTTGATGTCATTTTTAGGTTTTCTAATTTTAAAATACTATTTATTAGAAAATAAGGGATAGAAAATATGTAAAAATAAATTATTGACAAAATTAAAAGATTTACATGACACATGAATGTTGTGTTGCAATTAAAAACACATCGTAACATATTATGATTAATAAATTAAGTTTTATGTGTTTTATAAAATTAAACAAATTAAGGTTTTCAAAAGTGCAAGTTAATTAGGTTTTTAAACATCTTTTAATGTGTTAACTTCGTGTAGTTAGTTATTTTTTATGATTTCCAAATCATGTGGACCATTTATATATATATATATATATATATATAGTGAGATGATTTAAGCCATTAGATCAATTTAATCTAATGGTCCCTCTAAAATCAAAACACTCAACTAATATACACCCTCACACACCCAATCTTAGATTTTCCCCTCCATTTTAATTTGATTTTTCCCGTCAAACGTTAATTTTATTTTAAAATCCGACTTCACTGTATTTTTCTTCATCTCAAAACGATCGATTTGCATACCATATGTGTTATGTTTCAAAATAATTAAAAAAAAATATTTGGTTTCTAATTTATATTCTAAAATGGTTTCCATTAGAGTAGCCATCTATATATCTATATTTATAAACATGGTATGCATATTATATATATATATATATAACTAAGTCCTTTTGGCTCTGATACCAAAAGGACATTATAGGACCAACAAATATTAATATAAACAGTAGGGGAGAGTAATATAGTAAGACTAAGATATGATATGCATATTATATATATATAACTAAGTCATGACAAATATAAGAATTAACACAAAATATTAAAACATGATATGAACAAAATATGATTTGAAATTACTTGGAAACACTTTTGATTATATAACTGAAAGCAATATGCTACTCTTTGTGTAAAATTTGAGAAAACTTGAGAATAAACTTCAGAAATATGAACTGCTTATCACTGGTACAAGATGTGTATATTATCTGTTCTCTAATTTCAAGTGTGTTTATTACTCTCTTCTTCTCCTTATTTATAGAAGGATGAGGAGTCTAAATTCTTGAAACAACATCATTCTTTTTCTTGTAGTGGAGTTCTGCTTTCCTGAGTGGACAGCTTGACTTGAGTGGGAGGTCCTTTTTTTCTTAGTGGAGGGGCTGCTTTCCTGAGTGTGAGACTACTTTCTTCACATGATTTTGAGTATGATTCCTCTTCCACCGAAAGTTGCTTTGTTTGGAGAATAATGCTGAGTTGGTCTCAGTGGGAATCTTCTTTTGCGTCTTCTTTGTCTTCTTTTGAATAATGTCGAGTTAGTCTCAATGGGAAGTGTCTTCTTTGTCTTCTTTTGTGTCTTCTGCTTATTTTACGGGTTTTTGAGGGAGAAATGCCGATATAATGAAAACTAGATACAAAATTTAAATGTATAATATCCTCTTTTTTAAGTACTTTTTACCGTTTTACCCCTAATAATTTGGAGTAAAAAAATATCTATACAAACTTATTACAATAATGAAATAAAGGAAAACTAAACAATATGAAATGATGTAAATTTGCATGTATTTTGGACCTTTTTTTCAATCAGTGGAAACTACGGGGGAAAATATCCCGTGACAGCCATCTTCGTTGTCATCTCCTAAATGAACCGGACTGCTGTCGTCGTCGGAATCATAAATTGAATTTGCAGAGTTGAAGTAAGGATTCTTTGTATTGGCTTATGGTTTTTGCTTGGGCTAATAATGCCTGGGCATTTGATTTCTGGACAAAGAAAGTGGTAACTTCTTTGTTGGTAATAAAATTTTGACTTGATAACCATTTTTGAATGATCTCTTTGGAAATCTTTTGGCCTTCTTTGAAATTGCTCCACCATTTGACTTTAAATGACCGAACAATACAAGACTGTATTTGGTTGAAATGAATTTTAAACTCCCAAGAACAGACCCATGGAAGAAAGAAATTTGAACATAATATTAAAAGAGGAGGAAAACGACTTTCGTATTATGTGGGTTTGAAGTGTGTTTTGAACAGTTTTAGACATTCAGATGTATTTGGAGTAAGAATTTCTTCAATTGCTTCGAAGAAATCCCACCATTGAAGGAACCAAACAGGGAGTTTCTGAACTTGGATTTTGGTGTTGAAATAAAACAACCGGGAATGACTATTCTTCTGATTTTGGATAAAGAATGAATTGTGTCATGCTTGCTGGTAATCCCAGTAGGAATATGAGGAGCAGTGGTTTAATTGTCTTTTGAAGTTTGAAGGAAAAAAATTTGGACGGCGGAGTTCTTGGCCCCATTGACTTGGGTGGATGACCTTTTGTATTTGACATGTTGTGTATGAAGGCGTTGAGTGTTCTCTATCCTGGGCGTTGTAAAAATGTTTGAACGTGACCGATTCAGTAGACAAGAGAATGGCTTGATAATAGTCATTATTTTTTAATAGATCATAGGGTTTGAACATCCATCCTTTAGGGAAAACATTTGAAATTGCTAGGGAGGCATCGTCATTGTTAAATCCTCTTTCGACTGAGACTATTTTTTGATGGTTTCTTTTTGTATAGTAATCAAAATTGGATTTTGAAAAGTTTGACTGGCTGACTACTACATCCTGGTTTTGCATTTTTGGGATATCAATTTCTAATTTTGACATAGGTCTCTAAGGAACTAAGAGGGTTGGGTTTTGAAAACTGACTGATTGTGTAGTTTGAAAGGGAGTATTTGTAGGTTGGCTGGAAGAAGTGTTTTGTTGGGTAACTTTAGTTGATTTTTCTGAAGAGCTTTGGGAGGCTGTTGAGGGATTTTGGATGTTGAGGCCATGGGCTTTGATGGTTTGAAGGGCTAGAAATAAGATATTGTCTTCTTCATCTGCAATTACCTTATCGATCCAGGATGTGATCGGTTTTTCTGAATAAGTACTCGCTTTGCTTTGTTGAGGGGCCGGGAGTTGTCCGTGAAAGGCTAGGGTTTTTCCCCCACCTCTGCCTTTTCGAGGCATGAGACTATCTGTTTTGTAGAAACTCACGGGTCAGGAAATCAGGGACACAGTTCATATCTCCCTTAATGTGTTCAATATCAAAATAAAAAATTCTTAATAATGCTTGCCATCTGGCGAAAATTTGTTTTGATGCAATATTTTGGACATCTTTTTGTAAAACCTCTTTTGCAAATTTACAATCGACTCTAAAGAGAATTTTTTGATTTAATAAATCACTCTGAAATTTCGTAATACATAAAACAATTGAAAGTATTTCATTTTTTATAGTAGAATAATTTCTTTGACAATCATTCCAACATGCAGATGTAAACTTGACTATTTGTTCTTTACCATTGACTACTTGTTTTAGTATCCGCCGTATCCTAACTCAGAAGCATCTATTTCAACTACTTTAGAAGCATTTGGATCAGCAAAGTGTAGACAATGGATTTCTAGAACTTGAGCTTTGATTTGTCGAACAATTTCGGTATGTTCAGATGACCAAGGGACGATGTTAGTTTGAAGGCGGTCATGTAAGGGCTTGGCTATCCTATTGATGTTTGGATAGAAGTCTAAGACATAGTTGAGACTTCCTTAAAATCTTTGGAGTTGGGTTTTATCTATGATTTTATCGGGAAATTTTGTTGCAAAAGTTAGGGCTCTTTCAATTGGTGAACTGTTCCTTTTGATATGTAGTGGCCAAGAAATCTTACACGAGTTTGAAATAGGGAAATCTTGGATTTTGATATTACTAAACCATTTTTTCTAGATACATGACATAAAGTTTTAAGGTGTTTGAAATGTTGTTCAATAGATTCTGAAAAAACTAGAACATCATCAATATATATTATATAGAATGTAGAATAGTCATTGAATATGTCATTCATAATTCTTTGGAATTCGCTAGGGGCAGTTTTGATTCCAAATGGAAGGACATTCCATTCATACTGTCCGAATGGGACCGTAAAAGCAGTTTTATATCTATTTTTTGGTTGGATTTGAATATGCCAAAATCTTGATTTTAAATCAAATTTGGAGAATATTACCAAAGATTTTAATTCTTGTAAAAGGTCTTTTTTATTAGGTATAGGGTATCGTACCCATCTTAGGGCTTTATTTAGAGGCTTATAATTGATAACTAGCCTTGGTGTCCCTCTCTCAATTTCAGCATTTTTGTTTACATAGAAAGCTGCACAGGACCACGGGGATCTGGATTTTGATATGATTCCTTTGGATTCGAGATCAGTGATCTCTTTTCTGCAATATTGTTCTGGGTGGGGGAAAACCCCCAGCCTTTCCTGGACAACCCCCGGTCCCTCAACAAAGCAAAGCGAGTACTTATTCAGAAAAACCGATCACATCCTGGATCGATAAGGTAATTGCAGATGAAGAAGACAATAACTTATTTCTAACCCTTCAAACCATCAAAGCCCGTGGCCTCAACATCCAAAATCCCTCAACAACCTCTCAAAGCTCTTCAGAAAAATAAACTAAAGTTACCCAACAAAACACTTCTTCCAGCCAACCTACAAATACTCCCTTTCAAACTACACAATCAGTCAGTTTTCAAAACCCAACCCTCTTAGTTCCTTAGAGACCTATGTCAAAATTAGAAATTGATACCCAAAAATGCAAAATCAGGGGGTAGTAGTCAGCCAATCAAACTTTTCAAAATCCAATTCTGATTACTATACCAAAAGAAACCATCAAAAAATAGTCTCAGTCGAAAGAGGATTTAACAATGACGATGTCTCCCTAGCAATTTCAAATATTTTCCCTAAAGGATGGATGTTCAAACCCTGGGATCTATCAAAAAATAATGACTATTATCAAGTCATTCTCTTGTCCACTGAATCGGTCACGTTCAAACATTTTTACAACACCCAGGATAGAGAACACTCAACGCCTTCATACACAACATGTCAAATACAAAAGGTCATTTACCCAAGTCAATGGGGCCAAGAACTCCACCGTTCAAAATTTTTTCCTTCAAACTTTAAAAGACAATTAAACCACTGCTCCTCATATTCCTACTGGGATTACCAGCAAGTATGGCACAATTCATTCTTTATCCAAAATCAGAAGAATAGTCATTCCCGGTTGTTTTATTTCAACACCAAAATCCAAGTTCAGGAACTCCCTGATTGGTTCCTTCAATGATGGGATTTCTTTGGAGCAATTGAAGAAATTCTTACTCCAAATGGATCTGAATGTCTAAAACTGTTCAAAACACGCTTCAAACCCACATAATACGAAAGACATTTTCCTCCTCTTTTAATGTTATGTTCAAATTTCTTTCTTCCATGGGTCTGTTCTTGGGAGTTTAAAATTCATTTCAACCAAATACAGTCATGTATTGTTCGGTCCTTTAAAGTCAAATTGTGGAGCAATTTCAAAGAATACCAAAAGATTTCCAAAGAGATCATTCAAAAATGGTTATCAAGTCAAAATTTTATTACCAGCAAAGAAGTTACCACTTTCTTTGCCCAAAAATCAAATGCCGAGGCATTATTAGCCCAAGCAAAAACCAGAAGCCCATACAAAGAATCTTTACTTCAACTCGCAAATTCAATTTATGATTCCGACGATGACAGCAGTCCGTTTCATTTAGGAGATGACAACGAAGATGATTGTCACGGGATATTTTCCCATGTAGTTTCCACTGATTGAAAAAAAGGTCCAAAATACCCCCATAAATTTCATGCAAATTTACATCATTTCATATTGTTTAGTTTTCCTTTATTTCATTATTGTAATAAGTTCGTATAGATATTTTTTTTATTCCAAATTATTATGGGTAAAACGGTAAAAAGTACTTAAAAAAAGAGGATATTGTACAACATTTAAATTTTGTATCTAGTTTTCATTATATCGGCATTTCTCCCTCAAAAACCCGTAAAATAAGCAGAAGACACAAAAGAAGACAAAGAAGACACTTCCCACTGAGACTAACTCAGCATTATTCAAAAGAAGACACAAAATAAATGCGGAAAAAAGGACATAAAACAGGAATTGTTATAAATGCGGAAAAAAGGACATATATCTAGATTCTGCAGACTTAATAGGAAAATACAAGAGTTAAACATAGAAGAAAGCCAATCCAACAAAATCTCGGCTTTACTCCTTGAATCTTCCGACTCTGAGACATCTGAAATGTCTGGAAATGATGAACCCCTTCAAATAGATGAGATTGTAACAAGCTCATATTCCTCTCATAATTCCTCCTCTGAAGACAGACGAATCAACGTCCTAACCAGAAATGAGGAACATTCTCTCGAAATTATAGAAAAGATAACTGATCCCCAAATAAGAAAAGAGCTCTTAGAAAAATTACTCCAACAACTAATTGAACCCAAATCAGAACAATATATATATATATATATTAATGTAATATAAAAGTAGTTTTAAATTTTTGGTCAAAAATTAGTCATTTTGTCCGTTAAAAAGAAAATATGACAATTAAAATGAACCCACGAGCGACACGAACATAGATGAAATCATCATGACCTTTCTTTTCGCTAGGGGTAATTATTTCCCTTTCCAAGTTCTTACCTTAAAAATATCGATATTGTCTATGGTATAATTTATGTTATTATAATAAAATTGACTTTTTTCGCTGATATTATTTATTTATTGGTTTATACACGTACTAATCTTGAGGACATTTGATTTTTTATTTGGCCGTGTTACGTAAAATGTAATAAAATTGATTTCGGATTGAAAAATTAATTATATATTGGAATTATTTGTGAAAAAATACATAAAATAAATCCTCAAATCATGTAAAATTGAGTTGTGGAATATTAATGGTCAAAACTTAGTTATAAATTTAAACATTTCACTCATTTTAAGTATGTATTACATGTTTCAAAAAACCATTTCATATATACTTTTGCAAAAATTTCAAATATACTAATTATTTTTCGGTGAGAATTAATTATATTACCTTTTTCCTAACACGACACGAGTAACTTGAGTGAAAAATCAAATATATAAAATTATCACAGATAAAATGCGTATGAAAAAGCTAACCTCTGTTATAATATAGTGATTGCCATGCATGTGGTCAATGAATCAAATAGTAGGGCTATGATTTATAGGAGTAGAATTTGTGTATGCATTTAATGTTCTTGGCTTCTTGCAAATTCACATTGGCTATAAATAGCCACACTCGGTAATGAAGAAAGAGGCACCCGAGCTTTCTTTCTATGCTCAGCTTCTTACCTCCTTCTGTTAAATTTAGTAGCTCTCCGGTTGTTCTTTTATAGCTAGGATATTACAATACGTTATCAGCACGAAGCCCTGCCGGAACTGAGAAGGTATAATTTTATTTAAATGTACATATATATGAGTAGACGTGGTTACACCCTCTACTAATATTTTAACTACATATGGCCGGAGCACCGCCTATTTACGGTACCATATAATTTTGGGTAATACCGAAATATAGTGGGAACCTTGATTTATAAATTGCCTGCCTATCGGATAATAATTCTTTTGTGCCTAACTAACTTATGCAGAATTTTCCACTTAAATATATTATTGGTTGGAGATAACCTGTATACGCAGACGTCCGTATGGCGGGTGAAAATCCATTTGTCATTTTATATATAGATCTATTTATAATATCGATGATAATAATGATGTACACATTTATTATTGCTTACTTGTTAACGCACCAGATTCAGTAGGATTGTATGTAATATTTATATTGAAAATTTAAGTTAATAATTTTGGTGTTAAATTCAGATTAAAATGACAAATCTTACAAACTTGTCGTTCGTTGCATTGGACATTTCTGGGGAGAATTATCTATCGTGGGTACAAGATGTAAAGTTGCATTTGGGTTCAAAGAAATTAGGCAACACAATAAAGGCAGAAAACACATCCACAATTGAAGAAAATTTTACCTCTATTATTTTCCTTCGACACCACATGCATGAAGATCTAAAATCTGAGTACCTAGAAGTCGAGGATCCCTTTATTTTATGGGAAAATCTAAAGGATAGGTTCGATCATCAGAAACTAGTTTATCTACCTGCAGCTGAAAATGATTGGGCTAATCTAAGGGTTCAAGATTTTAAGAGTGTTCGGGCATATAGCTCAGCACTATTCAAAATAAGTTCTAGGCTCATTATGTGTGGTGAGATTGTTACTGAGAAAAGAAAGATCGACAAAACATTATCCACTTTTCATCCCAATAATATCAACTTAGCCGAGATGTATAGGGAGCGCAAGTTTACCAAGTTTGGGGATCTCTTTTCAACCCTCCTTGTTGCCGAGCAGAATCATGAATTGGTGATTAAGAATCATCAATCCCGTCCAACGGGATCTGCCCCTTTACCAGAAGTAAATAACACGACATTCCAGCAGAATGTACGTGGAAAAGGGCATAGAGGTGGACGAGGCCATGGTCGCTACCGTGGACGAGGCCGTGGTCGTGGGCATTTTCGTCCTTATTATAGCTTTGGTCACCAGAAGTGGCAACCTGAAACACAGAGCAAAAGAAAGGCACCACAAGGAGGGAAAACTAACAATTTATGTCACAAGTGTGGAATGGAAGGGCATTGGTCACGTAATTGTTATATCCCACAACATCTTGTTGATTTATATCAGTCATCTAAAAGATCAAAAGGGAAAATGGTGGAAACCAATTTCGCCAACAACTTAGATGATTCTCTTATAATATCAACCGGGGGAATAAGCGTTAATGGTCCTAATGAGACTAACGAAACTCCCATGTGGGAGGCTGAGGATTAGTTTTCATAAAATTATTAGTAACCGGAGGAATGAGCATTAATGGTCCGAATTACTATAGTTACTAGTGCGTACTGTGTGCTTTATTTTATCTATGTAATGTGTTATGTTCTTATCAAATAAATCATGTTTCTTAATTATATACAGAATGGATTCTGAAGATATATGCATTGCTGATTGTGGTACAACTCATACGATTCTACAAAATAAAAAAATACTTTACCCATATAACCAAAACTGAAGCTCAAGTTGGAACGATTTCTGGCGTATCTAATATAATCGAAGGTTTTGGAAAAGCTAGTTTCGTCTTACCTAATGGTACACACATACATATTCCAAATGCTTTATTTTCTAGTAAGTCCACTAGAAATCTTCTTAGTTTTAAGGATATCAGATTTAACAATTTTCACATCGAAACCACTTCTGAGGCTGGTAAAGAATATCTCCTTATTACTTCTGCTAATTCTAGCAACAAAAAATCTTAGAAAAGTTTCAGTCACTTTCCTCAGGATTATATATGATGAAAATCAGAACCATTGAGTCACACAATGTCATTGCTTCCAAACTCATAGATCCAAAATCATTTACCCTTTGGCATGAAAGATTAGGTCATCCTGGAGTCTCTATGATGCGTCGTATTATAGAGAATTCTACCGGACATCCTCTTAGAGATCTTAAAGTTCTTTCTAAAAATGACCTTCCATGTTCGGCATGTTCTTTAGGAAAATTGATTACTCGGCCATCTCCTACTAAAGTTAAGCTTGAAAGTCCAAGTTTTCTAGAAAGGATACAGGGCGACATATGTGGACCGATCCACCCATCATCTGGTCCATTTAGGTACTTCATGGTACTAATAGATGCCTCAACTAGAGGGTCTCATGTTTGTCTTCTCTCAACTCGTAATGATGCTTTTGCAAAATTACTTGCCCAGATAATCAAGTTGCGAGCTCAATTCCCAGACCATTGTATTAAGTCAATTCGTTTAGATAATGCCGGTGAGTTCACATCTGCAACCTTTGTTGACTATTGCATGTCTGTAGGAATTTCAGTTGAGCACCCAGTTCCTCATGTACATACACAAAATGGGTTAGCCGAGTCCTTTATCAAAAGACTTCAACTTATTGCAAGACCGTTGTTATTGAAAGCCAAATTACCTACATCTATTTGGGGTCATGCAATACTTCATGCTGCTAATCTTATAAGGATTAGACCAACTGCCTATAACCAACATTCTCCACTACAGATGGTACTTGGTCAAATCCCTAATATTTCTCATTTCAAAATCTTCGGAAGTGCTGTATATGTACCGATTGCTCCACCACAGAGATCGAAGATGGGAGCTCAAAGAAGAATAGGTATCTATGTTGGTTTTGATTCAACATCTATAATTAGATATCTTGAACCACTAACTGGAGACTTATTTACTGCACGATACGCAGATTGTCATTTTGACGAATCTTTGTTTCCTCCCTTAGGGGGAGATAAACATGTGAATAAGATTAATCCTGACATAACATGGAATGCATCGGGGTTACATTTTCTAGATCCACGTACCGGTAAATGCGAACTTGAAGTTAAAAGAATCATACATATGCAAAATATCGCAAACCAAATGCCTGACGCATTTAACGATTCTAGAAATGTAATTAAATCTCATATACCTGCAGTAAATACTCCAGCTAGAGTAGATATACCAATTCAAAAATCAAGTACAAATGAATTGGTTACAGATTCAAAGCCACGCCTGAAGCGTGGTAGACCGGTCGGTGCGAAAGATGTTGCACCAAGAAAAAGAAAGACAAAGAAAATTGCCCCTGAAGTGGCACATGCTCCAGAAGAAGCAAATACCCCCGAAGTGGTATTATCTCCTGAAGAGATTCCCGTCCCTGAAGATTCGGGATTAAACAATCATGAAATTTCAATAAATTATGTGCATGATATGAAATTATGGGATCGAAGTAAAGCCATAATCGATGATGTATTTGTGTATTCAGCGGCATTGGATGTCGACATAAATTCTGATCCTGAACCACAAAGTGTGGATGAATGCCGTCAAAGAAAAGACTGGCTAAAATGGAAAGACGCAATTCAAACAGAATTAAATTCATTGCGCAAAAGAGAAGTATTTGGACCTGTTGTCCAAACACCAATCGGTGTGAACCCTGTTGGGAATAAATGGGTATTCATAAGAAAAAGAAATGAAAAGAATGAAATTGTGAGATATAAAGCCCGACTTGTAGCACAAGGGTTTTCTCAAAGGCCTGGCATTGATTATCATGAGACATACTCGCCAGTAATGGATGGAATTACTTTTCATTTTATATTAGGTATGGCATCTAAAGAAAAATTAGAAACACGTCTTATGGACGTTGTTACTGCATACCTATATGGATCACTCGATAGTGATATTTTTATGAAAATCCCAGAAGGATTAAAAATGGATGAGTTCAAGAAACCTCGTCATATATACTCCATTAAACTTCAACGATCATTGTATGGATTGAAACAATCTGGTCGTATGTGGTATAACAGACTTAGTCGTTATTTACAAAAGAATGGGTATATTAGTAATCAAATTTGTCCATGTGTTTTTATCAAAAAATCACAATTTGGTTTTGTGATTATTGCTGTATATGTGGATGATTTAAACCTTGTAGGAACAGCTACAGAGGTTGATGAAGCTGTCATATATCTAAAGACAGAGTTTGAAATGAAAGATCTTGGGAAGACAAAATATTGTCTTGGTATACAAGTCGAGCACTTGTCATCAGGAATTTTCCTCCACCAATCTACATATACAGAAAAGGTTTTGAGCAGATTTTACATGGATAAATCTCATCCGTTGACTACTCCAATGGTGGTTAGATCTTTAGAACCAGATAAAGATCCATTTCGACCACGAGAAGATGATGAAAAAGTTCTTGGTCCTGAAATCCCATATCTTGGAGCAATTGGTGCACTTATGTATCTTGCGAATAATACAAGGCCAGATATTGCCTTTGCTGTCAATTTATTGGCTAGATTTAGCTCTGCTCCGATGGCCAGACATTGGAATGGGATCAAGCATATATTTCGTTATCTTCGTGGAACCGTTGATTTTGGGGTTATTCTTTCCAGAAAACTCGACATCTCAGTTGATTGGATATGCAGACGCTGGATATCTGTCAGATCCTCATTTTGGAAAATCACAAACTGGATATGTATTCACATATTGCGGTACAGCCATTTCATGAAAATCCACGAAGCAAACTACAGTGGCAACCTCAACAAATCACTCAGAACTAATTGCAATTCACGAAGCCAGTAGAGAATGTGTTTGGTTGCGATCTATTATCAAGAACATTCAAGAATCATGTGGATTGCCGGACATCACGAGAAGTCCTACTGTTATGTTTGAGGATAACACTGCATGCATTGATCAACTCAAAGAGGGATACATCAAAGGAGACAGGACGAAGCACATTTCACCAAAATTCTTCTATACTCATGAGCTTCAAAAGAATGGAGAAATTGATGTACAACAAATTCAATCATGTGACAACCTTGCAGATTTATTAACAAAATCATTACCAAATTCAACCTTTGCAAAGCTGCGACATAACATTGGAATGCGTCGACTCAAGAATATGCTGCAACAAAATTCCAGTGATTGATGTTTTCTTCCAAGGGGAGATTGTACTCTTTTTCCTTCGTTAAAGTTTTTATCCCACTAAGTTTTTCTTTGACAAGGTTTTAACGAGGCAATTGATGATCCACACTATCATGACAATCAAAGGGGAGTGTTGTAATATAGTGATTGTCATGCATGTGGTCAATGAATCAAATAGTAGGGCTATGATTTATAGGAGTAGAATTTGTGTATGCATTTAATGTTCTTGGCTTCTTGCAAATTCACATTGGCTATAAATAGCCACACTCAGTAATGAAGAAAGAGGCACCCGAGCTTTCTTTCTATGCTCAGCTTCTTACCTCCTTCTGTTAAATTTAGTAGCTCTCCGGTTGTTCTTTTATAGCTAGGATATTACAATAACCTCAAATATATAAAAACTCCGGTAATAATCATATTATGTATCTTGGGCTTTTGTTTTGGCTAAGAAAATTCAAAAGCATAAAGTACCTCGTACCATGCCTTGTTTATTAATGTTTCTGTTAGGTGTCTTTTGGGTTATGTGTGTCGCTGCTTTTTGATTTTTTGCAAAGTGTTTGTATTTGAAATGATTATGTTAATTATATGTAAATTAAATTATTTATAATATACTTTTATGTTTTTGAAATAAAATTTTGGAAGATATTAATTATTAGTAGAAAATTATCGTATTTTGGAATGCACATAATTTTACCCAAACGAGAGTTTGATTTGATAACAAAAGTAGAAGCAGATGCTTGAGAAGTAAAATAATCACTTGTAACGAAAGTATTAATAATTATCCAAAGTCATGCTGTTAATTATACAACATCTTGTCTGTCTGCCTGTGTTCTTTGTGTGAGTTATACTTCTGTTTTTCTTATTCAAATCATTTCTCTTTATTACGGATGCTAATCTAAACTTAAACCATATGCACCTACTCCTCATATACTTATATTTATAATTTCAATCAATTACTTTTACTTGCTTAGTTCGTAATTTATATATTTCTGTACTGTACATAAACAATTGTCAATGAATTACAAATTTTAATTTCTTTACTAATTAATTCAAGTATAATAAATATTTAAAAACGAGTTGCAACTTTAATTAAAATATTAAAATTAAAATTTTAATTTTAATTTGAAAACGAGTTGCAACTTGAATATTTAAAATAATATAACGTATTATTCGAATTTTTTTTTAATAAAAATTCGGAAAGAACACTCACTCGCAGAACATTGATGCTTTAAATGTTACTCTAAAAAACTTTAAATTCACACCAAAAATACACAAACATCTCTCTCTCCATCATCATCTTAATCTAAACCCTAACCCTAAAAAAATGAAATCCCCAAATCACTTCTCAACACTCACACTCTCTATTCTTACAATCTCTCTATCTCTCTCGCTATCTCTCTCCTCATCATCTCCCTCCATCTACGATATTCTCAGTTCTCACAGCCTCCCAATTGGTCTCTTCCCGAAAGGCATCACAAACTTCACAATCGACTCCTCCACCGGTAAATTCGAAGTGTACTTACAACAATCATGTAACGCGAAGTTTGAATCGAATGTTCGATACGACTTGAATGTTTCGGGTACTATTCGGGTCGGGCAATTAGGTGAATTGTCCGGAATTGCGGCTCAGGAGCTGTTTTTGTGGTTCCCTGTTAAGGGGATTCGGGTTGATATTCCGAGTAGTGGGTTAATTTATTTTGATGTTGGGGTTGTGTTTAAGCAGTTCTCGGTTTCGTCGTTTGAGTCTCCGAGGGAGTGTTTGGGGACGGAGGGGTGGTTATCGGAGGCTGATGGGCTTGTTTTGGTTGATAAGTTGCACGGTGGTCAGGTTTATTTCTGAGTTTTATGTGTATTTGTGTTCGCGTTTTTTAAAGATTTTTTTTATGATATTTTCGGTTAAATGTAGTTTTCGTAAGTGTTTAGGAGTTGTACAAAATGCTGAGTATTGAGTTTAGGCTAATGAAAAGAACTCTATATTAAATAGATAGTACATTTTAAGGCTAACGGAATGAAATTTTAAGAGCAAAGATGATGGAGGTTGCTAAATATTGACGTACAGATGCATATAATTAATTATAGGTATTGTTATATTATTCAGATCTGCACCAAAGAGAAAAAAATAGAAACAAATTACTTTTAGTACTCTTTCTTCTCGAAGAACACATATTCTCTTGATATTTAAAACCCATACATTGGAGACTTGTTGCTAAGTTAGCAACAAGTTTCACCATTTCATGCTAAATTGAACTGCCATTGGTTTTGCTCTGTATTGTTTAGGCTGATTAAGTTGTGACTATGTCATTTTGAATTGGTCAAAATTAAGTCGGGTTACACGTCGTGTTAGACATTATAGCAAAGAAATATGTATGAAGTGAAAGGAGATGAGTTTATATCGGAGGCCAGTTTTGGGAGCTTCATATCTTGTCACTGTCCAATCTAAATTAACTTTTTTTTTAATTCAAAATTCAGTAGGAATGCTGACAAACTTAATTTGAAGGATGATTAAGTTTATGCAAGTACAGAAGGCAAGTCTATCATGACTATCTTGTTGAAAAACTATGTTGATAGTAAGGTATTTAGTTTGGCGAAGCACTAGTTTTAATTGCTAAGTTTGACGCACTATTAGTTTGGCGAAGCACTAGTTTTAATTGCTAAGTTTGACGCACTAGTTTTAGAGTTATAACATAATATGCTACAATCAACAAGCTTGTATTTTTTTACAAGCTTATCTCCTAAGAAAGCTATTGCTTCGGGTAGCGGCTTAAGTCTTCGAATCACTACGTGTGCTTTATGTCGGTTTGGATTTAGTTTGTTAGCTCATTTTGTGGGTTTTAAACTTGCTTTGTTAAACTTATGCTAGTAAACTTTTACTTATATTACAGCGTTTTCCAAGTCAAAGGGCTTCCTCATATAAACTAGTTAAATATTAAGCTTGTCAACTAGGCTATAGCACTTTAGGGTACTATTAATTGTGCCAGTATATCATCAAATAATAATTGTTTGTTTCATGAATAATTTATGATTTATTAATGTGTTGTGTTAATTTTTTTAATCATATTTTCAGGATCGGTTAGAACAGCCTCAGAGTAAATATGGCAAGGCAGATGCATTATGGGCCGTCTCATAGGCTCATTGCTGGTACAAGGTCTAACATACCTGTTATGTTTTGGTTTCATTTTTGTCTTGAGAGTGTCAAAGATCTGGCTTAGCATCTATTGCGTGTTTGTTTGCTGTATGTTTGATACCGTTTCTCCTGGATATTCTTATATATGCACCGGGGGAAGGGGGGGGGGGGCAAGTTTCTGATAAAGACTGAATGAAGAAACTAGGTTTGGTAGATGAATTTCTGATATGCAGGAGATAAGTCTGTTTACATGTCATGAAGACTAAAGCTTATATGTATGTAATAGTGTATAAGTTTTGTTTGTTATATTAATATATATTTGACGGGTTGCTGTATATAGAGTACAATTGTAGCTCTGTGGAACTTTGAATCAGAATATGCTTTTCTGTTCTATGACAAATGATGAAATGGATACTTACTTTTCCATTGAAAAAAATTAAAGGACCGTTCCGGTTATTGGTGGTTCTCCAGTTATTGGTGGTTCTCCAGTTAGTGCAGAAACATAAGCAGTAAAGTTGCCCAAGAGCCCAGTTTTATCATAGTGTTCTGATTGCACCTGTTTGTTGGTTAAGTGGCCATGGCAGCATAGTTTTTATCATAGCATATGAAAGTGCCTCTACTCAAAATTCAAATATATAATTTTTTTTTTCTCAGAATTTGCCTGGTTTCCCCAAAACAAAAATTTATCGATCTATGTTCATGTATCAACTTAAAAGTAAAATATAATTCCGAATGCAATTTCACTGGTACGTGAGGTATTTAAATAAGCAATTCGTTTTTTTTCCACGTGCATTAGCTCGTGTTTTTCACTTGTTTAGGCGGAAAGAATAAGTAAAACCAGAAAAATAAAAAGGAAAATTGGAAAGTTGAGGTAAATATATAAGAACAAAGATCGAAACTTGGACATTAAACCAAAAATAAATGTAAATTAAAGAAAAATAAACGAGCGATGAGTATCAGTAATGTATCATCCTGTAGTGTCTGCTATGCTATCTGGTCTTCTATTCAAAGCCGTTCTTGATGATGCCTCTGTTCTTGTAAATTACGAAAATCAATAGAAGATGGTGTGCCAAGCAACTCAGTTCCACTCAAGTTTTGAAGATATAACTGCATATGATATTGATGCGAGATTTATTAAAAGCAATAAAATTTTAACACCAGAAAGAAAAAAGCAATGAAACTATTCACTGCAGAAACCTATACTAGACTGATAAACTCGACATCATAACATTACTTATTTCAGAGTTTTACACATCTTGTGTTTTATGAAAAGAGAAGAAGAAATATATGTTTATTGCTTAATGACTAAGCTAGCTCCTTTACAATTATATATAGAACTAACTAACAGAATCTACTTGTAACTAACACATGAGGTGGTGGTGAGGCTGTACTCCTATATGCAGAACTGTATTGCAGTTATTATATGGAGCTCATGTACTAGTGTCGGTATATGAGCTCCAATACCCCCTTCAAGTTAGGATTGGTAAAATCAGACAAGCATAACTTGGAAAGGAGTAGATTAAACTGAGAAGAAGGTTAAACTGAGGAGAAGGTATGGCCTTTGTAAACAAATCAGCCAACTGAGCTGTAGTTGGTAAATATGCAAGCTGGATGAGACCATCTAAAACCTTGTCACGAGTAAAGTGGCAATCGATTTCAATGTGTTTGGTCCTTTCGTGAAAAACAGGGTTACGAGTAATGTGAAGAGCATACTGATTATCACAATGAAGAGTAACAGGAGTTATGTTTGAGACATCAAGTTCCTCTAACAAACGAACCATCCAAGTGATTTCAGCAGCAACACTGGCTAAAGCTCGATATTCAGCTTCAGAAGAAGACCTGAAAATAGTGGATTGTTTCTTGGATTTCGAAGTAATTGGAGAATTGCCAAGCAGCAAAACTTATCCAGTGACAGATTTTCTAGAATCAGGACATGAAGCCCAGTCACTATCAGAGAAAGCTTGTAGAGTCAATGAAGAAGATGCTTTGAGTAAAATGCCCTGGCCGACAGTGTGAGCAATATATCTGAGAGTGTGATGTAGAGCTTGGAGATGTGAAGATCTTGGTGATTGCATAAACTGACTCAAAACTTGAACAACAAAAGACAAATCAGGCCTTGTGTTAGTTAAGAAATTTAATTTCCCAACTAGTGATCTATAAACTTCAGGATTTGATAGAAAATCACCCTCAGATGCAGAGAATTTAAGATTAACAGGCAAAGATGTAACAACCTTCTTAGACACATCAAAACCACAATCTTGCAATAGCTCTCTAGTAAATTTATGCTGAGTAATAACAATGCCATCTGTAAGATAACCAATTTCTAAGTCCAGAAAATAATTCAATTTTCCTAAATCCTTGATGCCAAACACTTGGTGCAAATGAGCTTTAATTGAATCAATTTGAGCTAAATAAGTGCTAGTGAGAATAATATCATCTACATAGACAGCTGCAATGCAAATATGAGAAGATGTCTTTTTCATGAAGAGACTATAATCATTCTTAGACTGAACAAAACTTTGCAGAACTAGTTCAACAAGTAACTTAGAGAACCATTCTCTGGAAGCCTGTTTAAGTCAATATATTGACTTAATAAGTCTACAAACTTTGTTGAGAGGATTGTGAATACCCTGAGGAACCTTCATATAAACTTAATCATGCAAATCACCATGCAGAAATGCATTATTCACATCAAGTTGAGATAAAGGCCATTTCTTACTTGCTGCAACAACCAACAGTGTCCTAATCGTAGCCATCTTAACAACAGGGGTGAATGTTTCCAAATAATCCAAACCATATTTCTGATTAAAACCTTTAGCTACTAATCTAACTTTACACATTTCCAATGAACCATCAGCCTTGAGTTTGACCTTATAAACCCACTTAGAACCTATAGCTTTCTTCCCTTTAGGTAAATTAACTAATTCCCAGGTATTATTGTCAGTAAGAGCTTGAATTTCCTTATTCATAGCCTTAATCCATAATGGATCACAACAAGCTTCTTTATATGAAGAAGGTTCAACAATATCACAGGATTTAGATAAGAAACATTGATGTACAGCTGGGAAAGAAGAGTATGTAATCAAATTGCACCAATGATCATGGTTTATAGTAGAATGACAATAATAAGAACTAAGATAGGAAGGTGGATTATGAGCTCTTGTTGAATGTTTAGGTATAACAGATGATGTTGAATGATTAGAAAGCTCTGACTGATCAGAAATCACTGGCTGATCAGAGGGATGTGACAGACTCAAAGGAATGTTATCATCTACAGAAACATGATCAGAAATAGTAGTGACTTGTGGTAGATAAATGGAATCAGGAAAGGAAGATAATGTTGACTGATGATGAAAAGGAAAATGGTTTTCATGAAATATAATATCTCTTGAAGTATGTATTATATTAGTTTTTAAATCTAGGAGCTTATATCCTTTTTGAGAGACATGATATCCAATAAAAACACAAGGTAAAGCTCTAGGGTCAAATTTAGTTCTATGTGCTTTAACAGTGCTCATGTAACATAAACAACCAAAGGTTTTGAGTGAACTAAGATTAGGTAGAGATTTATAAAGTTTGAAATAGGGAGATTGAAAATCTAGACTTCTTAAAGGCATTCTATTAATCATGTATGCAGCACATAGAACACATTCACTCCAGAATTTAGCAGGTACCTTAGACTGAAAATATAGTGCCCTTGCTGTTTCCAACAGATGCCTATGTTTTCTCTCAGGAACACCATTCTGTTGAGGTGTGTATCCACAACTGGTTTGTTGAATAATGCCTTTAGCTTCACAAAAAACTTTAAGATCTCCTTCAAGGAATTCCTTAGCATTATCTAACCTGAAACTCTTAACAGTAGTACCAAACCGGTTTTCAATATAAGTAACAAATTTGGACAAAATACCAGCAACATCAGATTTGTGATGCATCAAATGTATCCAAGTAAATCTACTGAAATCATCTACAATTGTTAAGAATATTGTACAACCAGTAGTAGATTTAGTATGGTAAGGTATCTAAATGGAGCATTTCAAAAACAGATGTAGTCTTGATATAACTATGAGTAAATGGTAGTCTGGTTTGCTTAGCAGCAGGACAAATCTGACAAATTGTGTCTTGCAAACATGTCTTGACATTACAAGAAGGAATAACAAATTTCAACTGTTGAAAAGGAATATGTCCAAGTCTTAAGTGCCATAATTTGGCATCTTCAATAGCTGATAAGCAAGCACTATTACAAAGATGACTGGCAATCTGAACAGATTTGACATTATGCATATCCAGAGAATAGAGTCCAGCTTGAATGCTACCAAGATGAATTTCCCTCTTGTTCTGAGAAAGGAACTGAAGAACACACTTATCATTAGTGAATAAAATTTCACAAGATAAATCCTGACAGTTTTTGAATGGAAATGAGATTGAACTGAAACTCAGGAACATAAAGAACATTGTTCAATATGATATCAGGACTTAAAGATATAGCACATATGTGTGTTACTTTAACTTTTCTTCCATCTGGAACTGTTATGAAATTGTTAGCATCAGAAGTTGAACAGAAATTTGTAAACCAATTTAAGTTGGAGCAAATATGGTCTGTAGCTCCACTATCTAATATCCAGGTGGAAGTATTTGAAGAGAGCATGCACTTGCCTGCTAAAAGAACATGACCAGTAGTGCCAGTAGCATCAGTGGAATTAGAACTCATGTTATGATGATTGAGAAGATTAAGAAGTTGCTTATACTGATCTGCAGAGATAGCAGTAGTAGAAGAATTGTTAGCATCAGTTGTTACTACTGCTAAAAGAGATAGTAGTACCAAACCGGTTTTAAACCTGAAACTTTAAAGAGTGTCTTGATATTGGGAGACTGCAGCAACCTTCCTCTCTTTAAACTTGAATCCCGGTGGATATCCATGGACTTTGAAGCATCTCTCTAGGCTATGACCTGGAATCTTACAATGAGAACAATAGTAAGTTCTTTTCACATTTGCAGAAGCAACAACATTGTTCTTTGGAGGGAATTGTCTGTTTGTTTGATTAAAACCAGAATTTCCTTTATATTTAGCATTGTCATACTGTCTCTTTTCTGTAGCAAAAGCTAAAGATTCATTAGACACAACACGCTCAGACAATTTCTTATGCTTTTCTTCTTGAGTAAACAACCTAAACACTTAAGCAACAGTAGGCATAGGCTGTATCATAAGGACATTTCCTCTCACAGCAGAGAAATTATCACTCAATTTCATCATGAATTGGATCAATCTCTGTTCTTGCTGTTTATCTGCTACTCTCTTAATTAAATTGCAAGTACAAAGATTACAAGTACAAACAGGTAAGGGACTAGTATCATTCATAGCATCCCAAACAGACTTAATACTAGTGAAGAATTCAGAAATTGACTGTGATCCTTGATTCATCTCAGATAGCTGCTGTTCTAAATAGTATAACTGTGGCATACTAGTATAACCAAAACGCTCTTCCAAATCTAACCAGATTTCTCTTGCAGTTCTTAAGAAAAGCACACTTTTAGCAATATTATCATTCAGATTAAACAATAACCAAGAGCAAACTAGATCATTACATCTATCCCATGCCTTAGCTTCAGGTGTTGTATCAATAGGTCTAGGTAGTGTTCCATCAATAAAGCTCAGATTATTCTTAGCAGATAAGCTCAATAGCATTGAACGCTTCCAATTAATAAATCCATTTCCATTGAATTTAGTAGAAACCAGTTGAGATGAATTAGAATCAGAAGGATGAACGAAATAGATGCTAGAGGGATCTTGATTAGGATGTAACAGTTGTCTACTATTATCCATGGTTTTAGTAATTATATCAAGAGAATTCAGATGAAATTCGATGTGAAAATTCACAGTACGGATAAATATTCATACAAATTCACAATTATAGTAGATTTAGAATGAAAACACCTGATACTTGTAGTGTAATGAATTCGTTGTTGAAGAATTGAGATCGGTGAAGATGAATTATAGAGAGATATAACTAAGAGAGATGAATTGCAGAGAGGTCGTTGAGAGAGATTGTCGAAACAGATGAACAAAGAAAATGAACTATGAAATCATCCAGAAACGATTGCATTGCTCCGATACCATGATAAACTCGGCATCATCATCACCATTGAAACATTATTTATTTAAGTAAAAAACCAGTACAGAGTTTTACAAATCTTGTGTTTTATGAAAAGAGAAGAAGAAAAGTATATTTATTGCTTAATGACTAAGCTAGCTGTTTTACAATTATATATAGAACTAACTAACAGAATCTACTTGTAACTAACTCATCTACGGCTAGAAAAATGAGCTGGTGCAGCTGTCAAAGTGAGGTAGTGGTCCTGTGTGCAAAACTGTATTGCAGTTACTGTGTGGAGGTCGTGTACTAGTGTCTTGAACTGGTATATGAGCTCCAATATAGAGCTAGTAATACTAACTGCGAAGAGTTAAGACCGAAACAAGGTTACCGTCGTTACTGTATGCAGGTGGAACCTTGGAAGGAGTTAGCGAGAGCATCTCCGACTTTACCGGCCTGTTAGGCAAAACCTCCGGCTGGACTCTCGAGCACATATAGCTATTCTTTGAAAAATAAAGTTTTTCAAGGATGCAGAGCTGTTAGTTAATCATATAGAAACCTCAAACTCGTCAGCTACATTTGTTGATCCATTTCCCATCCTCTATATTTATTCAAATCATCTCCCGCTATTTCTCCTCTCATGCTGCTGCAAAGATATGCTTTCTCTTCTTAAATTGTGAATTAAAACTTTTGATTTGTTCCATATATCATTTGATAATATAAATACATTTACATTTTTTCAAAATCACATGTTCTTGTATAGTTGTATTAGGGTTTTGATTCTTAGAAAATTGGGGGTTTTCAGAAACTTTTTAATTGTCAAAAACTTGTGTTCTTTTCACAGAGAGAATGGAAGGTCCATTCACCTCTTTACTCAATGATGGGTTATTTGAACATTTCGTATTTTCTTGACCACCCTCTCAATCCCAACCCTGCTCTCAATTCCAACCGCATCCATCAAAAGAAACCGTGAAATTAAAGAAGGAAGAGAGGTGGAATTTTTTTTTTTATTGAAGAAGACATGTTTATGGACCCGATACAAGGTAATAACCAAACACATACGTGTTATTGGGATATGATTTGGAAATATTATGAAAAAAATAAAGACGATCTTGAGAGTGACCGAACATCAATATGTTAGATTATACGGTGTAGTCTGATAGTCCCTACATATGGATAACAATGCAGTCTCATCCAGTGGATGATTATAGCTAATTTGGTTATCTTTAAAACAATCACTTATCACTTGGCACATGAAGTAAACTTGAGAGAGAGGATAATAATAATTTTTATAACTAAAATCTTAAGGGTCAAAATGAGTACATGATATAAGCACACGTTTGTATTTTACAGAATTCAACTCTTAATGTCATTTATACTTGTTATACAAACAGCCTTTTGGAGGGAAACAAATAGAGCCGCAAATGTCCAAAAGCAGATAATAAAACAGGTGATGCAGATTCTGATACTTTAGATTGAGTTTATTAGATGAAGATCAACAGCAGTTCTGATACTTTACAGGTTCTTTCAAGGGTTTCCAATTTCTTCAAGTGTCAGCCTTCTCCATTTGTTAACTGAACTCGTTGTACCTAAGGCTGAGAGATTACGTTCCACAACTGCTCGACGTGAATAATCAAGTCATAAAGTATCTGCTCAGTAATTCACCTGGTGCGGAGTTCATCATCCAGGTATGTGAAATTGTGAAGTGCCACAGCTACCTGATGCATGTTTGTATAAATCACTGAGATGCTGGTGTTTAAACCCATAGTATCTTAGCTTGTACAACTAAATCTCGTATTAGTTATTACATGATAAATTTGTAGTTTTCATCACTACTAACAGAAGAATCAACAACCTGGAGTTCTACCACATCTGCAACTTCATTTAAAATGATATATAGTTTACTTAATTTCTGTGAAGACATTGATAGGCTTACAGTTTGGATGAATTGAGCCTAAAAGAAATATAAGTTTTTAGGCAATTTTAGCTGAAATTAAGTAAATTAAAACTTAAAGTATGTTCATTAGATAGGATGCCCTGTTTTGGGAAATTTGACCTAAAATTGAACACCATTAGGTAGCTGCATCACCCTCTTGATATTAACTTTCAAATGACATTTCATTTTCGACACTAAAATACCCTGGTTGACAACATGTATCAGCTTACATTGGTGTTCAATAAATATGCATTCGAGTTCAATTAGTTTTATCCACACAAATCAGATTCAAAGTAGACAGGAGTCTGAGTAAAAATACACGTTTTGTATTTTTCAGAATTCAACTTACACATCTCTGTACTGACTTATTATATAAACAGGATCTTCACATGAATCAGTAATGCAGATGATGATCCATCGAAGGCAGGTAGTGATACTTGAGCATGTTACACGAAGATCAACCGCAGTTCTTATGCCCTTTTGCCAAACTTGGATGTCTACCAGATTAGTTCACTACCACTAAGCATCATTGGTTATGGTTGTGTTACTGTGTTTCAACTCTTAATTATCTGTTTATCTCAGTTTAAAACTAAGACAATTCACAATGTACCTTTCATCTGCTAATATATATCATTTCTGATTCCTGTCTTAAAAAAACTAAATCATGCAACTTTTTAACTTAAATTATCATACGAAATTAAAAGCAACAATTTGTGGTGCTCGCATCTTTCTAAGTATGAACAATAAGAATTACAACTCATGCGGAAACCCTAATATGACACATTTGTTGAATTTAAAATTTTAAGTTATGTGTTTTACATCCACAAATATTTTAGTAACTAGTTGTACCGAAACCTTTTATACTTTTACAACTAATAATCCGAAAAGAGAAAAGTGAGATCCTCGTCCTGAACTTGCAATTCTTGCAAATTAGGGAAATTTATCAATCGTAACATTTGAAGACATGGAATATCAGTAGAATAAAACCATAGGATGAGTGAGTGCTTCGAGTCTTGTTAACTTATCTGTTAACTCCAATATGTAATCATATCATTCTCCAGTTCTTCTCCATTAAATCTATATAGACTACGAAGGTTGGTGATATTGAGCTAAACTAGGACCGCCCATGGATTTGGTATAATGAATGATACATTTTAGGTTTTATTAAGTGGCGCAGTGTGATTATCGAAATTGATTATTGCAGAATCAAATCAGTTTCAGGTCTTGTTAAATTTCATAACAAAGAATTATGTCCGTAGTGGAAGGTGTTAAATTTTTAACAAGAGGCAAAGTGAGCTTTATACCTTTATCCTGTAATTTGAAGGACTGATTTTTTGTCCGGACTAGGGTAGGATTGCTAACAAACTTGATTTGAATTTTGAAATACCAAATAAGAGAAGTTTAGTTTATGCAAGTACAGGAAGTACTAGGTTTACAGTCAACAAACATAGTTTGCAAAAATAAAAAAATTTATCTCGTAAAACTTTTGAGGAGCTCATCTCGGAAGGGAATGTGACAGTCTCGTGCATTTCAACTTTACAGTCAGTGACTCAGTGGGATGACAGGTAAGTAATGTAATTATGGCTTGAGTTTCAAAGATTGTGTAGGGTCTTAGAGCAATGCAGGCCGCTTGGTGTTTTGGGAAACTGAAAATGGTCACTGCCTCCAACTATTCACGTGACACAGCATTGGACCAAAAGAAAAAAAAGAGGTCACACCCTCTATACTGGCCACGGCCAATTGCTCACTTTTTAATATTTTATTAATAAATTTTTGTCAAAACTGAACAAAGTTGACAAAAGCAGTATAATGTTCATAAAAGCAGCCTAACGTTATAAATTGTAACGTTAATATTTTGTAACGTAAATATTAGTAACGGTAATATTTGTACCCCGTATAAATATAAATTCACACTCTTATGATTCATACTCTCTATTTCTCCAAAAAAATGGATTAAGAGATGAATCCAAACAACACTCCTCCTACAAATTCTCAAAATTTAAACCCTCAATTTCCATACCCATATCCAAATCCTTTTTTTCCAAACACACAAAATTTTAATTTCAATTCTCAAACCCCAAATTCTCAATATCAATTTCCACAATCCGTAAATTCTCAATTTCCTTTTCCGTATCCTCAAAATTCTCCATATCAATTTCCATTTCCTCCATTTTCAAGCCCACAATTTGAAACCCAACAATCACTTACTCAAAATTCCCCGCATTCACAAGTGCCTGCTTTTAATAATGCAAAATTTATTGATCTTAATGATGATTACGAGGAAATCGAAGATATTCGAGAAAGTACCGGACAGTGGAAGTGGGTTGAAGATAAACTCTTAATAAGTGCATGGTTAAATGTATCAATTGACCCACTGGTCGGCACTGATCAAAAAGCTGATGCGTTTTGGGAACGAATTCAGCAATATTGTGTAGAAGAAAATCCCAGTGTCATCAAAAGAGGAGTTGTGGCTATAAGAAAAAGGTGGCAACGAATAAATGAAGGTGCTCAAAAATATGGAGCGTGTTTTGAAAAGGCCCAAAAACAAGTCGGAAGTGGTTCAAACTTGAGCAACATAATTGATGCAGCTCATTCACTTCATACAACCACGTACAAGAAGAAGTCTAACTTTGAACCACATTATTTCCAGCTTCATGGACAACCCAAGTGGAGAACTCCGTCATCTACTGATAGTTCTAAAAGAACTAAATTAAGCTCTTCTAGAGCCTACTCATCATCAGGAAATAACGATACACCAACAAGTGAGAATGCTGTTGAATCTCCGGTTCGTCCTATGGGAGTGAAAGCAGCTAAAAGGAAGGGGAAAGGGAAGGCAAGAACAACAGAAGCAGGTGAGGAGTTGGAAGCATTAAATGCAAGTGCATACAAAAAGCTGAACTTAATGGAAGCATTAAATAACATTATGCAAAAAGAAATTGAGACTCGACAAAAAGAAATTGAAGCAAAACAAACTGAGATGGATTTGCAAGTCATTTTGGCAGATACTAGTAAAATGAATGAGGCTCAGCGGAAAGTTCATTCAAAAATGCTTGACAAAATAATGGCAAGAACCTAGTGTTTGTTTTTATTTGTTTGTAATCTAGCCGTTGGAAGCTAGTGTTTATTTTTATTTGTTTGTAATCTAGCCGTTAGAATAAATTCTCTTTTTCCCTTCTATATAAACTACCTTTCTCAGATCTTTAAAATCACTTTCATATGGATCAAACACTAGAAAATTTAACTGAAGGATTTATTGATGAGTTTTGCTTCGACGATACCGAAGATAATCGTCGTCTCGAACTCTATCATGAAATTTATGGTCAAAGCTCAAGATCCATGCCTCAAAAAAGTATATTCAGAAACCGTGAAGCAGGGCATCAACGTCTAGAGAATGATTACTTTTCAGCAAATCCGGTATATCCTGAAGAAACATTCCGACGAAGATTTCGTATGGGAAGGCATGTTTTTCTACGTATTGTGAATGCAATGTCAAATTTCGATCCATACTTTCAACAAAGGGTCGATGCTGTGGGAAGAAAAGGTTTATCACCATTACAGAAATGTACTGCGGCAATGCGTATGTTAGCATATGGAATATCCGCTGACGCTGTTGATGACTACGTTCGTATTAGAGAGAGTACTGCAGTTGAGTGCTTAAAATTTTTTATCTCAAATATCATCATGATATTTTAAAGTGAATACCTGCGAAAGCCAAACTTCGGTGATGTTCAACGACTATTACAGATGGGTGATGCTCGCGACTTTCCTGGTATGATGGGCAGTATAGACTGCATGCACTGGCAATGGAAAAATTATCCTAAAGCCTGAAAGGGAATGTTTATGAGTGGTCACAAAGGAGTTGCAACAATTATACTGGAAGCGGTTGCTTCATCTGATCTGTGGATATGGCATGCATTTTTTGGAGTTGCTGGATCAAATAATGACATAAATGTGTTAGAACGGTCGCCGATATTTAATGATGTGCTAGAAGGTCGTGCTCCAGAGGTAAATTATTCCATCAACGGAAACACTTATAACATGGGATACTACTTAACATATGGAATATATCCTGAATGGGCAACATTCGTTAAAACGATACCACGTCCTCAAAGTGAGAAAAGAAAATTATTTTCAAAATATCAAGAAAGCCAGCGAAAAGACGTCGAACGAGCTTTTGGTGTGTTACAGTCTCGTTTCGCAATTGTGCGTGGTCCTGCACGTTTTTGGGACAAAGCAGATCTTGGAAAAATTATGAGAGCATGCATTATAATGCATAATATGATTGTTGAAGACGAGAGAGACACTTACGCCACGCAATTTGGTCCTTTACCAATTTATGATGATGCAACAAATGGTTTATCTCAACCAAATTTAGGTTAAGAACCATTTATCCCGTATGAAAGGTATATCCAAAATACGTTACAAATGCGCGATAAACGGACACATCGTCAGCTACAAAATGACTTGGTTGAGCACATCTCGCAGTTCCATAATAATCGTTAATTTCTTATTGCACTATTTTTAATTGTTTGTTTCCTCGTGTAATGTTTTTAATTTATTGTTTTTAATTCAGTTGAATGTATTCTCTTTTAATATTAATTTTCTTAAGAATTGATCATTTTAATTTAAATAATTACAATTTAAATATTATTTAACAAATTAAAATTATAATACAAAACACTAGTTAACTTGAACCATAATAAAATATGACAAAGAAGGGCCCGCGAAATGTGGAAAGCGGGCACATGCGCTGGAGGAGTTTGCCCAAATGTTTTATCTTGCCCTGTTTCTCCACCTGGACTGCATGATTTGACATAAAAAGAGGAAATGGGCATGCAGCATTGTAGCTGCTCTTAAGCAACACTCTACTACTGCTACAGATCATCAGACCACTTGATAGTCTCGGGTAGGGGTGTACGGACGAACCGCTCAACCGTATCCAACCGCTCAACTGTATCCAACCGCTCACAACCGAACCGTATTTTGCGAAAAATCATGAAACGCGGGTTGATTGTGAATTTAAATTTTAAAAATCGCTCATTCGCGGTTTGGATGCATTTTTAAATTTTTGAAAATCGCAAAATCGCAACCGCAAATCACAACATATATTTATAATAAAATATATTTCCAAAAATGTAGTTCATATCATATAAATTAATAAGTATACACATTTATTAACTAATTTTAGGTTAATGTTAGGACTTCGTTCATAACATTCACAATAATTATAAGATATATAACCAAACAAATGGAAAATATAATCAACATGTAATTTTTTCATCATTTTCTTTTTTTCTCTCCCGCTTCCATATTTTTGTATATTTTTAATATCCTTGCTCCAAACGGAGAATTAGCTTGTATTTTATTTTTGAATGTAAATTTTTCACTTAACTTAAACTTGAATTTATCAATATTCCGAATTTATTTTTTTGCAAATTATTAATTATTTTAAAATAAGTGGTTGAACCGCAAACCGATCCGAAATAACCGCAAATTCGCAATCACAGATGAAAATTTTCTAAAACCGCTTTTCGCGGTTTTGTTCGACTTTTACCCCTAAACCGATCCGATCCGAACTGCATACACCCCTAGTCTCGGGTGGGAAAAAATAAATTTAAGAAAAGGTTTAGAACAATTGTGTTAATAATAATCTTGGTGATTAAACATTTTTAGTATTATTTTAAAATATTTTGTTGTCTATTTTAATTTATGATTATCGACCATATATTATTTGAAAAAGTTATCTCTTACTAAATTATAATATTAAACTTTTGACAAATAAAATTACAATATAAATTAAGTTAGTTGAAAAAGAATGTATTTCTTACCAATTTTTTTGTAACTGTTTTTTTAACTTTCAATCATTTTTTAACTTATTACACAATAATTTTTAACAAAATTAATAATAACTTTTAGCCTGGATAAGTATACCTAACGTTAAACAGTACTAAAAACTAATGTCCGTCTCAATTTGATAGATAGTCCATAAACAACCCCTCTTAGGATAGGGCGACACAAAATTCCGGTCTGGACCTGAAACCGGACCGGACCGGGTCTACCAGTCCAAGACCTGGACCAGACCGGACATACTCGATCCGGTCTTCGGTCCTTATAATTGAAAAAATCCGGTAATTGATCTCGTCCGGTTCAAGACCTGAAAAAATCTGGTTCAGACCTGAATGAACCTGAATTCATAGATATAATTATTTTATCTTTAATTTATGTCTTATAAGATCATATATAAATATTAAATATTCACCAATATCATATTTTATTGATCCAAGTTAATAGATAATAAATTCATATAATAAAATAGATCGATACTACACTTTAAATTACTAAATTTCGTAATTCATGTAATAAAATATTGATATTCATACTCTTAAGATTTTATATTTACTTTTAAAATAATAAAATATCTACTTACTTTTAAATTTTTATTGACGTACCAAGTAACAAATTTTTTAATATATATAAATTTGAAAAAAAAAAAAAAAATTATATAAATAATTTTTTTATATAAATATTAATTAAACCGGTCCAAACCGGTCCGGTCCCAGTCCAATCCGGATTTTTCCGGTCCGGTCCGGTGTCAAGACCGGATAGCGCCGGTCCGGTCCTCGATCCTAAATTCTGAAAAATCCGGTTTTCGGTCCGGTCCGGATCGGTTCGATCCGGTCTGATTTTTGACCTTTGTGCAGCCCTACTTAAGATTGTACCACTTGATAGTTTTGAACTAGGAAAATATAAAAAAATATAAAATAATATTAGACTTATTTACAATAATTTTTTATGGCGATTGTTAATTAAAACTTAATAGAAAGTTTTTAGAAAAATCTGCGTGGTTATAATACAATTCCAATTTTAAGAAAATGGTTGGACACTCAACTCATAAATTTTGTATTTGGTTAAGATATATGAAAATGAAGAAAATAAAATAAAATTTAAATTATGATATGTATGATTGTTCAAAATTTTCGGTTTCGATCACATTTTGAAAGTAAATGCTTCATTCCTTATTGTCAACATTTTGTTCACCATTTTTATCATATCAATTTACACTCACTTTTTTTCATTAACTTTATTCGAGTCTCCACAATCACACACAATAAAACTGTTTCAAATGCTATATGTTACTTCATGGCCCTGCGTCCCACAGATTGGTAACATTGTTTGTCACTGTGCTTAAAATAAAAGTAAGTTTTATGTCAATTGTTGGTATAATGGTTGAATTCTTTTACCTCTTCTGAAATGTCAAAAGTTTAATTCTTTTACATGTGTGTAATTAATTAATAAAAAAATGAGTTTATATCACATTTATTATTTGTCTAAAATTCTAACAAGCCTGAGACCGCGAGGCTTATCAGCTAAGCTCGGGAACTAAACTTAGAATATAGACACAAAGGCTTCTTATGTAAGCTTGGAGTAATATTTCACAAAAGATTTACAAAATGATATTACACATGATTTGTGATAATTTAATTGATCTGTTGATATGAATGCAGAAACCAATTTTAATTAATACTTTACCATGTCCATTTTGTGAAAAATTTTGTATACAATTTTGTGTATTATTGGGAACATGGCGAAAAGCATTTATAGCTCTACTCTACACAAAAACACTTCGAGAGATTTCTGTAAGTGTTTAATGGAGGATATTGGAAGCAACAACGGGGCAAGTGAACAAGAGAGGATCAGTGCTTTGCCTGATGAACTCATTCATCGCATCCTCTCCTCTGGTGTTGAGCTCCGAAGAACTCCAAGAGTTTGGTCCAAATTTGGACCGAAACTCGGTTCAAATTTGGACCAAACCCCTCTTCAACTTCAACAGTTTGGTCTAAATTTTGGTCCAAGACTCAAAATTTTTATTTAATTATTTTAAGGTCATATAATAATAAATATATTATTTTTATATGATGTAAGATATTATCTTTATATTTTATTATTATTATTAATTACTTGTTTTATTTTAAAATTGTTAATAAATGAATAATAGAATTCTAATTAAACTTCAAATATATATGAAAAATAGTAAACACATTTAGTTATAATTTTTATAATAAAACCGTTAATAAAACATTACATTCAAATAAGAAAAGTACAAATATTAATTAAATCTTAAAACATCGTTAACTAAAGCATCTTCTTCATCTATCTTCTGACTCTAAAGCATGTAACACTAAAGCATCTTCTTCATCTATCTTCTGTTACTCTGATTAGCACATTTTTCTGTTAATTCATCGGCCATATTGATCGGGCAATTACCGTAAGAACAGGGAAGAAAAGGTGTTGACGTTCCCTAGTATCAAATGAATATACATAAAGTTCATTTACAGAGTCTGAAAACCACATATAACCGCTCCGATCATACAATTGAGTTCCTGTCGAAAATCTTTGAATTGTGTTCAACTTCTTGTACTCCTTTTGACTCTTTGGAAGGATCAAAGTTTTAACCGTTGCAACCACTCTAGATCATTGTTCTGAATCAAAGTATTATTACTACGGAAGTTTGGGGGAATTTTTGTGACTTACGACAATCACTGTTGGTATTATGTTTGATTTTTCTTTATCGTCTTCATAACATGCATCATTTGTTTTTGTTCAGTTACTTAGTAGGCCTTTAGAGGTATATTTCCTTGTTGTTTATTTATTTTTAGTTTATTTGCATTTTTATAGTGTCTTGTTATATAGTGTGTATTTTTCATTTTTAAGTTGTGTATTTTTGTGCCATAGAGTTATCTTTGATTGATGGAGTTGGTAAGAAGTAGGGGTGGGGGTGGTGGTGGTGATAGTGGTAATAATTTAGGGAGAAGATTTTCTCGGGAGGGGCAAGGGTCAACTAATGTCTATTTTCGAGTAGGTACGCAGAATGTAGGTTCTCTGACCGGGAATTTTTTGAACTTGTTGATATGTTAAAGAAAAGAAAGGTAGATGTGGTTTGCATTCAGGAAACTAAGTGGAAGGGTGGTAGCACTAAGGAAGCTAACGGGTTTAAATTGTGGTATTCAGGGGTTGGTAATACAAGGAATGGCGTGGGTATTATGATAAGTACGCTCGTGAAGGAGAATGTAGTAGAAGTGAATAGAGTCAGTGATAGGATTACGAAGATTAAACTCGTAGTTAATGAAGAGGTAGTTAATATTGTAAGTGTGTATGCACCCCATATTGGTTTGAGTGAGTTGGCGAGAAAGAATTTCTGGGATTGTTTGGATAAAATAGTTAGATTGATACCTAGGGACTAGAGTTTATATATAGGAGGTGATTTTAATGGTCATATTGGCGAATAGTCGGATGGTTATGTAGACATTCATGGGGGTTTTGGTTTTGGGTCGAGGAGCATGAGTGGGTGGGATCTTTTGGAGTTTGCATTGGCACAAGAATTAGTGATTGTGAATTCTTGTTTTAAAAAAAGGGATGATCATCTGATTACTTTTAGGAATGGAGGTTGTAACTCACAAATAGATTATCTTCTTATGAGAAAAGGCAACATGGATTGTAAAGATTGTAAAGTATTCCCGGGTGAGGCATATACTACTCAACATCGTTTGTTGGTAATGGATATATGTATGAGGAAAAGAGTAGTACACGATAATAGAGAGGTGACACCGAACATTTTATAATCACCTTGGTACAAAAGAGGGTCAAAATGTTATTTATAGATTGGCGAAGGTTAGAGAAAGGAGGAGAAGAAATTTAGGTTTTGTTAAGTGTATAAAGGATAAAATGGACACGTGCTAGTGAAGGATAAGGATATTCGGAACAGATGGCATAACTATTTTAGGGAGTTATTTAATGAGGAGAGAATCGGTGTTAGGGAGATAGGAGTAGATAGTGAGTCTAGCTTTGACTTTGGTGTTCAGCCTTTTTTTAGCAGAGCCGAAGTTAAGGGAGCATTACATAAGATGGGGAGAGGTAAAGCTACGTGGCCGGATCAAATACCTATAGAGGTATGGTTGTGTTTTGGTGAAGAGGGAGAGCAATGGCTAACGAGGTTATTCGACAATATACTTCGGACTAGTGACATACCGCAGGAATAGAGGCTTAGCATGGTAGTGCTGATCTATAAAAATAAGGGAGATGCACAGGACTGTAGCAATTATCGTGGTATTAAACTTTTAAGTCATACTATGAAATTATGGGAAAGAGTGATTGAAACTAGGTTAAGAAGTAAGGTGGAAGTGTCAGAAAATCAATTTGGCTTTATGTCGGGCAGGTCAACCTTGGAAGCAATTCACCTTCTTAGAAAGGTGATGGAGAAATATCGTGCACATAGTAAAGACTTACACTTGGTATTCATAGATTTGGAGAAAACATATGATAGTGTTCCGCGTGAGGTAATTTGGGAAAGTTTGGTGGCTAAAGGGGTGCCATGGATATATATGAGGGCGATACAAGAAATGTATTTTCAGGTAAGAATGTGTGTTCGAACACCGGTTGGGGATACACATTATTTTTCGGTAGGAATAGGACTTCACCAAGGATCCTCGCTAAACCCATTTCTTTTCGCAGTTATAATGGATGATCTAACTAGGGGGATTCAGGATAGTGTACCTTGGTGTATATTATTCGCAGATGATATAGTCCTAATTAATGAGACAAGGGTTGCAGTTAATGTAACATTAGAGCGATGGAGGTATATATTGGAATCTAATGGATTGCGGGTTAGTCGGTCTAAGACGGAATATTTGTGGTGTAACTCTAGTAATCAACCGAATGATGAAGGGGTGGATGTTCTGATGGCCGATCAAGTACTTCCCCCCAAAGATAATTTCAGGTATTTGGGTTCCGTTTTGCATAAGAAAGGGGGGGATAGATGCGGATGTTACACATCGTATCAAATCAGGATGGCTAAAATGGAGGGCTGCTATAGGAGTATTGTGTGATAGGAGGGTTCCTTTCAGAGTAAAAGGAAAATTTTATAGGGTAGCGATCAGACCGGCCTTGTTATACGGGTCAGAGTGCTGGGCATTGAAAAAGGCTCAAGAGTGCAGGTTAGAGGTGGCGGAAATGAGAATGTTAAGGTGGATTTGTGGACGTACCATGTTGGATAGATTGTCAAATGGTTTTTTAGGAATAAATTACGAGTTGCGCCTATTGCAGAAAAAGTGAGGGAAGGTCGAATGCGTTGGTTTGGGCATATTAGGCGAATAAGGGTAGCTGCTCTAGTGCGTAGGGTGGAGGATTTAGTGGTATCGGGATCGAGAAGGAGAGGGAGGCCAAGGAGGACTTTGACTGATCTACTCATGCTGGACTTAAGGGCCCTAAACCTCATTGCTGACATGACCTCAGATAGGAGATCTTGGCGCAGGAGGATTAGGGTGGCAGATTAGTTTGGACTTTCGTAGTTTGCATGTGTAGTTTGTAATTTAGTGCACTTTTTGGTAGCTTGTAATAATTTTCTTTGTCTAGTACTTATACTTAATAAGTTTGGTAGTTTGTTCTCATAGTTATTAATAGTCTTAGTTGCTCGTGTAGGTGCTACAATGTCGCTTTTTAAAGCCATATGACTAATTACATGATATGGTAGATGGGTTGTGTGCTGTTTTAGTTTTTTTTGGACAGGTTTGTGGTAATTCAAATATTTAGTTTGGAGAGTGATCTCCAAGGAAAATATTGCGTTTGAGGCATCAAAAGGAGTGTAAAATGAGAAATAGAAGGGGCTTATGACAATGAACCAATGAACGAAGCTTTTTACGGTAAGTCCCATGTGAAGAAGGCCATGGGCCGAGGTATTGTATCATTATTTATCGTTGCCTCGCTTACTGTACTTATGTTTATGGATCATTACTTACCTAGGAGACACATATTTGTGCACACACACAAACCGGGGGTCTTTTAAGGAAACAGCCTCTTCATTATTTGGAATGAGGGTAAGACTGCGTACGATATACCCTCCCCAGACACTGCCCTAGGCGGTATTATTGGGTACGATTGATTGATTGATTGATAATGATATTTATTTAATTACGTTTAAATATTTTTTAATTTAAATTATTATTTAAATAAATAATAATAATATCCTAATATCGGTTAATTGCATTTATAAATACCCGAAATCAAAACTTTATGTAATAAACTAAAAGAAATACATTAAAATCTACTATTTTAATCTCGGTCCAAATTTGGACCGAGATTTAGGCCACTATTGGGTGAATTTGACCGAAATTGGTCCAAATTTGGACCTTTAGGCCACTCTAGGAGTTGGCCTCAATATCGTAGTTCAAACCAGCATTCTCTCGAAATGATGGGTAAATCTCTGGCGTTCTTTCTCAAATCTAAACTTCACATCCCTCCGTATTATTTTAGCTAGTGATGCTAAATATCTCAACTTCATTACTAGATTTCTTCTTGGTCGTACTCAACAAGTCCAGACCTGCTCTGTTGATTTAGACTTGAATGGTATCAATGAATCTGTTGCTGGCATTGTTTTACTAATCTTATTCCTTGCAGCTACCCGCTGTGTTGACAAACTTCGAATGTCCTTCGTAAAACTTGATTCTTGTTTGAGTTTTCCCGTCTTAAGAAAGCTTTCCCTCAATCAATGTTAATTATGTCTCACTAACAAAATGGAGTTTGCCTTGTTTGACAAGTTTAATTCTCCAAAGTTGAAATCCTCGTATTGAAGAAATTATCTATAGTTTTAACCAATTCAAGTGTTTCATTTGGTAGGATGCTTTGGATTGGTTTACCTTAGGAACCCTGAGTTTGTTTCGATAGAAATACATTTCAGGTAAATGTATTTTTAATCGAGCTTATCACACAACATTGTTTCCTGGTCTAATTTTATCGAAATTAATTTACATTCTAATATATAGTCTTATCTTTATTGCTACTTTACATTACCTTCTAAGGGTCTCTTAAAGGATCCCAATTTCTTCAAGTACCGGTGTTCTCCATATGTTAACCTGAAAGAGCTGTACCTGGTAGATTACCAAGATACGAGTATTCATCCAGCTCTACCGATCCTGTCATAAAGTACTTGTTCAGTAATAAGTCCTCAGGTATGTAAAGTGTCTGCCTTTGCAAATTTATTAACTTTTTTCCGTTTAGTGTAATTATAGAGATGGTGGTATCTGGTGTGTAAAGTTGAAATATCTTTATTTATACTAGCAAAGTTAATACTCATATTAGTTATTGCATGATAAATTAAAGTGTTGGTTCTGTTGCTACTAATAGAAGAATTAACAACCTGGAGTTTCATCACATCTAGGACTAGAACTCCTTTTCAAATGAAATTTAGTGTACTTGATTTCTTTTGACTACATTGTGGACATCGATACGTTTCACCACATCTTGAATCCTTTTTGAATGATATTTAGTATTATCAATTTCTGCGGAGTACATTCTGGACATTGATAGACTACAGTTTTAGACAAATTGAACTTCAAAGAAATATGTTCACAAGACAGGATGCTCCCTGTTTTTGGTAGGATGAACTACACCTATCGTGACTTGCTAGAAAATAGCACCTGACTCCTACTATGATGCCACCACCTTATTGCTCCCTATAAATACTCCCTAACGTTCTATGACTGATTCAAATACTTAACTAAGCTGACAATATCCAACATATTATAGCATTTATTTAATTAACTAAAACATGTTTAGATTAATTCCAACATACACCCCCTTAATCTAAACACTGTCCTGCAACTTTTTAATTACCAACAACTCTCTCATTTTTTTAAACTTAGCTGCTAGCATAGCTTTGGTAAGCACGTCTGCACTCTGCTGTTCTGAACTGATGTGCTTGATCATTATGTCTCCACGTTCCACACAGTTACGAATGAAATGAAACCTCACGTCAATATGTTTGCTCCGACCGTGAAAGACAGGATTCCTTACTAAATCTATTGCAGACCTGTTATCAACAAATAAAATGACTGATTTTGAAGCTTCTCCAGTAACCTGACTTAGTAATTTCTGGAGTCAAATCCCTTGACAAGCTGCTGCAGTTGCAGCCATAAATTCGGCCTCACAAGATGACAAGGCAACACAATGTTGCTTTTGAGATACCCATGCTATCAGACTTTCACTTAAATATAATGCCATTCCCCCAGTGCTTCTACGATCATCACTATTCCCTGCAAAATCACTGTCAGAGTAAATTGATAGCATGTGATTACCAGTCCCTTTCGAGTATATTAGACCATACCCCAGCGTTCCTTTGATATAACGTAGCACTCGTTTCATAGCATTGAGATGTAACGTAGTTGGTCGTTCCATGAATCTGCTTATCATACCAACAACAAACGATATATCTGGCCTCGTGTGGACCAAATAACGCAAGCTTCCTACCAAACTTCTGTACTTTGAAGAGTCCACAGCTTTCCCTGTTTCATCCTTATACAACTGAACTTTAGTTTCCATAGGATACATGAATTGCAATTACTCATACCTGCATTTTCCAATATTTTCCGTGCATAAGTAGACTGCTTCAACTCGATATGTCCCTTCCTCTGATCGACTTCAATACCGAGATAATATGCCAACTTGCCCAAATCAGTCATATCAAACTCTTTGTTCATTTGTTCCTTAAACTAATCAATATTACTCACACTTGTCCCGGTTACTAATAAATCATCCACATACAAACCCACTATCAAAGACTCATTTCCTTCCCTCTTAATATAGACTCATGATCATATGCACACTTCTCAAATCCCAGCTGTTCAAGAAACTTCCTCAGACGTGACTACCAGGCACGGGGAGCTTGTCTCAAACCGTATAGTGCCTTGATAAGTTTATACACCTTATTTTCTTGGCCCTTTACTTCATAACCAATTGGCTGTTACACATAAACCTCCTCTTGAATATTACCATTTAAGAAGGCAGACTTTACATCTAGATGATGAACTTCCCATCCTTTTATAGCAGACAGAGCAAGAAAGAGACGCACAGTCTCCAGCCTTGTGATCGGTGCAAACGTTTCTTCAAAATCCACCCCCTATTTTTGCACGTACCATTTCGTCACAAGACGTTCCTTATACTTGATAATAACTCCTTTTATATCCTTCTTAAGCTTGTATACCCATTTTAACCCAATCGCTTTATGACCAGGTGGCAAATCAGTCAGTTTCCATGTCTTATTTTTCTCAATCGACTCAAGTTCAACCTCCATTGCTCGTTGCCACTCCTTGTTATGTGCTTCTTGATCATACGAGCTAGGTTATTCAACACTTAATAGCAAAAAATCATCTGCTAACTCAATTTCCTCCGTAACATTATACACATCACTTAATAAACGGTAATTCTTCGGTTCTGAACTTGCAGTACTCGACCCTGATTCCTGTTCACCAGTCACTGATCCTTCAGTTGTCGTTCCTCCATAGCTCTGTATAGGTGTGACAGGTTCAACCATCGAGTCTTCCCAACTTGTTTCAGTTGTCTCCTCGACTGAATGTTCAACAACAGAGCTTGATTTTACTCCTGGAAATACCACCTCATTGTTGTTCTTATCTTCCCAAGACCAAAATCTTGATGGATTTTAATCGCAGCGAAGGCATGGTAAAACACTTTTACACATATAAAATCCAAATAAAAGCATATAAATCGTGATTAAAAAATATGAATCGATTACTAACCTTTAATAGCGATCCAAAAGCAACGATCGGAGATCCTTAGCAGCTGCTCCTCAAACGTGAAACACTCCACCGGTATCCACCAAGAATCTGACGTTAAGGAGGAGGAGGAGGTGAAGAGAATTAGGTTTTCTAAAAACTTTTGGGTTGGAATAAAAATAGGGTTTATAATAGTATATTTATAGGCAAAATTTTCAGCTGAAATTTTCCAATAAAATATTATTATTATTAACCCATTTATTATTCTCATTAATAATTAAAACACCTTTTAATTATTAATCCTTTTTCTAAACACTTTAGAAATAATTCTCTCTCTTGATTTAATTTCCAAAATTAAATTCTTAATTAATAATATTAAGAACTTTTCTTAATTAATTTATAATCAATTAAATCTCATTTAATCAATTATAAATAAATTTACCAATTAATTATTTATTTCATAAATAAATAATTATCAGCCATTATTAATTAATTTCTCCACCATTCAATCATTCTCTTTTATGGTGTGACATTGTAGGTTCAATATTAAGCCGGTAGTAGAAATAAATAATAATAAAACTATTTTATCATTATTTATATAAATTCTCTAATTTATTAAATATGATTAATTAATTAATCATATTTATTCTACATCGTGAGGGATACTTCTCAGCATATCGTGACTATCCGGATAATACGAATTCACTGCTTAGAATACCAAGAACCTATTCAGTGAATAGTTACCGTACAATAAACTCCTTCTACCCTACAATATCCTGATTAAATACAAGGCATGGATCTCGTGTCAAGCCTATCTAATTTAATCACTTGCTTTCCATTTACTATGCTTAGTTCTATGCAAATTAGAAACTCCTTTCTAATTTCATTCACTCTGGCCAGAGATTCCTGAACTAGCATAAGTGGATCAGCTTTGAACATTCTCTTCCTTCACTGGAAGGGGTAGATCCTTTATTGATCATACACTATCTTCGTGTACAAATTCTTATACCCAGTAGAGCCCTAATAATTGTCCCTGGAGACTAAGAACTAAACCAAAGCATAGTTCAGTGTACACAAGATGACTATGATGACCTCAAGTCTAAGGATACTTGTACAACTATCACTATGTGAACAACTGCTGACACGTGAGTGAACTCCATCAGTTGTTCAGCTGTGCGAGTCATGTTCAGTGAACTTATTCTATAATAAGCACCTACATACTAGCTATAGTGTCACCACACAAATGTCTATGAGAACAGACATCCTACATAATGAAGCAAGCATAGTATGTACCGATCTTTGCGGATTATTAATTACCAGTTAGTAATCCTATGATCAGAAACTATTTAAGTTTAGAGTTATCATCTTTTAGGTCTCACTATTATGATCTCATCATAATCCATAAAAAGCTTTACTCTAAACTATGGTATATCTTATTTAAACACTTAAATAGATAGAGCCCGTAATAAAAACAAAACAAATCTTTTATTAATATCAATGAAATCAAAACAGATAAAAAGTTATTCCTAAATCCTAATACATGATTGGACTTAGGACATATTCCTTTCAATCTCCCACTTGTACTAAAGCCAATCACTCTGGTATCTAATACCCATCTAGTCTTTATGACGATCAAAGTGACTTTCATAAAGTAACTTTGTGAGTGGGTCTGCTATGTTGTTATGTGTGTCAACTCTATTTCAATATAACACAAGAAATGTTATCGCGCTCCCACTAACCCTTTTGTAGACACATGGTTCATCTACGTTTTTCATAAAACCAAACTCTTTGATTGTCTCATCAAAACGGATGTTCCATCTACGAGAAGCTTGCTTTAAACCACATATGGTTCGCAGCAGCTTACACACTAGGTTTTCATTTCTCTTGGAAAGAAAACCATCTGGCTATTTGCCAGATCTCATAGTCGTAGTAAGCAGCATTCGCAAGCAAAATCCGAACTGATCATAACAGGGCTACAGGTAAAAGGTTTCTTCAAAGTCAATCCATTGCCTTTGTTTAAATTTTTTTGCCACAAGCCTGGCCTTAAAGGTCTCCACCTGGCCATCTGCTCTAATCATTCTTTTATATCCCGTATACATAGATTTCATTTCGGATTTCATGGCACTATGCCATTTCTCTGGGTCAACACTACTCATAGCCTCATTATAGGTCACAAGGTCGTCATCATCAATGAACGACAACTCATTGTTATTCTCAATGACAAGGCCATATTACCTCTCAGGTTGGCGAGACACTCTCCCTGACCTATGAATGGGCTGTTCCACAGAAGGTTGTTCAGTCAGAACAGGTGTTTCCACTTGATCCGTAGTAGTTTGTGCTTCTTGAACTTCTTCAAGTTCAATTTTGCTCCCACTATTTCCTTCAAGGATAAACTCCTTTTCCAAGAAGGTAGCATGTCTGGAGACAAACACCCGATGATCGGTGTAAAAGTAAGACCCTAAAGTCTCTTTAGGATATCCCACAAAACTACATTTTACGGATCGATATTCCAGCTTATCTGGGTCAACTTACTTGACATAAGCTGGACATCCCCAAATCTTAACGTGTTTAAGACTCGGTTTTCTTTCTTTCCATATCTCATACGGAGTTTGAGGAACAGATTTGGAAGGCACCTTATTCAGTAAATATGCTGAGGTTTCCAATGCATAACCCCATAGGAATACTGGAAGATTTGCATAGCTCATCATGGACCGAACTATGTCTAACAAAGTTCGATTTCTCCTTTCAGATACCAATCTGGAGGCGTCCACTGGGAGACTATACCATTTACTTTGAGATAATCCAGAAACTCTCCATTTAAGTATTCACCACCTCGATCTAATCGAAGAATTATAATACTATATTTGGTTTGTTTCTCCACTTCATACTTATACTCTTTGAACTTTTCAAAGGCTTCAGACTTGTGTTTCATCAAACACATATCCGAATCTAGATCTATTATCCATGAAAGTAATGAAGTATGAAAATCCACCCATGGCTTGCATAGACATTGGTCCACATACATCTGTGTGTACCATTCCTAGCAAATTTGCAGCCCTCTCTCCATGTCTACTAAATGGAGACTGCAGTGCCACAATGAAGTGAGATTTTCATCATCCCTTTTCTTTTATTAGTTTGTTCAATCTGAAGTAAATTATGTCACATTTATACAGACCATTATTTAAAGTACCACGTCCATAAAGAATATCATCTCTAAGAATAGAACATTCATTATTCTCAATAATAAATGAAAATCCATCCAAGTCTAACATGGGAATAATATTCCTCACAATCGAGGGAACAAAATAACAATTATTTAAAAAACAATAGTCTTGCCCGTAGGCATATGTAAATGAAATGATTCTACATCTTCAGCAGCAACTCTTGCTCCATTTCCTATCAGTAGAATCACCTCCTCTTCCTCAAGAGTCCTACTTCTCCTTAGTCCCTGCAACAAATTGCAGATATGAGAACCACAGGCGGTATCTAATACCCAAGTAGAAATTTGATTTAATGACATATTCACTTCTATCATGAACATACCTGAATCAGAAGCGGTAGTCTCACTACCCTTCTTCTTCTTCAATTCTGTAAGGTAAACCTTGCAGTTCCTCTTCCAGTGCCCCGCCTTGTTACAGTGAAAGCAAACAACTTTGCTCTTGGGGTCTTCAGCTTTTGGTGGAACCGGCTTTTTCTCACCTACTTTCTTCTTCTTGGAAGGGTTCCTCTTCCTTTTCTTAGGATTGGAACCTTCACCAATTAGAAGAACAGAACTCTTCTTAGGGGGAAAATTCGATTCCGCAGTCTTCAACATGCTGTGGAGTTCAGGAAGGCTGACATCCAACTTATTCATGTGAAAGTTCACAACAAACTGCGAGAACGAACTCGGAAGCGATTGCAAGACCAGGTCTTGGCTCAACTCCCCATCCATGGCAAAACCAAGTTGTCCAAGACGTTCAATCAAATTGATCATCTTAAGTACATGGTCATTCACAGATGATCCCTCAGACATCCTACAACCGAACAGCTCCTTCGATATCTCATATCGAGCTGTCCTCCCTGCCACATCATAAAACTCTTGTAGATGCATGAGGATAGTGTGAGCATCCATATGCTCATGTTGCTTCTGTAGCTCAATGTTCATGGAAGATAGCATGATGCATTGAGCAACATTTGCATCATATACCCATTTACGATACACAACATGTTCATCATTATGTGCATCAATTGTAGGTTCAGTAGGCTTAGGTGAGTCAATCACGTATTCCAGCTTCTCAATCCTGAGAACAATTCTCAAGTTTCGAAGCCAGTCAGCATAATTAGGACCAGTCAACTTATGAGCATCCAGTATGCTCCTGAGTGACAGTGCAGAAGACATAATGTATATTGTAAATCTGTAAGTGATAAACACATAACAACACTTAGCAAATATTCGATTTTATTTTAAAATACTATATGAATCGGGTCTTCATTCATAAGTGGCTCCCACTAGTTTACCTAATTTACTCAACCCCCTACATGAAAAATTAAGCATTCATAATGCTAGTGGGAATAGGGATCCTACATTCCATTACACAACCCCGGTTGTAGCACGAACTGCCATGTAATGTTCAATAGGCAGACAACTCTTGTCAATTACATCTTATGTTATTCCCTAATCAAACTTTAGCCTCTTGAATAATTGAGTCACGGCTGTGGCACGACAAACTCAATATTCTAAGTCAAGTCTAACCCAACATTCCGTACAATTGAATCAGTCCCCAACGGCCCACGGCTGTGGCACGTACCGACCTTTAGATTCTAATTCAATGTACACATCTCTATGTAATAGACAAGTATTTCTTATTTCGAAATCAAAGCCCTCGGCTGTAGCACGAACCGACAATGATTCAAAAATAAGAACTACTTTTCTATCATGTTGGAAGGCTATGACCGACACAAGCCCGTTGTGTCATTGGCCAATTACTACTTGATATTATTTAATTTTAGAGGGATTATATTACGTTACAATCATAATCATATTATAAAGAGATTCTTCCTTTTAAATTAAATATTTCAAATCAATAATCAATAATCAGATGATTCCCAGATCGGGTGGAGCATTGTCAAGAGGCGTCACTTAATAACCCTTTCTTACAGATAGAAATCTGTTGTTGACAGAATCATCCTTTCTCTCATATCGAAAATTCATATTCAATTACGTGTTTCATAAACACAAGAATCTCATGATTGTATTCATAATATTATTATTTAGGTTATGAAACAATTTCACTATACTAGGTTGTCTAACAAACGCCTTATGTTCATTTAAGTTCACCTAAATCTATCATCGCCTGATAAACTAAGCATATATCACATATATCAACATGAATAAACATCAAGGTAGGCATGTTACATCATCTAGCATATTGGTCTAAGCATTATACATCTCTATGTATCACATGAAGCATTTAAAAGCTGTTAAAACAGTTAAAAACAGCTTTAAAACACTTTCGGAAATAAAAACAGTTCAAAACTTTTATATAAACTAAAATTTGATCACTCCATTAGATCCGTCTCGGAAAAACGAATCCAACGATATATTGCACGCCTAAAACGGAGTTACGAAACTCCCAGAAATCATATTTAAAAAAAAAACAGATGGGCTGTAACGCATTACAGGAACGCGTTACTAGCTCTGTAACGCATTCCGGTGATGCGTTACAAGCCTTTTAAGCCATTAAAAGGTGTAACGCATTCCGTGAATGCGCCACAGGGTGTAACGCATTCCCGGAATGCGCGACACCCCCCGCGCGCGCGTGCACCACACGCGCCTGCAGCAGCCGCCTGACAGCTCATTCTCTCGATCGCCGTGCAGCCGTACCTGACATCTGTGTTTCTTTGTCTTCCGTGCATTCAACAGGTAATAGCAGACAACAGCAGATATATACATACTTACAATTTATATATATATGATTATTTAATTATGAATTTAATTACAATAACTTCAAAAATTCATAATAAATAATCTATACATCATAAAATTATGAAAAAAATACCCAGACGATCTACAACACTTGTAGAACCCAGATCAACATTCAAAATTATTCTGAGAAACGATTTCTCATCAGACATAATTAATCCATAATATAACTTGTAAAAATCATAATTAATTCATACAAGCACATAAAATTCTGAAATTTTTACCACAGATCTATATGCATACAACCTATGCTCTGATACCATTGTTGGATTTTAATCGCAGCGGAGGCATGGTAAAACACTTTTACACATATAAAATCCAAATAAAAGCATATAAATCGTGATTAAAACATATGAATCGATTACTAACCTTTAATAGCGATCCAAAAGCAACGATCGGAGATCCTTAGCAACTGCTCCTCAAACGTGAAGCACTCCACCGGTATCCACCAAGAAAACGACGTTAAGAAGGAGGAGGAGGTGGAGAGAATTAGGTTTTCTAAAAACTTTTGGGTTGGAATAAAAATAGGGTTTATAATAGTATATTTATAGGTAAAATTTTCAGCTGAAATTTTCCCATAAAATATTATTATTATTAACCCATTTATTATTCTCATTAATAATTAAAACACCTTTTAATTATTAATCCTTTTTCTAAACACTTTAGAAATAATTCTCTCTCTTGATTTAATTTCCAAAATTAAATTCTTAATTAATAATATTAAGAACTTTTCTTAATTAATGTATAATCAATTAAATCTCATTTAATCAATTATTAAATTTGCCAATTAATTATTTATTTCATAAATAAATAATTATCAGCCATTATTAATTAATTTCTCCACCATTCAATCATTCTCTTTTATGGTGTGACCCTGTAGGTTCAATATTAAGCCGGTAGTAGAAATAAATAATAATAAAACTATTTTATTATTATTTATATAAATCTCTAATTTATTAAATATGATTAATTAATTAATCATATTTATTCTACATCGTGAGGGATACTTCTCAGCATATCGCGACTATCCGGATAATACGAATTCACTGCTTAGAATACCAAGAACCTATTCAGTGAATAGTTACCGTATAATAAACTCCTTCTACCCTACAATGTCCTGATTAAATACAAGGCATGGATCTCGTGTCAAGCCTATCTAATTTAATCACTTGCTTTCCTTTTACCATGCTTAGTTCTATGCAAATTAGAAACTCCTTTCTAATTTCATTCACTCTGGCCAGAGATTCCTGAACTAGCATAAGTGGATCAGCTTTGAACATTCTCTTCCTTCACTGGAAGGGGTAGATCCTTTATTGATCATACACTATCTTCGTGTACAAATTCCTATACCCAGTAGAGCCCTAATAATTGTCCCTGGAGACTAAGAACTAAACCAAAGCATAGTTCAGTGTACACAAGATGACTATGATGACCTCAAGTCTAATGATACTTGTACAACTATCACTATGTGAACAACTGCTGATACGTGAGTGAACTCCATCAATTGTTCAGCTGTGCGAGTCATGTTCAGTGAACTTATTCTATAATAAGCACCTACATACTAGCTATAGTGTCACCACACAAATGTCTATGAGAACAGACATCCTTCATAATGAAGCAAGCATAGTATGTACCGATCTTTGCGGATTATTAATTACCAGTTAGTAATCCTATGATCAGGAACTATTTAAGTTTAGAGTTATCATCTTTTAGGTCTCACTATTATGATCTAATCATAATCCATAAAAAGCTTTACTCTAAACTATGGTATATCTTATTTAAACACTTAAATAGATAGAGCCCGTAATAAAAACAAAAGAAGTCTTTTATTAATATCAATGAAATCAAAACAGATAAAAAGTTATTTCTAAATCCTAATACATGATTGGACTTAGGACATATTCCTTTCAAATCTATCCTCTTGGAATACTACATCGTGACTTACACACACAACACCCTTCTTTAGATCATACAATTTGCTGGCTTTTATTCCCGGTTCCTTTCCCAAATAGATAACCACCTTACTTCGATCGTCCAGTTTTTGTGTGTGCACAGCTGGTACTTTCATGTACCCTAAGCATTCAAACAATTTTATATGCTCCAAGTCTGGTTTGTCCCCTGTCCAGGCCTCATAAGGAGTCCGTCCACGCAACACCCGTGTTGGTAATCGATTAAGGACATAGACTGAATGTCTAACAACCTCACCCCACATTGTTGACGGTAATTTCGCACCCTTCAAGAAACTTCGAGTTATAGCAGCCACCGTACGGTTCCTACGCTCCACTACTCCATTTTGTTGTGGAGTGTAAGGGGCCGTATAGTGTCTTTGTACACCATTATCTTCACAAAAAATTTCAAATTCATTTGAACAAAATTCACCACCTCGATCAGTTCTAAGCACTTTAATTTTCTGATTTGTTTCATTTTCAACACGCAGCTTAAATTTCTTGAATGCACTAAGAGCTTCACTCTTTAATTTCAGCATATAAACCCACATTTTCCTACTATAATCATCAACCAACAAAAGAAAATACCTGTTGCCTGCAGGTGTTGAAGGTGAAATTGGTCCACAAATATCCCCATGAACGAGCTCAAGAATTCCCTTTGCATTAAAATCTGTTTGCGATGGGAACGGTTTCCTCGTTTGCTTTGACATAAGACACCCTTCACACTTTCTCAATATTTGTACCATCTTTGGCAAACCATGTGCCATGTCTTTGGACATCAATTCCATAGCCTGAAAATTGACATGGCCCAACCTAGCATGCCACAACCATGTTTCTTCCTCCATTTTTCCCATTAAACACATAGGAACAGTGTCCTCTAAACTAATTTTATACAACCTATTTTCTGACTTTTTCACCTTCATTAACAGTCGCTCATTTTCATCATAGACCCACAGATAGTCACCACTTAACACCACTCTATATCCATCGTCTTATAGTTGACCCAAACTAATTATATTGTTACACAAACTGGGAATACATTCCTTTAACATTTTCTCCTCTCTGTTTTTGCACTTAAACACCACAGTCCCCTTATTTTTGATGCTTACTGTCGAGCCATCACCAAATTTAACCTCACCAATTATTTTCTCATTGAGATCCTTGAATTTTCCCAACTACCCATCATATGATTTGATGCCCCATTATCTAGATACCAGGCCATCTAGTCCCGTCGCCCTTCAGTGTTCAATTCCAATTCTGGCACCGCTATCTCCTTCTTGAACAGCGTAGCCTCTGTCACTGGTTTCACAATTACAACAACAAGTAATGCAGGTTCATCTGTCTGAAACAACTGAGTCAAATTTGCTTCTTTTTGCACGTCCCTTTGTGCTTCTCTCTCCCTTCGTGGCTTACGACATTCTGCAGCGAAGTGCTATATGCCTGACAATTGAAACAACACACTTTGCTCCTATCTCTCACTGCAACATTTACACCAGTTCGAGTTCCTTCCTTGCCACTTCTCTTTAGCCATTCTTCTCGAGTTAGTAGCAGTTTTCCCTCACTATTCTCCCTTTTCCTCCATTCGTCCTCTGTCAATAGAAACTTTCCTTGACTTGTCTCAACTTGTCCACGAACCCTCTCTTCATGAATTTTCAATGAGCCGACCACCTCTTCTACAGACATCTCCTCCAAGTTGCCAAACTGTTCGATGGTTGATGCTATTTGTACAAACTTGGAGGGAACAACTCTGAGTAACTTTTTCACCACATATGCTTCTCCCAATGTCTCTCCCAATGCTCTAATTTTCGTAGCCAATCCGTTCAATTTCATATAGAACTCATCCAGTTCTTCAGTCTTCTTCATGGTCAAGGCCTCGAATTCACTTTTCAGAGTCTGTGCATTTGCTGCTTTCACCTTATCAGCACCCAAACATATCATCTTAAGGGTGTTCCAAGCTTTCTTCAATGTCTTCTTCTCTGAGAGTGCCAACAAATAGTCCTCAGGAATCCCTTGGTAAATCACCGCCAACGCACGTTTGTCAACCTTATATTCAACAGCTGCCTTGGGATCCTTGGGTTTTATAACCTCCCACACTCCATGTGCCTACATAAAGACTCGCATTTTCATAGCCCATAAGGTGTAGTTGTATTTTGTCAACATCGGGTAGTTCAAGCCAAACGAGTTCTCCTTTACTTTGCTTGTTTCCATTGCAATTGAAACTGGGTTTGTCATGATTGTTTAACAGCTCTAATACCAAATGTAGGAATTAATTTGTGTGTGATATGAATTAGAACACTTAATTAATCAGTTATCGTGACTTACTATGATGCCACCACCTTATTTCTCCCTACAAATATTTCTAACGTTCTATAACTGATTCAAACACTTAAACTAAGCTGACAATATCCAGCATATTATAGCATTTACTTAATTAACTAAAACATGTTTAGATTAATTCTAACATCCCCATATCTTAACGCGTACAAAATTAGCAGTTACTGTTAGAGTATCATGAGTATCTAAGTACGAAAGGCATGCAATTGATATTTGTAAATTAAAACATTCCCGACTCTGACCCCCCTTGGATGATTGCAGATGCCCAATGCAGATGGTAATTAAGATTGTGTATGCGAGACGAAGATCAACCGCAGTTTTAATGCTCTTTTGCCAAGTTTGTGTTGGATTTTAATCGCAGCGGGGGCATGGTAAAACACTTTTACACACATAAAATCCAAATAAAAGCATATAAATCGTGGTAAAAACATAAGGATCGATTACTAACCTTTAATAGCGATCCAAAAGCAACGATCGGAGATCCTTAGCAGCTGCTCCTCAAACGTGAAGCACTCCACCGGTATCCACCAAGAAAACGACGTTAAGGAGGAGGAGGAGGTGGAGAGAATTAGTTTTTCTAAAACTTTTGTGTTTTTGGGTTCCAATAAAAATAGGGTCTATAATAGTATATTTATAGGCAAAATTTTCAGCTGAAATTTTCCCATAAATATTATTATTATTATCCCATTTATTATTCTCATTAATAATTAAAACACCTTTTAATTATTAATCCTTTTTCTAAACACTTTAGAAATAATTCTCTCTCTTGATTTAATTTCAAAAAATTAAATCCTTAATTAATAATATTAAGAACTTTTCTTAATTAATTTATAATCAATTAAATCTCATTTAATCAATTATTAAATTTGCCACTTAATTATTTATTTCACAAATAAATAATTATTAGCCATTATTAATTAATTCCTCCACCATTAAATCATTCTCTTTTTATGGTGTGACCCTGTAGGTTCAATATTAAGCCGGTAGTAGAAATAAATAATAATAAAACTATTTTATCATTATTTATATAAATTCTCTAATTTATTAAATATGATTAATTAATTAATCACATTTATTCTACATCGTGAGTGATACTTCTCAGCATATCGCGACTATCCGGATAATATGAATTCACTGCTTAGAATACCAAGAACCTATTCAGTGAATAGTTACCGTACAATAAACTCCTTCTACCCTACAATGTCCCGATTAAATACAAGGCATGGATCTCGTGTCAAGCCTATCTAATTTAATCACTTTCTTACCATTTACTATGCTTAGTTCTATGCAAATCAGAAACTCCTTTCTAATTTCATTCACTCTGGCCAGAAATTCCTGAACTAGCATAAGTGGATCAGCCTTGAACATTCACTTCCTTCACTGGAAGGGGTAGATCCTTTATTGATCATACACTATCTTCGTGTACAAATTCCTATACCCAGTAGAGCCCTAATAATTGTCCCTAGAGACTAAGAACTAAACCAAAGCATAGTTCAGTGTACACAAGATGACTATGATGACCTCAAGTCTAAGGATACTTGTACAACTATCACTATGTGAACAACTGCTGACACGTGAGTGAACTCCATCAGTTATTCAGCTGGGCGAGTCATGTTCAGTGAACTTATTCTATAATAAGCACCTACATACTAGCTATAGTGTCACCACACATATGTCTATGAGAACAAACATCCTTCATAATGAAGCAAGCATAGTATGTACCGATCTCTGCGGATTATTAATTACCAGTTAGTAATCCTACGACCAGGAACTATTTAAGTTTAGAGAGATCATCTTTTAGGTCTCACTATTATGATCTCATCATAATCCATAAAAAGCTTTACTCTAAACTATGGTATATCTTATTTAAACACTTAAATAGATAGAGCCCGTAACAAAACAAGTCTTTTATTAATATCAATGAAATCAAAACAGATTACATAAAAAGTTATTCCTAAATCCTAATACATGATTGGACTTAGCACATATTCCTTTCAATCTCCCACTTGTACTAAAGCCAATCACTCTGGTATCTAATACCCATCTTGTCTTTATGACGATCAAAGTGACTTTCATAAAGTAGCTTTGTGAGTGGGTCTGCTATGTTGTTATGTGTGTCAACTCTAATTCAATACAACACAAGAAATGTTATCGCGCTCCCACTAACCCTTTTGTAAACGCATGGTTCATCTACGTTTTTGATAAAATCAAACTCTTTGATTGTCTCATCAAAATGAATGTTCCATCTTTCGAGAAGCTTGCTTTAAACCACATATGGTTCGCAGCAGCTTATACACTAGGTTTTCATTTCTCTTGGAAAGAAAACCATCTGGCTATTTGCCAGATCTCATAGTCGTAGTAAGCAGCAATCGCAAGCAAAATCTGAACTGATTATAACAGGGCTACAGGTAAAAGGTTTCATCAAAGTCAATCCATTGCCTTTGTTTGAATTCTTTTGCCACAAGCCTGGCCTTAAAGGTCTCCACCTGGCCATCTGCTCTAATCATTCTTTCGTATACCGTATACATAGATTCCATTCCGGATTTCATGACACTATGCCATTTCTCTAAGTCAACACTACTCATAGCCTCATTATAGGTCACAGGGTCGTCATCATCAATGATCGACAACTCATTGTCATTCTCAATGACAAGGCCATATTTCCTCTCAGGTTGGAGAGACACTCTCCCTGTTCTATGAATGGGCTGTTCCACAAAAGGTTGTTCAGTCAGAACAGGTGTTTCCACTTGATCCGTAGTAGTTTGTGCTTCTTGAACTTCATCAAGTTCAATTTTGCTCCCACTGTTTCCTTCAAGGATAAACTCCTTTTCCAAGAAGGTAGCATGTATGGAGACAAACACCCAATGATCGGTGCAAAAGTAATACCCTAAAGTCTCTTTAGGATATCCCACAAAACTACATTTTACGGATCGATATTCCAGCTTATCTGGGTCAACATACTTGACATAAGCCGGACATCCCCAAATCTTAACGTGTTTAAGACTCAGTTTCCTTTCTTTCCATATCTCATACAGAGTTTGAGGAACAGATTTGGAAGGCACCTTATTCAGTAAATATGCTGAGGTTTCCATTGCATAACCCCATAAGAATACTGGAAGATTCTCATAGCTCATCATGGACCGAACTATGTCTAACAAAGTTCGATTTCTCCTTTCAGATACCAATCTGGAGGAGTTCACTGGGAGACTATACCATTTACTTTGAGATAATCTAGAAACACTCCATTAAAGTATTCACCACCTCGATCTAATCGAAGAATTATAATACTATGTTTGGTTTGTTTCTCCACTTCATACTTATACTCTTTGAACTTTTCAAAGGCTTCAGACTTGTGTTTCATCAAACACATATCTGAATCTAGATCTATCATCTATGAAAGTAATAAAGTATGAAAATCCACCCATGGCTTGCGTAGACATTGGTCCACATACATCTGTGTGTACCATTCCTAGCAAATTTGCAGTCCTCTCTCCATGTCTTCTAAATGGAGACTGCAGTGCCACTATAAAGTGAGATTTTCATCATCCCTTTTCTTTTATTAGTTTGTTCAATCTGAAGTAAATTATGTCACATATATACAGACCATTATTTAAAGCACCACGTCCATAAAGAATATTATCTCTAAGAATAGAACATTCATTATTCTCAATAATAAATGAAAATCCAGCCAAGTCTAACATGGGAATAATATTCCTCACAATCGAGGGAACAAAATAACAATTATTTAAAACAATAGTCTTGCCCGTAGGCATATGTAAATGAAATGATTCTACATCTACAGCAGCAACTCTTGCTCCATTTCCCATCAGTAGAATCACCTCCTCTTCCTCAAGAGTCCTACTTCTCCTTAGTCCCTGCAACAAATTGCAGATATGAGAACCACAGGCGGTATCTAATACCCAAGTAGAAATTTGATTTAATGACATATTCACTTCTATCATGAACATACCTGAATTAGAAGCGGTAGTCTCACTACCCTTCCTCTTCTTCTTCTTCTTCAATTCTGCAAGGTAAACCTTGCAGTTCCTCTTCCAGTGCCCCACCTTGTTACAGTGAAAGCAAATAACTTTGCTCTTGGGGTCTTCAGCTTTTGGTGGAACCAGCATTTTCTCACCTACTTTCTTCTTCTTGGAAGAGTTCCTCTTCCTTTTCTTAGGATTGGAACCTTCACCAATTAGAAGAACAAAACTCTTCTTAGGGGGAAAATTCGATTCCGCAGTCTTCAACATGTTGTGGAGTTCAGGCAGGCTGACATCCAACTTATTCATGTGAAAGTTCACAACAAACTGCGAGAACGAACTGGGAAGCGATTGCAAGACCAAGTCTTGGCTCAGCTCCCCATCCATGGCAAAACCAAGTTGTCCAAGACGTTCAATCAAATTGATCATCTTAAGTACATGGTCATTCACAGATGATCCCTCAGACATCCTACAACCGAACAGCTCCTTCGATATCTCATATCGAGCTGTCCCCGCCATATCATACCACTCTTGTAGATGCATTAGGATAGTGTGAGCATCCATATGCTCATGTTGCTTCTGTAGCTCAATGTTCATGGAAGCTAGCATGATGCATTGAGCAACATTTGCATCATCTATCCACTTATGATACACAACATGTTCATCATTATGTGCATCACTAGCAGGTTCAGTAGGCTTAGGTGAGTCAATCACGTATTCCAGCTTCTCAATCCTGAGAACAATTCTCAAGTTTCGAAGCCAGTCAGCATAATTAGGACCAGTCAATTTGTGAGCATCTAGTATGCTCCTGAGTGATAGTGCAGAAGACATAACGTACAAAGTAAATCTGTAAATGATAAACACATAACAACACTTAGCAAATATTCGATTTCATTTTAAAACACTATATGAATCGGGTCTTTATTCATAAGTGGCTCCCACAAGTTTATCTAATTTATTCAACCCCCTACGTGAAAAATTAAGCATTCATAATGCTAGTGGGAATAGGGATCCTACATTCCATTACATAACCCCGGCTGTGGCAAGAAACGCCATGTAATGTTCAATAGGCAGACAACTCTTGTCAATTACATCTAATGTTATTCCCTAATCAAACTTTAGCCTCTTGAATAATTGAGTCACGGTTGTGGCACGACAAACTCAATATTCTAAGTCAAGTCTAACCCAACATTCCGTACAATTGAATCAGTCCCCAAAGGCCCCGGCTGTGGCACGTAACGACCTTTAGATTCTTATTCAATGTACACATCTCTATGTAATAGACAAGTATTTCTTATTTCGAAATCAAAGCCCTCGGCTGTGGCACGAAATGACAATGATTCAAAAATAAGAACTACTTTTCTATCATGTTGGAAGGCTATGACCGACACAAGCCCGTTGTTTCATTGACCAATTACTACTTGATATTATTTAATTTTAGAGGGATTATATTACGTTACAATCATAATCATATTATAAAGAAATTCTTCCTTTTAAATTAAATATTTCAAATCAATAATCAGATGATTCCCAGATCGGGTGGAGCATTGTCAAGAGGCGTCACTTAATAACCCTTTCTTACAGATAGAAATCTGTTATTGACAGAATCATCCTTTCTCTCATATCGAAAATTCATATTCAATTACGTGTTTCATAAATACAAGAATCTCATGATTGTATTCATAATATTATTATTAAGGTTATGAAACAATTTCACTATACTAGGTTGTCTAACAAACGCTTTATGTTCATTTAAGTTCACCTAAATCTATCATCGCATGATAAACTAAGCATATATCACATATATAAACATGAATAAACATCAAGGTAGGCATGTTACATCATCTAGCATATTAGTCTAAGCATTATACATCTCTATGTATCACATGAAGCATTTAAAAGCAATTAAAAACAGTTAAAAATAGCTTTAAAACACTTTCGGAAATATAAACAGTTCAAAACTTTTATATAAACTAAAATTGATCACTCCATTAGATCCGTCTCGGAAAAACGAATCCAACGGTATATTGCACGCCTAAAACGGAGTTACGAAACTCCCAGAAAATCAATTTTAATGTAAACAGTCGGGCTGTAACGCATTATAGGAACGCGTTACAAGCCCTGTAACGCATTCCGGTGATGCGTTACAACCCTTTTAAGCCATTAAAAGGTGTAACGCATTCCGTGAATGCGCCACAAGGTGTAACGCATTCCCGGAATGCGCGACACCCTTTTTTTTCTTTTGCAGCAGCCGACAACTGTTCTCGATCGCCGCGCAGCCGTCCTTCTCTGTCTTCTTCCGTGCATCACAGATAATAACAACAGACAAACAACAGTACAAACAGATATATTGCAGATATATATATATATACAACTTAATATACATATATATATACTTATTTAATTACGAATTTAATTACAAGAACTTCAAAAATTCATAATAAAAAATCTATACATCATAAAATTATGAAAAAAATACCCAGACGATCTACAACACTTGTAGAACCCAGATCAACATTCAAAGTTATTCTAAGAAACGATTTCTCATCAGACAAAATTAATCCATGATATAACTTGTAAAAATCATAATTAATTCATACAAGCACATAAAATTCTAAAATTTTTACCACAGATCTATATGCATACAACCTATGCTCTGATACCATTGTTGGATTTTAGTCGCAGCGGGGGCATGGTAAAACACTTTTACATACATAAAATCCAAATAAAAGCATATAAATCGTGGTAAAAATATAGGGATCGATTACTAACCTTTAATAGCGATCCAAAAGCAACGATCGGAGATCCTTAGCAGCTGCTCCTCAAACGTGAAGCACTCCACCGGTATCCACCAAGAAAACGACGTTAAGGAGGAGGAGGAGGTGGAGAGAATTAGTTTTTCTAAAACTTTTGTGTTTTTGGGTTCCAATAAAAATAGGGTCTATAATAGTATATTTATAGGCAAAATTTTCAGCTGAAATTTTCCCATAAATATTATTATTATTATCTCATTTATTATTCTCATTAATAATTAAAACACCTTTTAATTATTAATCCTTTTTCTAAACACTTTAGAAATAATTCTCTCTCTTGATTTAATTTCCAAAAATTAAATCCTTAATTAATAATATTAAGAACTTTTCTTAATTAATTTATAATCAATTAAATCTCATTTAATCAATTATTAAATTTGCCAATTAATTATTTATTTCACAAATAAATAATTATTAGCCATTATTAATTAATTCCTCCACCATTAAATCATTCTCTTTTTATGGTGTGATCCTGTAGGTTCAATATTAAGCCGGTAGTAGAAATAAGTAATAAAAAAACTATTTTATCATTATTTATATAAATTCTCTAATTTATTAAATATGATTAATTAATTAATCACATTTATTCTACATCGTGAGGGATACTTATCAGCATATCGCGACTATCCGGATAATATGAATTCACTGCTTAGAATACCAAGAACCTATTCAGTGAATAGTTACCGTACAATAAACTCCTTCTACCCTACAATGTCCCGATTAAATACAAGGCATGGATCTCGTGTCAAGCCTATCTAATTTAATCACTTGCTTACCATTTACTATGCTTAGTTCTATGCAAATCAGAAACTCCTTTCTAATTTCATTCACTCTGGCCAGAGATTCCTGAACTAGCATAAGTGGATCAGCCTTGAACATTCGCTTCCTTCACTGGAAGGGGTAGATCCTTTATTGATCATACACTATCTTCGTGTACAAATTCCTATACCCAGTAGAGCCCTAATAATTGTCCCTAGAGACTAAGAACTAAACCAAAGCATAGTTCAGTGTACACAAGATGACTATGATGACCTCAAGTCTAAGGATACTTGTACAACTATCACTATGTGAACAACTGCTGACACGTGAGTGAACTCCATCAGTTGTTCAGCTGGGCGAGTCATGTTCAGTGAACTTATTCTATAATAAGCACCTACATACTAGCTATAGTGTCACCACACAAATATCTATGAGAACAGACATCCTTCATAATGAAGCAAGCATAGTATGTACCAATCTCTGCGGATTATTAATTACCAGTTAGTAATCCTATGACCAGAAACTATTTAAGTTTAGAGTTATCATCTTTTAGGTCTCACTATTATGATCTCATCATAATCCATAAAAAGTTTTACTCTAAACTATGGTATATCTTATTTAAACACTTAAATAGATAGAGCCCGTAACAAAACAAGTCTTTTATTAATATCAATGAAATCAAAACAGATTACATAAAAAGTTTAGAGTCACATCATATGACGTTGACACTCCTCTTGGCACCCTCCATTAGAGTTGCTCTTATGAACTAAACATCCCGCTTATATATTTTTATCTGCCATATTTTACTTCTAATTTTATTTCTTGAAAGGAACTAAATCATGCGATTCTATAAAATTAAATTATTAAGAACCATCTAATCTGAACAAACAGAGCCGGCAAATACACACATCGATTCATCGATATACACACACATCGATTAATCGATTCGATATACACACATCACAATTGTCTCTTCCGACTTCCGAGTATAATCAGCTTAGATTCCATTCGATTTGTTTGATTAAGGTAAATCCCTCAACCACTAAATTGATCTAATTTGCGAGATTTTCGAATCTAATTGAGTGTTGATTTGCCTTTTGGTATTAGTTTCTCAATTTATAGTGATATAAGTTTCCAATTTCTTCACTTTGTGTGATTCCTCTCTATCAAAATTAAAATTAAGTAAGAAAAGTCTTGTCATCTGACATGTTAGACTCTGTGAGATTATAATCTCTTCTTTATTTTGGTGCAAGTTATTGTTTTGATTGAATGGGTTTTAGCACATAAACGCAACAAAAAATGTAAATTAAATCTTAAAAATCGAAACCCTCAGTAGGATCCATGCGAAAAATAATATTTAATTCGTAGTTCAGTATGTTTACCTTAAGAAGCTTTACGTTAATGGAAAGATGGAGGTCTTGAATGATCACCACGTAGCTCGTCGTCTTTCACGATCTACGCCTCGAAGGTATCCACACGAATGATCGCCCGGAGGATGGGTATGTACTAGCACGTTCTTGAGGCCGCCTTCTTGCTCTCTCTATCTCTCTTCAAGCTGCTAGGGTTTATATTTTATCAAATAAAACGTATAACCCTAATTATATTAGAAAAAAGATATTATATATGTAAGAGTTAATGGGTCTCCAACCTTAAACTGAATTTTAGAGTTATTATTATTATTAAATTCGAAATTTTAATTATTGTATTATTAAGTCTCACTTAATCATTCAATAACTTAATTTCGGATTTAATATTAAAATTCGAATTTTCTATTTATTTAATTAATTAAGTCACACTTAATTAATAACAAATAACTCGAATTACTTACATTTAATTTAAATCCGAATTTAAATTAAATAATCCTCCAATCATTCTTTGTGCGACCCTTTAGGTTATTATTATGTTGGCAACAATTTTAAATCTAATTTAAAATCATAAACAATGAGCGACATCTAGTAATACATCATTGTTACCCAAGTAATAATAATTAAATCGGTGATCAATTAAACCTTTCGTGAATAGTGTATAATGTAATATAATCCATTTAGCCTTATATTATAGATCAAACTCGAGGCATGCATTGTGTCATCCTCTGTTAACGTTCAATCCTTCTTTCCTTGATCAATGAGTAAACTATTAAATAAATCAGTATTTGAGCACGACCATGCATTTTATAGTCTTACTCAATCAAGAGGCCAATAATATCACTCCTTTAATAAAGGAGGGCTAAATCCCATCTAGATCATTCATATATCTCATACGATTCATAATTTACCCAATGTCTATTTTTATTATTACCCGGTCAAGGATAACTTTTAATAGTATCAAAGTATATTAATTCTTGTATAGAAATATAATGATTTCAGGTCAAAGGACCAATACATCATTATCATTATGAGATTAACTTATGACACTATAAACATGTAGTATCTCACAACGGCTCAATCCAGCACCACGTATTTAATACATGTGCCTGTGTTTTGACTTTAGTATCACCATACCTATGATCAATGAGATGTGATCATCAGCCAACAAACACACTAGTCTCAATGTATTTATTATCGTCCCTTAACAATAATACTTGACTAGGGACCTTTAGGAATATCAATACTATTCTCATAATCTCATTTCTAAGTCACGTACTTAGAGATATAGATTTACATATCATATTCCAAGGACATTTATTAATCTAACATCTTATCGATGAAAATAAAGATATAATAAATTACTAAAGAATAATCCATTTAATCATAATTAATAATCCAAATGTTTCATAATATAAACATAATAGTGTTGTCTCTAGGGCACAAACACTAACATTGATTACATTGTTCATTCGTCGTACTCTCTGTCTTTTCAATGGATAAACAACAAACATACATGCAAGAAATAGAGGAGGCTTTTGCAGCGGTCCAACTAGAGGAGGAGGAACAGGGTGGACTCTGCTATGAAAATACAAATGATGGATTAAGCGAGATCAATACAAGGTGGTGTCTGGTTGGACGTTTTCTTACTGACTTTCATATAGATTTCCAAGCCATGCAGCACAAGATGACATCTCTATGGCATCCGGGAAGATGATTGTATGTTAAACAACTGGATTATAACAGGTTTCTTTTCCAGTTCTATCATGAAATAGATATCAGGAGAGTCATGGAAGGGAGCCCCTGGTCGTTTGGCCGTTTTCATATGGTAATGGAACGATTAAAAGATGGAGACAACCCTAGAACACTGGAGATTAATAAGATTAATTTATGGATTCAGCTATACGGTATGTCTGCAGGATTCATGTCACAACGAGTGGCTACTGATATTGGTAATTACGTTGGTACATATGTTGATGGAGATCCCAATAATTTTGTGGGAGTCTGGAAAGAGTACCTAAGGATTCGAGTAACTTTGTCACTAGATAATGTTGGGCTTCGCTGAGCAGGCCTACCTCCACATTAGTAAGATATTGTCCGCTTTGGGTCGAGCCTGCACGGGTTTGGTTTTGGGCACCTCCCAAAAGGCCTCATACTAATTGGAGTTATCTGGCTGCTTATATTCTAGCAAACTGCCCCTCCCACAAATGATGTGGGACAACTCCTAACAATCCCCCTTCACACATCGGGCCTGACACCTGTCGATTTTGCCTCCTTCAGTGTGACCAGGCTCCCTCTCGACCCATACTAAAAGCCCATCTGGCTATCTGCTCCCCCTAGGACCATAGTGGCAGGCCCGTCTGCTTTTCCTTGAGCCCATTTTGGGGCAAGCCCATCTGCCTCTTCCTAGGTCACTTCTGGAGCCCATCTGAGATTGTTATGGGCCGTTTATAACCTGAAGCTCTGATATCACTTGTTGGGCTTGCTGAGCAGACCTAACTCCACATTAGTATGATATTGTCCGCTTTGGGCCGAGCCTGCACGGGTTTATTTTTGGGCACCTCCCAAAAGACCTCATACTAATTGGAGTTATCTGGCTGCTTATATTCTAGCAAATTACCCCTCTCACAAACGATGTGGGACAACTTCTAACAATCTCCCCCTTCATATATCGGGCCCGACACCTTTTGATTCTTCCTTCTTCAGTGTGACCAGGCTCCCCCTCGACCCATACTGAAAGTCCATCTGGCTATCTGCTCCCCCTAGGCCCATACTGGAAGGCCTGTCTACTTTTCCTTGAGCCCATTCTGGGGCAAGCCCATTTGCCTCTTCCTAGGTCACTTTTGGAGCCCATCTGAGATTGTTATGGACTGTTTTATAACCTGAAGCTCTGATACCACTTATTGGGCTTGCTGAGCAAGCCTAACTCCATATTAGTATGATATTGTCCGCTTTGGGCCGAGCCCGCATGGGTTTATTTTTGGGCACCTCCCAAAAGGCCTCATACTAGTGGAGTTATCTAGCTGCTTATATTCTAGAAAACTGCCCCTCCCACAAACGATGTGGGACAGCTCCTAACAATCTCCCCCTTCACATATCGGGCTCGATACCTGTCGACTCTGCCTCCTTTAGTGTGACCAGGCTCCCCCTCGACCAATACTGGAAGTCCATCTGGCTATCTAGCTCCCCTTAGACCCATACTGGAAGGCCCATCTTCCTCCCCCATTAGCCCATCTTGAGGTAGCCCATCTGTCGCTTCCTATGTTCATTCTGGAGCCCACCTGAGATTGTTATGGACCGTTTATGACCTGAAGCTCTGATACCAGTTGTTGGGCTTGTTGAGCAGACATAACTCCACATTAATATGATATTGTCCGCTTTGGGCCGAGCCCGCTCGGGTTTATTTTTGGGCACCTCCCAAAAGGCCTCATACTAATTGGAGTTGTCTGGCTGCTTATATTCTAACAAACTGCCCCTCCCACAAACGATGTGGGACAACTCCTAACAATCTCCCCCTTCGCACATCGGGCCTGACACCTGTCGATTCTGCCTCCTTCAGTGTGATCAGGCTCCCCCTCGACCCATACTGAAAGTCCATCTGGCTATCTGCTCCCCTTAGGCTCATACTGGAAGGCCCGTCTGCTTTTCCTTGAGCCCATTCTGGGGCAAGCCCATCTGCCTCTTCCTAGGTCACTTCTGGAGCCCATCTGAGATTGTTATGGACCGTTTTATAACCTGAAGCTCTGATACCACTTGTTGGGCTTGCTGAGCAGCCTTAACTCCATATTAGTATGATATTGTCCGCTTTGGACCGAGTCCGCACGAGTTTGTTTTTATGCACCTCCTAAAAGGCCTCATTCTAATGGAGTTATCTGGATGCTTATATTCTAGCAAACTTCCCCTTCCATAAACGATGTGGGACAACTCCTAACAATCTCCCCCTTCATACATCGGGCCCGACACCTGTCGATTCTGCCTCCTTCAGTGTGACCAGGCTCCCCCTTGACCCATACTAAAAGTCCATCTGGCGATCTGCTCCCCTTAGGCCCATACTGGAAGGCCCGTCTGCTTTTCCTTGAGCCCATTCTGGGGCAAGCCCATTTTCTTCTTCCTAGGTCACTTCTGGAGCCCATCTGAGATTGTTATGGACCGTTTATAACCTGAAGCTCTGATACCATTTGTTGGGCTTGCTGAGCAGCCTTAACTTCACATTAGTATGATATTGTCCGCTTTGAACCGAGTCCGCACGGATTTATTTTAGGTCACTCCCAAAAGGCCTCATACTAATTGGAGTTATCTGGCTGCTTATATTCTAGCAAACTGCCCCTCCCACAAATGATGTGGGACAACTACTAACAGATAACCCTATTAAACGGAGAATGAAGCTCAGGAAATCAGAAAAGGAATGATGTTGGGTTAATTTCCAGTATGAAACTATTCCCACCTTTTGTTTCATATGCGGAATGATCGGTCATGGTGAAAGGTTTTGTGACAGAGTTTTTGATACTCTAATGGAGAAAATCGAGAAACCATATGGAGCCTGGCTTCGTGCAGATTCAAGGAGGAAAACCTATATGATGGGATCAAAGTGGCTTCATAGTGGTGGTGCTTCTCAGGTGAATAATTATGGGGGTAGAGGCGATGTAACTGCGGGTACGCACAATCCCGTAAAAAATGCATTGGTTCAACAAACTAGCGCCAATTCAGGATACGGTTCACAAGGAAACATGACAACTTGGGGAGAAATGGAAGGTGAAATCACTGAAATGTCGGGGAAGATAAATCATAATATCCCTAGTCAGATATTCATACAAAATTCAAGTTTAAGTTTGGAGGGAAACACTAATGGGCCGGATACTGCTGAGTTAAATGTTTTGGACTCAAAATGACGTAGAATGGACCCTGTCCACAATACTGTTACACTTAAAAATCAGACCCACAACACGAGTACGGAGATACTGATGACAGATTCCACTGAAATAAAAAATGGATTATTGGTTGGTGCTGCTTCGCAGACCCGCCAGTCATCATGAATGCACTAGCTTGGAACTGGCAGGGCTTGGGTTCACCTGGAAAGATTCAGTTCCTTCAAGAAGTAACCCATAGTGAGAAGCCGTCGTTTGTCTTTCTTTGTGAAACTATAAGTCGTTATGAGAAAATGGAAAAGCTATGTAGTAAGTTAGGGTTTAAATTTTTATTGTTGTTGAGCCTCAAGGGAAAAGTGGAGGAATTGCTCTATTCTGGAAAAATGTAGAGGCTGTGAACCTGTTAAGTTTTTCTCGTTCCCACATTGATATTTCTGTATATGGGGCGGAATCAAAAAGCTGGTGTTTGACAGGTATCGATGGAGAGCCTGCAAGGACACAAAGGTTTAAAATGTGGGAGCTTTTAAAGAACTTATCTCGTGATGCGAATCTACCTTGGTGTGTAATGGAAGATCTCAACAATGTTACATCTCAAACAGATAAGAGGGTGGTCCTCCATACCCAGATCATCTTATTGAGGGATTTAACGACTGTTTTCACGAAGCTAATCTTCATGAACTTGATATAATAGGTCACCAGTTTACATGGGAAAAAGGACGAAACACGGATCATTGGGTGGAGATTAGACTGGATCGGGTGTTAGAAAATACGCAGTGATTAAATGTTTTCGATATGTCTAAAGTCCACAATTTGCAGGGCTCCCCATCAGACCATAGCCCGCTGCTGTTATGTCCGGAAATGCAGTTGAGAAGAAATAAGAGAAGGCCATTTCGGTTTGAGAACGCTTGGCTTACCGAACCAATGTGCTCTCAAATCATTAAAGATTGTTGGGAGGAGGAGGAAGACAACACTATTCTTCAAAAACTGAGTAAGTGTGCAGAGAGTTTGAATGTATGGGGAAAAGAAATTATAGGTTCTTTTAGTAGCCGTATCAAGGATTGTAAAGCCAAGCTAAAGTTGCTGCGCGGTAAACGTGATGCATGGTATGTTGCAGAATTTGAGAACACTAGACAACAACTGTTCTTAGTGCTCGATCAGAAGGAAATCTTCTGGAGGCAAAGATCTAAACAACTATGGTTACAAGCAGGGGAGAAGAACACCAAGTATTTTCATGCTTCTTGTAAAAAGAGGAAACGTAATAATCATATTCAAAAACTCAAGAATGCAGATGGAGCTTGGGTTGACTAGGACCGTGGTTTGCAAGATTTGATTAGGAAGTATTTTCAGCACTTATTTACTGAGGAGAAGACTCATAGTGAGATGGTGTTAAATTGTATCTCAAAAAATGTATCGGAGCAACAGAATTCAGAGCTGCTAAACGTTGTGACCGATAAGGAAGTGAAAGATGTTGTGTTTCATATGCACCCAGATAAAGCGTCGGGACCAGATGGCATGACCCCGGCTTTTTTTCCAGAAAAATTGGAATACAGTAGGTGAGGCAGTAGTGTAAATGGTAAGGGATTTTTTGCGATATGGGTTCTCATGGAAATATTACTAATATTGTTGTTATCCCTAAAAAGAGAAACCCATCTATGCTGTCAGAGTTGAGACCTATTGCTTTGTGCAATGTGGTGATGAAAATAATTACTAAAATAAACGCAAATCGTCTCAAGTGTGTGCTGGATTCGGTGATCTCAGACACTTAGAGTGCTTTCTTGCCGGGCAGATTAATTACTGACAATATCATGATGTCCTTTGAGGTCATGCATTATCTGAAAAGGAAGAAATTTGTAAAGATGGTTTTATGGCTCTTAAGTTGGATATGTCCAAGGCGTACGATCGCATCAAATGGAAGTTCCTGCAAGAAATGCTTCTTCGAATGGGTTTCGATAGTTGGTGGACTCATCTTGTTTTATAATGTGTGTCAACAGCTGACTATACCATTATTCATGCCGAGCACGAAATAAGTCCAATTAAGCCAAGTCGTGGCCTACGACAAGGAGATCATCTATCTCTTTACCTCTTCATTATCTGCGCTGAAGGTCTGACTGGGTTGATTAGGTAGTATGAAACTATAAAATGGTTGCATGGGATAAAAATTTGCAGAAATTCCCCGCCCATCAGTCACATGCTATTTGCTAATGATAGCTATATTTACTGCAAGGCGGAGTCAGAAGAAGCGAGGAAGGTGTTGGAGTTATTGTCGATATATATGCTTCAGGCCAACGAGTTAATAGAGGTAAATCCACTATTTTCTTTAGTGCAAATGTTATTCCATATAACAAGGATGAGCTCTGTCAGGTGCTTCAAATTCCTGAGGCAGATATTCCTTCAAAGTACCTGGGTTTACCAAATCTGTTAGGCAAGAACAAGACTGCAATCTTTGGCAACTTGAAGGACAAAGTCAATGCCAGTATCCATAGCTGGAATGAAAAGAAAGTGTCTAAACCAACAAAAGAAATCCTTATTAAAACAGTGGCTCAAACCTTACCTTCTTATGCCATGAATGTCTTCCTTCTCCCATTAGAGCTTGTTCGTGATATGGAAAAAGCAATGGTAAAGTTCTTTTAGAATACTTCACAGAAAAATAACTCCAAAATCACATGAATGGCCTGGGAAAGAATGTCCCATCACAAGCATGCTGGTGGTTTAGGTTTTAAAAGCTTACGAGATGTAAACCTTTCGATGTTGGGGAAACAATGCTGGCGTTTTATTACTAATCCAGAAAGTCTGGTGGCCCGAACTTATAAAGATAAATACTTTGCCAACACAGAATTTATGGAAGCAAATCTAGGGAGTAGTCCTAGTTTTATCTGGAGAAGTATCATGGAAGCGAGACAAGTGATTTCTTCAGGGTCGTGTTGGAGGATTAGCACAAGCATGGAGATACAAATCACCGGACAACCTTGGCTGAATAATGTTGATAATCCTTATATTTCTTTTAATACACCATCATTGTTAAATCAGAGAGTGGCCTCTCTATTTCGTACTGGGACTAAAGAATGGGATATGAAGATCATTAAAGATATTTTTGACACAAGAGATCAACACTATACTGCAAACACGAGGGTGGAACAAGATCTGAATAAAGATACTTTGTATTGGAAGATGGAAAATTCTGGGCAGTATTCAGTAAGAAGTGCGTACAAGCTTCTACAGGAACAGAAAGGTTCGTGGAATGCAGCTAATAAAAAATTTCATTTGGACGAGTTTGTGGAAGATTAAGGTTCCTCTAAAGGCTCTAAATTTAGTTTGGCGAGCGATCTCGTACTGCTTACCAACTAAGATGCTCTTGCAGACTAAGCATGTTCAAATCGACAATATTTGTCCGGTTTGTCATGAGGAGGCTGAATCAGTTTTTCACAGTTTGGTGCAATGTAAGGCTACAGCTCTGTTTTGGCAAATCCATAATCCTAATATTAGTACAAATGAGACAATGGAATTTGCTGAGTGGCTGGAGTGGAACTTATCAGGACAACCGAAACAAGCTACTGCAAAGATCATCACCTTGTGCTGGTCTATTTGGAGAGCCGGAAATGATTTGGTGTGGAGTAATAAAAGCTGGAACTCGATGAGAATTGTTGCTAAGGCATGTGAGTATCTTTCATAGTGGACGACAGCTCAGGGTAGGTATACTAGCGCACCTCTTCGACCTCCTATTGTAGGGGATTGTGCAATCTACTGGGCAAAGCCACAACAAGATGAAGTAAAGATCAATGCGGATGCATCGGTCTTTGAGAGGAGCTTCAGGAATAGGATTGGTGGTGCGGAACCATGCAGGTCATATGTTATCGGCTAAAACCACATGCTTTTCAGAGGTAGTGAACCCGACTTTAGCTAAAGCTTTGGCAATTAAAGAAGCATTGAGTTGGGCTAAGGAATGGACAGAGAAAACTATCACTATTGAGTCAGATTGCTTAGTATTTATTCAGTTGATCAAAAGTGCTACATCTTTGCGATCCAGACTTGGAAATGTGATAATAGAGTGTAGAACTTTAGTCCGCGAGTTAAACAACGTAAAATTGTATTTCATTAAACGGTCTGCGAATATGTCGGCACATAAATTAGCTCATGTGTCTCATATGTACCCTGATTGTGTGTTTGACTAGGAATCTATCCCGGTTAATGTTAAATCTTGTATCTCGAACGAGTCTTTGGAATAATAAAATAGCAATTCGTCAAAAAATGAAATTATCATTAAAACCTCAATGACGCATTGTGTCTTTTTTTTTATCATGAAAACTCCATATAGGTCAGGGTTAGCTTAATTACCAATTAGCCGAACCTACAAATGAGTATGTTTCGTGATGTTAATAAACAAACAGGTAACAATTGAGTATGTTGCATTGGAGTTATTCTTAGCGGACCGATACTTCATCTCAAAAGTACAACATATAAAATGGTCGTATAATATTGCTACATGTATATGAATAAAATTGAAATCAAAACTGAATTACTTAGTAATGGAACTAATATTTTAAAATTAAACCGAAACCATATGCTATGTTTTGTAGTTTGCAACTAGCGGTGAATTACTCCCTCCGTCTCGAGATGCACAAAAGGCCCCCCGGGCCGGGATTTGATCGGGCCTTAAAAAGCCCGGACTTTGAACGGACCGGGCTTTTCGGGCTTTGACTTTGATCGGACCGGGCCGGGCCGGGCTTTCCAAAAATATCAGAGCCCGGTTTGGGCCCTTGAGGCGGGCCTAACCGAGCTTTTTTCGGGCCGGGCTTTTTCTAATTTAAATTGGATCGAGTTTTATTAGAGATTTCAAAGACTAGATATGTTAGCAACTAGATCATCGTAAAAATGTATTAGTTTACAAGGAATATTTTATGAAAACATTACTTCGTTGAAAACATTTAAGTTCGGCAACAAATAAACATGTTTATAGAATAATATATTTTATCATTATTATTCAAATATATATAGTGTATTTACTATATCTTCTTTTATTATTTATGCAATGAAGTATATAAATAATATTATTAATCACAAATATGTAAATCGGGTCGGGCCGGGCCGAAGCCCGGGCTTTTAACCGGGCCAGGTCGGGCCGGGCTTTGCCTAAAAATATAGGGCCCGTCAAGGCCCTAAGCCCGGGTCGGGACCGGGCCGGGCTTGGCCGGGTTTTGACCGGATCGGGCCGGGCAAGATTTTCGGGCCGGGGCTTTTTGTGCATCTCTACCTCCGTCCCAACCATTTATTTACATTTGTTGTGGGCGTGGAGGTTAAGAAAAATGATAAAATATTGGTGAAAAGTTAAAAAGATGAGTAAAGTGGTGACACCGATTAATATTTTATGTATAAAGTGGATATAGTGGAGTTAAGTAGTGAATAAGTTTACTTTTTATATTATAAAATTTTTACTATATTTGAAATTTTTTGAAATAAAAAGAATTGGAAGGGATATTCCAAAAAAAAGTGTAAGGAAATGGTTAGGACAGATGGAGTAATGTGAAGGGCCCAGTGTTATAGACATTGATCATGTCGTCGATAAATCGGTCAAAATATCGGTGAAATGCATGATGCTGCTATAATTATCAAAAATCATTGTAGAATAAGTTTTTCTGAAATCGGATAAAAAATCGGTGCAAAATCGGTAAAGTCAACGGATTGGTGAGCGAAAAAATAACTAGATGGAAAAATGTGCGAGGGAAAGAAAAGAAGTGATAAGACAAAGAGAGGGCTTAACCTTGATGGAGAGTGGTCGGAGAAAATGTGCGACGACCTCACCTCGGAGAAAAAGAGATAAATAATCTAGTTCAAGCTTTTAATTAGAAATGATAAAGCTGTCAAATGGATTATTCGGATACGGATCTGCAAGTATTCGTATCCGGATTCGAATATGAAAATTCGTATCTGTATTCGGAATTAGTTAAAGAATAATATTCGGATTCGATAGATATAATCCGGATACAAAAAATATCTGAATCTGAATATGATTTTCAATCAGGTTTTTTATTTTTATATTAAAAATTGATTTTTTTTGAAAAAATATAGTAAAAATTAAAAATTCATTTCTAAAAATAAAATAAGAGTTAAAGTGATTTAATCATAGTTTAATTTTATTTATCTTTTCAATATAATTGTTATCTTTAGATTGTTAAGCTCAAATGATTTTTTTATATATGTCTGTACAATTTTAAAATTATAAAAAATTGAATAAATATAATATTTAATATATATACACACACATACACACACTATAAATTTAATATAATATATATTTAAATATAATATATATTTGTTCGGATTTGAATATTATCAGATACGAATATGCCTATATCCATATTTATATTCATATCCGCAATTGTCAGATTTGAATACGGATAATATCCGCTTTATTTTCGATACGGATAATATCCATTTTATTTCGGATGTGAATACAAATTTTCCGGGCGAATATCAAATTTTTTGAATTTTTTTTTTATCCGAGAAGGGAAAGTAAGAAATGGGAGGCTATCTCGTGAATGATTCTAATATTTGTATATTTTTAATCAAAATGGCACGGCTAAAGTTGATGTGTGACTTTACTTGTACACAAGAAGGGAGGGGAGATGGTGTGCATTACAACTTAACGTGAACTTAGTAGTAGACCAGTAGCACTATAATTATCGTATGGGCCGTGAGTCCAGGACTATACAAGCCCAATTAAAATTTAAATAATTAAAACATTTATATATCTATATATATTAGAATAATATTAAAATATATTTGATTTTAATCAAATTTTATATTTCGATAAATCAGTTATTTCAAATAAATCGTAAATCAGTAGTTCAACCGATTTAGTTCCATTTATGATTTCTATGTGAAGGGTTCATGCATGAAAAATGGTTGTGTTGGGAATATTCAATATATAAAGAGAGTTCATGTTTGAAATATTGTAAAAGCAAAACAGTTGGACATGACAGGTAACTGTAGCAACATCACTAAGACATGACACAACTGTAGCATTTGATGATGGCTTCATTTGACAGTAAATGTCTCAGTTTGCAACATGCAATGTACTCCGAAAAGAACATATTACTATAAATTTATTGATGTAAAAATGGTTCATGAATAAAGATTCAAGTAAACAGGACCCCTATTGTTTGTCACTGTATACATTTGCATCTTATATTTTTCAGAGGTTTTACCAAACACTTCTCAACAAAGCTAATGAATTTTGGTTTTTCTGAGATTTAATGGAGAACTTTGGAATTAACAGCAGGCACAGTGGAGAAGAAGAAGACATGATAAGTGCATTGCCAGATGAGCTCCTTCATCACATACTCTCCTTCGATGTGGAGCTTGAAGTTGTAGTTCAAACGAGCGTTCTCTCGAAACGATGGGTAAATCTTTGGTCTACTTTCCCATTTCTTTACTTCAAACTCCATCCTTTGAATCATGAAAATTTCGGTACGCATAGTAATGATGATATATGTTGTAACTTCATCACTAATTTTATCCTTAATCGTAATCGACATTCGGGCCCCTCCGTAGTTAATATCGACTTAAATCCTTTTAATGAAGGTGTTGGAGTCATCATATTATCGATTTTATCCCGTCTAGTGTCTCACAGTGTTCAGGAACTTTATATTTCCAATGCAAAAATTGATTCTTATTTGAGTTTTCGGGCCTTAAAAACACTATCACTCAATCACTGCGACGGCGCACTAACAAAATGGAGTTTTCCTTGTTTAACAACTTTGCATCTCGAACTTGTATTTCATGTCGGGTATGACTTAAGTTTTAAGAATTTTCTCTGTTTGAAGAACTTAAGTTTGGGAGCAATCACAGAGGAGGCCTTCCGCACGGATCTGGAGGTTGTCAAGATTGATGCTCCCAATCTGGAAAATCTTACTATTTTCCAGGGGAATACTATGCCTCCAAATTGTGTCTTTGTGGTATCGGCGCCTAAGCTCAAATATTTTAGGTTTCGGGGTAGGTATTTGCCGGTGTTTTCTGTTGAGGATGGCTTGCCTTGTTTAGAATTAGTCGAGTTTGATATTGATATCAACCAGGAGAATTACATTTATATGTATACCTATGAAGAATATGATTTGGAGGATGAGAACCAAGTGAATGAAATCATGCTGAAGTTTGGTAATCTGTTTCGTGTATTCCATGAAACCAAGGCTCTCACACTTCACCTGGAAACAATTAAGGTGGCACGTTCACATTCTTAAATCATAATACATATATAGCATCTTGTTTGTTCTCTTAACATGTTTGATTACTTATGTAGGTACTGTCAAGGGTTCAAGATGTTAGTTCACACACACTATAGAGGGGGGTGAATACAGTGTATAGCACAATCAAATCGAACGTTAATAACTCAAGTAACAGAAAACAAACTTTATTCAAAATAATAAACTCTGTTACAGTATGAAACTGTCCTCTCTCAGTGATGAACAAATATCACGAGAGCTCCTAGGGTTACAATGAATAATCTTCTCGATTAATGATAACACTTATAGTGTAAACCCTATGTCTGTGTTTATATACTACACAATTACAAGATAACTGCTAATTGATATGGAAAATAATTCTGCTTCCTAAAATATATCAATCAGATATCTTAGCTTCCAAGTATTCTATTCTTCATAGAATTCTATCTTCATGCATATCTCTTCTTATGTTTTGTCTCGATCTTCTCTTCCTGTAAATCAGCTGCTTTTCTTATCTGAACGTTTCCTTCAAGTCCTGATATTATCTTCTGATAAATATCTCCTGAACCTTAAGTACTGACGACTTAAGTTCTGACTTCAATATAAGTGCTGATTTCAGTTAAGTACTGATTTGTCCTGTTTAAGTAAGATCTGTAAACTAAACATAAATCACATTAGTCATGACATTATCAAATATATCTAACAATCTCCCCCAACTTGTAAATTAACATAATATACAAGTTAACAGATATTTGATGATGTCAAAAACATTAAGTACAAATGCATGAGAATTTGACTTGATAACTATAACTTACAGTCCTTAAAGCTTTACCAACTTTAACTTCTGATAACAACTTCAGTTTGTATTCATATCAGAATTTGAGCAGTTGTAGATCTTGACTTGGCTTCATCTTCTGATATCTCTGATGTCAGGAGTTGTTCTGAAATAGTTCTTTAACAAACATCTCTCAGCATATCTGAGTTCATCAATCATCCTCCTTTTAGCATTTTTAAGTTCTGCAGAATCTTCACCAGTTTGAAAGATTGCAGCTCTGAGATCATTAATTTTAGCTTTCTTTATGTCCTGATCCAGTCTGATCAAATACGCCTTGTCAGACTCAATATTGAATTCCACAGCCCTGTAACCCAGAAAGGTAGTTATAATCTTAGCAGAGTTAGGCTTCATCTCAACAATATCACCCTTGTGATCTCTGTACTTTGGAAGATATGTGCTGTCAGACTTAACATAATAAAGCCTTTTCTGTCTCTGAATCTGATTCTTCAAATAGTTTGCAGCACTTTCTGTTATTTTGTCATTCACTTGAAGTAAGAATAATACATGTTCCAATTCTTCATAATACTTCAGTGTAATGGCATTTTCCCTTATATGATAAACCCTACCATCTGTCATGAAGTGCAACAAGATGTGTTCTTTCAAGTAGGTATGGTAAACCATCAGTACAGATTCTAGTTGATTCAATCTTTCAGGAGTTGCTCCAATACCTGGTTCACTTAAGGAAGTTGGATCATTGGTTGTGTTCTGTATTCTTCTTTCATCAGCACTTCCCAATCTAGTTTTATCTCTTCCTTCCTTTCCAGTAACCACTCTTGCTTCAAAACCACTTGCAGCAGTCTTCAAAGGTTGAGTCTGTTTGGCTTTGGTGAATCCTGGTAGGAGTATCTTTGAAGGTTTAACATGAGCAATGTCAGAGGTTTCCTTTGATTTATCTTCTGATATCAAGTTAACTTGAGCTATGTCAGAGGTTACTTGCTTCTTTGAGATATCAGAACTAACTCTATCTTTACTCTGAACAACTTGAGTCATGTCAGAGGTTGTCTTAGAAATTTTTCTTGAAGTCAGAGCAAGATCAGCATCTTCAACAGTAATTTCTTCATCCACAGGAGGCACATAAACCTTAATAGGTTTACCAATTTTCTCTTTGCCCTTAGACCTTGGATCTATCTGCAATTGTGATTTAGCCTTGGTTGCTTCAGGATTTGTTCTTTCTTTTATCACAATGTTTTTGACTTTTGGAAGTTTCTTTTTACCAACAGAAGCTTCAGATTTAGATTTGACTTTTTCTGACTTAAGTCTAGCTTCTTCTTCCATCAGACTTTCCAAGTCCATTCCTGGATTCTCCTTTAGAAATAACTGTCTTGATAATTCTTCATCAAGATCCAAAAGTTCATCAGAACTTATCCTTTTACCAGTAGCAGAAGTAATTCTTTTTCCAGCATCAGAACTTGTCCCGTGACTTGTAATTTCAGCTCTTCTTGATGAGAAACTTCTACCTTGACCATGACCTCCACCCATTCCAGAGTTTCCCTGGTCATCTTTTTCATCATCCTTCCCCTTCAGTGTCTGATCAGTGTTGCATTTGGACTTAATTACTTTCTCCCCCTTTTTGGCATCAGCAGGTAAGAGAAGAGAGACAATCAATTCCACTGAGGCTTGGATTTCATCGAGTTGAGATTGCTGAGAAGCTTGATTTTTCAAAATATCATCAATCTGAGACTGTTGCTTCTCTTGGGTCTTCTCAATGTAAGCAACTCTGTTAAAGGTAGGTTTAAAGAAACTTTTCTTTCAAGTTTCTTAACTGTTTCTTGCTTGAGCAATTCTTCCTGAATTTTATGTAACTCTACATGAGTTTTTGAATGGAGACCTTGAAGATGTCTAGTACTCAATGCAGTGACTCGAAGCTGTGTCTTAAAATCATCATTAATTAACATCTCATCAGCTTTTGCCAAGTGCTCAGCAAGAATCTTTTCAGATGGAACGAAGGTAACTGAGTTCCATTCCTTAGTCCACTCCTGTCCTCGAGGAGTTTCACTCCAAGGTACTGGTGCGTCTCCTCGTACAAACTTCTTGACTAGTTCAGATTTAGAAACAGTTTGTGGAGGTGCATGTCCTGAAGGACCTGCTTCATCAGCATCTGCATTTGGAGCAGCATCACCAGTATCATCAGCATTTGCAGCATCAGAACTTACAGAATCAGCATCTTCTGATAAAACAACAGTATGAGAAGCAATTGAGGCTTCAACATCATCCTCTAAAAGCTGATCTGTTTCCAAGTTCTGATCAACAGCCATATCCTGATGCTCACCTATATTCTGATCATCAACATCTAGATGCAGAGAAGGTGTAGTAGACAATTCTAGAGTTTGAGTAGCATCAGTAACAGGTGTTGTTGATGGATTAATAGCTGTTGGAGCTTCTAAGTAAAGAACCTCAGGCACAACCAGGTTTTGAATATCAATTTCAGCACTTGTGTCTGGGTCTACAGGAGATACAGTTTCATGTACTAGAGACACAGATGGTGTGTTTGCCTTGTCTGTAGTAGCTTCCTGAGGTGAGGACAATGAAGAAGGAGATGTAGTAGCCAAATTCTGGTTCTTTTGAGATCAGAGATTCCTGATCTCCTTCCTTAGCTGCTGCTTCCTCATCATCTAAAGCTGGCCTTTTAGCTCTCTGTTTCTTGTATCTCTTCGAAGGTTGGGATTCCTTGGGAGGTTCAGCAGAAGTCATTCTTCTAAGCCTTTTGAGAAGCTTAGATCCCCCAATTCCAGAATCCTTCTGAGAAGGAACCTTCTCAACTTCTGTAACAACATGTTCTGATGCAGAAACCTGTTCCTCACTATCAGACTCATCTCTCAGAACAATCCTCCTTCTCTTCTGTGGTGTTTGAGGAAAAGTCTTTGTCCTCTTGGGCTTGGAAGATGAAGGCTTCACAGTAGGTGCTGAGGATGAAGGTTGAGCTGTCTGTTAAGGTGTGAGATATGATTTGAGATATGTTCTGAGGGAGGGTTGAGGTATAGATGTATGGGTGGTATGTTCTGATGGTTGCTGTGGTGTTTGGGATGTGGTGGTGGGTTGTACATCAGGATAAATAGTTCTATAGGTTTCAGGATCAGCATTTACCAAGATCTGTTTTACAGACTGAGGAATCTGTAAAGGTCTAACCACCGTTTTCTTAAGGTCAGCATTTACCAAGTCATTAAAGGTTCGTTTTATAATTTTGAAAGGTGGATATAAGTCGGTGGTAGGTTGGGGTTCATCAGCATAACAGAAATTATATATAAGCTGACAGAATCTAGCAAAGTAGACAACATTCCTATCCTCTGTCATCCTATCCCCAATAAAACCTATCACAGCACTTGCAAAATCAAAATGAGTTTGGTTAATAATAGCATACCCGATGTGCTGACTCATTATTGGAATGGCATCAAAGTTGGAACACTTATTCCCGAAGGCTTTAGTGATGCAGTCGAAGAAGAAGCTCTCTATTCCTTTCTGATATGTGCCCGCTTCAACTGTCCAAGCTTAGCCAAACTCCTTTCATACCCCAAACTGTCCATTAACTCTTGTAGAGCCGATTCCTCCAGTGTTGAAAAAATACAGCCTTCTGGTAAATGTAAGGCCTTGCGAATTGTACCAGGAGTTACCACATGTTCAGAATCATCCACTTCAAAAACAATACTGGGAGTACCAGTTGCACCACCATTATCAAAATGCCCAGTCCGCCAAAACGTCAGAACTTGTTGGCTTGAAAAGACTGAAGGCTGGGTCAATGCATACCCAATTTCACTGTGTGCAAGAAGATCTTGCACAAAATGCAACTCAGACGGAGCTTCATCATGATTGAGAATTGCAGCATAGTTATTTGGAACGAACTTAGCTCCATCAATGATCAAATCCTTAGGTGCCATGAGAAAAATTGAAAATTGAGAGTGCCGGTAAGGCGTTTGATAAAATGTTTGTATGAAAAATAACTTCAGGAGATGAGAGATAGTAAAAGTGAAGAAAGAGAGATAAAGTGTAAAAGTAAATAAAAGATTGTATAATCTTCTCTCTCTTACTTATACATGGTTAAAAAAAATATAACCGTTGGACACCTGTCAGACATGCAGCAATAATGAATAGTTAATGGGCACGGGAAAACAGTAATCATTACTTATCACATGCAGTTTTTTAAGGAAAAACCGTTCCACTTACCCAGTAATCCCATTAATTGAGGTAAGTCAGTTTTAATTCAAAATTTAAACTGTTCCCACTTATTCAATTATTTTCACTGCAAAACCAATATTCTAAAAATAAATTTCGAGTGTGAGAATGACCAAAATAAATCAAGTAAACAAGTACTGAGATTTTAAAATCAGAACTTAATTTAAATCAATGATTAAAATGATCATCAGAACATGGATATATCAGGATTTAACAGTGCAGTTAAATTGCAAACATCTCAGAGACAGAATCTTGCAAAAATAAGAAATTCCATTAATATATTAAGAGAATACATTCATGAAATTGAAATTACATCAGAGTATTACAAGACTGTCCTAAGCTTCTAAACCTAACATCAACAGCTTTTGTCCTTGGCTAAAAAGCCGGACAAAGCTGACGATGAAGAAAAACAGGATGAAGAAAAATAAATTATTTCTTCTTCCTACTCTCTACAAAAAGAATAGCGAGTCGAATGATTCGCTCTTGTTGACGGAGAGCTTCCAACCTTTCTTCTTCCAATCGCTCCAGATGGCGATGGTAGTCCATGTAAAAGAACAGGAGGTGTGTGAGAACCTCCTGGGGAACCGAGTCCCAAATCTCATCAGGAATGACAGTTACGTGCCATTCTTGCTGCCAGTCCTCACAGCTCAGCTCCATGTTGAAGATCTCATAGTTCAAAAACATATTGTATTTGACCATTTTGTGTTGGTATGAAGGAAAGGAGAGTGAGTATGTGAGAAAAGAAATGATGTGTAGGCTGATTTGAGGTGTTGGTTTATATAGGCAAGAGAATTCCAGGAGACGCAAGGAAATTCAATGCTGACATGTAGAAATAATTCTACCTCGTCTCCCTAGACTTGGAAGAAGAAAAACAGTCATCGGAAAAGTAAAACAGGGTTTAATGCGCACAACAAACAAGTAAAAAATAATACTGTGCATGTATGTGTTCTACTAACCCTAATTAGATTGACTGTTAATATTCCACCCAAACATATTCTGATTGAAAAGGAGACTGTTTCAAATTGTAACCACAAATAAGCCAAGTAAAGGATCAGAATTTAATATCAGAACTTAGACTTATATCAGAACTTAACAGTCATCAGAACATGATTTCTTAACTCGAAAAATGAATGCCTATCTCTGTGATTCTTCATACAAATTCTGATTTCGGTTCTTCAGAACTTAATCATCAGAACTTCCATCAGAACCTGTCCTCAGAATTTATGCAATCTGACACATAAACTGTTCATCTAAAACAACATTGAACGCCACGGTAATTTTCATCATTCATATGGAGCGTAAGTGTGTGCATGAAGCAAAATATCAGACAAAGAGTAAGGTCTGATTCACTTCAGTACATCTTAAAAATAAGGCATAACTAAAACTGTGCTTAAAATCTGTCATTATTCTGAAGCCTACTATTGAATGAGTTCATGCATGAGTCCACCTCAACTGTTTTGTGCTTATTTTATGCATCTTTTGAAATTCCATTTTACAGTGGCTTCTCAGTGTAAGTGAGTCACGACTGCTTATTAGAATTTATGCTATTAACAGAGTATTTCTCCAGTAGTCATGGAGTGTGAAAAGTCACCAAGAAAAATAATTATTTGCTTTTCTGATGCATATTACTTAATACCAGCAATGCACTTGGGTCGTCCCTTCCATATTTCCTTTGGTACTGACTTTGCTGCTTCACCTGCAACTGCAACAGCGAGCTTGGTTGGTTTGTGAGGTCCTTCCTTGATTCTATCAAGATATTCTGGATCTGTAGCTTCCAGAAACATGGTCATCCTCACCTTCCATATGGGATATTCAGATGGTCTCAAAATGGGAACTCTAATAGTCTCATATCGGCTTTGAATTTGTGTCTTTGGAGGTTCTTCAGTTTTGGTGGGCTTAGTTGGAGTTTCTACTTCGGACATGATTGTTTTTGGATCTTAAATTGTTTGTGTGTTAACAGATAGGCTCTGATACCACTTGTTAGGTCACACACACTGTAGAGGTGGGTGAATACAGTGTATAGCACAATCAAATCGAACGTTAATAACTCAAGTAACAGAAAACAAACTTTATTCAAAACAATAAACTCTGTTACAGTATGAAACTGTCCTCTCTTAGTGATGAACAAATTCACAAATATCACGAGAGCTGCTAGGGTTACAATGAATAATCTTCTCGATTAATGATAACATTTATAGTGTAAACCCTATGTCTGTGTTTATATACTATACAGTTACAAGATAACCGCTAATTGATATGGAATATAATTCTGCTTCCTAAAATATATCAATCAGATATTTTTTCTTCCAAGTATTGTATTCTTCATAGAATTCTATCTTCATGCATATCTCTTCTTATGTTTTGTCTCGATCTTCTCTTCCTGTAAATCAGCTACTTTCCTTATCTGAACGTTTCCTTCAAGTCCTGATATTATTTTCTAGATAAATATCTCCTGAACCTTAAGTTCTGACGACTTAAGTTCCGACTTCAATATAAGTGCTGATTTCAGTTAAGTACTGATTTGTCCTGTTTAAGTAAAGATCTGTAAACTAAACATAAATCACATTAGTGATGACATTATCAAATATATCTAACACAAGATTTCTCAAAATTTCGCCCTTCTCCATTTTTTAACCTGGACTCGATCTACCTAGTAGATTACGTGCACCGGGCTCACCACTACAGATAATTTCATTAACTACTTGCTCCGTAATGCACCTGGTGCAGAGATCATCATTCAGGTACGTTGATCAAGTAAAATAATTTTGCAATTTCATATAACTTTCTGCCTGTTGGTTTCATTAATATATATACTGGTTTTGAAAGCTGAAGTATCTTAATTTATACCTGCACAGTTTTATAAGCTTACAAGTAACTGGCCTCTAACCCGGTAAATATGTACGAAGGTCATGGTGCTACTATAAGAAGAATTTACAGCCCGGAGGTCTGTTACATCTAGAATTGTTATTCAATGACATTTAGTTGAATCAGTCAGTAAAATACGTTTTGTTCTTGATATATAACAGTTTGGATGATGCGTTCCTCTATAATTATATTTGTTTGTGAGACAAAATGCTCATTGCCTTAGCCACAATCACCTGAAAGGGATCACATTAGCTACTTGAATTCGCCCCTTGGTTATTCACCTTGAAGTAATTTTTTTTTCGAACATAGAAAAATCCACTTTGATAAATGTCAGTTGTAACACCCCGGTCCCACATTGATAAGATTTGAGACTTCTGTTCAGTTTACAAGACAAAGTCCTACTATTATGTGCACCTACAAATCATGTTTTTTTGGGGCATGTGCTGAACTTGTTGTTTATTCAAATTGGCTGCATTTAGTATGTGTGTAGAATATAGACTGTAGTTTTAGTTTAGGGTTCCATATACATGAAACAATACTTCAGAGTTCAATTTATAATCAAGCTTTTAGTTTTTCGAACTTCTGCACATCAGAATAGAATAGGCACATGTCACCAACAATAAATTAATTGTGCTCCGCTTATTGCTTCCCTAGAACCTGAACATGCACTGTACATTCAGAGTTGATGGTATGATTCTTTTTTTTTTCTCACTGATGGTTGATAGTGTTTATGTCGAGTAATTATGATTTATAGCACTATCCTTGGCTCTGTGTGTTTACTGCAGGAGACTGAATATTTAGTAAAACCAGCGAAAATTAATAATTGATAATCTTAATTGCCTTGCATGGATAATTATGATATGTGAATTACATGAGTATTTTTTCTTCTAGACAGAGCAAATTCTGCTCATAAATGACCTACCACATAACTAAGCCTTGGAGGCATGAGCTACTTCCTCCCATCTGAAGCAATATGATTCAGGCACTGATTAAGAATCGCATTTCTGTTTAGAAATGATAATTGATGTCAAGTGTACCTGATTTATTGTTCTAGACTACTTATAGTGTTGATGATTTACTCATTTCAAGTGTCAAAATTAATTTTCTTGAAGGATACCCGGGTTCCAATTTATGTGAGGAGCAGATTTGCAGCAGCTTGTTGCTGTGACAAGTAGTAACTGAAACCAAAAGAGACCTGCGAAACATGCAAGCAACTTATAATTAGTAATCGGTTTATCCACCGATACTGCAGTCTTATTTACATGGTCTTAGATTACTCCTTACTGTAACGGTATTATGGAGTCACTACTCACTAAATATGCAGTTGATATTATAGATTAAAGCATGGCCGACTATAATTCCCTTGAATTTTTTGGTTGATAATTGCAGTTGTCCGAGGCTGCTGATGATGCATCCGAAGTTGATGAAGATGTAGAAGATTGAGCACGATTAGATAAAGATTAGATAAAGACCAAGTGCAGTTTTAATGCCTTGCGCCCTTTAGCAAAGCTCGGACGTCTACCAGACTTTGTCCCATCTGCTAGGCAATATCTCAGTTTTCCTTGTACCAGGCGTGACTTTTTCAAACTTCATTGTACCTTTCTATTTGGCTGACTATGTTCGAACTTAACAACTCGGTTTTTAAATATATTATCTTCCTCTAACCTTTCTATCAGTAAGAAAAAAGGAACAAAAATGGCACTGCTTGGTGCATTTAGCGGATACATCACATTACATAGTTTAATCATTTAAGAAGGTTTAATGTTTGAATCATTTTAATAATATTTTTTTATAATTTTATTACCTTTTATAATTTGTTTTCCTAAAAAAAATATGTTTCGAATCAAAATAATTTAAAATTAAAAAAATTAATAAGGCCATCTTCAACAGTGATCCAAAAATCCAAATTTGGATCCAAATACTGATCCAAATTTTTGACCAACTTCAACAGTGTGATCCAAATATCTGATCCAAATTATTTTTTACATATAATAATATATAAATATCATATTAAGTAATTTTATGTTAAATTTATCATTTAATTATTATTAACATTTTATATAACATTTCATAAATTAATTAAATCAAAAAAAAATTAATACACATTAAAATATTAAAATTGTGCACTTAATTCACGAAAAACACATTTATTGCAATAATTAACATACACAATATTATTGATACACACTAATTTTCCGAATTAATATATTCTTCCCACAAATGCTCATATCTCTAAGTGTAATATGTGTCTCCTTATTTTTGATTTGAAATTTTAATGAAATTATATTTTCTCATTATTTTAATTTTTATTTTAAAAATAAATTTTGTTAACTATTAATTATATTATGTTATTAATTATATAATTAAATAATCAAAAATCAATTTAAAATCAAGTAAACTACAAATAACAAAATCATTATTTTATATTAAATCAAGTGATCCAAATTTGGATCACTAATCCAAATTTGGATCACCGTTTGGGTGACTGTTGGAATATAATTTGAACAAAGGCCGAGATTGTCACTATTTCGGTTAATAATGTTCCGTTTTTTAATACATACAAAACAGAACATGGTCTTCTGTTTTGCCTCTTATTTTTTTAATAAAGTAGCAACGTCACGTTTTGTATTTCCTTTATTTTCTGTTTTGTTTTCTTATTTTAAGCTTGTTTTGATGTATTATTTAGGGTTCCGGAAACATCATTTAATGTTACGTTTTTCAATATTTATATTTATTTAATATTTTTAGAATTTATAAATGATACCATAATTTAACAATTTTTAACATTTAGGATTCACCAATTGCCTTTTGAGATTTAGAAATATTTAAAAAGAAATTAATAAATGTTACACCGATTTAGGGTTTAGGCCCTAAACCCCTAAATCCTAGGAACCGGAAATATTAATTTTAAATTAAATATTTATAAAATTAACAATTTTTAACATTTAGGGTTCACCAATTCCCTTTTGAGTTTTAGAAACATTTAAAAAGAAATTAAAAAAAATATTATACCTATTTAGGGTTTAGGATTTAGGGTTTAGGGCTAGAGCCTAAACCCTAATTTAATCTAGGGTTTAGGTCATTTAAGCCCTAAACCCTAGGAACCACAAATATTAATTTTAAATTAAATAATTATAAAATTTAAGGATGTAACTTAATTTAATAATTTTTAACATTTTAGTGTTCAACAATCCACTTTTAGGTTTTAGAAAATAATTTAAAATATTTTTTATTAATTTATGATTTAATAATTTACAAGATATAGTGTTTTGTTTATATTTCTTTTTAAAAAAAAAAGTATAAACGTTACTTTATGTGACGTTTTGCTACAAAACGCTGTTTTATCTATTATTTTGCCCTATAAAAAAAATCAAAGTGCTAAAACGGTACACGAAGTTCCGTTTTTCCATATATAAAAAAAAAATAAAGTGCTAAAATGACAGACGAAATTCCGTTTTACCTTTAAATAAAAAAAATCAAAACGGAACACGATATTCCGTTAATTAAAAGTGACATATAGGGCCATCTTTTTAGAAAATGACAATTTGTACTATTTTTTATGTGAAAGTGACATATAAGGACACCACCCATGAAATTTGGAATTTGGGATAATCTGTCACAAATTTGAATTTTTGGATTACTGTTGTATCACAACGGTGCTATGATCTGAATTCAATTTGCCCTAAGAAGTTTGGATTCAATACACGCATTGCCCTACCCATTATCTTCTCCCCCGCCTATCATTCATGTTCCCATCATAATCTTTCTAGTAAGTTACTTCTAAATTCTCGGCGATCATTTTAAGATGCATAATTAGTTACTTGTGTGTTCATATCAAATTAACACTCTCAGAAGTCACATATAACTTATATGTAAAACTTATATGTAACTTATGATATTTTACACGTGATGTCTGTGTCTGAACTTGTTTGATCATATTTCTGGCAGAAGGTATAAATAAATTTGTATAAACAGTGTATTACATTTGTTTGTGTTACTTGATGTGTGGATGGTAGTTTTTTTCTTTAATGGATAAATATGAATTTAGTAGGATACTCATAGCATTATTGTTTTTTTTCCTTTTCTTTCAAAACTCTGGAACACAGTCTTAATGGAGGATTTTAGCAACATGGGGGCAAGTGAAGTAGACAGGATCAGCACATTGCCTGATGAACTCATTCATCATATTTTCTCCCGTCGTGTTAAGCTGAATGAGGTAGTTCGAATATGCGTGTTATCGAAAAGAAGGGTAAATCTCTGGCGTACATTCCCAAATCTTGACTTCGCAGACCTTCGTTTAATTCTTCCTAAAGATAAATATATTGAGTTTATCACTAAGTTCCTCCTTGGTCGTGCCCAACAAGCTGAGACCTGCTCAGTTAAAATTGATCTGAGGTTTGGTTTCAAAGATTCTGTTAGAGGCGAAGTTTTACTGACAGTGAACTGGACAGTTTCTCACAGTGTTCGAAAACTTCAGATTGTCAAAACAAAACTTGATTCTTATTTGAGTTTTCCGGTCTTAAGAGAACTTACACTCTTTCAATGCCATGTCTCATTCACGAAATGGAGTTTACCATTTTTGACAACTTTGATTCTTAATACTGTCTGTACTCATGGCGATGAAACTACCTTAGATTTCAAGGAATTTCACTGTTTGAAGAACTTGAATTTAAACATGATTGTTTTACTCTATGGACCCGCCTGGGGTTGTTAGGATAGATCCTCCTAATCTTGAAAACTCAACATTTTCCAGGGGCAGCAAAATCCAGGATGTAAGTTTGTGATATCCACGCCAAAGCTTATATGGTTTAGGTTTGATGGTAATTATATATGTACCAGTGGTTTCTGCTGAGGGTGGATTTCCTTGCTTAGAACAAGTGTGTTTTAGAATTGATCTTGGTCAGAGGCGGATAGTGAATAATGATATGCATCTCCATGAAGATTACAGCTGGGAGGTGGACGAGAACCAAGTGAATGAAATCATACTGAAGATTAGTAGTCTGTTTCGCTTATTTGGAAAAACCCAAGGTTCTCACACTTTTCCAGGACACTGTTGAGGTATGATCAATCAAGCTTAATGAATATGTATTTAATGGTTTTATTCAGTAAAATAATAGGAATTGTTACTTCTAGAGATCTAGTGATATATGCTACTTCACTTGTTTGCCTACCTCAATTCATATAGGTTCTCTTAAGGATTCCCAATTTATTCAAGTATCAGTCTTCTCCATTTGTTAACCTTAACTCACTGTACCTGAAAAGTTTCAAGCCAAAAGTAATACCCATCCAGCTCAAATAATCATGTCATAAAGTATTTGCTCAGTAATTCACCTGCTGCAGAGTTCATCATCCTGGTATGTGTGCCTACATGCAAGTTTTGTAACTTTCTTCCTGTTGGTTTAATTCATAGTTATGGTGGCGTTAAATATCTTGGCTTGTTTTTTCTACTTGCACAAACTGTACTCATATAGCCATATTTGTTATTGCATGATAAATTTGTAGGTTTCGTTGCTACTAAATGCATATAGAAGATCAAATATTTAGTTAATCCGAAACAAGTCAAAATTACCTTCATTACCAACTGAAGTATGTCGTGGACACTGATAGACTGCAGCTTCGATGAATTAAACCTAAAAATTAAATTTCAAAAGTAAAATAATTCGCAAAGTATGTTAGTTAGACATGATGCTCGCTGATTTGGCTAATTTGAGCTCAAAGTGATCACACATTTCATAGATGCATCCTTTCCTCAATATTCAACTTCAAATGACACTCATTTTTAAAACTAGAATAACCTTGGTTGACAAAGTGTATCATCTTATTTTGGGGTTCAGTATAAATATGATCTAGAGTTCAATTAGTTTTATCTCATAAATCAGGTTCAATATAGAAACGATTCACAAACTGATAGCCCATAATAAGTCAGGCCCAATTGAAGAGGCCCAGGGCCCAAACATAAGACCCCAGGACACGTGGCGGCATCACCACCGTCCAGGTTCCCGGGATCCAGAACGTTCCTACGGTCCAGATCTAATAGTACTCTGACGGATTCAGCGTTGACCTTGGGGAGCCCAGGACACGTGGCAACATCACCACCTTCCAGGCACCCGGAATCCAGGACGTTCTTACGGTCCAGATCTGGTAGTACTCTGACGCATCCCAGGCGTCCAGATGCCCTACAGTCCAAAAGGCCAACCTACGGTCCAGATGAAAAGGGACAAACCCCTAAACCCTAGTAGGAGGCCTATAAAAGGTAGAACAGAAGGAAGGTTAAGATATACGAGCATATATACTCTCTCTCTCTCTCACATATACTTACATGCACACACGTACTCCTCACAAACATATCTGCATAATCCCAACTTTGCCCTTCTTCTCCTCAAAACCCTTTCTCATCCTCACGCCGGAGGTGCCGCGGGGACGCTACCCCCCTCCGGTTCTGTTTTGTAGGTTCCCACCCTACAGCTACACCGCACACGGCCATCGTCACAGCCTAAAAGGAGTTCGAGTTCGGGCCCTACCAGGAGAAGGTCCCGGGGTGATCAGGGATTATCACAAACCATCATTTATTCAATGTGTCTGCCCATTGCTTCCCTCAAAGTCTTGAACATGCACCGTAAATTTCTTTAATGGATGATAGTATGAATTTTAGGAATCGAGTAGATATAATTTTATTTCTAAGAACTACTATCTCATGTCCCCAATTATAGTTTGTTCGGTCTTAGACACTCAGATTATTAATTATGAACGGTCAAAAATCAATATCAGTATCATGGCTGCTTTCAGGATTCCGTTGGTCCCTAAATACATCCCTTGGAAATAGGATGATTGCAATTTGTTTTACTGGTTTGGCTAATTGTTAAAAAAAACAATGTAGTAGTTGGTATTAGGGTTTTATATAAAATTACCCACCTTGTTCAAATTTATCAAATAACTACCCATTCTTCACGGAGACTCATTTAAACCACTAAAATAGTACTCCCTCCGTCCCTCCCAAATGTTTACATTTGGGTGGGGCGCGGAGTTTAAGGAAAATGATAAAGTAGTGGAGAAAAGTTGAAAAAATGAGTAAAGTAGTGGGACCGATTAATATTATATGTATAAAGTGGTTATAGTGGAGGAAAATAGTGGATGTAGTTAATTTAAAAACTATAAAAACTTTACTATTTTTGGAAAGTTTTGAAATGTAAACAATTGGATGGGACATCCCAAAAAGGAAAGTGTAAACAAATGGGAGGGACAGAGGGAGTAGTATATATCACTCCATTAGGTTTTTTTAAATTTTTTTAACGGAAAATGTTAACTTTAAAAATTTATAATCGTATATTTTTGTTAAACTGCCAGGCACATGAAATTGAGATAAATAACGAGAGTCCTAATTGAAAGGACATATTTTTTCATCTCTCTATTGAATTAATACTGCAATTGCAGAACATCCAACTTTTATTTTACTCGTGAAGATAACGATTATTTTAGGATCAATTAAACAGATATAAGGATGAGAGAGAGGCACTTAAGTTTGCTGGTAAACCATAATATTCAAAGAAATACACAGCAATAACACTTCTGTTAAAAAATTTAAAAAAATCTGACGAAATGATATATACTAGTATTTTAGTAGTTTAAATGAGTCGCCGTGGGATTGATTAGCTACTTGATACATTTTAACGAGTTTGGTGGATAATTTGATATAAAAGCCGTTGCAATAATCTCTTTAGTAATATATGTAACTTAACATGTAACAGTTGAACAAAATAAAATGCTGGAAGTTACCTTTAAAAGGGGATGTTATCTAATTTATGGAGTCAAACTGTGAAAATGGAAACAAGTAAACGAAATAAGTAAACATTATTCAACCCAATAAGTTGTTTTTACTGACTAAATACGCAAATAGGTTTATCAGGATCACACATGGACGCAGATCTCTGTTGCAGATGATAATACATCTGGTGCAGATCCTGATACTTCAGATGGTGCGTGATAGAGGAAGATCTGATCTACCACATTTCTGATGCCCTTTTGCAAGCTTGTACGGCTACCAGATTGCGCCACTACTACTAAGTTTCATAGTAGCTATCATTGTATTGTGTCGTAACTCTCGAATATCCCGTCTTTTATTATGACATTTCTATTTGGTCAACTATTTGAAGACTAAACATCCTACTTATTTATTTATATTCCACACCATATTTTTTTCTTAAAAGAAACTAAAAATGATGCGATTTTATAAATTAAATTATCTTGAGAAACTCAACAATGTGTTGTGTAGTTTTAATTTTCTCTTTTTCACTTTAAATTTACAGCAGCAAGCATAAGATACTCCAATCTTCTAAATATTCACACATCTGTCACAGGTGACTTGCTGGTTGCCAGCAATACAAATTGTTAAATAATTCAAAAGATCGTAACATATAATATTAAAAAAAAAAAATTCAAAACCGAAATCGCAACAAGAACCAAGTACTTGGTAACATTGACCAAACATTTGAAAAATAGAATTTAACCTATTAGTTCGATTAACAAGTTTAGTTTTTAATTGCAAAAATTAAAATAGAGAGTTACAGCAATTTAAAAACATAACAGAAACATATTTTTCATATTTTTCTACATAGCAACAGGCACAAAAAGCTTCAAGGAATGTCTGTAAGTGAGATTTAGTGGAGGATCTTGGGAACAACAGTGGGGCAAATGAACAAGACATGCTCAGTGCACTACCTGATGGTCTACTTATCCGTATCTTAACTTCAAACCCCTTGAGTCATAATATATGCAATTGCTTTGGAGAGGTCATAATATATACATAAACCAATATTTGTACTGAAAATATAAGTAAATTGATTAGAATTTAATTAAAAAATGAGAATGGCCAAAAAGTAAATCTTCAGTCAGAAGAACACTGTACTGATATCAAAAACTAAAGTCAGAACATCACTGACTCATGTCGTAAATTTATCACTGTACGTTGAAAATGAGAGCAAGACAAAAACGTCAAAGACTGCTGGAACTGCTTAGATTGCCAGTACAGATGGCAAATTATCACTGCATCTGAAAAGAATATATGTATTGTATATTTATGCAGGAGTTGTAGCTGATAAGAGCATGGGCAACGCGGTTCCAACTCTTTCCTCGGGCCATTCAAAATGGTAAAAAAATATGAAACGGGACTCTCTTTACATTGTATTGTGTTGAAGTAAAATGGGCGGTCCCTATTTGGTGGGACTGTCTCATTTGATTAATCTTTTTTTTAATCTGTATTGATCCAACAGCGTAGACTCCGCTTGCATACATAGTCTTTTTTTAGTTTTTTTTTTGTATTTAGCTTTACTTTCTAACTTATTGTTAATATTTCTAATGTATATATTTCTAACGGAATTTTTTTTATAAATACTCAATTCTCATACCTTATTGATCATCCCCGCATTCTTTAAAAAAATTATTTTTCCTAGCAAAAGATGAATCCAAATAATTTCAACAATCATCCACCTTCAAACACTCAAAATTCAAACCCTGTCTTATAACGTTTAAATTTAACATTTTGTTGTGTACTGTATGTTTATTTCATGTTTTTAATAATATGATGTATTTTAATTACGAGACATGTGTTTTATTTTAATATTATTTTTAAAATTAAAACATTAAATTAAATTAAGTTTAAATTAACATTAAATAAAATTTAAATAAAATTAAGTTTAAATAAAAATAGAATTATTAAAATATTTTTACTAATAAATTAAATTTAAAATTTAAGTTAAATTCATTATATTAAATATCTAGCATTGGATGAATGAAGAAAAAGTGGGAAGTCCCCCCAAAATGGGCCGAACCCATCTCTGCAAATTGTCACTTTGTATCAATATTTAATTCAGAACCTATTGCTTTTTCATTTTTTAATGATATACCAAATGGGGCCACATGATGCGTTGGATGATTTTATTAAAGTGAAGCCTGAATCCAGTTTTTAGTTATTTGACAAGTTAGTGGGACCCAAATAAATGGGAAATGAGCTCTCCTACTAAGTGGCTGTTTGGCATTTCATTATAGGCGGCTTATTTGGTAAATGAGAGGTTTCAATTTGTGGTGACTGTTTGGGTAATTAAGTTGACATGTCATTTTTACTTCTTTTTATCAATAAGTTGAACGCACACAGAGCTCAACTTTCTTCATTTCAATTTGTTCATTATATTTGTATTTAATATTAACTAGTACATTTACGGTCTTCAAAGGAGAAAAAACTATCAAATTTACAAATACTTGTGTCGCTTTCATTTATAAATGGTGGATATGTGTGATGCTGGAACTCTTTTTTCTCCTTTTTTTAAAAAAAATGTATTCATTTTAAAAAAAGAATTTTATTAAATTTTAAGTTGGTTAATTTATTATTTTGACTCGATCTTAAATTTTAAAATTCAGTTTTTTACAATTTTACCACCCATACAAAACGTGCATAATAGTATTTAATTTATTTATTTTTTTCATTTTTAGCTATTTGTAATTCAATATTCCTATTTTAAAATTTGTCTTTTGAATTTTATATATTATGTAATAAACTATTATTTTAAATTTTTATTTTTTTAAATAAATTATAACTTATAAGTTATGATTTACCAAACACATCATCAACTTATAAGTAAAATTATCCAAATGCATAAATAACTTATAAGTTCATGTCACTTATACGAAACTTTTCAACTTTAAATCATAAGTTACATTTTGTAAGAAACTCCAAACGGCCCTAAGAATGCTCTAAATGCTGACAAACAAGTGGCCATTTATATATGCTACTCAAGTAGTACTAGTAGAGATGCACAAAAAGCCCGAACCCGAAAATCTGGCCCGGTCCCGGCCCGGGCTTCGGGCCTCGACGGGCCCTATATTTTTAGGCAAAGCCCGGCCCGGCCCGGTTAAAAGCCCGGGCTTCGGCCCGGCCCGGCCCGATTAAAAGCCCGAAAAAGCCCGGTTATAATCTGATTATTCTAATATATTTTCTTATATATTTATAAATTCACATTTACTATACATATAAATAATACTTTAAACACATATATATTTACATATTTGTGATTAATAATATTATTTATATACTTCGTTGTATAAATAACGAAAGAATATATAATAAGTACACTATATATATTTGGATATTATTGTCATGAATATTTGGATATCATTGTTATCATAACAATGATATCATTGTTATCATTGTTATCATAACAATGATAAAATATATCATATAAACATGTTTATTTTTTGCCGAACTTAAATGTTTTCAATGAAGTAATGTTATCCTAAAATATTCCATGTAAACTAATACATTTTTACGATGATCTAGTTGCTAACACATGTATTCTTCGGAATCTCTAATAATACTAGATCTGATTTAAATTAGAAAAAAGCCCGGCCTGATCCGATCCGGCCCGAAAAAAAGCCCGGTTAGGCCCGCCTCGAGGGCCCAAACGGGCTTTGAAATTTCCGGAAAGCCCAGCCCGGCCCGGCCCGGTCAAAATCAAAGCCCGAAAAGCCCGGCCCGGTCAAAGCCCGGGCTTTTTAAGGCCCGGTCAAAGCCCGGGCTTTTTAAGGCCCGGTCAAGGCCCGGCCCGGTGGGCCTTTTGTGCATCTCTAAGTACTAGTAGTGACAGACTAGCAGATAGAGTAAACGTTTAACTGGACTTTTTATGCGTCGGCTCAGTTCATTTATTAATCAGCAATCAACTTGAAAGTTGGAACGTTAACTATTTTTTGGCTAGTAGACTAGCCCCAATTAATTTTTTTTGGCTCGTTTATCATGAAATTGTCCTCAGAAGATAAATACAAGTATTTTACTGAGACACTAGTACAATGCCATGAAATATATCAAACACCCGTAGGCTTTTATAACAGGATACATATATGTTAGGTCACACACACACTGTAGAGGGGGTGAATACAGTGTATAGTACACTCAAATCGAACTTTAAGATCTTAAGTAACAGAAAACAAACTTTATTGAAACAATAAACTCTGTTACAGTATGGAACTGTTACCTCTCAGTGATGAACAAATATCACGAGAGCTGCTAGGGTTATAAAGAATAATAACTTCGATAATGATAACATTTATAGTGTAAACCCTATGCATGTGTTTATATACTACACAGTTACAAGATAATTGCTAATTGATATGGAATATAATTATGCTTCCTAAAATATATCAATCAGATATCTTTTCTTCCAAGTATTCCATTCTTCACGGAATTCCTTCTTCATGCATATCTCTTCTTATGTTTATCTCGATCTTCTTTCCTTTAATCATCTACTATCCTTATCTGATTCCTTCAGCACTTAAGTTCTGATATCTATCTTCTGATGATTATCTCCTGATAATATAAGTACTGATATCCTTAAGTCCTGACTTCCAGTATAAGTATTGATCAACAGTTAAGTACTGATTTATCCTGTTCAATAAGATCTGAAATCTAAACATAAAACATATTAGCCATGACATTATCAAATATATCTAACAATCTCCCCCAACTTGTAAATTAACAAAATATACAAGTTTAACAGATATTTGATGATGTCAAAAACATTAAGTACAAATGCATGAGAAATAGACTAGATAACTACAACTTACAGTCCTTAAAGTTTTTACCAATTTCAACTTCTGATAACAACTTCAATCTGTATAAATATCATAATTTAAGCAGTTGTAGATCTTCGACTTGGCTTCTTCATTTTCTGATCTCTCTGATGTCAGGAGTTGTTCTGAGATAGTTCTTCAACAAACATTTCTCAGCATATCTTAGTTCATCAATCATTCTCCTTTTAACACCTTTAAGCTCTGCAGTATCTTCACCAGTTTGAAAGATTGCAGCTCTGAGATCATTAATCTTTGCTTTTCTTAACTCCTGATCTAGTCTTATGACATAAGCTTTGTCAGATTCAAGATTGAATTCAAGTCCCTTAATACCAAGATACGTTCTGATCTGTGCAGTATTAGGCTTCATATCAACAATATCACCATTGTGATCTCTGTACTTTGGAACATATATGCTGTCAGACTTAACAGAATAAAGCCTTTTCTGTCTCTGAATCTGTTCTTTTAAGTAGTTTGCAGCAGTCTCTGTTATTCTGTCATCCACTTGAAGTAAGAAAAGTACATGCTCCAATTCTTCAAAATACTTCAAAGGAATGACATTTTGTCTTATATGATAAACCCTACCATCTGTCATGAAATACAACATGATGTATTCTTTCAAGTAGGTATGGTAAACCATCTGTATAGATTCCAGTTGATTCAATCTCTCAGGAGTTGCTCCAATACCTGGTTCACTCAAGGAAGTTGGATCATTGGTAGTGTTGTGTACTCTTCTTTCATCAGCACTTCCCAATCCAGTTTTATCTCTAGCTTCCTCTCCAGTAACTACTCTTGCTTCAAAACCACTTGTAGTAGTCTTCAAAGATTGAGTCTATTTTGCTTTAGTGAATCCTGGTAGGAGTGTTTTAGTTCTATTTTCTGATATCAAGTTAACTTGAGCACTGTCAGAGGTTACTTGCTTCTTCTGAATATCAGAACTTACAATTTCTTGACTCTGAACAACTTGAGCCATGTAACACCCCCAAATCCGGGGTCGGGGATCCGGGTTGTCACGAGTTCCATTTCCCTTAATAACACCCAATCTTAATAATTACTCAACTACTCTGTACGGTGACCCCACAATAAACACACACACCACACGTTATAGTCTCAGAGATGAACATCCAAAAATAACCACAAGTCATTTTATTTCACAATTATCTGCCAATACACCTTAAAAGGTTTTCTGAATAAATTTACATTTTCTTTGCCATTATTACAATTCATAATTATACATAAGTCTGGTACATCATAAGTTGAAAACCTAGCCTATTGGTAGTTCCTACCTCAGCTACAGCGACATCAACGCCTATAGGAAACTACAGAACGTTTCCTGATCGCTTGCGAATCGGGAGCTTGGTCCTGTTCATCTTTTCTATCTGTTGTTGTGTGATGAAAGAAGAAAGCAAGGGTGAGCAGCAAGCCCACCAAAATAATATGTATAATTATTAACAATATATGAGCCTTCTCATAGTACTCATGAAAATCTTGGTCAAAAGAAATGAACCAAGTTTGATATCTTAATGCGATGAAGTCGCAAAATATTCAGTATATATATATACATATATACTTTTCAAAATATTGGAAGTCCTCTTCCATGCATAATACACACAGAGTTCCAGTGTATAATTGTATAAAAAATATCGTTTCAAGGTGATCTCATATATCTAACCTTGTCTCAATGTTTTTCTGAAAATCTTTGTCATGCATAAGATAATCATTTACTAGATATAAGTTTAAAATATGAAGTTACAAGATTGGATACTTACTAGAATCTTTTATCAAGTGTAAGATAATTACTTACTAGATATAAGTAAAAACAAGGGATGAAGTTACCAAATACTTCACTACACTTATATCATTTATAAAGCTACTTGAACTACCACTGTTCAAAGTATAATGAGCTTTTGCCAGTTCATCACATAGATGAGACTACAAGATAAGACTTGAATAGATTCAGTCTTTGAAATATTTTGAAGGAAATGAAGTTATGATATACTTCATTAAGTCCCGATATATATATACACCTATATATATACATACGTTTCCTGAAAACCTCTGTCATGTAAAGTATGAACAGAATTGCAATATCCAATAAATTTGGAAAGGAAAGAATTTTGGCATAAACCTGATATCTTGCTGATCAGGCAAAGATACCAATAAGTAACCTTTTCTACTAGTAGATGGACGAATTCCCCACTGGTCATCACCCTGGTCTCAATAGGACCTTATGCTGGACTGCCACTCAGCCACTTATGCATTTGATGGACTCCCACTGAGCCACTTACACTATCATGGACGCCCACTGAGCCCATGTTGCTTATGTCGACTCGATAGATGGACTTACTTCCCGAACGTTGGGTAAGTAATCAATTCATTTACCAAAACTGCAACTTTGTTACGAATATAAAATACACCACAGAGCCGGATCCCTTAGAATTTTGAGCGAGTATTCAAGTCCCCTTAAAATGGAAGATCTTGAATTTGAAAACAAGTTTTGGGATCCGCTCTACCCTTTTTAAATTCATTTTGAAGACTCGAAAACATTTTTAAGAATGTTTGGAGTAATGCTGATTTATGAAATAAATCAGTCCCAATATGAAAGAAATATCTGAATATTATTATTTAAATAATATTCCCATAAAGAATAATGGAGGTAGAAGTTGGAAAACTTATACTCGAATGAATAGCAAATAATCAAAGATATACTTATACGAAAGTAATATCTTTATTTGAATAATAAAAAATAAGTTTGATTATCGACACCTTATTCTTTAATACAATAAAGAATATTATTAAGTAATAAGCGGAGTCATAATACCTCGAATGAATACTATTGCCTTTATATCCCTTTCCACTTCAGTTCCTTTTTATTTCCCTTTCTCTTATCATTATTTCATGAACCAACACAACATAAGCATTGATTTTAAACATCCCGTCATTCTGGATTCGTGTCCTTAGAACGAATCTTGACAACTTTTACAACTTAGATTCATAATTCATCATACTCGTCTGCCTTTGTTCTGGCTCTAAAGCTTTTACTCTATCTCTATAACCTTGGGAAGTACTTTCCTGAAACAATTGACTGAACTTAAATCAGTTTATTATAATCTCTTGCTCCGTGCCTTCCTTGGTCTTTCACCAGCGGGTGGTCTCTCTCTTAGGAGGGTAAGTGATAAAAACAGTCTTTTGTGATTCGTCAATCATTTAGAATCTCAAATGATTCCTATATTTCCTTTAGCCAGGCTCTTGCCTCGACTGGGTCAGCTTGTTCCTTGGAACTCTGAGAGCTTAGCGACTTAGAGGTCCTGAAAGAATTTCACACCACATTGTTTCCTCAAGGTGGTGGTTGGGAATAAAATATAAGTTCTGTTTAGACAGGTTCATGAATTTCCGTATAGGAGTACCGTCTCGGGTCTCCTTATCTCGCTCGACTTCTGCTGTCTTAGTCTAAATATTTCTTCCTACTCCCCATAATTGGGGTCATCTTTTAATTTAAAATCTTCATTTTCCACTTTATTATATTCCGGATTCTTTATATCTTAATTGCGACCTCCCTGATTATCACATTCAAGGTTTGCCCCTAATCTTATTCCTTGTGGGGGCATATTACTTGGAAAATTTTGAGAATCTCCGGATATTTATCTTACTTACTTTGCTTAAGTCTTCCCCTCGTTTAGTCCTTGCACGATTGCAAATTATGAATTCTAAAGTTCGATAAACTTCATGACACTCTCTCAAGTGTTAATAGAGCAATTAATAATGTGATTTTATCACAAACAAACTGATCTGAACTGAAATTAACGAATATATACATAACCGTTTGTTCGAGGGTACAACAACTGAACATATTAAAGAGGATTACATCATTTGAACTTATCACTCCTATCCCAAAAGTACTACCATAGATAGTCATCTCGTCATTAAAACTAATCATTTATAACTTAGGCTAATCCTCCAAAAGTGGTGCTACATGAAACCCTTGTTTGATTGCTCAGGCTCTGCACACTACCATGGATTAAGAGATGCGAGCACGCACGACATCCCTAACCTGCTCCATCACAGAGGTGATGAGGTCTAAGATAGTCGCAAGTAGAGCTGGATCAACCTGTCCCTCAAGATGGCCTCTAGCTGTAACACGGGTGGTAGCCTCAATCCTTTCCATGCTATACGCTAATCCTGCCGGAAGTATCCCACCCTCAATCCTTGGTGCAGTAAGTCGATCCAACAGATCACTCCTAACATTCCGGGCCTCTGACAGGCCACCCAAAGTCATATGATAATCAGCGATAAGAGAAGCCTGAGTGGTAGCATCTAGCAGTCCATGGGGTGCAGGTGGTGCAGACCCAGGAGATCCAAATGGATAACCAAGCACGGTATCAGGTGACAATGGTGCAGGGGATAAAGGTGGCATTTCCTCAGTATGTGCTGGGCTCTGTACAGGGGAGGGAACAGGAATTGGTGGAACCTCATGGATGTCTACAGGAGCCTCTGGAAGAGGGTCTGATACTGGTATAATTGGGGTCGTGGAAGGCCCCACTCCTTCTGCCCTCATTAACCTTTGTGCCCTTGGTAACTCTTCATCCTCTAGTGCCACCCTCGTGGCCATTCTTGCTCTGGTAGTCGCCCTGACTACGGTCATCTGTTCCTCAGCGGTCCTCTCTTCATTCTCATCAGGATCCTCCATGAGATCCTCCTCAGCCACAATCCTTTCCGGAATAACATCCTCAACCGCAACATTCTCTATCTGAACCTCATCCGTTCCCTCATTATGGTACTCCATCGGATTCACAATTTGATCTCCAACTTGTAATAAAACATCCTCATGCTGATGCTCCTGAACCTCAAGGTTCGGTGCCCCGCTGCCCTATACGAGAATGAACTATGTTACTATCACGATACTTATAAGGGTTCCCGTAAGGGTTTTAACTGTCAGTACTACGTTAGGTAGCCCGACTATGAACTTGGCAAGAGTTCTTATTATCTTAGTGAACTTATTATCTTAACGTCACATCATCTCTGAGCTTTATAACGCTTAGCTCTGATACCACTTCTGTAACACCCCCAAATCCGGGGTCGGGGATCCGGGTTGTCACGAGTTCCATTTCCCTTAATAACACCCAATCTTAATAATTACTCAACTACTCTGTACGGTGACCCCACAATAAACACACACACCACACGTTATAGTCTCAGAGATGAACATCCAAAAATAACCACAAGTCATTTTATTTCACAATTATCTGCCAATACACCTTAAAAGGTTTTCTGAATAAATTTACATTTTCTTTGCCATTATTACAATTCATAATTATACATAAGTATGGTACATCATAAGTTGAAAACCTAGCCTATTGGTAGTTCCTACCTCAGCTACAGCGACATCAACGCCTATAGGAAACTGCGGAACGTTTCCTGATCGCTTGCGAATCGGGAGCTTGGTCCTGTTCATCTTTTCTTTCTGTTGTTGTGTGATGAAAGAAGAAAGCAAGGGTGAGCAGCAAGCCCACCAAAATAATATGTATAATTATTAACAATATATGAGCCTTCTCATAGTACTCATGAAAATCTTGGTCAAAAGAAATGAACCAAGTTTGATATCTTAATGCGATGAAATCGCAAAATATTCAGTATATATATATACATATATACTTTTCAAAATATTGGAAGTCCTCTTCCATGCATAATACACACAGAGTTTCAGTGTATAATTGTATAAAAAATATCGTTGCAAGGTGATCTCATATATCTAACCTTGTCTCAACGTTTTTCTGAAAATCTTTGTCATGCATAAGATAATCATTTACTAGATATAAGTTTAAAAGATGAAGTTACAAGATTGGATACTTACTAGAATCTTTTATCAAGTGTAAGATAATTACTTACTAGATATAAGTAAAAACAAGGGATGAAGTTACCAAATACTTCACTACACTTATATCATTTATAAAGCTACTTGAACTACCACTGTTCAAAGTATAATGAGCTTTTACCAGTTCATCACATAGATGAGACTACAAGATAAGACTTGAATAGATTCAGTCTTTGAAATATTTTGAAGGAAATGAAGTTATGATATACTTCATTAAGTCCCGATATATATATACACCTATATATATATACATACGTTTCCTGAAAACCTCTGTCATGTAAAGTATGAACAGAATTGCAATATCCAATAAATTTGGAAAGGAAAGAATTTTGGCATAAACCTGATATCTTGCTGATCAGGCAAAGATACCAATAAGTAACCTTTTCTACTAGTAGATGGACGAATTCCCCACTGGTCATTACCCTGGTCTCAATAGGACCTTATGCTGGACTGCCACTCAGCCACTTATGCATTTGATGGACTCCCACTGAGCCATTTACACTATCATGGACGCCCACTGAGCCCATGTTGCTTATGCCGACTCGATAGATGGACTTACTTCCCGAACGTTGGGTAAGTAATCAATTCATTTACCAAAACTGCAACTTTGTTGCGAATATAAAATACACCACAGAGCCGGATCCCTTAGAATTTTGAGCGAGTATTCAAGTCCCCTTAAAATGGAAGATCTTGAATTTGAAAACAAGTTTTGGGATCCGCTCTACCCTTTTTAAATTCATTTTGAAGACTCGAAAACATTTTTAAGAATGTTTGGAGTAATGCTGATTTATGAAATAAATCAGTCCCAATATGAAAGAAATATCTGAATATTATTATTTAAATAATATTCCCATAAAGAATAATGAAGGTAGAAGTTGGAAAACTTATACTCGAATGAATAGCAAATAATCAAAGATATACTTATACGAAAGTAATATCTTTATTTGAATAATCAAAAATAAGTTTGATTATCGACACCTTATTCATTAATACAATAAAGAATATTATTAAGTAATAAGTGGAGTCATAATACCTCGAATGAATACTATAAATAATATTCATAAAATAAAGGAGTCATACATCCTCAAATGAATATTCAAATAATATTCAATTAATAATATAAAGGAGTCATACATCCCCAAATGAATATCCAAGTAATATTCAATAATAATATCAACTGAGTCATAAGCCCTCGAATGAATATTCAAATAATATTCAAATAATAAACTAAACTGAGTCATATGCCCTCGAATGAATACTCAAATAATATTCAAATAATAAACTAAACTGAGTCATATGCACTCGAATGAATACTCAAATTTATATTCAATTAAGTAAAATAAAGGTATCGAATAAACCTTATTCGATCAATAGTTTTAAAAACTATATCCATATATATATAAATATAAATATATAAATATATATATATATAATATACTCGGGAACATCGACTCCCGGTTTAGAAATATGTTCACCTTTTATCCCCTATACTAAGGGTATACGCAACTACTTGCTTATTTCTAGCATAGGTATTATGCAACTATAAGCATTGAAATCAACAGATAGATAACCATATTACGAAACAGACATGCATATATACCATATCAGCATGCTCCAATATATCGCAAAATTTGCTAATAACAATCATGCACTATCACAAGATAATGCATATACATATATTTACATCACAACAACAGTATATCGGGTAGAAAACTTGCCTGAGCGACTGGGGGTTACGAATGGCTCGGGATGAGTCTGGTAACCTAAAAACAACAAGTAAGTTGGAATTAAACCAAAGTCACTTGTAAATCTATACTTTAACTAACTTAGACTCTAACACTTGTTTTGCGCTTATTGATTCTCTTAAGTCACTCGGGTACCCTCGGCTCCACCATTTTTAATAATTTAACCTTTACGAGTTTTAAGGCGATTCCTTCGCGAGTGTCTTACCAACTGCCTAACACACTTACCATAAATGTTTCATACTTCAATTAGTCCTTTTTGGTCTTTAACCTATGTTTCAAAGTAAGGCGAGGGGAAAAGTTTCGTTCGCGAAACGCCGTTACTTGAAACGGTCGTTTCTCCTAAACCGTGCATCGGAATCGAACGAACTACATATCAAAACGAAGCTCGTAACATGAGCTATCTATACATGGCAATGGTCATAATCTAGCAGGGGGTTCTCGGGTCCTAATGTTATGCACAAAAACAGTCTAAAGAAAATCGGACATTACGACGGCTATGTTTATGCGATTTCCCAATTTTAAACCATTCAAAACCAACCCAATTCAACCTCAATCCAACATACAACCAACATCCATCCTTATCACATCATAACAAACCCAACCAATTCAATTTTAACATTCATACTTATGCCTAAGCTTAACTTTAACCATACTTAAGTTCTTTTAATCAAAACAACAACATTTACCATTCCATTTCAATACCATTTCACTCCCAAACTCTAAATCACAAACATCAAGCTACAATATCACCCTACTAATCAAAATCATCTTATAATACATAGGAATCTAGGGTTTGGAGATGATATACCTTCCTTGAAGTGGTGGGAGGAGCTAGGAAGCCTTAAGAAGCTTTGAGAAGTCTTAGGAATGCTTGGATCTTCAAGGAAATCAAGAAAAATTTCAAGTTAAAAACTTGAAAACACTATTCATAGTCTTCTTCTTTGATTAAATGAAGAAGATTGAGAAGGAATTAATGGCTTAAACTCATGATATAGCCCTAACTAAGCATAAAGATGATTAGGGAATTATCTTACCAATTTAGGAGGCTTGGATCTTGAGTTTTGAATTCTTGCCCATTTGCAATAGTAAAAAGCCGAGAGCATGAAGAATAATTCCCTGGTTTCTTTTTTTTTTTGATTTTGATGAAAGTGATTTGCTTGGCTTGGTTGATTGGTTTTGTGTTTGATTTAGTTAATTACCTTGTTGCCCTTGATTTTGTGTGGTTAAAAAGCCACCACATCTCCTTCCTTCCCATGTCATGCCTAGGTCATGTTGTGATGTCTTCCTTCCCTCTTTGTCCTCCTCTCATTGGTTGGGTGACATCACTCTCTCTAATCCCTTTGATTAACTTCCTAATTGTTTGCCTAATGACCACTGATCTGTTATACGGTTCGCTTAACTTTCGTTCTCGTTTATCGTTTGAAGGATCATACCCGGGATCTTATTACTTAGGTTCCCTTAACCTTTCTCAATACATTATATTCATTTTTATGATCCTCTATTATAATCCTTTAATTTAAATCCTTTTTATCCTGTTACCTTATACTCAATTCTCTCCGTATCTAGTGTATTTCCGGGAAAATCAAAGTGTTCGGATTTGGATTCTGACGATCTTTACATACACTTATATCCCATATAAAGTACTAATAAAATCTCAAAATATCCATATCAGAACCCCTACATAGTGTGGCATGAAAAGTTTTCTCATTCAGCAAAAACACTATTCATAAGGGTTTCAAAATTTCCCAAAAATTGGGGTTATTACAAGCCATGTCAGAGGTTGTTTTAAGAACTTTTCTTGTAGTCAGAGCAAGATCATCTTTTCCATCAGTAATTTCTTCTTCCTCAGGAGGTACATAAGGCTTGATAGGTTCACCAACCTTTTCTTTACCCTTGGATCTTGGATCTATCTGTGGTTGTGATCTAGCCAAAGTTGCTTCAGTATGTATCCTTTCTTTGATCACAATGCCTTTAGGTTTTGGAAGTAACTTTTTACCAGAAGCTTCAGATTTAGATGTGACTTTCTCTGATTTAAGTCTGGCTTCTTCTTCCTTTAAACTTTCGAAGTCCATCCCTGGATTTTCTTGAAGAAATAACTGTCTTGACATTTCCTCATCAAGATCTAGAAGTTCATCAGAACTTATCCTTTTACCAACAGCAGAACTTATTCTTTTCCCAGTATCAGAACTTGTTCTGTGACTAGCTTGTCTTGATGTAAACCTTCTACCTTGACTATGACCTCTACCCATTCCAGAGGTTCCTTGGTCATCTTTTCCATCATCCTTTCCTTGCAGTGTCTTGTTGGTTTTGCATTTGGACTTAATTACCTTCTCCCCCTTTTTGGCATCAGCAGGTAATAAAAGAGAGATAAGTAGTTCCACTGAGGTCTGGATTTCAGTAAGTTGCGATTGCTGAGAAGCTTGATTTTTCAGAATTTGATCAATCTGAGCTTGTTGTTTCTCTTGAGTTTTCTCAATATAAGCAACCCTGTCAATGGTAGGTTGGAAGAACTTTTTCTTATCAATTTTCCAAACTTGTTCCTATTTGATAAAGTTCTCCTGAATCTTGTGTAGCTCTGCATGAGTATTGGAATGAAGACCTTGTAGATGTTTAGTACTCAATGCAGTGACTCTAAGCTGGGTTTTAAAATCATCAGAATTTAACATTTCATCAGCTTTAGTCAAGTGCTCAGCAAGATGTAAAGCATTTGGAACACATGAAACTGAGTTCCATTCCTTAGTCCACTCCTGACCTGCAGGAGTTTCACTCCAAGGTACTGGTGCATCCCTGATAACAAACTCCTTTACCAGTTCAGACTTAGGAAGAGTCGATGGAGGAGTATGTCCTGAAGGACCTGCTTCATCAGCATCTACAGTTGTAGCAGCTTCACCAGTATCTCCAACATTTGCAGCATCAGAACTTAAAGAATCAGTATCTTCTGATAAGACAACAGTGTGAGTAGCAATGGAGGCTTCAGCATCCTCTAATTGCTGATATGATACTAAGTTCAGATCAACAGCCATATCCTGATGCTCACCTAAAATCTGATCATCAACATCTTGATGCAGAGAAGGTGTTGTTGATAACTCTGGAGTTTGAACAACATCAATAACAGGTGTTGTGGAAGTATTATTTGCTGTTGGAGCTTCTAAGAAAAGTATTTCAGGCACAACCAGGTTCTGAATATCAATTTCAGCACTTGTGCCTGGATCAACAAGAGACACAGATGGTGAGATAGCCTTGTCAGATACAGCTTCCTGAGATGGAGTTGATGGAGAAGAAGTGACTGGAGCAAATTCCTTGTCTTGTGAGAACAGAGATTCCTGATCCCCTTCCTTAGCTATTTCCTCCTCATCATCTGAAACTGGCCTTTGTGCCCTCTGTTTCTTGTACTTCCTTGTTGATTTGGATTCCTTGGGAGTTTCAGGAACTATCATGTGTCTAAGCCTCTTGAGAAGCCTAGAACCCCCAATTGCAGAATCCTTCTGAGAAGTTGCGTTCTCAGCTTCAACCACCACAGGTTCTGAAGAAGGAATCTGTTCCTCAGAATCTGATTCATCTCTCAAAGTAAATCTCCTCCTCTTTTGAGGTGTTTGAGGAACAGTCTTTGTTCTCTTTGGCTTAGAGGATGTAGGCTTCATAGTAGGTGCTGAAGAGGAAGGTTGAGCAGTCTGTGAAGTGGAGAGATAGGATTTGAGATAAGTTCTGAGGGTAGGTTGAGTAGAATGAGAGGTAGGTACTGAGGTTGATGGATTTTGGTTATGGTGAGTTGGTTGAACATTTGAGTAAACAGATTTGTAAGTAGCAGGATCAGCATTTACCAGAATCTGTTTCATAGACTGAGGAATCTGTAATTGTCTCACTATTGATTTCTTTGTGTCAGCATTTATCAGGTCATTAAAGTACCTTTTTGCAACCTTAAAAGGTGGGGTTTGAGTGCTGACTAACTGGGGTTCAGCAGTACAATACGTATAAATATGTTGACAGAATCGAGCAAAATAAACAACATCTCGATCCTCTGTCATCCTATCCCCAATAAAACTAATTATTCCAGTTGCAAAATCAAAATGAGTTTGATGGATAATAGCATACCCTATGTGCTGACTCAGAATTGGGATAGCATCAAAATTTGAACATTTGTTCCCAAAAGCTTTGGTGATGCAATCAAAGAAGAAACTCCATTCTCTTCTGATATTAGCCCGTTTCAACTGTCCAAGTTTCGTCAGACTCTTTTCATAGCCCAATTCAGCCATTAACTCCCGAAGGGCTGAGTCCTCTGGAACTGAGAAAGTACAATCCTCGGGAAGATGTAAAGCCCTGCGTACTGTACCAGGAGTGACTACAAAAGATGAATCACCCACTTGGAAGATAATACTGGGAGTTCCACGGTTACCACCATCATAAAAAACGCCAGTCCTCCAGAACCTCAGAACTTGTTGACTTGAAAATAATTTAGGCTGAGTTAAGGCGTACCCAACCTCACTATGTGCAAGAAGATCTTGCATAAAGTGTAATTCAGATGGAGCTTCAGCATGATCAAGAATTGCAGCATAGTTATTTGGAACAAACTTTGCTCCATCAATGATTAAATCCTTTGGTGCCATGAAAAAATTGAGAATTAAGAATGCCTGATAGTTGTTTGATATAATGTCTGTAGGAAAACAACGGAAAAAGTAAAGTGACGGAGAGTAAAAGTAAGAAGAGAGATAAAAGATGAAGAAATTAAAAAGATTACAGAAATCTTCTCTCTGCTGTACTTATACAAAAAAATATTACCGTTGGACACCTGTCAGACATGCAGTAATAACGGATAGTTACTGGGCTCGAGAAAACAGGAATGATTACTTACCCAGTTGCCTTGTTTCAAGGAAAAACCGTTCCTTTAATCAAGAGAAACAGTTTTAATTCAAAATTTAAACCGTTAGCACTGATTGAATTATTTTTCACTGCAACATTAATATTCTGAAAATAAATCATGTTAAAAATGACCGAGATAATTTCGATGAATAAGTGCTGACAGAGAATCAGAACTTAACTAAAAGCACAATTTAAATGGTCATCAGAATATCAATTAGGATTTATCAACACAAGATAAAATAACTCAGAGACAAAATCTTGAAGTAAAAACAACTTTCATTAATATATCAAGTCAATACATTTATGAAATGGAAAAGACATCAATACTTATACAAGATTTTCCCTAAGCTTCTAATCCTAACGTCAACAGCTTTAGTCCTAGCTAAGAAGCCTGACAAAGCTGATGATGAAGAAGAACAGGAAGAAGATGAGATTAAGTCATCTTCCTCTTCCTATCTTCGACGAACAAGATGGCGAGTCGTATGATTCGCTCTTGCTGATGGATAACTTCCCGCCTTTCCTCCTCCAATCGCTCCAGATGGCGATGGTAATCCATATAGAAGAATAGAAGGTGAGTCAGCACCTCCTGTGGGACAGAATCCCAGATCTCCTCAGGAATGGCTGTTACATGCCACTCCTGCTGCCAATCGGCATAACTTAGCTCCATTGTGAAGGTTTGGTTGTTCAAAAACATGTTGTATCAAACTATTGTGTTTTTGATAGAAGAAGGAGGATAAGTGTGTGAGAAGAATGTGATGGAAAGACTGATGTGAAGTGGTTGCTTATATAGGCAAGAGAATGCCAATAGACGCAAAGATATTTAATGCTGACAGGTAGAATTAATTCTACCTCGTCTCCCTAGACTTTGAAAAAGAATAACAGTCATTGGAAAGAGGAAGCATGGTCTAGACCGCACAAAACACAAGAAACAGTGGTCTGTTCAAGTACAAATACCATTAATCCTAAGCACAGTGACTATTAATCTTCCACTTCAACATATTCGAGTACAAATTGAGACTGTTATCAAATTTTATTCAAAGATAAGCCAAGTAAAGGATTAGACTGAGAAATCAGAACTTAGACCTAAACCAGAACTTAACAGTCATCAGAACATAATTTCTTAACTCGAAAAAGGAATGCCTATCTTAGTAAATACTCATACAAGTTCTGAGTTATGGACGTCAGTACTTAATCATCAGAACGTGTAACTTAAAACTTGTCCTCAGAATTTGTGCAATAATGACACATTGACTGTTTTATCTAAAATAACATAGACCACCACAGAAATTTTCATCATTCAGATGGAGTGATTAGTGTGTGCATTAAGCTAAAAATAGACAAAGAGTAAAGTCTGATTCACTGCAGTACATCTTAGAAATAAGGCATAACTAAAATTTTGCTAAAGATCTGTCACTGTCCTGAAACCGACTGAAGAATGAGTTTATGCTTGAGTCCACCTCAACTATTTTGTGCTAATTTTATGCATCTTTTGAAATTCTATTTTACAGAGGCTTCTCAGTGTAAGTGAGTCACGACTGTTTATCAGAATTTATGCTATTTTCAGAGTATTTCTCCAGTAATCATAGAGTGTGAAAAGTCACCAAGAAAATATTTTGCTTTTCTGATGCATATTTACTTAATACCAGCAATGCACTTGGGTCGTCCCTTCCACATTTTTACTCTAGATCTCAAAGGAGTACCTGATTTTAATCTTTGATCTTTTTGCTTTTGCTTTTGATAAGAGAGGTCTATCAGCACTTAGTACATTCAGCAGTTTTACTAGTATCGGAACTTAACAGATGAGTAGCATTATTCTAATTTGTGACTTAGTAATAAGATATACAAAGTGAACTTAACTAAGCTCAGTTATCAGAATTTGCTAGTGACATAAGATTTCCACGGAAATAATTACTTCTTCCATGGAATCATTTGTTTATTGAAGACTACTAGGTCAGTATCTAGCACAGTTATCCTCATAGGATTGAATAGGTACTAGAACAGACATATCACTTATCAGAGTTTAGAAACATATATCAGACAACAGTCAGTACTTAAAGACATTTATCAATTAAGCACAGAATACACAATGAGATGAATTCTGTAAATACTGAGCATAAAGTCTGATAACACAGAACAAGTCTAAGCAGATTTAGAGAAGGAACCTGAAACCATTCCAAGTTCATTTACCAATCTTGTAAAAGTAGCTTCACATAATGGTTTTGTGAAGATATCTGCCAACTGTTGATCTGTGGGAACAAAATGCAATTCCACTGTACCTTCATCCACATGTTCCCTGATGAAGTGGTACCTGATGCTGATGTGCTTTGTCATTGAGTGTTGAACTGGATTACCTGTCATAGCAATAGCACTTTGATTATCACAGTAAATAGGGATTTTGAAATATGTTAACCCATAATCCAGTAACTGATTCTTCATCCAAAGAATCTGTGCACAACAGCTTCCTGCAGCAATATACTCTGCTTCTGCAGTTGATGTGGAAATTGACTTTTGTTTCTTGCTGTACCAAGAAACCAATCTGCCTCCAAGAAATTGGCAGCTTCCACTTGTGCTTTTCCTGTCAATTTTGCAACCTGCAAAATCTGCATCTGAGTAACCTATTAGTTTAAAATCTGATTCTCTAGGATACCATAATCCCAGAGCAGCTGTTCCTTTAAGATACTTAAAGATTCTTTTTACAGCTGTTAAGTGAGGTTCTCTTGGATCTGCTTGAAATCTTGCACAAAGACAGGTAGCATACATGATATCAGGTCTACTAGCAGTTAGATAGAGTAGAGAGCCAATCATACCTCTGTAGTCAGTAATATCTACTGATTTACCATTTACCGGTATCCTTATCCAGTTTTGTTGCAGTGGCCATTGGAGTGGATGCACTTGAACAATCTTGCATTCCAAATTTCTTTAGCAAGTTTCTGGTGTACTTGGTTTGACATATAAAAGTGCCTTCCTCATTCTGCTTGACTTGAAGGCCCAGAAAATAGCTAAGTTCCCCCATCATACTCATCTGATATCTTGACTGCATAAGTTTGGCAAACTTCTTGCAAAGTTTGTCATTTGTAGATCCAAAAATAATATCATCAACATAAATCTGGACCAGAAGTAAGTCCTTTCCATGGTTGAGGTAGAACAGTGTTTTGTCTATTGTCCCTCTGTTGAATCCACTTTCCAGAAGAAACTGAGCTAAAGTCTCATACCATGCTCTAGGAGCTTGCTTAAGTCCATAAAGTGCTTTGTCAAGTCTGTAGACATAATCTGGATGTTTGGTATCTACAAAACCTGGAGGTTGTTCAACATATACCTCTTCCTCCAATTCTCCATTGAGAAAAGCACTTTTCACATCCATTTGAAAGATAGTAAACTTTTTGTGAGCAGCATAAGCCAAAAATATCCTTATGGCTTCTAACCTAGCAACTGGTGTAAATGTTTCATCATAATCAATTCCCTACTGTTGAGAATATCCTTTTGCAACCAGCCTTGCCTTATTTCTTGTAATTATGCCATCACTGTCAGTTTTGTTTCTGAATACCCACTTTGTACCAACAACAGATCTATTCTTTGGTCTTGGTACTAGGTGTTAGGTCCCAATGTGTTTGTAGAATGGGGGGGTTGAATACAAATAGTACCGAATAATCGAATAAATGCGGAATAAAAAATGTGAAACAAAATTCAAGTTAAATAAAAATATTATTAAATTTGAAAGGTGTTACAACAACTGTATCAATTACAAGGTATTAATCTCAAATCAATTATCACAAATCTAGAATAAATTCGACATGAACTTTTTCTATTTTTGCAATAATTAGAATCAAATGCTAAACGCGATTTGAGATTAAGTTCTAGGGATTTTGATCCGCTAGATTGTTACACAAGAACAAGATAAAGATTTCTAGTTGATTGGATTTAACTTTGCAATCTAGAAATTGATCTTTGAAATAAGCAGATGAAAAATGAAATATTTGCTGCGGCTGCTGTGTTCTTGTTTTTTTTGACTTGTGTATTGGATGATTGAGTTGTAGTGAACTGCTGCTTGTCTGCTTCTTTTTAATCAACAGAATAGAATTGACCTGGCAAGACAATCCTGAGCTCAGCAAGACAATCGGTAGGACTATCCTTAGAACTAGCAAGACAATCAGAATGAACTAGCAAGACTTTCGGTATGACAATCAATTGTCATACCGATTGTCATAGTAGTTCAAGCAGATTGTTTTTGCTGAATTAATAAGTGATTTTAATCTAATAATAATTCTGGTAAGACAATCAACTGAATTAGCATGACTTTCGGTATGACTATTGATTGTCATACCGATTGTCATACTAATACAATCAGTTGTCTTTTTGGAATTAAAATAGATTTTAACCAATTAAAAATTCTGAAAATTCTAAATATTAATTCAGAATTAATTAATCAATTAATTTAATTAATCAATAAATTAATCTTTACAGATATAATTTATTTTCTTAATTAAATTATATGACTTAATTTAATTAATAGAGAATTAATACTAATCCTGAGCAGCAACCAATCTTCTGAAAATCATTGAAATTATGAATCAATTCCACCACTTCAATGTTGACACTCGATGTACTGTCTGGTTCATGAGTGACTAACTTCCGTGACGTTTCTTCATGTCTTGACTTTGACACTTTGATTTTCTTCAGATTAAATCCTTGTAATTAATGATACTCTGACGAGATCTCTGTCACTTGATTAAATCCACGATCTTGATTTATATCACTGAACTTCTTCCAGTGAATTAACTCCTCGAGTCTGTAGATGAACCTTGTTTCTGAATCCTTTGACAGATATAACTTTGCGAGATCTCTCTGACGGTCGATCCACTATTTACTTATTATATTCTTATTTGAGTTGAGTTGAATCCTCGAATATACAAATAGGCTATGACATATGACTTACAATCTCCCCCTATTTGTTTGTTAGACAATAACACACAAATACCTAGAGGATAACTCAACTAACAAATAAGAAAAAGATATAAACATACATGCAAAGTAAATAGCAGAAAAGTTCTGGATGAGATTTAACATTTTCCAGATTCCAAGTAGATGTTCCTCTAGACTGAACATATCTTCAAGTAGTTCCATCTTCATTTGTACAACCACATTTCCTGTTGAGAAGCCCATATCTCTTGCTTCTCCCCCTATGAGAATCAACTGATTAAAGAAGATCACCTTCGTTTTACCACCTCTCCCGTACAATAGGATCCGCAGATAAAAACCAATGGTACTCCCCTAACTGCTTCTTCCCTTACTAGGAAATCACCTTGTGTTTACCACCTCTCCCGTACAATAGGATCCGTAGTTAGAAACAACAATGGTGTGGTGTAGTGTACATTTTTAGGATCTTTTTCTTCCTCCCTGCTATTTCTCCCCCTTAGTTGAGGAATCCTCCAAACTATTTCTTAAGCTTTTATCTCCCCCTTAAAGAAGGAATGTATGCCATCGTCTGAAGGAGTTCTCATATTTCACTTGGTTGGAAAAGAAATAACAAGTAGTTTCTCTATCTACCTCACTGTGAGTGTGTGATTCTGTTTAGTGTACCTCACATGTGTTTCACTCTTCTCTCCACTCGTGTTTACACTCATTCTCACAAGTGTATCACTTTTCTCTCATAGCTCCATAATCCAGCTGTACCTGCAAGGAAAATCACCTTAGCCATCCTTAAAGGAGGTCACAGGTGGTGCAATGGGAGTTCACAAATCCCCATCCTTGTTAAATTCATCAGATAAATCTGAGTCATAATCTACAAGTTGCTAGTTTCCCTTTTAGGGTTCCAGATTTGAATTCTGGGAAGGTAAACAATGATCCAACGATTTTAGCATAAAGATCAAAGTTCCCTTCTAATGTCTGTGAAGACACTTCCTTGTGACTTATCAGGTAATATCTGAATCATTGTCAACAAGTTGCCGATCTGCACCTATGTCAGATCCACTATCCGCAGATGCATCCAGGGGATTTAAGCCTGGGGAGGTAGACACTGACCACTGACATATGGCTTTTGGATCAGTATCCTCTCCTAACACCTGTAAAGGCAATTGGTCCACTAACGAACCTTGAACAATCGAATCTGACCTTAAAATGGTCGAAACTCTTGTTTCCGTCAACTCATCCTTTGTGTGTAACCTCTCCTTGTGCATCAAGAATTGTTTATGTTTGAAGTGGTGACACTACATCGGATACCTTGGCCGACAGGCAAAATTCAATAGACTCACCCTGTTGAGAGAATGAATCTAGTAACTGTTTTTGTGCCTTTTCAGCCATTACATCTTTTTGAGAAGATGTATGGGGGCTAGCAGTTGTCTCGGTTTAAATACTACTCATCTATGTAGGAGACAGAGCTACTGGGTTGACTACAGAACCTTCCTTATGTGGTGCACTAGGCACTATCTCCCTCACGCTCATTCATACTACTTTTAGTGGTAAAAGAGTGTTGGTTGGTTCTGTTTTTATGTTTGTCTTTACAGTCTGGGATAGACGTTGTGAGTTTTCAACCTCATGACTGTCAATGAAAGAAAGTCATTGGAGACTGAACCTGTATCATAGAACATATGGTAATAGAGAGAAAATGATTTACAATAGTGATTTCAAAAGATTTTACATGAAATAAGAAATCACTAATGTAGAAAGAAGTTTAATTTTTGTTTTTCAAAATGAATGAGTTTTTGATAAAACATTGATCACTTAGGGTAAAGTCTAAGTAATTCTCATTCATGTCAAAAGCTTACAAATATCTGCAACATAATGTTAACAACATATCATTGACCGATACTTGTCAAGTACTTTAGATACTAATTGTTATGTTGCATAAACAATATACCACTGCACATATAAAACAATATGATTGTGCCCAGTGATAAAATAGTTATAAATATGACGACCCTACTAGTTCATATAAAATTACAACTTTTGTTAGAGTGCCATACCATGTCCTTGACGATTGCTTGAGCAGTATACTAGTTCATACCAACCTAAAGTGAGATTGTGAAGAAGAGATTGCATAGTCCAATAGATCTGCAGCTGCAAAGTCCATGAACTGTGGTGCACTGACTTCCTCTTTTGACTCACCAAACAGGAGTACACTTGTACACATCTTACTAGAGTACAATTCCAAGTGTAATGTGCAGCAAGTGCCTGATATATCATAATATTCTCAAGTCTCGTCACTGGTGCTATATGTTAGATACTGCTTCCTGATAATAACCTAGCACAATATACAAAATTACAATGATAACATTCCCAGCTTGCAAACAGCCATATCCCTCAGATAAACCTTTGCTGTTATCTCCAAAGGTAACCATGGGGCCAGCTTTCTCAATCCACATTTGATAGCAGGGCTCTATCTCCGGTCATATGTCTTGATGATCCACTGTCAAGAATCCACACTACCGGTTACACATGTTTAATGCCCTGCACTACAAATGGATTAGAACTTCTTCGGAACCCAAACTTGGCTGGGCCCGGCATACTTGTAGAACTGTCCTTTGTCTGGCAAAACAATATTTTTAATTTTAATTGTCTCAACTTTCTCAATGACTGAACATTTGACCTTGTAAACAGCCTTAACAAATTTCTGTTTAAGCTTAGGCACAAATGTCTCCTTTCTAGCCTTAGAAGGACTGGCAGTCTTAGACCTATCATGCTTCTTGTTATTCACATGCTGACGAGGAGTAGTCTTATCATTAGACACATGCTTACCATTAAAATAAGCATACATCATATTAAAAGCACAAGACATACAATTAGCAACACCACATGCTTTATGAGAGTGATTAACAGCAGGTAATTTATGCATGGTAGACATGGCATTATTGTTATCCAACTCATGTGTGTCTGAGTTAGTCTCAGTTGCTTTCACAACTTTGACTGGAACTTTCGACTCACTTGACTTGGAAACAATCTTCTCATAAGCATGATCCTCAGCACGTATTTCTTCTTGAATAACAGAAGAGGTCGCATCAAATGGTTCAGCAATTGATGCTTTATAGAGGGGTTCATCAACACCCTTAAGCACATGTGGTACTTCCCTCCCTTTAGCACAGACATGAGGAGGGGAGTTTATGCCTAATTCTCCAATAGCAGCATTATAATCATATCCTATTCCAGATGTTTGATTAACAGCTTGCTTACTGTAGAACTCTTTAGCCTTCGAACAAGAATTGAAGTAGGCTCTAACCTTAGTCTCAAGATCGGTGATCTTGTCTTTGAGAATAGTTTCGAGTTTTCTATAACAGTCAACTCTATTCTCTAGAAAAGATACCTGTTCTTTTAATTTGTCTTGATTAATATGTACAAGTCTTAATTCATTGACCTCTTTCTCAAGGTCTGTGATCTTTAAACTTAACAGTTCATTATCACGACGTGCACAATCTAAGTTACCTCTTAGATGATAAACCATTTCAGCATCAGAAAGTTTTACCTCTATTCTTGACGATGAAGCTTTTCCATCAATAGCCATAAGAGCAAGATTTCCTTCATCTTCATCTTCACTGTCAGTATCATCCCAGCTTCTTCCCTTTGCCAGATAAGCCCTTTCAGAGTTCTTTCTTACTTGCTTTGGCTTCCTACATTCTGTGGCAAAGTGTCCCAACTCATTGCAGTTATAGCATCTAATGGTGCTTCGATCAACCATCCCTGTTTTGTACCCACCACTGCTGGTGTTAGAGGATGAAGATCCACCTTTCTGAAATTTGTTGTAGTTGGACTTGTACTTAAGCTTGGGATTCCTCCTGAATCTGACATAGGAGAATCTCTTGACAATTTGGGCCATTGATTCATCTTCCAATTGCTCCAGCTCTTCCAAGGAATAAAAATCATCACTTGATTGATTTGTAGTAGGAGGATCATATTCTGCTACTAACTCATTTTCCTCACCCTTGGAAAACTGTACCATTCTTTCTAACTGTTGAGATTGTTGTTGTTGTTGACCTTCAGCTACAAGTACAGTAGATGTGCTGACCATTATATCCTTCCCGTAGACTTCCTTCTGTTGAATCTGCTCCAACTCATAGGTTTTTAACACTCCATAGAGCCTGTCCAAAGAAATCTCACTCAGATCTCTAGCTTCTCTAATGGCAGTGATTCTATGTTCAAGATGAGCTGGCAGTGTTAAAAGGAACTTTTTGTTGACCTCCCTGATTGAATAATACTTTCCATTGATGTTCAGTTTGTTGATCAACGCATTGTACCTCTCAAACACTTCAGTAATTCCTTCTCCTGGATTTGATTTGAAATGTTCATATTCAGAGGTTAGGATTTCCAACTTGTTCTCCCTAACTTCCTCTGTGCCTTCATTAATCACCTCAATAGTTTCCCACATGTGTTTGGAATTTTTACAGTTTATCACATGTCTGTTCATCAAGGGATCAAGGGAATCAATTAATATTAATTGAAGGCTGGCATCCAAGGAGGCTTCTTCCTTCTCAGCAGGAGTAAAATCTTCAGGCTCTTTTGGATAGGTTCTAGCTTCAGTAGTCACCACACCATCTATTATTACCTCCGGTTCAATAACCATTGGAGTTTTTATACCCTTCTTTAACAAGTTTGAATATTTGGGATTTGCAACTTGTAAAAATAATAGCATCTTCTTCTTCCACATGATATAATTCTCTTTATCAAATTGTGGAATTTTAACGGTTCCAACTTTATGTGAAGTCATTATGAATTTTTGAATAAATAAAAATTCAAGGAGTTGAAAAATCACAAAAGTCTAGGATCTTGATTTGTTCGTTAATCAGAAGGCTCTGATACCAATTGTTAGGTCCCAATGTGTTTGTAGAAGGGGGGGTTGAATACAAACAGTACCGAATAATCGAATAAATGCGGAATAAAAAATGTGAAACAAAATTCAAGTTAAATAAAAATATTATTAAACTTGAAAGGTGTTACAACAACCGTATCGATTACAAGGTATTAATCTCAAATCAATTATCACAAATCTAGAATAAATTCGACATGAACTTTTTCTATTTTTGCAATAATTAGAATCAAATGCTAAACGCGATTTGAGATTAAGTTCTAGGGATTTTGATCCGCTAGATTGTTACACAAGAACAAGATAAAGATTTCTAGTTGATTGGATTTAACTTTGCAATCTAGAAATTGATCTTTGAAATAAGCAGATGAAAAATGAAATATTTGCTGCGGCTGCTGTGTTCTTGTTTTTTTTGACTTGTGTATTGGATGATTGAGTTGTAGTGAACTGCTGCTTGTCTGCTTCTTTTTAATCAACAGAATAGAATTGACCTGGCAAGACAATCCTGAGCTCAGCAAGACAATCGGTAGGACTATCCTTAGAACTAGCAAGACAATCAGAATGAACTAGCAAGACTTTCGGTATGACAATCAATTGTCATACCGATTGTCATAGTAGTTCAAGCAGATTGTTTTTGCTGAATTAATAAGTGATTTTAATCTAATAATAATTCTGGTAAGACAATCAACTGAATTAGCATGACTTTCGGTATGACTATTGATTGTCATACCGATTGTCATACTAATACAATCAGTTGTCTTTTTGGAATTAAAACAGATTTTAACCAATTAAAAATTCTGAAAATTCTAAATATTAATTCAGAATTAATTAATCAATTAATTTAATTAATCAATAAATTAATCTTTACAGATATAATTTATTTTCTTAATTAAATTATATGACTTAATTTAATTAATAGAGAATTAATACTAATCCTGAGCAGCAACCAATCTTCTGAAAATCATTGAAATTATGAATCAATTCCACCACTTCAATGTTGACACTCGATGTACTGTTTGGTTCATGAGTGACTAACTTCCGTGACGTTTCTTCATGTCTTGACTTTGACACTTTGATTTTCTTCAAATTAAATCCTTGTAATTAATGATACTCTGACGAGATCTCTGTCACTTGATTAAATCCACGATCTTGATTTATATCACTGAGGCATGATCAACTTCTTGAACTTCTTCCAGTGAATTAAATCCTCGAGTCTGTAGATGAACCTTGTTTCTGAATCCTTTGACAGATATAACTTTGCGAGATCTCTCTGACGGTCGATCCACTATTTACTTATTATATTCTTATTTGAGTTGAGTTGAATCCTCGAATATACAAATAGGCTATGACATATGACTTACACTAGGGTCCAGACTTTGTTTCTTTCAAATTCATTCAACTCTTCCTGTATTGCTTGCACCCAATCAGCATCTTGAAGAGCTTCTTCCACTTTCTTTGGCTCAGTCTGAGAGAGAAAAGAATTGTAAAGACACTCATTTGAAGTACCTGTTCTAGTTCTGACACCTGCATCAGGATTTCCAATTATCAAATCAGGTGTATGTGATTTTGTCCACTTCCTTGCAGATGGAAGGTTTTCTCTAGAACTGGATGCTCCCCCATGATCCATGCTATCTTCATTTTCATTTTCTGATGCTCCCCCTGAAACTATGCTTTCTGAGTTGGATTCTTCAGTATTTAGATTTTCAGTACTATCAGAACTTGGCTTATCAGAACTTGACGAATCAGAACTTGAAGAGCCAGATGCATGTTCGAATGTTTCTTGAGATGTGGTAGGATTTTGAGTATGCTCCCCCTGCATAGGAACATCTTCATTTAACGTAGTCACCACAGTTTCAATAACATCAGAGTTTAATCCATTAGAGTTTGCAGTATCAGGACTTAGACTGTCAGGATTTTCAGTATCAGAATATGAGTCTTCATTTTCAAATCTCAGCTGATCATGGTCAACGAAATCTTTAAGACCAGTGATCTTCTTGTCATCAAAAGAGACATTGATAGATTCCATGACCACTTTTGTTCTCAAATTATAGACTCTGAAGGCTTTTGTGGAAAGTGGATATCCAACAAAGATTCCTTCATCAGCTTTTAGATCAAACTTTGATAGCTGTTCAGGATGAGTCTTGAGAACAAAACACTTGCATCCAAATACATGAAAATATTTCAGATTTGGCTTCTTTTTCTTCACCATCTCATATGGTGTTTTTCCATGCTTGTTAATGAGTGTTGCATTTTGAGTAAAACAAGCAGTCTGCACAGCTTCAGCCCAGAAATAGGTTGGAAGCTTTGCTTCTTCAAGCATTGTACGTGCAGCTTCAACGAGAGTTCTATTCTTCCTTTCAACAACTCCATTTTGCCGTGGAGTTCCAGGAGCAGAAAATTCCTGCTTTATTCCATGGCTTTTGCAGAACTCTTCCATTATCAAATTCTTGAACTCAGTGCCATTATCACTCCTTAAAATTTTCACAGAATCTTTGACCATTTTATCCAGCTGTTTGACATGATCAATCAAGATAGATGCAGTTTCACTTTTTGTGTGCAAGAAATACACCCATGTGTATCTGGTGAACTCATCCACTATGACCAACGCATACTTCTTCTTTGCAATAGACATGACATTTACTGGACCAAATAGATCAACATGTATGAGATGATAAGGCTCAAGAATTAATGATTCAGTCTTGCTCTTGAATGAAGATTTTTCTTTGTTTGGCTTTCTGACATGAATCACAAAGACCGTCAGGAGCAAATACTGTGTTTGGCAATCCTCTCACAAGATCTTTCTTGACAAGTTCATTTATATTGTTGAAATTTAAATGAGAGAGTTTCTTATGCCAATTCCAGCTTTCTTCAATTGATGCTCTACTTAACAGACAGATTGCAGAGCCATCAGTACTTGTTGAAAGCTTAGCTTCATAAATGTTACCACGTCTGTATCCTTTCAGAACAACTTTGCCTTTAGATTTACTCACAACTTCACAGTGTTCTTCAAAGAAATCAACATGATAACCTCTGTCACAGATTTGACTTATACTTAGTAGGTTGTGTTTAAGTCCTGAGACCAGAGCTACTTCTTTAATGATGACATTCCCAAGATTGATATTGCCATATCCCAATGTTTTTCCAATGTTGCCATCTCCATAAGAAACACTTGGGCCAGCTTTCTCCACAAAGTCTGATAGCAGGGCCTTATTTCCAGTCATATGTCCTGAACATCCACTGTCCAGAACTAGAATATTTTTCCAGTTGCCCTGCAATCACAAAGACCACTAATTATTAGTTTTAAGGACCCAGACTTGCTTGGATCCTCTGGCATTATTAAGTTTGTTAACATTTGCAGCGGATTTAGCATCAGAGTTTATGTTAACATTTTTCTTATCAGAATTTACATTATCAGACTTTGAATCAGAATTTACACTAGAAGGAACAATGGAAACTTTCTTCAAAGAAGGTTTTATTTGATAATAATCATAGTATAAACTATGATATTCCTTACAAGTATAAATGGAATGCCATAAACTACCACAATGAAAACAAGGATTTTGTGGTTTGTATCTAACTGACTGACTCTTAACTCCTGATTTTGAAGGTAAGGAGTTAATATTCTTATTTTTCCTGCAAAAAGAAGCCAGATGGTTAGAACTTCCACAGTTATGACATGTTTTCCTAGGAGCATCAGGAACATGTTTATAATCATTGCTTTTATTCACACCTTCCTTTCCATTCCTATTTTTCCTAGGTGATTTTACCTTGTTTGCATTCTTGACATCTTTCAGCTTATGCTTAAGCTGCTTTTTTGTCATTAAGCCTATGTTTACTTCAGCTGTCTTTTCCTGTTTTAGTTTGTCAGAAGTTGATTCCTCTTTAACTTCTGATTTCTCATTGTCAGACTTTACAGTTACAAACTTAACAGGTTTTAACTTTGGCTTTTGCTTAACAACAGGCTTAATTTCTTCAGTTCCTTTATCATTCTTATCCTCTCCATAACCTAAGCCCTCTTTCCAATTTTCACTACTTAGCAAATTTTGAGTTGTTCTGCCAGAGTTAGTCCAAGTCCTGATTATCTCTCTTTCCTTTTCTAACTCAGTTTTTAGAGATTCATTCATTTTTAGCACTTCATCCCTAACATAAAAAGCATCATATCTATCCTTCTGAGTTTGATGGAATATAACTAACTCTTTTTCTAAGAAATCATTTCTTTTCTTAAAAGCAAGATTTTCAGAAGTTAATCTTTCACATGTTAAAGTTTGATCTCTATAACTAACAAACATGGTTTTAAGATATCTTCTCAACTCATTAATATCATCAGTATGAAAAGCATAAGTAGTCTGAGGTACCTTTGTTCCCGCAGCTTCAGAACTGCTCTCAGCACTTTCTTTATCAGCATTTGCCATGAAAGCATAATTCTCCTCACTTTCAGAGTCTGAGGTGTCTGTCCAGCTTTTCTTCTTTGTGACAAGAGCCTTGCCTTTGTCACCCTTCACCTTCTTGTAATCAGGAGATATGTGGCCTTTCTCACCACAGTTATAGCATTTAACATTGGTGTAATCTCCTCTGTCAGACTTTCCTCCTCTGCCTTCAGATCTTCTGAAATTCTTCTTATAAGAACTTATGCTTTTTCTGGAAAACTTCTTTCCCTTCCTGAACTTCCTGTATGCAATCTTGGTGATTCCTTTCACCATAAGAGCACACAGCTTCATCATCTCCTCATCAGCATCGGTCTCAGGCAAGCTTTCAGAATCTGAGTCATCATCACTCTCCGAACTTGATGACTCAGTATCAGACTTTATGAAAAGAGCTTTACCCTTGTGTTTCCTTGAGGTAGCTGCCTTGGGGGATTCTTCTTCAGCCTTAAGAGCGACTGTCCTTGACTTTCCTCCTTTCCTCTTGCTTCTTTGTTCCATCTCCAGCTCATGAGTCTTGAGCATTCCATAGATTTCGTCAAGAGTTGTTTCATCAAGATTGTAGTTGTCTCTTATTGTCGTTGCCTTCAAATCCCAGCATTCAGGAAGAGCTAACAGGAACTTAAGGTTTGAATCTTCAAGATCATACTCTTTATCAACCAATGACAAATCATTCAAAAGTTTGACAAATCTATCATATAAATCATTCAATGACTCATTAGTCTTTGAGTCAAAGTGTTCATACTCTTGAGTGAGTATTGTCTTCCTGTTCTTCTTAATTGTGTCAGTTCCCTGACACCTTGTTTCCAGAGCATCCCATATCTCCTTAGCAGTCTTGCAGTTGATTACCCTGTTTGACATTACATTATCAATGGCACTATGCAGTAAGTGTCGTACCTTAGCATCCTTAGCAATTGATGCTATGTCTTCAGCAGTATAATCACTCTTCTCCTTTGGTACGGTCATTGCTGCTTCACCTGCAACTGCAATAGCGAGTTTAGTTGGTTTGTGAGGACCTTCCTTGATTCTATCCAGGTATTCTGGATCTGTTGCTTCCAGGAACATGGTCATCCTTACCTTCCATATGGGATATTCAGATGGTCTCAGTATGGGGACTCTGATGGTCTCATACTGACTCTGAATTAGTGTCTTTGGTGGTTCCTCAGTTGTGGTAGGCTTAGTTGGAGTTTCTGTGTCCGACATGATTGTGTTTGGATCTTTAACTGTATGTAAGTTAACAGATAGGCTCTGATACCAATTGTTAGGTCACACACACACTGTAGAGGGGGTGAATACAGTGTATAGTACACTCAAATCGAACTTTAAGATCTTAAGTAACAGAAAACAAACTTTATTGAAACAATAAACTCTGTTACAGTATGGAACTGTTACCTCTCAGTGATGAACAAATATCACGAGAGCTGCTAGGGTTATAAAGAGTAATAACTTCGATAATGATAACACTTATAGTGTAAACTCTATGCCTGTGTTTATATACTACACAGTTACAAGATAATCGCTAATTGATATAGAATATAATTCTACTTCCTAAAATATATCAATCAGATATCTTTTCTTCCAAGTATTCCATTCTTCACGGAATTCCTTCTTCATGCATATCTCTTCTTATGTTTATCTCGATCTTCTTTCCTTTAATCAGCTACTGTCCTTATCTGATTGTCCTTCAGCACTTAAGTTCTGATATCTATCTTCTGATGATTATCTCCTGATAATATAAGTACTGATATCCTTAAGTCCTGACTTCCAGTATAAGTACTGATCAACAGTTAAGTACTGATTTATCCTGTTTAATAAGATCTGAAAGCTAAACATAAAACATATTAGCCATGACATTATCAAATATATCTAACAATATACTAAATACTCCCCCTGTCCCGATCATTTTTCTTCACTTTTCTTTTTGGTACGTCCCTCTTAATTCTCTACATTCCAAAAATAATAAAATTTAATATAAAAATTAACTACATCCACTACTTTATTCCACTATAATCAGTATATGATGTAAATAAAGAGGTAAATAAGATCGAGGCTTAGCTCACAACATGACAAAAATGACAGCTCACAGATTTCCAGCTCAACTCAGATTAAAAGTTAGCTACAGATATTAGATTTAGAGGGAATGTAGCATTATATATAAGACCTTGTATGTAGTATAATTCTCTCTCTGACTTCTTCTGTAAGATACACTATATTCTTCTTCTCCAATATAGAATATTTGGTAACAACTCAAGTAAGCTCCATTAATGGAGCAGACATGGTATCAGAGCCATAGATCTATGTGATACATACTATTTCGCTGTATTATATACATCACTGTGTTATTAAATACTCATAAATATTTAGATCTGTTCTTTTTCTGGAAAATCAAGGTGAAATTGAAGCTAATCTCTATCATCAATGGCGTCTTCTCCGTCGTATCTGAGTGTTGCAACAAGAAATACAGGAAATGCATCCGTAAATGCTTATTTCATCATCGATACTAATCATCCATACTTCTTACATCCATCTGATCATCCAGGTTTAATCCTAATCATTATCACTTTGACTGAATCAAACTACAATCAATGGTTTAGATCAATGAAAATAGCACTTTCCTCAAAGTTGAAATTAGGCTTTGTTGATGGATCTTATACGAAACCTGTTAATAATGATATTCTGTTATTACACTGGACTCGTTGCAATGATATTGTGATATCCTGGATCTTAAACACAGTCTCCTCTGAAATTCGTCAAAGTGTGATGTATATGAATGTTGCCAACGATATTTGGGATGATTTTGCTATTAGGTTTGCTCAGACGAATGTACCGAAACTATTCAATTTGAGAAAGGAATTAGCATATTTGAGTCAGGGAAATTTATCAATATCTGCTTATTTCACCAAGTTTAGATCTCTTCATGATGAATTGGAAGCACTCTCAGCTGTTCCACATTGTGATTGTGGTAAGTGTTCTTGTAATGTGAATGCTAAACTAGATAATTTTAGCAAAAGCACAAAGTTATCTCAATTTCTCATGGGACTGGGTGAGCAATATACTGCTATAAGAGGTCATCTGTTGTTAATGTCTCTAGTTCCAAATCTTAGTGCTGCATACAGCTTGTTAATGCATGAGGAGAATCAAAGGGAATTGGGAGTTAACACTTCTATTACTGACTATGTGGCTTTATCTGTTAAGACTCATGATAATCAGGGTGGAAATTCAGGATCCTATTCAAACAAATCAGGCAGGCCAAATGGTAACAAGTAAGCTGTGACTGATAGCTTCATAATTTGTGATTTCTGTCAGATGTCTGGGCATACTAGAGACAAATGTTTTTGTGTTCATGGTTATCCTCCATGGCATAGACTTCATGGTAAACCAAATCCAAGGCCTAAGATTCAGTTTAAACAATCTTATGTCTATAATGTCAGCAGCAACACTGAGGCAGTAATTGCGGTAAAAGGTCCCGAGGTTGTAGGATTTACTCATGCTCAATGTCAACAACTCATGTCTATGATACAGAGTGGTTTCAAGGAATTGTCAGCCACAAATAGCAATACTGCTATTTCTACTTCAGGCTTGAACAATTAATGGCCTTCCACTGCTTCTTCTTCTCACATGGTTGGTAATGTCATTCATTTTGTATGTCATACACATAATAAAAAGTCAGTGCATGCTAATCTGTGGATTATAGATTCTGGTGCCACAGACCATATAACTCCTCACTTTCATTTATTATCTGGTGTGCACACAACTAATTCTGTGTTGCATTTGCCTAATGGTTATCATACTACAGTCACACATATTGGTACTGTTCGTTTACATACTAATATTGTCTTGACTAATATGTTGTATGTCCCAAATTTTAACTACAATTTGTTATCCATTCAAAAACTCACTTCCATAAATTCTTGTCATGTCTTTTTTCACTAAAGATGCTTGCTATGTTCAGGACAATGTCTTTAAGAAGACCACAGAGATTAGTGAACTTCAAGATGGACTATACCTGCTTCATCATCCTATGCATAACTCTGAGACTCTACCTACTATTTTAATGCCAACTGTTTCAAATGTTTCTCTAGATAACGGTACTCATATTCATTCTTCATGTAATACTGTTAAAACTTCTATTATTTCTCGATTATGGCATGCTCGTTTAGGGCACCCATCTGTTTCTTCAATGAAGTTTTTACCAACTACAATGTATAATCATTCAGTGAGTTTTAATGAATGCGACACATGTCATTTGGCAAAACAAACCAGATTATCTTTCTCTGATAGTGCTACTTCAAGCTCTAGTCTGTTTGAATTAATTCATGTCGATATTTGGGGATCCTACAAGTATAAAACTCATGGAAATTGTAGTTATTTCTTAACCATAGTTGAAGATCTGTCTCGAGCCACATGGGTGTTCTTATTTGTTGATAAAAGTCAAGTTGCTACTCTACTAAGCAATTTTATTTCATATGTTCTTAAACAGTTCTCGTGCCATATTAAAACAATACGAACAAATAATGGCACAAAGTTTTTTAACTCATCTTTTCAGTCACATGTAACCTCTCTTGGTATTATTCATCAAAAGAGTTGTACCTATACTCCACAACAAAACGGTGTTGTGGAGAGAAAACATAAAACTCTTCTCTAAACAGCTCGCGCTTTGCGTTTACAGGCTTCTCTTCCTATTTCTTTCTAGGGAGATTGCATCTTAACAACAACATATTTGCTCAACAGAACTCCTATTGTCACTCTTAGTGGCTTGACCCCTTACCATATTTTATTCTCCAAGGCTCCCAACTATGATCATGTTCGTGTTTTTGGTACCTTGTGTTATGCCACTAACACCTTACCACATAAAGATAAATGTGAGAATCGAGCACTTAAATGCATATTTTTAGGCTATCCATTTGCACAAAAAAACTTATAAAGTCATGGATTTAGCTACTCAAAAGGTGTTTGTTTCGAGAGATGTTGTTTTTCATGAACATCTATATCCATTTGCTTCTATTCCTGTTTCTTCCATTCCTTCTCATTTATTTAATCCAGAAATTTCATTCCCAGAGGATCCATTCTACACCAGTAGTTCACATTTTAATACCAATTTGGATAATCAATCAAATACTCCTGTATCAGATCATACAAAGTCTCCTTATGATCCACTAGTTACTAATACTATTGATCTTGTACCTCATATGCCACCTGGTGTTCCTGTTCTTACACAGAGTACCATAATCAAATCTCTGCCTAACAAATTTCAAGATTTTGTTGGTCTTCCTACTAATATGATTTCCAAGGTCAATGTTGTCACAGTTCTTCCTCCTCTATCTGTATTTACTCCTCCGTATCAGGCGTTTGTGGCTAATATTTCACATATCCCTGAACCTCAATCCTAAAAATTAGCCTGTCAGCATACAGTTTGGTGTGAAGCTATGGCAACAGAGCTTGCTGCTCTTGAAGCTAATAAAACATGGAAGATTATGCCTCTTCCACCTAGTAAACGAGTTGTGAGCTGTAAATGGCTGTATTAAGTGAAGTTTAATCAGGATGGTACTGTGGAAAGGTATAAAGCTCGTCTTGTTGCTCGTGGGTTTACTCAAATACAGGGGTTGGATTATTTCAAAACGTTTGCACCAGTTGCAAAAATGACCACAGTCTGTGTGTTACTGTCATTGACAGCTATTCATAATTGGTCTGTCACTCAGCTTGATATAACCAATGCTTTCCTCTATGAAGATCTTCAGGAGGAGGTTTATATATCTATACTTCAAAGCTACAGCTTACCATATGAGTTTGCTACTTATTCGTCTAAGGTTCCCCTGGTCTGTAGGTTGATTAAATCACTCTATGGTTTAAAGCAGTCACCACGTGAATGGTTTAGTAAATTCCGTTCAGTTGTTCTTGCTTATGGTTTTACTCAAGCTAGTTCTGATCACAGCCTATTTATCCTTGGTAATACTACTGCTTTTATGGCTGTTCTGGTATATGCTGACGATATCTTGGTTGTTGGTAATAATTCAAGTTCTCTTGCTCATTTGAAAGCTCACTTGGCTGGTCATTTTAAGATTAAAGATTTAGGGCCAATCAAGTATTTTTTGGGTATTGAAGCTGCTAGATCGGATAAAGGTATTTATCTCAATCAACGCAAGTACATATTGGATATCATCAAAGATATTGGATTTGAGCAAGCTCGTGTAGCCAGTGTTCCTATGGAACAAAATCATAATTTAATTCATAATGTAACTTCTCCTTTCCTGTTCAATCCAGCTCCTTATAGACGGTTAGTGGGTCGTCTGATTTATTTGACTATAACACGCCCTGATATATCCTATGTTGTGCACATTTTGTCTCAGTTTCTTTCTTCTCCCCGTCAGTGTCATCTTGATGCTGCTTATCGAGTTGTTCGTTACCTTAAACATTCACTGGGTCAGGGTATTCTTTTATCTACTTCAAGCTCATTGTCCTTAACTGTATTTGCTGATGCTGACTATGGTGCATGTCCACTTACCCGACAGTCACTTACTGGCTATTGTGTTACATTGGGTAATTCTTTACTATCCTGGAAGGTTAAGAAACAACACATTGTTTCACGATCATCAGCTTAAGCGGAATACCGTGCATTGGCTAATGTTTGCTGTGAAATTACTTGGTTGCTTAATCAGTTTCATGAGCTTGGTTTTAAGGAGCTTCAGCCTGTTCAAATTTACTGTGATAACAAATCTGCTATGTATATAGCTGTTAATCCCGTTTTTCATGAACGAACAAAGCACATCGAGATTAATTGTCATCTTGTGCGTTAGAAATTACCGAAAGGAGTTATTTTAACTGCTTACATTGCTTCAAAAAATCAACCAACAGACCTCTTTACCAAGGCTCTGCCTTCTTATGCTGTTCAACATCTGTTGTCCAAGCTTGGGGTTCTTAATTTATTTGCACCTCCAAACTTGAGGGGGGATGATGTAAATAAAGAGGTAAATAAGATTGAGGCTTAGCTCACAACATGACAAAAATGACAGCTCACAGATTGCTAGCTCAGCTCAGATTAAAAGTTAGTTACAGCTATTAGATATAGAGGGAATGTAGCATTATATATAAGACCTTGTATGTAGTATAATTCTCTCTCTAACTTCTTCTGTAAGATACACTATATTCTTATTCTTCAATATAGAATGTTTGGTAACGACTCAAGTAAGCTCCATTAATGGAGCTGACAGTATATATATTAAAAATTGATCGGTCCCACCACTTTATCCATTTTTCTTAGTTTTTTCATTAAATTATATTTTTTTCTTAATTTTTTCATTAAATTACATTTTTTCTTAATTTTCGCGCCGAACCCTCAATGTAGAGAATTCAACGGGACGGACGGGGTAGTACACTTCGAAGTTAAATACAACCACACAAGTTTTTTTAAGGTGATAGTGAACACTTTACTAAGTTTATTTGTGTGTGATATAAATATAATGGAGAATTTTAGAAGCAATGAAGAAGACAGGATCGGCGCATTGCCATATGAACTCATTCATCACATACTCTCCTTAGGTGTCGAGCTCAATGTCGTAGTTCAAACCAGCGTTATCTCGAGAAGATGGGTAAATCTCTGGTCTACTTTCCAATTTCTTACCTTCAATGCCCATCCTCTTAGTCATGAATATTATGTTATGTATCCTAATGATGCTATATGTTGCAACTTTATTACTAAGTTTCTCCTTAATCGTAATCGACATTCGGGGGCCTGCTTTCTTGAAATAGATTTCGAGCCTTTCGATCAATGTGTTAAAGGCGCGATTTTATAAATGTGTCTCACAATGTTCAAATATTTCATATTTCCAATGCAAAAAATGATTCTTATTTGAGTTTCCCAGCCTTAAGAACACTATCACTCAATCATTGCGAGGTCAAACTAACAAAATAGAGTCTGCCTTGTTTAACAACTTTGCATCTCGTATATGTATTTCCTTATAGCAAAGACTTTAGTTTTAAGGAACTTCTCTGTTTAAAGAACTTAAGAATAGGAGAATGCACTGGGGGCATTTTTCGCTACTGATACTGATCTGGAGGTTGTCAAGATAGATTCTTCTAATCTTGAAATTTTCCATATTTACCAGGGGATACTTTGCCTCCAAATTGTGTGTTTGTAGTATCAATGCCCAAGCTTAGATCTTTTAGGTTTGATGGTGGGTATGTTCCGGTGTTATCTGTCGAGGGCAGCTTCCCTTGCTTAGAAGTACTTCTGCTTAATATTGATGTTGGTATCACCAGGTATACCTCTGAGCAGGGTTAAATATCAAACTAATCACTTAAGTGAAAGTGATATATCAATTCATTTACTGATCTTAACAGGGTATTATTTTGATCACTAAAGTCATAAAAATATCAAATAAATACCTCCAAAAATGCGATGAGAAGTTAATATTATATTTTGTTAAGTTCTAAATATTTTTTTTCGCGCTGCTATAACCAAATGAAAAGTTGTGAACTCTGATATTTTAGATAAAATATTTAAATTTAAAAAACTTTTATTTACTATTTATTTTTAATAAAGTAAAATAAAATAACTGTAAAATATAAAATAAATGGTAAATTTTTTTTTAAAAATCCAGACATATTATCTAAAATACTAAAATTCACAACATTTCATTTGGTTGTAGTTGTATTGAAGATAAATGTATAGAATTAAATAAAAGAATATATTTATATTCTCATCACATATTTTGAGTTATCAATTTGATATTTAATAATTTTAGTAACCAAAATGATACCCCTTTAAAATAGGTGAAAGAAGTGATATACGGCTTTTACTTTAGTAACTATTTTGATATTTAACTCCTGTGAAAATTACAATCTGGTGGATGATAACCAAGTGAATTAAATCATGCCGAAAATTAGTAGTTTGTTTCGTGTATTCGGTGAAACCCATGTTCTCATACTTTCCCGGAAACAATTCAGGTATTATCTATTGCCTGAGTTTAATTATGTTTCACTGAATACTCCAGACACAGTATCATCTATATTACTCTTTACATGTCTGATTACATACTTAGGTACTTTCAAGGGTTCAAACTTTCTCAAAATACCAGCCTTCTCCATTTGTTAACCTGTACTTGCTGCACCTGATAGATTATGTGTCACCAGGACCAATATATGACCCAGATTGCTATCCAAAGCCTGTCATTAACTACTTGCTCAATAATTCACCTGATACCGAGATCATCATACATGTATGTTTAATAATAGATGCTGGTGTATCATAGTTTACACTTGCTCAATTTATAGGCGTGTTAGTTACTGCACGCGAAATAAGTGCAGCTGTTGGTTCTACTAATTGGTGATACTAATAGAAGGATTAACAACCTGAAGTTACGTTAGATCTAAACATCTTTTTAAGTGATAATTAGTTAAATCAATTAATGTGAAATACATGTTGACTTCGACAGTTTGGATGAAGAGTTCCATTAAAATTATGTAGAATCTTGGAGAAAATGTTCCCTGCTTTTACCAAATTTACTCGAAAGTGATCACAGTAGCTACTTGAATTATCCCTTGGTTATTCACAATTAAAATAATTTTTTCGCGACCACAAAAACACCTAGTTTGGTAATTTGTGTATCTTACTACTTTAAATTTTGATATGTACGAAGAGAGTTCAATTTTTCAAGCTACCATACATTAGGATAAAATGAGCAAATATCACAAACAATTAATTGATCAATGTGCCCCCCCTTCCAATGAGACCTGCTAAAGTACATTATACATGCAAGCCAACATAGAAATAGCATGTCTTTGTCCCTTTGATTTGGTCAAAAATACGGATCCATGGACTACTGCAGTTCTGTTTACACGGTCTTACCCCTTACTCCCAAGTTTTAAAAAGGGTGGAAAGCAAGTGGAAGGTAAGTAGATAGTTTCACTTTTATTCCTAATCATGCTCCCGAGTTTTTAAAAGGAACGAAAGCAAGTGGTGATAAATGTAGATTTTACACATTTTACCTCCAAAAGTTTCATCTCATTTTTTGGATGAAAGTACTTTACCTGCCTATTGTTACATATACTAAAAATTGACAGCTCTTAGCCAGCTCATATGGTGCCACATCAGCTTAGTTAGTTACAGAAGTTGTTATTCCCTCTGATTGTATATAACATCTAGCTGCTCTCTTGTGAGATAAAATATTACATAGAATCTATATCTTTCTGTAATTCGGTTTTTATCTTCATTTCAATAGAGATTGATCTGTGAGATTATATCATTTCTATCATGATATCAGAGCCTTATGCTTGTTTTCGATCTGATCCACGATTATCGATTGAAATCTGCATCAATTGTAATTGATTCATTGTTGATTGATTGTTTCAATCTATTGATATTTCAATTCTTCGTTGTTGTTGATTGATTTACTTGAATCACAACATCAGCTTCATATTCTTCCGCTATGCTGGGCTCAACGTCATCTACATCAACTGTAAGTATGGATGTAAATCATCCATACTATCTTCATTCATCAGAAAATCCGGGAATGCAACTAATCACTGTGATTTTAACTGAAAACAACTACAATCAATGGTGTCGATCTATGGAGATAGCTTTGTCCTCCAAATTGAAGCTCAGTTTTATTGATGGATCGTGTCTTCCACCTGCTTCTACATCGCCGTTATTGATGTACTGGACTCGATGCAATAATATGGTAACTTCCTGGCTACTCAATTCTCTATCGCTTGATATTCGTAATAGTGTTGTTTATATGAAAACTGCTCTTGCGATTTGGATTGATCTAGAAACTCGTTATGCTCAAAGTAATGTTCCGAAGTTATTTCAACTACGTTCTGAACTCTCTCACTTAATGCAAGGAAATTTGTCAATTGCTAGTTATTTTGCGAAATTTCGTGCTGCTAACGATGAATTAGATTGTCTTCGTACAATTCTTAGATGTAAGTGTGCTAAGTGTACCTGTGTTGTTAACACACAACTTGATATGTATGAGCAAGATGTGAAGTTGTCATAATTTTTAATGGGCCTTGGTGAACAATTTACAAGTATTCGTGGTCAAATTTTGATGATGAAGCCCCTGTCTTACTTAAGTCAGTGCTACTCCTTGTTATTGCAAGAGGAAAATCAGCGATCTGTGACTCTTTCCTCTACGAATTCTGATTCTATGGCTATGTCGGTCAAAACTGTTGGCACTAGATATCAAGCTAATAAAACGGGTAAACCAAGTACTGCTCCAGATGCAAAGGAGCAGGTTGTGTGTGATTTCTGTCATATGACAGGGCACACTAGGGCAAAATGTTACTGCATTCATGGATTTCCTTCTTGGCACAAGTTATTTGGCAAACCAAAGCCTAAACCTCGTTTTAATTCTGTTACTGTCAAACACAGTTTTACTGCTAATATGTTGACCAAGGAGGTTTCTCCTATTACTGATAATAATGTCAGTGAAGTTTATCACAATCCAGTTACTCTTTCGGATGGGCAATGCAAACAGCTGCTCATGTTCCTTCAAAAGTCCTTGACTACTAATTCAGTTGATACTGATTCTCAAACTGGTACTTGGTTTTCTGGTTCCCAATTTGCAGGAACTGTTTTTCATTTTGTCAATACTGTTGAATCAGATATGTATTACACTACAGATCAGTGGATTATTGATACAGGTGCCACTGATCACATAACTCTGTATACTCATCTTCTTCATGATGTGAGGCCGGTTAAGTCTCTCTTAAATCTTCCCAATGGTGCTACTGCTGAAGTAACTCAGATTGGTAGTATGTTGTTTAGTCCAGGCATTACACTGCATAATGTTCTGTGTGTCCCTTCCTTTATATATAATCTTTTGTCGGTTTCTGCTTTCCTGAAGGATACTACCTGTGAGCTTATTTTTAACTCTCAATGTTGCAAATTAATTTCTCCTATATGGAAGCAATCTTTGGATATTATCAAGGAATCCAATGTCTTGTATCCCCTTAGTCAGTCTCGACTCAACCATTATCAATCTCAAGTCATATCTTTATCTCAGAGTGCTTCTTGCTCATCATCTGTTAGTAAAGCTATGCTCTGGCATCATCGGTTAGGTCATGTGCCTTCACCAGTTCTACAGTTACTTCCTCTCAATGGTCTCAATGTGACCCTTCCTCCATGTGATAGTTATTTGTTGGCAAAGAAGACTAGACACAAGTTCAGTCCCTGTACCACTGCGTCTGTCAATTTGTTTGATCTTGTTCATATCGATTTATGGGGTCCGTACAGACATCGAACTCATAACAATTGTCGTTTCTTTTTGACAATTGTTGAGGATAAGTCGAAAATGACTGGAATTTTTTTGTTGTCTGATAAGTCTTTGGTGAGCTCTCATATTAAAGAATTTATGGCTTATGTTGAGAATCAGTTTGCTACTTCTATTAAAATGTTCCGTTCAGATAATGGCTCTAAATTTGTCAACAGGGATTTATCAACTTGGTTTTGTACTAAAGGGGTAGTGCATCAGACAACATGTGTTTATACCCCTCAGCAGAACGGGTCAGTTGAGCGAAAACATCATTTTTTTACTTAATGTTGCTCATGCTCTGCGTTTTCATTCTTGTGTTCCTTTACATTTGTGGGTTTGATCCTACTCATCTTCACTTTGTTGCTACTATAACTAAAATCTTTGAGCCTACAACTTATAGACAGACTGTCAAATATAATTGTTGGTGTGAGGCTATGAGCACTGAGTTGGCTGCTTTAGAAGCTAACCACACTTGGGATGTCCAACCTTTACCTCCTGACAAGAAAATTGTTGGCTGCAATTGGCTTTACAAAGTCAAATACTTGGCTAACGGAGATATTGAATGATACAAAGCCCGCTTGGTTGCAAAGGGGTTTACCCAAACGGAGGGGCTAGACTATTTTGAGACTTTTTCCCCGGTGGCAAAAATGTCTACTCTTCGAATTTTGTTAGCTTTGGCAGCTAAACACTGTTGGTTTCTAAAGCAACTGGATGTTACGAATGCGTTCTTACATGGGCTCTTACATGAAGAGGTTTTTATGGCCTTGCCTCCTGGTTATGTGCCTTCTTCTTCTTTGAAGGCTTCCTTCCCTGGACAACGTCTAGTTTGTCGTCTAATAAAGTCCATTTATGGGCTTAAACAGGCACCGCGTCAATGGTTTTTAGCTCTTTCTGCTGCCTTACTTAAGTTTAGTTTTATTCAGTTACTCAGTGACTCAAGCTTATTTAGATTTCAGCAAGGTTCCACTGTTGCTTATTTGCTCATTTATGTTGATGATACGTTGTTAACTAGGAATGACAACAAGCTTCTTGATTCCGTGGTGCATTTTCTGGGCAATTATTTCAAGATAAAGGACTTGGGCCCTCTTACGTATTTTTTGGGTCTTGGGCTGGTTTGTTCAGATGCCGATATCAGTATTAATCAACGTAAGTATGCTATGGACATTATGCACGATGTTGGTTTGCAAAGTTCAAAATCATCTTGTATACCCATGGAACAACACCATGTCCTGTTGAGTGATACTTCTACTTCACTTCTATTAGATGCTTCTCCATACAGGCGTCTTGTTGGACGTCTCATATACTTAACTCTCACACGGCCTGATTTGTCTTATCCCGTACATATTTTAGCTCAGTTTATGCACACTCCTCGCGAAGCTTACTGGCATGCTGCACTAAAAGTTGTTAAGTACTTACATGGAACTTCAGGTCAAAGCTTGTTCTTTTCTGCCAATGCTGATCATTCTATCACTGCATATTGTGATGCAGACTGGGCTAGTTGTCCAGTCTCTCGATTATCCTTGACCGGTTACTGTGTTATGATTGGAGACTCTCTTGTGACCTGGAAATGCAAAAAAACAGCACATAGTCTCTCGATCCTCTGCTGAGGCAGAGTATCGTTCGCTTGCTGATACGTGTTGTGAAATTACATGGCTGGTGTCACTACTTGCAGAGATGAGGTTTTCCAATCTCACTCCAGTTACTCTTTGTTGTGATAATAAATTTGCCTTACATATTGCCTCTAATCCGGTTTTTCATGAGCGTACCAAACACATAGATATTGATTGTCACTATGGTGCCACATCAGCTTAGTTAGTTACAGAAGTTGTTATTCCCTCTGATTATATATAACATCTAGTTGCTCTCTTGTGAGATAAGACATTACATAGTAGGGATGACAATCCGGTCGGATCGGATCGGGTATTGTAGAATCCATATCCAAACCTGAAAATTTTATCCATACCCGACCCGAACCCGAAAAATACCCGAAAATGAATACCCGAACCCGATCCATCGGATTTCGGATCGGATTCGGGTATACTCGAAACCTGAAATTTTTTTGAATTGGATATTCATACCCGAACCCGAAACCTGAACCCGAAATCTGAAAATTTGTATAATTATTAATATTGCAGGTGCTTGGGATCGAACACGCGACTTGCATATAAAGAGTTTTAACGTGTCATTTTCAACCACTTCACCACATCATTAATTGTGTTATTATATGTATAGCTAATATTTAAACAATTGACTAAATTGATATCCAATTTTTTAGATTTATCACTAAAAGATGTTTTGTTAACCTTATAAACCTTATCACCCGTTTAAATGATTGATTAATTATATTTCATTAAATTTTATAATTAGTTAATTTTTAATATAAATATAAAAATATTTGTTCTAAAAATTATATAATATTATATATAATGTATATTATATAAAATATATATACATCTATACATACATATATATAATATTATAATGTGTAATGTATAAAATTCTAATATTATATTTATATAATAATTCGGGTTTTTTTTTCGGATTTCGGGTTCAGATAGAATTTCGGATTTCGGATCGGTATACCTAATATCCCAATCCAAATCCAAAAATTTTCGGGTTTAAAAATTAAATCCATATCCAAATCCAAATCCAAAAAATCGTGTTCGGTAAGTCCAAAATTTCGGGTTTCGGATCGGATATCCGTCGGATCGGATTATTTTGCCATTCCTATTATATAAAATATATATCTTTCTGTAATTCGGTTTTCATCTTCATTTGAATAGAGATTGATTTGTGAGATTATATCATTTCTATCACCTATCACTTACTTCCTTTCCTAATAAAAACTCGGAGCAGGGCATTAATTAAGAACTTACGGTCATTTTATTACATTACTATGAAGTCGCTAAATATGCCATGCCGTTCATATTTTAAAAGCATGCCGACTATAGTATCCTTGTACTTTTACTTGATGATTGCAGTCGGGGAGGCAGCTTATAATACATTAGATTCCGATCCAGATACATCAGACTGAGCACGATTGATTAAAGATAACTGCAGTTTTAATTCCCTTTTTCAAAGCTTGGATGTGTATTAGACAATGTATCATTTGCTAGATGATATCTCAGTTATGCTTGTACTATGTATGACTTCTTGTTTCAAATTTTTGTTGTGTTTTCTATTTGGCTATGTAATGACTTGACATCGCAGTTTTTTTTATGTTTCTACCTTGTTTCACCCATAATTCAGCATTGATCATCTGGACTTACATCTTATCAAGTCAAAATTAACAACATTTTGCAATTTTTTTGATTTCTCAATCTAAAGCAAAATATTAAAGATGGCACGATAACTGTTGTACAATCTGCGAAAAAATAAATTATAATAACAATCGTGTTCGTGTGTGTGATTAAGAGAGTGGTGTAAACAAGTAACGAACAAAACAAAATTAAATAAGGAGACAAGAACGGAAAAAACATGCGTCCAGTGTGTGTCTGTCTCCTTAAAGCGTATTAGCTCTCACCGCATGTGCGAGCGAATAGACTTCGAGTTGCAGTGAGGCAGATCGTCACTTTCAACGAGTTTGAGACGAACAAGAAACTATCACCGGGATATATGAAAAATTAGGACTGAAGAGAACGAGATTTAAAGAGACAACTCCTATTTTCTCGATATATTAAAACTTTGGAGTTCTATGCTGGAGATAATCAACATAAACTAAGTGATCAAGCTTTGGAGTTGAAGCAGACCAATATCTATGCTTGGGAGGCATCTGAGAAACGAAACAATGTTCACATGCAAGCAGCTCCATCCCAAGCCGAACTTCTGTTTAAAAACTTGAAAGTAAACAAGGAAAAGCTGAAATCTGAAGACGAGGATACCATAATGGAAAAGTATGGCAATGCAGCTACTGCAGATCCACTTCCAAAGGAGCTCTTACTCGGACAAAGTGAGAAAGAAGTTGAATATGATTGTTCTGGAAGGATTCTGAAAGGCGAGGAAATTGTCATCCCAAAGGGCAAGTATGAAGAAGATGTCTACTTAAACAACCATTCAACTGTTTGGGGTTCCTGGCGGAATAATCACCAGTGGGGATACAAGTGCTGCAAACAGTTGATTCAAAATACTTATTGTACAGGTGCAGCTGGAATTGAAGCTGCCGATGCTGCAGCAGATATCATGAAGGCCAATATTACCTTTGATTACCTAACAAGCTGGTGTTGGTAGTTACTTGTTTGCTTTCTCATCTGGTTCGTTTATCTCTACTTCTATTTTCCTGCTTTTGTTCGGACATTGTCCAGCTTTGCACGTTTATTTTCGACTGCTGTTAATAGGGTATGCCCATAAACGATGTATCCTCTGTTTCTAATCACTGAAATTACTTGGCAATTATGTTTAAACTAACCCTTTAAAACAAAACTAGCTGAATTTCACATTCTGCAAATGAAACTGGGCAAAGAGTAAGACGAAACATATCACAAACATAAATTCAGGCACATAGCATCTCTAGGGTGAAGCATGCTGCATGCATGCTTATTTCAATAAGCCAAATTGATATTAATTTATAATTCCGATATGAAAAATTACTGCACACATAATCGGGATAATCTTAAAATTAAAAAACTTTAACCTGTTTCCAAACACTCTTAATATAAGTACAAATGTCTAGCGTGTAACTCAGTTAAAAATGAACTATAAAAGCAAAAGAAATCAAGCAAAGCCCGATATATTTGATTTTGTTTTTCAATGCTGAAGTTTTTATCCCTTCTATCATGCTTAACACCTTAGACACAAAATATAGAAAAACAAAGCCAACTCTCAACTAATATCCACTAGTGCCGATTATTTCCATCATTTCCTAAGGTTCAATCACGAACAGGGGCTGCAACAAAGATACAATAATAATTAGAATACACACTTCATCCAGGAGAGAAAAACTACAGAGCTATCAACACAACTCACCGTATCCACACTAACAGGCTTTCCATCATCTACAAGGATCTCGGTCAATGTACCAGAATGATCCGCCTGGGTAATAAATAATAACATTAATTAATACTTCAGTTATCTCTACTCAGTTTATATTTAAATACTCTGTCAATATTTAAAACATCATTATCTGCAGAATGATAAGTATAACCTAACAATCTTTTTTTAGTACTTAAATCTATCACTCCTAAACAAATGTATAAAGATATTCAGTCGACAATATGTGCTAAGACTGGAGATGCATCAGGCAATCTGCAGCTGAGAAATTAAAAGATGAGGAAAGAGAGCAAAAATCAGCAGCCACGAGTGCCAAGAATGCTGTTGACATGTTTTTTTTTTGCTAAGCGCTGTTGACATGTTTACTTGCATGCAATCGAATTTATAACATCAAAAATATAAAAAAGAAGAAGAAACAACTAGAATTGACAACAGTTTGCCATTTCCTCAGCATTTCACATAATACTAATTATGGTGTCCCCTTGTCACATATTCGAAATGGAGGTGTTGTAGACAGTTCCCCAACCAACTGGATAGCGTAGTGCCAAGTACAACTACCATCTTAAGGGCAGTCCTCATGGTGACCACTCATTGGCTCGGTGCCTAACTTTAATGAAATGAAGGTTCGTAAAGAGCAACTAGTGACTAAATACTCAGAACTTCCGCCAATTCTTTTATTTCCCTAAATTCATCCTACCTCTCTGAATGAGGCTTATGAGAACAAATAAAAATAGAAAAACTAGTTTTAAAGAAATATCCTTTTTACCATGTTACTGAACAACTGAACTTAATTATTACTAATTGTCAATCAGGGAAAACGATAGATTGTCTAGAATCGCATAATGATAATCAGGGTACTGCTAAAAAACAACTATAAATAACTAATAATAAGGAAAAAAGATTGTATGATCAATAAAATATGCAGGTATTGGTATATAAAGATTTTGACTGAAATGCAAACAACGTACCTCTATTTCATTCATTAATTTCATAGCCTCAATGATGCACAAAACCTGTCCCTTTTGTACTTTATCTCCAACCTGGAAAGAATAATTCCAGAAAAATGTAAAGGATTAAGAGAATCATTTTGTGGTGCTTCAAGGATGTAGTCTAACATTGCAGTATTACACAAACAAAATACGTGGTCAGATAAAAGTTAATTATTTTATTCATAGCAGTGCTAGATGTTTGGACAAGGGAGACCAGTGTTTTCTTCCTTGCAGTTTTCAGTCCCAGAGTGGGATCACTAATCTGAAAGTGTTCTTAATTTTTTATATATATATTTGACCAAGGTCAATTACAAAAAATGTAAATACTCACACGCACGTATGCCCCGCTGAGGCTCAAATCCTTGACCTCTTGTAACCCACGAGCACAGGGGTATATATATACACTTTCGTTTAAATACTACGAGCAAGTGATTTCAAACTAATTACTGTTGCTTTAGGAAAGTGTCAGGAGACTCTTTAGGTCTGTTAACATTACTTTTTTTTTTTGTGATGGCAATTCTTTCAAATACATTAGAAACTATTGAATAAGAGCAGGCATTTTCCAGTTGTTTTTCTTGCTCTTGGTGGACTTCAATCCAGAAAACTGTTTTCTTTCTAATATCTAACAGAAAATATATGTTAAACAAAATTACTAATGGAAATAGTAGAAAGAATTGCTGTGAATTTGATGGAAGTAATCCTGATACGGATTTATTTATCAGAGTTATAAGGAGACTCATGCCGTATGTGGTGATAGATTACCTTCACAAATGCCGGTTCACCGGGTGCTGGACTTCTATATAATGTTCCTGCCATGGGGCATTTCAGAGGCGGGTGAGACGATTTTGCTGGCTTTAGTGCAGGTGGTGGAACAGAAGGCGCTGCTGGACCAGAAGGTGCTGATGGAGCCAGCGGTGAGGATGCCTGGAAAGTTGGTGGTTGAGCAGGAGTATGCATCATAACTGGAGCAGGAGCAGGCGGCTGAGGCAAAGCCTCTATTTTACGTATCGTGAGTTCACAGTCAAGCTGTTTCAGTTGTAGTTCTACAATATCTCTTGAATCCACTAGCCTAAAATGGGAAGGAACATGTGTAAATCTTTATGTATCCTAAATCCCAACTGATATTAGATAATTAAAAATATTTAACATACTTGACAAGATTTTTAACTTGAGCTATAAACTCAGATATCGCTTCTTCTGAAGCGGGACCAGGCTCAGTTGATGACTTAGCATCCTTATCTTCTGTCACCCGTGATTCTGCTTTCGATGAAGAAGTGGCTGCAGAATTTGTGGATCCATCGGTAACCTTTAAGGCAACAAATGGCTCCAAAATTGTGTTCATAAAGGAATGTAAATTGGAAAGAAGATCCTCGAAAGAAAACCACTCAAAACCCCTTACCTCGTTCAACTGGGCTTTCACCAATGTCGAACGGTTCCAACTGGACTGAAACCCCTACAATGCAGATTTTCGTTACATTGATGCTAATTTAACAGAAACAGTAGAGGTTTGTTCTGAGCGTAATTAAGTAAAGAAGCATGTTCTTTAGAACATTTTATTTTAGTATTCCCTGAAATTTCTCATGGTCAATTGGCTACATGGTATTACTCAAGCTTAATTTTTAATTGATGAAGTTTCTTACATTGATGAATCTTTGAAATGATAATGTGTTAAAGTAGTTTTCAGCTCACCAAATACATCTACGTATTTTTAAAAGCACACCGACAAATTACATAGGTATGTGCCTAACAATTTTTATAGCTCTTCTTACTTGCAAATAATTCCGCAAAATTAAAAAAATTACATAGCAAAAAACATGAACCTAATCACTTTAAGCATTATAGGTCTCAAGTACGGCAATTATACTCCAATAGTATCCCGCGGGAAAGCTCCCCAAATGCGGACAGAGAACACCAAAAATTCCCCAAATCCGGACAGAGAACACCAAAATATACAATAATACGAATCGAGAAATTTATGAACCAAAATCCAAGATCAACTTCATTATTAATACGATATATGCAAAACCAAAATTAACATAAACACAACTAGATGGAATCGAATATGATCCGAAATGACTTGTTAAAATTAGATTTCTTTGAGCTTAAATTTTCATTAATAAAAACCCAATTTAAGAAACAAAAGATTACCCTTTAAAGGTGCTGAGAAAAGATAAATACATGAAATAAAATCAGGTATAATCCTAAAAACCAAAAGGGTATCATAAAAATCAGATCTTTCCCCCGAAACCCAAATCAGAATATACATACATTCACATTTATATAAACACATATATACATTCACGAGAGAGAGGGAGGGAGGGAGAGAGAGAGAGAGAGAGAGTACCTTGGCTTGGAGGCGAATGATGGGGTTAGGAGAAGAGAGACGAAAAGAGAGATTAGAGTGAGAGAGATAGTAATGGGGTCTGTTAAGTGGTGGATAACAACTTGAATTCACCTTGCTTTTGGCTGTTGTTGCAAGAGATGATGATGATGATGCCATTCTCTTTACAAATTTCAACAGCTTGTGAATAACAAGAATGCCGAAATGGGTAATAAGTGATGAATGTATGTGGATTATTGGACAGTCTGTCTTGTTGTGACGATGGAAACAATGTTCAAGAGAGAGAAACAAGATAATATAGAGAGAGATGACGGAGATATGAAATTGGAAACTTATGTCATGCTTTTACAACTCATCATTATTAAATTACTATAATTTTATTTATTTATAACATTTAAATAAAAAAATAAAAATTAGGCATGATTGGATAGGAGTTCCAAGTGTTTATGACGACCCATCCCAAGAATTTATTTAAACATTGTACATAGTTTTATTTATTTATCACATTCAATTAAAATAAAAAAAAGTATTGAGTATGATTGGATTTTTCAAGTATTTAGGGCAAATCATCCAAAGATCCAAATTTGGGGTAAATTACCTCAAATTTCATTCTAACAGTGATCCAAATGGTGATCCAAATTTGGATTAGTGAATAGTAGTGGGATCACTAATGTTCACTGATACAAATTTGGATAACTTGATTTAATATAAAATAATAATTTTAAATTGATTTTTGATTCTTTAATTATATAATTAATAATATAATATAATTAATAGTTAACAAAATTTATTTTTAAAATTAAAATTAAAATAATGAGAAAATATAATTTTATTAAAATTTAAAATAAAAAATGAAGAGACACATATTACACTTAGGGATATATTAATTGAGCATTTGCGTGAAGAATATACTAATACAGAAAATTAGTGTGTATCAATAATATTTTGTATGTTAATTATTGCAATAAATGTGTTTTTAGTGAATTAAGTGCATAATTTTAATATTTTAATGTGTATTAATTTTTTTGATTTAATTAATTTATGAAATGTTATATAAATTGTTAATAATGATTAAATGATAAATTTAATATAAAATTGTTTAATATGATATTTATTATTATTATATGTAAAAAGTAATTTGGATCAGTATTTGGATCAGTTGATGATCCAAATTTGGATTTTTGGATCACAACTGTTGGGGATGGCCTTATGACCTGTCTTGTCCAAAAAAATTATTTGAACATTAGAAGGCCGTATTAGTAAAAAAAATATTATTTCTCTTCTAATGTTTTTTTTTATAAAAAAATTAAAGCTTATTTTTTGTTCAAAATTAGTAGCCCAATTGTTTTTAGAGAATAAACTTTAACAGAAACTTCTAAAAATATGGGTTTTCTCAATTGTACTATACCTTCTGCAACATTATAGTTGTAATGTTCATCAAATCTACTTGAGAAGTCTAGTTTCCACAATTTGTTGGATAGTGGAAGTACCAGACTGATGGTTACAAATTTAAGATTTTAACTTAGTTTTTGAATATGATTTGATAGCTCAAGTAATACTGGATTTATAATCGTATTGTTCTGGATCCGTCGACTCCTGCTCACCAGGATAGTATAAAAGAATGGAAACTAATTGTCTATTTGGCCGTGATGCATTGACTATGAGGAAGATCTGGCTACAGTTATTGTTATAGCCAAAATTTGGATATGGATCATTTTGGGTCAAGAACGGGTTAATTGGAATTAAATTGGGGCAAAAGGATGAACGATTAGGTTTTATGCCACAACGCATGAGGGGAGGACGCGCCCTAGATTTACGACGCGCCCACATTTAATGAAATGCAAGATATGAACGATGTTTAGGTTTAATCTATAACACAACATAAGTGGACGCGTCCTAGGGGTAGGGCGCGCCCTAGTCAAGAGAAATGCACTACGTGGCTAATTTGGATGAACGGATTTGTCCTCTCTCAGGACAAGGCAAAGGGCTTGTCCTCGCACTGAGCTTGTCCTCGCTCCGGGCTTGTCCTCGCTTCGGGCTTGTCCTCACTCCGGGCTTGTCCTCGCTCAGGACAACGAAAAGGGCTTGTCCTCGCTCTGAGCTTGTCCTCACTACGGGCTTGTCCTTGCTCAGGACAAGGCAAAGGGCTTGTCCCCGCACTGAGCTTGTCCTCGCTCCGGGCTTGTCCTCGCTTCTGGCTTGGCCTCACTCCGGGCTTGTACTCACTCCGGGTTTGCCCTCGTTCTGGGCTTGCCCTCGCTTTGAGCTTGTCCTCGCTCCGGGCTTGTCCTCGCTTCGGGCTTGTCCTCGCTCAGGACAAGGAAAAGGGCTTGTCCTCGCTTTGGGTTTGTCCTCGCTCTGGGTTTGTCCTCACTCCGGGCTTATCCTTGCTCAAGACAAGGCAAAGGGCTTGTCCTCGCTTCGGGCTTGTCCTCGCTCCGGGCTTGTCCTCGCTCTGGACTTATCCTCGCTTCGGGTTTGTCCTCACTTCGGGCTTGTCCTCGCTCAGGACAAGGCAAATGGTTTGTCCTCGCTCCAGACTTGTCCTCACTCCGGGCTTGTCCTCGCTCAGGATGAGGCAAAGGGCTTGTCCTCGCTCCGGGCTTGTCCTCGCTCCGGGCTTGTCCTTGCTCGGGCTTGTCGTCGCTCCGGGCTTGTCCTCGCTCCGGGCTTGTCCTCGTTCCGGGCTTGTCCTCACTCAGGATAAGACAAAAGGGTTATCCTCGTTCTGGGCTTGTCCTCGCTCAGGACGACGCAATTAGCTTGTCCTCACCTGGGACAAGGAAAACAAGAACAAACTCAGGACAAGGCAATGGTGGAAGGAGCAATGGATGATTATTTGCACTAACGTATTTTTTGTAGGTACTCTTTGAAGAATTTCCTCTTTGAGTCGGTCAAAGAGGGTGATATCCGTGAAAAGCTTGAAGGCCTCCAGGGGTATGCTTGATGATTGAAGGCCTCCTCCAGTATTTAACGGGTGTTCTCGTTGGGGATGCGGGGTTAACTTTGGTGTGTGCTTTAGGAACTCTGTTCTTGTATTCAACGGGTGTCCTCGTTGGAGAACTTTGAAGTCATCCTGCATTTTGCACCCAAGAGCTTGGGATCACCTGTCCTGCTATCTTGTGGGTTATCCTCATTCGGGGGAGGACGCGTCTGGAATTTGGGGTGAACCGTGACTATACCTGCGTTCGTTACTCAAGAGAGATAGCTGTAGCGGAATGTTATCCTTGCGCAGGGAGATGCATTATCCGTGAAGTCTTGCGATTACAAACGAGCCTTGGGTCTTCGCGGTTGGGCCTCATAGTTGGACATTCCTAAAATTAGCGGAAGATGGATTCTGGACCGGGCCTAGGAATAAGAAGTCTAAGCCCATTAGATTTCTTATTCCTCAAGAACTACATGGGCTTGATTCTTTATAAATAGGGATATGTAGGTAAATTGTAAGGGGTTGGAAGCGAGAGCCTTAAGGAGCCACCATCAACCCTAAGCAATCTCATCCCCCAATTCATCACAACCACCATACTCCGACGACTTTTTCAGCGAAGAACCACCATCATAGATCTTGATTCCTGCGACGAACCTCAAACTTTGTTGATACCAAATTCCTTCGTCAACAAATTGGCGCCAGAAGGAGGGGCTGATCAAGATCATAGTCTTAGGAGGAAAAGATGTCTTGCAATCGTGATGGAAGTTCTTACGATGGAAGTGACAGCAGATTTCAAGGAGATGGCGAAGGAGGCTTCACTCAACATGAACCTTATGTGCCCAAAAACGTGATGAATCCTCCGCGAGCTCCGAATGTGGGGGGAACACCCCCAATTCTCATCAGCAACGCTGATATCTTGGAGCAGCTGTATCACATGGGGGATACCGTGAACACCTTTAATTCAAGGTTGAGCACAGTAGAACGTCGCAAGACAATGCGAGACCGTCATTTTCCTTGCCATGGCCACACTGTGGAGAAGGCTTTTATGGTTAAAGGAGACACGCGGGATGTTCGTGGCCAGGCTAGCGGAGGAAATCCTCGAATCACTCCACGATGCCTAGAGTATTCTGATGATGTAGAACCTATTGTGGAACTTATTGATAAGGACGTTGATGGGAGAGAAAGGCCTCGTATCGACAATCTGGTTGTTCCGCACCCGCATAGGTCGGGGCATATGATAGACGAGCGTTGTCGTGTGGAAAATATCCAGAGTCAAGATGAGGAAATAAGAGATTTTTCAACCCTGAAGAGGAGACTTGGCATAAGGTTGGAAGATGACGATTTGAGGATGTTGTTGCTAGAATGGAAAAAGGAAGGAAACAGTGGAGAAGTAAGGCCCCGTGATATGACGCGTGTGACCCTACATATCCAAGGGATGATAGGGTGCGGCACCGCGAACACGAGCGTGCCCCTTCACGTGAAAGGTTTGGGAATTATGGCCGAGGTTATCCGAGGAATGGACAGGGAATGATGGGATACCAGCATGGAAGGGCGCCATTCATAGGAGACGAGAGGGCGCGCCCTCAGCTGAAAAAGCCTCCTGTTATTATTTCTATAGCTTCTCACAGTGCTAGGGGCAATGGTTCCAGGACGCGTCCTCATGACATGGACGGCGTCCGAATTCAAGAAGGATTAAAAAACAATGATGAGATACTGAGACACGGTCAGGAGGAACCTCATGCACAATGGGATGTTCAAAAATCAAGATGAAAATATACCACAGCCGCAGCCTCAGGGTGAGGGACGACAAGATTTACGGGTACACCCGGGGGGTAACCAAGGGGAACAACAACAGGTTGTGGAGTAACCCCAACAACTCAATGTTTAAACCATTCTTGGAGTTGAAACATTTAATTTGAATAATCTAAAGAGGCTGATCAGCCATTTGGTACCGTAACTGCGAAATCCCCATCCCCCTTCTCTGTTATAGTAAGGGAGGCACAGTTACCCGTTGGATATAAAAACACGACCAATTACTTGAGTTTTCACGAAAACTCTGACCCCGTGGAGTTCTTGGGACAATTCAACATAGAAATGGATGTATGTCAAGTACCTGATTTGACATGGTGTCGTCTTTTAGCAACCACCTTTAGAGAAGGAGCCTAACAGTGGTTCAAGAAACTTGGTCCAGGAATTATCATGTCATGGGAACAAATGAAAACCTTGTTTTTGACTCAGTTCCAAGTTGCGGTGAAGTATACTCCGCCTGTTACCACACTGGCCAATGTGAAACAGAAGGAATGAGAAAGCTTGACTTCATACTTAATATGGTTTAATGCAGGGTCTACTTTGATGAGAGGCGCTACTAACGAGACACTGAAAAAAACTTCTTATAGTTGGTCTGCGCGTGGGGACAGATTTCTGGAAACACTTATAAGGAAAAGACCTTGTGTCATTAGCAGACGTACTTGCGCATGCTGAGTCTTTCAAAGCAAATGAACATTCGATGGCTGAAACTAAGAAGAATGATAATGTGAGCAATCCCTATGGCGAGCTAAGAGAAGAAATAGGTCGATAATTCCAGAATATCGGTATAATACTCAAAGTCCTAATAGAGTCAATGCTACCAACTCGCAAAGAGAATGGAGCCCATAATTGAACTTTTAATGTTGGAAGATGTTTCAAGGATCAACATTGTTGAGGAGGCTATGGTGGAGCGTGAAGGAGACGTGGTACAACGAGAATTGAATAGAGAAAGGTTGGAAGGAAGGAGTAAATTCTTTCAAATTTTGAAAAATCCTCCTGAGGTTGATGCTCCTCCAAGGGAGGACGCGCCCTCGGGATCTGCAACGACTGAAGCTTTTCCTTGTCCTGAGGTAGACACTCCTCGTTATGAGGGCGCGGATGGAGACTTTGTCAAGGTATACGCTTCTTGTTGTGAGGACGTGCCCTCCAAGGATGATGACCTTGTCGACGTAAGATGCTCCTCGTTGTGAGGACGCACCCTCCAAGGATGAAAACTCTTGTTGAGATAAGTCGCTCCTCTTAGAGAGGACGCGTCCTTCAAGGATGAAAACCCTTGTCGAGGTAATCTGTTCCTCTCAGAGAGGATGCACCCTCCAAGGATGGAGACCTTGTCGAGGCAGACGCTCCTTATTGTAAGGACGCGCCCTCCAAGGATGGAGACCTTGTCTAGGAAGACGCTTCTCGTTGTGAGGACGCGCCCTTCAAGGATGGAGACCTTGTTGAGGTAGACGCTCCTCCTTGTGAGGACATGCTTTCCAAGGATGGAGACCTTGCCAAGGTAGATGCTCCTCGTTGTGAGGAAGCGCCCTCCAAGGATGGAGACCTTCTCGAGGTAGAAGCTCCTATTTGTGAGGATACGCCCTCCAAGGCTGAAGACCTTTTTAGAGTTAGACGCTCCTCATATAGAGGATGCTCTCTCCAAGAATGAATGCCCTTGTCAAGGTAGATGCGCCTCTTGCAAAGGAAGCTTATTATGGGATGAAATACTTGAGGGTAATCCCCACAATATTGTCGTAAGATTACACTTTGAAGTACGAAATGCCTTGTGAAAGGTGCACACTTTTGTATAATATCTCTTGTTTTATATGTCAAGTTAACTCATGTAAGGTTAGAGATGTGGTGTATAAGTGGTAAACCTCTCTTGGTTGAGAACGCGTCTTCATAGAGGAAGATGCAGTGGACGTACACTCATCGGATTGAAGGATGACATAAATTTTTGCTTTGATTTAGATATTAGAATTCTATTTTTTTTTTCAACTTCATATGGAATTTGGGGGGTAGTTGTTATAGCCAAAATTTGGATATGGATCATTTCGGGTCAAGATCGGGTCAATTGGAATCAAATTGGGGCAAAAGGATGAAGGATTAGGTTTTAGGCTGCAACGCATGAGGGGATGACGTGCCCTAGACTTAGGACGCGCCCATATTTAATGAAATGCAAGATATGGACTATGTTTAGTGTGACGCCCTCAATCTCGGGGTTAGGAAATGAGGACCCACACAACATTAGATAAACAGTAAATAAGCATAAACCCCGATTAACTACTAACATGATCTAACAGGATAAAGTTTGAGACAAGATTACAACTACCAACCATAATATATAAATTACAACCCAAACTAATATTTAATTTACATAATCGATTCCGACTTGGAACCGACAGATAACCCATTATATCTTTACACACTTTCCGAATAAGCACTTGCTCACACATAACATGTACTACCTGCTCTGGCATCTGTAAGCCTAGAACATGGTAGGGGCTACTAGGTACACTCTTATGAGCAGTGCGCCTAAATCTGGCCATCCTCTTGCTTAACTGCCATGGTTAGAACAAAGCAAAACATATGATTATAAAACTCAGCAAGTAACTATATGACATTTCTACGATACAATATCCACAATATACCAATACTGCTTTTAAGGCATTTTACTTTAAATCTCTAGGTTGCAGATTTCTGTCTTTGGGCTATGAAAGGGTTATGAAGAAATATTTGGGGTTTCAGGAATCAAAGCTCAAGATAGGGTGGAAGCTGACATTCATCATAAATCATTAACAAGATCTCAAAGGATCTTTCAAGTGGAAAGCAAGAATCTATTCAACTCTGGAAATCAATTATATGATTGATAATAATATCAGGATAGAATCAGGGTTCTCAAAACTGAATACCAAACAATATCTCGATCAACTCATGACAAATCATTTAAAACCATTTCATTTTCAAAGAATCAATTATTGAATAAGGAATTCAATTTCTCTTTATTAAATGATATGGAACCCTTGATTGGACTACTTTAACTTTCAATTCATAATAATAATACGGGTAATCATCCCATACCGATCTTCATCTGGTCTTTAAGGTACCTATGGCATAATTTCAGCCTTAAACTGGACTAGCCCCGCCAGTCTCTTATATGATTAGACTAGTCCCACTAGTCTCTTACGTCTCAATCCAATCCATTAGGAATTCATTTAGAAAACCTTGTGTTGGAAAAGAAAGGTTTTACTAAGTTCATTTTAACATTACCAATAATATGAAATCATTTAGACTCTTTCAAGTCGAAACTCATTCTTAAGTTCACTTTCAAGAATTCAAAGAAATCAATGAATCAAAGGTAAGCAAGGTTCAACACTAAGGATCTTGATCAAATGATCATAAGGTATACAAGTTAGGGAATCAAAACAGTTCCAAGGATCATCATGGAATAAGATAAACAAAGGAATGAAGGACCATTACGCAAGGGAGTTCATAAAGGTTCTTATAGGGTTCACAAGAATTCAAGGTATCAAGAGGTGATCAGGATATAAATAACAAGGTTACTATAAAGGTTTGAATAATAATCATATCAATAATAGGTTCACAAGGACAATAACAGGGTATCTCAAGAATCAATAATAGGTTCACAAGGAACAATAAAAGGGTATCTCAAGAATCAATAATAGGTTCACAAGGAACAATAACAGGTTCACAAGTGCTATAAAAGTTCAATACTCTATCATGGCATGAACAATATCCTCTTTATAAAAAATTTATACAAGTAAACAGAGTTACTTGCCTGAATTCGCTTTCCTGTTTCACAAGGGTTGAACTACTGCCACCTAGTACACTTTTCCCTTTCCTAGCCCGAATGCCTTCTCGCTCCGAACCTACAATTCAACAATCAAACCCTAATTACATTCTCACTCGATGTTCCCGGAACGCTTAACAATTAACTCTTATCGAGAAACCCTAAGAGTATATATATATATACTTAATTATAAACACAAAACACGTTTATACCAAAACTCGTATACTTTAACCAAATAGTCATCGAATCACATATTGCGGCCCAATTACGACACATAGCATATAATCCTTGTATTCAAACTCTATACTCAAGTTATAATAATAATTGTATAATCTCGTATCAAGACGACTCAATCCTTTCTTTTATTCCATTTAATTTAAACTAAAACCAACAAATAAACCAAATAATTCTTAGAAATCTCACATGCATTCACTTGGTAAGATATTGGAATCAAATCAATTACTTTTATACCTATACTCCATTCGGCAATAATCACAAAACACAATCAAAAATCGAACATCGACATGCAAGAAATAAAATCACATATAAACTTGAGATCAAGCCTTCACTCGTCCTTTTACTTCATTTTTAACTCGAATCTTTACATTCAAAGCTATAACTTAACATGCATTTGATACTTCATCCAAAAACCAACTCTATAATTCATTTAAACACATAATTTGGAATCTACACGATTGATCTTTCACCTTAACACATAATCAACTTATTCTCTTGAAATTCAACCTACACCCTTCAAATTTTACCAAGATTAACACATGGAACCATCAATTTTGATTCTTTAAATCATCACTAATCTAATTTCTCAATTACTTCTGAGAATAAACATCAACAAGTCATTTTCATCAATGAACAATCAATTTTATTTTCTCAAAATCAAGAACCCATTCGGGTTTTAGGAAATCAACACATGCAAACATAAAAAATGTAATTTAGGGATACTAGAGCTCAGTTTCAACATCATCACTCACCACCGGTTCACCGGAGTTCATCATCGGTGGTGGTGATTTCACGGTGGTGCCCCCACTTGGGGGTTTCCAACCCTAAACCACCAATTTATACATCAAAAACACGCATGCAATCATGTATCATCTTTCAAAATCATTTGAAAATCAAAAATCCCTTTTGTTTTCATCAAAACCGAACCAAAACCACATAATCCAACTTTGGGTATTTTAAAAAACTTTGGAGATAGCAACATGCATCTACATATCTGAATAGAGGAAGCAAAATCTTGCATGTTCATGGTCTTATAATCGAAAAATGATGAAGAATGAAGGAAAGATTGAAGAGAGAGAGAGAGTACCGAGAGTGAGAGAGAGAGAGAGAGCTTCGAGAGTGAGAGAAAAGAAAGAGAGAAGAGATAAGTCGGTGGTGAGGAAAGAAGAGAAGGGGGTGGGGGTGTGGGGATTTATAACCACCAAGGAAGGGTAGTTTGGTAATTTAGTTAAATGAGTTTCAAATTTTCTTTTATTCTTACTCAAAAATGAATTTAAATATTATGTAGCTCTCTCAGTAAAAATGAAAATGTCACGAATAACAATTTTATAATAAAGATCTCGAAATTAGATTTTCATCCATATTTTTAAAATAATTTTTGAGTGAACAGTTGATTTAATACGGATTTTACAAGATTATGCTGAAAATAGCATTTTAACTCCATAGAATCATTTTAAAATGCACCGATCACAGAATAAATCCGTCTATCATTTTTAGAAATTCTGTAGGACTATTTTGAAGATAACAAAAGAGATTTCATGCCTTGACCATGCTCGGATAATTTTATATAAATATATAAAGGTTCAATAAACCTCATTTTAAATCAAATAAATCCCTTAAATCACTTAAAAAAATCAACAGATCACGTAATCATGCATACAGACAAGCAAAAATATATATTCACACATCACAACTCGTATTTGATCACAAAATTTCCCTTTTTATTATTATTCCCCTTTTCGCGTAACGGGTTTCGTTCTGCTTGATGGCCCGACGCTGAGCGTTTCAATTACGCTTCATAATCAATCCATTATACCAACTAACACGTTACTGAAAGACTTACTTAAACATTACCATTTCATATAACAACACATAGTTCACATTTAAATACTTTTATTCTCTTTTAAAATGGGCCCCGCTCCACTTGACGGCCCGACAACACAACTTATGCCCTAAGCTGACTCATCAAACTGGAACGTGTCGTTTTACGTTCCCAGTTACTAATATACAATAAAGAAAATTTACCATCAAAATCATTCAATCCCTTTATTAAATCACATAAATTATAATTACACCACAGAATCATACTGTATTCACTTAATTACGTCGCGAAATTCCCAGTCGTTACAATCTACCCCCTTAAAAGGATTATGTCCTTAGAATCTAGTCTAAGCAAATAAATGGGGATAATTTTCTTGCATTTCACTTTCTAATTCTCAAGTTGACTCTTCTACTAAAGGGTTTCTCCACAACACTCTAACTAGCGGTACAACTTTATTTCTGAGCGTCCTCTCTTTTCGATCTAAAATTCGAGCTGGTTGTTCCACATATGACAAATCTTGTTGTATATCCACTGGTTTCAATTCGATCACATGGCTGGCATCGGCATTGTATTTCTTCAGAAAAGATACGTGAAACACGTTATGAAGATGTTGCATCTGCGGAGGTAAAGCTAATTCATAAACCACTTTTCCAACTTGTCTAAGTACTTCGAAAGGTCCAATATTCCCGGGACTCAACTTTCCTTTCTTCCCGAATCAGGATAAACCTTTCCAGGGAGATATCTTTATCAACACTTTGTCCCCGGGCTCGAATTGCATATCTTTTCAGTCTCGATCCACGTACTTCTTTTATCGATCTTGAGCGGCAATTAACCTCTTACGAATCATTTCCACTTTCTCTTTCGTTTGTTGAACTAGTTTTGGCCCAATTAGTTTGCACTCTCCATCCTTGTCCCAATATATAGGGGATCTGCATTTTCTTCCATACAACGCTTCATATGGCGGCATGTCAATACTCGCGTGATAACTGTTGTTGTAGGAAAACTCAATCAATAGCAAATGATCGTCCTAATTTCCTTTGAAATGTATTGCACAGGTTCGCAACAAATCCTCGATCGTTTGAATTGTCCTTTCACTTTATCTGTCTGTCTGCGGATGATATGTCGTACTCATTTTCAGCTTAGTCCCCAAATAATCATGAAATTGTCGCCAAAAAATCGAGTTAAATCTCGGATCTCTATCAGCCACGATAGATCCTGGAACTCCGTGACGCATCACAATCTCGTCCGAATACAATTTGACCAACTTTTCCAATGAAAATCTTTCATTGACAAGCAATAAATGCGTTGATTTCGTCAGTCGATCGACTATTACCCAAATCGCATCATGATTAGACTTGGTCTTTGGCAATCCTACCACGAAATCCATCGCGATATGTTCCCATTTCCATTATGTTTTGTCCAGTGGTTGAAGCAATCCACTTGGTCGTTGATGTTCCGCCTTTACTCTTTGACACGTATAACACTTACTTATCCATTCCCCGATTTCCTATTTCATGTTTGGCCACCAATAATTCTCTTTTAAGTCCTTGTACATTTTCATACTTCCAGGGTGAATTGAAAATCTTGAGTTATGCGCTTCATGCAAAATCTCATGCTTTAGCTCCACAATATTAGGTATCCAAATGTGTGAGTTAACGCAATATATTCCTTTTCCATCCTTTTGAGCTTTAACTTCCTCTCCTGACAACTTATCTTTCTCACGGTTCATCGCTTGCTCTTGACAACATCGAATATTTTCCAAAATTTCAGGTTGAAAAGACATCGTATCCATTGCTTTACCTCCAAATTCTGGGGTTTGCACCTCTATTTCCATCTTTTCAAAATCCTTGATCAATTCTTCTGATGAAGTTAATATATTCAATATTTCTTTGCGGTTTAATGCATCCGCTACCACATTCACCTTTCCAGGTTGATAATTTATCGCACAGTCATAATCTTTGATCAATTCTAACCATCTTCTTTGTCTCATATTCAGCTCTTTCTGTGTGAAAATATATTTTAAACTCTTATAATTTATATAGATCTCGCACTTTTCCCCATACAAATAGTGCCTCCAAATTTTAAGAGCAAACACAATCGCTGCTAACTCCAAATCATGCATGGGATACTTCTGCTCATGTGGCTTTAGCTGCCTTGACGCATACGCTATTACTTTCCCGTGTTGCATTAATACGCATCCCAATCCTTTATACGAAGCATCACTGAAGATCGCAAACTCTCCTTTTTCATCTGGTAACACCAAAACTGGGGCGGTTACCAATCTCTTCTTTAACTCTTGAAAGCTTTCTTCGCACTTATCTGTCCATACAAACTTCTCATTCTTCCTTGTCAACTTAGTCAATGGTACAGCAATCTTAGAGAAATCTTGCCCAAACCTTCTATAGTATCCTGCTAATCCCAGAAAACTTTTGACCTCCGTAGGAGTCTTGGACCTTTCCCAATTCATCATAGCTTCTATCTTAGTTGGATCTACCTTGATTCCTTCTTTATTGACTACATGTCCAAGAAACTGTACTTCCTTCAGCCAAAACTCGCACTTTGAAAACTTGGCATATAACTTTTCTCTTCTCAAGATTTCTAAGAAAATCTTCAAATGCTCCATATGGTCTTCCTCCGTATTGGAATATATCAATATATCATCGATAAATACTATAACAAACTTATCCAAATATTGCTTGAACACTCTGTTCATAAGATCCATAAATGCGGCTGACGCGTTCGTCAAACCAAACGCCATTACCAAAAACCCATAGTGTCCATATCTCGTCCGAAATGTTGTATTGGGTATATCTTCCGCTTTAATCTTTAGCTGATGATACCCAGATCTTAAATCAATCTTGGAAAAACAAGTAGCTCCTTTTAACTGATTAAATAAGTCGTCGATTCGCGGTAGAGGGTACTTGTTCTTAATCATCAACTTATTCAATTCGCGTAGTCAATGCACAACCTCATATTTCCATCTTTCTTTTTCACAAATAACACTGGTACCCCACGGGGATACACTTGGGCGTATTACTCCTTAATCTAACAATTCCTGCAACTGTGCTGCTAATTCCTTCATCTCGAATGGCACCATTCGATAGGGAGCTTTCGATACGGGTTCCGTTCCAGGAGTCAAATCAATCGTAAACTCGATTTCTTTATCTGGAGGTAATCCAGGCAATTCGTCTTGAAACACATCAGGAAAATCTCTTACTACCGGAATATCCTCCATCCTTACGGATTCTTTCTCCACATCTTTGACATGAGCTAAATAAGCTTCGCATCCTTGACGTAGCAATCTCTTTGTCTAAATAGACGATAAAAACTTCTTCTCTTGTCTTTTCCCTTTGAATATCACTTCAACGCCATCCTTGGTCTTTAACTTCACCTTCTTGCTTTTACACTCTATTTGCACCTCGTGGTTTGACAACCAGTCCATTCCTAATATAACATCGAATTCTCCTAACTTAAAAGGAATTAAGTCATCAGAAAAGTGCCGACCTTCTATAACCACATCACAATCGGGACAAACCTTATTAACAATGACTTTCTCTTGATTTGCTACTTCTATAATCAAATTGGGTTCCAGAGGGTACACAATACATTTTAGTCTATCAAGAATACTTTCAGCAATAAATGATCTAGTTGCTCCAGAATCCATTAATACTTTTACTTCTACTGAGTTAATAATAAGCATACATGCCACCACATCCACTTCTTGCACAACATCTTTCATTGTCATGTTAAAGGTTCTAGCTCTGGGTTGAGCTGTTGGTGCTGGGAGAAGCGGCGGTCCAACAATTCTAAGAACATTGGCCTTTTGGACAGGCTCTTTACAGTTTCTAGCCATATGGCCCACTTTTCCACACTTAAAACATGTCAATTCAGGCTTATTTGCTCCACTTGGGCACTCAGATGAATAATGCCCCTTCTGATTACACCTAAAACAGGTCACATCCAACTTGTTACATCTTCACGGGTGTCTCTTTCCATAAAATTTACACTCTTGAATTCGAGGTCTACTATCCTTTATCGGCTGTCCTGCCTTCTGGAAACGGTTCTTCCGAGCTCCGTTCCCGGGTTTGAATTTCTAAAACTTTTTGTTCCGACCTCCACCATTCTTTCCAAAATTCCCTCTAAACTTCGAACTTCCTTGCTCTTGCTTCGAGCTCTCAAACTTCCTTTCCCTGTTTTCATTTTCTCTTTTTGCAGCTTCACATTCTCCTTCCACTATCATTGCCTTTTGTACCAGGGAGGCATAGTTCTTGATCTCCAACAGTGCTACTTGACTTCGAATCCATGGCCTAAGTCCCTGTTGGAACCTTTTGGCCTTCTTCGCCTCTGTATTCACATATTCAGGTACAAATCTAGACAACTCCAAAAATTTCACCTCATATTCTGCTACTAACATATCTTCTTGTCTTAGGTCCAAAAACTTTATCTTCAACTGGTCTTGCATATAGCTTGGCAAATACTTCTCCAGAAACATCTCAGTAAACTTCTCCCACGAGAAGTCCTTTCCTTCAAGCAAAGCTTTAGAAGATTCCCACCAGAAACTCGCGTCGTCTTTAAGATAATAACTCGTATACTGAGCTTTCTTTTCATCCTTAACTTCTGCTAACTCAAATGCTTTCTCCATTTCTCTTAACCACGACTGAGCTTTTATCGTGTCTGGCAAACCTAAGAACTCTGGGGGATGAACAGATTGAAAATGTTTGAAGTTTTCAACTTTAGGGCTATGGGTTGTTGTAAAAACGAGCAAGTCGGTTCATCATAGTGGTATCTTGATTCAATTCTGGGTCTTGGGTTTAAATTTCTTCTTGGTGATCTGGTGAGTTGGCCATTTCTTACAAACCTGATTGAGTGATTATTTAGCAATACGATAGCATGGCATTGATATATATAACAACATTTTACTACGAAATCACTTTTGCGGGTTTTAAGCTTTACCCAATTTTGCACATGTATCCTATTACTACATAATTCTCATATCAGTTTCGTTTTCTCATGGCACATGGTAAAATTCTCGTGAAAAGATTAAACACGGTTGTATAAAAACATGGTATGAAAAACAATTATAAAGATTCTCAGGGTCCACAATAGGTATGATGGATTCAACAAGCCAAAGGTACATAAATAAAGGTTTGATTACAGCAAGTTCTGCAAATAAGGTACAATAATATAACAGGGTTAAACAGAGGAAAAACTGGAAAACATCCCCTATCTACCTCTAACTTCTAACAACTACTACTACAAAGTCCTGAGATACGATACAACATAACAAATAAAAAAGGGATCTCGGCATCTAACCAAGTATCCCAAAGCCTACCGGCGCTGAAAAACAACAACAACAACTACGGGATCCACCAAATGTCCCTCCTGATCTAATCATCCAGAATCTTTCTCAACACAATCAACATCCAGTGAATGATATTATGCAGCCTCCGGGCCTCAACATCAGCATCACTAGTGGATGGTCCCTCATCCAATCTCCTTCGGGCACCCTGCTCCACCATCTTAATCCGGACTCTCCACTCATCATCCATAACTAAGCGCTCTGCCTAGACTCTCGAGCTAGCCTATCCACCAAAGCTCCCAACTCAGGAATGCTGGAGTAAACAAAGTCTCGATCGTGGGCTAACTTACCACCAACACTAACAAGCACAATCTTAGGCATCTCAGACTCTGGCTCAGGGGTTGGGGTCTCTGACTCTGGTCTCAAAGGTGATATGTAATAACTCGAATTTTTGAGACCTTGTAAAACGTTTAATGAATAGTAACCCTGACGGACGGGAAAAACTTTTGAGCCCACACTATGTAGTGCATGAGAAAAGGAGTTTCGGAGTTGATATTACGATTATACGTACTAAATGAGTGTATGTAAACGCTATTAGTTTTCGAAGAAAACGAACTTTGAAAAACGACCGTATTTACGACTCATCGAGGATTACGGGGATCACAATATAATTACGAGATTAAAACCCTACGGATTTATATTCAAGAATGATAATTAAAAATATAAGGAATAAATACGAAATGAATTACGTCGTGAACCATTTATGAGTATGTATTACGAAAACGTTTAAGCGACTGAGCGAACGCTTAAATGATTAAATAAACGTAACCCACTAACTAAACCATGGTAAGAAAGTAACCATGGTTACTTTATCAAATAGTAAGCTAACCATAGGATGATCAAGCTAGCTAGCAAAATAGTGTGCTAAGGAAGCTAACCCATGTAGTTAGCTTGTAACCTAGCAAGCTACTTGGATTTTGTCCCCAAGATTTGCAGCAAGAATAAACCAAGGATTCAACCTAGGAGAATAAAAATCAAGTGGAAGATATCAAACCCCATTTCCTAGAAGCAACCAAGAGAAGCAACCAAGAGAAGCAAGCATAAATACCCCCCACCCCTTCACTTCTACCATTCGGCAATTTCAAAAAGGGGGAGGAATTCAAAAATCAAAACTCAAGTTCTAGCCATGGTAAAATCATCCCAATAATTCTCAAGCTTCCTAGAAATTAAACTAAGGTAATAAAATTCTTTCATCTCTTTTTATCATGGTTTGATGGATGAAATAAAATCAAGAAAGTCACTAGTGAATAGTATGAATAGTAACCTCTCTTTGGTTTCTTGATTTCAAATGGTGGTTTTAGGTTCCAAAAATCATACCAAGCACTTCCAAGCCTCCACCATCCCCAAAAACACATCTCAAGCTTTCAAGAAAGGTAAAAATATTTGGCCCAACTTTATTTAAGATTCATCTTTAAGATCCATTTAGTATGTGGTAGTAAACCTAGTTTAAGAAGTGTAGTGATGAAATCTTGATGTTTAAATTAAGTAGATTTAAGGTTGATTGTTGTTGCCTCAAGAACATGATGTTCTTGAGAGGAATTTGTGTGTTGATGATGAAATGATGATTGTTGGTGGTTGTGTTAAGAGATAGGGCGTAAACGAAATCCCGATCGTAAACGTAACTCCGTTAAAACCAACAAATCGTAACTTTAAGTTTCTGCAGAAAGTACCGAAGTTTTAAACTGTAGTTTCTTGAAAAATAACCCTTGATTATGATAGGAAATGTTATAAGGATATTTTAGGCACTTGAATCGCTTGATTCCGATTTACGGATCAAAAGTTATGGTCAATTTAGTAAAAGTGATTTACGCGACAAAAACTGCTACAAATCACGAACTTTGAAAATATAAAGGATCGACTTAAAAGTGTTCATAAATCATAAAATTTTTACAGAGAGTAACATATTGAGTTTCATAACTTCCTTAAAAATTTCAAGTGAAAATAATTATTTCTCAATTTTATAAAAATATCGGAGTTGAGACCGCGCGAGTAGAAACCGTAAGAATCCATAAGCGGAGCCGACGACGATAATGAGAATGAACCTAAAATACTTAGAAAAATGAAGCGACCATAATGAGAATAATGACTTAAAGGAATAATAAGTGTATTATAAGTTAAGAGGGTGCATAATAAGTAGCACATGAGTGCGAGTCCCCGTAAATTAGAACGGGACCTGACGAAGTGAATTGTATTTATGGTTATAGATTTCCGAGCAGAACCTAGAGCATCCTCCACCTCGAGATACCCAGGCAAGTTTACGAACCCAACTCCATTTAATGTTGTGTTGTGAAAGGATTGTTTTATTATCATTGCATAAATACCATGTTTGTCATGATACGTAGTTGTTGAATTTTCGCATAATGTAGCAATGTTGTACGATAAGTATATATCGTGAAATGTTATTCCACTTTAAGCGTGACGTATTGTATAAGACCGAGAGTCGGTCGGGATTTTAGATAAAATCCGGGAATCATTTCAGTGATATTATAGGACGGTTATAAGTCCATAGTAGTACGATTTAAAAGGGACTCAACGTCCACTTACGAAATATTAAAATACCTCGAACTTTTATTAAAACAATTTCACAACAATCATATTCCCTCAACTATATTTGATTGTTCGAATAATAAATACTATATACTTATTCCTTTATCATGGGAGTAGTATACCCTAATAATTATTTATTTCAAACCTGATTAAAAATTAAAGATTATTAATTGCGTAGACATAAACTAGTTGAGGAATATTATTTTAAATACTCTTTTAAAGAGTAAACTCATTCGAGGTTTAATTATTTATCGATTATCATTTAATTAATTATTATTTATTAAAGGGTTTATTTTTGATTTAAAAATCATAGATCCTGATTTAAAACATACTTTCCAATTTTGGAAAATTATTCGAGTAATTGCAGATAGTCGGAGAATATTACTCCAACTTATTTAATATTTTGAATATAGTTTCAAGGAGAAACTTTTCCCCCTTATTTAATTATCTGTTAATAACGGTCAACTCACATTCCTAGTACTTCATCCGAAACTTTCAGAAGTACATATATATATATATATATACAGTAAAGTTATGCCTATCAACAAGCAAAATGCTTGGAGGAACTTCGATGTGGTTCGAGTTCTCGAGATATGATAGGATTTCCTAAAGGACAAGGGAGGGGTAGGATCCAAGTACTTCGTGTATTAGATAGACTACTGGTACCGTTGGAGACGGTACAATATGTACCTATGGACCTGCAAAGTGTGTGTATACCCGAAATGAGGACACATAGCCCGTATGCGGCAAGGGTGATAACCGAGATGTGAAGGTATCGTCCCTCTACTAGTAGAAAAGTTTATTTTTATCGTAGTACGACCGATCATCGTATGCGGCGACTCCAACGAATGTCCTAATTCTTTCCAATTGGAATTTTGATGCAATACCGTAACCCAATCCTAGGTGCTGGGATTACTATTAAGGTATTCGCAAGATAATAAAATCCCTTAAAGAATTATTTTCATAAGAAGGTGTGTATCACCAAGGAAAACTATTTTCGAATAAAACATAATTATCATATATGATGTTATCATACAGTCATTTTCATATTGTACATTATTATGCTGGGCATTATAGCTCACACTTGTTTTCTTAAATTGACACAATACAACAGTGAATCAAGATGCCTGCAATGAGAACCACAGCCAGGAAACGGGTAGGAAATTGCCAGCTGTTCCGTAGATTGTTTGGTGTTGTACCACAGGTAGTCCGAATAAGCTAGATTAGTTTTCAGTTGTTTTTATTTCGGCTTATTTATAAGTATGACTTATGTAAGGTAATAAACCAGAAACGTATATTTGGCCGGAGGACTAGCCTTACTTAAAGGTTACTCCCCGGTAAGACTAAATTACTTTTGGGTTGTAATAATTATCACTTGATGGTTGAAATTACTCTAGCTATGAATGGTTAATTTCCAAGACAATAACCTGTAAGTGTGTGTGTGTGTGTGTCTGATAAGTGTGGGGTCGTGAAGCGTGAGTATTTATATATTGTAGTGTAAGTTGTGTGGTTGTCAGGTACCAGTGGAGCCTAGGAGGGAGATTGATCTTGTTGATGATGTCATGGTCCCTGAGCATGACCCTATTGTCGAGCCAGAGAGCCCATCCATTGATGATTCAGATGATGACCCTATTGAGGATGTCCTAGAGGGGGAGATTGACCTTCCTGTCCCCATAGCTAATGGCGTAGTCTGGAGGGATGTAGAGATGTACCCTCACCCGGCTATTCGTTCTCCTACACCACCCCCAGGGATTCAGAGCCCTATGCCCTATACTAATGATGATGAGGAGGAGGTGATACGTGCACAGATCCATGAGGTTTATGACATATCCTCTAGCGACCCAGATTCACCTCTACCACCACCGACGACCATGCATGTAGCCGTACACGACTGGATAGTGGGTCAGCTTAACGCTGAGATCACTACGACATCTGCTCACATTGTGGAGTTACGCCAGACACCGACAGCTGAGAGAGCCACCCGACTAGGATACCCAGGGGATTTCAGAGCTGCTTCCCCAGCCATATCTCGTAGAGAGATCGATGGGATCGAGCTCCGTACCAGGGTTCAGATGAGGATGACAGTAATTGGAGGATACATCCCGGTAGTTGATGCAGAGCTGATGTTCGCAGAAGCGATGAGGAGGGTGCGTGACCTTACACGCAGTGATAGTGACTGAGGGACTAGTGACTAGATATAGACCTTAAAGATGGCTGGGTGACTTGTCACTAATTTTGATAGGATAGCTAGTAGTAGATAACGTTCTTAGCCCTTCAGGGTACACATCTTATGTATTTTCATTTCAGTATTCAGGACAAGTAGTAATGTATTGTAATCAGGCATGTATGAACTCAGCTAGTTGTTTCGTCCCCAAGATATAAGTGGGAGATCTTATGAAATATATCTAAGCAGTTATTAAGAAATTGACGTCCAGATTATTGCACTTTATAGAAACCTGTTAGATAAATGACATGCTTACATATGAATAAAATAATCCAACTGTTATAATTACAACTATGTTGACCAATTTTCAATATCAGAACAATGCCACCCCGTAGAAGAGAAACCAGGGCACAACCCGCAGAATCTGTTAACCAACAACGAAGTGAACCTGATTTTATAGTGAATGAGGAAAGTGAAGAGGACTTAGACTATAATGAATATGATGAGGAAGAATATGTAGAAGAAGAGGCTGAGGATACCCATGAGGGAGAAAACCCCATGAATGAATTTTTGGAACTGCTAAGAGCAAATCTGAACCAACAGCCTATTCCACCACAGCCACATGCTGCCCAACAGACTACAACTACTGCCTTTAGGGCCTTTAAATCTCTCAAACCCCCAGAGTTTCTAGGATCTGCCGACCCCATTGAAGCACGAGCCTGGCTCAAAGAAATAGAAAAGTCCTTCGAGATACTAGGTGTTGAGGAACGACATAAGACCATTTTCGCTTCTTGCATGCTGAAAGGAGAAGCTAACTACTGGTGGGAGTCCAAAAAAAATCTAGAGACCGATGCTGTGATCCCATGGGATAGATTTACCCGAATGTTCTTAGACAAGTATTTCCCTAGGTTTATGGAGACCCAGATGGAGATTAAATTTCTGGAGTTAAAACAGGATAAGATGACTATAGCAGAATATGAGGCCAAATTTACTGAGTTGTCGAGATTTGTGCCTGAATTTGTGAATACCGAAGAGAAGAAAGCGCGAAGGTTTCAGCTTGGTCTGAAATAATGGATTCAAAACCGAGTGGCAGTGTTAGAGCTGACAGACTATGCCACCTTAGTGCAGAAAGCCTCGATTGTTGAAGCTGGCAGTGAGCAGAGTGTGAAGGAAAAGGAAAATAAGAAAAGGAAGATAGGAAGCCAAGGAATAGGAACCGGGAATAGGAGCCTTCCAAGCAGGTTCGTCAGGGGAGCGGTGTCCCAACCTGCGCGAGGCCCCATATTCAGAAAGGCCCCAAGCGAGAGTGTTGGCTAGGGCGGCGGATAATCTAGAGCAACATTTCATAGCCAACCCCGTGCCCCAATACCAGAGTGCCAGACCTGTAAGAGAAGACACCTTGGGTTATGCAACCAGGCGAGAGCCCCTCTGAAATATTACAGGTGCGACCAACCCGGACACCTTGCCAACAACTGTCCCTAATATAGCAAGACATGTTTCCAATGTGGGAAAGTAGGACATATGAGGAAGGATTTCCCGATAATGAAGCCCCCAGTCTCAGGTATGAGAAGAGCTGCATCCAACCGACCCCCAGCTGCTAGGACCTTCAACATGACTGTTCAGGATGCTGTTCGAAACAATGATGTGATAGCAGGTACCCTTTTATTAAATTCGGAACGTGCAAATATCCTATTTGACTCTGGAGCAACCAATTCTTTTATATCTCAAGATTTTGCTAAAAAGTTAAAACTTAATGCCATACCCTTGCGTGAGATATTACAAATGGAAATAACAAATAAAGAAATAATTCCTGTAAATCAAGTACACCCTAAGTGCAAGTTGAAATTAGAAGGGAAGTTTTTCGAGGTTGACCTAATTCCATTCGTGTTAGGAGAATTTGATGTAATCTTAGGAATGGATTGGTTATCCAGTAACAGAGCGCAAATAGATTGTGAACGGAAGAGAGTAAAGATAGGAGTGCAGAATAAAAAAGAAGTAGTGTTTAAAGGTCAACGACGGAACCAGAAATTTCTAACCATGCTACAGACAAAAAGATTATTAAGGAAAGGTAACGAGGCCTATTTGGCTTATATGGTAGATACCAAGAAGGAAGTCCCTAATATACAGGACATACCCGTAGTAAACAAATTCGAGGATGTATTTCCAGAGAACTTACCAGGATTACCACCTGACCGGGAAATAGAGTTCGCTATAGAATTAGCACCAGGAACGACACCAGTATCCAAGGCCCCATATAGGCTAGCCCCAGTTGAGATGAAGGAACTAGCTTCTCAACTGCAAGAGTTATTAGATAATGGAATGATAAGACCCAGTGTGTCGCCATGGGGAGCGCCAGTACTGTTCGTAAAGAAAAAGGATGGTAGTATGAGATTATGCATAGACTATCGAGAGCTGAATAAGCTGACTATTAAGAATAGGTACCCTCTCCCCAGAATTGATGACCTATTCGACCAACTCAAGGGAGTTGTATATTTTTCCAAAATAGATTTGAGAACAGAATACCATCAGTTAAAAATCAAACCGGAAGATATACCGAAGATTGCTTTTCGTACTAGGTATGAACACTATGAGTTCTTAGTCATGTCGTTTGGGTTAACCAATGCACCCGCAGCCTTTATGGATTTGATGAACAAAATGTTCAAAAAGTACCTGGATATATGCGTGATAGTTTTTATAGATGATATTCTGATCTACTCAAAGACATAGCAAGAACATGTAGAACATTTGAGGATAGTCTTAGAAATCTTGAGGAATGAGAAATTATATGCCAATTTCTCGAAGTGCGAGTTTTGGTTGAGAGAAGTTCAGTTTTTAGGACATGTGGTGAGTAGCAAAGGAGTTTTAGTTGACCCTGTCAAAATAGAGGCCAAAATAGAGGCGGTATCCAATTGGGAAAGACCAACTACCCCAACAGAGGTTAGGAGTTTTGTGGGTTTAGCAGGATGTTACCGAAGGTTCGTGCAAGATTTTGCTAAGATAGCCGGTCCACTGACTAGACTTACCCGGAAGACAGAAAAGTTTGTATGGACAGAGAAATGTGAGGAAATTTTTCAAGTGCTGAAAAGGAGGCTGGTGTCAGCACCAGTGCTCGCTCTTCTCGATGGAAAGGGAGAGTTTGTGATATACAGTGACGCATCGCTTAAAGGATTAGGATGTGTACTAATGCAGCACGACAAAGTTATAGTGTATGCCTCTCGACAATTGAAGGAGTATGAGAGCAGATACCCGACGCATGATCTAGAATTAGCAACCATAGTGTTTGCCCTAAAAATTTGGAGATACTACCTGTACGGTGAGAAATGTGAGATCTACACTGACCATAAAAGCCTCAAATATATTTTCACTCAGAAGGAACTGAACATGAGACAGAGGAGATGGTTAGAGTTGATAAAAGACTACCACTGTGAAATTTTATATCACCCGGGTAAAGCCAATGTGGTGGCTGACGCCCTTAGTAGGTAGGAAAAACTCAAGATGATAATGACATCGGGGGAGTTAATTAAAGAATTTGAGAAGATGGAAATTGACGTGAGAATGACCGGTAAGGGAACGGAAGGATTATTTGAGATTAAGCTAGTGCCAGAGCTAACGGAAAAGATACGAGTATGTCAGGAAAAGAAGATGAGTAAAGAAAGAGGAACATTGACTGGTGAAGAAGTGAGATGTGAGAAAGACGAGAAAGGGATCATGAGGTATGCGTCCCGAATTTGGATTCCAAATGTGCAAGAGTTAAAGGATGAGCTGCTACACGAAGAGTACATCTCTAGATATTCAATCCACCCAGGAAGTACGAAGATGTACCTTGACCTTAAGGAATATTATTGGTGGCCTAACATGAAAAGAGAAGTGGCAGAGTGGGTTAGCAAGTGCTTGACATGCCAGAGAGTGAAGGCTGAACACCAGCGACCTAGTGGACTGTTACGGCCCCTGGAAATTCCGGAATGGAAATGCGAGCATATAGCCATGGATTTTGTGACAGGCTTACCAAGAACAAAGACCAATCACGATGCCATATGGGTTGTCATAGATAGATTGACCAAGTCCGCACACTTCCTACCAATCAACGAAATATACACCGTAGACAAGTTGGTGGATATTTACTTGAAGGAAATTGTAGTTAAACACGGCGTTCCGGTAGCCATAGTGTCAGATAGAGACCCAAGGTTTAATTCCCAATTTTGGAGAAGCTTCCAGGAATGCGTAGGCACCAGACTAAACATGAGTACCGCCAACCACCCCCAAACTGATGGACAAAGCGAAAGGACTATTCAGACCCTAGAAGATATGCTACGAGTGTGTGCCATTGATTTCAAAGGAAATTGGGATAACCACTTACCCCTGATCAAATTTTCTTACAACAATAGCTATCACGCTAGCATATGAATGCCCCCATATGAAGCTCTTTACGGAAGAAGATGTCGCTCTCCCTTGTGTTGGGACGAAGTCGGAGCACACAAGATATTAGGACCAGAGTTAAAAAAACAGACCAAAGAAATGGTAGGACTCATCAGGAAAAGACTGGTAGTAGCCCAGGACTAAAAAAAGAAGTACGCCGACAAGACCAGGAAGGATAGGTAATATGAAGTGGGAGATTCTGTGCTATTGAAGGTATATCCGTGGAAAGGAGTGATGAGATTTGGGAAGAAAGGGAAGCTGAGTCCCAGATTTATAGGACCCTTTGAAATTTTAAGAAGAATAGGACCTCTAGCTTACGAGCTCACCTTGCCTCCTAATTTGAAACAAGTGCACAACGTGTTCCACGTGTCCATGTTAAGGAAGTACCATGCAGATGCACGACATGTAATAGAATACGAGCAAGTAGATTTACAACCAGGCCTGACCTACATCGAGCAACCAGTAAGGATAATGGACCAAAAAGAGCAAGTGCTGAGGAACAAGACTGTGAAGCTGGTTAGGATCTTATGAAGAAATCAAAATGTCGAAGAGTCAACTTGGGAACTTAAAGACACAATGAGGAATAGATATCCCCCACTTATTTTCTAATTGATTCCGGGACGGAATCCTTGTTAGAGGGGAAGACTGTAATAACTCGAATTTTTGAGACCTTGTAAAATGTTTAATGAATAGTAACCCTGACGGACGGGAAAAACTTTTGAGCCCACACTATGTAGTGCATGAGAAAAGGAGTTTCGGAGTTGATATTACGATTATACGTACTAAATGAGTGTATGTAAACACTATTAGTTTTCGAAGAAAATGAACTTTGAAAAACGACCGTATTTACGACTCATCGAGGATTACGGGGATCATAATATAATTACGAGATTAAAACCCTACGGATTTATATTCAAGAATGATAATTAAAAATATAAGGAATAAATACGAAATGAATTACGTCGTGAACCATTTACGAGTAAGTATTACGAAAACGTTTAAGCGACCGAGCGAACGCTTAAACGATTAAATAAACGTAACACACTAACTAAACCATGGTAAGAAAGTAACCATGGTTACTTTATCAAATAGTAAGCTAACCATAGGATGATCAAGCTAGCTAGCAAAATAGTGTGCTAAGGAAGCTAACCCATGTAGTTAGCTTTTAACCTAGCAAGCTACTTGGATTTTGTCCCCAAGATTTGCAGCAAGAATACACCTAGGATTCAACCTAGGAGAATAAAAATCAAGTGGAAGATATCACACCCCATTTCATAGAAGCAACCAAGAGAAGCAACCAAGAGAAGCAAGCATAAATACCCCCACCCCTTCACTTCTTCCATTCGGCAATTTCAAAAAGGGGGAGGAATTCAAAAATCAAAACTCAAGTTCCAGCCATGGTAAAATCATCCCATTAATTCTCAAGCTTCCTAGAAATTAAACTAAGGTAAGAAAATTCTTTCATATCTTTTTATCAAGGTTTGATGGATGAAATAAAATCAAGAAAGTCACTAGTGAATAGTATGAATAGTAACCTCTCTTTGGTTTCTTGATTTTAGATGTGGTTTTAGGCTCCAAAAATCATACCAAGCACTTCCAAGCCTCTACCATCCTCAAGAACACATCTCAAGCTTTCAAGAAAGGTAAAAATCTTTGGCCCAACTTTATTTAAGATTCATCTTTAAGATCTATTTAGTATGTGGTAGTAAACCTAGTTTAAGAAGTGGTAGTGATGAAATCTTGATGTTTAAATTAAGTAGAATTAAGGTTGATTATTGTTACCTCAAGAACATGATGTTCTTGAGAGGTTTTTGTGTATTGATGATGAAATGATGATTGTTGGTGGTTGTGTTAAGAGATAGGGCGTAAACGAAACCCCGATCGTAAACGTAACTCCGTTAAATCCAACAAATCGTAACTTTAAGTTTCTGCAGAAAGTCCCGAAGTTGTAAACTGTAGTTTCTTGAAAAATAACCCTTGATTATGATAGGAAATGTTATAAGAATCTTTTAGGCGCTTGGATCACTTGATTCTGATTTACGGATCAAAATTTATGGTCGTTTTAGTAAAAGTGATTTACGCGACAAAAACTGCTACAAATCACAAACTTTGAAAATATAAAGGATTGACTTAAATGTGTTCATAAATCATGAAATGTTTACAGAGAGTAAAATCTTGAGTTTCCTAACTGCCATAAAAATTTCAAATGAAGATAATAATTTCTCAATTTTATAAAAATATCGGAGCCGAGACCTCGCGAGTAGAAACCGTAAGAATCCATAAGCGGAGCCGACGACGATAATGAGAATGAACCTAAGATACTTAGAAAAATGAAGCGACCATAATGAGAATAATGACTTAAAGGAATAATAAGGGTAGTATAAGTTGAGAGGGTGCATAATAAGTAGCACATGAGTGCGAGTCGCCATAAATTAGAACGGGACGTAACGAAGTGAATTGTGTTTATGGTTATAGATTTCCGAGCAGAACCTAGAGCATCCTCCACCTCGAGATACCCAGGCAAGTTTACGAACCCAACTCCATTTACTGTTGTATTGTGAAAGGATTGTTTTATTATCATTGCATAAATACCATATTTGCCATGATACGTAATTGTTGAATTTTCGCATAATATAGCGATATTGTACGATAAGTATATATCGTGAAATGTTATTCCGCTTTAAGCGTGACGTATTATATAAGACCGAGAGTCGGTCGGGATTTAAGATAAAACCCGGGAATCATTTCGGTGATATTATAGGACGGTTATAAGTCCATAGTAGTATGTTTTAAAAGGGACTCAACGTCCACTTACGAAACATTAAAATACTTTGAACTTTTATTAAAACAATTTCCCAACGATCATATTCTCTCAACTATATTTTATTGTTCGAATAATAAATACTATATACTTATTCCTTTATCATGGGAGTAGTATACCCCAATAATTATTTATTTCAAACCTGATTAAAAAATAAAGATTATTAATTGCGTAGACATAAACTAGCTGAGGAATATTATTTTAAATACTCTTTTAAAGAGTAAACTCATTCGAGGTTTAATTATTTATTGATTATCATTTAATTAATTATTTTCTATTAAAGGGTTTATTTTTGATTTAAAAATTATAGATCCTGATTTAAAACATACTTTGTGATTTCGGAAAATCATTCGAGTAATTTCAAATAGTCGGAGAATATTACTCCGACTTATTTAATATTTTGAATATAGTTTCAAGGAGAAACTTTTCCCCCTTATTTAATTATTTGTTGACAACGGTCAACTCATATCCCTAGTACTTCCTCCGAAATTTTTGGAATTACATATATATATATATATATATATATATATATATATATATACAGTAAAGCTATGCCTATCAACAAGCAAAACGCTTGGAGGAACTTCGATGTGGTTCGAGTTCTCGAGATATGATAGGATTTCCTAAAGGACAATGGAGGGGTAGGATCCAAGTCCTTCGTGTATTGGATAGACTACTGGTACCGTAGGAGACGGTACAATATGTACCTATGGACCTGCAAAGTGTGTGTATACCCGAAATGAGGACACATAGCCCGTATGCGGCAAGTGTGATAACCGAGATGTGAAGGTGTCGTCCCTCTACTAGTAGAAAAGGTTACTTTTATCGCAGTACGACTGATCATCATATGCGGTGGCTTCAACGAATGTCCTAATTCTTCCAATTGGAATTTTGATGCAATACCGTAACCCAAGCCTAGGTGCTGGGATTACTATTAAGGTATTCGCAAGATAATAAAATCTCTTAAATAATTGTTTTCATAAGAAGGTGTGTATCACCAATGAAAACTATTTTCGAATAAAACATAATTATCATATATGATGTTATCATATAGTCATTTTCATACTGTACATTATTATGCTGGGCATTATAGCTCATACTTGTTTTCTTAAACTGACACAACACAACAGTGAATCAAGATGCCTGCCATGAGAACCACAGCCAGGAAATGGGTAGGAAATGGCCAGCTGTTCCGTAGATTGTTTGGTGCTATACCACAGGTAGTCCGAATAAGCTGGATTAGTTTTCAGTTGTTTTTAGTTCGGCTTATTTATAAGTATGACTTATGTAAGGTAATAAACAAGAAACGTATATTTGGCCGGAGGACTAGCCTTACTTAAAGGTTACTCCCCGGTAAGACTAAATTACTTTTGGGTTGTAATAATTATCACTTGATGGTTGAAATTACTCTAGCTATGAATGGTTCATTTCCAAGATAATAACTTGTAAGTGTGTGTGTGTGTGTGTGATAAGTGTGGGGTCTTGAAGCGTGAGTATTTATATATTGTAGTGTGAGTTGTGTGGTTGTAATAGTTTAGACGGCGTAGCCTCCGAGATTCCTGACCCCGGGTTTTGGGGCGCCACATGATACATGCATAAGAATCTCACTACTCTCAGACGGATCCTCCTCCGGATCTGAACTAACATACACAGGCTCCAATGGAGAGGGTGGAATGGCGTCCACTGGGGTACCAGTCAAACTAATCTCTGAATCGGAATCACTACCACTATTGGGATCCTAAGAGAAAACACAAAACAGCAACCAAGAAATCGCATTAGGGTTAAATAAAACTTCCAACTAACTCACACCCCTAACTCTAGTTGCCACTTTAGCTTATTCACTTTCCTTAGACTATACCTAATAGTCTAACTCAACTCTAAATAAGTTGAACACTCTCGCAATATAGATATATACCCAAAATACCGTTTTTACTGGCTTGTCTCAGGGATTAGATCCTGTAGCTTTGATACCAACTTGTGATGCCCTCAATCTCGGGGTTAGGAAATGAGGACCCACACAACATTAGACTAACAAAAAATAAGCATAAACCCCGATTAACTACTAACAGGATCTAACAGGATAAAGTTTGAGACAAGATTACAACGACCAACCATAATATATAAATTGCAACCCAAAATAATATTTATTTACACAATCGATTCCGACTTGGAATCGACAGATAACCCATTATATCTTTACAAACTTTCCGACTAAGCGCTTGCTCACACATAACCTGTACTACCTGCTCTGGCATCCGGAAGCTAAAAACACGGTAGGGGCCATCAGGTACGCTCTTACGAGTAGTGCACATAAGTCTGGCCATCCTCTAGCTTAATTGCCATGGTTAGAACAAAGCAAAACATAAGAGTATAAAACTCAACATGTAACTTTATGACAGTTCTACGATATAATATCCACAATCTACCAATACTACTTTTAGGCATTCTACTTTAAATCTCTAGGCGACAGATTTCTGTCTTTGGGCTATGAAAGGGTTATGAAGAAAGATTTGGGCTTTCAGGAATCAAAGCTCAAGATAGGGTGGAAGCCGACATTCATCATAAATCATTAACATGATCTCAAAGGATCTTTCAAGTGGAAAGCAAGAATCTATTCAACTCTGGGAATCAATTATATGATTGGACTACTTTAAATTTCAATTCATAATAATAATAATATGGGTGATCAGCCCGTACCGACCTCCATCTGGTCTTTAAGGTACCTATGGCATAATTTCAACCTTAAATTGGACTAGCCCCGCTAGTCTCTTATATGACTGGACTAGTCCCACTAGTCTCTTACGTCTCAATCCAATCCATCAGGAATTAATTTGGAAAACCTTGTGTTGGAAAAGAAAGGTTTTACAAAGTTCATTTTAACATTACCAAGAATATGAAATCATTTAGACTCTTTCAAGTCAAAACTCATTCTTAAGTTCACTTTCAAGAATTCAAAGAAATGAATGAATTAAAGGTAAGTAAGGTTCAACACTAAGGATCTTGATCAAATGATCATAAGGTAAACAAGTTAGGGAATCAAAACAGTTCCAAGGATCATCATGGAATAAGATAAACAAAGGAATGAAGGACCATTACGCAAGGGAGTTCATAAAGGTTCTTATAGGGTTCACAAGAATTCAAGGTATCAACAGGTGATTAGGATATGAATAAAAAGGTTACTATAAAGGTTTGAACAATAATCATATCAATAATAGGTTCACAAGGACAATAACAGGGTATCTCAAGAATCAATAATAGGTTCACAAGGAACAATAACAGGGTATCTCAAGAATCAATAATAGGTTCACAAGGAACAATAACAGGTTCACAAGTGCTATAAAAGTTCAATACTCTATCATGACATGAACAATGTCCTCTCTATAAAAAATTTATACAAGTAATCAGAGTTACTTGCCTGAATTCACTTTCCTGTTTCACAAGGGTTGAACTACTGCCACCTAGTACACTATTCCCTTTCCTAGCCCGAATGCGTTCTCGCTCCGAATCTATAATTCAACAATCAAACCCTAATTAGATTCTCACTCGACATTCCCAGAATGCTTAACAATTAACCTTTATTTAGAAACCCTAAGAGTATATATATATATACTCAATTATAAACATAAAGCACATTTATACCAAAACTCGTATACATTAACCAAATAGTCATCGAATCACATATTGCGACGTAATTATGACACATAGCATATAATCCTTATATTCAAACTCTGTACTCGAGTTATAATAACATTTGTATAATCTCGTATCAAGATGACTCAATCCTTCCTTTTATTCCATTTAATTCGAACCAAAACCACCAAATAAACCAAATAATTCTTAGAAATCTCACATGCATTCACTTGGTAAGATATTGGAATCAAATCAATTACTTTTATACCTATACTCCATTCAGCTATAATCACAAAACATAATCAAAAATCGGACATCGACATGCAAGTAATAAAATCATATATAAACTTGAGATAAAGCCTTCACTCGTTCTTTTACATCATTTTTATATCAAATCTTTACATGCAAAGTTATAGCTTAACATGCATTTAATACTTCATCCAAAAACCAACTCTATAATTCATGTAAACATATAATTTGGAATCTACAAGATTGATCTTTCACCTTAACACACAATTCAACTTATTCTCTTGAAATTCAACCTACACCCTTCGAATTTTACCAAAATCAACACATGTAACCATCAATTTTGATTCTTTAAATCATCAATTAATCTAATTTCTCAATTACTTCTAAGAATAAACATCAACAATGAACAATCAATTTCATTTTCTCATAATTAAGAACCCATTCGGGTTTTAGGAAATCAACACATGCAAACATAAAAATGTAGTTTAGGGATACTAGAGCTTAGTTTCGACATCATCACTCACCATCAGTTCACTAGAGTTCATCACCGGTGGCGGTGGCTTCACGGTGGTGCCCCCACTCGAGGGTTTCCAATCCTAAACCACCAATTTATACATAAAAAACATGCATGCAATCATATATCATCTTTCAAAATCATTTGAAAATCAAAAACCCCTTTTGTTTTCATCAAAACCGAACCAAAACCACATAATCCAACTTTGAGATTTTCAAAAAACTTTGGAGATAGCAACATGCATCTACATATCTGAATAGAGGAAACAAAATCTTGCATGTTCATGGTCTTATAATCGAAAAATGATGAAGAATGAAGGAAAGGTTGAAGAGAGAGAGAGTACCGAGAGTGTGTGTGTGAGAGAGAGAGAGCTTCGAGAGTGAGAGAAAAGAAAGAGAGAAGAGAGAAGTCGGTGGTGAGGAAAGAAAAAAAGGGGTTGGGGTGTGGGGATTTATAACCACCAAGGAAGGGAAGTTTGGTAATTTAGTTAAATGAGTTTCAAAGGGTTGGCTCAGTTGGTTAAAGAGGGGATAACTGTCCACTTGGTCACAGGTCACGGGAGGAGAATTTATGATTATGCCTCCTGAGTCAGAGCATGTCGCTTAAATGCGGTTTACCTTGGTTCACGTGGTTTGCAGGCTATTGTGTGAGCCTGTAGGGTTTACCCAGTGTGCACCCGAAGGGTAGCGGCTGCGTATTACCTACGATAAAAAAATTCTTTTATTCTTACTCAAAAACGAATTTAAATATTATGTAGCTCTCTCAGTAAAAATGAAAATGTCACGAATAACAATTTTAGAATAAAGATGTCGAAATTAGCTTTTCAGCCATATTTTTTAAAATAATTTTAGAGCGAACGGTTGATTTAATACGAATTTTACAAGATTATGCTGAAAATATCATTTTAACTCCATAAAATCATTTTAAAATGCACTGATCACGAAATAAATCCGTCTATCATTTTTAGAAAGTCTCTAGGACTATTTTGAAGATAATAAAATAAATTTCACGCCTTGACCATACTCGGATAATTTTATAAAAATATATAAAGGTTCGATAAACCTCATTTTAAATCAAATAAATCCCTTAAATCACTTTAAAAAAATCAACAGATCACGTAATCATGCATACAGACAAGCAAATACCTATATTCACATATCACAACTCATATTTGATCACAAAATTTCCCTTTTTATTACTATTCCCCTTTTCGCGTAACGGGTTGCGTTCTGCTTGACGGTCCGACGCTGAGCGTCTCAATTACGCTTCACAATCAATCCTTTATACCAACTGACACGTCACTGAAAGACTTACTTAAACATTTCCATTTCACATAAAAACACATAGTTCACATTTAAATACTTTTATTCTCTTTTAAAATGGGTCCCGTTCTACTTGACGGCCCGACAACACAGCTTACCCCTAAGCAGACTCATCAAACTAGAACGCGTCATTTTACTTTCCCAGTTACTAATATAAAATAAAGACAATTTACCATCAAATCAATTAATCCCTTTATTAAATCACATAAATTATAATTACACCACAGAATCATACTTTATTCACTTAATTACGTCGCGAAATTCCAGTCGTTACATTTAGGTTTAATCTACAACACAATAAAAGTGGACGCGTCTTAAGGGTAGGACGCGCCCTAGTCAAGAGGAATACACTACATGGCATGTTTGGATGAACGGATTTGTCCTCGCTCAGGACAAGGCAAAGGGCTTGTCCTGGCACTGAGATTGTCCTCGCTCCAGGCTTGTCCTCGCTTCGGGCTTGTACTAACTCCGGGCTTGTCCTCACTCCGAGCTTGTCCTCGCTCAGGACAAGGTAAAGGGCTTGTTCTGGCTCTGAGCTTGTCCTCGCTCTGGGCTTGTCCTCGCTTCGGGCTTGTCCTCACTTCGGGCTTGTCCTCACTCAAGACAAGGAAAAGGTCTTGTCCTCGCTCCGAGCTTGTCGTCACTCTGGGCTTGTACTCACTCAGGACAACGCAAAGGGTTTCTCCTCGCTCTCGGCTTGTCCTCGCACCGGGTTTGTCCTCGCTTCGGGCTTGTCCTCACTTCGGGCTTGTCCTTGCTCAGGACAAGGCAAAGGGCTTGTCCTCACTCCGAACTTGTCCTCACTTCGGGCTTGTCCTCGCTCAGGATAAAGCAAAGGGCTTGTCCTCGCTCTGGGCTTGTCCTCACTCCGGGCTTGTCATCGCTCCGGGATTGTCCTTGTTCCAGGCTTGTTCTCACTCAGGACAAGGCAAAGGAGTTGTCCTCACTCCGGGCTGTCCTCGCTCAGGACGACACAATGAGCTTATCCTCACCTGGGACAAGGAAAATAAGAACAACCTCAGGATAAAGTAATGATGGAAGGAGCAATGGATGATTATTTGCACTAACGTATTTGTTGTAAGTACTCTTTGAAGAATTCCCTTCTTGAGTCGGTCAAGGAGGGGGATGTCCGTGAAAAGCTTGAAGGCCTCCAAGGGTATGCCTGATGATTAAAGGCCTCCTATTATATTCAACGGGTGTCCTCGTTAGGGATGCGGGGTTAACTTTGATGTGTGCTTTGGGAACTCTATTCTTGTATTCAACGGGTGTCCTCGTTGGAGAACTTTGGAGTCATCCTGCATTTTACACCCAAGAGCTTGGGATCACCTATCCTGCTATCTGGTGGGTTATCCTCATTCGGGGGACAGGGACACGTCTGGCATTTGGGGTGAACCGTGGCTATACATGCGTTTGTAACTCAAGGGAGATAGCTGTAGCGGAATGTTATCCTTGCGCAGAGAGATGCATTATCCGTGAAATCCTGCGATTACAAATGAGCCTTGGGTCTTCACGGCTGGGCCTCATAGTTGGACATTTCTAAAGCTAGCGGAAGATGGATTCTGGACCGGGCCTAGGAATAAGAAGTCTAAGCCCATTAGATTTCTTGTTCCCCAAGAACTACGTGGGCTCGATTCTCTATAAATAGGGATACGTAGGCAAATTGTAAGGGGTCAGAAGCGAGAGACTTAAGGAGCCACCACCAACCCTAAGCAATCTCAGCCCCCAATTCATCACAACCACCATACTCCAGCGACTTTTTCAGCGAAGAACCACCATCGTAGATCTTGATTCTGGCGACGAACCTCAAACTTTGATGATACCAAATTACTCCGTTAATAGTTATCAACACCAATTTTCATTGTCATTTCCTAAGTCAATGTCCAGGGTCCAAGATAGCATAATATAAGAAATAGAAATATCATAGATTAACTAATATCCGGGATGTTAAGCCATTACATACACAGTCAACCAAATTAAAAGAGTCAACCAAATTAAAAGAGTGCACCAGAGTTCCGAATTGAGAGATGATCAACTGAGAGCAAACAAAACTAAAATGATGATAACAATCACAACTTTCGACATCAGCATTACATCAACATTAGTGTAAGATATGTTTATAAATAGCATTATTAGTATTTATATAGTTGGAATTAGAAAGTTAGTTAGATCTGATTTCTCTTTTCTCTATATAGCTTCAATTTTGTAAATACATATCAAACTTCTATGTGATCAATAATGGAGTTCATAACAAATTTGAAGCTTCTTGTGTTTAATCATGATTGATAACATGGTATCAGAGCCATACATTATTGTCATCTTCTTCATTTTATGTTTCCGGATCGATTCAAGTAAGATCGTTACATAATTTCTTGATCTGATCTGATGATTTGTTTTCATTCTATACAATATATGCAATCTGTTTGATAATCTGATTTTTGAATATCTTTGGTATAATCTATACGGAATTGTAGTTTCATACTATTTTTTTAGTCTTCATTTTCGTTCCGATTTTGTTACTGATTGTACGAAATTCGATTTCAGATCTCTGAAAATTTGATTTAATCGATCTAAGTTTCTCCAAACATCTAATTCAATCGTAAACACTCTTTGAATCATCGTCCTTCTGATTTATCTAAATTTTACTCTAAAACAAAACTTATTTCTCAATTGATTTTACTCATGGCTGCTCAAACTGATAATCGGATAGAATTGACACAAGATCATTCTAGTGTGTATTTCTTGCATCCTTCAGATAATACTGGCATGAAACTAGTCAATACACTTTTTAATGGAACTTCTTATGGAAATTGGAAGCGTTCTATGGTCATAGGTCTCACGGTGAAGAATAAGATGTCGTTTGTTGACGGAACACTCATCAAAACTGCACTTACAGATCATGAATACAAGTTTTGATCTCGTTGCAATAGTATGATCACATGTTGGATTAAACTGCTTTAGACCCTCAGATTGCAGCAATTATACTGTATGTTGATACTACAAGGGCTATTTGGCTTGATCTTAAAGAACACTTTGGTCAAGCATCTTCAACACAATTATATGCTTTGGAACAGGGAATTTTTCAGATTTCCCAAGATATACTTGCATTTCTGAATCCTATACTCATTTGAAGAAAATCCGGGATGAGATTGATAATCTCAAACCCTTACCTAAATGTGAATATGCACAGTGTACTTCCAACATTACTCAGAAGGTTCTCAAGTTTCAACAGGATCAGAGGCTCATGTTTTTTCTTATGAAAATATCTAATGAATTTGCTAACGTGCGATCTCACATATTGATGATGGACACACTACCTACCCTTCCCAGGTCTATCGAATGGTACTCCAGGAACAGATGCATAAAGAGATTTCAAAGCTAACAGTACATGAGCATGTTGCTTGTCAGAATAATTTTAGACAGTTTCCTAACATTGGTTATCAAGGTCCTCCAAAGTTCAATAGAACATTTTCTGTTGGGAAATTTAATTCTGGAACTGGTTCAACAGGTTTTCAGCAAAGGAAAATCAACTATTTTTGTGACCATTATAAAATTCCAGGTCACAGCAAGGAAAGATGTTTTAAATTGATTGGATATCCACCTAGATTCAAAACCAATCAGTAGAGGAAATTTTTAGCTTGTACTAAAGATGATACAACTGATGAGTCCCAGTCTATCAAAGAATCATCCAATAATGGAAATGGATCACAGTCTTCTCCTAACATCTCCGTGGAGCAGTATTATCAGCTTTGCAACTTTTGGCTTAGAACAACATTTTTGAACAGGATAATTCTTGGCAGGTACTCTTATTGTTTATTATCCTCATCTCGTACAAATAATTGGATTATAGACAGTGGGGCTTCTAACCATATGTCTTCTTCCATGACTTTTTTTCACATTGAAGAAATTTCTGATAATAATTTTATAATTATCCCTGATGGGACTAAAGTCCATGTCACTCATGTTGGAAATATTAAGTTGAACAATCTTATAGAACTTACTGTTGTTCTATTCGTCCCTTCTTTCAAATTCAACTTAATTTCAGTCTCTAAACTTGTTCAAAATACTACTCATATCATTTCTTTTACTTCTGATTCTTGTCTGCTTCAGGAGCATTCAATGAGTCCACCCAAAATTCTTGGTAAAAAGTTTGATGGGCTTTACTTTGTTGATGAAGACTTCTTCTCTCACACTGCTATTCAATCTTCCTTATCATGTACAATGAATAGAACTTTACAGTCTATTATTCATCATCAACCTATAGCTAATGTTGTTGTTAATTCTAAGCTTGATGAAGCTAAATTATTTCATCTTAGACATGGGCAATTGCCTTATTCAAAACTCAGTACAATTGTAAAGCACTTAGATATAACTACTTTATCCGATTGTGTTTGTGACATTTGTCATGCTGCAAGACAACATTATTTGTCATTTACTTCTAGTGAAATTCATACTTCAAAGATATTTGAATTACTTCACTTAGCCGTCTGGGGTCCATATCACTCTGTCACACACAATGGTTGCAAATATTTTTTTGACAATCATTGATGATTTTAGTCGAGCCACTTGGCTGCACCTTATGAAATCCAAACTTGATATTATTGCTATTCTCAACACTTTTCTTCGACATATTCACACGTAATTTGGTACTAGTGTCAAAATTATTCGTATGGACAATGCACTAGAGCTTTACCATGGTAAAATTTTAGAACTTTAGAAGTCTCATGGGATCTTGCATCAAACTAGTTGTCCTGACACACCTCAACAATGTGGTGGTCGAACGTAAACACAAGCATTTGATGGAAATTGCGTATGCACTATTTTTCCAATCTAATTTACCTTCTCGTTATTTGGGATACTGCGTATAATGTGCTGCTATTCTCATTAATCGAATGCCAGTTAAGAAATTAGGCAATATCACTCCATATGAAATCATGTTTGATAGTGCACAAGATTACTCTTTACTCCGTTGATTTGGGTGTTTATGCTTTGTTTCCACTTCTAAACAGTCTCGAACCAAACTCGAACCCAGGTCTCATCCATGTGTCTTTCTTGGTTACCCAACTTCTACCAAAGGATATAAGTTACTCGATTTAGTTACTAATAAAATCATTATTTCTTGAGATGTGAAGTTTCATGAAAAAAACTTTCCCTTTCATATGACTGCATTGCCTTCCAGCTCATGTTAATCCTGAGGCTCGTCATTGTGTTGATATACCTGATATTTTTTATCAATCTTCCTCATCATTTTCTACAAATAATCCATCAGAATCATTTGATACATCTAGTCATTCCCATTAGAGAGTAATAATACATGGGATTTAGTAACCTTGTCTCCAACCTTGCCTTCAGGAAAGAAGCTCATCGGCTGCAAGTGGATGTTTAAAACTAAACTTAAAGCCGATGGTTCCATTGAGCATTTTAAAGCACGATTGGTTGCGAAAGGTTTTAATCAAAAGTATGGAATTGATTACTAGGAAACGTTTTCTCCTGTTGTAAAAATGACAACAGTCCGCAGTATTCTTTCCCTAGATTCTCACAATAAATGGAAGACATTTCAACTCGACGTTAATAACACCTTCCTTCATGGTGAGCTCCATGAAGATGTATACATAGTGGTGCCTGAGGGATTGCCTAACCCTGAGAACAAAGTGTATCGTTTGAAGAAATCCAATTATGGATTAAAGCAGGCCAATAGAGAGTGGTTTGCAAAGCTGTTACATGAGCTAAAATATCAGGGTTATGTACAATCTAAGAACGACTACTCCTTGTTTACTAAGCGTTCTGGTTTTGACATTACAATTGTTGCCGCTTATGTCGACGATATAATAATAACAGGTACTAATCTTAATACCATTACGACTTTCAAGGAACATCTTCACAAGTGTTTTGGAATTAAAGATCTTGGCTACTTGCATTTCTTTTTGGGTTTTGAGGTTGGCTACACTGAGTCTGGTATAACTCTGACTCAATCCAAATTTATTAAAGAGTTACTAGCTGATTCTGGTATTACTAGCTTCAAGAAAGTAGCTACTCCTTTAACATTAAACTTGAAGTTATCAACTGACACATGGATCTTTATGCTGATCCAGTGCTTTTCAGAACTCTTGTTGGCAAACTTAATTTTTTAACCAACACAAGACATGATCTATCTTATTCTGTGCAAACACTTATTCAGTTCATGCATTTACCACGATTACATCATTTTGGAGCTTTGGAGCATGTCCTACACTATGTGGCTTGTATAGCTGGCCAGGGAATTGTCCTTAATGGATCAAATGCTTTAACTCTCAAGGCCTATTCTGATTCTGATTGTGTTGCTTGTCCCAATACTAGACGATCTGTTTCTAGTTTTTTACTTCTTCTCGGCTCATTTTCATCAGCTGGAAGTCTAAGAAACAGACTACTGTTTCAAAATCCTCTTCTGAAGCTAAATATCGGGCGATGGCTGCAGTTGCTTCTGAGGTTGCTTGGTTAGTGCGTTTAATTGATGACATTGGCATTACTAATCTGCAACCCATCACCCTTTTCTGTGACAACCAGTCTGCTATGCACATTGCCAGGAATCCAGTTTTTCTCGAGAGAACAAAACATATCGATATTGATTGCCAGGGATAAAGTGCTTGAAGGACTCATTCAATTATCATATTTGCCCACCAATGATCAATTAACAGATTTATTTACCAAGATTCTTCCATCTCCTCACTTTAATATATTAAAGTCCAAGCTTGACATGAGTTTCCTCATCCCTAGCTTGAGGGGGGCTGCTGAGATACAAAATACCGAAGATATAAATAGTACATCACAGCTTTCGACATCAGCATTACATCAGCATTAGTGTAATAGAATCCGGACATGTTTGTAAATAGTATTGTTAGTATTTATATAGTTGGAATTAGAAAGTTAGTTACTTAGCTAGATTTGATTTCTCTTTTCTCTGTATAGCTTCAATTGTGTAAATACATTTCAAGCTTCTATGTGATCAATAATAGAGTTCATAACAAATCTGAAGCTTCTTGTGTTTAATCACGATTGATAACACACTTAGAATTAGTGCAATCGGGAAGTAGCACTGGGGTTGGCCTTTGTCTAACATGTTCAACCGAAATCAAATTCTGGATTCGATGAATCATATTCTGGATACGGTGTGTCATATTCCGAACCCAATGCATCATCTGCCCCTGACATCTGTGATCATGAATTCATGGAAATCGTAGTTAGGGACTTTCAATTTTCAATATTAATGACATGTCTTGCATATTTAGGACTATATAAACTACTGTAGTAACTAATGATTGAGGAGCATGTAAAATTTTTTGCACGAGTCAGGTAGATCATACTTTCAACTTCAGCAGGTTTGTGTGAATGATATAGCCTAACATAGTTTGTAGTGTCCACAACAGGTAAATTGCAGCAAAACAAAGGGGGACTAATTTTAGTTACTCCTGTATATCCCACCATAGCAGCACTCTGCTGCAAGTCTTTTCCAAAAACATCTTACAAGTCTACGCATAAAATGTGCACTTGCACTTTTTAGGGGATTTTGGATTTTTGATAAGAATTGAATGACGGGGGTATTCCCATTATATAAATAATAACCGAGTTACCCGGTTAATGGGAATGATATCCCTATTTCAAGACGTTAATCCCTCAACCAAACACTAATACATGGGAAAACATTCTAAGACCCTGTTAACCGGATTAAAATCTTATGAACAAATGCCTAATGAGTATCATCAAATAATGCGAAGGATTAGTAATGTTCAGAACTACAACTGGCCCAGAGCAACATGACTTTTTTTGGATATTACTTCTAACTTTCCCTGAACAATGAAGTATTTATGCAGATTCAGCTGTTAGCAATGCAGGGTACATTTTTATGTGTCATATTCTAAGGAGAGCAACAGTGAGCATATTGATTAATTGATGGCTCGTGACTTGCATATTTCAAACTTCATGTATCGTTGATGGAACAAAATGAACTTAAAAGTTTGTAATGAATATATTGAACTTTTGACCTTGTATATACAGAACCCTAAAATAAGATGATAGACATACTGAGAAACCAGGATTTTATGGTCAAAGATAAACCTTTTTAAGGTAAATCTCCAAGGGATGGTGCAACTTTATGATCACTATCAGGTCAATCTGGCCAAAGCAGGGAGCAATGTGTCTAATTATTAATTTAACATACTTTATCTTGACATATAGCATGATATACATGTTAAACCTTCCAAACACCTCAGGGTTAAGGTTTTCGGAGAGTTGGTCATTTAACATGATATAAATACTGTTTTCAGCAGAACTGGCAGTCTCAACTAAAAATTTATAATTTATATTTGACACTTAGGTGGAATTTGCCCTAAGATGAGTTTGGAGTGATCCACTCTTTAATCCAAAAGGGTACATATAAACATATTCAGCTCTCCTACTAAAATGCTAAGGTCAGAAGAGTTGTCAACTTAAAAACATTAAGATTTGATTACATATGAAATAGAAACTTAAAGCTTAAAGTCGTCTGAAATGTTGTGTATTAATGGCCATGATGTATTTTACTAATGTATGAATGAACTATAAATATCAGTTGAAAGTGGATTTCTGATGTAATGTGTTATGCCCAAAAATTGGCAAAAACTATATTCAGATTAAAGATAAAAAAATAGTCAAAATTAAGATATAAATGACTGAAATCAGGGAAAAGACAAAAAAGGTTTCCTTCTCTGAAAAGGACAAAGTGCACCCTATTGATAGAGGAGGCGCGTCAAATGAATATAAAACTAAAGATAAGTTGAAGAAGAAGGCGCGCCCTCGGCATAGTGAGGAGGCGCGCCCAATTAATAAAGAAAAGGTGAGGAATTCCCTGATTGAATTCTTTCCTATGGTGAGCCTTAGGGCGCACCCAAAATGAGTAGAAAAACCTTGGGAAGACTTCAATATGATTACTTGGCCAGGTTCTTTGGAAGATTCAAGAAAGATAAAGATTATTATTACTAACCTATTTGATGCAGGTACTCTATTTAAGAACTCCTTCCTGTAGCATATCTACAGGAAAGGCGGTGTCCGTGGTCAGAGACCTCCAGGGGTATGTCTGGACGGAAGGCCTCCTCTTGTAGTCAATGAGTGTCATTGGGGATGTGGGGTAAAATCTGGTGTGTGCTTTGGGAGCTCTGTCTCTGTAGTCAATGGGTGTCCTCGTTGGGAGACTTTGGAGTATCCTGCACTTTGCACCAAAAAACTTGGGATCACTTATCCTGTAATCTGGTAGGGGCTCCTTATCGGGGGACAAAGATGCGTCCAACATTTGGGGTAACGACTATACCTGCATCCACAGACTAGAGAAACAGCTGGTAGCGGAGGGTTATCCTTGGCCAGGGAGATGCCTTATCCGTGAAGTCTCGAAGGCCCGGACGAGCCTTGCGCCTTTGTGGTTGAGCCTCATCGGCAGACATTCCTAAAGCTAGTAGAAGACGGTTTTCGGTAGGTTTCCTACTGGGCCTCGGGATAAGAGATCTAAGCCCATTAGGTTTCTTGTTCCCCAAGGGGCTAATCAAGATCTGCATCTAGGAGGAAGGATGTCTCAATATCATGATGGAAGTTTTTATGATGGAAGCTCTGAGGAAGAATCTGATCATGGATATGAGCGCCATGAACCTTACGTTCCACCCATGACTGATCGCCCCACTCCAGATGTTAGGGGACAACCGCCTATGCTCATCAGCAACGCTGACTTGCTAGAACAACTGTATCGCATGTGAGATGCTCTGAACGGTTTCGATTAAAGGCTGAGCACTATGGAGCGACGCAAGACCAGAAGGGGCCTTCGTCGCAACCGTTCTACTCATGCACCTGGGAAAGCACCTATGACTAATAGAGATGCCTCGGCCGGCCACGGTCAAATTGGAGGAGGACGTGTGCCGATAACCCCGCGATACCTGAACTATTCTAATGATACATCTCCAATCATCGAGCTGGTGGAAGAAGATGCTGATGGTCGAGAAATCCTGCGGACGGATAACCGGGGGGTTGCCCATCCGCAGCGGTCCGGACGTAGTCTTGAAGAGTGCCGACAGGCGGAGTCCGTGCCAGAGAATGAGCAACGAGGCTTTGCAGCTTTGAAGGATCGCTTGGGGATCCGCTTAGGCGACAATGATCTGAGAATGTTGTTACTTGAATGGCAAAAGGAAGCTGATCGTGGAGATGTGATGCCCCATGATATAACGCGTGTGCCCCTGAATTCCCATGGAAATCAGGAGCGGCACCGCGATAATGAGAGAGCTCTTCCCCGCAGATCACTGAACCGGTATGGTCGAGGATATGGAAGCGACCGTTGGAGAAGACCCCAATGGAGGGGATGAGGCGGAGGTCGAGGTAGGTACTTAGATGGGTATCACCGCAACAACTACTGTGGCCGCACTGATGTGCGCTGGTATAATCGAACAGACATCGATAACTTTGCTGAGTATGATGATCATAGGGATGTGGAAAATTATTATCGCGAGATGGCTCGAGGCCGCGGTCAAGGAGAAAATTTGGGTGGAGATCAAGGTCGAAACCCCGAAGTGATCGTGATACCAGAAGATGCCCAGAACACCAACCAACAACAAGCCCCTCCAGGTGGGAACCGGGAAGAGGTACCTCCACCGCAACCCCAAGGTCCGCAGCCTCACATGCAAACTATCCCAGGTGTGGGACTTTCAATGTGGGTGATATGAAAAGACTACTTAACCATCTGGAAGGCAGAGTGACGGCCACGGCCGAAATTCCTTCCCCGTTCTCGGTGGATGTAAGAGAGGCGCAGTTGTCAGCCGGGTACCGTAACACTACCAGCGATCTCCGTTTCCACGGAAGTTCAGACCCTGTGGAATTCCTGGGCCGATTCAATATAGAGATGGACGTATATCAAGTCCCGTACTTGGCTCAATGTCGGCTCTTGGCGGCGAATTTTAGAGAAAGCGCCCAACAATGGTTTTAAAAGCTTGGGCCGGGGGTAATCACTTCCTGGGACCAAATGAAGACTCTGTTCTTGACCAAGTTCCAAGCTGCTGTGAGATATGCTCCCTCCGTTTCAACTCTCACCAATGTCAGGCAAAGGGAGAATGAAAGCTTGACGTCGTACTTTAAAAGGTTCAATGCTGAATCTACCAGCGTAAGAGGGGCATCAGACGAAGCCTTGAAAAGTTTTTTGATAGCAGGTCTAAGGGTTGGTTCGGACTTCTGGAAGTACTTACAAGGAAAAGACCCAGCTACTCTGGCGGATGTCTTTGCTTTGGCATAGTCGTTCAAAGCCATAGAGCAATCTCTGGCAGAGGTACAACCAGCAGCGCAAGCAAGTCAGAGAAACAAAGCAATAAAGAGAGACAGATCTCCAAGCCCAAGGTATAGAAGGAGTAGTCGAAGCCCAAATCAGGTGAATGCCATGACCACTAGGAGAGAATGGAGTCTTCCCTCAAACTATGACTACAAAACAAGCCGGTATACGCCTTTGACCGCGTCTATTGAGCATATCTTTGAGGTGAACAAAAACAAAGGGCTGTTTAGAAAACCTGAGGCTCTATCATCCTGGTAAAGTAAAGACAAGAAAAAGTATTACGAATACCATGAGTCATCCGGACATAACACTGACAGAGTAAAGGAAGAAGGAGGGCGAGCCCCATGGGAATCGAACAATGAAACTCTAAGAAAATAAGTTCATCAGGGACGGCAGTATCCGAACAATTTACGGGGGAGATCCAGAGATGGAATGCAGCAACAGGGCCTTGGCAAGATATGTCAGGGAAGCTCGGTTCAGACCTCTCACAGACATTCATAGGGTGGAGACTCGACCACCCAAAGTGTTCAAGGGTAAATCCATGGATATCACCTTCAGAGAAGCAGATGCCCGGTAGGTACATCACCCCCATAATGACGCGCTGGTCATCTCCATCCAGATCGGAACCAAAAATATCCATAGGGCCTTCGTAGACAGTAGAAGCTCGGCAAACATCCTCTACTATAACACCTTTTAAAAGATGGGGCTACCTGATCGGGATATGTCGGGGGAAGATTCGTGGGTCTACGGTTTCTCTGGCGCGGGAGTTAGAGCTATGGGATCAATTCGGTTGCCATGTACTTTGGGGAAAAGTCCGTTGTTCGTGACAAAGATGCTCGAGTTCAAGGTTCTAAATCAAGAGTCATCCCACAACGTGATGTTAGGACGACCTTTTCTGCGGGAGATGAGGGTCATTACTTCGATCCACCACCTTACCATCAAGTTTTCAACCCCAAATGGCGTGGGAAGTGTAAAGGGCTCTCAGTACGACTCTCGGGAATACTACAGGCAAGCTATGAGGGGCTTTATGAAGGACTGTCACAATGAAGATGCATCAGATGATGATCAAGAAAGGAGCATCGAACAACCAATCGAGGAAATCCGAGTCAATTACTATATCGTGCAAGGGGACGAGCGCCCCTCTGAACTGCCTCCAGCAATGTTGTTCTTGGAAGACACAATCAGAATTGAAATGTTGGAAGAAGAGGGACCCCAAAATATCATAATCCAAGAAGATTTCAATGGGGAACGGCTCGAAGGAAGATTTGACGTCTTGCAAAGTCTCGGACAGGATGTGCATAAGGTAGATGCCCCTCTCTCTGAGGGTGCGCCCTTATCCTAGGAAAATTTAAAGGAAGTTGATGCCCTTGTGATACAGGGAGCACCTTCTGAAGAAGTTGATGCTCCTCTCTAAGGGGATGCGCCTTCTCTACAAAATGATGAGAATCGTAATCCACCCGACCTAGATCCACGAATACTAATGCCAACAAAAAAGATGGGGCCAGCGGAAGACACAATTGAAATATCTGTTGACGAAAAAGATCCAAATAAGGTTTTGAGAATTGGATCTCAGTTGGCGCCAAGATTGAAAGAGGGTCTTTCAATATCTCTCTTGACAAACCTCGATGTATTTGCGTGGAACCATTCTGATATCGTAGGAATCGACCCAGAAGTGATGCCATTTGAACATCTATCCCAAACATAAAGGGGTTCGACAAAAGCGCAGGGCTATAAGCGGAGAGAGGGCTATAGCCTTGGCAGAAGAAGTGGATAGGCTCTTGGACGTCGGACTGATTCAAGAGTCCTTTTACCCAGAATGGTTGGCCAATCCAGTGTTAGAAAAAGAGCCCAACAGAAAATGAAGAACATGTGTGGATTTCACCGATCTGAATAAAGCATGCCCAAAGGATAGCGATCCTTTGCCAAGAATCGACCAGTTGGTCGATGCCACGGCAGGACATGCCTTGCTCAGTTTCATGGATGCATACTCCAAATAATCAAATTCCCATATATGGGCATGACCAGGAGCACACCTCTTTTATCACTGATAGAGGACTCTATTGCTACATTGGGAAGCCGTTTGTTATGGTCAACGCCGGAGCCACTTATCAAAGATTGGTAAACAAAATGTTTAAGTGGCAGATTGGGAAGAAGATGGAGGTATACGTGGACGATATGCTTGTAAAATATAAGAGGGCGGAAGATCACGTCGCAGACTTAGCTGAGATGTTCCATATTCTGAGAAAATATAGGATGAGGTTAAACACTCAGAAGTGTGTGTTTGGCGTGGAATATGGAAAATTCTTGGGATTCATGGTTAACCACCGAGGAATTGAGACGAACCCGACAAAAATCAAGGCTCTGTTGGACATGAAATCTCCCTCCAGCGTCAAGCAAGTACAGAGTCTGACGGGAAGGATTACAACTTTAAATCAATTTATATCAAAGTCATCGGATAGGTGCAAAGAATTCTTCAAGGAAATCAAAGGAATGGGGAAGAATTTTGTGTGGACCGCGGATTGTGAAAAGGCTTTTTTAAAAATCAAAGAGCAGTTGGGGAATCCTGCGATGTTGGCCAAGCTAGAAGAGGGAAAAACATTGATTATTTACTTGGCGGTCTCAGAATACTCCGTCAGCATGGTGTTGACAAAAGAGGAAGCAAGCCATCAATGGCTCGTGTACTATGTGAGCAAAAGGCTGCTGGATGCAGAAACCAGATATACCAGCATGGAGAAATTGGTATACGCTCTTATTCCTGTGGCGCGAAAGTTAAGACCATATTTCCAAGCTCACCGGATAGAGGTCCGCACCGCTTATCCGCTCCGATATATTCTGCATAAACCAGAATCGTCGGGAAGGATGTTGAAATGGGAAATAGAGCTGGGACAATTCGATTTAGAATATTCCCTCGCACAACGATAAAGGGATAGGCACTGGCCGATTTCATACTTGATTTTGACTCTGAGGTAGATGGTAAGGCTATAGTATTGGCAGAGCCTTTCTCACAAGGAAATCCTCATGTTGATGAAAGGGAAGAATTACCACACCCGTGGTGGATCTTGCATGTCGATGGGGCTGTGAATAATAATGGAGCAGGCGCCATGATTGTCTTAGTCACCCCAGAAGGACATCATTTAATGAGAGCCATCCATTTCAAATTTTATGTCACCAACAATGATGCTGAATATGAAGCCTTGATCAATGGTCTGAAAATAGCTCTAAAAGTGGGGGTTGTAAATTTGATAGCTCGGAGTGACTCTAAGTTAGTAGTAAATCAAGTCAACGAAGGTTTCCAAGCCCGGGGCCCCCGGACGGAGTTATATATGAGATGTGCGCATCATCTATTGGAAAAGTTTGGAAGTGCCAGGCTAGAGGGTGTTCCAAGGGAGGAAAATAGTAATGCGGATGCTTTGGCAAAGATGGGGTCGCAAATGGATAGCATCCAACTTGACAAATTCCTTTGGGAATCCAAGAGATACCAAGTATTCCAGAGGTAAAAGTGTTCCAGACACGGGAAACCCCGCTAGAGAATTGGATGACCCTCATTCATAACTATATTCGAATGGGAGCTTTGCCAGAAGACAAGTTCGAACGGGAGCTTTGCCAGAAGACAAGTTACAGGCTCGACGCCTTCATTACCAAGCTGCTAAGTATGTTGAATATGATGGGGTGTTATACAAGAGAGGATTTAACCAACCACATGTTATGATGCGTGGACATAGAAGAAGGAAATTATATCCTTAGGGAGGTGCACGAAGGGATTTGTGACAATCACTTGAGGGGTGGTTCATTTGCATTAAAAGTCCTCAGACAAGGATATTACTGGCCAACTATGAAAGAAGATGCCTTCAAATTTGTCCGGGCTTGTGACCGTTGCCAGCATTTCGCCAATTATTCCAATGCCCCGACAACGTATATTACTTCATTGGCAAGTCCTTGGCCTTTCACCATGTGGGAAATCGATCTTATTGGAGAGTTACCCAAAGCAAAGGGGTGTGTGTGAAGAGAGAGATGCTCTTCCTTCTCTCTAGAAATGTTTAGTTTCCCGCCTAGCATACATTCTATTATATGGATCTAATATCCAACAGTCCTTACACTTTAGTGTACTTTCTTTCCTTATTTGTCTCCCACCTATTGCACTTTATTTTCCCCCTTCTTTTTCTTTACCATTTATAGTAATCATAGTCCATCTTCTCCACTATTCCGCCATTGTTTGTTTTCTTCCCAAGCTCAAATCTCTACTTCTCTTGCTATTTCTATTTCTTATGGGGTCTAGAAACTCAGAACATTCAGGAAGTATGAACTCAGATGAGTTTTCAAATTTTATTGGGCATAATTATGTAGTTCCACCTTTGCTTGCTCTTCCTGCTATCGACTACCAGGATTTCTTGGCTGAAGCTGCAAGGAATAGTGACTGGTCTCCCACTACAACACAAAGGATCCATGATAAAACACGACTGATTCTTGAGGGTGGTTCAACTAGGAGTGAGTCTGGACCAAGCAATGCAACTTCTTATAGGGGCTCAAAAAAATCCTCGAGCTCAACAGACAAAGGTACTATCCCTACTAGTCCCCCTATGTTAGAGGATCTTCATGATACTATCTCTATGCAAAATGGTATACTTACAGTTTATGTCCCAAAGCAGACTGTGATTGAGTCTAGTGCACACACGGAACCTTTACCAAATATTGATGTTAATGCTCAAAACCAAAAAACATGTAGCTCTATTGTAACTAAGAGTCTACCTTCTAAGGAATCTGTATCTAATGAGACTGCAAAAATTACATTTAATGAGGATGGTTCGACAACAATTCGACCACCAAAGGATTTTCTTGCCAATGATCAAAAAAATTGGAGTACTAGCATTATAGGTCATTTTATTGGTGGAAGTTTTGACTTTCGTTTTTTCCGTGAGCAAGCTTTCAAATACTGGAAAAATTATGGTTTAAGCAGGGTATTTTATAGCTCGAAGGGCTATTTTACTTTCAAATTTAATTTTAAAAAAGCGAAGCAGGAAATTCTTGGTCTTAATTCGGTTGTTATGGGAGGAAGAACCCTTTATTTTATGCCTTGGATGGAAGCAAATAAATTCAAGAAAAATGTTATCGAAACAGTTCCTTGTTGGATTAAGCTCGAGGATGTTCCACATTCTTATTGGTCCGAGGATGGTCTCACTCACATTATCAAGGAAATAGGTTTACCTTTGAAATTTGATGATACAACTGCTAGGTTTGAGCCTACTAAGTATGCATCTGTTCAGGTGATGCTATCTTACTCTAGCCCGAGGCCGGATTATGTTTGGGTTCCAATTCAAGATGAGCATCGTGTTGATGAACTGGTCAAAGTTAGTATTATTTATCCACGACTCCCTTATTCCTGTACCCACTGTCAATCTTTTGGGCACTCCTTTGTGAGGTGTGCTCATAATCTTAATGCTGTTAAACCGAACCCTCGACATAGGCCTGGGGGAGCTGCCCAGGGTGCATCTAAAGTGGCTAAGAAAAACCAACCTCCGCACAAAATAGACTTTCTTGACTCTAATGTTTTACCTCAAACGCAACATGATGGCCTCAGCAATGCAACAACTGGTGATAAAGCAAATGAAGATGTTAACCCTGTGGTTTTTGGTGAATTTTTGGGTTGTGACTTGGTTTTGGATGGTGACCAGACCCTTGAAGATGTCCAAGAATAGGAAGATAACACAGACAATGTTGACAACTTAGAGGAATTTGATCAGGTAATAGTTACTAATGAACTGGTGAATAATGCAACTCAGATAGAGCAGTCAATGGTGATAGCCCCTTTGGTGAATCAAGATCTAGACCCCACAGATCATTCGTCAAAACGCACAGATGTTGACACAGTTGAATCAGTTGCAGCTGCTATTGCACAATCTCCAGGCCAAAAGAGAATAAGAGGCTGTAGCCAGGATGCTGCTCGAGTAGCATTGCTAGCAACACCCGCAGCGCCTGCAGTGCCCACAGCATGCCCAGCGCATGCAGCAGCTACAACACCCAAAGCTATCACTCACCCTGTTGTCATTGCACTTAAAGCCCCTAAGTCTGACTTGATTGATGAAGATGGGTTTACCAGAGTAGTAAATAGGAAAAGTCCAGCACACAAGAAGAGTCAAAAATTGGTTGTTCAGCCAGTTAGCCTTAGACGTTTACAATGATTTTTGCAGCTTGAAATGTACGGGGCATCAACAAAGCCCCTCATCAAAAAGAGTTGCAAAATTTTATTTCTTCCAATAAAGTGAATCTTATGGGTGTTTTAGAAACTAAAGTCAAAAGTGACAATGCTCTGGGTATTTCGAAGAAAATTCGTAGAGATCGGAAGTGGGTCTTTAACTACAATCATCATTACAATGGCCGTGTGTGGGTTGGTTGGAGTCCAACTATTTGAGACATTTCTATTCACTCTATGTCTAGCCAAGTAATCACTTGTAATGCTACTTTTCTAGAGAAGAACATCTCTATTTTGATTTCGTTTGTGTATGCGTTTATTGATGCAATAGATTGAGTCCCACTTTGGGATTATTGCTTGTCTTTGAGTACTACTACTACTATGCCTTGGTGCCTCCTCGGTGATTTTAATTGTGTTACTAGTCTTGGTGAAATTTCTGGTGGTAGGGAACATTGGACACCAGATATGCAAGCATTCAAAGATTATCTTGCTAATTGTGGCCTTGATACTGTGCGTACAGTGGGGGATATCTTTACTTGGACCAACAAGCATATCAATAATCCGGTGTTCAGATGTTTAGACAGAATGGTTGCTAATGGTGCTTGGTTCAATTCTTTTACTAAGGGTAATGCCTTTGTCAAGCCTCGAGGGCTTATGGACCACAATGCAATTTTGTTTGAGGAGCCAATACAACTTCAAAAACTTAACAAACCTTTTCAGTTTTTCAACTTCATGGTAGATATCCCCGGGTTTCATGATGTTATTAGCAAATCTTTGTCCTTACAATGTCCAGGCCCTTGCTATACTTGTTTTGCTTCTCGATTGAAGGAATCCAAAATGTTACTTAGGCAGCTTAACATGGGCCATGGCAATGTCTCCTCAAATGTGTTGACTGCAAGAACTAATCTTGAGGAAATTCAGGTTCGTAAGTTTAGTAATGGAGATCCCTCTCTTCTCATTTTGGAAAAAGACCTGATTTATAAGCTTAATGTTACTCTTGTTGAGGAAGAATCTTTATATCTTCAAAAATCTAGAGTGAAATGGATGGGTCTTGGGGATGGGAATAATTCTTTTTTCCATCAACAATGCAAAGCTAACTGGAACCATAACAAAGTGTTAGCTCTTGAGGATAATTCAGGAATCATGGTCCACGGTCAGCTCCCGTGTGCTAACATAGCAGTCTCATACTTCAAAAATTTGTTGGGGCCAGAAATTGTTCACTCTACCATTGAACTGGGGTCTGTTGGTTGTAAGGTTCTTACCGAGGCCCAAGCTAGCATACTTTGTGCCACGGTTACCGATGCTACTATTCTTCATACCTTGAAGAAAATAAAGAAAAACAAGGCTCCCGGGCCTGATGGTTTTAATGTAGAATTTTTCTTGGCTACTTGGAGCATCACAGGATCTGATTTATGTGCTTCTGTTAAGAACTTCTTTGAGACTGGATTTCTTCCATCAGGTACAAACTCCACCTTCATATCTCTTATTCCTAAGGTTGCCTCCCCAACTGTTATGAGTGACTTTCGACCTATCTCCATTTGCACTGTTATGTACAAATGCATATCGAAAATCATAGCAGCTAGGCTTAAGCTGATCATGCCTTATATTATTGATATTTCTCAATCTGCATTTATTCCGGGAAGGTCTATCTTAGATAACATTTTACTTGCACAAGAATTGTTCCGTGGCTACGATAGGGACACTGGCTCCTCTAAGTGTGCACTCAAAATAGACCTACACAAGGCTTTTGACTCTTTAAATTGGGATTTTATCATGGTGTTTTGAATAGACTTCATTTCCTGAATATTGTTATTAATTGGATCAAATCTTGTCTATGCACTACTCGGTTCTCAGTCAAGCTCAATGGAGTAATTCATGGGTATTTTCCAGGATCTAAAGGCATTCGACAAGGGGACCCAATGTCACCCTATATTTTTGCTAGTGCATGCAAATGTTATCTAGTATTCTCAACAAAGTTCCTCAAGGTTTCAAGTATCATTGGCGTTGTAAAGAGTTGGGCCTCACTCATTTATTTTTTGCCGATGATGTTCTATTTTCTCCCATGGTTCCCGAGACTCTGTTATGCACATCATGGAATCTATTACCAAATTCTCTTCTTGGAGTGGTCTTTCTCCTAGCATCCACAAAAGTAATAGCTTTTTATGCAACTGTGACTCTGATTTCACTGTTTGGTTTGATTCTTTAATGATCCCTTGAGGCACCTTGCCAGTTCGGTTCCTTGGTGTTCCTTTGATTACTTCGCAGCTCTGTGTGAATGACTGCATGCCCCTAATCACAAAAATCACTAGTAGACTGCATTCTTGTACTACCTTGCTTCTATCCTTGGCTGGAAGAGCTTTACTTATCAAGTCTGTGATCCATGCTATCGAGTCCTTTTGGTGCAACCACTTTCTGTTACCTGGAGCCATTCATACAACTATCCAGTCTCTCCTTACTAGATTCTTGTGGCATGGTAATATTAATCACAAAGGTGGTGCCAAGATTTCCTGGCAAACAATGTGTCTCCCACGAGAGGAGGGGGTCTTGGTTTAAAAAATATGCTCGAGTGGAACAAGGCGCAGCTTATTGGTCACTTGCTTAAAGTTATTACTAATTCTAGTACCCTTTGGGTTTCTTGGGTCAATAAGATTGTTCTTAAAAGGAAACATTTCTGGACAACCAAGCTCCCTACTGATTGTTCCTGGATATGGAAAAAAATTCTCAAGCTTCGTCCTTTGGCTTTGCAGTTTGTTTCTTTCCGTATTGGCAATGGTGAGTCTATCTCGCTTTGGTTTGATCCTTGGTGGAATAATGCTTGTCTAGCTTCGATCTTGACTTATGCTATTATTTCTCAATGTGGCATGCACCATGGTGACAAGCTTAGTGCGATTATTCATAATGGCAGTTGGTGTCTCCCGAGAGCCAACCCAAGGAGCCATCACCTAGACCCTGTTCTTTTGCATTGGCTATCAACATTTGACCCTCCAGCTTTGGCTATAGGTTCTGATCTTTTATTGTGGGATGGTAGTGACGGCATTAAAACTAAAACTTGGGAAATTTGGAACTCAATCAGGTACAAAGGTGATTTGGTGCCTTGACACTGTGTGGTTTGGCATAAACTACACATTAACCGTTATGCTCACCATCAATGGATTTCTTGTCATGGGAGACTCCTCACCTTAGCTCGTCTCTATAGATTTGGCATTGTGGATTCTCAACAATGCTATTTGTGTATTTCTGGCCGAGAGACAGACTCCCACATCTTTCTCCATTGCTCATATAGTAAGTGGATTTTGGCATCTCATATCTTCTTTGTAGATTCCTATTGTTGGTGACTCTTGGGTTAGCTTTCTCATTACCTTGGCTGAGCTCCCAGACAAGCCTAAAAGCACTGTGGCTCTTTGTTTTGCTCAGATTTTTTGCTATCATGTTTGGAGAGAGCGAAATGCTCGAGCTCATGACTCTGGTGTTCTTGGTCCTAATAAATTGCTTAACGAAATCAACAAGGATGTTTGTGCTAGGCTCCACAGCTCTAATTGGTTTTCTAAAATTATAAATAGTAGACCTGATCTTATTCCTAGTAATAGCTTGTAGTAGGTTTTCCAGTTTCTGTTGCTTTTGCTTGCTTTCTATCTCCAATATTCTCTAGATTAGTTATAGATAGTCCCTATATATGGCCTGTCATAGAGCATAGGGTAGATCCCTTGTTGTTTTTGGTTCCTTGTTGATATATACTTAATTTAGCAAAAAAATAGGGTGTGAAATACGCCGTGGTGGCTGTGGATTACTTTACTAAATGGGCGGAAGCCATGCCACTGGCCACGATCATAGTAAAGAAGATAAAGGACTTCATTTTCAACTCCATAGTCTACAGGTTTGGTATTTCATACAAACTCATCTCGGACAATGGGAAGCAGTTTGATAGTAAATAGCTAAGGAAGCTTTGTGAAGACTTGAACATCAAGAAAGATTTTGCCGCAGTCTATCACCCACAAAGCAATGGTCAGACAGAAGCCATAAATAAAATCATAAAGCATACTTTGAAAGCTAAGTTGGAAGAAAAGAAGGGAGATTGGCCAGAGGAGATGCCCATGGTCCTTTGGTCTTACAACATAACTCCCAAATCGACCACAGGAGAAACCCCATTTTTACTGACTTACGGGTATGAGGCTATGGTTCCCGTAGAGGTAGGAGCTGGATCCCTGCAAAGAGACTTGTTTGTTGAAGAAGGCACATAACTTAACCATAGGCTCCACTTGGATTTACTAGATGAAGCCCGAACGAACTCTCAATCAAAGCTTGCTACATACCAGCAGGGAATCACGAAGTATTTTAATAAGAGGGTAAAATCTGTGCCATTCAAGGTAGGGGATCTCGTGTTATGAAAGGTCATGTCAAACACCAAAATAGCTCAGCATGGAGTGCTTGGAGCTAATTGGGAGGGACCGTACAAGGTCAAGGCTATACTTGGAAAGGAACCTATCGCCTGGAAGATTTGGATGGCAAACTTATTCCCCAAGCTTGGAATACGGAGCATTTACGGAAGTATTATCAGTATGGTGTGGCTTTGTCCCCCTCATTTCTATGATTAATTCCTATGTAATAGACTAGTAGCAAATAGATTCCTCATAACCTAGGGGGATAGTATACATGACTACGAACCTTGGAACTAATAGAAGGATAAAATTTTTAAATAATTTCCCCACAGAGTATAATAGCCATGTGACTGGTGTAATTTGTACACTAGAGCGCATTATCAATAAAAGAAAGAAGTTGTTCAAATTGCTTTATTTGCTTGGCATATAAAACTTTCAAACAAAGTTCCTTCATAATAAAGAATTCCTATGAGTGATACACTAACAAAATATATCCATGCTATGATATGACAGCAGGATTTCAACATTATACTAAGGAGTATGCCCTAGTAAATCATAAGTTTAAAATCGCTTATCTAAGAAAACCTGAGATGCGCCCTATGTTAAGGCGCACCCAAATTATTAATGATCAGGATACCATGACACCCCTCCATAAAAGGACGCGCCTAGAAGCATGACACTTAGCAAATTGGTGGCACAAAAGTAAAACAGCGTGGATAATCAAATAAATTAGGGAAAAGTCTTTCATATCAAGGCGCGCCATTGGTTTGGTACTTAAATAAATTATTGCAAAAGAATCACTGATAAGAAAGGTGTACTTGGCACTTGCACGTTAAAAAGAATCAGGGCGCGCCCTGATTTCAAAATGCTCCGGTAAAAAAATTCTATAGATCCCCATGACATAGGAACAATTTTAAAATCTTGCAAAAGGATAAATACCCATGAATGTACTAAATTATGTTCTTTAAATGCTAAAGGGCGCGATGTAACACCCCCAAATCCGGGGTCGGGGATCCGGGTTGTCACGAGTTCCATTTCCCTTAATAATACTTAATCTTACTAATCAACCAACTACTGCGTAATGTGACCCCACAATATACACACACACCACAAGTTATAGTCTCAGAGATGAATATCCAAAAATAGCACAAGTCATTTTATTCCAAAATTATAAGTCATTACACCTCAAAAGGGTTTCTGAATAAATTTATATAAGTCTGGCACAACAAAAGTTGTAAGCCTAGCCTACTAGTAGTTCCTACCTCAGCTACAACGGCATCAACGCCTACAGGAAACTGCAGAACGTTTTCTAACCGCTCACAAATTGGGAGCTTGATCCTGTTCATCTTGTCTATCTGTTATTGTGTGATGAAAGAAAAAAGCAAGGATGAGCAACCCCACATAAATAATATGTATAATAATTAACAATATATGAGCATTCTCATAGTACTTATGAAAGTCTTGGTCAAGAAGAAATGAACCAAGTTTGATATCTTAATGTGACGAACTCGCAAAATATTCAGTATATATATACATATATACTTCTAAAATCTTTGAAATCCTCTGACATGTATAACATACACAGAATTCCCGTTTATAACTGTATGAAAATATCGTTGCAAGGTGATCTTATATATCTAACCTTGTCACAACGTTTTTCTGAAAATCTTTGTCATGCATAAGATAATCATTAACTAGATATAAGTTGAAAAGATGAAGTTACGAGATACTCCAATATACTTATATCTTTTCTGAATACTGCTTGAACTACCACCGTTCAAGGTATAAATAGTTCATCCCATAGATTAAGCTACAAGACAAAACTTGTATAGAATCAATCTTTGAAATATCATCAAAATAAAATGAAGTTACGAGATACTTCATTTGATGAAAACATCATTTTGAAAACTCGAACCTGCCAACACTCAACAATCACCAAACCGTAGCCTTTCTATCGAAGTGCTCTGGGTAGTGTTGCAGAAATATCCAATTGGATGATGAACTCAGTACGGGAGTTTGCCGCGCCAGGAAGACCACTCACGATGATCAGTCACAGTAGTGCAACCCCACCATTTTCTACATGTAGAGAAGAACAGTCAGATTTACTTGTCAACCGAACACTGGACTTCTAAGGAATGGACCATCTTAGTGGAACTTCCGGGCCATTTGGGCCAATATAATAAGGCTGGACCGGCGCCACTCGACCACTTACGCCACTCCTAGTTCAGATGAAATCCATGACTCTGAAATGTAAAGCTCGTTCCCACTTTCCACAAGTAGAAACTTGTTGATACGGCTCCACCAAGAAGTCGTATCTAGTTGGAAAGGAAAACTCACCGATATCTTTCAGGCGATGTCTGTTAATGGATTAACTTATTCCAAGAATTTTACTTCCCGAGTGTTGGGTAAGTAATCAAAAACTCTTTTATCAAAACAACAAACTTGTTGCGAATATAAAAATACATCACGAAGCCGGATCTCTCAGATTTTTGAGCGAGTATTTAAATCCCCTTCGAAAGAAAGATCTTAAATATGGAAACGAGTTTTGGGATCCGCTCTAACCTTCCTAAAATAGTTTTGATAAAGTTTGAAAATAATCTCTGGAAATATTTAAAGTAAGAATGATTTGATAGTATCAATTATTTTTCGAATACTTGGAAAATATCGAAACATTATTCTTTAATAAAATAAAGAATATTATTTAATAAAATAAGCGGAGTCATAACTCCTCGAATAAATATTCAAAATAATATTCATTAAATAAAATAAATGGAGTCATAAGTCCTCGAATGAATATTCAAAATAATATTCATTAAATAAAATAAAGTTATCGAACAAACCTTATTCGATTAATGGTTTTGAAAACTATTCATATATATATATATAATATACTCGGGAACATCGACTCCCGGTTTAGAAAATATTCAACAATTAACAAGATTATAATATAGGTATTATGCAACTTATAAGCATTTGAATTAACAATTAGATATCAAGATTATGAAACAGACAGTATATATACCATATCAGCATGCTCCAATATATCGCAAGATTTGCTAATAACAATCATGCACTTATCACAAGATAATGCATATACATATATTTACATCACAACAACAGTATAACGGATAGAAAACTTGCCTGAGTGCTCCGGGGTAGACTTAAGCTTAGAGTGGGTCCGGTAAGCTATGAACAATAACATAAGCCGTAATTAAACCACGGTCGCTTAAGAAACTAGAATTATCCACTTAGACCCTAACGTTCGCTTATACGCTTAACGATTCACATAAGCCGCTCGAGTAACCTCGGCTCCACTATTTTTATAAAATTAACCGTTACGAATTTTAAGGCGACTCTTTTACGAATACTCTATCAACTTCCTAACCCACCTTACATAATTGTTTCGTAATCCAATTAGTCTTTTAGGGGCCTTAAACAAGGTTTCAAAGTAAAGCGAGGGGGTAAAGGTTCGTTCGCGAAACCCCGTAACTTAAAACGGTCGTTTCTCCTAAACCGTACATCGGATTCAGGCGAACCACATACCAAAATGAAGCTTACAACACGATCTAGGTAAACATGGCAAAGTTACAGATTGGTCAGTGAGTTATCTGGACCAAGATTCATGTACAACAGTCTAAGAAAAACGGGCATTACGACGACTATGTTTACGAGTTTTCCAAGTTTCTCACTACACCAAAACCTCACCAAACAACCCACAATTATTAACACATCAAACCACAATCAAGTTCTATTAACTATAACAAGATTCATTCACCAAATCACTCCAAATTCAAATCAAACTACTAATAATCAAAGATCATGCTTCTCATTTAGAAAACAAACCATCAAACTTACTAATAATCAAAGTAAAGGTTAGGGTTTGAAGTTTATACCTTACTTGAGAGGTGTTAAGTTTCTAGGAAGCCTCCTACAATCTTGATCTTTCCAAAGAAATCAAGAACACAAAGTTAGGCTTTGAAGTTTCTAAAAGTCCGATTGAAAGAACTGTAAAAATGAGGGTCTTACCTTGCTTATTTGGACCAGACTTGTGAATAAGAGTTGTAGGCCATCTCAATACCTTTCCAACGAGCTATAGAACATAACATTTGAGTGAGTATTAAAGGAGATATGACAGTTTGAAGTTTCTGGGTTTGTTTTGGCCGAAAGCTTTGTTCTTGGAAGCAAAAGTCAACTCTCCTTCTTTTTGTTTTATGAAATAATGCTTGGTTGCTTCTCTTTTTGTCTTAGAAAATGATTTAAATTTTTTACCATGGTTAATTTTGCATGGTCCAAAATCAACCAACAAAACAAAATCTCTTTGTCATGCTTGTGTCATCGAGCTTGTGTCATCTTTTTACATTTATCTTCCCTTTGTAGTGTGATGACATCATCACCCACTAACCTCTTTGATTAACCCTTAGTTACTTGTTTAATGACCGCTTATCTGTTATACGGTTCGCTTAACTTTCGTTCTCGTTCGTCGTATGAGGGATCATATCCGGGATCTTATTACTTGGGTTCCTCTAAACCTTTCTCAATATTTTATATTACTTTTATGATCCTCTCTTATGATCCTTGAATTTAAATCCTTTTAATCATGTTACCTTATACTCAATTCTTTCGGTATCTGGTGGATTTTCGGGAAAAATCAAACTGTTCGAATTTTGATTCTGACGATCTTTACATACACTCATTTACTTTATGGAATACTAATACGATCTTAGAATTTCCATAACAGTACTCCTATATAGCGTGGTCTGATAATTTTTCTTAATCAATATCATCATCAAAAAGTTACTATTCATCAGTGTTTCAAAAATTCCAAAAATTGGGGTTATTACAGTCTCCCCTCCTTAAAAGGATTCCGTCCCTGAATCAGATAGAAAATAGTTGGGGATGCTTTTCTAGCATTGCGCTTTCTAACTCTCAAGTCAATTTTTTTTTCCACATTGTGGTTTTACCACAAAACTCTGACTAGTCTGATAACCCTATTCCTAAGCACTTGCTCCTTTCAATCCATAACCCTTACTGGTTGCTCCATATAGGTCAAGTCTGGTTGCATGTCCATGCGTTCGTATTCTCCTATATGTTCGACATTCGGATTATGCTTCCTTAATATTGATATGTGGAACACGTTATAAACTTGCTGCAGGTTCGGGGATAGGGCTAGTTCATTTGATAACTTCCCAATACATCGTAATATATCCAAGGGTCCAACAAATCATGGACTTAGCTTTCCTTTCTTTCCGAACCTCATCAATCCTTTCCAAGGGTTTCCAAGGGGATACCTTTAACAACACTAGGTCCCCTATTTCATACTCTTTGTCCTTTCGAGTCAAATCAACATGCTTCTTCTGTCCATCCCGGGGTTGCTAACAGCCGTCCTCTGATTAGATCCACTATGTCTTTGGTCCTTTGGACCACTTCGGGTCTGAGCATCTTGCGCTCTCCAACTTCATTCTAATACAAGGGAGATCAGCAGTTTTTTTTGTACAGAGACTCGTAAGGCGACATTCTGACACTGTCAAATTATCTATCGTCGTAAGAAAACTCAATCCGCGATAAATGATCATTCCAAATTCTTTCAAGTCTATTGCACAGACTCTCATCATAGCTTCTAGCACTATAGCTTTTGCTTCTCAATACTCCTTCTTTTCTTGTTCGTAAGCGTTACTATTTTCCGTACCAAATTTTATACTGATTACACTTTTGCTCGTTAGCATTCTATAACCTTTTAATAATCACGTCAACCTTAGTATCACGAATGCGTTAAAATCGGAATACCACCGCACTGGTACCACTTCATCTCTAGCTGCCTCCATTTTTGAAAGCTTGGTCCTTCATATAGAAGTAAAAGAATTTATTGAGAGATCACTATGATCATGAACACTTGTTACATCGCATAGTTAGTACAGAAGGTGGCCAGCCTTTAGAACTTGACAAGCAATTAAACAATAGATGGTATCCTACTAGGCTTCTATCACACAGATAGATAGTCATTCGGCAATACCTCCCCTTCTGGAAGGGTTGTTCTTCTCAGCTTATGAAATGAAAAGGAGAGAAAAGAACGAATTGAAGAGAATCGTATATATAAAAAAATATACTGCCATAAAATATCTGGCTTGGAGTCTACCTCTGAACTATAGAGGTTTGTCATAGGAGAACAAAACATATACGTATATATATCAACATCAAGTATTATAGCATCGTATTTCACATGCCTAAATATTTTTGCTATTCCGTCCATCATTCAATGGACCCATGCTCTTGCTCTAGCTTATACACAATCACCCTTGAAACTCCCTCGACAACGAAAATCGAATTTTGGATTTCATTCTAGACCTCATCGTTACTAGAATCCATTTCTATACCACAACCTTCTTCGTATGGGAAATACTACTCTTTATCGATAAGAAGGAATAAATATATCATAAGTAAATGTTCAGCTTAGTCGGTCTATAATTAATAACTTATACATCACCACGACCCGATTAGTTGTACTCAATCTCAACATCCATTCCAATATAACTCTCACGGTTGTAATCAGCTCATTACTCGCAGAATCATTGCTGCATTACTATGGTCCACCGCTGACCTACTTTCGTCATTCGTTTTCCATGAAATCTTAATAGCTAACCATACGGAGTCCATACATGTCGTATAGAATTCTTCTAAGGAGGTAACATAATCACCATTCATGATTTATGAAGAATATTCCAGATCGTGACGTACATACATGATATTAAGCAGATAAAATTGCAGAAGAGTTTCAATCAAAGCAATGATAGCAGGTTAATACCATTCTTAACCATATGTCTTTATTAGGAAACATGAAGCTCAAAGGTTCATTTAGTCCTCTCGTAACATGGTCTTGGCTTATCTCAAGATAGTACCTTCTAAGATAGGTAGCCCGCTCACAGCGATAACATGAATTAAATCTTTACCAGACTGCTATTATGGTTGAGTATCGCACAATCATCAGAAGGAATGTCAATCTTTCACACCATAATACCACCTTCACGGCTTTAACCATCATTACTGTATTCCTCTGGCACGAGCGCCTATAATTTCTCTTTTATAATTAGAGTATCGGCCACCTCATTGGCCTTTCATGATAGTAACAGTTCCTTATAATCAATGTCTTTTGAACGATCTCCAACTAAATTTTCTACCTCATTCCCAATCAATGCTTGTGTGAAAATGCTCTTCCTTAAACTTTGGTGAGAAAAAAAAATACCATTTTTCCATAAATTAATGCCTCGGTCTTTAGAGGCTAACATTGTCACGACTGACTCTCGATCATACTTAGGACGTGTCTTATCTTGGGTCCTTCTTGTTTTCACCAATCTTGACCCTCATTGGATCGATCTATACTTTCTTATGGTTCAACACGTGCCCCACCTGACATTATTATAATTACGTCATATTTCCTTTATCAAAATTTATATGCTTGAGAACTTTGAATACTACCTTTCTCCTTGTAAAACCTCTAAGGTTATCCTGAAATCCTTCATTCCGTACTACCCAAACTCATAATGTCCCTATTAAGGGTGAAATGCCAACCTTTATACATTCCCCTAGGGTTCATCTCAAGTTATCGGGGTTTTATCCTTAATTCCACCTTTAAAAGATACTTACACCCTTCCATGGATAAATCAAGTCATATATCCTTGATAGATTATCTTATTCAATCATTTTCATCTCGATAGTCTATGCCTAATTTCATAATAATATCCTTATCCAAAATGAGGTCAATCCATATGGCCTCCAAAAGATAACAACGGTTATCCACTTTTCTTGCCTGATTTGGTAATGATAACAGGGATGTTCTGGAAGATAATGGTCGTGTTCAACATGAACTTCTTTTTACTAAATCCTCATTTACTTCTGTTATTTATCTCAACAGCCACCTCAATGTTGGGACATATTTTATACCTGGTGTCTCCTTTTTTAGGTATCAAGTGACATGTCTTACATACACTTCACATTCTTGAAGGTCACTTCCTTCATCCAATTTCATAATTTCTTGCTTTCATGTCTCCTCAGTCCATCCGTGTTTCCTTATTAATCCATCGATCTATCTCAAAGTTTCATCGAATACTCTCAACTTCAAGGGGATTAACTATACGTATCGCTTACGCCTTCAAACCTTGAATTTATCTCATGATCAGTCACCATCGCGCTGATGATGACACACTTCTCTATATTTATTGTAAGGGTTTCTTAGGGTTTCCCATACCTAACTCCCTTATCACTTCTCAACTCTATCTCCTTTATATCCCTTTATACTCCTTCCCTTTTCAGTGTTTTATTTTCGTTTCTATTATAATCATTACATGAACCAACACAACATAAGCATTGATTTCAAATATCCCGTCATTCTGGATTCGTGTCCTCAGAATGAATCTTGACAACTTTTACAACTTAAATTCATAATTCATCATACTCGTCCGCCTTTGTTCTGGCTCTAAAGCTTTTACACTACCTCTATAACCTTGGGAAGTACTTTTCTGAAAACAATTGACCAAACTTTAATCAGTTTATTATAACCTCTGGCTCCGTGCCTTTCTTGGCCTTTCACCAGCGGGTGGCCTCTCTCTTAGGAAGGTAAGTGGAAAAACAGTCCTTTGCACTTCGTCAATCATTTAGAATCTCAAATGATTCCTCTATTTCCTTTAGCAAGGCTCTTGCCTTGACTGGGTCAACTTGTTCCTTGGAACTCTAAGAGCTTAGTTACTTAAAGGTCCTGAAAGAATTTCCCACCGCATTGTTTCCTCAGGGTGGTGTTTGGGAATAAAAGTATTTTTTTTATTTAGGCGGGTCCATGAATTGCCCCATAGGAGTACCGTTCTGGTTCTCCCTATCTTGCTTAACTTCTATTTTCTCAGTATGAAATGTTTCATCCTTCTCCCATAATCGGGGTTATCTTATACGTTATAATCCTTGTTTTCCACTTCATTATGTTATGGGTTCCTTCTATCTTGATGGCGACCTCCCTGACTATCAAACTCAGGGTTTGCCCTAAAACTTATTCCTCAAACTATGGCTTTCATCTAAGATCTCATGTTTAAGCTCTTGAATGTTTGGAACCCAAATTCTGTAGGAATACCTCATTATTCCCTTATCATCTTTCTCAGTATTAATCTCTTCTCCAGTCATTGGCTTTTTGCCTTGATTCATCACTTTTTCTTGGCACCATACGATATTTTTAAGTAATTCGGGCTGCATTGCAAATCTCAACAGCTTTTCGGTACCGGCTCCGGTTACCTTCACTTTTATTTCCATCTTCTCAAAATCTTTTATCAACTCTCCCGAAGACATTATCATATTGAGTCTCTCCTTTCTACTAAGGGCGTTAGCCACCATATTGGCTTTCCATGGATGATAAAGAATCTCATACTCGTAATCCTTGAATAGCTCTAACCACCTCCTCTAGCGCATGTTGAACTTTTTCTGTGTGGAAATATACTTGAGCTCTTATGGTTTGTGTAAATCTCGCACTTCTCTCCATATAAGTAGTGCCTCCAATCTTTAGGGCAAAACTATTTACGTGCACTCAAGATCATGGGTGGGGATATCGAATTTTATATTCCCTTAATTTTCTTGACGCGTACGCGATTACCTTGTTGTGCTGTATAAGAAGCAGCCTAATTCCTTATGCGAAGCGTCACTACACATCACAAAATCTCCTTTTACATCCGGCAACACCAATATAGGGGCCGTAACCAATCTTTGCTTCAGTTCTTAAAAGCTGTTCTCGCATTTCTCTGTCCATTCGAACTTCTCAGTCCTACGAGTAAGCCGCGTTAAAGGGGCTATTATCTTTAAAAACTTGAACGAACCTCCGGTAGTGTCCGGCCAATCCTACCTCTGGTAGTCGCCCTAACCATGGTCATCAATTCCTCAGTGGTCCTTTATTCATTCTTGTCAGGATCCTCCACGGGATTCTTCTCAGCAACAATCCCTTCTAGGACAACATCCTCAACCGCTACATCCTCAATATGAACATCATCCGGTCCCGCGTTAGGACGCTCTATCGGATCCACAATCTGATCTCCAATAAGTAATAAAACATCATCGCGTTGTTGCTCCTCAACCTCAGGGTTCGGAGTCCCGCTACCATATACGATAACGGACTACGCTTCTATCACGATATTTATAAGGGTTCCCATAAGGGTTTTAACTGTCAGTACTACGTTAGGTTGCACTAGATTTTGGCTTCCCCAACAGAGTTAAAGAAGGGGAATCAGGAATTGAAGTGTTTATCATGTCCACTTCCAGTGAGTTAGTTGGTGAGTATTGTGTTTTTGTGGCTTGTATTATGAGAGATTTTGGCTGTGACTCCACATTTATTGGAGCCACATCAATCTGAATTTGAGAAGGTGCAGGGACTGTATCTTTAGTACCAGTTTGCACTAAGTGTGTGCCCTGTGCATCCCCAGTTGTTTTGGATTTCTTCTTTCTAGTGTAAGTTTGGTGTGAGCTTGTGTCCCTAACCCTCTTGGCCTGTGCTCTTGGATGAGAGCTTTGTTCAATAGCCACATCCTTTTGGGAGGATGCAGCTAGAAGTGAGCTTTTGTCCTTTTTAAGCACTACAGTTTGTTGGGAAACTGCAGTGTGGCTAGGCTGGGATTCACTCAACTCTCCAACCTTATCCTTGGGGCTTCTTTGATGTTTACCCCTTCCCTCACCTACCTTACCCTCCTTCACACTCCCCTCTTTGGCTTTAGTAGATTTTTCAACTGGTACCTTTTGAGAGATACCAGAGGGGGTTTTCTTTGATTTGGATTTAGGAATTGCAGTTGTTTTGGCAGCTTTGGTAGGCAACTGTTTGGTCATTGCCACAGTTGCCATAGCCATGCCTGAAGTCAAAGAAATAGAAGAGATTGGAATGGTTGAGGGTATGGATGAACTTACCTCACTTACCTGAGGTGTCAGCATTATAGGAAAATAGAACATTGGCACATCCCTGTGATGTTTGGCTATGTTCAAGTCTGCAATGATTCTTCTCTCTTGAACCCAACAAGCTAATTTGTTGTTTGGGTTCTCAAGTTCAATCTCTTGACAAAGATGGTTATCCAAAAGCATAAAAAATCTAGCATAGTAAATATTCTTTCCTCTTTTGGCTAAGTCACCTAGTTTAAAACCTAACTCATACACAACAAGGTCACTGAAATTGTAATATTTGTCTGTAACTAGCATGTATAGCATGTTAAGCATGAAAATGTTCACAGAATCAAAATTACTGATTTTTCCAGAAAAGAATTTAGTTACTACATCACACAAGTAACTTCATTCCTTCCTAAGACCTAGTCTTCTAATTTCACTTAGTTTTGCAGTAGGAAGTGCATAATGAATGGAATTGAGCATATTGACAATATCAGTGTCAGTGTGTGGTGCAGTTACATTATCATCAGGAATCTTGAAACATGCTTTTATTACATCACTATTGATACATAAATCATTACCTTTGATGGTCAGAGTGATTGTTTTGTCAGTAGAGTTGTAGATTGCTGTTGTCCACATCTCCTCAACAACTTCACAATAAATTATGGGTGATTCCAGCATGGCAAAACTTAACTTGCAGTTTTTCACGAAGTCCATCATCTTATGATAGTCTTCAGATTGCTGAATCCCCTTATTGACCAAAGCAGTGAAGTTGTTCTTCTCATAGATGAACCCAGTCTGTGACATGATCTTTACTACGGGTGCCATTGTTAGAGAAGAAAAGTTTGAAGAGAAAGAGGATTTTTGCTTGAGAGAGAATGAAATAACACAGTTGAATTTGAGAGTGATAAAAGAAAATGATTAGAATGAAATAAGCTTTTATACTTTACTCAAAATCAACGATAAAAATAATAAAGAGAAGTAAATTACCCAAAAGAAATTGCCTAAAACAACCGTTTTAAAATAAACTGTAAAAATTCTACCCATTATCCGTCGTGTAATGCTTAAAAACTGTAAATATACTCGATGGATAATATTCAGGGAATTAACGGTTAAGATTTAGACACTTCGACGGATGAGGATAAGCTGTTATCCGTCGAGCTTTAAATACTTCAGAAAAGTAATTAATTTTTATTTACAATTTGTATATCGACGGATGACTCAACTCGATGGATAATGGTCATCCGTCGAGATGCAAATTTTGACTTAGCCAAAATTTTCATCCAAGACAAAAAAAAATCAGTTAAATTTCTGGCTACTTTTCAACTTGCAAAATAATTCAGATAAATTCAAGAGTAATTAAGCATACCTAACTCACTTACCAACCTAGAAAAGGTGGATTCATCCAGTGGTTTGGTAAAAATATCTGCAAGTTGTTTCTCACTTGGAACAAAATGTAACTCTACAGTACCATTCATTACATGTTCCCTTATGAAATGGTACTTGATGTCTATATGCTTTGTCCTTGAATGTTGCACTGGATTTTCAGTGATGGCAATTGCACTTGTGTTGTCACAAAAAATAGGAATCCTTTCAACTTGCAAACCATAGTCTAGCAATTGATTTTTCATCCATAAAATCTGTGCACAGCAACTGCCAGCAGCAATATATTCAGCTTCAGCTGTAGAAGTAGAAACTGAATTTTGCTTTTTACTGAACCAGGACACAAGCTTGTCACCTAAAAATTGACAGGTTCCTGTTGTGCTTTTTCTATCAATTCTGCCACCTACATAATCTGCATCTGAATAACCAGTTAGATCAAAACCAGAATCTCTAGGATACCAAATGCCAAGGTTTGGTGTTCCTTTGAGATATCTGAAAATTCTCTTAATAGCTATCAAATGAGACTCTCTAGGATCAGCCTGAAATCTAGCACACAAATATGTAGCAAACATTATATCTGGCCTACTAGCTGTCAAGTACAGAAGTGAGCCAACCATGCCCCTATAACTTGAAATATCCACAGACTTTTCAGTAGTGTTTAGTTCAAGCTTAGTTGCAGTGGCCATGGGAGTTTTTGCAGATGTGCAATCCATTAGATCAAACTTCTTTAAAAGATCAAAAATATATTTAGTTTGACTAATGAATATTCCATCACTAACTTGCTTAACTTGTAAACCAAGAAAGTAAGTTAGTTCTCCCATCATACTCATTTCATACTTGCTCTGCATCAGTTTGGCAAACTTTTTACAAAGTTTCTCATCTGTAGAGCCAAAAATAATATCATCTACATAAATTTGAACAAGTATGCTAGAGCCATTCACATTTCTGAAAAATAAAGTTTTATCTACAGTACCTCTTGTGAAGTGATTTTCCAAAAGGAACTTTGATAAAGTGTCATACCAGGCTCTAGGTGCTTGCTTCAGTCCATAAAGTGCTTTCAGTAGATAATAGACATACTCTGGGAAATTTGGATCTTCAAAGCCAGGAGGTTGACTTACATACACCTCTTCCTCCAAATCTCCATTCAGAAAGGCACTTTTGACATCCATCTGATAGACCTTGAAATTGGCATGGGCTGCATAGGCTAAGAAGATTCTGATGGCTTCAAGTCTTGCAACAGGAGCAAATGTTTCATCAAAATCTATTCCTTCTTGCTGACAATAGCCTTTAGCAACTAATCTTGCTTTGTTCCTTACTACTATGCCATTTTCATCCATCTTGTTTCTGAATACCCATTTGGAGTCTATTGGATTCTTTCCTGTAGGCTTGGGTACCAGCTTCCAAACTTTATTCCTTTCAAATTGGTTTAGCTCCTCCTGCATAGCTAAAATCCAATCAGGATCTAACAAGGCTTCTTCTACCTTCTTTGGTTCTTCCTTAGACAGGAAGCTGCTGTATAGACATTCTTCTTGAGTTGCTCTCCTGGTTTGAACTCTGGAAGAAACATCACCAATAATCAGTTCAAAGGGGTGATCTTTTGTCCATTTCCTTGGTTGAGGTAGATTAGCCCTAGATGAAGAGATCTCAATGTTGTCTTGATGTGTGATTGAGTTTTGATTGCTAGAAACTCCCCCTGAGTTTGTGGATCTTTGATTTGAGATTGGGGTGCTTTCTATGGGTGATCTGCCTTGACTTCCTGCTCCTTTTGATAACCCGACGGATGGTGAATTTTGAGTACCGACGGATGAGGCAGGTTGTCTTCCGACGGATAATACAGATTACCTTCCGACGGATGAAGCATTATGTAACTCGACGGATGTTGAGTTTTGTGCTTCATTTGTAGTAGATTTGTCTGCATTATCCTTAGACGCTGTTTCTTGATCACTCTCATCATCACTTTCATCGCTGACCATCTCAACATTGTCGAATTTGAGGCTCTCATGGTAATCTCCATCTTTTAGTCCTTCAATCTTTTTATCATCAAACACAACATGGATAGATTCAACAACAATATTGGTTCTTAGATTGTAGACTCTATATGCTTTACCAACAGCATATCCAACAAAAATTCCTTCATCTGCTTTAGCATCAAACTTCCCATTTTGATCAGTTTGATTTCTCAGAATATAGTATTTACAGCCAAAGACATGAAGAAAGTTCAGAGTTGGCTTCTTGTTCTTGAACAATTGATAAGGTGTCATGCATCTTGCTTGATTAATCAGAGAGATGTTCTGAGTGTAGCATGCAGTGTTTACAGCTTCAGCCCAGAAGTATGTTGGTAGTTTTAATTCTTCAAGCATTGTCCTTGCAGCTTCAATAAGAGATCTATTCTTTCTTTCCACTACTCCATTCTGTTGTGGAGTCCTTGCTGCTAAAAACTCATGCAAGATTCCATTTTCCTCACAAAATGCTCTCATGACATAGTTCTTGAACTCAGTTCCATTATCACTCCTGGTTCTTCTAACTTTGAAATCAGGATGATTGTTAACTTGCCTTATGTGATTGATGATGATTTCACTAGCCTCATCTTTGGACTTTAGGAAATAGGTCCAAGAGAACTTTGAGAAATCATCTACAATTACTAGGCAAAATCTTTTCTTTGAGATTGACAATATATTGACTGGTCCAAACAAATTCATGTGAAGCAGTTGTAGAGGCTCTTCAATTGCTGAATCAAGTTTCTTCCTGAATGATGCTTTAATCTGCTTCCCTTTTTGGCAGGCATCACACAGTCCATCCTTTGTAAACTCCACCATAGGAATGCCTCTAACTAGCTCTTTCTTTACCAGCTCATTCATGGTCTTGAAGTTCAAATGGGATAGCTTCTTGTGCCATAGCCAACTTTCATCTTGACTTGCTTTACTAAGAAGACAAGTTACAGATTCTGCTTTAGTTGAGTTGAAGTCAGCTAGATACACATTTCCTCTTCTCACACCAGTGAGAACCACTTTGTTGTTTTGATTATTAATCACAACACAGGTTTCTTTGCTGAAGGTTACTGAGTTACCTTTATCACAAAGCTGGCTGATACTCAACAGATTGTGTTTGAGACCATCCACTAAGGCAACCTCTTCAATGATGACATTGTCCTTTGAAATCAAGCCATATCCCACAGTATAACCTTTGCTGTCATCTCCAAAAGTGATACTTGGGCCAGCTCTCTCTTCAAACTCTGTGAGCAGGGTAGAATCACCAGTCATGTGTCTTGAACAACCACTATCCAAGTACCAAAGATTCCTTCTATTTCCCTGCACACATCAAAATCAAATCAAGTTGATTTTGGTACCCAAGTTTCCTTGGGTCCTGCCTTGTTAGCTTTCTTCTTCTGTTTCTTAGGTCTTAACTCATTTGACTTAGGAATTTCAGATTCTTCCTTAGTCATTTGGGTTGGGCCTTTAAAACCACTAGATGCAACAGAATTATCATGCATGTTATGGCTAACAGGAAATGGCATGCTTGGTGCAAACATGTTATTCCAGTAAGGCATGCTAAATGGCATTTGAGGCATATTATATGCAGCATAATATGGATTAGGTGCAAATGGCATATTAGCAAACTGTGCATTCATGTTCTGTGTAGGCATAGCATTAACAGACATGGGAGGCATGGCATTCATGTTAGAGAATTGAGGCTGAACAGACATGGGAGTAGGCATGGCAGATTTGCAATTAATAGACAAATGATTTACACTACCACACTTGACACAGATTTTTCTAGGAGCATATTTTTCAAGTGTGTAGTTGTTATGTTTGTTAATCCCTACTTTATCATTCCTATTGTTTTTCCTTTTAGTCTCTGTTTTTACCTCTATCTTCTCAAGTCTGTCACTTAACTGTTTGACAGTCATGTGACCAACATTATCCTTCTTCCCTTTCTTGGCTTGACTTGACTCTCCTGAAACAAAGTTCTTGGAAACAGACCCATACTTTTCATTTAGCTTGGTTAATTTGGCTTTGCTAATGGGTTTGCTCACAGCCGACGGATGATGATTTTTATCATTCGACGGATAACACTTTTTGTTATCCGACGGATAGTCCTCATCATCCGTCGAGTCTACATCTGTCAGCAATCCATCTACCAAAATAGGTTCTAGTTTCTCCTTATTCTTTTTCCAGGCTTCATCACAAAAAGACTCAATTCCTTGAACCTTGGTGATTTGAGCATGAACATCTCTGGATGTTTTCCATGCTTTAATCACCTCCTGTTCACGATCGAGCTGCTTCTTTAAAATTTCTTCCTTTTTCAAGGACTCAGTTAATTCCTCCTTGGCAATTCTACACTCAATTTTTAGTTTCTCAAACTCAACAAACTGAGACTCAAGCACATTATTCCTCTCACTCAAAAACAAGTTATTTTCTTTGATTTTAGCATTTTCTTTAGTGAGGGACTTAAGTGTAACACGCAAATGATACAATTCTGTAGACATGTCATTTATTGCATCATTACACTCAGCTTTAGATAAATGTGCAAGGTTTGTAGTAATTACCTGATTGCTTGAGGAACTTGTCTCTGTTTCATCAAACTTGGCCATAAGGGCTAGATTGACATAGCTGACATCCTCATCTTCATCCAAACCATCAGCTGCCCAGTCATTCTCTTGTGTAATAAAAGCTCTTTCCTTCTGTTTGAGTAGATCAAAGTATTTTTGCTTATAATCCACAGACTCAAATCTTTTCTTACTGGAATCTGACTTTCTACACTCATTTGCAAAATGCCCTGTCAAGCCACATTTGAAACACTTGAATTTTGATTTATCCACCATGTTTCTATTTGGCTTGGCAGTTCCAAAGTTCTTCTTGAACTTGAGCTTGGCAAAACTTCTTGAAAGGAATGCTAGGTGCTCATCAATGTCCTCCATGTCATCTTGACTCAATGAATCTTCACTTTCTGCAGCTAGCCCTTTACCCTTGCGTTCACAGGCCTTTGAAGTTGATTCCACAGCTTCCATCTTCACTTCCTTCTCCTTTTCCAGTTCAGCCACAAGTGCAATGGATCCTCCTTTCTTCTTTCCTCTCTCCATTCTTTCATCCTGCTCTATCTCAAGCTCATAGGTCTTCAGAATGCCATACAGTCTCTCCAAAGTAAACTCCTTATAATCTTGTGAGTTTCTCAATGAGACTGTCATTGGTTTCCATTCCTTTGGAAGAGATCTGAGAAATTTCAGATTGGAGTCTTTAGTCTGATAGACTCTTCCATGCAATTTAAGAGCATTTAGTAGCTTTTGGAATCTACTAAAAATGTCAGTAAGTGACTCACTTTCTTCATTATGAAAATGCTCATATTGCTGAATCAGGAGCTGCATTTTAATTTCTCTTACTTGCTTAGTACCATCACAGATTATCTGTATTGTGTCCCAAACTTCCTTGGCAGTCTTGCAGTTGATGATGTTATCAAACATGTATGCATCAACACCATTGAACAGAATGTTCATGGCCTTTTTATCTTTCCTGACTTGTTCAATATCAGGATCAGACCATTCATTCCTTGGCTTAGGAACAGATGGTTCATTTCCTGTTGCAGCTCTCATTGGAACATGAGGGCCTCTTTCTATGCAGTCCACATAGGCCTCATCTTGAGAAAGAATATGAAGATGCATCTTTACCTTCCAATGATGGTAATTATCTTTATCATGAAAAGGAATCTTGACTCCAACATCTTTCTTGTTCATCTTGCTGAATTGTTTTGATCTTTAAACTCTTTGTAGATTAAGAGCTTGCTCTGATACCAATTGTTAGTCCCTTAACAATATAGCAAGAATTACAGAAGGGGGGTTGAATGGAATTCTTGAACCTTTTTCTTGAAATAAAAATGTTCAACTCAATTATGGATATATCTGTTTTGATTAGCACAATGCGGAATATAAACTTGAATGAATCAAAACATAAGTAATTAAAAAATAAGAGTCTTTAAAAACTTTCTGGTGGATTTAAACAATTCCACCAGAGATATATTTAATATATCGAGAGGACTCTGTGTGCAGAAATGCTCACAGCTGCTTACAAAATAGAACTGCTAAGAACACAGGAAATGCTAAGGATAGTGCTTACAAAGATTTCTCTGTTGTTGTTTCTTAGCTATCTCAGTTCTTTTTCTATTTGCTACTCTCTTGGTTTATATATTACCAAGATTACAAAGTCAAAAGAACTGAATAAATATAAAATCTAACAGTCTTGATCTTTGCTGCTTTTCGTCCTCTATTACCCAGTTAATGAGCTTCCACAGTGTACTTGTATCCAACTCAACGGCTGTGTGTCAGCTTTCACTGTTCAACTGATGTTTGAATCTTGATATGGTCATCTGTCGACTTTCAGATCATCCGTCGATGACTTAATTGATTATCCGTCGACTGCTATGTTAAACATCCGTTGATAGTCATTTGATCATCCGTCGAGGCTTTGTTAAGCATCCGTTGGTAGCTATTTTGGTCATCCGTCGAAGCTTTGTTAATCATCCGTTGGTAGCTATTTTGTCACTTGACTTCATTTCACTTATACAGAATTACAAGACATTGCTTATGTACAGTTAATCAACCTATTCTGCATATCTAGTTAAAGTCAACATGACTTATATGCTACTCCAGATTCTATACAAAGGTGCATACAACACTGTGCTACAAACTTATTATTACATAAGCTACTCACTCGATGGATAATAGGTTAATCATCCGTCGGGACTATAATGAGTTATCCGTCGGGACTATAATTCTTATCCGTCGAGTGCTACATTATTTCACTAAGTAAAATCTATTTGGATGTTTTGTTTAGGTAATCATCAAGTACTCAACATATTCACAACAGGAGTAGGAGTAGGGATGGAGGTTGGGACCTTGGGAGCATCTCTCTTTGGCTTTGGCTTAGGCTTGTCGCTTGGACGTGCCCCAAATGATTTAGGAATCTTGGGAGGAGCCATTTCTGCACAGGGAAAATGACAACAATTAGTAAAAAAGAAATAACGACAGAGCGCGCCTTAATGAAGTCGCTAATAAGGATTTAAAGATGTACAATGTACAGAGATGCAATTAAGGCAAAAGCAAATACATAATGTAAAGCAAGTAGTCAGAAGGTATAAGACTCCCGGATATAAGGCGTGCCTTAAAAAAGTAATGATAGTTCAACAGTATGTAAATAACTAGAAGAGTTATATGCAACAAAGTTTGTGATAAAACAACAAGATGCGCCAATAACATAAGGTGCGCCATGAAGACCTTGAGTGGTCAAACCTGAGGGAATTTCCCCTTATAAGGAACTGTCTTCCATTTCATCATCCTCTTCATCACCTTCTTCATCACTGTCCAAGTCGACAGCACGAGAGACATGAACACCTTTTCTAAATATGATAAATTTGCACTTCACTCCCACTTGATCAGAGAGGATTCCCACACACATCAGATTTGTCCTAGTGACCAATGTCTTCAGATTCCATCTTTCAGCGGCTACTCTAAGGAGGGCCTCTGCTCATTTTTTGGGCTCGCCCGCAAGTGTCTTCGCCACTGGCTTGTCTTGATAAATATGATTTTATGAGGAATAAGGAGTGAATACTAACTATAAAAAAGAAAACTAAGAAGGCGCGCCCTTACTTGGAGATGTGTTGAATCTGATTTTCAATCTGGGAACATCATATAGATTGAAAAAATTCTCCTTCCATCCTTTCTCATGGCTAAACTATCCTGAAGATAAGCCTTTCTTATTGTGCTGCTTGTCTGCGACCAGATAATAATATCCATGGTCGGACTTCCTTAGGCTAAAAAAATGGCTAACCTCATCCATTGAGGGTGAGGGAAGCCCAAATCTGTGTAGAGAATGAATAGGGCGAGGACGAATTTATAGTTGTTGGAAGAAAGTTGGAGAGGAGTCGCGTCGTAAAGTTCGATCACCTCCCTAAGATATGGGTGTATGGGCGCGCCCACACCTAGTGAAACCAGCTTAGGACTGTGACCATTCTAGGGATCCTGAAATTTCTCCCATAATTGAAAATATGGGGGCGCATCATGCTAAGGGGGCGCACCCAAATGCCTTCCATATCATAGAATTCTATGAGCCATTCTAGTTGCTCATCGGAGCAAGCTGAGGGTAGGCCCACGCAAAAAAGCTTCCCATGCTCTTTCCTAAAATGTTTCTTCACAACTTCACTGCATGGCTCGAACTCATCCCAGCCAAAGTCTAACTCACTGTCAGAGACTTCCCAATGCTGGAAAGGAATTGGAGAAGGTTCAGGAGAGGTGGAAAACTGAAGAGTGTCTTCATCGAAGAAATTTATTTCGTCGCGAAGGGGCGACATATTATCTTCATGCACGCCCACATCAATGGGAGAAGTAGGCGCGTCCTGTGACTGATGTGGAGAAGGGCTTGGAGAGACAGCTCTGTAAGAAACCTTGGATGGACCTGCATCAATGTTAACCGCAATTTCAACGCCCCTGTACCTATCGGCGTTCAAGCTTTCAAACCAATCGTCGTCATCCAATTCTGTGTTAACAGGGGCTGGGGATCTCTCTTTTTGAATCAGCTTCTGTTTTCCCCTCCTTTGACTCAAAGTGACGTGGTCCTGGGAATCGTCTGATGAATCTGCCATAATATCGCTGACTTTGAATTCTTTAATGAGGCGCGCCACTTGTTCCAAAAAGTGAGGAGTTCTATATGCGTCCGGAAAATCTGGTGTGAAGGAAATGGGAAGAGGAGAGTAGATTCCTAGTCTAGAGAAAAAATCCTTGAAAAGATGAAAAGGTGAGGACGCGCCCTCGTCCTCCAGCTATCAAGAAAACTGAAAAAATACTGAGGGTGCGTCCAGTTAAAAAAAAGAGAATGGAAGAAGATAGCATGCCCCAATAAAAGGGATGGGCTTAAAAATTATCCTATCGTAACAAAAGACGGGCCTTATCATGAGAAGGCGCGCCATAAAAATCCTGGTCTATTTAAGGGGATATGTCTTTAACTAAAATAAGGCGCGCCCTGTTAAAGAACAAGGCGCATCCAAGGGTACATCTCTAACTAAAGCCTGACTTCATTTGTTGAGAGAAGTATATGAGGGCGCGCCATAAGTTGCTGGCAGATTCTAGAAACAGATATGGTTATGTGTAGATTATAGTGATGATCTTCTAGGCATAAAGATACTAACGTTTGAAATTCTTAAAAACACAAATTTAAAATTGATTACCCTATGATTTAGGATCTGAATGGGAAATCACAGATATATACACGTATAAATACACAGATACATACAAGAACATGTACATTCAAGAAATGGAAGATGAACAGTTTTGTGACATGCATAGGGATTTAATAGATGAAACTCAGAAATACAAAGAGTCGGGTGTACCTTTTTTATCGGAGAGAGATGAATTGGAAAAACTAAAGAAACGGTGGAGGATTAAGGCCGACTCCGAGCAAAATATCTTCCCGCTGGAGTGGTAAGTTTTTGAAGAAGAGTAAAGTAAGAAAGAAAGAGTAAAGGTAAAAAGAAAAGATGTGACTGGTATTTATAGCTGAAAATGACAACTGTCAAATCAATAACGTCGATCACGATTCCCTAAAATAAGTGGAATGGTTTCCAAACCGTTTAAATTTCCAGGATGCGTCCACCTGAAGGCGCGCCTAATTTGGCTATCATAGCAGAAGTGGAATTAAAGAGAAAATTTGAAGGCACGCCCTATTGAGGGCGCGCCCTGACGAATAATATTGATAAATATATTTATACGAATTTTGGTAAAGATGAGTAAAAATTCCAATCCCATTTCCAATGACATATGGAATTTGGGGGTAGTTGTTATGCCCAAAAATTGGCAAAAACTATATTCAAATTAAAGATAAGAAAACTGTCAAAATTAAGATATAAATGCCTGAAATCAGGGAGAAGACAAAGAAGGTTTCCTTCTCTGAAAAGGGCAAGGCGCGCCCTATTGATAGAGGAGGCGCGTCCAATGAATATGAAACTAAAGATAAGTAGAAGAAGAAGAAGGCGCGCCTCAGTATAGAGAGGAGGCGCGCCCAATTACTAAAGAAAGGGTGAGAAATTCCCTGATTGAATCTTTTCCTATGGTGAGCCTTAGGGCGCGCCCTGAATGAGTAGAAAAACCTTGGGAAGACTTCAATATGATTACTTGGCCGGGTTCTTTGAAAGATTCAAGGAAGATGATGATGATTATGATTACTAACCTATTTGATGCAGGTACTCTATTGATGAACTCCTTCCTGTAGCATATCCACAGGAAAGGCGGTGTCTGTGGTCAAAGACCTCCAGGGGTATGCCTGGACTGAAGGCCTCCTCCTGTAGTCAATGAGTGTCCTCATTGAGGATGTGGGGTAAAATCTGGTGTGTGCTTTGGGAGCTCTGTCTCGGTTGTCAACGGGTGTCCTCGTTGGGAGACTTCGGAGTATCCTGCACTTTGCACCCAAAAGCTTGGGATCACTTGTCCTGCAATCTGGTAGGGGCTCCTTATCGGGGGACAAGGATGCGTCCAACATTTGGGGTTAACCACGTCTATACCTGCGTCCACGGACTAGAGAAACAACTGGTAGCGGAGGGTTATCCTTGGTCAGGGAGATGCCTTATCCGTGAAGTTTCGAAGCCTCGGACGAGCCTTGGGCTTTTGTGGTTGGTCCTCATCGGCGGACATTCTTAAAACTAGTAGAAGACGGTGTCCGGTAGGTTTCCTACTGGGCCTCGGGACAAGAGATCTAAGTCCATTAGGTTTCTTGTTCCCCAAGAACTACGTTGGCTTGATTCCCTATAAATAGGGATACGTAGGCAAATTGCAAGAGGTCAGAAGCGAGAGCGCAAATGAGCCACCACTAACCCTAAGCAATCTCAGCCACCAATAACCACCACCACCGAACACTGTTCATCTATCTGACGAATACTGTTCATCAAAATCCACCGATTACTGTTCACGTTTCCGACGAAAAACCACCATCATAGATCTTATTTTCGGCTACCGACATAATGGACTAGCGTACAACAACTGATAAACCAGATACTACTGACAAATCAGGAACCCTTGAAAGAACCTAGGAAGATGCGGAACAATGTAAAATAGCAATAAAGATGTGCGTTTAATTCATTATATTGGATGTAAAACTTAACTGGAAGGAAGAATCCAAAGTGAACATATACATTAAGCATGCGGTAATACTATATTCATCGATGCTGAGTAAAACTAAAGTAGGAGTACGAGGATATAAATAAATCAAATAATACCGCAATCGTTTCCTGGTAAAGTGTCAGAACCTTGGTTTTGCGGAATATATTAAACAACCTAAGAAGTTTCTTCTGGTCCTCGAAGTTGCAATCATAGTTGAGGTATCAACGTAAATCAGTAAATGGATCGATGTTAAACAAGGGAATCCACCCTCCGCAGAAAACACTGGTACACCCCTCCCAGAAAACCTAAAACATCTAAGCTTTGGCGCTGAAACTAACCTAAAATGGGAGCGAATACAATAGCGCCCCGGTATATAGTGAGAGTTTCGAGATTACAAGATTCTATCCTAAAACCCTCCATAGTGAGCATAACAAAGAGATCTCCCAAACTTAAATTCGTCAAACGATGAAATTCCTTAAAACTTAATGCATAATCCGACCAAAGTTACATCCTTGAGATGCAAAGTCGTTAAACTGCCAAATTCCAATTAATCCATAAGGGCGACATGGCAATGACAGATCGATAAGCTTTTTAAAACAGGAAAGTTAAAAAAAGAAGTGATATCAGCATTAACAATGGGAAGTTCCAGAACATTGTGACTAATTGCATAATTTACAATATTGAGGACTTGATTAGTAGCATCATGGAAAGGACTAAAATCTATGCTCATTGAGCAGGTATCAGATTCTTGATTACAATAAGAGAGAAACTTAGTAAGAAAATCATCATACTTAAGATAGCATGATTCAAACAAGTACAAATTATTTTTTTAAAATTGAACTAATCGTTAGTTAATTTTTTCACAAGTACAAATGATATTTATTATTTTAATGTATCTGATTAATATCTTAATTAATTTTGAATTATCTTCTTAATCAATTAAAAAATTGTCTCATGCATATATAGAGTACTTCTAAGTTAAAGAAAATGTACAAACTCTTAAGTAGCTCTTCAAATTTTTAAGAGCCAATATTTTTTTATCAAATTTTTAAGAGCCAATATTTCCTCCTTTAATTTAGTAATCTCTCTCCTCTTCTCACTTTATTTTTTATTAACATTTCCCACAATTCTCAACTTCATATAGCATTCTTTTTTACAATACCACGATTAAATTTAATAATAATAATAAATTATTTAAAATATATATATAAAAAAGTTTCATAAACAAGGAATTTGTTCTCAAAAAATAAGATATTATTATCTTTTCTTAAAAAACATGAAAATAAGAGTATTTGATATGCTACAGTAGAGTAAAGTAAAAAATCATAACGTGCGTGACATGTATCAATAGTAGCGAGTAATAATTATTACTGTAAAAAATAAAGATATCATATTAATGAAAGATGTGTTTAGATATGAGAATAAAAATAGATAAAGATGAATTTAAGAAGAATTGTTATAGTGAGAAAATATAATTATATGTTAAATAACTAGAAGCTCATTTAATAATAATTTTAATGATTATAATATCATATGTGTTATAAACCTTTGTTATAAATCTTAACTGAAAATATTAGTTATGTTTAATGTAGAGGAAGTATAGGAGAATAGAAGATGAAGAGAAAATTGTGTTTCATTTCATTAGCTAAATGAGTTATTTATAGTAGTTGGTTTACAAGGCTTACTAAATAAGCTATTCAAATCTTTTTCATTAAGTATTACAAAACTTCCTCAATAAGCTTTACAAGTCTTCCTCGATAAGTTTTACAAGTCTTCCTCGGTAAGATTTGAGAGACTTCCTTGATATGTTTTGACAATCACTTTATTTTTATTCAAATATTTTAACACTCCCCCTTGATTGTTAAATGCGAGTTATTGCAAAGATTGACTGCTTCGTTAAAACCTTGCAAGGAAAAACCCAGTAGGATAAAAACCTTGACGAAGAAAAAAGAGTACAGCCTCCACCTGAATAAAATGTCTCACATTTTGACATTTTGATGTAGCAAACTTTTTAACCTCCGCATACCCATATTATTTCTCAGCTTCTCAAATGTTGATGTAGCTAGTGACTTTGTAAGTATATCCGCCAGATTATCGCATGAGCGAACTTGTTGAACATCAATATCACCATTTTCTTGAAGTTCATGAATGTAGAAGAATTTTGGCAATATGTGTTTTGTTCGGTCACCTTTAATATATCCTTCCTTAAGTTGTTTGATGCAGGCCGAGTTATCCTCGAATAAAACTGTAGGACTGTCTGAAATACTTGATAAACCGCATGATTCTCGAATATGTTGAATGACCGACCTTAGCCAAATACATTATTTGCTTACTTCATGAATTGCTAGTAACTATGCGTGGTTTGATGAAGTTGCAGCCATAGTCTGTTTTATAGACTTCCAAGAGATAGCAGTATCACAATATGTAAATAGGTAACCTATTTTTGATCGCCCAAAATGAGGATCTGACATGTATCCAGTATCTGCATATCTAACTAGCCGTGATCTTGAATTGTTTGGGAAGAATAGTCCAAGATCGATTGTCCCTCGAAGATATTTGAATATATGTTTTATTCCATCCCAATGCCTTTTAGTAGGGTCAGAACTAAATCTTGCCAACAGGTTCACTACAAATACAATATCAGGTCGTGTGTTGTTTGCAAGATACATGAGAGTGCCAATTGCACTGAGATATGGAACTTCAGGTCCAAGAGTTTCTTCATCTTATTTTCTAGGACGGAAATGATCCTTTTCAACCTCGAGTGATCGAACAACCATTGGTGTGGTTAGTGGATAAGCTTTATCCATGTAGAACCGATCAAGAATCTTTTCAGTGTAGTTTGATTGATGAAAAAAATATTCCTGAAGATAAGTGCTCCGCCTGTATACCTAAACAAAATCTTGTCCTTCCAAGATATTTTATTTCAAACTCATTTTTCATATAGTTAGCAGCATTAGTAATATCTTCAGTAGTACCGATAATATTCAAATCATCCATATATACAGCAATAATAACAAAACCAGTTGATGATCGTTTAATAAAAATGCAAGGACACACTTGATTATTAACATATCCATCATTCAATAAGTATTCACTAAGCCTGTTGTACCACATACGACCAGATTGTTTCAAACCACACAATGATCGTTGTAATTCAACAGAATATAAATATCGAGGCTTAGTGTCCTCAATATTTAACCCTTCGGGAATTTTCATATAAATATCACTATCAAGTGATCCATATAGGTATGTTGTCACAACGTCCATCAAACATGTTTCCAGTTCTTCCATACAAGCCATACCCATTAGAAAATGAAAAGTAACTTCATCCATCACAGGAGAGTATGTTTCCTGATAATCAAAACCAGGTCTTTGAGAGAATCCCTGGGCTACTAGCCGGGCCTTATATCTCATAATTTCATTTCTCTCATTTTGTTTTCATACAAACACCCATCTATTCCCGACAGGGACTACATCATCTGGTGTTTGGACTGCAGGTCCAAATACATTTCTCTTGCGCAAGGATTGCAATTCTTCTTGAATCGCAATTTTCCATTTTGGCCAATCATCTCGGTGTCGACACTCTTCCATACTTTGTGGTTCAGGATCGGAGTTCATAATAATATCAGATGCCACGGTAAAAGCATATACATCATCAAACTCAATACTCCCACGATCCAGTAATTTCGCGTTATGGACATAATTCATTGAAATCTCATAATTTTCAGGTACCTTTGCTTCTGTGGAAGCATTTGCCACTTCTGGGGCATGTGCCACTTCTGGGGCAACATTCTCTTCTGGAGGCAATCCCACGTCTGGGAGTTTTGTTACATCCACTTCAGGGGATTGAACCTCTTTAGGAGGAAATACCACTTCTGGGGTATTTTCTGAAACTTTTGCCACTTCTGGGGAAATTCCAATCAATTTCTGTTTTCGTGGTACAATATCTTTTGCACCAATAGGTCTACCACGCTTCTGGCGTGACTTTGAATCACCAATCAATTCTTTATATTAGGAAAATGCCCAAGTGTAAGCAAATTTTCAACAGTGCTTCAATCCCTGATAATAACCAGCACTGGAGAGATAGTTTTTTGGGCTCAAATAGGAGAATGGTGACTGGGGAATATTTTTTAGATCCTTCTTTGGGAAGGTCAGTGATGGCAGCCCCAAAACCATCCATTTATCTCCCGAAGAAACTATTATATATAATGAGCTTGTAAAGGATAATGGCCAGACTCCCAGCTGGACTTTGTTAGAGGAATTTTCTTTCATCCAAGTTGGGCTTTCCTCAGTCTCTGTGCAGGGTACTTCTTTATCTTCCCTTCTCATGTTTTTTTCATGCATTATTAACACCACTTATCTTTGTCTATTGTTTTTTCTTTTCAGTGGCTCATGAGATCAATAACGAAAATTTGCCTGTAGTCGAGGAAACGACAAGGGTGAAAAAGGCTAGGATGGTTGGGCTCGACCTTCGGGGAAAGGCAACAGAGCCTAGCTTCTTGAAGAAGCATAAAGAGGTTTTTGTGGAGGCCTCTTCGACTGGGGCTGGAGCGGCAGCCACTCCTCTTTCTACCTCCACAGGCTCATTCCAGCCTCTTTGGGGATTCCGCTGAGGGGACTGTTGGATTTTTAACGCAGCGGGGGCATGGCAAAACACTTTTACACATACAAAATCCAAATAAAAGCATATAAATCGTGAATAAAAATTCGAGGGATCGAATCTAACCTTTTAAAATAATTCGGAGACAACGATCAGAGATCCTTAGCAGTTGCTCCTCAAGTGTGAAGCACTCCACCGGTATCCACCAAGAAAACGATGTTAAGGAGGAGGAAGAAGGTGGAGAGAATTGGGTTTTCCAAACTTTTTGGGTTTTCGGGTTCGATGTGGGTTGGAATAAAATAGGGTCTATAATAGTGTATTTTATAGGCAAAATTTTCAGCTGAAATTTTCCCATAAATAATATTATTATTATCCCATTTATTATTCTCATTAATAATTAAAACACCTTTTAATTATTAATCCTTTTTCTAAACACTTTAGAAATAATTCTCTCTCTTGATTTAAATTCCAAAAATTAAATCCTTTAATTAATAATATTAAGAACTTTTCTTAATTAATTTATAATCAATTAAATCTCATTTAATCAATTATTAAATTTGCCAATTAATTATTTATTTCACAAATAAATAATTATTAGCCATTATTAATTAATTTCTCCACCATTAAATCATTCTCTTTTTATGGTGTGACCTTGTAGGTTCAATATTAAGCCGGTAGTAGAAATAAATAATAATAAAACTATTTTATCATTATTTATATAAATTCTCTAATTTATTAAATATGATTAATTAATTAATCACATTTATTCTACATCGTGAGTGATGCTTCTCAACATATCGCGACTATCCGGATAATATGAATTCACTGCTTAGAATACCAAGAACCTGTCAGTGAATAGTTACCGTACAATAAACTCCTTCTACCCAACAATGTCCCGATTAAATACAAGGCATGGATCTCGTGTCAAGCCTATCTAATTCAATCACTTGCTTACCATTTACTATGCGTAGTTCTATGCAAATTAGAAACTCCTTTCTAATTTCATTCACTCTGGCCAGAGATTCCTGAACTAGCATTAGTGGATCAGCCTTGAACATTCGCTTCCTTCACTGGAAGGGGTAGATCCTTTATTGATCATACACTATCTTCATGTACAAATTCCTATACCCAGAAGAGCCCTAATAATTGTCCCTGGAGACTAAGAACTAAACCAAAGCATAGTTCGGTGTACACAAGATGACTATGATGACCTCAAGTCTAAGGATACTTGTACAACTATCACTATGTGAACAACTGCTGACACGTGAGTGAACTCCATCAGTTGTTCAGCTGTGCGAGTCATGTTCAGTGAACTTATTCTATAATAAGCACCTACATACTAGCTATAGTGTCACCACACAAATGTCTATGAGAACAGACATCCTTCATAATGAAGCAAGCATAGTATGTACCGATCTTTGCGGATTATTAATTACCAGTTAGTAATCCTATGACCAGGAACTATTTAAGTTTAGAGTTATCATCTTTTTAGGTCTCACTATTATGATCTCATCATAATCCATAAAAAGCTTTACTCTAAACTATGGTATATCTTATTTAAACACTTAAATAGATAAAGCCCGTAATAAAAACAAAACAAGTCTTTATTAATATCAATGAAATCAAAACAGATTACATAAAAGTTATTCCTAAATCCTAATACATGATTGGACATAGGACATATTGCTTTCAATCTCCCACTTGTACTAAATCCACTCACTCTGGTATCTAATACCCATCTTGTCTTTATGACGATCAAAGTGACTTTCATAAAGTAGCTTTGTGAGTGGGTCTGCTATGTTATTATGTGTGTCAACTCTAATTCAATACAATATAAGAAATGTTATCGCGCTCCCACTAACCCTTTTGTAGACGCATGGTTCATCTACGTTTTTGATAAAATCAAACTCTTTGATTGTCTCATCAAAACGTATGTTCCATCTACGAGAAGCTTGCTTTAAACCACTTATGGTTCGCAGTAGCTTACACATTAGGTTTTCATTTCTCTTGGAAAGAAAACCATCTGGCTAATTGCCAGATCTCATAGTCGTAGTAAGCAGCAATCGCAAGCAAAATCCGAACTGATTTTAATAGGGCTACAGGTAAAAGGTTTTATCAAAGTCAATTCATTGCCTTTGTTTGAATTCTTTTGCCATAAGCATGGCCTTATAGGTCTCCACCTGGCCATCTGCTATAATCTATCTTTTGTATCCCGTATACATAGATTTCATTCCAGATTTCATGGCACTATGCCATTTCTCTGAGTCAACACTACTCATAGCCTCATTATAGGTCACAGGGTCATCATCATCAATGATCGACAACTCATTGTCATTCTCAATGACAAGGCCATATTTCCTCTCAGGTTGGCGAGACACTCTCCCTGACCTATGAATGGGCTGTTCCACAAAAGGTTGTTCAGTCAGAACAGGTGTTTCCACTTGATCCGTAGTAGTTTGTGCTTCTTGAACTTCATCAAGTTCAATTTTGCTCCCACTGTTTCCTTCAAGGATAAACTCCTTTTCCAAGAAGGTAGCATGTCTGGAGACAAACACCCGATGATCGGTGCAAAAGTAATATCCTAAAGTCTCTTTAGGATATCCCACAAAACTACATTTTCTGGATCGATATTCCAGCTTATCTGGGTCAACTTTCTTGACATAAGCTGGACATCCCCAAATCTTAACGTGTTTAAGACTCGGTTTCCTTTCTTTCCATATCTCATACGAAGTTTGAGGAACAGATTTTGGAAAGCACCTTATTCAGTTAATATGCTGAGGTTTCCAATGCATAACCCCATAGGAATACTGGAAGATTCTCATAGCTCATCATGGACCGAACTATGTCTAACAAAGTTCGATTTCTCCTTTCAGATACCAATCTGGAAGAGTCCAGTGGGAGACTATACCATTTACTTAGAGATAATCTAGAAACACTCCATTAAAGTATTCACCACCTCGATCTGATCGAAGAGTTATAATACTATGTTTGGTTATTTCTCCACTTCATACTTATATTCTTTGAACTTTTCAAAGGCCTCAGACTTGTGTTTCATCAAACACATATCCGAATCCAGATCTATCATCTATGAAAGTAATGAAGTATGAAAATCCACCCATGGCTTGCGTAGACATTGGTCCACATACATCTGTGTGTACCATTCCTAGCAAATCTGCAGCCCTCTCTCCATGTCCACTAAATGGAGACTGCAGTGCCACTATGAAGTGAGATTTTCATCATCTCTTTTCTTTTATTAGTTTGTTCAATCTGAAATAAATTATGTCACATACATACAGACCATTATTTAAAGCACCACGTCCATAAAGAATATTATCTCTAAGAATAGAACATTCATTATTCTCAATAATAAATGAAAATCCAGCCAAATCTAACATGGGAATAATATTCCTCACAATCGAGGGAACAAAATAACAATTATTTCAAACAATAGTCTTGCCCGTAGGCCTATGTAAATGAAATGATTCTACATCTACAGCAGCAACTCTTGCTCCATTTCCCATCAGTAGAATCACCTCCTCTTCCTCAAGAGTCCTACTTCTCCTTGGTCCCTGCAACAAATTGCAGATATGAGAACCACAGGCGGTATCTAATACCCAAGTAGAAATGACATATTCACTTCTATCATGAACATACCTGAATCAGAAGCGATAGTCTCACTGCCCTTCTTTTTCAATTCTGCAAGGTAAACCTTGCAGTTCCTCTTCCAGTGCCCCACCTTGTTACAGTGAAAGCAAACAACTTTGCTCTTGGGGTCTTCAGCTTTTGGTGGAACCGGCGTTTTCTCACCTACTTTCTTCTTCTTGGAAGAGTTCCTCTTCCTTTTCTTAGGATTGGAACCTTCACCAATTAGAAGAACAGAACTCTTTTTAGGGGGAAAATTCGATTCCGCAGTCTTCAACATGTTGTGGAGTTCAGGCAGGCTGACATCCAACTTATTCATGTGAAAGTTCACAACAAACTGCGAGAACGAACTCGGAAGTGATTGCAAGACCAAGTCTTGGCTCAGCTCCCCATCCATGGCAAAACCAAGTTGTCCAAGACGTTCAATCAAATTGATCATCTTAAGTACATGGTCATTCACAGATGATCCCTCAGACATCCTACAACCGAACAACTCCTTCGATATCTCATATCGAGCTGTCCTCCCTGCCACATCATACAACTCTTGTAGATGCATGAGGATAGTGTGAGCATCCATATGTTCATATTGCTTCTGTAGCTCAATATTCATGGAAGCTAGCATGATGCATTGAGAAACATTTGCATCATCTATCCACTTACGATACACAACATGTTCATCATTATGTGCATCACTAGCAGGTTCAGTAGGCTTAGGTGAGTCAATCACGTATTCCAGCTTCTCAATCATGAGAACAATTCTCAAGTTTCGAAGCCAGTCAGCATAATTAGGACCAGTCAATTTGTGAGCATCTAGTATGCTCCTGAGTGATAGTGCAGAAGACATAACGTACAAAGTAAATCTGTAAATGATAAACACATAACAACACTTAGCAAATATTCGATTTCATTTCAAAACACTATATGAATCGGGTCTTTATTCATAAGTGGCTCCCACTAGTTTTCCTAATTTATTCAACCCCCTACATGAAAAATTAAGCATTCATAATGCTAGTGGGAATAGGGATCCTACATTCCATTACACAACCCCGGCTGTGGCACGAAACGCCATGTAATGTTCAATAGGCAGACAACTCTTGTCAATTACATCTAATGTTATTCCCTAATCAAACTTTAGCCTCTTGAATAATTGAGTCACGGCTGTGGCACGACAAACTCAATATTCTAAGTCAAGTCTAACCCAAAATTCCGTACAATTGAATCAGTCCCCAAAGGCCCACGGCTGTGGCACGTAACGACCTTTAGATTCTTATTCAATGTACACATCTCTATGTAATAGACAAGTATTTCTTATTTCGAAATCAAAGCCCTCAGCTGTGGCACGAAACGACAATGATTCAAAAATAAGAACTACTTTCTACCATGTTGGAAGGCTATGACCGACACAAGCCCGTTGTATCATTGGCCAATTACTACTTGATATTATTTAATTTTAGAGGGATTATATTACGTTACAATCATAATCATATTATAAAGAGATTCTTCCTTTTAAATTAAATATTTCAAATCAATAATCAATAATCAGATGATTCCCAGATCGGGTGGAGCATTGTCAAGAGGCGTCACTTAATAACCCTTTCTTACAGATAGAAATCTGTTGTTGACAGAATCATCCTTTCTCTCATATCAACAATTCATATTCAATTATGTGTTTCATAAACACAAGAATCTCATGATTGTATTCATAATATTATTATTAAGGTTATGAAACAATTTCACTATACTAAGTTGTCTAAAAAACGCCTTATGTTTATTTAAGTTCACCTAAATCTATCATCGCATGATAAACTAAGCATATATCACATATATCAACATGAATAAACATCAAGGTAGGCATGTTACATCATCTAGCACATTTGAACAAGCAATATACATCTCTATGTATCACAAGAAGCATTTAAAATCAATTCAAACAGTTAAAATAGCTTTAAAACACTTCATGGAAATATAAACAGTTCAAAAATATTATATAAACTAAAATTGATCACTCCATTAGATCCGTCTCGAAAAACGAATCCAACGGTATATTGCACGCCTAAAACGGAGTTACGAAACTCCCAAAAAATCAATTTTAAAATCAACAGAAGGGCTGTAACGCATTACAAGAACGCGTTACAGGACCTGTAACGCATTCCGGTGATGCGTTACACCCCTTTTAAGCCATTAAAGGGTGTAACGCATTCCGTGAATGCGCCACAGGTGTGTAACGCATTCCCGGAATGCGTTACACCCCTATTTTTTTTTTTTGTTCTTCAGCAGCAGCCGCCGCCTTTTCTCGGTTTGCGCGCCTGACATCACCTGTCTCTTTCTCCCGTGCAAACAACAGAGCAGACAGTACAAGCAACAGAGGACAGATATATATATACATACATACAATTCATATATATATATAAGATTTATTTAATTACGAATTTTAATTACAAGAACTTCAAAAATTCATAATAAAAAATCTATACATCCTAAAATTATGAAAAAAATACCCAGACGATCTACAACACTTGTAGAACCCAGATCAACATTCAAAATTATTTTGAGAAACGATTTCTCATCAGATAAAATTAATCCATAATATAACTTGTAAAAATCATAATTAATTCATACAAGCACATAAAATTCTGAAATTTTTACCACAGATCTATATGCATACAACCTATGCTCTGATGTTATTGTTGGATTTTTAACGCAGCGGGGGCATGGCAAAACACTTTTACACATACAAAATCCAAATAAAAGCATATAAATCGTGAATAAAAATTCGAGGGATCGAATCTAACCTTTTAAAATAATTCGGAGACAACGATCAGAGATCCTTAGCAGTTGCTCCTCAAGTGTGAAGCACTCCACCGGTATCCACCAAGAAAACGATGTTAAGGAGGAGGAAGAATGTGGAGAGAATTGGGTTTTCCAAACTTTTTGGGTTTTCGGGTTCGATGTGGGTTGGAATAAAATAGGGTCTATAATAGTGTATTTTATAGGCAAAATTTTCAGCTGAAATTTTCCCATAAATAATATTATTATTATCCCATTTATTATTCTCATTAATAATTAAAACACCTTTTAATTATTAATCCTTTTTCTAAACACTTTAGAAATAATTCTCTCTCTTGATATAATTTCCAAAAATTAAATCCTTTAATTAATAATATTAAGAACTTTTCTTAATTAATTTATAATCAATTAAATCTCATTTAATCAATTATTAAATTTTCTAATTAATTATTTATTTCACAAATAAATAATTATTAGCCATTATTAATTAATTTCTCCACCATTAAATCATTCTCTTTTTATGGTGTGACCCTGTAGGTTCAATATTAAGCCGGTAGTAGAAATAAATAATAATAAAACTATTTTATCATTATTTATATAAATTCTCTAATTTATTAAATATGATTAATTAATTAATCACATTTATTCTACATCGTGAGTGATGTTTCTCAACATATCGCGACTATCCGGATAATATGAATTCACTGCTTAGAATACCAAGAACCTGTCAGTGAATAGTTACCGTACAATAAACTCCTTCTACCCAACAATGTCCCGATTAAATACAAGGCATGGATCTCGTGTCAAGCCTATCTAATTCAATCACTTGCTTAACATTTACTATGCGTAGTTCTATGCAAATTAGAAACTCCTTTCTAATTTCATTCACTCTGGCCAGAGATTCCTGAACTAGCATAAGTGGATCAGCCTTGAACATTCGCTTCCTTCACTGGAAGGGGTAGATCCTTTATTGATCATACACTATCTTCGTGTACAAATTCCTATACCCAGAAGAGCCCTAATAATTGTCCCTCGAGACTAAGAACTAAACCAAAGCATAGTTCAGTGTACACAAGATGACTATGATGACCTCAAGTCTAAGGATACTTGTACAACTATCACTATGTGAACAACTGCTGACACGTGAGTGAACTCCATCAGTTGTTCAGCTGTGCGAGTCATGTTCAGTGAACTTATTCTATAATAAGCACCTACATACTAGCTATAGAGTCACCACACAAATGTCTATGAGAACAGACATCCTTCATAATGAAGCAAGTATAGTATGTACCGATCTTTGCGGATTATTAATTACCAGTTAGTAATCCTATGACCAGGAACTATTTAAGTTTAGAGTTATCATCTTTTTAGGTCTCACTATTATGATCTCATCATAATCCATAAAAAGCTTTACTCTAAACTATGGTATATCTTATTTAAACACTTAAATAGATAAAGCCCGTAATAAAAACAAAACAAGTCTTTATTAATATCAATAAAATCAAAACAGATTACATAAAAGTTATTCCTAAATCATAATACATGATTGGACTTAGGACATATTCCTTTCAGGGACACCGTGGTTGGGTCCACAAAACATGCTTGAGTCTGGTCCCATCACTCCGTCACCCCGAAGGATTTCACTGACATAGTGTCTAGCCACGATTTGGATCGAGTGAAGCTCATGGGGGCTCGGTCTTTGGCCTCGGTAATCATTTTCTCATTTTAACTTCTTTTAACCTTATGGTCACATTATTTTCTTGCCTTATATCCTTTGTTTCTCCTTCTCTTTAAGTCCAATGCTTATTTTCAAGCGGCTGTTAGACAAGTTGAATCATGGAAGAAAGCTTCAGATAATGCGGATAACACTCTCAGGAGGCAACAGAGGAAGTATGTCGTACTGGAGAAGAGGATGAAGCGCAAGGAGGAAGAGTTAGTGGAGGCTAACATCGAGATGGTTACTATGAGGTCCGAGAAGGACAAGATTATAGACTCCTATCTGTACACGGAGAAGTTTGCTCAGTCTATGAGGGATAGGGACAGCATAGTGTTCCCTGAGTTCTTCAGGACTGGTTGGGACACGGCCCTTGGGACCGTGAATGAGGCTTGTCCCGAACCCAACGGACTATGTGTGTCCTAATGATGAGGCTTTACTGCAGAGGTTCCGTACCCGCGTAGTTGTCTCAGATGACGTCCCTTAGGCCCGGCTCTTTCCTCCCCCAGAGTCGTCTTCCCAACCTATAGAGGATGATGCCGGTTCTTCTTCTGACGAGACTACTATTGCAGAGACCTCTAGTGAGAGTGGTGGGGATGATAATATGAAAGCCGGTGATACTTCCGCTCCTTAGAGTTTATATTGGCCCAACGTGGATTCATTATTTATGCTTATCTTATGTAGGGATTCTACCCTTATGACTTATGGATCTTCATCGTCTTCGTATTTATTACTTGGTTTCTCAACTTAAATACTTTTGAAGATTGTATTTTTATGTATATTGATTAGTAACCTAAACCTCACAGTTCTAAGAGTCATACATAGAATCAAACAAATGGATATGATAGACTTGCAAATGTTATAACTTGGTCTTTAAAATGACTTTAACTCAAGAATCATAACTTGGTCTTTATTTTAAAACCTTACACACATAAGATGGGTTTGACCCTGGTAGTCACAAATTATAATGCTAATCTGAAACATAAATTCCTAAGTGGACAAAGCTTTAAGGTGCTTTTAAACTTCGTGGTTACTTCTCTTCCCTATGATCTATATATAATAAATTTTCAGGTTTTGAGCATGCCATATCCTTGTTATCTCTTCTCCATAATTTTCAACTTGTAAGATCCTCTACCTTGAACCTTCTTAATCTTGTACGACCCTTCCCAATTTGGGGCGAGTTTTCCTTTCTGCCCTACTCCAGAAGCTTCCACCTTCCTTAAGACCAAATCTCCTTGATTGAAGAATCTCTCTTTCACCCTTAGGTTGTAGTAAAAAGAAGTTTTCTTTTGATATTCCACAATCTTCACATGTGCTTCATCTCGCACTTCATCTATCAAGTCTGGGGCCAACCTTTGGCCTTTCTCATTTTCTTCAGCATTGTATTCCTGGACCCTTGGAGATGAGCGAGATATTTCTACTGAAACGACTGTTTCTGCTCTGTATGCTAACATGAAGGGTGTTGCTCTGTCGTGACTCTACATGTGGTTCTATAAGCCCAAAATATTTAAAGTATTTCATTCACCCAATTATTTATGGATTTTCCAGTCCTTTTCTTTAATCCATCTAGAATAATCTGATTCGCAACCTCTGCTTGCCCATTGGCTTGTGGGTGAGCGACAGAAGTGAATCTCAAGTTAATTTCGTCTCTTCACAATACTTTTTAAATTTCTCATTATTAAATTGTGTTCCATTATTAGTCACCGAGATTCGGGGAATCCCATACCTGCACATAATATTCTCCCATTGGAATTGAGAGACTTGTTTGGTTGTAATCTTTGATAAAGGCTTAGCTTCAATCCACTTAGTAAAGTAATCAATTGACACAATCAAGAACTTCCTTTGAGTAGTAGTCAGCCTTCTCGAGAGGTTGTCGTCCAGTAACCCCAACAATCCAAACACAACAATATAATTATGAAACCCACGCACAAACAAGATCCAATCGTGTGCAAGTGTGTCTAATTACCAAGAAAATATAAATACACAACAGATTTACGAGCCTGAATGCCCAACCTTTTATTGTCCAACAATATAACGATACAACCCCAAGATATGCTTACAAACTTTGCCTACTGCCTAGCATATAGTACAAGTGCATAATACAATAAGAACTTGTACAGAATTCTACTTAGATTACATTCATAAAATGCCTATCTATATATAAAAGAGCCTGGTCCCGGCTCCCAGCAGCCACAACATCCCCAACTGCTGGCAGTTACTAGCAGTTCCAGGATTTCAAATGCCTTCAAATTCGAATTTCCCACCAAGTCTTGAGCCCCAACTGTAAGATAGTTATCTCAGCAACCCACTAGTGTATATCCCAACAAATATACACATATATATATATATCACATATATAATCAGCCCTCATGTGCCACACATGTGCCCACATTTTGACTTGCCCCTTAGTCATTTATAGACTCCAAGCTAGCTCTCAGCTCACTATTCCCCACACATAATTCAGCCAACCAAATCCAACTCGAGTCGCCATAATTCCCAATCTGAGTCCCTGCCTGGCGACTAGTCCGTGTTACCGCCTGACGCCCAATCAGAGTCGCCGCCTCTGATGACGCTCGGTCCCAATTTCACTTGCCTTCCTAGTGAATCCGAACTCAGAATTCCAATTTAGTCCAAGGGTCTTACAAACCCTCCCACAGCTCCTGAGTTTGATGTCCTCATCAAATCAGTAATAATTCTGAGAAGTCCTTTTGTCCAAGTAGCAAAAACAACGCCCCTGAACCAAGGCTGCAAATCCTTCTGCGATTCCTACCACTGCCAAATCCAACCTGCTACCATAAGTTGATCAGATTAACCTCCACAATTTTCCCCCTTTCATCACCAAACCTGATGACCATGTGTAGATGCCCAGTCGCCCACACATCAGATTCCATTCTGACTTAAGTTCCAGCAGCGCCTCCAACCCTTGGAGACATTGACTTAGGCCCAACCAGAAAATTACCAAGTTCGCTGCCTTGTAGAGATGAGTCGCCAACATATGATTCAATTTTACAAACCATGTCGCCGACCAAAATCTGAACAGCCCCCAACTTCTTCATTTTATTTTTACCCTTGTCAATCTGCATAGGAACAGCTTTCACAATACATGGACATGCCTCATCCATGATCATAATCCCACCACCATAATGCAACATAATTGCGCTACTTGTCATCCTAAAGAAGTCCATACCTAGGATGCAATCAAAATCATCTAAGGTAATAATATAAAACGTAAAGTTACCTTGCCATTCACCAAGAGTCAAGCCAACATTCGAAGTACCCCCAATTTTCTGCACCGCAGCGTTAGCCATCTTAATCTGATTTGAACTTGGTTCCACCTTTAGCCCAAGCTCTGCAGCACAATTCAACCCAATAAAACTATTTGTAGCACCCATGTCTACCATAGCCATGACTACCTTCCCATTCACACCCTCCACAGATTTTTCAGTCCTTAGTGCGACCAAACGCATAGGATTCACCCTCACTTGACCCCCATCATTTCCCTCATTATTTTCCTCATTCTCTTCATCAACACGAAGAGCATCTAGTTTCTCTTTCTTGGGACATTGTCTTGCAAAATGTGGCCCTCCACATATGAAGCACCCCTTGTCACCAACATCTTGAGATTGCATATTATTCCTGGCATCACCATTGCCATTTTTCCTATCATTTTTTTTGTTTTTGTCCTCACCTTTGTGATTCTTGCCACTGTTTTTACCCCTTTCAGTGTCATGAGAATCAGCCTGTTTGTAGTCAACCAAACCATCAACAGCGGTGATAGCAGTCGGCAAGTCCCTCACAGCTTGTCGCCTTAATTCTGCCTGCACCCAAGGTTTAAGTCCAGCCAAGAAATTGAACAGCTTATCCTCATCCGACATGTTCTTTATATCTAACAACAAAGAACTGAATTCTTTAACATAATCTCGAACATATCCTGTTTATTTGAGATTCCTTAAACTCTCCCTAGCAAGCCAAGAAGCATTAAGTGACAGAAATTGATCTTTAAGTTCTCTCTTCAATGCCTCAAACATGGTAATCTCCGGCCTGTCCACACTCCCATCACCATCAGTACGAGTCTGCCACCACAATTTTGCATCGCCGACCAAGTACATACTTGTGATTGAAACTTGCTCCGCAACATCGATATGGGCAGCCCTAAAATACTGCTCCATGTCCCATAAGAAAATTTCCAGATCCTTGGCAACCCTTGCCCCATCATCAGGTTTCGGCTCCGGAATTTTCAACTTTGAGTGGCCCTCCTTTCCACTCGATGCACCAGCGACATCAGGTCGCTTCACCAGCACTAATTCATCTTGCAATGCCTGAATTTGGGCATCATAACCCTCCTTCATAACCCTCACAAGATCATCAACCGTGGTCTTAAATTCATCCAGGCCCTCCCTTAGAACATGAACCTGATTCGCTATAGGAATCTCATCAATTGACAAAGGCACCCCCAGAAAATCTTCAAGCCTAGCCAACCTTTCACCCATAGAATTTCCACCAGCCATTGTGTTGAATCCACGAATCTATCAACACAGCTCTGATACCACTTGTCACGGGGTCAGATTTCAACTCTGAAATTTCTGCTTCGTGCGGCCTACTCGATCGCCCCAACGCCCAAGTAGTCAGCCTTCTCGAGAGGTTGTCGCCCAGTAACCCCAACAATCCAAACACTGTAATATAACTATGAAACCCACGCACAACCAAGATCCAATCGTGTGTGTAAGTGTGTCTAATTACCAAGCAAATGTAAAGACACGGCATATTTGCGAGCTTGAATTCCCAACATTTTATTACCCAACAATATAAGGATACAACCCCAAGATATGCTTACAGACTTTGCCTACTGCCTAGCATATAGTACAAGTGCATAATACAATAAAAACTTGTACAGAATTCTACTTAGATTACATTCAGAAAATGCCTATCTATATATACAAAAGCCTGGTCCCGGCCCCCAACAGCCACAACATCCCCAATTGCTGGCAGTTACTAGCCGTTCCAGGATTTCAAATGCCTTTAAATTCGAATTTCCCACCAAGTCTTGAGCCCCAACTACAAGATAGTTATCTCAGCAACTCACTAGTGCAGATCCCAACAAATATACATATATATATATCACATATATAATCAGCCCCATGTGCCACACATGTGCCCACGTTTAGACTAGCCCCTTAGTCATTTTTGGACTCCAAGCTAGCTTCCAGCTCACTGTTGCCGACATATAATTCAACCAACCAAATCCAACTCGAGTTGCCATAGTTTCCAATCTGAGTCCCATGCCTGGCGACTAGTCCCTTTTGCCGCCTGGCGCCCAATCAGAGTCGCCGCCTGAGCTTGAACCATGTATTTATTCAACCCTTCGAACGCTTCTTGACTTTCCTCGGTCCATATGAAATCTTTTACTTTCTTCAAGGATTTGAAGAATGGCAAGCACTTGTCTCCAGATTTGGAGATAAATCGTCCTAAGGCAGGAACCCTTCCGGTGAGTTTTTGAACATCTTTGATAGTCTGTGGAGGCTCCATGTCCAAAATGGCCTTTATCTTATCAAGATTTGCCTCAAATCCCCTCTTGGAGATCATCAATCCCAAAAACTTTTCCAATCCCACTCTGAAAGCATACTTTACAGGATTTAACATCATTTTATGGTATCTCAGGACCTCAAAGGCTTCCCTCAATTGGGTTATGTGGTCAGTCTTTTTAAGACTCTTGACTAATATGTCATCTATATATACTTCCATCATTTTTCCAATAAGATCATTAAAAATCTTATTTACCAACATTTGATAGGTAGCTCCTGCATTCTTGAAACCAAATGCTATAACAAAATAACAAAAAAACAAAGTCAATGATGATCGATAACTTTGGGATGCCATCCTTATGCATCTTGATCTGATTGTATCCACCGAATCCATCCATAAAGCTCAGCATCTCGTGACCAACGGTCACATCTATCAGTGTATTTATCCTTGGCAATGGGAAATAATCCTTGGGGCATGCATCATTCAGATCAGTGAAATCCACACACATTCTCCATTTTCCATTAGGGGCAAAACTCTACTTCTTGATTGTAACCAGCCTCTAAGAGCTTCTCTACTTCTTTCGTGATTGCTTCCTGCCTTTTAGGGGCAAAACTCCTTTTCTTTTGCTTCACGATCTTTTGATTCGGATCCACGTTTAATTTGTGAGTGATCAGTTCCGGGTCTATGCCAGGCATATCAGCTGCCGACCGTAAACACATCAATATTCTCTTGTAAAAACCTCACTAACTTTCCTTTAAGGGGATCCTCCAGAGATGCTCCAATGAAAATCACTTTCTCAGGATCCTCAGGAGCCAAAGAGATCAGAATCAAGTCTTATGTTGGATTTCCTCTTTTCTCGTCATTCTCACGAATATCCAAGTCTTCAATAGGCAAAACCTGCCCCCCCCCAACTCCATCTGCCCTAAGGGAGGCCACATAACAACTCCTTGCCATCTTTTGGTCTCCTCTCTCTTTTATAATCCCATTCCTGGTGGGAAACTTCATTACTGAATGATAAGAAGAGGGGACTGCATTAAAAGCATGTATTCCTGTTCTTCCCATGATTGCATATTAAGTTGATCCAGCCTTTACCACTACAAAGTTCAACATTTGTGTTGCTTGTCTTGGTTCATGACACATAGTCAAAGGCAACTTAATTATCCCTTCCATGGGGAACTCGACTCCATCGAAACCATATATCGGCATATCAGTTGAGTTTAATTGAAAATCATTATAACCCATCCTTATGATGGTATCATAGTGTAAGATGTCCACCAATGCTCCATTGTCTACAAGGACTTTTTTTACCAGATTGTTCCCTATTATAGGTGTTATGACTAGGGTATCATCATGGGGAAACTTGAACCCTTCCAAGTCGAAATCCTCAAATATCATTGCTACTCCTATCCTGGCCCTTTTCGGAGCTTCCCCTACTATGTGCATGACTTCTCTAGTATAGGCTTTCCTTGAGTTCTTAGACAATACGACATCAGTTAGTCCTCCAAAGATCTTGTTTATTACTGGTCCTCGGGGTTGAGGGTTTCTCCCCTGATCATCTTGAACTCTCCTACAATCATCAAAGTTCCTTCTTCCATTATTATTTCTTTCTCCCTTCTCCCCATCTCTAGTATACTTGCTCAATCTCCCTTTTCGGATTAGGAATTCGATTTCGTCCTCAGTTTCTGACATTCATCGGTGTCATGACCAGTGTCCTTGTGGAATCTATAATATTTTATTTTATCTAGCTTTGTGGGATCAACCTTCAAGGGTTTAGGCCAATGAATATTCCTATATTTCTCTATTTCCATCAAGATCTGGCTCCTAGAAGCATTCAGTCTAGCATATTCAGTAAACTTTTGTCCAGGTCCTCCCTTCTTCGGGGTTGAGTCAACGTCTTTCTCAATTCTAGGATACTTGTCCTTGCCATTATATTCCAGATCAGTCTTTCGCTTCTTTCCACCAGCGGGCTCGTTGTTCGCCACTGTCTTCCTCATACTTTCCTCCACCTTAATATACTTCCCGACCCTATCTTGGAGCTGTAACATGCTTTCAGGGGGCGTTTGGTTAAGGACATCTTAAAGAATTCATCTCTAGTTCCCCGCTGCAGTGCTATCATAGCTACCTTGTCGTCGAGGTCTGGGACCTTCAAAGCTTCCTTTGTGAAATAGTTCAGATAGTCTCTCAAGGACTCCTTTGCTCCTTGCACAATGCTCATGAGAGATGCTGAACTTATCTCATGTACTCTTTCACTGATGAATTGCTTGATAAAAGCTTGGCTCAAATCCTTAAAAGATCCAATCGAGTTTAGAGGTAGATGACTGTACCACCTTTGAGCCATACCCGACAGGGTTTGAGGAAAAGCCCGAAACTTAAATAGCATCATTCACGGGCTGTAGAAACAGTGCATTAGAGAATGTCCATACATGATTAGCGGGGTCTCCAGTACCATCATATGCTTTGATGGTGGGCATCTTAAACTTCCTTGAGATGTGGGCATTAGTTATCTTTTCAGTGAATGGTGGAGTTGGATCATCAGGATCTCTTAGGGGCATAAGGTCACTTGGATCAGCCCTTGGGGTAATATCCATTCTTGTTATTGGACCATCTGGGTCTATGATTGGAGGAGGATTTCTCCACCTAAGAGCAAGTTAGGGTCTTGAGGTCAGGTGCTCCTCCAAGTCACGTTTCAGCCTTTGGATCTCAGCTTTAAGAGCCCTGATCATCTCCTGTACATCTTGGGGATTCATCCCTCGGGTGCTCCTGGGGTGTTGGTTAGCATCAGGCATCAGTTCTTTACCAGCACGCCTCCTTCTCGGGGCCACATCATCATCCGATGATTCAGAGTCTCTTTTAGTATAAGGTCTAGATAATTCTTGATCCTCCAAAATAGGAGCCAAACCACGTATGTAATGGGGCGTTTTCCCTTGTGCTTCACTCCGATTGGAGTGTCCACTTCCTCCAACCTCGGGGTATAGGGGCTTCCCATAAGGGGGTTAGTGGTCACAATTGTTAAATACTCATACCCAGTGGGTTGAGAGTTCAGAGGTGCATGTAGCTGTTGAAATTGGGGAATCGTCCCTTAAGGAGCCCGGGGATTCGCCCCTTGTGGCTTAGGCTCAGTTACTCCCACCAGGTTTCCTCCTTGGGTGGCGATGTAGGTTGAGTGTGGGGGTATCTCTACTAATGATGAGATTGTTTGGGTCGTCCCAGCTGATGTTTCTTCAGGGGCGTTATTTCTGCTCCGTGTGTTCACCATGGTTGTTGTTATGCTTTCCCATAGCCGGAGCCAAATGTTATGGGTACAAAATTGGGATATATTTATTGCTAGGGTTCGTGAGCTTCGAGGCTCGATTTGACTGCTCTTGTGCTTCGTGACTCAATCTGCCTTCACAAGATGCCTACGTACCTTGCTGTTTGCCAAGGATCAAGTCAAAAAACGTAGTTCTGATTTGTGGGATGAGACCCCATATATAGGCATGGGATGCCTTTGAATTGGATTAGGGTTATGAGACTTGGTGGACAATTCTCAGATTTAGAGTGGACTTTGGAGTCCTATAAAGCAGGAAATTGATTCCTTTTTTATGGGGTTTCTTGAAGGTCAATCTGTTGCCCAATATAGTAATTATTTAAGGGGGGTTGGATACAATTACTTAACAAATCTATGTTTATAAAAGTAAAGTAAGAACAGATGAATCAAATAACAGTTTATATTGATCTTTAATAAACTGTTATAAAAATCTCTTAAGAACAATATTCTTAAGAGCTGCTAGGTTACACGAATACTCGAGTTGTGCTTTATCACCTTATATTGTGATAACCTATTCTGTGTTTGTATACTACACAGCTACAAATCAGTCCTCTATTAATTATAATATATGTTACAATATAACTGTAATATTTTACATATCTAAATCAACTACGATCCTATAAATCAGCACCTTCTGATTTATCTCGCAGTCATGACTTATCATCCAAGTCATTCTTCAACGGATAGCTTTGATCAACAGATAAGTGTTTTAGCTTCAACGGATAATCATTCATATATATCAACGGATGACTAATCAATTGTCAACGGATGATATCGAAGCTTTTAACGCATAATCATATTACAGCAGTTGATCATATCCTGATTGTGACATAAATCTTGATCTTCGACTTCGCAAATTCTCAACAATCTCCCCTAATTTATGCTTTACAAAATAACATAAATTCCAATAGAATTATCTAGTGCCAAAAACTAGATAGACAAAATAAGTAGTGTAAAGCTTACTTTGTTTCAGATATAGATCTTCATATTTCTTGAAAGACTCTGCAGTATCTCTGAACAAAAGCTTTAACTCTGTCATCAATCTTTTTCCATAAAATATCTTCTAACTTGATCTTCAAATTCTTTTCATATTCTGTTGTGTCAGATAATTGATAGATAGCATCCCTTAGACTTCTGATTTGTGCTCTTTCTGTCATCATGTCTTCCAATAAAACAGAGCAAGTTTTTCTTCCATCAGGAGTCATAGTTATATATCTCTGAGTAAGAACATTCTGAATGACAGCTTCACCTTTCTTCATGTTGACTTATTGCCCTCTGAAATTTATGTATTTAGGAATATATGATCCAAAATAATATCGACCATCATCTAGTATCCTTCTTTTGATATTGGAAAGAATCATGTTTGACCATAACCTAGAAGTTTTATCTTCAACTCTTAGCGAATAGTGAATGTACTTCAATTCTTTTATAGACATGATCATCAGTTCATCAAGTGAAAGAACTTGAACTTGATCATTTTGCATTAAGAGTAAAATCTTCTGTTTAGATTCAGAACCATCATGTTTATCAATAATAATCTTCACAGCTTCAAGTCTATCCAGATGATCAGCAGTTATTTCCTGATCTGGACTATCATCAAGTGTGAAGTTCAATAGCTTTAAGTTGATAATTTCCGCTTCATGATGTCCTATTCCATCTCTTGTGAATGGTTCAAACAACTTCAGCTTCTTAGCTTATTCTAACCAAGATTTCTTATCTCCCATGGTATTAGAACTAAGTAAACCATCCATCCTTATTCCTCCAGGAGTAAAACTCAATTTTTCATTATAATTAAGATCAACAACCTTTCTCCATTTGCATTTGTTCTTGATCTTTGGAAATACTTGAGCTATTCTTTCTGTTTTTTCTTGCAACATCTTCTTATTTGTACTTCTCCATCTATTCCTTCTAGATCTTTTAAGCAAATTCTTGTAATCTTGATCTGCTTTATTAACAAGTATTCTAATTTTTCCTTCCTAAGCTCTTTCTTCTCTGCCATAAATCATTTCTTCTTCCTTAAAATTTTCAGCATTAACAGCTTTAACATAAGAAGAGAGAATCTGTAAATCCATTCAAAATAAAATGTCTTCTCTTTAGACTTCACAGAATCAGGAATCATTATCCCTCTTTCAGTGTTTATAAAATCATCAGAATTTGTATCTTTGAAATCAGGAATTAACTTAGGAGTAATAAAAGCAGCTTCCTTGTTAGATTTATCTTATCTACGCTTAGAGACTTGAGTTGACAGTGTCTTCTTTTGACTTTGAATTCCAGTTCCAGATTGAACTTTCACAGTATTAACTTTCATATCATCAGATGTCTCTTTTTCTTCTTTATAACCATCATCATCAGAATTGGTATTTCTCCTCAAAACTGATTCAGGTTGACATTTTGTCTTCTATGATACTATCTACCTCTTTTTGGAATCTAGACTCTGTAGTAAAGAGAAAATAGCATCCAACTTGGAATTTGTAGTAATCTGACTAGCTTCCAAAGCTATCAGTTTGTCAGACATGTGATCTTATTTTGCTTCCAAGCTAAACATTCTCTTTAGCAAACCACTCTGTTTATTTGTACCTTTGATAGCCACGGAAAGATGAGAAAGCTCTTCTCTGATTTTAACAGTATCTTCCTTGAATGTAGAGAAAGAAGAATGTAATCCTTTGATTAAAAATGTAGTGGATTTGATAGATGCTTTCATATCAGTATTTGAAACTAAATGAACAGCATGATCAGCTAAAGTTTGAGCAGATTCTATAGATATCTTTTCACTTGGTAATCGCAAGGAATGATTCCATTCATAAGCCCTATGAGGATGTAGAATAGTAGCATGACCAGATGATGAACCAAAAGTAGATAATTTAGATGCTTCAAGACCAGCTTTCAAAGCAGCATCATCAGGATTATCATCATCAGAATCATCAGAATCATCTAGATCACCAGAATATCTCGATGGAATGTCAGAATCATCATAAAAAATCTTGAATTATGCCTTTGAGCTTTAAATCAAGAGTTGACTTAGAAGGCTTAGTTACATGTGTAGATCCTGTAAGAAAAGAACCATGAGTACCTAAATCTCTCTTTTCTTTTAAAGTGATCTCATCACCTCTCACTCCACTCATCTCATGACTTTTAAGAGTCAGAGCTTACTTACAAGGATTAACTAAATCCTGTCTCTCACCTACCTCTCCTTTTTCCAGGTAAGGATCCTGCCTCTATGTAATTCTGTTTTTCACTAAATCTTTTCTCTCAGTCTCACATGAAAAGCTCAGAAAAGTTTGTCCTACAGAAATAATAGGTGGCTGAGAATAGTTTTCTGTGATCATATGACTAGAGGAATTCCTTTGTAAAGGGCTAATCATAGTCATATCAGCAGATAAAGTAGTGTTTAGAGAATTTGTACCTTGTGGAGTATCAACCATTGGTATAGCCTTGAGTGGTTGTACCAAGATTGCTTCAATCTTGTCTTGAGAAGTGATCAGTACATTTGTTGAATCAGGAATAACTTCATCAGAAATTGTGCTTGTGTTAGGAATGTGTTGCTTGTCAGAAATTGATTCCTTAGTAAAATTTGATACTAAGTCTGCAACAATACTTTAAACTATTGGTTCTTGTATGAATTGAGGTGCAGAAGCTTCTTCAACCCTTTGAACTGAAGGTTCTTGTGTGCTTCCCTCAAAGATAGGATCATGGATACAACATCTAATTTAACAATGTGCTTTTGATGAGCTTCCATGTCTTGTACTGTCTTCATAATGTCATCAACCACAGAAGTGTGACTTCCTTGAGCAATGTTAGGAATAGTCAGATGTGAGAAAATGCTTGCACCTACACTTTGAGCAGGTGGTTCTTGTGTAGTCGGGGCATTAACAGGTGCATGTTTCACTTTGAGAAGATGGTTATTGTGTATTGTACCCCTTCTGTGGTGATTGAAGTGTGATCTTCTTGGATTTAGAAATAGATGAAGTCTTTCCTTTTCTCTTTATAGACTTCTGTAGCTCAACTTCCTTAGAAATTTCAACTTCCTTGGCTATTTTTGTTGTAGAAATTATCTGATCAGGAATTGTCATAAACTTGCCAGGAATTGCTTGAGACCTGTCAGGATGTGACAAAGATTTGTCACAATTTGTAGATTCCCGATCCATAAAAATATCAGCCAATACTTGAAGACCATATGGTTTCTTGTGAATCTTGTCTGATAACTTCATTAATCTTCTTTTCTTAGGTTTAGCAGCTACAACCAAATTTTGATCTTCTCCTGTACTAACACCAGTAACCTCCATTGGTCTAGCAGGCTTCTTAAAAATAATTGGACCATCACTGTCACTTTCAGAGTGTGATGATTCATCAACTAATTCAATACTAGTTCTAACTTTCCTTTTCTTGCTTTCTGCAAGCTTCTTCTTATGTGTTACTGATGAAACACTTTTCTTCCTCACTCCACCTTGTTGCTCCAAAGATATAGGTGATAGTGAAACAACCTTTAGACTTGATTTTCTTGGAAACAAATTAGACTTAGCTACTGTCTTTGATTTTGTAACTAACATTCTATTGAGAAGAATTAGAGGTGATTTTGTGTTTCGATTTAAGTGAAGAAAAATGAACACTTGTGTAATAACTCGAATTTTTGAGACCCTGTAAAATGTTTAATGAATAGTAACCCTGACAGACGGGAAAACTTTTGAGCCCACACTATATAGTGCATAAGAAAATGAGTTTCGGAATAGATATTACGACTATACGTACCAATAAGTGTATGTAAACGCTATTAGTTTTCGAAGAAAACGAACTTTGAAAAACAACCGTAATTACGACTTATCAAGGACTACGGGAATCACAATATAATTACGAGATTAAAATCCTACGGATTTATATTCAATTAGGATAAATAAAAATATAAGAAATAAATACGAAAAGAATTACATTGCGAACTATTTACGAATAAGTATTGCGGAGAACGTTTAAGTAACCGAGCGAACGCGTAAACGATTAATTAAACGTAACACACTAACTAAACCATGGTAAGGAAGTAACCATGGTTACTTCATCAAATAGTAAGCTAACCCTAGGATGACCAAGCTAGCTAGCAAATAGTGTGCTAAGGAGCTAACCTTGTAGTTTAGCTTGTAAGCTAGCAAGCTACAAAGATTTGTCCATGGATTTGGAGACAAGGAATAAACCTAAGCTATCCTAGGAAGAATAAAGATCAACTTGAAAAGATATCAAGTCACCTTCCAAGAATCAATCTAGAATTCATCCAAGAGAAGCAACCAAGGGCTATAAATACCCCCCACCCCCATTTGCTCCCATTCGGTTATTTGAAGAAAAAAAGAAGGAATTGCAATTCAAAACTTCAAGCTCTAGTTCTTGTAAAATCCCACAATTATTTCCCAAGCCTCCTAGCAACTAAAATAAGGTAAGAAAAATCTTTCATCTCTTTTTATCAAGGTTTGATGGGTGGAATAAATTCAAGAAAGTCACTAGTGAATAGTGTGAATAGTAACCTCTCTTTGGTTTCTTGATTTTAATGGCGGTTTTAGGTTCCAAAAATCATACCAAGCACTTCCAAGCCTCCACCATCCTCAAGAACACATCTCAAGCTTTCAAGAAAGGTAAAAATATTTGACCTAACTTTATTTAAGGTTCATGTTTAAGATCCATTTAGTGGGTGTTAGTAAACCTAGCTTACTAAGTGTTATTTATGAAATCTTGATGATTAAGTTAAGTAGATTTAAGGTTGGTTGTTGTTGCCTCAAGAACATGATGTTCTTGAGAGGAGTTTGTGTTTTGATGATGATATGATGATTGTTGGTGGTTGTGTTGATAGTTAAGGCATAAACGAAACCCCGATCGTAAACGTAACTTCGTTAAAAACAACAAACCGTAACTTTAAGTTTCTGCAGAAAGTCTCGAAGTTTTAAACTGTAGATTCTTGAGAAATAACCTTTGTTTAATATAGAAAATGTTATAAGGATCGTTTAGGCGCTTTAATCGCTTAATTCCGATTTACGGATCAAAAGTTATGATCGTTTTAGTAAAAGTGTTTTATGCGACAAAAACTGCTACAAATCACGAATTTTAAAAATATAAAGGATATACTTAAATATATTCATAAATCATGAAATTTTTACAGAGAGTAACAGGTGGAGTTTCCTAACTGTAATAAAAATTTCAAGTGAAAATAATGATTTCTCAATTTTATAAAAATGTCGGAGCCGAGACCGCGCGAGTAGAAACCGTAAGAATCCTTAAGCGGAGCCGACAACGATAATGAGAATGAACTCAAGATACTTAGGAAAATGAAGTGACCATAAGGTGTTTATGACTTAAAAGAAATGTTAAGGGTAGTATGAGTTGAGAGGGTGTATAATGAGTAGCGCATGAGTGCGAATTACCGTGAATTACGACGGAACCTAACGAAATGAAATGTGTTTATGGTTATAGATTTCTGAGCGGAACCTAGAGCATCCTCCACCTCGAGATACCCAGGCAAGTTTACAAACCCAACTCCATTTTACTGTTGTGTTGTGAAAAGATTGTTTAACTATCATCGCATAAATACTATGTTTGCCATGATACGTAGTTTTGAATTTTTGCATGATATAGCGATGTTGTACGATAAGTATATATCGTGAAATGTTATTTCGCTTTAAGCGTAATGTATGATAGAAGACCGAGGGTCGGTCGGGATTTAAGATAAAACCCGGGAATCATTCCGGAGATATTATAGGACGGATATAAGTCCATAATAGTACATTTTAAAGGGACTCATCGTCCACTTATGAAATATTAAAACACCTCGAACTTTTAAAACGATTTCCCAATGAGCATATTCCCTCAACTATATTTTATTGATTCGGATATTAAATATTATATACGTATTCCTTTATTATAGGAGTAGTATACTTCAACGTTTATTTATTTCAAAACCGATTAATCATTATAGATTATTAATTATGTAAACACAAACTAGTTGAGGAACACTATTTAAATAAATCTTTTAAAAGAATAACTCATTCGAGGTATGATGAATATCAATTATCATTTAATTATTTATAGACTACTATTTAATTAATGATTATTTATTTAAGGATTGTTATTGATTTAAAGATCATAGATCCTGATATATCTTCTGATTTAGAAGTATCATTCGAATAATTTCAGATCGTCGGTGAATATTATCCCGACTTATTATTATATTGAATATAATTTCAAGAAGAAACTTTTCCCCTTATTAATTATCTGTTGACAACGGTCAACTCACATCCCTAGTACTTCCTCCGAAATTCTCGGAAGTACGTATATACATATATATACACTTATATTGTAAAAATATAAATAATCTCTATCAACAAGCAAAACGCTTGGGGAACTTCGATGTGGTTCAAGTTCCCGGGATGGATAGAATTCTGTTGAAGGACAATGGAGGGGTAGACTCTGGTACTACGTGTGCTGGATGGGCTACCAAAGGTACCGCAGGCGAAGGTACTTTGTGTACTCAGGAACTTGTGAAGTATGTGTATACCCGAAAATGGGACACGTAGCCCGAATGCGGTCAGGGTGATACCCAAGAGATGACGGTATTAGTCCTTTTACTAGTAAAGAATGTTACTTTCCGTAGGACGACTGATCATCGTATGCGGTGGCTCCTGTGAGATGTCCAAAATCTTCCAATTAGAATTGATATGTAATACCGTAACCCAAGTCTAGGTGCTGGGATTACTATTAAGGTATTCGCAGGTTATAAAAACCCTTTAAAAGAATTATTCTCATAAGAAGGTGTGGGACACCGAGAAATCTACTTTTAAATAAAACATATATATAATATATGATGTTATTATACAGTCATTTCATACTGTACATTATTATGCTGAGCATCTAAGCTCACACTTGTTTTCTTAAATTGACACAACACAACAGTGAATCAAGATGCCTGCCATGAGAACCACAGCCAGGAAACGGGTAGGAAATGGCCAGTTGTTCCGTAGATTGTTTGGTGCAGTACCTCAGGTAGTCGGAATAAGTTGGATTAGTTTTCAGTTGTTTATAGTTCGGCTTATTTATAAGTATGGTATATGTAAAATAAGAAATAAGAAGCGTATATTCGGCCGGCGGATTAACCTTACTTAAAGGTCACCCCCGGTAAGACTAATTACATTTGGGTTGTAATAAAATTTCTCTAGTAAATGATGGTTCGTTTCCAAGACAATAACCTGTAGTGTATGTGTGTTAAGTGTGGGGTCGTGAAGCGTGAGTATTTACATATTGTAGTGTGAGTTTAGATAGCGTGGCTTCCGAGACTCCTGACCCCGGGTTTTGGGGCACCACAGAAATGGTATCAGAGCCTTAGGTTATCAAATCTTGGAAACGATAGGATATAAAATATGTAGACCTAAGAATAATAAAACAATCAATTAGAGCTCAAGTCGAGTTCGTCGTCGGGCTACACGGGTAGTCTTGACTGTTTTACCCTCAAGGGAATTCCAACTCTAAGTTAGTAACACCTTGCCTATTGTGTCAGGTACCAGTGGAGCCTAGGAGGGAGGTTGACCCTGTTGATGAATTGATGATTCCTGAGCATAACCCCATTCCCGAGCCAGAGAGCCCACCCATTGATGATTCAGACAATGACCCTACTGAGGATGTCCTAGAAGAGGAGACTGAGCTTTCTGTCCCCATAGCTAATGGCGTAGTATGGAGAGATGTAGAGATATACCCACACCAGGCTATTCGCTCTCCTACACCACCCCCAGGGATCCAGAGCCCTATGTCCTATACGAATGACGATGATGAGGAGGCGATACGAGCACAGTTCCATGAGGTCCAGAACATATCCTCTAGCGACCCAAACTCACCTCTACCACCACCGGTGACCATGCATGTAGTCGTACACGACTGGGTAGTGAGTCAGCTTAACGCTGAGATCACGGCGGTGTCTACCCGCATTGCTGAGTTACGCCAGGCACTGACAGCTGAGAGAGCTACCCGACTAGGATACCCCGGAGACTTCAGAGCTGCTTCCCCAGCCATAGCCCGTAGAGAGATCGATGGGATCGAGCTCCGTACCAGGGTTCAGATGAGGATGACATCAGTGGGAGGATACATCCTAGTAGTCGATGCAGAGATGATGATTGCAAGAGCGATGAGGAGGGTGCGTGACCTCACTCGCAGTGATAGTGACTGAGAGATTAGTGACTAGATGTAGACCTTGAAGAAGGCTGAGTGACTTGTCACCAATTTTGATAGGATTGCTAGTAGTAGATAGCGTTCCTAGCCTTTCAGGGTACACGGCTTATATATTTTCCTTTCAGTATTTAGAACTAGCAGTGATAGATTGTAATCAGGCATGTATGAACTCGGCTAGTTGTTTCATCCCCAAGATATAATTGGGAGATCTTATGAATATATATCGAAGCAGTTATTAAAGAATTGATGTCTATATTAATGCACTTTATAAAACCTGTTAAATAATAAATGACATGCTTATATATGAATAAAATAACCTAACTGTCATAATCATGTGACCAATTTTCCTTATCAGAATAATGCCACCCCGTAGAAGAGGAACCAGGGCACAGCCCGCAGAGTCTGTTAACCAACAACGAGGTGACCCAGTAGTAAATGAGGGAAGTGAAGAAGACATAGACTATAATGAATATGATGAGGAAGAATATATAGAAGAAGAGGCTGAGGATACCCATCAGGGAGGGAACCCCGTGAATGAATTTATGGAACTGCTAAGAGCAAATCTGAACCAACAGCCTATTCCACCACAGCCCCCTGCTGCCCAACAGACTGCAGCTACTGTCTTTAGAGCCTTCAAGTCCCTCAAACCCCCAGAGTTTCTAGGATCTGCTGACCCCGTTGAAGCACGGGCCTGGCTCAAAGAGATAGAAAAGTCCTTCGAGATACTAGGAGTTGAGGAATGACATAAGACCATTTTCGCTTCTTACATGTTGAAAGGAGAAGCTAACTATTGGTGGGAGTCCAAACGAAACCTAGAAACTAATGCTGTGATCCCATGGGATAGATTTACCCGACTGTTCTTAGACAAGTACTTCCCTAGATTTATGGAAACCTAGATGGAGATTAGGTTTCTGGAGTTGAAACAGGATAAGATGACCGTGGCTGAATATGAGGCCAAATTTACTGAGTTGTCTAGATTTGTGCCTGAGTTTGTGAATACTGAAGAAAAGAAAGCACGAAGGTTCCAGCTTGGTCTGAAACAATGGATACAGAACCGAGTAGCAGTGTTAGAACTGACAGACTATGCCACCTTAGTACAGAAAGCCTCGATTGTTGAAGCTGGTAGTGAGCAGACTGTGAAAGAAAAGGAGAATATGAAGAGGAAGATAGAAATCCAAGGAATAGGAACCGGAAATAGGAGCCTTCCAAGTAGGTTCATCAGGGGAGCGGTGTCCCAATCTGCAAGAGGCCCCGGATTCAGAAAGGCCCCAAATGAGAGCGTTGGTCAGGGCGGCGGACAATCTAGGGCAACATTTCATAGCCAACCACGTGCCCCAATACCAGAATGTCAAACCTGTAAGAAGAGGCACCTTGGAGTGTGTAACCAGACAAGAGCCCCTCTGAGATGTTACCTTTGTGACCAAATCGGGCACCTTGCCAACAGTTGCACCCGGCCCAAAGTAACGTGTTTCCAATGTGGGAAGGTAGGACACATGAAGCGGGATTGCCCAATGTTGAAGCCCCCAGCCTCAGGAATGAGTAGAGCTGCATCTAACCGACCTCCAGCCGCTAGGACCTTCAACATGACTGTTCAGGATGCTATCTGAAACACTGACGTGATAGCAGGTACCCTTTTGTTAAATTCCGAACATGCAAATGTCCTATTTGATTCTGGAGCAACCAAGTCTTTTATATCTCAAGATTTTTCTAGCAAGTTAAAACTTAATGCCATACCCTTACGTGAGGTATTACGAGTGGAAATAGCAAACAAAGAAATAATCCCTATAAATCAAATATAACCTAAGTGCAAGCTGAAATTAGAAGAGGAGATTTTCGAGGTCGACTTAATACCATTCGCGTTAGGAGAATTTGATGTGATCTTAGGAATGGATTGGTTATCCCGTAACGGAGCGCAAATAGATTGTGAACAGAAGAAAGTTAAGATAAGAGTGCAGAATGATAAAGAAGTAGTGTTTAAAGGTCAACGACAGAACCAGAAATTTTTGATCATGCTTCAAGCAAAAAGATTGTTGAGGAAAGGTAACGAGGCCTATTTGGCTTATGTGATAGATACCCAGAAGGAGGTCCCCAACATACAGGACATACCCATAGTAAACGAATTCGAGGATGTATTTTCAGAAAACTTACCAGGATTACCACCTGACAGAGAAATCGAGTTCGCTATAGAGTTAGCACCAGGAATGGCACCCGTATCCAAGGCCCCATATAGGTTAGCCCCAGTTGAGATGAAAGAACTAGCTTCTCAACTGCAAGAATTATTAGATAACGGAATGATAAGGCCCAGTGTGTCACCATGGGGAGCACCAGTACTATTCGTAAAGAAAAAGGACGGTAGCCTGAGATTATGTATAGACTATCGAGAGCTGAATAAGCTGACTATAAAGAATAGGTACCTTCTTCCCAGAATTGACGACCTATTCGACCAACTCAAAGGAGCTGTACATTTTTCCAAAATAGATTTAAGGACAGGATATCACCAGTTGAAAATCAAACCGGAATGTAATAACCCCAATTTTTGAGAAATTTTGAAACCCTTATGAATAGTGTTTTTGCTGAACGAGAAAACTTTTCATGCCACACTATGTAGGGGTTCTGTTATGGATATTCTGGGATATTATTAGTACTCTATGAAGTATATAAGTGTATGTAAAGATCGTCAGAATCCAATTCCGAACATTTTGATTTTTCCCGGAAATCCACTAGATACGGAAAGAATTGAGAAAAAGGTAACATGATTAAAAGGATTTAAATTCAAGGATTATAAGAGAGGATCATAAAAGGAATATAATGTATTGAGAAAGGTTAAGGGAACCCAAGTAATAAGATCCCGGGTATGATCCCTCAAACGATAAACGAGAACGAAAGTTAAGCGAACCGTATAGCAGATCAGCGGTCATTAGGCAAACGATTAGGAAGTTAATCAAAGGGATTAATGGGAATGATGTCATCCAACCAATAGAAAGAAGACAAGGAAGGAAGGATGACATCATGTGGATGAGATAAGCATGACATGGGAAGGAGGAGGTGTGGTGGCTTTGTAACCACACAAATCCAAGGGCAAGAAGGTAAATTACTAAATCAAAAACAAAAACCAAATCAACCAACCAAAAAATCAAAACAAGGCAAAGCACAAAATTCTCTCTTCTTCTTTCTCCATGGAAGCTCACGGGTCCTTTTCTTAATTTTTGAAGATCCAAGCTCCTCCACTTACTATTTAGCAAGGTAATTATCCTAGCTTCTCCTAGTTAAGTTACATACTTCCTATAAGTTTAAGCTTCTAAATCCAAGCCAATCTTTTTCTATAAATCATCAAAGAAGATGGTGAATAGTGTTTTCAAGAACTAAAATTTGTGTTCTTGAAGTTTTGTTTAGATTAAGCTTGGATAAGGGCTTTAAAGATGATTTCAAGCCATCCCCTTGATTCTCCACTCTCCAAGGAAGGTATAATCTCTTGACCAAGCTTTGTTATTGAAAGTCAAGAGCATAAAATGAGTATTAGAGTTCATGAGAGGCTTGATGATTGTGTATGTAGAGATTAATGGGTTTTGGGTTGTTTTTGAAGTTGTAAATCTTGGTTGTTGATTAATGAACTTAAGTGTAGTTTAAATTCATGATAAAGAATAGTATAAATGGTTAATGTGGATTTGTTGGGATTGTTATGATGTGATAAGGATGGATGTTTGTTGTATGATGGATTTGAGGTTGGATTTGGGGTTGATTTGGAATGGGTTTGAATGGTTTAAAAATATTGGAAATCGCGTAAACATAGCCGTCGTAACGTCCGATTTTCTTTGGACTGTTTTTGTGCATAGCATTAGGACCCGAGAACCCCCTGCTAGATTATGACCACTGCCATGTTTAGATAGCTCATGTTACGAGCTTCGTGTTGATATGTAGTTCGTTCGATTCCGATTTACGGTTTAGGAGAAACGACCGTTTCAAGTAACGGCGTTTCGCGAACGAAACTTTTTCCCCTCGCCTTACTTTGAAATGTAGGTTAAAGACCAAAAAGGGTTAATTAATGCATGAAACATTTATGGTAAGTGTTTTAGGCAGTTGGTAAGTCACTCGCGAAGGAATCGCTTTAAAACTCGTAAAGGTTAAATTATTAAAAATGGTGGAGCCGAGGGTACCCGAGTGACTTAAGCGAATCAGTGAGCGCAAAACAAGCGTTAGAGTCTAAGTTAGTTAAAGTATAGATTTACAAGTGACTTTGGTTTAATTCCAACTTACTTGTTGTTTATAGGTTACCAGACTCGTCCCGAGCCATTCGTAACCCCCAGTCGCTCAGGCAAGTATTCTATCCGTTATACTGTTGTTGTGATGAATACACTTGTATATGCATTATCTTGCGATAGATGCATGTTGGTTATTTAGCAAATTCTTGCGATATATTGTAGCATGTGATATGGTATATATGCATGCCTGTTTCATATTCTTGAAATATATATCTGTTGGTTCAGTTGATAATACCTATGCTAGAGGATAGCGGTATCTTGCATATACCCTTAGTATAGGGACCCAAAGGTGAAAATATTTTCTAAAACCGGGAGTCGAGGATCCCGAGTAGAGTTTATATGGATATGGATATATATATATATATATATATATATATATATATATATATATATATATTTATATATATATATGGTTATAGTTTTTCCAAACTATTAATCGAATAAGGTTTATTCGATAACTTTAAACTTTATTTTATTATCGAGTATTATTTCGAATATTATTCGAAGGCGTATGACTCCTTTATATTAAATGAATATTATTTTGAATATTCATTCGAGGACTTATGACTCTTTTATATTATTTAATGAATATTATTTTGAATATTCATTCGAGGACTTATGACTCTTTTATATTATTTAATGAATATTATTTTGAATATTCATTCGAGGACTTATGACTCTTTTATATTATTTAATGAATATTATTTTGAATATTCATTCGAGGACTTAAGACTCTTTTATATTATTTAATGAATATTATTTGAATATTCATTCGAGGGTTATGACTCAGTTTATTTTATTATTTCAATATGATTTGAATATTCATCGGAGGACTTATGACTCCTTTATTTTATTTAATGAATATTATTTATAATATTCATTCGAGGTATTATGACTCAGCTTATTTTATTTATTGAATATTATTTGAATATTCATTTGAGGATCTATGACTCCGATTATTTGCTGAGATATATTCTTTATTTTATTAAAGAATAAGATGTCGATAATCAAACTTATTTTCGATTATTCAAATGAAGATAATACTTTCATATAAGTATATCTTTGGTTATTTAATACTCGTTTCAAGTATAAATTTTAATACTTCTACTTCAATTATTTTTATAAAGGCTATTCTTTATGGGAATATTATTTAATTAATAATATTCAGATATTTTCTAATATTCTGGGGACTGATTTACTTCATTAAATCAGCCTTACTCCAAACACTCTTTAAAGTGTTTTCGAGTCTTCAAAATGATTTTTAAAAGTCAGAGCGGATCCCAAAACTCATTTTTATATTTAAGATCTTCCTTTTTAAAGGGGATTTAAATACTCGCTCAAAACCTGGGAAATCCGGCTCTGTGGTGTATTTACATTCGCAACAAGGTTGCAGATTTGGTAAATGAATTGATTACTTGCCCAACGTTCGGGAAGTAAGCCCCTCTCATTGAGTCGGCATAAGCGACAGGCCGAGGTACGGTCTATTATTGTGTAAGTGGCTCAGTGGGAGTCCATCAAATGCATAGGTGGCTGAGTGGCAGTCCAGCATAGGTCTTAATTATGACCAGGGTGATGACCAGTGGGGAATTCGTCCATCTACTAGTAGAAAAGGTTACTTATTGGTATCTTTGCCTGATCAGCGAGATATCGGGTTTATGCCAAAATTCTTTTCCTTTCCAAAATTCATTGGATGTTTCGAACTCTGTTCATACTTCACATAACAGAGGTTCCAGGAAATGTTTAAAGGGATATATATATGTGGTTATATATATATCGGGACTAAATAAAGTATCTCATAACTTTTTCATTCAATAATCTTTCAAAGATTGAATCTATTCAAGTCTTATCTTGTGGTCTCATCAGTGGGATGAACTTTTGAAATTGATTATAACTTGAACGGTGGTAGTTCAAGTAGTATTGGGAATGATATAAATGTAGTGAAGTATTTGGTTTCTTCATCTTTAGAACTTATATCTAATTAATAATTGTCTTATGAATGACAAAGATTTTCAGAAAAACGTTGAGACAAGGTTAGATATATGAGATCACCTTGCAACGATATATTTTTTTTTTACAGTTATACACTGGGACTTTGTGTATATTATGCATGGAAGCGGACTTCCAATATTTTGAAAAGTATATATGTATATATATATATATACTGAATATTTTGCGACTTCATCGCATTAAGTGATCAACTTGGTTCATTTCTTTTGACCAAGACTTTCATGAGTATTATGAGTAGACTCATATACTGTAAATAATTATGCATATTATTTTGGTGGGCTTGCTGCTCACCCTTGCTTTCTTCTTTCATCACACAACAACAGTTAGGAAAGATGACCAGACTCCAGCAGACCCAGCGCAAGCGCGTGGAAAGCGTTCCGCGTCTTCCCGTTGATGTCGTAGCTGCTATAGCTGCAGAGGTAGATCTACTGTAGATTAGACCATTTGCTTTTGAGAATCAATTATGTATAATTATAACTTGTGGCAGATAATGGCAATTAACTGTAAATTTATCAAGTAATCGTTTTGGGTTGTAATAACTTTTAAATTGTGGATTCAAAGACTTGTACTTATTTGAATTTCATCTCTGAGACTATAACGGGTTGTGGTGTATGTTAGTGTGGGGTCACAGCATAAGGTTGGTTATTATTAATTAAGTGAAGTGATATTGTGGAAAGAAAGACCGTGACGACCCGGATCCCCGACCCCGGATCTGGGGGTGTTACACGGAAGATATACCAAAGACTGCTTTTCGCACTAGGTATGGACACTATGAGTTCTTAGTCATGTCGTTTGGATTAACCAATGCACCCACAGCCTTTATGGATTTGATGAACAGAGTGTTCAAAAAGTACCTGGACATATGTGTGATAGTTTTTATAGATGATATTCTGATCTACTCAAGGACAGAGCAAGAACATGCGGAACATTTGAGGATAGTCTTAGAAATCTTGAGGAATGACAAATTGTATGCCAAGTTTTCGAAGTGCGAATTTTGGCTGAGAGAAGTTCAGTTTTTAGGACATGTGGTGAGTAGCAAAGGAGTTTTAGTTGACCCCGCCAAGATAGAGGCGTTATCCAATTGGGAAAGACCAGCAACCCCGACAGAGGTTAGGAGTTTCGTAGGTTTAGCAGGTTATTACCGGAGATTCGTGCAAGGCTTCGCTAAGATAGCCGGTCCACTGACTAGACTTACCCGGAAGGCAGAAAAGTTCGTATGGACGGAAAAGTGTGAAGAGAGTTTTCAAGAACTGAAAAAGAGGCTGGTGTCAGCACCAGTGCTCGCTCTTCCCGATGGAAAGGGAGAGTTTGTGATATACAGCGACGCATCACTTAAAGGATTAGGATGTGTACTAATGCAGCACGGAAAGGTTATAGCGTATGCCTCTCGACAATTGAAGGAGTATGAGAGCCGATACCCTACGCATGACCTAGAATTAACAGCCATAGTATTTGCCCTAAAAATTTGGAGACATTACCTATACGGTGAGAAATGCGAGATCTACACTGACCATAAAAGCCTCAAATATATTTTTACTCAGAAGGAACTAAACATGAGATAGAGGAGATGGTTAGAGTTGATAAAGGACTACGACTGTGAAATTTTGTATCACCCGGGTAAAGCCAATGTGGTGGTTGACGCCCTTAGTAGGAAGGAAAGACTCAAAATGATAATGACATCGGAGGAATTAGTTAAGGAATTTGAGAAGATGGAAATCGACGTATGAATGACCGGTAAGAGAACGGAAGGATTATTTGAGATTAAGCTAGTACCAGAACTGACTACAAAGATACGAGTATGTCAGGAAAAGAAGATGAGCGAGGAAAAAGGGACATTGACCGGTGAGGAAGTGAGATGCGAGAAGGATGAGGAAGGGATCATGAGGTATGCGTCCCGGATTTGGATTCCGAATGTGCAAGAATTAAAGGACGAGCTGTTGCATGAAGGGCACAACTCTAGATATTCAATCCACCCAGGAAGTACGAAAATGTACCGTGACCTTAAGGAATATTATTGGTGGCCTAACATGAAGAGAGAAGTAGCAGAGTGGGTTAGCAAGTGCTTGACATGCCGAAGATTGAAGGCGGAACACCAGCGACCTAGTGGACTGTTACGACCCCTAGAAATTCCGGAATGGAAATTAAAACACATAGCCATGGATTTTGTGACAGGCTTACCTAGGACAAAGACCAATCACGATGCTATATGGGTTATCATTGATAGACTGACCAAGTCCGCACACTTCCTACCAATCAACGAAAGGTACACCGTAGACAAGTTGGTAGATATTTACTTGAAGGAAATTATAATAAGACACGGCGTTCCTGTAGCCATAGTGTCAGATAGAGACCCGTGGTTTAATTCCCGATTTTGGAGAAGCTTCCAGGAATGTGTAGGCACCAGACTAAACATGAGTACCGCTTACCACCCCAGACAGATGGACAAAGCGAAAGGACTATACAGACCCTAGAAGATATGCTGCGAGTATGTGCCATTGACTTCAAAAGAAATTGGGATGATCACTTACCCCTGATAGAATTTTCTTACAACAATAGCTATGACGCTAGCATAAGAATGCCCCTGTATGAAGCTCTTTACGGGAGAAGATGTCGCTCTCCCCTGTGTTGGGATGAAGTTGGAGAAAACAAGCTATTAGGACCAGAGTTAGTCCAGCAGACCAGAGAAATGGTGAAACTCATCAGGAAGAGACTGGCAGCAGCCCAGGACAGACAAAAGAAGTATGCCGATCAGACCAGGTTGGATAGGGAATATGAAGTAGTAGATTCGGTGTTATTGAAGGTATCTCCGTGGAAAGGAGTGATGAGATTTGGAAAGAAAGGGAAGCTGGGTCCCAGATTCATAGGACCCTTTGAAATTTTGAGGAGGATAGGACCTCTAGCTTACGAGCTCGCCTTGCCTCCTAATTTATAACAAGTCCACAACGTGTTTCACGTATCTATGTTGAGAAAGTACCATGCCGATGCTCGACATGTAATAGAGTACGAGCAGGTAGATTTACAACCAGATCTTGTGGAGAAATCAAAATATTGAGGAATCAACTTGGGAACTTGAAGACACCATGAGGAATAGATATCCCCACTTATTTTTTTCTAATTGATTCCGAGACGGAATCCTTGTTAGAGGGGAAGACTGTAATAACTCGAATTTTTGAGACCCTGTAAAATGTTTAATGAATAGTAACCCTGACAGACGGGAAAACTTTTGAGCCCACACTATATAGTGCATAAGAAAATGAGTTTCGGAATAGATATTACGACTATACGTACCAAATAAGTGTATGTAAACGCTATTAGTTTTCGAAGAAAACGAACTTTGAAAAACAACCGTAATCACGACTTATCAAGGACTACGGGAATCACAATATAATTACGAGATTAAAATCCTACGGATTTATATTCAATTAGGATAAATAAAAATATAAGGAATAAATACGAAAAGAATTACATTGCGAACCATTTACGAATAAGTATTGCGGAGAACGTTTAAGTAACCGAGCGAACGCGTAAACGATTAATTAAACGTAACGCACTAACTAAACCATGGCAAGGAAGTAACCATGGTTACTTCATCAAATATTAAGCTAACCCTAGGATGACCAAGCTAGCTAGCAAATAGTGTGCTAAGGAGCTAACCTTGTAGTTTAGCTTGTAAGCTAGCAAGCTACAAAGATTTGTCCATGGATTTGGAGACAAGGAATAAACCTAAGCTATCCTAGGAAGAATAAAGATCAACTTGCAAAGATATCACGTCACCTTCCAAGAAGCAACCTAGAATTCATCCAAGAGAAGCAACCAAGGGCTATAAATACCCCCCACCCCCATTTGCTCCCATTCGGCTATTTGAAGAAAAAAAGAAGGAATTGCAATTCAAAACTCCAAGCTATAGTTCTTCTAAAATCCCACAATTATTTCCCAAGCCTCCTAGCAACTAAACTAAGGTAAGAAAAATCTTTCATCTCTTTTTATCAAGGTTTGATGGGTGGAATAAATTCAAGAAACTCACTAGTGAATAGTGTGAATAGTAACCTCTCTTTGGTTTCTTGATTTTAATGGTGGTTTTAGGTTCCAAAAATCATACCAAGCACTTCCAAGCCTCCACCATCCTCAAGAACACATCTCAAGCTTTCAATAAAGGTAAAAATCTTTGACCTAACTTTATTTATGGTTCATGTTTAAGATCCATTTAGTGGGTGTTAGTAAACCTAGCTTACTAAGTGTTGTTTATGAAATCTTGATGATTAAGTTAAGTAGATTTAAGGTTGGTTATTGTTGCCTCAAGAACATGATGTTCTTGAGAGAATTTTGTGTGTTGATGATGATATGATGATTTTTGGTGGTTGTGTTGATAGTTAAGGCATAAACAAAACCCCGATCGTAAACGTAACTTCGTTAAAAATAACAAACCGTAACTTTAAGTTTCTGCAGAAAGTATCGAAGTTGTAAACTGTAGATTCTTGAGAAATAACCTTTTTTTAATATATACAATGTTATAAGGATCGTTTAGGCGCTTGAATCGCTTAATTCCGATTTACGGATCAAAAGTTATGATCATTTTAGTAAAAGTGTTTTACGCGACAAAAACTGCTACAAATCACGAACTTTGAAAATATAAAGGATAGACTTAAAAGTATTCATAAATCATGAAATTTTTACAGAGAGTAACATGTGGAGTTTCCTAACTGTAATAAAAATTTCAAGTGAAAATAATGATTTCTCAATTTTATAAAAATGTCGGAACCGAGACCGCGCGAGTAGAAATCGTAAGAATCCTTAAGCGGAGCCGACAACGATAATGAGAATGAACTCAAGATACTTAGGAAAATGAAGTGATTATAAGGTGTTTATGACTTAAAAGAAATGTTAAGGGTAGTATGAGTTGAGAGGGTGTATAATGAGTAGCGCATGAGTGCGAATTACCGTGAATTAGGACGGAACCTAACGAAATGAAATGTGTTTATGGTTATAGATTTACGAGCGGAACCTAGAGCATCCTGCACCTCGAGATACCCAGGCAAGTTTACAAACCCAACTCCATTTTACTGTTGTGTTGTGAAAAGATTGTTTTACTATCATCGCATAAATACTATGTTTGCCATGATACGTAGTTTTGAATTTTCGCATGATATAGCGATGTTGTACGATAAGTATATATCGTGAAATGTTATTTCGCTTTAAGCGTAATGTATGATAGAAGACCGAGGGTCGTTCGGGATTTAAGATAAAACCCGGGAATCATTCCGGAGATATTATAGAACGGATATAAGTCCATAATAGTACGTTTTAAAGGGACTCATCGTCCACTTACGAAACATTAAAATACCTCGAACTTTTAAAACGATTTCCCAATGAGCATATTCCCTCAACTATATTTTATTGATTCGGATATTAAATATTATATACGTATTCCTTTATTATAGGAGTAGTATACTTCAACGTTTATTTATTTCAACCCCGATTAATCATTATAGATTATTAATTATGTAAACACAAACTAGTTGAGGAACACTATTTAAATAAATATTTTAAAAGAATAACTCATTCGAGGTATGATGAATATCAATTATCATTTAATTATTTATAGACTACTATTTAATTAATGATTATTTATTTAAGGATTGTTATTGATTTAAAGATCACAGATCCTGATATACCTTCTGATTTAGAAGTATCATTCGAATAATTTCAGATCGTCGGTGAATATTATCCCGACTTATTATTATATTGAATATAGTTTCAAGAAGAAACTTTTCCCCTTATTAATTATCTGTTGACAACGGTTAACTCACATCCCTAGTACTTCCTCCGAAATTCTCGGTATATACATATATATACACTTATATTCTAAAAAGATAAATAATCTCTATCAACAAGCAAAACGCTTGGGGAACTTCGATGTGGTTCAAGTTCCCGGGATGGATAGAATTCTGTTGAAGGACAATGGAGGGGTAGACTCTGGTACTACGTGTGCTGGATGGGCTACCAAAGGTACCGCAGGCGAAGGTACTTTGTGTACTCAGGAACTTGTGAAGTATGTGTATACCCGAAAATGGGACACGTAGCCAGAATGCGGCCAGGGTGATACCCGAGAGATGACGGTATTAGTCCTTTTACTAGTAAAGAAGGTTACTTTCCGTAGGACGGCTGATCATCGTATCTGGTGGCTCCTGTGAGATGTCCAAAATCTTCCAATTGGAATTGATATGCAATACCGTAACCCAAGCCTAGGTGCTGGGATTACTATTAAGGTATTCGCAGGTTATAAAAACCCTTTAAAAGAATTATTCTCATAAGAAGGTGTGGGACACCGAGAAATCTACTTTTAAATAAAACATATATATAATATATGATGTTATTATACAGTCATTTCATACTGTACATTATTATGCTGAGCATCTTAGCTCACACTTGTTTTCTTAAATTGACACAACACAACAGTGAATCAAGATGCCTGCCATGAGAACCACAGCCAGGAAACGGGTAGGAAATGGCCAGTTGTTCCGTAGATTGTTTGGTGCAGTACCTCAGGTAGTCGGAATAAGCTGGATTAGTTTTCAGTTGTTTATAATTCAGCTTATTTATAAGTATGGTTTATGTAAAATAAGAAATAAGAAGCGTATATTCGGTCGGCGGATTAACCTTACTTAAAGGTCACCCCCGGTAAGACTAATTACATTTGGGTTGTAATAAAATTTCTCTAGTAAATGATGGTTCGTTTCCAAGACAATAACCTGTAGTGTGTGTGTTAAGTGTGGGGTCGTGAATCGTGAGTATTTACATATTGTAGTGTGAGTTGTGTGAGTTTAGATAGCGTGGCTTCCGAGACTCCTGACCCCGGGTTTTGGGGCGCCACAACTTGGGTCAAGAACATGATTGGATGTGTCTTGTCCCATAGTGTTAGGATATGAAAAAATATATTTTCAGGCATTTTGTTAGACAAAAATACCCACAATTCTCGAGGTAACACAATTAGTGATTAAGTGAAAATTAAACAATGTATATGCAATACCATTTCTCTTTATCAGAATGCACTTTGTAAAATTGTCTGATTCTTCCTCAAAGACCTATGTTCTTGATCTATTCCAATATCATTAATATGAAGATATCATGAAAATGATTAGTTATGCAAATGTAAAATATGAAATAATTCAAAAATTACACACATTCACACATGCAAATATTAAGATAATGAACAGTCATAAATTATGAGCCAAAGAATAAACAAGAACAGAACTTTCATTGATAATATTTAAAATTCATTACAAGACAGACCGCAAAAGATTTTCAATCCTAATTCCTAAGAACTAGAACTACTCGTCATTAGTCTTCTTGTTGTCCTCCTTATTCTTCATCTTTCGCCTTCGAAATATGCGAGACATGCTCGAGGCAAGAGAAATTATATTCTCTTGGAGTTCCAATTGAGCGAGACGATGTTGTTCAGCTTCCTCAGCTTGTCTCATATCTTCAAAGCAAACATCCATTGTGAAAACTTGCAATGAGAGCTGATCATCCCCGCAGCGATGATCAAAAATGGACCGGGGAAGTCCAGTCGGATAGCAAGTTTGTCCATCAAAAAAGACCCTTAGGCGAAAAGGATCAAAATAGAGCCTTCCTTATTCATGATTTGCTACTAGTCGATACACTCCATGTTCGATAGAACATATGGTTGCCATTTAAAGAAGAGAAAATTTAAAGATTTTTGAGTTGGAGCTTTGATGTTGTAAGAGGAACGATTGAGTAGTGATTGAGGTTTATATGACGTAGGAGACGTGATTTTATAACCAAAACCTACTGGATATCTAAAGAGACACTTTTATTAACCGTGTAATAATGAAAACTGCATGCATAATATTACACGTATCTAGGCAAATAATACATAGTCTCTTTACATGCATTTATTCCCAATACAAACTAATAATGATGACAAGTTCAACATGATTATTCAAAATAGAATAAAACAAATTTGTAACATTCTAAAATCACGAAAGAAATAATGTAATATCCGGGAAAATTATGTGAATATTATATGTTAAATAAATAAATATTGTGTGTTTTATAAATTTAAAGTAATTGTTGCTATGATATGAGATGTTATAACTGTTATGTGTGTTTTTGTGCGGGCCAGAAATTTTTTTCGATTGATTAAAAATATGTTTAAATTGTAATTATAAGAACTTATTTGCAATCGGGATGCGTATTATTAGCATCTTTATTAAGATCCTTTTTTTATTTGATTTTATATGCGTTTGAATGTATTTTACGTGTTTTCGGGATTTTCTGGTAATTTAGGGATCGTTTTTGTTTTTCAAAAATCAACGGACCGGGACCCCACCGGGACGACAAACCCCACAAAATCGATGTTTTTATTTTTATAAAATTATTCGTACTTCAAATACCCTTTATTTTGTATTTTTGAATTATTCACAATTTTTGGGAATTTTGACATTAATTTTGTATTTTATTATTTTTAAAATTATTCCCCGTAATTATTATTTTGGGGCCTTATTATTATAATTAAAGGATAAAAACACCCTTAAAGAATTTTGGGGATATAATTTGTTGTACGTATAAATAGTTGATTACTGATTTATCTATTTATTTTTATTTTATTAAAAATTCAGAAAAAAAAATAAATAGGAAAATCAGAATTGGGGATTTAGGGTTCTAGGGTTCGTTCTTGAGCCAATTCGATCGATTGATTCCTATGGAGGCATCCGTTTACAACGATTTCAATCCCAAATCAAAGCCGAAAGCACAGCCGTTATTTCGATACAAATATCACGAACTGAGGTTCAGTTTTTAGAAAAAAACGTTGTTCTTCGTTTTGTTCGATTTAGGTCTTTACTATCTGTTGATTTTCGATTGATTTTGATGCTTGAATTAGATTCCTGGGATGATTCTGAACTTATTCGTATATAAAACGTAGCAAACGATCACTTAATTAGGTAGTACAAATTCGTTTTAAGGATCGAATTTTTGATTGAATTCTCTGCTTTTCTTGTTGATGATTTGATGATTGTGAATACACGAATGACTTCCTGAGATTGTAGGCTTCGTTTTTAGCTATAGGAGGTTGGATTTGGTTGATGTTGGGCAGCTCGTCGGAAAACCGGCGAGTTCGCCGGTGTTTGAGCGTTAATCGACCGGACCTGTGTGTTTTCCAGGCGATTTCATGTCGTTTTCGACTGGTAAACAAACCCAGTAAGTGTTGTAGTGCTAAATGGTTGATGCTGGATTCGATGGGACTGTGTTGGACTGGAAAAGGGCCACGCCGGAAAATTTCCCGGCGACCGGAATCTGGAAATTCCAGAAACCGGCGGGAATTTTCCGGCCACATTCATACAGACCCGTTAGGGTTCTTGCAGGACCCAGAAACCCAATACCCTTGACCCGATTTTGATTTTTATTCCCCAAACCCCAGCCCTAAAAACTTGTTTGTGGGATTTTCTGTTTTATTTATTTTAAAAATTCATTTTCTATTTTTGAAAATCATTTATTTAATTTCAAAAACCATTTAATAATTATTTTAAAATTCTAAAAATTATGTATTTAATTATTTTAAATTCTAAAAATTATTTTCTTTAATTATTTTCAAAAATATCATTTGATTTAATTATTTATAATTCATTTTAGTTAATTATTTATGAATTTAATTAATTGATTAAAAATTAATTAATCAATTAATTTTATTTATAAATAGTTAAATAAATGTAAATTATTTATAATTAATTCAAATAATTCCTAAAAATTATTTTTTTTAGGTTTTAAAAATTATATTTTGGTATGTAAAAATCAATTAATATTATTATTAATTGATTTAAATCTATTTATTCCTTATTTTATTCATAATAATTAAACCGTTCGTCCGTTTAATACGAAACGAACGCGTACAGACTCAGAAAAATATTGCGCTTCCAATAAAAATACTTTTGAGACCTAATTTCTTTTGTATTGCAATGTCATTTGATTGTGAATCAGTTTGAGTCGGTATTTAATCGGTAAATGCTAATATTGATCTGATTTTCATTTTAAACGCCCTAGGACCTATCTTTTAATGATCTGACTTATGTGTTACATGAAATACGTAATTATGTGTTATACGAATACCATGATTACGTGTTACGTGATATACATGCTATCTGTTACAGTTTTAAAATGCCATGTTAGTTATAAACGATCGGGTAAATGTTAAGACGTATAGTTACGTCGATTGAGTTTGGTCTATCAATTAAGATAGTTCTTTTGTTTATAGAATCGAGTAGCAAGGAGTGCAGTCAAGTGTTAGACGGAGATAGTAGCCAGCATCTATAAGCAGAGTTATAGTAAGAGGTTATCGAGCATACCAGGCAAGTACCCTAACTTCACTTATCGTTCAAGTGATGTTCATTTCGAACTATATTATGCAAGTATTCTCCCCTATTCTAAATTCAGAATAGCTTATTGTTTTACATATTCAAATATAAGAACCGGTTATAAATACTTTGATAGCATATTGAATATCAATATTCCTATATTTATTGACATTCTCGTATTCTAGCAATCATTCTGCTAGAACCAACCTTTTGATTCGATAGATAGTGAATAACTATACTATCCAGATATACTCTATACAGTGAGACTTTGAATTGAGATTAGCGAATAACTAATTGTTCTAGTTATTACGCCATCAGTTGTTGAGATAACTCCGGACCATGTGATATGGGGAGTTGAATAGATAAGGATGTCATTGATTCGACTTCTTTAATCAAAAATTATTTCGTGAATTGATTCTTGGTTAGCATAAGGGGCCGAGGCACCGGTCCAGTGTGAGTTATTATATGAAAGTGTAATATCTTGTTAGGCGAATATATGCCTTCTTCATGGATATCCAATAGGTACGGTATGGCTGCGGGATATCGATACCTATATTTACGGTATGGCTGCGGGATACCGGTGTTATTTCATGACTGATCATCAGGAACAGCATAGTGCATAATTATGTTTTATTAAACTGTCGCTTAAACTTTAAAGTCTATATCAGCTTCTGATTTTACTCAGATATTGTTATTGTTGTTCATTTACAAACTTTATACTGCTTGCTGAGCATTTCTTTCGCTCATACTTGTTTATTATTCTAATATTTCAGCTAAGCCAGAGCAGGCTTGAGTCCCAAGTTTGATCAGAAGTCGAGTGCTTGTAAATAGTTTGGTGTGTTTTCCAGGTAGACAGTTTGGGACGCTTGAATAGTATAAAGGTTTGTAATAAAATTTGAATAAGTTGTAAAACTAATTAGACTTATGGTTTGTAATAACAGTTGGTTTGTATTAGTGCCTGTTCCATACTATAACCTGTGATCGATCCAGTTGCATGCAAGGGGTCATATTTATTATATTATTCCGCTGTGATTATTTCATTTTGGTTTATTGGCTAGTGACCCCCAAATCTAGACCCCGGGTTTGGAGGCCGTCACAGGTTGGTATCAGAGCTACAGGTTATGGCCACTGAAATAGGCGTAGGATTGTCATAGATGAGTCATAGGAAGATCACATAAGATAGGCGCGTGTAGTTTAGCTTTTATAGGATTAAATTTAGGTTATTGGGTTAGGTTGTAGTTAAGTTGTTTAGGTTTCCTGTTTTGCGTTTAGCTTTAGGGCTTGTGTCATTGCCCTGCTATTTTGTTGGTTTAGTTAAGATTTCGAGCAAGGATTTAAAAGGTTTGGATAATTCGGAGTAAATTTTCTTTGTGTTATTATTCTCGAGATAATAAGCAGGATTATGTGATAATCATGTCGCTTGTGTTAATATGGTAGCAAGTTTATGATATTTTGAGAAGAGATAGTGTTTGCGAACTTTAATATGCTAAGGTGTTATTCCTAGTGGACTAACAATGAGATTTACAGAAGGGGGGTTGAATGTAAATCTCAAAACTTTTTCAAGTTTTGAGCAGTTTATGAAAGTTGTGTGTTCAAGAAGAACAAGTGTGTGAATTGCTTTAAGCTAATACAGACAGATATATATTCAAGCACAAATGTAAAGAACACAACAGACCTTAAAAACTTTTCTGGTGGATTTGTTGTTCCACCAGAGATGGTATTTTAGAAAATCTGTGATTAAACAATGTTGATCACAGCTGCATCCTAGTACAAACTAGATGAATTTTCTCTCAATATTTTTCTAAACAGCTCTGGAAAATCTCTCATCTAATTACTAGCTTCTACTTGGTTTTTATATTACCAAGTGTACAAGTGAAGAATAATATAAAATACAGTAATAAAATAAGATCTTCACTTGCTTCTTTTCCTGTTCACTCCAGTACTTTGTTGACTATTGCATCTTTGTACTAGAGAAGAACGGCTGCTTTTTCTGTTGTTCCTGAAATTCGGCTACCACATCTCAGTTGTCTCTATCAACCTATATGCCTCTGTTTGTAGGTACAACTACCCCTTATCAACGGCTAATCATCAGAACATCTGTTGAAGCTTTCATCCGTTGATGCACTCATCCGTTGAAGGATGTTATCCGTTGAAGCTTTCATCCGTTGATGCACTCATCCGTTGAAGGATGTTATCCGTTGATGACTTTATCCGTTGAAGCTTTAGAGACATCCGTTGAAGCTTAGCTTCTCATCCGTTGAAGGTCTTTAAGTCATCCGTTGATACCACTTCACTTATACAAAATTACAAGGCATGAAGTATTTACAATTGGCCTTCCTATCTGCATATCATCTAGTAGTCAACATGACTCATAGTTTCTCTCAACTTCCAAGAATTACATTTTAAATACAGAGACTGAAATATGCTACAACACTAGACTTATTTCTAAGTAAAGCTACACCATCAACGGATAGCCAAAGTGGTCTTATCCGTTGAGGCTACAGACACTAAATTTCTACTTAAGGATTTTGTTAAACATATCATCAAACTAATGCACATACATTCCTAACATAAGGAATTGCTACATATTTGACACAATGCTTGACAGATTATTATATATATTGCTTGTTTCTTACCAGAATAATGGCACCAAAGAGAAGAAATAATTCAGGAGAGGATCGTACTGAGAGTTGTACGGATCCAGCGATTATCCAGATGTCGGGACTGATGCAGCAGCAGATGTTACATCTTACGCAGCAGCAACAACAGCAACAACAGCAGCAAGCAGCAGCACCACCTGCAGTGACTTTTAAGCAGTTTCAAGCAGTGAAGCCACCTGAGTTCAAAGGAAGTGCTGATCCTGTTGAAGCTAACGCATGGCTCAAGGAGATGGAAAAGGCTTTTGAATTAGTCGGAGCAGGAACTGAGCAGAAGACCAAGTTTGCAAGCTACTTTTTGAAGGGCGAGGCGAACTATTGGTGGGAATCCACGCGAGCATTGGAAGGAGGTGAGTTTATAACTTGGGAGAGATTCACAGAGTTGTTCCTGGAGAAGTATTTCCTGAGGTATATGAAGAATCAAATGGAGATTAAGTTCTTGAATCTGACCCAGGGTGATCTTACTGTGGCTGAGTACGAGGCTAAGTTTACTGAGTTAGCAAGGTTCGTGCCGGACCAGGTTGATACGAATGAAAAGAAAGCCAGAAGATTTGAACAGGGATTGAAGTTTTGGATTCAGAACAGAGTGGCCATGTTTGAGTTGACTTCATATGTGGCAGTGGTTCAAAAAGCAATGGTGATCGAAAGTAGGAGTGACATGTCTCAGAAAGGAAAGGATGGGAAGAAAAGGAAAATGAAAACCTCAGAGGGAGGTCAGCAGTCAAGTAATTTTCAGGGCCGTTTCAACAAAAGACCGGGATTTCAGGGTAATAGGAATGTGGGATTCAAGAGACCACAATCAGGAAATGGAAGACAAGGCAACCGTTTTCAAAATTTAATTCAGCAGAGGTCCAATCGTCTACCAATGCCAGATTGCAAGTTTTGTGGCAGGAAACATTCTGGGATTTGCAAAGCTAATTCTGTGTGCTACAAGTGCAATATGAAGGGACATCATGCACATGAGTGCCGCAATCAGATGCAAGAAGTTACGTGTTTCCGATGTGGGAAGACAGGACATTATGCCAACAACTGCAAAGAGCAAGCACAAAGTGTAAATGTTCCAAGGATTGCAGGACCATCATCTCAAGGTGTGCCAAGGATTGAAGGAGCACCAGTCAAGAACCAGCCAAAAGCCAGAACATTCAATATGACTATGCAGGATGCTGTTCAGAGTTCTGACGTGGTTGCAGGTACGCTTCCAGTCAACTCCGTAGATGCTAAAGTTTTATTTGATTCTGGAGCTACAAGATCATTTATTTCTCAAGATTTTGTCGATAAACTGCATTGTGAAGTTAAGTTGTTAGAACAAGCATTAATGATAGAGCTAGCTAATAAGAATCAAGTTTTCGTCGACCGAGTGTGCCCGAGGTGTGATATTGAGGTAGGAGGACATCATTTCTATGCCAACTTGATACCTTTTAAGTTGGGAGAATTTGATGTTATTTTAGGAATGGATTGGTTGTCAGAAAATAAAGCCCGGATTGATTGTAAGAATAGGAAAGTAAGACTTCAAACTTTGGATAGCAAGAAGAAAGTGATATTTCGGGGGAATAAGCAAGAGAAGAAATTCTTAACGATCGCTCAAGTAAAGAAGTTATTACGTCAGAATTGTGAGGCGTATTTGGCCCATGTGCTAGACACCAGCAAAGAAGTTCCAGCACTAGAAGCGATTCCAGTTGTCAACGAATTTTCAGATGTCTTTCCAGACGATCTACCAGGATTACCTCCCGATAGAGAAATTGAGTTTGCGATTGATCTAGCACCCGGAACAGAACCAGTTTCTAAAGCTCCGTACCGAATGGCACCAGTGGAGATGAAAGAATTGGTAACTCAGCTACAAGATCTTTTAGAGAAAGGAGTTATAAGACCCAGTGTATCCCCATGGGGCGCACCAGTACTATTTGTCAAGAAGAAGGACGGAAGTATGTGGTTGTGTATCGACTATCGAGAACTAAATAAGCTGACCATTAAAAATAAGTACCCGTTGCCGAGGATCGATGATTTGTTTGACCAATTGCGAGGCGCTGTATGGTTTTCTAAAATAGATTTAAGATCCGGATATCATCAACTGAAGATCAAGCCTGAAGACATTCCGAAGACCGCATTCAGAACTAGATATGGGCATTATGAGTTTCTAGTGATGGCATTTGGATTAACCAACACACCAGCAGCTTTCATGGATCTGATGAATCGAGTATTCAAGAAATATTTGGATAAATTCATGATCGTGTTCATAGACGACATCTTGATCTATTCTAAAACAGAAGAGGAGTATGCAGAACATTTGGGGATAGTTCTGGAAATACTGCGACAGGAGAAATTGTACGCAAAGTTTTTCAAGTATGAATTTTGGTTAAAAGAAGTACGATTTCTTGGGCACGTGATTAGCAATAAAGGAGTGGAAGTGGATCCGGCAAAGATTGAAGCCATAATCAACTGGGAGAGGCCAAAGACACCAACAGAAGTGCGAAGTTTTATGGGACTGGCAGGTTACTATAGGAGATTTGTGCAAGATTTTGCAAAGGTAGCTACGCCATTGACAAAGCTCACCAGGAAGAACCAGAAATTTGAATGGGATAAGAAGTGTGAGAAGAGTTTTCAAGAATTAAAGAATAGATTAGTATCTTCTCCAGTGCTAGTCTTGCCAGATGATCAAGGGAATTTTGTAATTTATAGTGACGTATCGTACAAAGGACTGGGATGTGTTTTGATGCAGCATGACAAGGTGATAGCCTACGCTTCAAGACAGTTGAAACCACATGAAGAAAAGTATCCAACGCATGATCTAGAATTGGCAGCTATAGTGTTTGCATTGAAGATTTGGAGGCATTATCTTTATGGGGAAAAGTGCGAGATCTACACGGACCACAAGAGTTTAAAATATATCTTCACCCAGAAGGAATTGAACATGAGGCAGAGAAGATGGCTAGAATTGATCAAGGACTGTGACTGTACTATCAACTATCATCCAGGCAAAGCAAATGTGGTGGCCGACGCTCTAAGCAGAAAAGAAAGGCTAAACATGATAACTTCATCCGAGGAATTAATCAAGGAATTTGAGAAGCTGGAAATAGAGGTTAGTATTCCAAGTATGTCTACAGAGGTATTGTGTGCAATGTCTTTTCAACCAGAATTATTAGAGAAAATAAGAAGATGTCAAGAAGAAGTAATGAGCCATGAACGAGACAGTTTGACAGGAGAAGAAATAGAGAGTCAAAAGGATGATAAAGGGATATTAAGATTTTCTTCCATAATATGGATACCCAACATAGCCGAGCTGAAAGATGAAATTCTTCGAGACGCTCACAACTCCAGATACTCAATTCATCCCGGAAGTACGAAGATGTATAAAGATTTAAGAGAAAACTTTTGGTGGCCAAGCATGAAGAAAGAAATTGTAGAATGGGTAAGTAAGTGTTACACTTGCCAGCGAGTCAAAGCGGAACATCAAAGGCCCAGTGGACTGATACAACCATTGGACATTCCAGAATGGAAGTGGGAGCATATCGCGATGGATTTCGTAGTTAGATTACCGAGGACCAGGGCGAATCATGATGCTATTTGGGTTATTATCGACAGATTAACAAAGTCAGCGCATTTTCTTCCTATCAACGAAAGATTCTCAATGGATAAATTGGTTCGGTTATATCTTAAGGAAATTATGACCCGATATGGAGTTCCAGTATCCATAGTTTCAGACAGAGATCCTCGATTTAACTCAAGATTTTGGAGAAGTTTTCAAGATTGTCTCGGAACGAAGCTGAACATGAGTACCGCGTATCATCCGCAGATGGACGGTCAAAGTGAAACGACGATTCGGACTATTGAAGATATGATGAGGGTATGTGCACTAGATTTTGAAGGGAGTTAGGACGAGCATTTTCCATTAGTTGAATTCTCCTACAACAACAGCTATCATGCCAGCATTGGGATGCCGCCTTACGAAGCCTTATACGGGAGAAGATGTAGATCTCCAATATGTTGGGAACAAGTTGGTGAGAGAAAGATTTTGGGTCCAGAATTGATCCAACAGACAAAGGAGAAAATAGAACTCATTCGGAAAAGATTAACAGCAGCTCAAGATCGTCAACGTAAATATGTTGATCCTGTCAGAAAGGATATGGAATTTGAAGTTGGTGAAGCAGTGCTATTAAAAGTTTCTCCTTGGAAAGGTCTATCAAGATTTGGGAAGAAAGGAAAGCTGAGTCCGCGTTATGTTGGTCCTTTTGAGATTTTGAAGCGTGTGGGAAAGGTTGCTTATGAATTAGCGTTACCCCCTCACATGCAGCATATTCATAACGTGTTCCACGTGTCAATGTTGAAGCGTTATTTGCCTGATTCGAACCATGTGATAGAATATGAGCCAATCGAGATTCAGCAAGATTTGTCTTTTATAGAGCAACCAGTGCAGATTTTAGATAAGAAAGAAAGAGTACTTAGGAATAAGTCTGTATCTTTAGTACGAGTCTTGTGGAGGAATCCCAAGGTTGAAGAGTCGACTTAGGAGTTGGAAAGCGAAATGCAATCCGAGTATCCTTATTTGTTTTCCTAGGCTGATTCTGAGGACAGAATCCTGTTAAGGGGGGAAGGATGTAATATTCGGGAAAATTATGTGAATATTATATGTTAAATAAATAAATATTATGTGTTTTATAAATTTAAAGTAATTGTTGCTATAATATGAGATGTTATAACTGTTATGTGTGTTTTTGTGCGGGCCAGAAATTTTTTTCAATTGATTAAAAATATATTTAAATTATAATTATAAGAACTTATTTACAATCGGGACGCGTATTATTAGCATCTTTATTAAGATACATGTTTTATTTGATTTTACATGCGTTTTAATGTATTTTACGTGTTTTCGGGATTTTCTGGTAATTTAGGGATCGTTTTTGTTTTTCAAAAATCAACGGACCGGGACCCCACCGGGACGACAAACCCCACAAAATCGATGTTTTTATTTTTATAAAATTATTCGTACTTCAAATACCCTTTATTTTTGTATTTTTGAATTATTCACAATTTTTGGGAATTTTGACATTAATTTTGTATTTTATTATTTTTAAAATTATTCCCCGTAATTATTATTTTGGGGCCTTATTATTATAATTAAAGGATAAAAACACCCTTAAATAATTTTGGGGATATAATTTGTTGTACGTATAAATAGTTGATTACTGATTTATCTATTTATTTTTATTTTTATTTTATTAAAAATTCAGAAAAAAAAATAAATAGGAAAATCAGAATTGGGGATTTAGGGTTCTAGGGTTCGTTCTTGAGCCAATTCGATCGATTGATTCCTATGGAGGCATCCGTTTACAACGATTTCAATCCCAAATCAAAGCCGAAAGCACAGCCGTTATTTCGATACAAATATCACGAACTGAGGTTCAGTTTTTAGAAAAAAACGTTGTTCTTCGTTTTGTTCGATTTAGGTCTTTACTATCTGTTGATTTTTGATTGATTTTGATGCTTGAATTAGATTCCTGGGATGATTCTGAACTTATTCGTATATAAAACGTAGCAAACGATCACTTAATTAGGTAGTACAAATTCGTTTTAAGGATCGAATTTTTGATTGAATTCTCTGTTTTTCTTGTTGATGATTTGATGATTGTGAATACACGAATGACTTCCTGAGATTGTAGGCTTCGTTTTTAGCTATAGGAGGTTGGATTTGGTTGATGTTGGGCAGCTCGTCGGAAAACCGGCGAGTTCGCCGGTGTTTGAGCGTTAATCGACCGGACCTGTGTGTTTTCCAGGCGATTTCATGTCGTTTTCGACTGGTAAACAAACCTAGTAAGTGTTGTAGTGCTAAATGGTTGATGCTGGATTCGATGGGACTGTGTTGGACTGGAAAAGGGCCACGCCGGAAAATTTCCCGGCGACCGGAATCTGGAAATTCCAGAAACCAACGGGAATTTTCCGGCCACATTCATACAGACCCGTTAGGGTTCTTGCAGGACCCAGAAACCCAATACCCTTGACCCGGTTTTGATTTTTATTCCCCAAACCCCAGCCCTAAAAACTTGTTTGTGGGATTTTCTGTTTTATTTATTTTAAAAATTCATTTTCTATTTTTAAAAATCATTTATTTAATTTCAAAAACTATTTAATAATTATTTTAAAATTCTAAAAATTATGTATTTAATTATTTTAAATTCTAAAAATTATTTTCTTTAATTATTTTCAAAAATACCATTTGATTTAATTATTTATAATTCATTTTAGTTAATTATTTATGAATTTAATTAATTGATTAAAATTAATTAATCAATTAATTTTATTTATAAATAGTTAAATAAATGTAAATTATTTATAATTAATTCAAATAATTCCTAAAAATTATTTTTTTAGGTTTTAAAAATTATATTTTGGTATGTAAAAATCAATTAATATTATTATTAATTGATTTAAATATATTTATTCCTTATTTTATTCATAATAATTAAACCGTTCGTCCGTTTAATACGAAACGAACGCGTACAGACTCAGAAAAATATTGCGCTTCCAATAAAAATACTTTTGAGACCTAATTTCTTTTGTATTGCAATGTCATTTGATTGTGAATCAGTTTGAGTCGGTATTTGATCGGTAAATGCTAATATTGATCTAATTTTCATTTTAAACGCCCTAGGACCTATCTTTTAATGATCTGACTTATGTGTTACATGAAATACGTAATTATGTGTTATACGAATACCATGATTACGTGTTACGTGATATACATGCTATCTGTTACAGTTTTAAAATGTCATGCTAGTTATAAACGATCGGGTAGATGTTAAGACGTATAGTTACGTCGATTGAGTTTGGTCTATCAATTAAGATAGTTCTTTTGTTTATAGAATCGAGTAGCAAGGAGTGCATTCAAGTGTTAGATGGAGATAGTAGCCAGCATCTATAAGCAGAGTTATAGTAAGAGGTTATCGAGCATACCAGGCAAGTACCCTAACTTCACTTATCGTTCAAGTGATGTTCATTTTGAACTATATTATGCAAGTATTCTCCCCTATTCTAAATTCAGAATAGCTTATTGTTTTACATATCTAAATATAAGAACCGGTTATAAATACTTTGATAGCATATTGAATATCAATATTCCTATATTTATTGACATTCTCGTATTCTAGCAATCATTCTGCTAGAAACAACCTTTTGATTCGATAGATAGTGAATAACTATATTATCCAGATATACTCTATACAGTGAGACTTTGAATTGAGATTAGCGAATAACTAATTGTTCTAGTTATTTCGCCATCAGTTGTTGAGATAACTCCGGACCATGTGACATGGGGAGTTGAATAGATAAGGATGTCATTGATTCGACTTCTTTAATCAAAAATTGTTTCGTGAATTGATTCTTGGTTAGCATAAGGGGCCGAGGCACCGGTCCAGTGTGAGTTATTATACGAAAGTGTAATATCTTGCTAGGCGAATATATGCCTTCTTCATGGATATCCAATAGGTACGGTATGGCTGCGGGATATCGATACCTATATTTACGGTATGGCTGCGGGATACCGGTGTTGTTTCATGACTGATCATCAGGAACAGCATAGTGTATAATTGTGTTTTATTAAACTGTCGCTTAAACTTTAAAGTCTATATCAGCTTCTGATTTTACTCAGATATTGTTATTGTTGTTCATTTACAAACTTTATACTGCTTGCTGAGCATTTTTTTCACTCATACTTGTTTATTATTCTAATATTTCAGCTAAGCCAGAGCAGGCTTGAGTCCCAAGTTTGATCAGAAGTCGAGTGCTTGTAAATAGTTTGGTGTGTTTTCCAGGTAGACAGTTTGGGACGCTTGAATAGTATAAAGGTTTGTAATAAAATTTGAATAAGTTGTAAAACTAATTAGACTTATAGTTTGTAATAACAGTTGGTTTGTATTAGTGCCTGTTCCATACTATAACCTGTGATCGATCCAGTTGCATGCAAGGGGTCATATTTATTATATTATTCCGTTGTGATTATTTCATTTTGGTTTATTGGCTAGTGACCCCCAAATCTAGACCCCGGGTTTGGAGGCCGTCACAGGTTAGTATCAGAGCTACAGGTTATGGTCACTGAAACAGGCGTAGGATTGTCATAGATGAGTCATAGGAAGATCACATAAGATAGGCGCGTGTAGTTTAGCTTTTATAGGATTAAATTTAGGTTATTGGGTTAGGTTGTAATTAAGTTGTTTAGGTTTCCTGTTTTGCGTTTAGCTTTAGGCCTTGTGTCATTGCCCTGTGTTAGGGCGAAAACACGCGCTAATATTCACGCAAGTATACGCGTTCGCAAGTAGTATAAGATATAAATCAGATCCGTTCCCACAGAGACTGGTTTAGGTTAAGTTCAATTTATGCACCTATGCAACAATGTATGGTTATCGCTCAATGCTAAGACAAATAACAAATTGGGCTTTTATTAAACTAAGAGATTATACTAAATAACATTAACTAAGAGAATTGAAGTTGAATTACTATATATGACAAACATGGGATTCTAACTTCATTATATACTTCATTCAATAGCCTTATTGTTTTTAACCTTAGCATGTGATGGTGATGACACTAATCAGATAACACGAAACTGATAAACGCCAACTTTCGTTGCACGAATACCATTCTACCAGACATCCACAAAAGAGATAGAAGTTGAATAGGCACCAATTATATTGAGACCCTATATGTCTATAGAATTTGACAACATAACGGTTTAAGCACAAGTTATCTATCTTGATTACATAGGGCAAGTAAAATGGTTAGAGTTACCTACGAACCATGCATAACAAATACATGAACCTATGCTAGCATGGCAAGTTCTAAACCTCTATATTCACTGTCGCTTCAATAGAGATTAACACGCTATCTTATATGTTAGCTACGTACATAAGACGAATAAGCACCACCAATACTAGGATATCATACAATCACCACACACCAAGATATCGAAACAATTAATTATTGAAATCCATAAGTAAATCCGCTAGAACCCCATGACAACGATTAGCCCATAATCGAACTCATCGTCACCATGGGTTCCAATGAAAGCATGGTATAAACAAGGTCTTAATAAACTAAATAATAATCAAAGTACGAATAAACGAGATCTAGGTTCAACAAGAACGAAAACGAGCATCCAAAGTTACAACTAATTCAAAGAATCACAAGTTGAAAACAAGATCTTCTTTTCTGAAATTGTTCTATGCTTCTAGGTCTTTTCCTTGGTATCCCAATATTCCCTTCTTGCGCAAAACACAATCTTCTTCTTCTTAAAATCCCCCTGTGAAAACGTCTCAAATCTACTTATATAATAGTCCCATAAAACTCAGATTACATAGAAGTTGGAAGCCAAACAGAAGTAGAAGTCTAAAATAATTCAGCAAAATTCCCGACCCTGCGCGGCCGCTCAGCATAGCTGCGCAGGCGCGCAGGCCTCCACTGGAAAAAATCCAAGTTTGCTCTGTTTCTTTGCCGTAATCTGCCCGTTCCTTTCCTCTCGCAATGGTGAACACATGTCAAGGCTTATTCTTGATGATTCCTCCCCCGAAATGCAACTAATACCCTGAAATACATGAACACTAGAAAAACGCATCAAATACACAAAATACTTGATTTCAAGACACCAATTTAAGCCATTTTAAGACGTTCTAAGTGGTATAAAATGCCACTTATCACACCCCCAAACTTAAATCGATGCTTGCCCTCAAGCGTCACAGACTCAAAAACAAATAAAAATATGAATGAATACAATCTATATGAAAATGCAGCGATCCCCCTTACTACAATTAATCAACCAAATTGCCACATCTCAACGAATGCAGTTAGACAACTAAAGATCAATAAACTCATGCAAACGGACATACAGCCAAAAACGTGGTGTGTGCAAATGCTTAACAGATATGCTTCGGAACTAGACCAATTACTATGACTAGACTATCCTCAAGGCAATCCTACGATTATACAAAGAATAAAAATTCCAGGCACAAAGTGATATACAACACTACAAGAACTCTGGAGCATACTACGGAATCGTGCTTTTTATTTACAACTCAAATGCTTATTTGACCGTGCAATGAGTGAGGTCCACAAAAGACTTATACAATGATATCCATGTAACGAGCGTTAGGTTAGCGGATCCCAGACTCTAAAAGCCTTAGGTCGCTAGGCACAAAGTCCCCTAAGAACTTAATAACTCGAATACCAAAGAGCCCACTCTTGATCAATTATGCCAATTTTTTTTTTTTGTTTTTTTTTTGTTTTTTTTTAAACTCTGAGCAAGTGCGTGTCGCTCCATCTTGCTCAACCCTAGACTACTCGCAACATACGCGAGCCGGCTACTAGCCATTTGACGCCTAGCCACAACTAGCAACAACTTCCATATTTTTTTCTCCAAAATTTTTCTTTTTCATGTCTTTATCACTAAGAACCTATAATCGAATTCTAAGCATAATAAATAGATTGACCTTGAAAATAACCAAATCATAACACAATCTTGCCCTTTCGCATTCTCTAAGACTTAGTGGACTTACAATTGTTTCTAGCATGCATATCAACCTACACAACTTAATATCACTTTAATGTTATCACTACACTCACATCAATATCACAATTCAGTCGATAAATCATTGCAAAAGGGATCATGGTAAATGCATGAGCTACATGACATTCATAAAAAAAAACTATATGGCATAAATTATGCAACTATATGAACTAAACTATCATGAATATGCAACTAAATGACACACACACAATATTCCTTAACTACCACCCCCATATTTAAAATTTTCAATGTCCTCATTGAAGGCAATAATAAGGATTTCAGGCATACCTAATTAGCGGGAGATTCACCCTCATCGGGTGGAGGATCAGGTGGCCAATCAACCTCGCCACCAGTGTCTCGAACAACAGTACCGAAAGCATGTGTCAAATCTGCAGCAAAATGACGGTGAATATCATGCATGGCCTCCATACGCCTAGTTACTCGCCTGTACTGCTCATCACCAACACCAGTCCTATCAATTATCTGCTGCACATGAGAAGAACCCTCTATAGGCACTGGAGGATCCGTTCGGATACCCTCTACATCATCAAAGATATATCCCAACCCCTTGTCAGGGGGTGCACCTAAGAATGAATAACTCAAGTGATTTGGCAGTGGGTTGAGCTCAAGTGTAGGAGCATCTTCAATAGACGACTCGAGACGATCCTGAGAAATTTTCAGCTCTGCTAACCCAAGAGAATCGAATGGCACATCCAACTTCCTCTTCCACAGAGGTGCATTCAAAACCTGAATTTGCTCTACTTTAAAGCACTCCTCTTTAGCTGTGGGTAATTTTATTTCCTTGAACACATTGAAAGTGACCTTCTGATCATGAACCTTCATCGTAAGCTCTCCTTTTTGCACATCGATCATAGTTCGGCCTGTAGCCAAGAATGGTCTTCTCAAGATAATGGGAATCTTCTTATCTTCCTCGAAATCAAGAATTACAAAGTCAGCAGGGAAGAAGAGTTTATCCACCTTGACCAAGACATCCTCCACTATACCTCGTGGATAAGCGATGGAACGGTCAGCTAGTTGCAATGACAAGTATGTTGGTTTCGGCTCAGGCAGACCAAGCTTCTTGAAGATAGATAAGGGCATCAGATTGATGCTAGCTCCTAAATCACATAAACACTTGTCGAACGACAAGTTTCCGATGGTGCAAGGAATAGTGAAGCTTCCAGGATCTTTAAGCTTCGGAGGCAACTTCTGTTGCAGCACAGCACTGTATTTCTCCGTTAGAGCAACGGTCTCTAAGTTATCGAGCTTCACTTTCCGAGAGAGAATACCTTTCATAATTCTCGCATAGCTAGGTATCTGTTCAAGAGCTTCAGCGAAAGGTATGTTGATATGAAGTTTCTTGAACACCTCCAGAAACTTCTCAAACTGCTTATCCAGCTTTTTCTTCTGTAGCCTTTTAGGAAAAGGAGGTGGAGGATAGATCTGTTTCTCCCCTGTATTACCCTCAGGAGGAGTGTGTTCCACAGTAGTCTTCCTTGGTTCCGCCTCTACTCCCTTCTGCACATCTTCTTCAGCCACAACTGCATTTTCTGAATCTTGAGATTTTTCAGGCTCTTCGTCTTGCTGAATTTGGGGGCTTGCGACCTTTCCAGACCTTAAGGTGATGGCGTTCACATGTTCTTCAACTTCCCTCTTTCCTGGATTGGCTTCTGTATCACTAGGAAGCGTTCCTGGTGGTCGATTCAATAAGGCATTAGCAATTTGCCCTATTTGGTTCTCCAGATTCTGGATAGAAACAGTCTGGCTTTGGCATATAAGAGCCTGGTTTTTGCACATAAGCCTCAACTCCTCCAATTCATATTTTTCATTCGAAGATAGACCTGCATCATTAGTTTGTTGTTGAAGTTGGAGTTGTTGCTGAAAACCAAGAGAGTTGAACAGCTTATTTCCAAACGGCTGGAATGGTTGTTGCGATCTCTGAAAGTTGCTCACAAACTGAGCTGAGTCGCTAGATATAGCGCATTGTTCTGTCACATGCGGACCTGCACACAGCTCACAAACACTAATTATCTGCTTAACACCATAGTTAGCCAGAGAATCGATCTTCATAGACAACGCCTTTAGTTGAGCAGTGATAGTCGTAGCTGTATCCACTTCAAGAACTCCTGCTACCTTGCCCTGTGGATATCTCTGGGTTGGATACTGATATTCATTAGCAGCCATCAGTTCAATTAGATCATAAGCTTCCTTATAGCTCTTTGCCCATAATGCTCCGCCTGATGCTGCATCGAGCATGGGTCTGGACTGTGCTCCCAACCCATTGTAAAAACAAGTGATGATCATCCAATCAGGAATTCCATGATGAGGACACTTCCTAAGCATCTCCTTGTAGCGCTCCCAAACTTCACTTAGCGATTCTCCCGTTTGCTGCGCAAATTGAGTAATAGCATTCCTGAGTGCAGCTGTCTTCGCCATAGGGAAGAATTTAGTAAGAAACGTCTGAGCAAGATCTTCCCAAGTAGTAATCGAACCAGCTGGTAGAGAGTGTAACCAGCTCTTAGCCTTGTCCTTCAGAGAGAATGGGAACAGTCTCAGCTTCACAACATCTTCAGAAACACCGTTGAACTTGAAGGTGTCGCATATTGCAATGAAATCCCTAATGTGTGTATTGGGATCTTCCGTTGGAGAACCCCCAAACTGGACTGAAGTCTGTACCCATTGAATTATGCCAGGCATGATCTCAAAGGTATTAGCTGTGATAGCTGGCCAGACAATGCTAGATTGAATGTCATTGATCTTGGGTTGAGAAAAATCCATCAAGGCTTTCGTTCGTGCTGCTGGATCTCCCATTGTAATGAGTACCTGAAACACAAACAAATAAACCGTGAAAGTAAAAGAATCCGAGTCAGTGAACTTTAACGACCACTGATGACAAGCACATAAACTAAAAATTAACACCGAGTCCCCGGCAGCGGCGCCAAAAACTTGTTAGGGCGAAAACACGCGCTAATATTCACGCAAGTATACGCGTTCACAAGTAGTATAAGATATAAATCAGATTCGTTCCCACAGAGACTGGTTTAGGTTAAGTTCAATTTATGCACCTATGCAACAATGTATGGTTATCGCTCAATGCTAAGACAAATAACAAATTGGGCTTTTATTAAACTAAGAGATTATACTAAATAACATTAACTAAGAGAATTGAAGTTGAATTACTATATATGACAAACATGGGATTCTAACTTCATTATATACTTCATTCAATAGCCTTATTATTTTTAACCTTAGCATGTGATGGTGATGACACTAATCAGATAACACGAAACTGATAAACGCCAACTTTCGTTGCACGAATACCATTCTACCAGACATCCACAAAAGAGATAGAAGCTGAATAGGCACCAATTATATTGAGACCCTATATGTCTATAGAATTTGACAACATAACGGTTTAAGCACAAGTTATCTATCTTGATTACATAGGGCAAGTAAAACGGTTAGAGTTACCTACGAATCATGCATAACAAATACATGAACCTATGCTAGCATGGCAAGTTCTAAACCTCTATATTCACTGTCGCTTCAATAGAGATTAACACGCTATCTTATATGTTAGCTACGTACATAAGACGAATAAGCACAACCAATACTAGGATATCATACAATCACCACACACCAAGATATCGAAACAATTAATTATTGAAATCCATAAGTAAATCCGCTAGAACCCCATGACAACGATTAGCCCATAATCGAACTCATCGTCACCATGGGTTCCAATGAAAGCATGGTATAAACAATGTCTTAATAAACTAAATAATAATCAAAGTACGAATAAACGAGATCTAGGTTCAACAAGAACGAAAACGAGCATCCAAAGTTACAACTAATTCAAAGAATCACAAGTTGAAAACAAGATCTTCTTTTCCGGAATTGTTCTGTGCTTCTAGGTCTTCTCCTTGGTATCCCAATCTTCCCTTCTTGCGCAAAACACAATCTTCTTCTTCTTAAAATCCCCCTGTGAAAACGTCTCAAATCTACTTATATAATAGTCCCATAAAACTCAGATTACATAGAAGTTGGAAGCCAAACAGAAGTAGAAGTCTAAAATAATTCAGCAAAATTCCCGACCCTGCGCGGCCGCTCAGCATAGCTGCGCGGGCGCGCAGGCCTCCACTGGAAAAAATCCAAGTTTGCTCCGTTTCTTTGCCGTAATCTGCCCATTCCTTTCCTCTCGCAATGGTGAACACATGCCAAGGCTTATTCTTGATGATTCCTCCCCCGAAATGCAACTAATACCCTGAAATACATGAACACTAGAAAAACGCATCAAATACACAAAATACTTGATTTCAAGACACCAATTTAAGCCATTTTAAGACGTTCTAAGTGGTATAAAATGCCACTTATCACCCTGCTATTTTGTTGGTTTAGTTAAGATTTCGAGCAAGGATTTAAAAGGTTTGGATAATTCGGAGTAAATTTTCTTTGTGTTATTATTCTCGAGATAATAAGCAGGATTATGTGATAATCATGTCACTTGTGTTAATATGGTAGCAAGTTTATGATATTTTGAGAAGAGATAGTGTTTGTGAACTTTAATATGCTAAGGAATTGCTACATATTTGACACAATGCTTGACAGATTATTATATATATATTGTTTGTTTCTTACCAGAATAATGGCACCAAAGAGAAGAAATAATTCAGGAGAGGATCGTACCGAGAGCTGTACGGATCCAGCGATTATCCAGATGTTGGGACTGATGCAGTAGCAGATGTTACATCTTACGCAGCAGCAACAGCAGCAGCAAGCAGCAGCAAGCAGCAGCACCACCTGCAGTGACTTTTAAGCAGTTTCAAGCAGTGAAGCCACCCGAGTTCAAAGGAAGTGCTGATCCTGTGGAAGCTAACGCATGGCTCAAGGAGATGGAAAAGGCTTTTGAATTAGTCGGAGCAGGAACTGAGCAGAAGACCAAGTTTGCAAGCTACTTTTTGAAGGGCGAGGCGAACTATTGGTGGGAATCCACGCGAGCATTGGAAGGAGGTGAGTTTATAACTTGGGAGAGATTCACAGAGTTGTTCCTGGAGAAGTATTTCCCGAGGTATATGAAGAATCAAATGGAGATTAAGTTCTTGAATCTGACCCAGGGTGATCTTACTGTGGCTGAGTACGAGACTAAGTTTACTGAGTTAGCAAGGTTCGTGCCAGACCAGGTTGATACGGATGAAAAGAAAGCCAGAAGATTTGAACAGGGATTGAAGTTTTGGATTCAGAACAGAGTGGCCATGTTTAGCAGTTCTATTTAAAATATCAATTTTCTTGAATTTTGAAAAAGGATCAAAATTATTGTGATACACACTATGATAATCCTTACAAGTGTAAATAGAATGCCAACTGCTACCACAATGAGAACAAGGATTTTGTGGTTTGTATAATACTGATCGATCACTAATGTCAGATTCAGGAATTTTAGAGATTTTCTTTTTAGGCTTCCTGCAATCAATCGCAATATGATTAGTATTACCACAGTTAAAACAAGCCTTCCTAGGTGCATTACGAATGTATTTATAGTTGTTTTCTTTGTTTATTCCTTGTTTTCCATTTCTACCTCTCTTAGACCTAGGTTGGGAGCCTTAGATGTTATCTCACATATCTTCTTGTCTAACTGACTCTTAGAGAGAAGTCCTATATTTTTACCTTTCTTGTCTTGCTTTTTAGGATCTTCTTTTATTTTAGCAGGGACTCTAGGTACAACTTTTTCTTTAGCATTGTTCTTAGAGGTAGAACCAAATTCATAGACTGACTCAGTTCCTCTTTCATCGATTCTAACAAACTTAACTGAAGTAGTGTTATTTATGGATTTATTGATATTCCTATCAGCAAATTTGTTATAACCTAGACATTCTTTCCAGTTCTTATCACTGATGAAATCATGAACTTTCTTTTTAGAGGTCATCCAAGTCTTAAACATTTCTCTTTCCTGTTCTAAGACTTTCTCTAGTCTAGCATACCTGAAAGGCATATGTCATAGCCTACTCGTTTATTCGAGTATTTAACTCAACTCAAATAAGAATGTAATAAGTAAATAGTGGATCAAGCATCAGAGAGATCTCACAAAGTAACATCTGTCAAAGAACAAAGAAACATTGTTCATCTGCAGACTTGAAGATTCACTGGAAGAAGTTCAAGCATTTGATCATGCCTCAGTGATATAAATCAAGATCGTGGATTTAATCAAGTGACAGAGATCTCGTCAAGGTATCATTTATTACAAGGATTCAATCAGAACAACAAAGTCAAGACATGAAGAAACGTCACGAAAGTTAGTCACTCATGAACCAGACAGTACATCGAGTGTCAGCATTGAAGTGACGGAATTGATTCATAAGTCTCAGAGACTTTCAGAAGATTGTCAGAAGAAGGGATGCTGCTCAGGGATAGTATTAATTCTCTATTAATTAATTAAGTCATATAATCTAATTAAGAGAATAAATTATATCTGCAAGGATTAATTTATTGATTAATTGAATTAAATTGATTAATTAATTTAGAATTAATATTAAGGATTTTCAGAATGTTAATTGATTAAAATCTGTGATAATTCTAAAAAAAGACAACTGATTGTACTAGTATGACAATCGGTATGACAATTGATAGTCATACCGAATGTCTTGCTAATTCAGTTGATTGTATTGATAGAATTTTCAATTAGATTAAAATCAATTATGTATTCAGAAAAACAATTTCAATTGTACTACTATGACAATCGGTATGACAATCAATAGTCATACCGAAAGTCTTGCTAGTTCATTTTAATTGTCTTCCTAGCTCTAATAGATTGTCTCACCGATAGTCCTTCAAGCTAAAATAGATTGTCACACCAGTTCAACAACTTCGGCTGTGATTGTTTAAAAGAAAGCAGAAGACAATATCAACACATAACTCAGCAAAAACAGAGCAGCACATACAGAACAAGAAAACACAGCAGAAAACAAAAGAAAATATTTCATCATTCATCTGCTTATTCAAGATCAAATATTCTAGTTTGTTTATGTTAAATCCAAACCACTAGAATTACTTATCTTGTTCTTGTATATCAATCTAGCGGATTAAAATCCCTAGAACTTAATCTCAAATCGCTTTTAGCATTTGATCTTTTAATTACAAAAATAGAAAAAGTTCATGTCGAATTTATTCTAAATTTGTAATAATTGATTTGAGATTAATCCCTTGTAATCGATACCGTAGTTGTAACACCTTTCAAGTTTAATAAAAGTTTTATTTAACTTGAATTTTGTTTCACAATTTTATTCCGCATTTTATTCGACGAAACGGTATTGTTTGCATTCAACCCCCCCTTCTACAAACAAATTGGGACCTAACAATTGGTATCAGAGCCTTCTGATTAACGTACAAATCAAGATCCTAGACTTTTGTGTTTCTTTCACTTCTTGAATTTTTATTCACTCAAAAATTCATAATGACTACACAAAAAGTTGGAACCGTTAAAATTCCACTTTTCGATAAAGAAAATTATGTGATGTGGAAGAAGAAGATGCTACTGTTTTTACAGGTTGCTAATCCCAAATATTTGCAAGTGTTGAAGAAGGGTCCAAAAATTCCTATGGTTATTGAACCAGAGGTAATAGAGAATGATGTGGTGATCACCATAGCGAGAACTTATGTGAAGGATCCTGAGGACTTCTCTCCTGCTGAAATAGAAGAAGCTTCCCTGGATGCTAGCCTTCAATTAATCTTAGTAGATTCCCTTAATCCCCTAATGAACAGACATGTGATGAATTGTAAAGATTCTAAACATATCTGGGAAACTATTGAGATTATTAATGAAGGCACAGAGGAAGTTAGGGAGAACAAACTAGAAATCCTAACCTCTAAGTATGAATACTTCAAATCTAATCCAGGAGAAGGAATCACTAAAGTGTTTGAGAGGTACAATGCATTGATCAACAACCTGAACATTAATGGTAAATACTATTCCATCAGGGAGGTCAATAAAAAGTTCCTTTTAACACTGCCAACTCATCTCGAACATAGAATCACTGCCATAAGAGAAGCAAGAGATCTGAGTGAGATTTCTTTGGAAAGGCTCTATGGTGTGTTAAAGACTTATGAGTTGGAGCAGATTCAGCAGAAGGAAGTTTACGGGAAAGGAAGAGTGGTCAGCACGTCTACTGCTCTGGTAGCTGATGAACAACAACAACAACAACCACTATATCAACAACAATCTCAACAGTCAGATAGAATGGTACAGTCTTCCAAGGTTGAAGATAATGTGATAGTAGCAGAATTTGATTCACCTACTACAAATCAATCAGGAGATGATTATTATTCCTTGGAAGAACTGGAGCAATTGGAGGATGAGTCAATGGCCCTGATTGTCAAGAGATTCTCAAATGTCAGATTCAAAAGGAATCCCAAGTTCAAGTACAAGTCCAACTACAACAGATTCCAGAAAGGTGGATCTTCATCCTCTAACACCAGCAGTGGTGGGTATAAAACAGGGATGGTTGATCGAAGCACCATTCGATGCTTCAACTGTAATGAGTTGGGACACTTTGCCACAGAATGCAGGAAGCCAAAACAAGCAAGGAAGAACTCTTACGATTCTAATCAGAAGAGTAAATCTGAAAGGGCGTACCTGGCAAAGGGAAGAAGCTGGGATGATACTGACAGTGAAGATGAAGAAGTTGGGAATCTTGCTCTCATGGCTAGTGATGCAAGCACCTCATCGTCAAGAAAAGAGGTAAAACTTTCTGATGCTGAAATGGTTTATCATCTAAGAGGTAACTTAGATTGTGCTCGTCGTGATAATGAATTGTTAAATCAACAAATCAAAGACCTTGAGAAAGAGGTCAATGAATTAAGACTTGTGCACATTAATCAAGATAAACTTAAAGACCAAGTATCTTTTCTAGAGAATAGAGTTGACTGTTATAGACAACTCGAAACTATTCTCAAAGACAAGATCACCGGTCTTGAGGCTAAGGTTAAAGCTTACTTTAATTCTTGTTCGAAGTCCAAAGAGTTTTACAATAAGCAAGCTGTTAATCAAACACATGGAATAGGTTATGATTACAATGCTGCTATTGGAAAATTAGGCATAAACTCCCCTCCTCATGTATGTGCTAAAGGCAGGGAAGTACCACATGTGCTTAAGGGTGTTGATGAACCCCTCTATAAGGAATCAATTGCTGAACCATTTGATGAGACCTCTTTTATTATTCAAGAAGAAATCCGTGCTGAAGATAATGCTAATGGGAAAGCTGTCTCCAAGTCAAGTGTGTCAAAAGTTCCAGTCAAGGTTGTGAAAGCAACTGAGACTAACTCAGACACACATGAGTTGAATAGCACAAATGCCATGTCTACCATGCATAAGTTGCCTATTGTTAATCCTTCTCATAAAGCATGTGGTGTTCCTGATTGTATGTCTTGTGCTTTTAATCTGTTGTTTGCTTATTTTAATGGTAAGCATGCTTCTAATGATAAGACTACTCCTCGTCAGCATGTGAATAATAGAAAGCATGATAGGTCTAAGACTGCTAGTCCTCCTAAAGCTAGAAAGGAGACATTTGTGCCTAAGCCTAAACATAAATCTGATAAGGCTGTTTTAAAGGTCAAATGTTCAGTCATTGAGAATGTTGAGAATAGTGAAATTAAGAATGTTGTTTTGCCTGATAAAGGCCAATTTTACAAGTATGCCGGACCCAGCCAAGCTTGGGTTCCGAAGAAGTTCTAATCCATTTGTATTGCAGGGCATTAAACAGGTACAACCGGTAGTGTGGATTCTTGACAGTGGATCGTCAAGACATATAACCGGAGATAGAGCCCTGCTATCAAATGTGGTTGAGAAAGCTGGCCCAGTGGTTACCTTTGGAGATAACAGCAAAGGTTTAACGGAGGGATATGGCTGTTTGCAAGCTGGAAATGTTATCATTGAAAATGTATATCTTGTGCAAGGACTTGAACACAATCTGCTTAGCATTAGTCAGTTCTGTGACAACGGCTACAATGTTTTATTCGACAAGCTGAAGTGTCAGATTCTGCACAAGAAAAGTGAAAAACCCTCCTTAATGGGAATACGGAAAGGAAATCTGTTCGTAGCTGACATGAACTCTGGAAGCAATCTTGAAGTCAATTGTTTCTATGCAAAAGCATCGTCAAATGAGAGTTGGCTATGGCACAAGAGACTTTCCCATCTCAATTTCAAGACAATGAATTCTCTTGTCAAAAGAGAATTGGTAAGAGGTCTGCCTCAGCTGGAATTCTCTCCAGAAGGACTATGTGAGGCTTACCAGAAAGGAAAGTCAAAGAAAGCAAGTCACAAAGGCACTGACACATCTTCCATAACTGGTGTTCTGCAATTATTGCACATGGATTTATTTGGTCCAGTTAATATCCTTTCTATGTCAAAGAAGTGTTACTGTCTTGTGATAGTTGATGACTATTCCAAGTATACATGGGTTTTATTTCTTCACTCTAAGGATGAAACACCACAAGTTGTGATTGATCATATCAAGATGATTGAGTTAGATTCTAACGTCCCTGTTAGAGCAATAAGGTCAGATAATGGAACAGAATTCAAGAATGCACTTCTAAATGGATTCTGTACAGACAAAGGGATTACCAGACAATTTTCAGCTCCTAGAACCCCTCAGCAAAATGGAGTGGTAGAAAGGAAGAATCGTACATTGATTGAAGCTGCAAGAACGATGTTAAATGAATCAGGTCTTCCAATGTACTTTTGGGCTGAAGCTGTCAATACTGCATGTTATACTCAGAATCGAACTCTAATCAACAAAGACTTCATGAAAACTCCTTATGAGATTTTGAATGAACAGAAACCTTCTATCAAATACTTTCATGTATTTGGTGCCAGATGCTTCGTGCTCAAGGATGGAGATGATCGTCGTGGTAAGTTCGAGGCAAAGGCACATGAGGGTATTTTTGTTGGATATGGAAGAAGATCATATAGAGTGTATATCATTGATCAACACAAAGTAACTGAAAGTGTCAATGTTACATTTGATGACACTAAACTCCCTAGTATCCAAACTGAAGATCCTTCTGAGAAACTGAAGTTTGATGATACGTCAGATTCAGAGTCAGAACATGGTCAAGAACCTGAGGTTGTTGCTATTGAAGAACCTGTTAATCCTGATTATACTCAAGGTAATAGTGATGGAAACTCTGGAAACAATGGAGATACCACTGCTACTGATGGAGAATCTTCAAGTCAACATGGCAACAACTCAGGGGGAGATGCTGAAGGATCATCTAGTAGGACACAACATCACAATGAATTTCAAGGCGAATCATCAAGATCAAATCTTCCAAGACAGACTGTCTGGAATAAAGCTCACCCTTTTGAGTTGATTATTGGTGATCCAGATGTTGGAGTCAGAACTAGACGTGCTACTCAAAATGAGTGTCTGTTCTCAGGATTTCTTTCTGAGATGGAACCTAAGAAAATTGAAGAAGCACTAACTGATCCAGATTGGGTGATTGCTATGCAAGATGAACTCAATCAGTTTGAAAGTCAACAAGTCTGGAAACTGGTACCTAGGCCTGTACACAAGAAAGCTGTTGGTACAAGGTGGGTATTCAGGAATAAACTAGATGAAGATGGTGTGGTTACAAGAAACAAGGCAAGACCGGTAGCTAAAGGGTATTCTCAAGCTGAAGGTATTGATTATGATGAAACCTATGCTCCAGTGGCTAGACTTGAGGCCATCAGGATATTTCTGGCATTCGCAGCATTTTCAAACTTTAAAGTTTATCAAATGGATGTCAAGAGCGCCTTTCTGAATGGAAAGCTGGATGAAGAGGTATATGTAGAGCAACCTCCTGGTTTTGAAGATCCAGATCATATGGATTTTGTCTTCTTTCTTTTCAAGGCTATCTATGGGCTAAAACAGTCACCAAGAAAATGGTATGACACTCTCTCTGAATTTCTTATTGAAAATAGCTTTATTAGAGGTGTCATAGACAAAACTCTCTTTTCTAAAAAACATAAGAATGATACTATATTAGTCCAAGTCTATGTGGATGATATAATATTTGGGTCTACTAATGATAATCTCTGTAAGAGATTTGCTAAGTTAATGCACAGCAAGTTTGAAATGAGCATGATGGGAGAGCTGAAGTTCTTTCTTGGATTACAAGTAAATCAAAGGTTAGATGGAACATTTATTTATCAATCCAAGTATCTCAAGGAACTCCTCAAAAAATACAATCTAGAGGATTCTGCATCAGCAAGGACTCCATCAACTACAGCTATCAAGCTTGGACCATGTGAAAACTCCATTAAGGTAGATGTCACAAGCTACAGAGGTATGATTGGCTCGTTACTCTATCTTACTGCGAGTAGACCAGATATTATGTATGCTACATGCCTATGTGCAAGGTTCCAAGCGGATCCTAGAGATATTCATCTCGTTGCTGTTAAACGAATCTTAAGATATCTTAAGGGAACACCAAATCTAGGTATTTGGTACCCTAAAGAATCTGGTTTTAACCTTGTCGGATATACAGATTCAGATTATGCAGGAAGTATTGTTGATAGGAAAAGCACCTCAGGAAGTTGTCAATTCTTAGGAAGCAGGCTAGTCTCATGGTACAGCAAGAAACAGCAAACAGTTTCCAACTCAATGGCCGAGGCTGAATATATTGCTGCTGGAAGCTGCTGTGCTCAGATCTTGTGGATTAGGAACCAACTACGAGACTATGGCTCTGTATTGAACAAGATTCCTATTTTATGTGACAACACAAGTGCAATAGCCATCACCAACAACCCTGTGCAGCACTCGAGGACAAAGCACATTGACATCAGGTATCATTTTATTAGAGAGCACGTCATGAATGGTACTGTTGAACTATTTTTTGTTCCAACAGAAGAACAAATAGCAGATATTTTCACTAAACCACTTGACGAATCCACATTTACCAGATTAGTTGGTAAATTGGGCATGTTAAATAGTTTTTGTGATTAATTTAATTAATATCTGGAATCTGTTCTTGAATGAATTTACAAATGAATTTTTCATAAATGAAAAATTCATTTGCAAATTTATTTTATCATTTTATCATATTTCTTGCTTATTTCTATGTAATATATATTATCTTATCTATGTTATTTACTCTACTTGTTAATTTAAAATATCTCAGAATATTTTATTTCCTCTAAAAATATTTTTCTATGAATTTTATTTGCTAAAATTCAACAGAAATCTATTTTTGGAATAAAAATAATTAATTCTGAAATATTGTCTTTATTTTCTGTAAAAAATTTAAGTATTTATTTCAGTTTTACTATTTTGTAATAAAGTTTCAGTACATTAATAGTTGTTTGTACATATTCATTTTGTTTTTCTACTGCAAAGACAATCGGCAAGACAATTAAAATTGTCTTGCTGAAAATCATTTCAGTAAACATGATAATATAAATCTGTTAATGCTTATTTTAATATCAGATTAATTTTATAACTGGCAAGACAATCGGTAGGACTATTGATTGTCATGCCAGTAATAAAATTAATATCAGAATTATATTGTTTTATTTTGTACTGGTATGACAATCGGTATGACTATCAGATTGTCATACCAGTTGTTTATTTTTATTTGTTTCTTTTCCTTCTTTTGCCTGGTATGACAATCGGTATGACAATCCCGGATTGTCATACCAGCTGTTATATAAAGGCTGTTGCTGTTTTGTTTTGAATCATTTTCAACATAGCAGTTCATTTCAAAGAATTTCTAACAGTTTTCTCTCCATTTTCTCTCTTCTCTCTCTTCGAACCAAACCAAACCTGTTATTTCCTTGCTCGAGTTTTTACTCATCAAACTTAATCATCACTTTAGTAATATATACATATAAGTATATACATAAAGAAGTGCTGTTGAATTTTCTGAAAAGATTGTGTCTTTTGGTGTGTCAAAACTGTGTTAGTGATTTAAGAATTTTAACGAGATACATTTCTGTCTAAATTTTTCGATTATAATTAATTTAATTCGAATTATTAAATTAATTTAATTAATTCGAATTTTCTTAATATTATTCTTAAAATTCTGAAAAGCTTGTGTCTTATTATTATTTTATAAAAAATGGCTCTCAATTTCCAAATTGTCGCGCATAATCTAGTTGGTTATTTCAATCCGGAAAAATGTGATGTTGAAAAATTTAAGCCTTGGATTAGATTTTTAAATGATCATTCGATTGTTAGCTCTGCTATTAAATCAAATGTGATTTTAAACGTCGATCTACTTAGACTGATTTGCACAACTTCTACTGTGGCCGATGATTCAAAATCTTTTTCATTCACCATCGCAAACACACAGTATGTAGTTGATGAAACAGTCGTCAATCGTGCGTTAAATTTTCCACTAGACAATTTTTGTAATTTACCCTCTGAAAATGATATCACAAATTTTTTCAATGCTATTCACTATCAGGGGGTGATCAATTTAACCAAACTTTCTAAATCAAATTTGGTGTCTGAATGGGATATATTCTTCGATACACTTTCCAAAGTGTTTGCCAACTGCACAAAATCTAATTTTCATAACATTACTTCCACCCTGCAGTATATTGGTCTTGCGGTTGTTTTCAATTAAAGGATCAATTTTGGCAAACTACTTTTTCCCATTCTCTTGAGACGTCTAACTTCTGCTTTACGTGATCATTCTACAAATCGTAGGGTATCATGTTACTATGCTCGTTTTCTTATGCTCATAGCAGATCATCTACTCACCCCTGAACACAAAGCACTTTTTGCTAACTCTGTTGTAACCGAACCCCCACCAGTTAGCAAAAAGATTTACACTCGCCAAGACACAACCTTCAAATTTATGCAAGTACCAGTACTTGTATCTGCTTTCATGGCCAATTATATTCCCTTGCCTATTTTTAATCTTCCCGGCCATGAACAGCAACCTCAACCTCCAGTGGTTCAAGCCACCCAGGCTCTTCCATTACAGGTAGTAACTCCTCACTCTCTCTCTCACTCTCTTCCTACTTCTGTTAACAGACCCTCAGTGGTTGATAGGGCTGACCATGAAGTTGTAGAACCACAGCTTCAATCCCAGGTCATAGAGCCAAACACAGAGTCTCATTCTATCTCACCCTCTCCCCCACTGTCTAAAATGTTACCCAGAAGATTATTAGGAAGTAGTACAATGTCAAATATGAGTGAACCCTTAGCTCTGCCTCCTCCTAAGAAAAGAAAAACCTATTCTGAGGCATCTGAAAGCTCATCCTTGTCCTCCCAACAGGACATGGACTTTGAAATGGCCAATGAACAGTTACTAGAGGCATTCTCTCAACAGGATGCATCTATTGAAATTCGCCATCGGGCCATGGCATCTTGTACTGAGTCAAGCACAATTCCATTACTCACAATGGAACCATACACTTCCCCAGATAATACTCAGGACACCCAGCGAGGAGTGCACGTAGAGTCGGTTACAGTGCCTGCCATAGTTACGGCAGAAGAGCAGTCACATGCTTCAGAGGGAAAATCTGACTCTCCGCCATCTTTAATAGAGTCATTTTCTCCCCTCCCAGATCCAACAACTCTGGCTCCCTTATGGGATTCTCCACTCGCAGATTTATCTGGAGAAAGTGGAGGGCAACTCGATCAATCTATCCCTGAAGCAATTCAGACATCTATTCCAAAAGATTTGATAGCATTGACTGAGGATCGGGACTCGCGAATTCCCATTGCACCACCACTGACCTCTCTTGAAGAGGCTAGGGTGATTTTTAATGCAGGTACACAAGAACAGCAATTGGAAGACTCCTCACGAGCAATCATATTGAGAGAAACACATGCACGTGAGATGAGTGAACCAAATACGAGTGAACTTCAGGTGAGAGCACACACAGACACTGATACTGTCAACCTGTTAGCTCAGATTGCTGCCCTGAAAGAAGAACTTGCTAAAAGTCAAGCTGAAGCTCAAGCATTCAAAGCACAAGTGGTTGAACGGTCTTCTTCTTCCACCTCTGTCGACAATCAGCTTGCAATCATAAGGAATGACATCTCAGATTTAAAGACTACTGTAATACCAAAGCTCAATTCTATTCAGGACACTCCAAATTTATCAGCTGATGACATATCCAACTTCTGCTCCCTACATACAAGAATGACTTCTCTTGAAGACCTCGTTGAGATGAATCATTCACTGGACAACTCAAGATTTCTAAAGATAGAGACGGGCATGGAACATCTAAATGAAGGCATGAAGCACTTATATTACATGATCAAGAATTCTCATTGCCCTAATGAAGAACAAAGAGCTTATTTTGAAGGACCGTCTGGTGGAGGATCAGGCTCTGGAAGTGGTGGAGGTTTCAAAGGAAAGTCAGTAGAGGATCCCTCAACTAAGGGGGAGAAGAAAGGGAGTAGTTCCAAAGGGAAAGAAAAAGATACTTCTGCTGGAGATAAAGGAAAGGCTGATGATGCCTACTACAGTGGAGAACAGGATGACTTCGATATTTTTGACATTCCCATTGAACCAGTTCAGGAAGATAAAGATGGGTTATTTGAAGCTGAAGAAGAAAGTGATTTTGAAGATTGGGAAGAAGAAGATACAGTGGATCCTAGGTTTGAGAAAGAATTTCAGAAAGAGCAGTCAGAGATGCAAAGAAAAGAAGCTGAACTCAAGAAGGTCTCACAGATCATTGATAGGAGAAAAGACATACAAAGAACAGAAACTCTTCAAAAGCAACGTCTTCATGACATTAAAGCTCAAGAAAGGAGAAGAGATGTCAGACTGAAGATTGGTGGAAAGTGGGATGAAGCTAGGAGAGTACTCGATATGCCTCAGCTATGCACTAACAATGATAGGCAGTTCTTACATCTTCTTGACAAGCTGGAAATCTCAAATCCTAACAATGACATGTACATGAATGCTATCAAGACTGAAGTCTCAAGGATCACAGCTGCTTTTGATAGATCCCTAAATGAGATGAGCATTTTTGTATATTGTCAGAGTGAAGGATCATTCAAAGTGTCACTTCATCTATTTGAGAATCGTTCGTTGTCAGAGATTTGGGTTCTTTTAAACAAAGTGAAAAGAAGCTCAGAGTTGAATGAAGTTCTTCGGGAAAGGCTTAAAGAGTTTGCCAGCAGGGCTAGTCCTCAAGTGGTCAACAATCCTCATCAGGTGAGATTCTTTAAGTCTGATTGTCTTCAAATCTGTCAGCTAGATGTACAATCTCTTAAAGACTACTCAGCTAAGCATCTGGTCTGGATGGAACATCATTTGAGAACTGCTGGATATTCATCCATGTTGAAGACTCAAGCTGCTGACTTGATTCAAGCTTATTGTGAGAAGAATGTTAAAAGGTACAATCAACTCAAGAATAAGTTGAAGACAGTTGGAGTTCAACCAGTCAGACCTGCAAGCTTCACTTCAGAAAAGGATCGTGTTTTTGACAAGGAATTGCTTCAAGATTTAGAAGAAGGTGAAGTCAGAAGAGAAGACAACTAAAGTCAATTAGCTCAAAACTCAATGTAATATGATTAGAGCGTTATGAATCAAGATAGTCTAATGTAGTTATATGTTCAGGCTAGAGGAACATCTATCTTGTATTCACTTGTAAATTTCATTTGGAATCTGGAAAATGTTAAATATAATCCAGAACTTTTCTGCTATTTACTTTACATTACTGTTTATATCTTTTTCTTATTTGTTAGTTGAGTTATCCTCTAGGTATTTGTTGTTATTGTCTAACAAGCAAATAGGGGGAGATTGAAAGGCATATGTCATAGCCTACTCGTTTATTCGAGTATTTAACTCAACTCAAATAAGAATGTAATAAGTAAATAGTGGATCAAGCATCAGAGAGATCTCACAAAGTAACATCTGTCAAAGAACAAAGAAACATTGTTCATCTGCAGACTTGAAGATTCACTGGAAGAAGTTCAAGCATTTGATCATGCCTCAGTGATATAAATCAAGATCGTGGATTTAATCAAGTGACAGAGATCTCGTCAAGGTATCATTTATTACAAGGATTCAATCAGAACAACAAAGTCAAGACATGAAGAAACGTCACGAAAGTTAGTCACTCATGAACCAGACAGTACATCGAGTGTCAGCATTGAAGTGACGGAATTGATTCATAAGTCTCAGAGACTTTCAGAAGATTGTCAGAAGAAGGGATGCTGCTCAGGGATAGTATTAATTCTCTATTAATTAATTAAGTCATATAATCTAATTAAGAGAATAAATTATATCTGCAAGGATTAATTTATTGATTAATTGAATTAAATTGATTAATTAATTTAGAATTAATATTAAGGATTTTCAGAATGTTAATTGATTAAAATCTGTGATAATTCTAAAAAAAGACAACTGATTGTACTAGTATGACAATCGGTATGAGAATTGATAGTCATACCGAATGTCTTGCTAATTCAGTTGATTGTATTGATAGAATTTTCAATTAGATTAAAATCAATTATGTATTCAGAAAAACAATTTCAATTGTACTACTATGACAATCGGTATGACAATCAATAGTCATACCGAAAGTCTTGCTAGTTCATTTTAATTGTCTTCCTAGCTCTAATAGATTGTCTCACCGATAGTCCTTCAAGCTAAAATAGATTGTCACACCAGTTCAACAACTTCGGCTGTGATTGTTTAAAAGAAAGCAGAAGACAATATCAACACATAACTCAGCAAAAACAGAGCAGCACATACAGAACAAGAAAACACAGCAGAAAACAAAAGAAAATATTTCATCATTCATCTGCTTATTCAAGATCAAATATTCTAGTTTGTTTATGTTAAATCCAAACCACTAGAATTACTTATCTTGTTCTTGTATATCAATCTAGCGGATTAAAATCCCTAGAACTTAATCTCAAATCGCTTTTAGCATTTGATCTTTTAATTACAAAAATAGAAAAAGTTCATGTCGAATTTATTCTAAATTTGTAATAATTGATTTGAGATTAATCCCTTGTAATCGATACCGTAGTTGTAACACCTTTCAAGTTTAATAAAAGTTTTATTTAACTTGAATTTTGTTTCACAATTTTATTCCGCATTTTATTCGACGAAACGGTATTGTTTGCATTCAACCCCCCCTTCTACAAACAAATTGGGACCTAACAATACCTGATGTTTATCTGAGTTTCATTATGTTGTGTTTTCTTACATGCTTTTTCATGTTCATTCATGCAAACTAACTCGACTTATAAGAATTCATTCCTTTCTTTAAGCCTCTTATTATTAGTAATCAGATTATCACATTCAATAGCCTTGCACTTAAAAATAACATGCAAAGAGTACAAAAAAGTTTTCATTTCAGACACATTATTAATATCAACGGGAAATATAAATTAAGGTACCTTATCAGATCCTGAGGCATTCTCTTCATGAGCTTCCATGACTGCATAACATTCATCATCATTGTCAATTACTGATGAATCCATCCAGTCTTTGTTGGAGTTTGTTGTGACCAAAGCTTTTCCAGTTTTCTTGGGGCACTCACTTGCAGATGTCCCCTTTCATTACAGTTGTAATATGTCACCTTGGTCTTGTCAAACTTCATTTCCTTGTTGTTCTGACTATCACTGCTTCTGAACCTGTCTTTGCCTTGACTACAGAACCTTCTATTGAAACCACATTTCCTCTGTGGTTTTCCAAACCTCATCATTCTGAATCCTTTCACTATCATTGTAGCCATCTCAACCACTTGAGGATCATTCATATCGATTTCAGAATCCTCATCAGTATCTGTGTCAGGATCTGATGTATCATCGATATCTGATTTGTCCACAATTTTCCTTCTCCTTGACCTCTCACTTATCTTTTTCTTGCCTTTGTGAGTCTCAGCATTAAGAGCCATAACCTTCATTTTCTGACCATTTCTATTCTTTCTTTATTGGATCTCCAAGTTATGATTCTTCAGCATCCCATACACTTCATCCAGTGTTAGAGAATCAAGATCATATTGATGCCTGATTATTGAAGCCTATGTATCCCAATCTTCTGGAAAAGCTCTCAAAAATTTAGTGTTTGAGTCTTCCCTTTCATATTCTTTTCCAACCAATGATAGATCATTCAACAGTGTCAAAAACCTATCATATATGTCAGTAATCGACTCATCAGATTTGGCATCAAATTACTCATATTCTTGCACAAGAATAGCTATTTTGTTCTTCTGTATTGTCATCGTACCTTGACACTGTGTTTCCAAGACATCCCAGATTTCCTTTGCAGTCTTGCAGGCAATAACTCTATTTGACATCACATTATCCAAACTGTTGTGCAGAATATTCCGAATTTTAGTATCTTTAAGCATAGAAACTTTTCCAATGTCTGGCCACTTTAATGTTTCCTTTATTGCATAGTGTTCAGGAGCATCTGCAAACATAGCCACAGTTTTTATAGGATATGGAGAACCTGTTTTGATGATATCGACATATGCATCATCAATAGCTTCAAGGAACAACAGCATCTTTACTCTCTATGTGGAGTAATCAGCTTTCTTCAGGATGGGATTTTTCATGCTTTCATACTTACTTCCATACATCTTGACCTTTGCAAATTAACAGTTAATTTGACCACTCTGATACCACTTGTTTCCCAGTAAAGTAATTGTTTAAGGGGGGTTGGATACAATTACTTAACAAATCGATGTTTATGAAAGTAAAGTAAGAACAGATGAATCAAATAACAGTTTATACTGATCTTTAATAAATTATTACAAAATTCTCTTAAGAACAATATTCTTAGGAGCTGCTAGGTTACATGAATACTCCAGTTATGCTCTATAACCATATATTGTGATAACCTATTCTGTGTTTATATACTACACAGCTACAAATAAGTTCTCTATCAATTACAATATATGTTACAATATAACTCTAATACTTTGCATATTTAAATCAACTACGATCCTATAAATCAATACCTTCTGATTTATCTCGCAGTCATGACTTATCATCCAAGTCATTCTTCAATGGATAGATTTGATCAACGGATAAGTGTTTTAGCTTCAACGGATAATCATTCATATATATCAACGGATGACTAATCAATTGTCAACGAATGATATTGCAGCTTTTAACGCATAATCATATTACAGCAGTTGATAATATCCTGATTATTACATAAATCCTGATATTCGACTTCGTCAATTCTCAATACAATCTTCAAGGAGTTATATCCCTATTTGGATTCCACTTATCATCTGTTTTACCCATATTAATTAATTATGAAATTAATTAATATTCAGGATTTTGGGCCCTAAAATGGGCTTTATTGTCAGCCCAATCCGGGCATAGTTAAAGTGATATTAATTACGCAACCAGGGTTTATTTTACTCCCTATCAATCACCATATAAAAACCAAGGACATATATTCGAATAAAATCATAATGTAAGGAACATAATCAGATCGAAGCATCACATGTATTCAAGTAAATAATAAAAGATGGAAATCAACACAAATAAAAATCAAGTCTAAAAAACTAAAGATAACTAGCGTATTGTCCTAACGACTTATTTCAAAACAAGTATAAAACAAAGTAGTACGAAAATAGATTACGTATGTATGCTCTCATACGGAGATCATACCAACTTTTTCAGTGTTGATGTCAGATGTAAGAATCTCCATCTTCATCTCTCGAGTATGGCTTGCAATTTCTTGTTCTATGTGTTGATGTCTTCTGATTAGGGTGATAATATATGTTGTATACTCTTCTTTTGTCTTCCTCTAACCTGACTTGTGTCATTGTCTTTGCATGAACATCATCCAATGTCTTACATGGGTATCTTGTCAACTCATCATAAAGCAGAGATTCTCTATGTAAATCCTTTCTGAAGGCTTCAATAGCTGTTTGAACTTCACAATTCAGAATAGCCACCTTCTCCTTGTTGAATCGCGTAAGGTATTCCCTTAATGGCTTGTTTCGTCCTTGAACGATTTGCTATAGATCACTTGACATCTTCCCGAACCGTCTGCTACTTGCAAATTGTAGGTTAAAGACATTCACCAGATCATCAAAAGAGTTTATGCCCCCGTTGGGCAACCTCACGAACCGCTATAATGTTGGACCCACCAGCGTTGAACCAAAACCTTTACACATGCATGGTTCTCTTAATTCTATTGACATAGGCACAATAAACATATTTTGCTTATATTGTGCAATGTGCTCTTGAGGGTCCGTAGGTAGTACCATCATATATCTTCTTGTGTGGGACATTAAATCATTTTGGAATTTACATAATAGTTATGTCGTATGAGAATTGAAAATCAACAAAACTCGTTGGTGAAGCTTTCTCCAGGGGCTTTCGGACTACAGGAATACGTTGGATAATTTCTTTCATATCTTGTAACTCCTTCTTGAGAGACCTGGGTTCATGTTCGTGCGATCTTGATCTTCTGTGCATTGATTATTTCCTATCATGATCCACATCACGTTCTTCTTCAGTATCCTCATCATCATGAGGTTGTTCAACATCAGTCTTCTCGTTCGTAACCTTCCCGTTATAGTCAATCAAAATCACGACATCATCATTCACATGTTACTTCGGCTCCATCCATTTCCAAACGCCTGACCACACTCTTCACCGTGCGTCGAGAATTAGTTTTGTTGTTTAACTCAATCGTTTTCTGCTCCTTTTTTAAATTTTCATTCTCAGATTTTAGTATATCCATTTTCGATTGTAGTTTTTTTAAAGATGCAATTAAATCTTTATTCACACCCATGTTATCATCTTGACGTGAAGCCTCTCCGTGTTGATTATTTCCAGCCATTATATTAAATCGTAAAGACTCTTAGCTAATTTCCCACAAATGGCGCCAATTTTTTTATCTAAATTTACGGGTTAAAAGCTAAGTCTATACGATTTAATGTTTAAGTGATTAAGATGAAATGTAAAAAACAAGAACAATAAACAAAATCGGCACAAGCAAATGGTGATACGAAAACCCCCCGTGAAAAGGTAAAAACCGCGGGTGGGACGATACCCTATGAAAATGATTTCACTATAATGAGATGAAGATAATTACAAGTGATTACAATTAATGAAATAATAAGAAAATATGGCGGAAAATATCTTCTTCGAGCTAGTAGTTTGGACGGGTGTAATTTGGACGAGTGCGGAAAGAATTCTGAATATAGAAGAAGTGTATATTGATCATCAGTTGGCCCCCTTTTCTCTTCACTTTGGCATGTAATTATAGCCGAGTTTAGTCGATTTATTTTCGGTTGCTATTCTTCAGTTAACGGCCTTAAGAACGTGGCTGATTTGTAGGAGGGAGTTAGGGGTCATTTGTTAAATCTGAATCATTTTTTCTGGACGATTAAAATTTTGAACGATTGATAATCTGAATGTGGGACTGTTAATCTTGTTTGGTAAATAAATATCAAAATTTCTGAACGATAATATTTGTTGATCATATCCTTACGTATATGTAAAAATTAATTTGTATTTTAATCTTAAAAATCAAATAACAATTTACACGTATTTTGAAAATTTAATAATAAAAAACATACATATATTTTGAATAAATATTATCCATTTAAAGAGTAAACAATATTTTCAGTCGTAAACATGAAAAATATATAATTGTAAGTTTAATTTAAAAATTATTAAACAAATTTTAGACAAATGTATTCATATTTAAAATCCACATAATTATTTGAATATAAACATATTTAAAAACTAAAAATATAAGTATAAATGTTAAATAAAATTAATATATGGCATGGAATTTTAATTTTATACTTTTTTTAAGAAAATTACGTATGTATTATAAATAAATATATTATATTTTTGCATTATGGGCATTATGGTCTTGTGACTTGATATCACTTGATAAAACTTACTATATTCTAATGTTACATAAACCATCCGGCTATATTTTTTTGAATGAGTTATCGAGCTAAATTCTTGGCTCATCGAGCTAACAAAAATTTTTATTAAACAATCTGAACAGGTGATTAATTAACATATTATCTTTGTTCAAGTCTTCTTACATGCTTTTAACCTCCTTAGCAGCTTCCCGGGTTTCTCTTTCTTAGCCTTTATCTTGCTAAACGTTGCTACAAATTAGGAGATAAGATCAACCACTACTCCTATTTTTCAGGGTTGTTATAGACTTGTTCATGCTGTTGTGTTGTTCCCGTCTGTATGCAACCTCTTTGCGTCTGCTGCTAGTCTTCTCGTCCAATATTATGTCGTCAAGTCTTCGTGTATTCACGTCATGACAGCTAAAATTCTAGTCACAACACATGAATTTTTTGCTCGTTTTTCTTTTACGTGTAATTAATTTATTAACTAAAAGTCATACTACATCTGCAAAATAATTAAAATCGAAAAAAATTGTGATAAAATAAAATTAAAAAAAAAATTAACATAATATACCAAACACCGCCTTGCATTTGTACAAGAACTATTCTACAAATTGGTTTACTTGAGATAAGTATTCCGGTGAAAATTTGAAAATCGGAACTAATTCAGATTTAATCGAGTACTCAAACATTTAAAAACAAGTACTCACTAATTACTCATTAAAGATAAGTTTATAACCTAACAAACTATCACTGTCCCCTCTTATTTTTTTCAACACATTTTTATTTATTTTACTTAATGAAATTTTAACTTTAATTTAATTTTGAATAAAAAATTGTAAAGTTTTTCTAATTAATTAATATAGAATTTAAAAAGTTATAGGGTTTTTGCGTTGGGGGACGGTCAAAGAGCAATAAAACAAGGTAATTTGCATATAAACTAGGCGGAAGGTGGGAAGAGCCGAGCAAGAAAAATACAAGAATATGCGAAAATAAAAGCCGAGGCCAGTAAAGTTTTGGTGATTTTAGAGAATGGGTTCTGCCATTAACAAAAAACTGAAAATCAGAACACATGCAGCAGAAGACATAATTAGCATGTTAGCAGATGAACTCATTCATCAAATTCTCTCGTACTTGGGTACTCGATTTGCTGTTCGAACAAGTATTCTCTCCAAACGATGGAAGTTTGTCTGGACTACTCTGCCGTTTTTACGTTTTGATGAGTACCATATAAATTTTAATAATTTTCTTAATTATGTATTCTCTAGACGAAACCATAACTCCAACATTCTAAAATTGAAGATCTGTTATTTTGGTCAGGAATTTTCAAGTTTACGACAATATGTGAATTATGCAATCTCACACGGTGTTCAGGACCTAAGACTTCAATCATTTTCGCATGATTCTGAAGCATTCAATTTTCCCTCTAATTCGTTAGAAAACCTCTGTTTGAGAAGTGTTTACAGTCCTATGAAACTACATTGTTGGGATTTACCTGCTTTAACAAATCTCCGTCTTAGCAGCGTCAATTTGCCAAATTCTTTCAGTTTGCCTGCTTTAACAAATATGCATCTTGATTATATTAGTTTACCAAATTTTTTCTGTTTTCCTGTTTTGAAAACTCTCCATCTCGTAAATTGCACATTGCCTGAAACAGTATGGGATCTTCCGGCAGTAGTAAGCCTAGTGTTGGATGAAGTTGATGTACCTAAGAATATGATGACTGAGTTCTTTTCTGCACTTTTCAGTTTACAGAAACTCACATTGTTGTTCAAGTGCATAGCTATGCAGGATTGTGTAATATCTTGCCCTCAATTGGTGTACTTGGAAGTCAAGGCCACAATCATTACTTATGGCAGTTTAGAACTTGTTGACATTGTGATTTTGGCAAAATTGCTGGTATCTTTTCAATCTCATGCCGACTTTCTAAGTTGGAAAATGTACATATTGAATTATATCGTTGTTTCTTTCCCACGATTGATGTTATGGAATGGGGAACGGTGCAAAAATTCTATTGTGCGCTTCCGTCTATGTTTCAAGGACTGAGTAGTGCCAAGATTCTTACACTTGACGGGGATACCATTGAGGTAACTTCATGTTTTCTTGTTTAATTTATTTTTTTGGCTAAGTAGCAAGAATAGAATTAGTTTCTGGGCACTCCTCTATCATCATTAATTTAATAGTTTATTGGTAAGTGGTAATCCATTATAAAACTTGCCAGTATGCAATCCATTTAAGCTTTCATGGGGGATTCTATCTCTACAAGTGTTTAGTGAATCAGGTTATAGTACTTTTTCCACGCTCTTGGTTTGGTCAGTCCTGTTTCAAGTTCTGAACTTTTAAGCCTTAACCATCCCATGCGAAAGGTAATTATCAGGATGAACTTCATGAGGTAACAATTGTGGTGCTTCTTGCTTATTTGAACATTGTTAGTAGACACGTTGTTATCCAAGTACGATTTTCCTTTTTAATAAGCTAGCATGTCAATCCTCTTTAGCTTATCCTGTACATGATCTTGATACATGCAACATCTATACTTCATAACTTGAGTTAAATTTATAGAGCTTCTTTTTTTTATCATTTTCTTCGGCACTTTCTGCTGTCTACCACCTTCTCGAATTCTCACCTTCTCCATTCTCTAACTTAAAGTATGTGAAGTTACCACGTGAATTTAAGGATTCAAATCTTTCTGGTACCATCAAAAGCTACTTACTCGGTGGCTCTTCGAATGCCACCATCGTCACAACATTGCAACAGGTATAATAAGAGATACTTTTATTTTTTTTAATAACGTCTTCCATTTTCTGCGTCGTTATGTTAAGTCAATATAGTATTCCAGTTTTTCTAAAAATAATTTATAAATTATTAATATATTATAAATTCCTTATGAGATGTATGTACCCCTGCTTTTGTTTTCCCATAAACATGATCCTGTAAATAGTTGTCTAGTATGGACACTGATAATATTATATATAATTTCATGCATCTGATTCATTAGTCTCTATTATACACAAACTTTTTCCATTAATTGTTTTCAGCCCAATGCTCCACAAGCACCGGTACCCAATCCTCCACAAGCAGGCGGTGCTCGGGAAAGTTCTGGATTGAATAAAGATTATGGATTGTGGCAGGGGAATGAAGTTAAGTCTGAGTTTGTTGGCCTACTTGATCTTATTATGAAGAAGTACCCAGAAACCTTTGAGCACTTCACCATAAAAAACAACAAGTTATGTACCATCAAGTTGAATATGTTATGCACATTAGTAATTGGCTTTACCACGACTACCATGACTGATATCGATACTGAGATGATTACTGAGTGCAGGAAACTAATTAACGATTTGCAAAGATCTTTTAATTTAAATTGGCTTGTGAGCCGTTTGAAACATATTGAACAGCTCCAGTTTTCACAACACGAGGTCCATGCAATTGATACTTGTAGTGACGGTGCCAAATATAAACTGCAAGTTTTGCGCACTCTCAGATCTGAGAAGATAAAAAAGATGAAAGCAGCTTTCGGAACTATAGAAGATTTTCTATTTTCTGGACCGTAATTGGTTGGTAACGGTAGAGTACTTGTTTACATTCTAATTGATACTCTGATATAATGATGAAAAGCTGATGTACAAATGGTTATATCTGATCACGCAGGAGAGGAGACGATCAATGACCTGCGTATCTTAGGCTTCCTACATGCAACTGGAGATGTGTGAATTACAAGACTTTTATCCACACGTGATGAATTTTACATAGCCATGGAGGATACATGTAGAACAACATAATTACCTGTGCGATTATTTGTGGTAGAATTAAACTCCATGAATCTTATTTATAAATTATGTGCCTACTCAAAGTCTTTAGTTTTTCTTGTTGATGATACAATATGGTAATTTCTTTGATGTTGTTTGAATTAAGGGAGAACCATGTATTTTGGGAGGACCTGATCTCCCTGCTCCTTGATGTTAATTCTATCATTCTGCAGGCGAAACTAGAATAATGGTGTGCGAGAGTTTTTTTTTTTGCCAAGAAGGAAATTTTGCATTAAAACTTCAAATCATTACAAATTGCTTGGTAGAGTTATGGGAATACATTCCCCTGTACCATTGACGATCTTAATCATTCCATCCCCTGGTCGCACCCACTGCTCTAAACCGTCCTCTTGAGTCATGAACCCAAGTGAATTACTAAACGACTTATTCTGAGCAGTTTTCCATTGATTAAGATAGAGTTTTGCCGACTTACATACCTCTGAAAACTCTGAGCCATATTGTTTTCAAACGATCGCATTCCTATTCTTCCGGATTGCCAAGCACACCATGACCATCTCTTCTATAGCCTTCTTCTCCAGACTCTGCACTGTATTAGCAAACCACTGTTTGAAACAATTATACGTGTTGCAATTTGTATTAACATTTAGTGAGTCCCAGCACAATTTGAAAAAAGAAGAGCTGACTTGAGAGTGAAGTGCCGTTTCTGTTTCCATATTGCAGACTGGGCACATTATTAGCACTGGGACTCGCTTAATCAGGAGTTGATCTTTTGTTGGCAGCACGTTTGTAATCGCTCTCCATATGAAGTGTTTTACTTTGAGTGGAATTTGTAGATTCCACACTTGTTTCCAATTGAAATTATCTTCAACTCTATTTGTGCATGTGTAGTCCCGAATTGCTATATAAGCCGATTTTACTGAGTAGTGACCCAGCTTTTCAAATCTCCAATACCATGTGTCCGCAACTGCATTGTTCAGAGGAATGGACAAAATCAGATTTACGTCCCTTTCAACAAAAATATCCCTCACCAAGTCGGTATGCCAACTATTACTTTCCGAGTTCATTAAGACATTTACTGTGTTATGATTCAAGGCTTCATGAACTGTATGGACATATGGATCTTTGTCAGGAAGCCAGGGGTCGTTTAAAATGTTAATCGTGCTGCCTGTTCCCACTCGACGTGCTGCACCTTGTTTTAATAAGACTTGAGCTTCCATTATCGACCTCCAAATGTAGCTGGGGTTGCCTCCAGTTTTTGCAGTCAGAAATGAACCCTCTGGATAATATCTTGCCTCGTAAATCTTGCTCACTAGACTATCCGTGTTTGTTTGAAGTCTCCAGCCCTGCTTTCTTAGGAGTGCGATGTTAAAACTCTGTAATTTTCTGGACCCAACACCACCAGCAGATTTTCTCACACATTGAGTCCTGTTATGGATAAAAAACTAATATATATATATATATAATTGCTGTATTTAGTACTAAGGAACGTGAGCTTCAAGGCTCGATTTGACTGCTCTTGTGTTTCGTGACTCAATCTGCCTTAACAAGATGCCTACGTACCTTGCTGATTGCCAAGGATCAAGTCAAAAAACGTAGTTCTGATTTGTGGGGTGAGGCCCCTTATATAGATGTGGGAGTCCTTGAGTTGGACTTGGTATAGGAGACTTGGTGGACAAGTCTCTGAATTAGGATAGACTTAGGAGTCCTAGGAAGTAGGAAGCTGATTCCTTATCCTTTTAGGTCCCCTTGAGGCTAATCTATAAGGATTTATATCCTTATCGGGACTCGTCTCAATAGCTGATTTTTCCCTTATTAATTAATTACGAAATTAATTAATAATCAGGGCTTTTGGGCCTTTTTTATTCCACCAGGCCTGATCTGGTCCATCAGGCTTAACCTTTCTGGTCTGAATATCATACATTTTATTATTGGGCCTAGCAGCCCATTAATTATAAAATCAGGACTTATTTATCCCTATCATTTGCCCCCCAACTTTTGGGAAACATTGATTAGGTTTCGCAGAAGTTAAATCTATTCGTTCCCTTATAGGGTTTCGTTTTGCGTAAAGTGTGGAGCGACCTACACATTTACAATGAATCTTCCTTTTATTCAGAAATTATCTAATTTCCAGGAATTTTTCCCTAATTTCCTAGGATTTTCCCTAATTTTCTGGGATTTTTCCCTAATTTTCTGGGATTTATCCTTAATTTCTGGATTTTTCCCTTAATTTTCTGGGATTTATCCTTTAATTTCTGGATTTATTCCTTATTTCTGAAAATATTAACATTTTTCAGAAAATATTTAAGGAATTTTTCCTATTTTCCTGGATTTTTTCCCTAATTTCTGGGATTTATCCTTTAATTTTCTGGATTTATTCCTTATTTCTGAAAATATTAACATTTTTCAGAAAATATTTAAGGAATTTCCTTATTTTTCTTATTTTTCTTTTTTTTTTTATAAAAATTTCGACCAGGAATCCCATTCGACCAGGATCCTGGTCGAATTATCCTTCATTCAGCCCTGGTCGACGGTATTTCGAGGAGGATGGGTTCGAGCAAGAATCCTGGTCGAATTTCGGCAGGATTTTTTCCTATATATATTTTTTATTTTTATTTTTATTTTTATTTTTTGATTTTCGAGTAGGAAATTTTAATTTCGGTCAGGAGCCCTAGTTTTGACCGAATTAACTTCCCTTAGTTGCCTAGGTCGACAGAAATTCGGGAAGGATCCACTCGATCAGGATCTTCTCTTGATGTTTAGTCGAATGAGTCTTAATTCAGGTCGAATTAAGCTTATTTTTCAGCCCTGATCGACAAGATTTCGACCTTAGGAGCTTCGATCAGGATTCCTTCGTGTTTCCTGGTCGAATTGGTCTTGAATTAATTTCTTGCATATATTTCTATAATTTGGATTTGGGCCCTTAAACCTGGGCTGTATTCTTTTGGGCCATCCCCTTTTTTGGTTTATAACTTGGGCCCATTTCAACTGGGTTTTGTATTTTTAACTAATTGGGCCCTTTTTCTGGGATGGTTTATTGGGCTGAACTTGGGGCCCGCTATTTTTATTAATCCTGGGCCTGAAGACTTGGCTTTTCTTAAAAATCATTTGGGCCTCAAATAGGGCTTTTTGTATTTGGGCCTTGGTACTGGGCCTTGGGTTTTTCAAGATTTTTCTAGAATTGGGCCTCATTTCTGAGCCCAAATTCCAAACTCTTCTAAGGTTATTCTGGATTCTTCCAGAATCTTCAAAAAAATTCAAGTTTTTCTCTTAATTTTTCCAGGAATTTTCTGGATAATTCCAGAACCTTCTTATTTTTGGGCTCAAATGGGCTTTTTTGAGGCCCAAATCCCCTTCTTCTTGGCTATAAAAAGGTGGGATGAGAGTGTGTTTCCTCACACCTCTCATTTCACTTCTCCACTCATCCTACAAATTTCTCCCTCTTCTCTTCCTTTAGTTTTTTTTTGGCCACTCCTCCCTTCAAGACTTTCAGGTTTTCTAGGCTTTACTAATGGCTGACAAGAATTCCGAGAGAGCGGCGAAGATTGCCTCGGCTTCAAAACGAGGTAAGGATATCGAGATCCATTCTTCGTACATGTCTTTAATCGATATGATTAACACTAAGGGGGATGAATATCCCTCTACTGCACATCTCAATTCTTTTAATCATTGTAACACTTGGCACAACATTGATTTCAATAAACTAAATGCTCGTTATAACGTCCTTCCTCCTTTTAGATTAGTTCCAGTCTCTGGTGGTGACCGTACTTGCCACTGGAGACCCGACACTCTCTTCATTTACACAGATGCCCTTAATGCTGGGCTTAGGTTTCCTTTCCATCCTTTTATTCCTCATCTTTTGGCTGATTTACAAATCAACCCGTGTCAGCTTCCTCCAAACGCCTGGAGGAATATTCTATGTTTTATGGTTTGTTGTCTTAGGGAGGGCTTTCCTCTTTCTGTAGCCGTTTTTAGGAAGGTCTTTCAGTGTTATAATAGTTCTTCCAATATCTGTGGCTGGGTCTATGTCAAGCAAAGGCCCAAAAGCAAACATATCTTTAACAGCGCCTCTATTCCTGATAATAATCAAAATTGGAGGAATAGTTTCGTTGGGTTACGTTAGGAGAATGGTGACTGGGGCACACTTTTTCGATCTTCCTTCGGGAAGGTCGGTGATGGTAGCCTCAAATCCATTCACCTAACTCTTGAAGAAACTATTATCTATAATGGGCTTACTCAGGATGATGGCACTACCACCAGCTGGACTCTCTTAGAGGAGTTTTCCCTGATTCATGTGGGACTATCCTCTGTTTCTCAACAGGGTATTTTTCTTCCCTTCTCAACTTTATTTCATTTCATGCATTATTAACATCACTCATTTTGTCTTTTGCTTTGTTTCGCAGCTGCCAAGGAGATTAACGAGGACAATGTTCCTCTGGTTGAAGAGACTGCTAGGATGAAGAAAGCTCGGCCCGCAGGCCTTGACACCCGGGGAAAGGCGACAGAGCCTATCTTCTTGAGAAAGCAAAAAGAGCCTATGGGGGAGGCTTCAACTGAAGGAGTTGGGGGCCATAGTGCTCCTATCACTGCTGCTGCCCCTACTGCTACTGCCACAGGCGCCTTCCAGCCTCTCTGGGGATTCCGCCGAGGGGACACCGTGGTTGGTTCCCCGAAACATGCTTGGGATTGGTCCTACCATAGCGTGACTCCAAAGGACTTTACTGATGTGGTGGCCACCCCTGACCTTGAGAGGATTAAGCTCATGGGAGCCCAATCTCTGGCTTCGGTATGCCTTCTCTCTTTTGAACTTATCTTTCATTCTTGTAGCATTTTCTTGCCTTATACTTCGTTGATTGCTTTGTTTCAGTCTAACGCCTATTTTCAAGGCGCCGTGAGGCAAGCCGAGTCATGGAAGCGGGCTTCTGATAAGGCCGATAATGCCCTCAGGAGGCAACAGAAGAAGTATGATACCCTGGAGAAGAAGCTCAAGCGCAAGGAGGAAGAACTCGGAGAGTCTAACGCCGAGCTTGTGGTGCTTCGGGCGGAGAAGGATAAAGCTATAGACAACTATCTGGACTCGGAGGAGTTTGCCCAATCCATGAGGATTAGGGATGATTCAGTCTTTCCCGGGTTTTTTAGGACTGGTTGGGACACGACCCTTGGGACCGTGAACGAGGCTTGTCCTGATATTAACCCGGCGGACTATATCTGCCCTGATGACGAGGCTTTGCTACAGAGGTTTCGTACCCGAGTAGTTGTCTCGGACCATGTTCCTCAGGATCCACTCCTTCCTCCTCCCGAGTCTTCTTCCAGACCTGCTGAGGACGACAGCTCTTCCTCCTCCTCCGAGACGACAGAGACATCCAGCGAGAGTGGAGAGGACGATGATATGGATGCCGAGGGTACCTCAGCTCCTTAGAGCTTTTTCAGCCCTGCGTGGCTTGTTTTTTTTTATCCTATTTTCGAGACTTTATTTATCGAACTTTTGTAATATCTATCAGATCTATTTCATTTATCACCTTCTATGCTTGCATCCATGCATTTGATTTTTATTTGTTAGGCCACAAACATACTTTGAAGAACTCATGAATTTCGTAAAATTGTCTGGGATTCGTCCCTTACACAAGTAATAATAAACTTCGTAATAAAACTAAAACATATAAATCCTAAGCAAGCAAAGCTTCAAGGTGCTTTTCAACCTACTCACCATCCTGACGAGTGAGAATCATATCCGGCTGCCCTACACATAGTAAACCTTCAGGTTTTGTGCATGCCAAGTTCTCGGGACTTCAAAACCATCCATAGTCTCTAGCTTGTAGGTTCCTCTACCTTGAACACTCTTGACTCTATACGGCCCTTCCCAATTCGGGGCAAGCTTCCCTTTTTGTCCTACACCAGATGCTTCTATCTTCCTCAAGACTAGATCGCCTTGTTTAAAAAACCTTTCTTTAACCCTTAGGTTGTAGTAGAATGAAGCCTTTTTCTGATATTCTACTATCTTTGCATGTGCCTTATCTCGCACTTCATCGATCAGATCCAGGGCTAACCTCTGCCCTTCCTCATTTTCTTCTGCGTTGAAAGCCTAAATCCTTGGAGAGGAATGTGATATCTCTACTGGAACTACTGCTTCTGCCCCATATGCTAACATGAAGGGAGTTGCTCCTGTCGTGACTCTACAGGTAGTCCTATAGGCCCATAATATGGGAAGTATCTCATCCACCCAATTATTTCTTGACTTCTCGATCCTTTTCTTTAATCCATCCAGGATTATTCGATTTGCTACTTCTGTTTGCCCATTAGCTTGTGGGTGAGCCACAGAGGTGAACCGTAACTCAATTTCATTTTCTTCACAATACTTCTTGAATTCCTCGTTGTTGAATTGTGTTCCATTGTCAGTGACGAGGATACGGGGAATTCCATATCGGCACATAATATTTTCCCACAGGAATTGTGCAACCTGCTTAGTTGTGATTTTGGCCAAGGGTTTGGCTTCAATCCACTTGGTGAAATAATCAATGGCTACAATTAGAAACTTCCTTTGTGCCGTGGCCATAGGGAAAGGCCCTAGAATGTCCATCCCCCACATAGCAAAGGGAATAGGCGAGTTGATAGAGGTCAGCATCTCGGGGGGTTGTCTAACAACTGGTGCATGCTTCTGACAGCGATCACACTTCTTTACATATTCTTTGGCATCAGCCATCATTTCTGGCCAATAGAAGCCTAAACGGGTTATCTTATGAGCTAAGGCCCTGCCCCCCAAGTGTTGTCCACAAATACCTTCATGCACTTCCTCAAGAGCCAAGCGTGCCTCATCGGGCCTGAGACACCTCAAGTAAGGAACCACGAAATATCTTTTATACAGAATCCCATCTATCAAAGAGTACCTTAGTGCTCGAACAGTTAACTTTCGTGCTTCAGTTGCATCACTTGGCAACCAACCGGTCTGAATGTGAGCCTTGATGGAATCAATCCATGACGTCCCCAAGCCTATGGGAGCCACAAGCTTAACATCTATGCTCCGTGTCTTCAAAACACGGAAGTACACACTTCCTGAACTTTCTTCAATCTCAGACGAAGCGAATTTTGATAGCGCATCTGCTTTAGCATTTTCTTCCCTTGGAATGTGTTCAACATGGCATTCATTAAATTGGGTCATCACAACCCTTACTAGGCGAACATACTTAGCCATCGTATCATCCCTTGCCTCAAATTCTCCCTTTACCTGGGATATGATCAGCTTCGAGTCTCCACGGACCTTTAAGTTTTTGACTCTAAGTGTTCCAGCTAGACCAAGGCCAGCAATCAGGGCTTCATACTCTGCTTCATTGTTTGTGGTTGGGAAGTCTAGCTTCATAGCATACTCAATTAGGAATCCATCAGGGCTTTGCAAAACCAACCCTGCTCCACTGGAATTTATTTTTGATGCTCCATCAAAATAGAGAACCCAATATTCTTTCTCCTTGTCCCCATTGTCGACTCCCTTGTCTTGAGGTATGGTATCTTCCTGCCCCCCGACTTCTTGGTTGGGTATGGTACATTCCACTACGAAGTCAGCTAGTGCCTGGGCTTTTATGGCTGTACGTGGCTTATACTTGAGATCGAACTCTCCCAACTCTATTGCCCACTTAATCAGTCTCCCACTTGCCTTGGGACTGTGAATAATGTTTCTCAGCGGCTGATTTGTTAGCACTTCAATCTGGTGAGCTTGAAAATAAGGACGCAGCTTTCTTGAAGCCATTACCAAGGCTAAAGCGAATTTCTCAATAGTTGAATAATTCAACTCTGCACCATGCAAGATTTTGCTGACATAGTATACGGGTTTCTGGACTTTCAGTTCCTCCTTAACCAACACCGTGCTCAAGGCGCTTTCTGAAACAGCCAAGTACAAGAATAAAACTTCACTCAGAACTGGCTTGGCCAACAATGGGGCCTGGCCCATATATTTCTTTAATTCTTCAAATGCCTTCTGATTTTCCTCACTCCATACAAAGTCTTTAATGTTCTTTAGTGACTTGAAGAATGACAAGCACTTGTCTCCTGACTTGGAGATGAATCGTCCTAGCGCAGCAACCCTTCATGTGAGGTTCTGAACATCCTTGATAGTTTTTGGTGGTTCCATGTCCAGGATCGCCTTTATTTTATCGGGGTTAGCCTCAATTCCTCTTTTTGAGACCATCAATCCCAAGAATTTTCCAGATCCTACTCCGAAAGCACACTTCGTAGGATTTAACATCATCTTGTGGTACCTCAGGACCTCAAAAGCTTCCCTTAAATGGGCTATATGATCAGTCTTTACTAGACTCTTGACTAACATATCATCAACATAAACTTCCATAGTCTTACCAATAAGATCCTTAAAAATTCTATTCACCAACCTTTGATAGGTGGCTCCTGCATTCTTGAGACCAAACGCCATAACAAGATAACAATAAACACCAAAGTCAGTGATAAATGATACCTTTGGAATGTCATCCTTATGCATTTTGATCTGGTTGTATCCGCTAAATCCATCCATGAAACTAAGCATCTCATGTCCAGCAGTGGCATCAATCAAAGTATCAATTCTAGGCAGCGGAAAATAGTCTTTGGGGCATGCATCATTCAGATCAGTGAAGTCTATACACATCCTCCACTTTCTATTAGCCTTCTTCACCATTACAGGGTTTGCTAACCACTCCGGAAATTGAATCTCCTCAATGAAACCAGCCTATTAGAGCTTTTCTACTTCCTGTTTTATAGCCTCTTGTCTTTCCGGGGCAAAATTTCTTTTCTTTTGTTTCACTGTCTTCCGGCTTGGATCCACGTTTAGCTTGTGAGTAATTAACTCCGGGTCTATGCCTGGCATATCAGCTGCTGACCATGCAAACACATCACTATTTTCTTGTAAAAATTTCACTAACTTCCCTCTAAGAGGCTCCTCTAATGTGGCTCCAATGAAAGTCATCCTCTCAGGATTCTCGGGGTCTAAAGGAACCGAAACCAATTCTTCTGCTGGCCTTCCTCTATTCTCATCATTTTCTCGAACATCCATATCTTCAATAGGAAGAACCTGCCCCCCGACTCCATCTGCCCTCAAAGAGGCCACATAACAACTTCTAGCCATTTTTTGATCTCCTCTCTCTTCTCCAATCCCGTTTCGGGTGGGAAATTTCATGACTGAATGGTAGGAAGAGGGGACTGCCTTAAAGGCATGTATCCCTGTTCTCCCCATGATAGCATTATAAGTTGAACTAGCCTTTACCACCACGAAATCCAGCATCTGCATTGCTTGCCTTGGTTCCGTACCTATGGTGGTTGGCAATTTGATTATCCCTTCCACAGGACATTCTACTCCAGCAAATCCATATATCGGCATATCGGTTGGTGTCAACTGGGAGTCGTTATACCCCATTCTTAGAAAGGTGTCGTGGAGCAAGATATCCACAGAAGCACCATTATCCACAAGGACCCTCTTAACCGGGCTATTTCCTATTATCGGTGTTATGACCAGCGGGTCGTCATGGGGAAACTTCACACCCTCTAGGTCGGAATCATCAAAAGTCAATGTTACTTCTGTCCTGGCCCTCTTCGGGGCTTCTCCAACAATATGCATAACCTCTCTAGTATATGCCTTTCTGGAATTTTTGGACAATCCAGCAGCAGTTGGACCTCCAAAGATCGTGTTTATCACTGGCCCTCGAGGGCGTCGCGGTCCTCCAAAAATTGCATTTATAACCGGCCCTCTAGGTTGGGGATTCCGCCCCTGATCGTCTTGGTCTCTCCTACGATCTTCAAAGTTCTTCCTTCCATTATTATTTCTGTCCCCTCCATCTCCAGTATACTTGTTCAATCTTCCTTTTCGAATCAAAAACTCAATTTCATCTTTCAATTGCCTACACTCATCGGTGTCATGGCCAACATCTTTGTGAAACCTGCAATACTTGCCCTTATCTAGCTTGGCGGGATCAGCCTTCAAGGGCTTAGGCCAGCGAATATCTCTGTCTTTCTCAATCTCCATCAAAATCTGACTTCTGGGAGCATTCAGCTTAGCGTATTCAGTGAACTTTTGCCCAGGTCCTCCCTTCTTGGGGGTTGAATCAGGATTTTGTTCGGTTCTAGGATATTTGTCCTTAGCGATATACTCCAAATCAGTTTTTCGTTTCTTGCCTCCAGTGGGCTCATTACTTACTACGGTCTTCCTCATGCTTTCTTCAACCTTGATATACTTCCCTGCCCTCTTCCTCATGCTTTCTTCAACCTTGATATACTTCCCTGCCCTCTCTTGGAGTTGCAACATGTTTTCTGGGGGACGTTTGGCCAAGGACATCTTGAAAAACTCATCCCTAGTTCCTTGTTGCAGTGCTATCATGGCTACCTTATCATCAAGGTCTGGGACTTTTAAAGCCTCCTTTGTAAAACGATTCAGGTAATCCCTCAAGGATTCCTTAGCTCCCTGCACAAGACTCATAAGAGATGCTGAACTTTTCTCATGGACTCTTCCACTGATGAATTGCTTAATAAAAGCCTGACTTAATTCTCTGAACGATCTAATAGAATTTGGGGGTAGGCGACTGTACCATCTTTGAGCCATACCCGACAGGGTTTGAGGGAAGGCCCGACATTTTATAGCATCATTCATGGGTTGCAGCAGCAGTGCATTAGAGAATGTCCTAACATGATTAGCGGGGTCTCCCGTGCCATCATAGGCTTTGATAGTGGGCATCTTGAATTTCCTTGGATATGGGCATTCATTATCTCTTCTGTGAAGGGTGGAGTTGGATCGTCAGGATCTCCAAGGGGAAGGAGATTGCTTGGATCAGTTCTTGGGACAGCAGCCCTTCTTCTTACCGGACCATCCAGGTCTATGATAGGAGGAGGATTTCTCCCCCTAGGAGGTATGTGGGGTCTGGTGGCCTGGTGAGCCTCCAAATCACGCCTCAGCCTTTGGATTTCAGCCTCATGAGCCCTGATCCTTTCCTGCACTACTTGGGGATTCGCCCCTGGGGTGCTTTGGGGGCGTTGCCTTCCATCGGCCATTGGCTCTTTTCCAGGACGCCTCCTTCTTGGGGCCACTTCATCATCCGAAGATTCGGAGTCTCTCTCAGTGTATGGACCAGAAAATTTCCGATCCTCAGGGATAGGACCCAAACCTCGTATATAGGGGGCGACCGCCCTCGTGCTTCGCTTCGCCCAGCATATCCGCTTCCTCCAACCTCAGGGTGAAGGGGCATCCCATAAGGGGGGTTAGTAGTAACAATAGTTGAATATTCATACCCGACGGGTCGAGAATTCACAGGTATATGTATTTGTTGAACTTGAGGATTCGTACCTTGAATCGGGGGAGTTGTCCCTTGTAGCTGGGGTTGAGTTGCCCCTGTCTGGGCTTCCTCCTGAGTAGATGCATAAGTTGAATGGGGAGGAACCTCCACGGTTGATGAAATCACCTGGGTTGTCTCTGATGGTGTTCCTTCCTCTAGAGCTCCAATTGTTCTCCGTGTTCTCGCCATGGTTGTTGTTGTGCTTCCCACAGACGGCGCCAAATGTTATGGATAAAAAACTAATATATATATATATATATAATTGTTGTATTTAGTACTAAGGAACGTGAGCTTCAAGGCTCGATTTGACTGCTCTTGTGTTTCGTGACTCAATCTGCCTTAACAAGATGCCTACGTACCTTGCTGATTGCCAAGGATCAAGTCAAAAAATGTAGTTCTGATTTGTGGGGTGAGGCCCCTTATATAGATGTGGGAGTCCTTGAGTTGGACTTGGTATAGGAGACTTGGTGGACAAGCCTCTGAATTAGGATAGACTTAGGAGTCCTAGGAAGTAGGAAGCTGATTCCTTATCCTTTTAGGTCCCCTTGAGGCTAATCTATAAGGATTTATATCCTTATTGGGACTCTTCTCAATAGCTGATTTTTCCCTTATTAATTAATTACGAAATTAATTAATAATCAGGGCTTTTGGGCCTTTTTTATTCCACCAGGCCTGATCTGGTCCATCAGGCTTAACCTTTCTGGTCTGAATATCATACATTTTATTATTGGGCCTAGCAGCCCATTAATTATAAAATCAGGACTTATTTATCTCTATCAAGTCCCAACGTAGCCCCTGAATATCTTTACCCGTTGTAGACCCTTTCCACCAAAACGAATTCATAATCTTCTCCATATCTTCACATAGTTGTTGTGGAAATAAGAAAGTACTCACGGCATAATTCGGTAAAGCTTGAGCTACCATTTTCAAGAGCAATTCCTTCCCTCCCTTAGATAAGCTTTTTTTCTCCCACCCACTCTCTCTCTCTGTGTTGGAAATTCTCTTGCGAGAACTAAAATATGCTCAGGTGAGAGCACTGAGCAGGATTTCAAGTTTGTCAATCAGACGAAATTCTTCTGTTAATTCCAATTTCCAAACTATGGAAACCAGAAAAAACTAACTTTATAATTTTCTTTTTAAATTTAGTGCTATCCAAAAGAGTTTAGAAGTACCAATTCAAGGAGTTTTCAGGAATATACTTGTAATTACTTTAAAATCAAGTACAGTTTAAATAATAAATCTATGAAAGTATTTGGCTCATGATTTATATGTGCTGTTGATGTGAATCGGACGTTAAATCTAGAGGATAATGTATGAATTTGTTTAAATAAAATAAGATTCATGCCCTTGACCCCGAAACTAATGAAATTATTACTGATAAACCAAATCAATAATGAAGATTGAACTAAATATATTTTGTCTGAAAATTGTTTGGGAATTGAACCTATATTTTTTAGCGAATTTATTAAATTATCTTTTTTTAAAACCTAATTATTATAAAATAGGTATTATAATATAATAAAAGATATATTCTGCTTTACTTAATAAAATATTAACATTCAAATAAAAATTATTTAAAAAAACCATGCATCACACGGGTTTAAACTTAACATTAAAAGTTTTTTATAGTCGATCGGTATTTAGTGAAATTAATTAATTGTCCTCAATTAGTTAATTTATTATTTTGACATAATTATCTTATATGATATTATCATTAAAAATTATGAAACCCCTGAATCAAAGTTGTATATAACCGGAAGTATGAGACAGTATTTGGTTAGATATAGGTGGTGTTCGGACTAGAATAAAATAAACTAATAAAATAAATTATCGACGGTGTCAAAACAATTATAATATTGAACCGAAAAAAATTAAACTAAAAATAATTCATTGGTCAATATAATGATATCGGGCTAAAAAATATATATTACTTACTTTATTAACAACTATCATTAATACAATATTAAAATAAAATAATAAAATAACAAATATTTAAAACAACTTTAAATTGCACGGGTTTTAGGCTAGTAATGTTTAATACAGTGATGGTTTAAAATTTGTTTTCATCAAATCTTATCCAACAATTAAAGAAAAAAATTATGAATTTTACATTATTATTCTATTCAGTTTGGGATTCCTACTTCTTTTTTGTTTAAATCATTCAAAAGTTAGAATATTTTATTCAATTTAAAATATCTAATTATCGTTGATTATATAATATTCCTTTATTTTTCAGTCTAGGATTCCTTTTTAAAAAAAAAAAAAAGATAGGACATTCCATTCAATTTACAATATCTATTTATCATTGTTTATATAACATTTCTTTATTTTAATCCAACAACTATGATTAATTTGTTTAAAAACCTAGTGGTTAATTTTAAATTGTGGTACATTGACTGAACCTAACAAAAATTTGGATAAAATCCCCATTATGCATATTATATAATACTATCTTATAACCAGCGTGATGTTTTTTTTAATATTATATAATTTTTTAAAAACAATTGAATTGCAACTTTTAAGATGCATAATTTAGTTATTCACAAATTTTTTAATTATATACACATACACATATATTTGCAAAAACATCGAACAGTTAATATTAAATTGGTGATATATGAACCATAACTAATAAAAATTTGGATAAAATCCCCTTTTATGCATAATATATAACTAATTTATAGCCCTGTGCGATGTACGATTTTTTTATAATTGCTTTTGTAGTTTTTAAAGTTATATATGTCTTTATTTCTCACGTTGTTCTAGTATTATTTTTACAAGCTTTACAACTCGTGTGTTGCACGAGTCTTAATTCTTATTTTTATATTATTTAAATTTATAAAAAATTCTTTTTAGATCATTAACTTATTAGTATATATATATAAATATAATATAAATATTTGTTATTGGCATGATTCGAACCTGAATCTTTGGTAGTGTATAAATAATGATATAAATATTTGTTGTTGGTAGGGTTCGAATCTGGAAGTTTTAGTAGTGTATAAATAATAATATAAATATTTGTTGTTGGCGGGGTTCGAATTTGAGAGCTTGAGTAGTGTATATTGTTTTAGTATTTGAATCTAACGATCATTATCACTTTATTAAAAAAATCCGACGGTCATAAATGGGGATAACCAAACCAATTAAAAAAGTATACCAAATCATACCATATTCCGGGTATTATATATAGTATTGTTTTTTTATAATTTGTTGTAATATTGTTGTAACGAATGTGTTTATATTGAGAAATATACGGATGAGTAATTGAATTACAGGCTATACAATATGTAGTATAATGTCTGGTCCTATTTTATCTATTTTTTTTTATCATCATATCATATTTTGATTTTTGAATAGTAGTAGAACAATGTATTATATTTATGATTGGTTAAATCTCTAATCATATTTTATTTAAGATTGTATTAGGATACTGTATTATATTTATAATTGGTTAAATCTCTACTTATATTTTATTAGCTTAAATCCCGTGTAATGTACGGGTTCCGTTAATATTTAAATTTTATTTATTCAAACATATAATAGTTTTATTATATTTATATAAATATATAATAATTATAGATTTATAATATAAAATAATAAAAGGATTGGAAGACACCGTTATCGTAGTTTAGTAGGATATGTTTTGGTTATATTTTAACGGGATAAGGAGACTAATTCTAGTAGTTTAATAATTTTAATAGGAGTATTTTAGTAAGTGTCTAACACTATTTTTTTTTATTTTTAATAACGAAAATAGAGGGATAACCGTTGAATCTCATTCCGGTTATTATAGTATTGTATAAATATATCGATTTAGAATTGTATTAAGACATTATATCATATTTATGATTGATTAAACTTTTGATCATATACTATTTAATAATGTATTAGTACATATATAACAATTGGTATTTGAATAGTATTAGAATAAAATAATCATTTTCTGTTTATAATTTTATTAGAACATATTTATTCTAATATGATATAATCTTAACCCTCTATTTTTAATTATATTTAAACAACGTTTACATTGTTTTGACGGTAAATGACCAAAATTTTGGATAAAAAATATTTTGTTATCTATAAAGGATAAGGATATAATTACAATTAGAATTTTAATATATCATTGAAATACTTTGAATCTACACCATTTTACGATTAATATTATATCTAATTCCCTTCAATTTGACTTGAAATATTTAATAGTTATGAATTAAATTATAAATAATGAAACTTACAATGATAAATTAAACCCATCATCTCCATGTGATTTTTTCATTTTATTCACGTTCACCTAAATTTACGTAAGCAATTTTCATTTTTGAATTAAACAAAAAGTTGACATATTATTATCATCTTGAAGCATTATTCTCACTACAAAAAAAGGGCTAAATACAACCGGTTTTTGGACCGGTTGTATTCGCTCGAGTAATATGACCGATTATATACGACCGAAAACGGTTGAATTTATTTTTCACCTAAAATTTGAAAATCCCGCCCAAAAATTTGAATTTTTGAAAAAAAAATTGAAATGTCTGCCTAAAATGTAAATTCGACCTTATATGGTTATTAACATTGTTCTAAATTTAACCTAAAATTCGACCGTATAGCAAATCAAATACATTTATTTTTTTCTAGAAAACTTATCTTATCACTAAAATATATAGATCTTGACATATGTAAGGTTGGATCATTCACAAAAGTTTTGAAAGAATCGAAATATCTGAGACTAAACACTAGTAAGAAGTACTGGTCGAACTACTTTAGTGTTAAAATTTAAATATTCAAATTACTTACATTTTTTCGTAAACATTTTTTTTTGACAATTTTCATATCTGTATGGTTGGATTAAAATTTAAAATAAATACAAAATAAATTGAAACTCAAACTATAATTATTAATTGGACGATAAATATCTAACTGCCATAATAATCTTTTTTACAAGAACTAAAATATAAATTTCGTGAAAATTTTATTCTATATTTTTTCCCAGAAATTTTCCGCCATTTTTAAAAATAATTTGACCAAAATCGTTTGAATTTAGTACAAAATTTCTTTGAGGGAAAATTCCCTCTATTTTTTGGCAATGCTAAATTCGACCGAATACGGTTGAATTTAGGAGCACGGCTAAACTTAACTGTATAAGGTTGTATATAAATACGGTTGTATTTATTCGGTTGTAATTAGTACTAAATTCAACCGCGTAAATACGACTGTATATAAATACGACTGCATGCGGTTGTATTTAGCCGCGTCCTTAATTTCAACCAAAAACGATTGAATTTGATGTTGGTTGTATTTGTGCGGTTGTATTTAGCCTTGAAACACGTTCAAAAAATTGATATAGTTAAACAAAATTTACAAAAATCTTATATAGATTCGACCCTTTAAATGCTTTCCATAATGTACGTAAAAAATACAAATATTGTAACGCAGAAATATATAAATATCCAAAATATTCGTATGCACTTATCTTTTTGCCGCTAGTTTCTTCTTCTCTCTCCGTTTTCATCTCCCTACACTTAATTTGGTCCCAATTTCCATTTTCTCTTTTCCACCATTTCAACCCGATCGATCTCCCAATTTCATCAAAATTTTCTTGCATTAATTCTAAGATGACTTATTTTATTCGTATTCATAATTAAATTATATATATACACATGTTGTTGTGCATGCACTAAATTATTAAATCTGAAATGGATTTGAGGAAGAACATGAATGCAGTGTTTTTGTTACTGGGAATCGTGATTGTTGTGGAATTAGGGTTGGTGTCAGGTAATGTGTTTAAGGTGCAACATAAGTATGGTGCACGTGCCGAAAGATCTTTACGTGCTTTGAGAGCTCATGATTCTAAGCGACATGGTCGAATGCTTGCTGCTCTTGATTTTCCAATTGGTGGCAAAGGCCGTGCCGGTGATACATCGTTTGTTCCCAACTCTTCTCTCTCTCTCTCTCCCTCCCTCCCTCCCTCCCTCCCTCTCTCTCTCTCTCCCTCTCTCTCCCCCCCCCCCCCTCCCCTCCCCCCCCCCCCCTCCCCCCTCTCTCTCTCCCCCTTCCTGTCTCTCTCGGTCTCTCTCTTTCTTCTCTCTCCCTCTCCTCTCTCTCATATGATTTTTTTTTTGTTTTTCATGCATGCTATTGATTGATATATATGTGTTTTTTCGTGGCTGCTAAATGTAAGATTTGTATTTTTTTGCAATTATTGTTGTAGATTTGATCAGATTTGTTATGTGATATATAATTTAATTATATTTGATGTTGATAATTTTATATATGAATATAAGAATGTGTGACTTTGCTGACAGTTTGACGATTCCAAAACAATTTATGATAGTGAATTTTATAACCTAGAAATTTCTTTTGCTGTATCATGTATGCCCCTCCGCGACACCATTAGCATTATATTAGCAGTATATAATGTTTCAATGCTCTTTTTATGTGCCACCATATGAACAAACCCTCAGTTTTCTCTGTTATCAGAGAGCTTGAATGAGTTAGAGTGTCGAAGCAATATATATTTTATAACAAATGGTTATATAGACATATAATGGTTTTTTTTCCACTTAGGCTTTTTTTCACGAAGATCGGGATTGGAACTCCTTTGAAAGACTATCACCTGCAGGTTGACACAGGAAGTGACCTTCTATGGGTACATTGTGCCGGCTGCAGTAGTTGTCCAAGGGAAACCAAGCTTGATGTATGCTCCTTCCTAAACCTTATGTGAAGTATTTTGCGTATCTTAATATGCTTAGTCACATTGTTGTAGGGAATTGTTAGTCATACGTATTCTATAAAATAATATACAATTCTATGTTATTATAAAACAGATAAAGTTGGCTAACTATGATCCAAAGGGTTCCTCAACTTCAAGAGCTATCAATTGTGATGGAGACTTCTGTACTAATGTATTCAATGCCCCAAATAAAGATTGCAAAGATCAAGACCTCTGCACATTTTCTATTACTTACGGAGACGGAAGCAAAACCGGAGGATACTTTGTGGAAGACTTGATACATTTTAATAAGGCATCTGGTGATCTGAAAACAACACTCTTGAATGGGAATATAACATTCGGGTATTTGATATTCTTTCCTAATTTTCGCCAAGTAGTATTTGAAAAGAACATAGACACATAGTTTCATATCAATTATGGCTATATCTATACGTGTGTTTCTTTCCTCTAATGTAGATGCTTTACATTGTATGGGAATATCAATTTGAGAGTTCGATTGGGTGAAAATACTATTTGATGTGTGATTTATTATTTTCTTAAAAAATTCATTGAAAGATACTGATGCTGTGATTACATTTAATAACCATATGAAGGTGTGGAGTGGAAAAGTCAGGGGAGGATTCTGATGAGGCTGTTGATGGAATAATTGGATTTGGACAAGCAAACACATCTGCATTATCACAGCTCTCTGCAATGAAGAAGGTGAAAAAGGTGTTTTCTCATTGCTTAGACGGAAAAGAAGGAGGAGGTATCTTTGCTATTGGTGAAGTGGTAAAGCCGCAATATTCTTCAACACCTATGATCCCAGATATGTACGTGATTTAAGGTTTTATTATTTTGTGGTGGAAAGTTGAGTTTTACTAGGTTAAGGAAAAAACATCCAAGAATTTTGGTGTCACTATCCACTTGCTCATATGCGAATATATATCAATTTTTTAGAAAGTCCTTGGTAGAATATATATACATATGTAGTAAATGCACAACTGCATTTATATTTATCAAACATGCTCTTACTAGCTAAATATGTCGCTAGATCCTGGGATTATACAGCTGCTCTGCATAAAATATAAGGCAGCAAGAACTAGCAGGCGTATACTTTAAACTAACCGGTGATATCCCAGACTTTAAGGAAAGTTTGTAATATGCATCTTATAATTGATTCCCTCAAGGATGATACACACCTCCTACTAAATCAGAATTATATTCACCACCATGGATTCCTTTAAAATCATATATCAATGATTTTTTTTTTTTTGAAACTTCCCTTGTTAAAACTTTGCATTAGATATTTTTTTTAATAAAAAAATCCTTTTTGTGGTGTGAGTTTGTGATGCAATCTTTAAGTATCATGAAATCTGAAATTTGCTCATCAATATGCATACTCTATCTAGGTCTTTCGTTCTTTATATTTCAAAAAGTTCTTTTAGTGATTTTTATTTCATACTTATAAAAGAATGAAATTTAAGTTAATATGATGCCTTTCTTAAAGTTTGACATGAAACAGTGTTTTGATTATAGTTTTCTTGCTTCTTAGGCCACATTATAATGTTATTATGAACGGGTTGGAGGTGGCTGGTGAACATATAGAAGTTCCAGCAGATACTTCTGATTCTGGTGAAAATAGTGGCACAATAATTGATAGTGGTTCAACATTGGCTTACCTTCCTGATGACATTTTAAAACCACTGATGCAAAAGGTTTACAATATGTTTCAGGAATAATTTCTTCTCAGTTGATTTCAAAATATTTACTTGTTATAATTTTGTGCTTCATATCAATTTTGTGCTTCATATCAATTTTGCCTCTTCTTGGAATAGATTTTGGCTAAGAAACCAGAGGTGAAACTTCATACACTGGAGGAACAGTTCTCATGCTTTAAATACGATGATAAGTAAGACTTCTCACTAAAGTCTGTATTTTACCTCACATGCAACCTTTCAGAGTGTTACAAAATAATGTATATCAACCCACTGCTTGTAAAGGTTATTTTATAAAACATATCTATGATACGACTAATTTTAGCTTATGTTGAGTTTAGTAGAAGTGGATAGTGGATAGGTTGTGGAGATGTTCCTTAGCTCATGATCTCCCAAGGATCTTTCTCTCTTTGCTTTTACATATCTATTGCATTGCCTGTTGCTTTAGATTTGTATGATAGAAAAAATGTAAAATGAAATTATCTGAAGCTATGGATAATTCTTTTATACTTTTGTTTAGAGGAGTAAAAACAATTCCACTTGTTCGAAGATTTGGGTAGATAATTCTTTTCTTTTATTCTTTTATGTAAAATGAAATTGTCTGTTGCACCCCTATGGCTATGCTTGGGTCTCGGAAATGAAAAGGAGGATTTAGTTTTTCTTTGTGTTTGAATGTTAATAATTCTTCCGGTTCCCTGTATTTGCAATTATTTGGAAGATACATTATCAGAACTAAGGAGAGATGGTATGTTGGAAAAGTTGCAAAAGTAGAATCAAAATGTTTCTTGTTATAATGTTATTCCAACCTCTAGGCTATGGAGGAACACTATGTGGAGTCTGAAAGGACTTCACCTTATGGTACATATGATGACGGATCAGGACTTAGATGCCTCTTCTTGTATCTTGATGTTATTTGTAATTCATATCGAGGATGACTTCTTGTCCCAGTCCTCTTCTCTGTATCAACAGTTTTCTTTAAGTGTTCCAACTTCTAACATATGTGAAACTCAAGTATTTGCATTATCTACCCATTTTTTCCACCTACTTTTAGAAACCTGAGAGTTAGTTTTTTGTAGTAGGCAGTCATGAAAATGTACTTTGATCATGTTGGAATTGTTTTGGGTTTCAGTTTTTAAAAAGGAGACCTCTTTGTAGTTAAAAAAAGTATTATACTCAGATTTTAGCAGCATCGTCAAATATGGTTCTACTTTATATGATGGTTCTCATGGAAAATGTGTCCTGGTTGTCGTTACTAGTGGTGGACGAACTGCACATGGCATGTGTTAAAATCTCTCTAATGGCTATTGTTCATAATCTGACGAAAATTATCCTTGGATGATGATTTTGAATGAATGACCACAATTTATCTCCAACCAGATCTAGCAGTTACAGTACTAATCGGGTCAGTGTTGATTGTTGACTGTCAATGGTGTCCATGCTTTTTGTATGAATAAAATGAAGAGAGAGGAAATAAAACATCATGCTAAGGATTATCTTCACTAATGTATATATTATTTACATTGTGTTTGCTGTTATTTAATCTCACTATGTTACTGTTTTTCTTCCCTTCTTACATTTGGTACACATGAATATTGCACTTCTGACTGTCACTTCAATAATTTATCTATTTTTTGCTTTCTCCCTTTGATGGGTTGTTGCAGTGTTGATGATGCTTTTCCAGTTGTGACCTTCCATTTTAAAGGTTCACTTTCTTTGAAAGTTTATCCCCATGATTACCTTTTTCCAGTTGATGTAAGTATTTTCGGCACATGGACATTGCATTTTCTTGCAGTAAAACGATACTATATTCAAGTTCATAATGTCTGAAGTCTGAACAATTTTTAAAAAACACATGTAGTATAAACACCATGTTCCAAGCCCAAATTCTCGATAGTCTTAAAAACTGTAATAATTATATAGCTTTTGTTGTGTTGGTTTTTCTTCAAGTATTATTTTTGCTTTTGAGGTTAGATATCTAGAGACTTTATCCTGGTACTCCATATTTCAAGCAATGACAGACATTCAGAATTGTCTGTGGGAGCATAGGTGATGATATGATGCAGCATGCAGGATAAGGATTTAATAGATATTTGGCAAGGATCAAGGTGTAGAAAGAAATTAATAGCAGGAGGAGATACCACAATAGGAGAAAGCCTAATTATGTTTAATATCTTAGTGTCTGAAGTCCACTGTGGGACTATACAAGTCCCAATCTGCCAACAAAGCATATTCAATTTATCTTCTTTGGACAATCATCCGCTAATATATCTTTATCTAGAAGGTTATACAATAACGGAGGTTGACACTTGATGTCGAATTCCAAAAACCAGCGTGTTGAATGTTGACACTCTTTTCCAGTGTTAAAGATTAGAGATCTAGTTTATTAAGAGAATCATGGATTCTGTGAGAGTAGGTCATCTAACATTTTATCAAAGCTTAGGTCTATCAAGAGTTCTCTGGCTTGTAACCCACATTATCCCTACAAATTTAATTACGACGCTAAAATAAATGATAGCCCCAAAGATGAGCTCCTAGTGTACCACTCTTTATTCCCAAAATTTGGTTTCTCGAGTGAGGGGAGTGTTAAAGATAAATATAATTTATTGATTTTAAGGCTGTGGGAGAGATGGGTCCATCACACTTTCTATAGAAGGTTCAGTTTATAGTTTCAAGTACTTGATATCTTGTTTTATTAGGCTGAACATTCTCTTCTGCTCAAGATATACCATTGTCATACCCTAGACATCTAATTACTTTCTCTTTTACTTGGACAGATATTTATGAAATGTGTCGTTTTTTTGGCAGGATGACCAGTGTTTTGGTTGGATGAGCAGTAATATTCAGTCAGACGATGGCAAGCAATTCACACTCTTGGGAGGTAACCCTAATAGTTACTTGTTTCATAGCTGTTGAGATCTTTTGGGATGTTTGAATTTTGCATATGTTTCAAGGTGATTAGAATGCTGCCCTTATGATTTACTGAATACGAGAATTACCTGCAATTTCTTAAGCTGGAACTTCAGCAAAGAGTTAATATGAAGTTATGCAGAATATGTATCAGATTATGACCAAGAATCACTTACTTGATTTAGAGATACAACTGAGCAATATGATGAAATTTCAGTATGAAACAGGGAAAAAGATTGGTTAATATACATTACAGAATAGGTGTTTAATGAATACGGGCATAGAATACTTTTGGGATAAAAATTGAGCTTTAACCTCTAATTCGTATATGAACATTTTAAATTTATCCTTCACCTATTCACCATCACCTATATTTGCAAAATGTTAAGGTAGTACTACTTGTTTGATTGCAGATCTTGCACTATCAAATAAACTTGTTGTGTATAACCTCGAAGATCAGACCATTGGATGGACTCCATACAATTGTAAGTACAGACTGCATCCTTTTATCTTGATCTTTTCTTTAGGTAGTGTAGGATTTGGTTTAATCATTTTACAATGCTAAATTCTACTGCCCGTCTATAGATAGCAAATTTACTACCTTCTAGACGGAATAAATTTATTTTTAATGTACATTATTCATTTATTATATTAGATAGCAATTTTTTGCTACCATCTCCAATTTGCTCCGGCACGTCAATAAGTTAACACCTATTACTGTATTCCATTTGTGCCCTTATAAACATAGGAGTACATTATTGAATTAAAATATTAGATTTTAAGGGGAGTGAATATTTTAGCACATAAATTAGCAAAAAAAATAGCACGTGGCCTTGGTCACGGGAGAAGAGGAGCATGTTTTTTCTTGGACGAAGGAGAAGGGGGAGCCTTGTCAGTAGCATATTAACAAATCCTCAACTCAAGTAGATATAGACCATAAAATTAGTTAAATTTATCATTTACTAATATGGTGCAAGTAAAATTAAATATCTAACGGGTAAAGATGAGAAAAATTGTAGATACCTCAATGGCTAAAGTCTTCATTTAAAACCCTACCGCCTCCCTGCATACTTGGCAAATATGTAAAATGCCCAAAATATGTAAACTATTAAGAACAATATTATATCTGTTAATCTAAACTGTCCTAGCAAGTTAGTTTGAGTGAGTTTGGTAATTTCCTAAAGTGAACTATATATTTGTGGTGATATTAGGCTCATCGAGCATCAAAGTGAAAGATGAACAGTCTGGAAAGCAGTATGCTCTCAGTTCCCATGATATTTCTGCTGGTTCAGAAAACAGTCTAAATATGGCAATGATTTCTGCACTGTTGTTCATGACTTTCATCTTAAGCACCTTGATCATGTGATGACAGTTTTCGGATAAAGCAGCTTTGCATCTAAGTGACTGTTTTTGCTGTACTAAAAATAATTAATGAGCATCGAGCTTATATATGATTCTCCGAGTATACACTGCAAATTAGTTACAGGTGGAAGCCCTCTAAAGAAAAAGTGGAGAGATGTTTGGTTTCAATTCATCCTACTGGATGACGCAGTAACCTGAGTATAGAAAGTGTATTTTTTTTGTTGTTGTTGTGATCTAATTATATACATTTATCCTTGTTAAATGTTGATACTACACACATACAGAAAGTTGTAAAAAATACATTACGTTATTTCAAGTCATTAATTAACTTAAAACTGCTGTGCATCTTTTCCAGAAGAACTGAATTTGATGTCTATATGGCCGGGTCAGAAAGTTTGAATCCTCTGCTCATAAAAACTGAATTAGTAATCTGTAATGTATGCACTGTAAGAAAATAGAACACCCTCTTCTAATTGTTGGTTGTTTGATACAGTAATAGCTGTTAGATTTTAAAATAGATAAATACCGTGTTTGTTTGGTAAAGCCTACTTTTTTCCAATTTTTTTTATATTTCTCCTTTTTATTAACTTTAATTTTAAAATACATGTTTTTAAATGTTAACCTAATTTAAATTTCATGAATTAACATAATTATATTTAAAAATTATTTATTTATTTTATTCAAGGAAAAAATTTCTCACGAATAAGCAAAATTATTCAAACACTTGTATAACTTATAAGTATTAATCTAGTTATCACTTCACTAAGTATGAAATATGAATATTATTTAAATAAATAATATTAAAATTATATGTGCATCATCTAAAAAGTAACATCAATTTTTTTTAAAAGATAACGACTTTCTAGTTGTAATACTCGTTATACCCCTAAATATATGTTCATTTTGATTTGTCACGGATCAACTTGACCAAATATTTGAAAAAAATAATAGAAAATATATTATTGAAAAATACATTTAGTCTATTTTAAAATATAACTTTTAGAGTTTAAAAATAATTAACCGATAATTCTTTTTTGAAGAAATTAACCGATAGTTCTTAATATTCAATAAAAAAAATAGTCAAGTTAACTATTAGAAACACAAAATAAACATGTAATTAATCAGGAGGATGTAGTCATGTGGTCAAAGCCGTGCTTGAAATTTTAAGTGCCCTCTTCAAAATCTAAAAAAGTGTCTTACTATTTTTTTAAATTTTTTTTACATAAAATAATAAAATCTGAAGTTTATAAACAAAATATAATAATTAAAATACAAAAAGTAATTTTATTACATAATCAAAATTAAATAAAAAACATTTATACATGTAAATTTTAATATGTTATACTATATTTTAGATATTAAATATTTATGTTAAAAAGATAAGTTATACATGTGACTTATGATATATTATTTTATAAAAAAGCAAAATATAATATTGATAAATAAAAAATATTCAAATAAAAATTAATTTATACATAAACTTGTAATTTATATCTCTTCAACCCATTATTTAATTTATTTTATATTAAATTGACTTGTTTCATAAAATATATACATTAAAATTAGATATTTTAAGATGAATAATATACCTAAAATTTGAATCATAATTTGAATGCATAATAATATATATATTGTTACCAATAAAAAATAACTATATATAATTATATTAGTTAACTATAAACTTTTTATTAAAAGTAGTAGTTTTCCTACTCAAACTAGAACATTAATGTTGATTTACAATGTAACTTTCGTTTTTAAATAATTTTTATATAATTATTTTTAGAATTAATATGACTGATTCAAGATAATAATTTAATATTATTTAAATGTATAATATTTTTTTAATTATTTTTCATTTACAAATTTTTAACATTAAAAAAAATTATATTTTTTTACTAAACATTCTTTTTCGTATTTTAGTAAACATATATATACATATATATATATATAGAAAAAAATGTGCCCCTCATATTTTGAGGTTGATGAAGGTAGAAATGAGCTCACGGTAGAAACATGGATGCAGAAATCTTGTGAATCTAACAAAATATAAATGTTAAAGTTCCCAAGTATTCATTTTCTTAATTGTTTTCAATGCTTAGTTGACATGATATTATCGGTTATTTATCTTGAAAATTAAAAAAAAAAAAAACCTCACATGTATACATACAGGCTCAAAATTCTGAAATGCATTTTGAGGTCTTTATTATTTGGTCGTACTAAAGAGCATGCTTATCCGACTAGAAAAGTATCTCACATTTTATCTATTTCATAAATCTCTACCCAATGAATGCTATGCACTTTTTTAGTAATACTATTGACATAAAGATTCTATTATTTCTCCTAAAAACATAATGATCACAAAATACAAGAAGCATAACAAAAAAGTAACAAAAACTAAATGGGAAAAACATTTATAATATTTAATAAACTACTGTTAAAACTAGATAATATTTCAATCATCCATTTATCGATATTAAAAGTATATTATCGTTTCTATATCTGTGCCGGAAAAATTATTTGTTGAATTAAATTATCTATCTTTTGGATTATTAATTAATCATTCTTCAACTCTAATGAGATGAGATCAAAATTTGTTGAAACAAATGGGAAATAATAAAAAGTGAATACTAATTGGGATGAGGGGTCAACTGACCCAACCTTGTTCCCAACAGCTGCTATAGCTATAGCTACAGCTACGCCTACGCCCAAGCATCCAAGAGACCAACACCAAAACCAAAACAAAGCAAAAAACTAATCATAACCAGAATGAAAATGACTTCAACTCTATCCACAACAATGTCATTACATTGCTTGATGCTATGTTTGAAAAACTTTTTAAGTATTCTAATGAACTATGCATCTCTGTTCTTGACATGAATACAATAGTAGAGCCGGGGCATGGAAAATTTTGTTAATAATTCCGAGACAACGACAACCGACAAGTTCCTTTGTGTCTCCATAGAATACACTTGTTTATCCGACTTTGACATCAAATATGTCCATCATCACATGAAAAAGGTGATTTTGACACTATACCGGATGTGGAAAAGAAGCCTACGAGGGAGGTCGGAAAGTAGAAGTTATTCATGCAACTAGAGACTGAAAAAGACTGCAATACCACAATAATTATCTACAACAACGATCAACATATTTCTTATAGATTTCTGCCACCCTGTAAAAGAAATAGTAAATAAACAATGCACCAAAAGTTGGATTTACAAAATTCCGGTACTACCCACCTGGAGAGAGAAAGGACAATTCCCGGACACTCTAATATAGCCAGGCCCGCCTCTCCGGTTAATAATAAACATCGGTGACATTGAAAAGAATTCCAATAACTTTCTTTTGTAAAAGGAACCATAAAAAAGAGACTAAATGTGAACATGTAGGACAAAAAAAAATTACGAAAAGCTCTATAATAAATTGAACCTTCTGTGTTTTCATCATTTGTGAGCCTTTGCTGCTCCAGCAGCTGGCTTATCTCCTCCTCCGAGCACAAACCTTGGTAATGTAAGTAATGTATTTACCCGAGAAACCCCTTCAAGAGCTGACCAGTCTTTCCCTGGGTCTGAATATAGCAAGGAATCGTCCTCATCAGCTTCATCTTCTTCATCTTTACATTCGTTGCCAAGTTTGTCCCCGTCATTTCTAACAGTCCCAGAACGGTTTAATCCCAATGGTTCAGAAGAACCTTCGTTATTATCATCTACAACCCGTTCTTCTGAGGACACTATCTTCTCATCTGATTTGATGGCAGAAGCAGAAGATAGATCATTGGACTTGAAGAAAAGGCAAACCACTGCACAGTCATCAACTTTCGAGGTAGGGTATTTGCACTTCCATGCTCTGACTGCCGACTCAACTAATGCTCTAGCTGCATAAGAACGTGCGGGGGCTGCAACCACAATGTCTACAACCTCCTTGTTTGAGAGAACATCCCAAATCTGTGGGTAATATATAACATAAGTGAAACCGCGCGATTGAAGATAAAAAGATCATAAAAAATTATCCTACACAAAGATTACATACCCCATCCGATGCCAAGACAACAAACTCATCTTTTTCTGTAAGGCGTCGATGAGATACTTCGGGCACAGATATTAAGCCAAAATCTTTAAGACAAAAATCCCCAAAAGCACGGGCCATGGCAAGGCCGGGAGAGTCATTATTGGGCAACCAGACTCTGGCAACATCAGGTTCATCCCGAAGGGCAAAAACTCTCCCTTTACATTTACGTATCCTCTCTGCTTCCGCTGTAAATTTAGACAAGTACGTTTATGACGCAGAATTTTTTTGGAGTAATATCCTATTTACTTCACCTAAATAATTTAGAATGTTATATTGAGCATAAGAAGAATAATGGGAGCTAGATAACGAGGTTCGATCTAAATTAAGGAGATCATATAAGCACATGTCCTTGTAAGCTAAAACTCTTCCTTTTTCCTTCTTTCTTGGGGCAGTGTTTTTATTTTGGGAAGGGGGGGGGGGGGGGTTACAAACAGATGGACAAAACATCTTAGCTGTCTTTTCTACTATCAACTAAATATCATAGCTACAAATATCATCCTATTCATGAATCAAGTGGACCTGCATGTGCATACACTAACTACCAAAATTGCCTGGCTTGCAAATTGTTTTCAATTAAAATATCTATATTTTCTCTCACAGTTGTCCTCAAGCCTTTTTATTATAAAACAAAAATATAACAAAATAAGGAGTATAGAGTCTAAAAGCACATCCCAAATTATATCGGAAACAAGCTTCCGAGAGGAGAATAACTAAAGCTACAAGAATTAAGCCTCAGACAGGATACCGAAATGGAACATCACTGAAATTACGTATATCTAATACTAAAATGGCCGGCCTATGAGATCTAGATTCAGTGTTGCAGTCCATTCATCTCTTTACTATTGCTTTCTCAGGTCCCTAGTTTTACAAATAATTTGAAACAACCCTATTTCCATTTACACAATGCCAACTTACGAAAATTCTAGAATCATTATCTATAGGAACTCTGTAGGAGGTCAGGGAGAAGCAGAAATAGAGAAAGGGTTGATGTACCTGGAAGGTTTGGTTTCAAATCCACAGTCAGCTGTAATGCAGTAAGATGACCATCTTGATCTCTTGTACCCATTACAGCTCTGGAGTCCCCAACATTACTAATCACAAGATTGTCTCCCTAAAACAGAATAACAAAACCATGTTCAGAATCATCTTAGAATATCTAAAGGGAAGTGATTTAAATTGAAATCAGTCTACGACCTGCTTAATCAAAGTTACAGCTGTTGTTCCACTACAGAAGCAATCAATGGTAGTATACAACTTAAGTTCCCTATCCATGACTTTATAAGCTTTAAGAAAGGACTCCTTCAGGATCTGAAACATATTTTCATGATTTTCAGTTCCTTCAACATCGACAGCCCTTGATTCCTCATTAGAAGCCAAAAATGAGGTGCTTTCCAAGTTCATGCTACCTGTGCCATTAAGATTGGTCTCTCCGAGACTTCCATCACCCTTTAAATTAACTTCCCAGTTCGCACATAGCTTCAATGGGAGAGAATCTCTGACTCGTTTAGCAACCATGTGACCATAGGGTCCATGCCCATCAAAGACACCACAAAATATAGTGTCTGTTCTTGAAGCAAAGTTCTGAAATCACATTTATTTCAAATAAGTAGAAATTCCAACAAGGAACCTTGGAATTTTTTTCAAAAAGGAAGTTGACAGACTAATGTTTATCTGAGCTAAATTAGATGCTTGACATGATTAGAATAAGCAACTCAACAGATCTATTTAATTTTAACATTTAGAAATCCGCCATATTATTACTACAGTTTAAAACCAAATACGAATAGTTAATAGCTTAATTTATTTATGAGAAACTGACCATATGTGAAACACACGCGCGCACACACACAAAGCTCCAGTTTATGTTAAGTTAACACGTAAAATTTACAGCTAGAATATCCCATTGCAGTATCACTTTTCAATCATTGATCATACAATAGATTATGCTTTGATATCGCCAAGCTGTGCAATTATCTAAAAGAAACTCTATTGACATCGATCCACTACAAGAATGAGTCTTAATTTAAGTTTAAAACATGGTTAATTCACATTTCTTAAATTTGTAAGCAATATATCCAGCTACCTATCCAGATAATAACCATGGAAAGAACCCATTAAACTAACTCAAAGTTATACATATCATTTTCTGATCACCTAAAGCTCTAAAAATTATAAAATATGAACAAAAAAGGTCAAGCAGCTAACCTCCCAAACAATCATGGCATCTTGATTGGTCCCTTTCTTCCCCTGCTGGGTAAAAATTGAAGCAACATCACTAGCGCCATTCAAAAACATCCGTCCTGGAATCCTATAAAGCTGCTCTTCCCTCTTCGATTCAAAGGAAGAATTTCGAGACCCGAGTTTCTTCCTCGAATTCTTCCTCTTCCTACCCCCAGGGGAATTCAGGACAGGGCTCCTGCTTTCGGTAGATAAGCAGGACCCCATCCTTAGGGCCCTGATGATATTCAATATGCAATCCAGACCAGCTATACAATCCCACCCCCTAATTTCAGCTGAAGAATCCAGACCAGCTATTAATTTAATCACCCTTTTTCCTTATTCGCAAAATCAACAAACTTTAACCCTCACTTTCGAGTCCCTAAAGTGCCAAAACACAACACAAGTACTTTCTTAGTAAAATCTCCAATTACAACAAATTCATTCACTTTCCTATAGATTAACAATGATTACACAAGATAAATAACTCAATTAAAATCTTATATCATAAAATGCTAGAAAAAGAGATCTGCAACTATAAAACTAATAAAATATCAATATGTTTATCCCAAAAATTGCAACTTCCAATTAACATAAACCAAAAAATGTAATCTTTTCTTACCTTCTTAAATTCTATTATCTATACAACCCTGAAAAGATCAAATCTTGAAATACCCACCACCAATCTTGAAACAAAATTCTCAAATTAACATTAAAAAACCCAAAAAAACCCCACAAAAATCACACTACTTTAGCATCAAACACCAAAAAAATTACTGACCCAGATCATAAAACAAATCAAGCTCCAAAACCCACCAAGAAAAACCAAAGAAACAACAATCAAGAACAGCTCAAAATGAAGCTGAAAAATGGAAATAAAGAAAAGGGGTGTGAAAATTTCAACAAAAAAGGGGAAAATTGAAAAGAAAGAGAGAGAATAGCACAATGAGATCCCAAAAAACCCGGTCTTTATTACACAAACAGGAGTAAATGGCGAGAGTCAGAAGCAATGGTGTTTGTATTTTTTTAGAGAGAGAGAGAGATGGAAAGTCTTGGAGCATGTCCATCACAATCAAAATCTAAGATCTTTTATATACATTTAATATGTGTATGTATGTGTGAGTCTACACTTGTGAACATTTTTAGTTAGTGTTATAATTATTATGGAGTCTATCCATATAGTTTTGAGCAGATAAGATTGGATCGGTTGATAATCAGGAATAATTAATTTAATGGTCGAGCACGTTAAATAACTCAAGTTGGTTAAATAACTCAAGCGATTAACAGTTTATTGTTTGTTGTTGCAGGTTTAAATTTCGATCCTCGCTCATTCTGATAATTTATGAGAACATATACTTATTTATAAAATTATAAGCTATATTTGTCAAAAATTAATTTAATAGTTTTTCCTAATAAATATAATAACAATTTGGTGCCCCCTTTCCCAATTTATCTGTTTTATTTGACTTTTTACGGTCAAATTGACCTAACTTTGACCAAAAATTTCACATTAAAATTTATATCATTAGAAAGTATGTTTAATCTACTTTTATATGTATATTCTAATTTTTAAAAATAAAAAAATGAGTTTTTATATACGGTTAAATTTGAGTCAATTTCACCATCAAAAATAACATAAGACATATTAATTGGGACGGACCGACGGAGGGAGTATATTTTAATTTCGTAAGCTTGTTGTATGTCTTGCTCTAAATTTAATTTAAAGTAGAATGGTAAATAAATTAAATTGTTTGTAAATTTTTCGAAATCCATTCGTAAAAAAATTGATTTGATTCAAAAATAATCGAGTTCTCAAATTTTTAACCGAGCCGAACTCGAATTTTAAATTATTCGATTAGTAAAGTTTGCGGGCATTATCGAGTCTATTTTATTTTTAATTTTTTATTTTTTATCAAATCGAACTCGAGTCTAATCGATCATATTTCGAGTTTTTGGTAATTTTTAGTTAAATTAATTTGAATTTTCGAGTGGAACTCGAGCCTACCGAACTTTTGAATAGTCGACTTCGAACTTGAAATCAAAAGATCGAGCTCGAACACTAGCACGAACTATTTTAATCGAGTTCGACCCGACCATATTAGTGTTCGATTCGACTAAGCTTAATTATACCCCCTAATTTAAAGTAATTTGTAGTTTGGCTACTCAATTTTTGGTCAAATATAGTTTTATTTATTTAAATTTATAGAGCAAATATCAAATTTTCACTTTTGTTAAATTTCATACGATTTTAGCATATTCGAAATGTTTATAAAATTAAATTTTAGAACAAAAAATAACTAAATATAAATTATTTTCATAGAAATTATTAAAATTATTTTTTGTCGTATTTAAAGTTACAATTAATTTAACGAGGACAACTTGTTAAGTAAGGTATTATGCTTATTAAATTTTAAATTTACATTTTGGTTGATTTTATATATAAAAATCATTAGAAAGTTGAAAAAGTATTTTTAAAAGGTACTTTTCAAAAAATGGTTGTATTTATTTTTTAAGAAAAAAATTGATTTTTTGCAAAATACTTTTACAAAAAAAAGTATTTTTACAAAAAGATTACGTCGTTGGATATATTAATTATCTAAAACAACTTCAATTATTTTTCTGAATAACAAAAAAATAAGTTACATTGGATTAATATTGGTTATAAATGATTTTTTTACAAATATCTTCAAAGATGATAAAATCACCAAAAATTAAAAAAGAATGATTTTTCTAATAAATATAAAATTAAATTCAACTGTAATTAGTTCAGTTTTTAATTAAATAATATCTAAAAAAGGAAAACGTTCATTTTATTTATTATAAAATGATTATTATACCATCTGAATGATACATATGTACTATGTTAGTTAGAGAGACATGCATGATTCTGATAAACTTATTTTGAAATGTGATATTAGAATAACTCATATACTTTGGAGATGTATAAATATCTCTGGAAAAAAGATCTTTGATCATGACACTGAAAATCAAAAGGACATCAAATGAAGGAGTTGTATAAATTTTTGTTAGATATATTTGATAATGTCATGTCTAATATGATTTGTGTTTAGTTTTCAGATCTTACTTAAACATGACAAATCAGTACTTAACTGGATATCAGCACTTATACTGAAGACAGAACTTAAGTTATCAGTACTTAAGGTTCAGGAGATATTTATCAGGAGATAATATAAGAACTTAAAGAAAACTTTTAGATAAGGAAGGCGGCTGATTGAAAGGAAATAAGATCAAGACAAACGCAAGAAGAGATATGCATGAAGAAGGAATTCTGTGAAGAATGGAATACTTGGAAGAAAAGATATCTGATTGATATATTTTAGGAAGCAGAATTATATTCCATATCAATTAGCGATTATCTTGTAACTGTGTAGTATATAAACACAGACATAGGGTTTACACTAAAAGTGTTGTTATTATCGAGAATATTATTCATTGTAACCCTATCAGCTCTCGTGATATTTGTTCATCACTGAGAGAGGACAGTTCTACATTGTAACAGAGTTTAATAAAGTTTGTTTTCTGTTACTTGTGTTCTTTGAATTCGATTTGATTGTGCTATACACTGTATTCAACCCCCCTTCCACAGTGTGTGTGACCTAACAAGTGGTATCAGAGCCTATCTGTTAACACACAAATAGTTTAAGATCCAAAAATAATCATGTCTGAAGCAGAAACTCCAATCAAGCCCACCAAAACTGAAGAACCTCCAAAGACTCAAATCCATAGTCGATATGAGGCTATTAGAGTTCCCATACCGAAACCATCTGAATATCCCATATGGAAGGTGATGATGACTATGTTTCTGGAAGCTACAGATCCAGAATATCTTGACAGAATCAATGAAGGACCTCACAAGCCAACAAAACTCGTTGTTGTAGTTGCAGGTGAAGCAGCAAAGTCTGTACCAAAGGAGAAGAGTGATTACACTGCTGAAGATATCGCATCAATTGCTAATGATGCTAAGGTACGACACTTGCTGCATAGTGCCATTGATAATGTAATGTCAAACCGGGTAATTAACTGCAAGACTGCAAAGGAGATATGGAATGCCTTGGAGACAAGATGTCAGGGAACTGATTCGATTAAGAAGAACATGAAGACTATACTCACTCAAGAGTATGAACACTTTGACTCAAAGCCTAATGAGTCATTGACTGATTTATATGACAGATTTGTCAAACTCTTGAATGATTTGTCACTAGTTGATAAGGAGTATGATCTTGAAGATTCAAACCTTAAATTCCTGTTAGCCCTTCCTGAAAGTTGAGATTTAAAGGCCACAATTATAAGAGACAACTATAATCTTGAAGAAACAACTCTTGATGAAATTTATGGGATGCTCAAGACTCATGAACTTGAGATGGAACAAAGAAGCAAGACGAAAGGAGGAAAGTCAAGGACAGTTGCTCTTAAGGGCGAGGAAGAATCCCCCAAAGCAGCTACCTCAAGGAAAGGCAAGGGAAAAGCGCTCATCAGAAAGTCTGATACCGAGTCATCAAGTTCTGATAGTGATGATGACTCAGAAACTGAAAGCTTACCTGAGATGGATGCTGATGAAGAGATGATGAAGCTGTGTGCTCTTATTGTGAAAGGAATCACAAGGATTTCATACAGAAAGTTCAGGAAGGGAAAGAAGTTTTCCAGGAAAGGTGCAAGTTCTGATAAGAAGAGCTTCAGAAAATCTGAAGGCAAAGGAGGGAAGTCTGACAGAGGAGATTACACAAATGTCAAATGCTACAATTGTGGTGAGAAATGCCACATATCTCCTGATTGCAAGAAAGTGAAGAGTGACAAAGGAAAGGCTCTTGTCACAAAGAAGAAAAGATGGACAGACACTTCAGATTCTGAAAGTGAGGTGAACTATGTCCTGATGGCAAATGCTGACAGCAGTTCTGAAGCTGCTGAGTTAAAGGTACCTCAAACTACTTATGCCTTTCATACTGATGATATTAATGAGTTGAGAAGATATCTTAAAACCATGTTCATTAGTTATAGAGATCAAACTTTAACATGTGAAAGATTAATTTCTGAAAATCTTGCCTGTAAAAAGAGGAATGGTTATTTAGAAAAAGAGTTAGACATGTTCCATCAAACTCAGAAAGATAGAGATGATGCTTTCTATGTTAGGGATGAAGTACTTAAAATGAATGAATTTCTAAAAACTGAGTTAGAAAAGGAAAGAGAGATTATCAGGACTTGGACTAACTCTGGCAGAATAACTCAGAATTTGTTAAGTAGTGGAAACTGGAAAGAGGGCTTAGGTTATGGAGATGATAAGAATGATAAAAGAACTGTAGAAATTAAGCCTATAGTTGTTAAATAAAAGCCAAAGGTAAAATCTGTTAAGTTTTTAGCTGTAAAGTCTGAAACTGAGAAATCAGAAGCTAAAGAGGAATTAACTTCTGACAAACTAAAACAGGAAAAGCCAACTGAAGTTAACGTAGGCTTAATGACAAAGAAGCAGCTTAATCATAAGCTGAAAGATGTTAAGAATGTAAACCAGGTAAAGTCACCTAGGAAAAATAGGAATGGAAAGGAAGGTGTGAATAAAAGCAATGATTATAAGCCTGTTCCTGATGCTCCTAGAAAAACATGTCATAACTGTGGAAGTTCTAACCATCTGGCTTCTTTTTACAGGAAGAATAAGAACATAAACTCCTTACCTTCAAAGTCAGGAGTTAAGAGTTAGTCTGTTAGATATAGGCCACAAAATCCTTGTTTTCATTGTGGTAGTTTATGGCATTCCATTTATACTTGTAAGGAATATCATAGTTTGTACTATGATTATTATCAAATAAAACCTTCTTTAAAGAAAGTTAGCATTGTTCCTTCTAGTGTAAGTTCTGATACAAAGTCTAATAATATAAATGCTGATAAGAAAAATGTTAACATAAACTCTGATGCTAAATCCGCTGTAAATGTTAACAAACTTAATAAGACCAAAGGATCCAAGCTAGTCTGGGTCCTTAAAACTAATCATTAGTGGTCTTTGTGATTGCAGGGCAACATGAAAAACATCTTAGTTCTGGACAGTGGATGCTCAGGACATATGACTGGAAATAAAGCCCTGCTATCAGACTTTGTGGAGAAAGCTGGCCCAAGTATTTCTTATGGAGATGTCAACATTTACTGGTCCAAACAAGTCCATGTCAATAAATTGTAGTGGTGCACTTATGGAATTCACAGTTTTTGGCTTGTGACTTGATCTTTTCATATTTCCTTTCTGACAAGCTTCAAAGACTTCAATTTGAGCAAACTCTAATTTTGGCATGTCTCTCACCAACTCTTTCTTGACCAGAATGTTGATTGTCTTATAATTTAGATGTGAGAGTTTCTTGTGCCATAACTTGCTTTGCTCTAAGGATGCCTTGGTGTAGAAGCAACAAATTCCATTCTCATTTGTTGAGTACAAGTCTGCAACAAACAAGCTTCCTTTCCTTGCTCCTTTCAGAGTAACTTCATTGGTTTTCTTGCTAATGAAAATACATTATTCTTTGTCAAATAGAACTTTAAAATCTTGAGTCTGCAAACTGGCTGACACTAAGAAGATTTACTTCAAGACCAGCTACCAATACTACATTATCAATGACAACATTTTCAGAAACAATCTTGCCATATCCCATTGTGAATCCTTTATTGTTGTCTTCAAAGGTCACTAAAGGGCCAACCTTCTCCTCAAACTGTGATAGCAGGGCCTTATCACCTGTCATATGCCTGGAACATCCACTGTCTATGAACCATATGACCTTCTTCATTTTTCCCCACACACAATGAGTTTTAAGTGTGTTTAGCAGCCCAAGCAGTGTTGGGTACTTTCTTCTTGTTAACAGATTTAGCAGAAGTAGAGTTAGAAGTTTCAAAAAGAATAGCATTCATAGATATTTGTGCATTTTCCCTTGCAGCTGTAGATCCAATACTGACTTCTTTGAGATCTACTCTCAGCTTGTGGCAATTTTTCATTACCTTTAAGTTACAGGGAATGCAGTCAAAATTATTACAGACTGAATAGGGATCATTTGCTTTGGCTTCATTATACTTGTAGGCTCCTTCAGCTGGCTTACTAACAACCTTTTTACAAAGGTGAGTTAGGTGATTTACAGAGCCACACTTTTCATATTTCTTTCTTGGAGCATATGCAGCATAAACAAAATTGTTGCTTTTGTTTATCCCAATCTTCCCATTGCTATTTTTCTTCTTATTTCTTGCATCTTTAGTTTTTGTTTCCTTGACAGGTGTCTTGGAACCTTGGTTGTTCATGAGCTTCTCTTCAGCTTTGGATGATTGAGTTGTTTCTGCATTTTCCTTCTCTTTGTCTTCATCAACAATTTCTTGCCTTATGATCAACTCCTTTTCACTGAAATCTATTTCAAATGCTTTGAACATAGGCGAGCCAACCTTTTTCAGCATAGCTGGAATATATTCATTTTCATTTGCTTTCCCTTTCTCACCTATAGTTTTCTTCTTGTTATTCAAGACATTATAATCAAGACCAATAGAAATATTTGCACATGGATTATTCTTCTCATGATATTGTCCAACCAAATCAGATGCATTCCTGAAATATTTCAATTTGACTTCATTCTTTTCTATCTTCTCCCTTAACACAGCTTCAATCTTATTTGCACACTTGAGCTTGTTCTTCAGATAGGCATTTTCTTGTTTCACAGCTTCAAGCTCTATCAATAACAATTTAGTCTCTTGTTTCTCATTTTCAAGCTTCTCATTTATCTTTGTCAGTCTGCTAACTTCTTCATTAGCAGCAACCATACTTGTATGAATGTGAAACATTTATGTGCTCATCTTTTCAACTATTTCCTTATATTGACTCACATTTAAATCAATGGTGGTAAGAGTTGGTACCTGTATTTTTGATGAGGATGACTCTCCTTGTTCCAAGGTCATAAGTGCATAATTTCCAACTTCCTCATCTTCATCATTATCATAATGATCCCAACTTTTTCCCTCTGCAATATAAGCTTTGCTTTGTTGTTTCTTCAGAAGAGCTTCATACTTTGCTTCCAGTTCAAGATAAATTTTGTCTTTCTTTGCTTTCTTGGGTTTCCTACATTCTGTAGCAAAATGGCCCAGCTCATCACAGTTGTAGCACCTTATCTTTGATCTGTCAACAGATTCAGTTTTGTAACCATTTTTGCTATCAGATGTGTACTTCCCTTTTCCTTTCTAGCTGCTGTCTTTGTTAAACAATTGTCCTTTACCCTTAAAGAATCTTGGATTCTTTATTCTAATGTTAGAGAACTTTCTTGCCAGATAGGCCATTGACTGATCTAGCTCATCAAGTTCATCCAGGGTATAGAACTCATCTTCTTCCGATTCCAGTATGACTTGTTCCTGAGAATCATTGTTTCTTTTCTCAATCGTTGAGGCAACTGGAGTCTGGGATCTTGGCTCATAATTAGAGGTCTGTCTTTCATTGAAAATTAGAGCACTTGAACCATCCATAACATGCCCTTGACCAGCTCTTAATGATTTCCTTTGAATCATTTCTAATTCATATATTTTTAAGATTCCATATAGAACTTTCAGAGTTATCCTGCTTAAGTCTCTCCCTTCTCTGATTGCAAAAATTTTCTGTTTCAGATGATCAGGAAGTGTGAGTAAAAACTTCAAATTCACTTCTTCAGCTTCATAATATCTATCATGCAGTTGCAAGTCATTTATCATCTTGTTAAACCTTTCAAACACATCAATGATACTTTCTTTTGGCTTAGCCATGAAACCTTCATACTGTGAAATCAGTATCCTTCTTTGATTAGATCTAACTTCCTTAGTTCCTTCACAAAGTATTTCAATCTTTTCCCATATCTTCTTAGCAGTGTCACAATTAACAATGTTATTGTACATTACATTGTCAAGTGACTCTATCAAGATCAGCTGTAGGCCACAATCCAGGGAAACTTTTTCTTTCTCAGGCTCAGTATACTCTGAAGGATCTTTTGGAGCATAATGAGTTGGGATGACCATGTCTCCATCTGTAGATTCCTCAACTCTAATCATAGGAGTGAAAGACCCATTTTTGAGGATCTAAATATATAATGGATTGGTCATCCTGATGAACAACAACATTTTCTTTTTCCATAGAGTATAGTTAGTCTTATCAAAAGTAGGAATTTTGATGCTACTGATTTTCTATGTATTCATTCCTCCAAGATCTTGAATTTGTTTACTTTCAGATTTTGCTCTGATACCACTTGTTAGATAATAAATCACATACAGAGGGGTGGGGTGAATGTGTTTTAGTGTTTTTCTATTTTTCTTGAATTATTTAAGGCGGTGAACAAAGTAAATTAAATCTTGTAGTGAAATGTGTTAACACTAAAATTGAACAAGTAAGAACAGTGGACACGGATCTTTCAAAACTCACTTAATTTTATATTAAAAATTAAGAATGTTTTGCTACAAAATTTCTAGGCTCTTTGTTAATAAAAAGCTTAGCTTCTTCCTTGAGAGAATACAAGATTTTTCTAATTTAAAATTGTTACTCCTAACAAAGTATCCAGTGTTTACTTTATAGAACAGTAAACACTGGTTATTACACAATATGCAACAGCATGTACTAAACCCTATTTTTAGATAATCAAATCTTTCTATTTCTGGCTTAGTGTATCTTGCTAATCTTGCACTCCTGTGACTTTATTCTGCCATTTAATCTTGGCCTTTGATCTTGTACTCTTCAAGCTGCTTTTGTAGACTTATCAATCCAACTTGATTAGATTGTTTGTTGATTGATAATCTTGGATATTGAACTGGTCTGCATTTTGTACTTTGAGTTTTACCTCGAGATCTCCACTTTGGCATATAGAGAACTTGACATCTCGATAAGTATATAGGCTTATTGAAATATCTAATCACTCTATAGTTATTTTGACTTATTGAAGTCTCAGAGTTCTCTATAAGAGAATTTGACTTGTCAAGATCTCACAATTTCATGTCTTCACTTTGACTTATCGATAACTCTGAGTTCTCTAGTGATATTTTGACTTGTCGATATCTCAGAGTTCTCTAGTGATATTTTGACTTGTCGATATCTCAGAATTCTCAAGTGAAGAAATGACTTGTCGATATCTCGATTCTTCATGTCTTCAATTTGACTTGTCGATATCTCTGAGTTCTCTAGTAGCTTTCCCGACTTCTCGATAAGTCATTCTGGAGTTCTCGAATGACTTCTCTATAACACTTAATATGTGTCTTGTAGAGATCTTAACTTAGAATATATTTTTCCCAAAACAAATTTATTCAACTCCAAGCTTCTTCACAATTCTTCTGAGGCATGATCTTCTTGATCTTCTTCCAGGTAGTATTCTTAGGCTTGATACTGTTTACAGAATAAGACTCAAGTCTGCCCTTGAACATTTTTATAGACTTAAGAATTACAATACATAATGCAAACATAGATTATCATACAACTTACTTAGGGTTGTCATATATTAGTCTTGTTATTGTATAGGCATGTCTTGCACAACAAGCTCGTTTATTTGTTTGTTTCAGCCTTATGACATTATATCGACCAAACGAATTTGCTTTCAAATTTTTATCGGTCTTTATTATTTTATTTTAATCTGAGGCCGCAAATCCAACTAGTTGTACATAATTTATTTTTATTTTTTATTCAGGATTGGATCAATAGTATAATTTTATTTAATATTATATATTATTTTGTTTAAATCAAAACCATTAGACATATTACAATTCTATTTGTATTTATATAATTATAATGTGAATAGTAAACTATTTATGAGAGTCTTTTATTTTAAATATTATTATAATTACGATGACCAGCCCGACTACTAACCAAACTTTTTTTTATCGTAGGTAACTCTCAGCCACCTGGGTAAACCCTACGGGCTCACGCAATAGCCTGCAAACCATGTGAACCAAGGTAAACCGCATTTAAGCGACAAACTTTGAATCATGAGGTATAATCATAAATTCTCCTCCCGTGAGATTCAAACCTGTGACCATTATCCTTTGTTTAGGGTTCAGTCCGCTCCCAAAATCGAGCATGATAATAGATTCTGTCATTGGACCTTTATGCATAATTTTATGAAATCTAACTAAAATTTCATTATTTCATCTTTAATATAATAGCATAGATAGATAGTATAGAAGATAGATATATAGATTGATTGATCGATAATCAACATATATTAAAAATAATTATCCATAATATTTTTAGAGGAAGATTTATTTTATTTGGAGAAAAAAATAAAGGCAACATGTTTTACTTAAAAAAGGTAGAGATTAAAAGGATTTGTCTAAAATATTTGTTGATAAACGGTTGTTTTAGTTGGTGAAAATAAAAATGACAACGTATTTTACTTATAAAGGTAACGTTAGATATTAATTAAGGGAAATTGAGTAAAATATTTTAATTTAAGAAAGGGCAATTATGTAATTGAAGGAAAAAACGTAAAGTTTCGTATTTAATATAATAATATAGATAGATAAATAATTCGACTTCAAAAATCAAATATATTTTTTTATTTTGTTTATGTAATTGAATTATTAGATAATACTTAATTTAAGTATATTTGTCTTTACATTAATAGTAAAAATTATATAAAACAAATATTTTTACTGTGGACCCGTACAAAATATATCTGAGGCATCTACCGGCTAGAGGTGCAAATGGTTTTGACTTTTGAATTGTTTTAAGAAGAGAGGATTTTTGCATTATTTTAAACGATGTGATTGTTGTTGTCGAGATGATATTAAGTTGTTCTCGTAAATCAGTTAAGAATTTATGGATTGCTAAAGTAAGAAACTTAATAAAGTCATAAGTAAAACAATATTTAAATAAAAAACAATTAAGTAGCCGAAAAAAATAATTTATTAGTTATTAGTAGTTATAATATTATTATTCTATTTTATTAAATAAACTTGTTCGTGATATTTAAAAGAAGTTGTTTCAATTGAGAGGAATAAAAAAGGTAACGTGTTATAGTTGAAAATAATTTTTATTTCTTTTTATTATTATTATAATTCGATTACTAAGGTTAATAAAACTTTTAAGTAAAATAAGGGAAATTCAATAAATTTAACGTGTAACAGAAAATAGGTACCGTACCAAAATTTTCAATATTTCGTTTTTTATATAATAGTAATAGATTATATTTCTATTAAAGATCTCCCACCTGAAAAGAGAGTATATACACTCCACACAAATATCGCCGGCATGATATAGAAAGTGTAAAACGAAAATATTCTATTCAAACAAAATGTCATGCAATTTAACATATTAGCCTATTTATGGGTACAAAATAGCGGCAGAACTTTACTCGATTTTAAAATAATCAACGATTATAGGTATCTTGGATTTAAATTAGCAAAAAAAAACATTTAAAAATCACACAAAAGTTTCTCGTGGCCCACTTCGATAAATGTCATGACTTTTGCATGTACTGTTTTGTCTTTTTTCGAATTTAAGTGGATACGTCTTTCATGTGACCAATATAAAAATGTTTTTGTACACTGAAATTTTCTAGATTCATGTCCTTCAGATCAGCAGAGAACGAGAGGAGATTAAGTGCATGTTTGGCACCAGGTTCATTTTGATTAAATGGACAGATATCCCATTTACATTTTATACTAATTGTTTGGCAAAAATAAGATAATGATCATTTCTTAACATCTATGCTCAAAATGAGAAAGTGTGCCCAACGGTACATTGCCGTTTTCTGATCTCGTTTTCATCTTTGTTTTAGTTGAACACCAACCTAACTCTGCTTCCTACTCCCTGCCAATTTATCTGTCTTGTATTATTTTTGATGGTAAAATTGACTCAACTTTCACAGTAAATAAAAACTCATTCTTTCATTATTTTAAAAAATTAAAAATATACATATAAAAGTAAATTAAACATACTTTCTAATAATATAAATTTTATAAGTATTTTCGATATTATACCATGTAAATTTTTTTGTCAAAGTTGAGTTAATTTGACTGTAAAAAATCAAACAAGACAGATAAATTGGGACGTAGGGAATATTTTTTTTAAATATTATAATATTTCTTTGTTTTCTAAACCGTAACATATAAATAATATTGTTTGATATTATAATCTTTGAATATTTAAACTTTCAAATTTTTTGAAATACTAATTTTTCTTTTTATATTTTAGTTTTATTTTAGTCAAATTGTATAACTTTTTAGCCCCTCTAAATAATAGTATTTATTATTTTATTTTAGCACCAGACTATTGTACCGACCAAATAATTTTATTTTAATCGGGATGTATAATGTATATTATATAAAGTTATCCCGCTATCATTATCATTGTTTCTAAATTTTATCATTTTTGTATTATATTTATATATTAAAATTATTAGCTAATGTCAAAAAAAATGTAAATTATATTTTGATTTTGTTTCAAAAAACAAAAATAATATATTTATAAGTTATGATTTACCAAACACATCATCGACTGATATATAACTTATACATAATATTATCCAAACACTTAAATAACTTATAAGTTACGATATCAATATAACTTATGTGACATTTTTCAACTTTAAGTAATAAATTAGATTTTTAAAAAAACCCCAAACGGACCCTTGCTCCTCCTATTTAATGATCTTTTTCAAATTCGAAACAAAAAAATGATTAAAAATTAAATTGAAAATTCAGTTCGTACTCAATTTACCTGTATAATAATTTTAATATATTATGCTATACATTATTAAGAAGAAATTTGACCTGTATGTAAAGTTATAATTTAAAAAATTTATTTAAATTTATTTTTAACCATAATTTATTTAAGCCTGGTCTCTTTTTTTTTTAATCTGACTATCGCAGTAGAAGAGGTGTAATAAGTTCCTTATAAATAGCTGCCACTCATTAATTTATGAATATCAGCTTGATCAATAAGCCAGCTGTGTGAAACTAAAGGCTATCAAATCAAATCAAATTTCACTAATTATGGGTTGCTTACTTGCTTATCATTTTAAACAATGTGACTGGTTCTTATGAATCTTGGGAAACAATTAACCTTTCTGTTTACCGCATACTTCGTAATAACTTATTTGAAAGTGTTTGTTGATCCAATTTATAAGTTAAATTTATGATTTATAGAACAAGTTAAATGTTGATAATGACCTATTTTTTTCCAACTTATTTTATATTTTTAATTTTTTATTAACTTTAATTTTAAATATGTGTTCTGATATATTTTTCTAACTTAATATTTACGAATTAAGATAACTATATTTAAAATTTATTTATTCTTTTCAAAGAAGTACTTTTTTTTACTTTCATATAAACACTTATATAAATTATAAATATTTATCTATATATCACATATAAGTCACTTATTTATTATAAATTATAAATTATTTATTATAAGATTTCCAGCAAAATATATGTATTTAAGATATACAAGACAGAGTGTCATATAGGCCCCTCCCATTAAGTTCCCCGGAAAAAATGGCCTCACCACCAAGGAGAAACGCTGAAGCATATTTGAACACAAATATCAACCATATATAATTACTAAAATTTGATACAGATTTCTCATTCACTTGAGAGTAAACAGAAACACAATGAAACAAAAAACTACATATCTAAGCATTTAGAAACAGGAGTATACAAACAGAAAATGAGAGACAGACTTACCAACTTTAGATTTCAAGGAATAGACGGTGCGGCTAAATTTTGCTAAAACTTACTATTAGCTGCAAAACTCTACAAATTCTTGTCTACCTGCTCGCTCCTGAGTTTGGTGAAAATATGTCTAGAAAATGGTTTCCAAAAAGCAATTTCTCTGGCATGAAAAGAGCCATATGCCACAAAAAAGGGTTGTAATAAGAAACGCTCAATTTTTCGCCCTCTTGTAGAACATTCAGCTGTTATGAATGCTCAATGGTTTTAGCTTAAATACATACAACATGTAATTGCTCAAAGGTCATATATCACCATGATATGCTCGAAACTTATTATGTCAACTGAAACAACACCTAACAATATGCCTGCCAAGCATTCAAACAACGTCGTCAATTCTAAATAAAATTCGATACCAAAAACAGTTTGGTACAAAGTGAACAAGCATGACACCTTGAAAGTAATAAGGACTTCACGACTAAACATCAGAAAAGATACTACACATTCAAAAAAGTCTCCGGTGTAAAAGTTACAACTAACCCGTTAAAGTTAGGGTCTTAGGGACCATACAGTAGATCGTCTCCAATGAAACCAACAGCAAGGTCAGTACCAGATGTTCCATTTTTTTTCTCAATTTCTGTCATCTTCTCCGCGGAAGACACCTGCAGATCTTTTACTTCACTTTTGGCGTCGTCAATACAACAGTCAACTGCTTGAATCTCCATGATTAGGGGATTTGATAAACACAGATGTTCTATGTAGTCCAGATGGCTCATTACCCAGCTTAAGTTCTTGAACCCCCATGTCAACAGTGTCAACAGTCAAAGTTTTATTTTTATATTGACAATCATCTAGTTCCTTGGTTGAAGCTGCCAAGAATTTTTGCTGCACCACATTTCCAGCCGCCACTGAAACTGCTCGTCTTCAAAGAGTCCTGTTATTCTGGAAAAAAAAATAAAAAGTTTCGTGATATAAGAAAACTTGGAGTAAAGATTAGAACAATACACACTACAGCAGTTGTGCCTAACATACTATCAATGCCACTAACATCTAACTTGATAAATGTAAAAATACCACTTTATCCTCCACTTCCCATCTCAATACTATAATTGAAACGAGATATACCTAATAAATTTTACATGCCTGCATACACTACATATCCTACAAAAAGACAAGATAAAAAAATATCGAGAAGAGAAATATATTCATTAGATACCTGCAGAGCCGATGTTGTGACAACGGTGGCTCCACGACAGCCACCAAGCAAGTAGCTTCTAAGAGCACTAGATAACCTTGAACTTCTATACTCCTTCGGTAGCTTCACGTACTTCAAGTTAATAAATGGAGAAGAAACCCTTGCTTGAATGTTGATAATCTCGGAAAGTGCCTACAAACAAGCAACCAATATTTTATAAAAACACAAAACATCAAATAAATGAATGTAAAAAGGATGAACATTTTATATTGCAATAAAGAAAATAAATAGCCATGAGCTTATGTATCTCTTTTCTGAAGCATTTGCAGGAAGCTGGATCACTTGAGCAGCTAAACAGAAGTGACTTAATTACTTTCTACTGGGAAAAGTTCTGAATTACCTTACAAATTGGTCAAGTTTGGTACTGTACTTGAATTGAAATATTAATGCTTAAGGTTAAAACTGTAATAGAAACTTAAGTGTATATAACTACAATAATAACTATTTGCTGATGAGCAAAACAAGTTTGCAATTATCAAGGGCATATTCAAACTTCAAAATTCCCAGCTTCTAAAAGATAGATTGAATATGATTTGGAGGATTGGATCCGAGACTAAAACTATATAAATAAACTTTTTGAAAGACATAGCAGGCCTTCCCAAAAATAAAATTTAGCAACAGTGTCAACAGTCACAGTTATATTTTTATATTGACAATCATCTAGCTCCTTGGTTGAAGCTGCCAAGGGTTTTTGCTGCACCACATTTCCAGCCGCCACTGAAACTGCTAGTGTTCGAAGAATCCTGTTAATTACTTTCTACTGGGAAAAGTTCTGAATTGCAACGACCGTCAACCATGAAAGATTAAAATGAACAGTGATAACAGCTATTACCTTATAATTTGGTCAAGTTTGGTACTGCACTTGGATTGAAATATTAATGCTTAAGATTAAAACTGTAATAGAAACTTAGTGTGTATAACTAAAATAAGAACTATTCGCTGATGAGCAAAACATGTTTGCAATTATCAAGGACATATTCAAACTTTAAAACTAGCTGCTTCTAAATGATAGATTGAATTAAAGTTTGTAAATGGATCGAATTGGATATGTTTTGGAAGATTTGATCTGTGACTATAACTATATAAATAAAAAAATTTAAAGACATAGTAGGCTTTTCTAAAAACAAATTTTAGCAGGGCCAAAGCTTTCACAATCAAATATAATACTATCACTACTATCTACTTTCAGATAAAAAAAATGAAGACATTGCTAATTTCATCTAATGAAAATTGCATATAAGTTACCTCAATGCTCTCCAAGTCAAAGGAAAGATTCTTGGCAGTACCAAGTCCTGAAAGCATACGTGTAAACTGCTGATAATATCTTTTCATTTTTTCACGGGACACATACCGAGGCCAACCCTTTAACTTTATATTGACATCCTCCAACTCAGGAGCCTCAACCTTGATTAAAAATATACCAAAAGAACTAAAATTACAGAGTTTTGGAGCCGAAACCACAATCTTTCCTTGATCATAATCAAAGTCACAACTGATATTCAGGTTCAGCAATCGAGGACAAGATATGAAATGATCTCGTTGCTTGTACTCCCGCTCGAAAATTAAAGTGAGATGTCTTAGATTGATGAGGTTAGAGAACATGTCACTCATATTTTCAGGAAGTTGAACATTTTTCAGATTTAGACTTAATAAAGCTGGGAGATCCCATACCCGTTGGGGTAATTTACAGTTATTCAGATGGAGAGTTTTTAAATTAGGCAAAGACAAAGATATTTCTGATAAATCTGCATAATCAAGACACAACGTTGGCAAGGCAGGCAAGGAGGTCAACGATGATTCAGGTAAATTGGGTTTTACACCATTATACCAACTAAATGCATGCTTCAAGTGGAGAGTTGTCAAAGCAGGTAAATCCCAACAATTTGATTCCAAAGCAAAGTCTTCATCGAGTAACAAGTCCAATGTCAGTTTCTTCATCGACTTAGAGTTGAATGTGGATAATTTAAATGGTTTAATCTTAGAATTCCTGCATTTTGTGCGAATATTTAACTCCTGGACATTGTGCGAGATAGCATACTGAATAAACTTTTCTACTACACATCCACGAAATTTCTTCCTACAAACACTCTGCTTTACAGTTAACTTGTCAGGAACATACATTTTCAATTCCGATAGATTAGATTGATGGTTTCGGTTAGACAAAACATGTCGAATGAGAATAGTATACCGGGATATATCATCAAAAGGTAAGGAGTCATACCGACCAAAACCAAGAAAAGGGAGAGTAGTCCAAATGAGCTTCCATCGTTTCGAGAGAACGCTGGATTGAACTGCTTCTTTGGCATCCAGAAATGAGTAGATTTTATGAATCACTTCATCAGGCAATGCGCTGATTCTGCTCAAGTTTAATTTTTTTTCTCCCTTTGAAAATTTATATTGACAGTGTTCTGATAACCAAGAGTTAATTACTTACTTTTTATTCTAAATTAAAATAATTATTCGTTTACCAATTAAGGGAGATATATAAAACTGTTTTAAGTTAAAAATTAGTCCGAAAGTTGAAACTTTTTTCTCGTTTTGAAAATTTGTATTGACACTGTTCCGATAACCAAGAGTTAATCACTTACATTTTATTCTAAATTAAAATAATTATTCGTTTACCAATTAAGGGAGATATATAAAATTGTTTTAAGTTAAAAATAAGTATAACATTGAACTTTAAAATTTTTATTAGATAAGCTACATCCTCTCTTTTTATCAAATTCCTTTTTATTATTTTAATTTTTGAGTAAATAAAATGTTGGTTTATATTATTTATGTGCCTATTTTTTATTTAGTTTTTGTAGTTTTATTATAAAATTTTAAAAATGACACCACCTCATATTTGTTTCACTCACTTCATATTCATTTACAATTTGTTTCACTCACTTCGCATTTATAAATTTTCTTAATCAATCTCGATTTGTTTATATATATATATATGTCACGATTAGGTATATATTTTATTAAATAAAGTTTTATACAAAGCAGTATTTAAAAAATTATAATAATTTTAAAATAATCTATAATTTAATTGATCTATTGTTTACATTATATTCCTTGTAAAATACTACTATAAAAATTTGTAGATTATTTTATTAAAATGTTATTATAATTTTTTTTACATTATATTTTTTTTTAAAATACTACTATAAAAATTTATATATATATATATTACATCTATATTAAATTATCTTAAAATTGAACACAATTTTAAAAATTTATTATTTTGAGTGAATATATTAAATACAAAGACTATTTTTTTTAAAAAAAAATAGGTTATTGTACTAAGATTTCAGCGTCTAACAACACAAATTATTTTTATATAAAAGGTATAAAGAATTATTATAAAAAATATATAGTTGCCATCATACAACCAAAACTAAACGAACACAAATATTAGATTGAAACAGATACATGATATAATGCTGAAAGTTTTAAACGTATATAAATACTTTAATGTATATAAGAAAATAATTGAGCAAATTTGTGTGGTCATTAATTTTACGACACATACTCCTCAGAGATTATTAATCCCACAATACGAAGATTTTAAGGCGAAAAACACAAATTATTTTTATGCTAATGTTATAATAAACTATTATAAGAAAGTATAGTTGTCATCATACGACTGAAAGCAAATGTACACAAATATTAGATCGAAAGATATATATGATATGATGCTAAAAATTTTAAACGTATTTATATTTAATAAATATCGAATTTTCATGTAGATACGAAAATAGTCTAGCAAATTTGTACGATTATTAATCCTACGACACAAACCCCCGGAGATAATTAATCTCACAATACATAATTTCGCCAAGATCAATAATTATGTAACTTATTTATCACTAGTTTATTCGTATTTTGAACAAACCTGTGCCTTACACGGGTTAAAGAGCTAGTTTTAGTTAATAAAGTTGATATCACCATTTCAAATATTATTACTAATTAATTTAAATACCTCTAACAATTCATGTTATTCATAATAAAAACATAAAATTTGACAAATGTAACAAAACTCGATCGAGTTAAGCGCATTTTTCAATTTGCGAATTTAAAATTTTGTTTATTGGATCGATGAGAATGTTATATCAATAAAATATGGTGTTTGTAACATCTTACATTCATATCACATGAATTAATGTGTTCGAGATCTTTATAAGATCAAGTCAATAATTAATGTATATCAAAATTACAATATTGATTTATCGTCGTAAACTTGACCTGATTTATGAAAGGTACCAAGTACTTTGTCCACATTAATGGGTAAAGTTGCGGGAGTTGTAGTAATTTTTTTTTCCCGTATTCCACTTTTTTAAAATAAAATTTACAGTAACATCAAAATTTGAACTATGTGTATGTAATTTTTTTAATACAGTTAAATGCTTAAAGAGCAAATATTATATTCTAATTTATATTTTATACAAATTCAGAATATTATTTTTTACAATATTAAAAAAATCTAGCAATTAATGTAACTTGAAAAATGTATTGATTTTAACGATTTTTGATAGTACCCTAGTTAAAAAAATTGTAAATTGTATAATGTGTCATATAATTAAGATTAAATAAGAATTTGATATTTTTTGAACGAAATACAAAATTTCTTGCAATTGTTTAATTTGGTATGAAACTATTTCTAGTCATTATAGAATTATTTCATATTGAAATTATAATATATGAATAAAACTTATATACACACTAAAATATACTCCCTCCGTCCAATTGGATTGTTTACGTTACTTTTCGGCACGCTTTTCAATGCTCGTTTAAAGTATAGTTTCATAATATTTTTTTTAATTTTTTTTTGAATAAAAGTTTTATTTTTAAACTTTTATTCAATAAAAATTGAAAAAATATTATGAAACTATACTTTATAAAAGTCTCGAAATGCGTGTCGTATAGTAACGTAAACATCTCAGTGGGACGGAAGGAGTATGATATAATTCTATCTATTTTATGTTTAAAATAACAACTAATTATATTGATAACAGAAATTATCGTATTATTTCTTTCGTATTAACATTAAAATATTAAAAACTTATGTAATAACATTTATGAATATTTTATCGAATTTAGAAAAGTTTGGTACAAAAAATCAATGTTTATTCTGTAAATGAAAAAATGTTGAAAACATTCACGAAAAAACAATAAGGATTTAAGTAACACTACATTAATCTCTATACTAGAAAACAATATGTAGTCTAACACCAGCCATACCCCATATTGTAGGCTTCTACTATTGATTTCTAAATCTCTACTGATGTTCTTTAGGCTGATTGCTTCTTTGAAGTATGGAGAACACCGGGATAGCTTGAAGAAGGGGCTCTAGCTCGGTCGTTGGAAGAGAGAGTTGACTCGCTTGAGTGTAATACGTGTTAGCGGCTAAAAATCGTTGTTTATAACCTTATTCTAAAGTACATATCTCATGTATATGTGACAAGTTTTCATCATATTACACTCGTATATATTGAAACTACATAAAATATAATATATACCAACATATTTGACTTAGAGATAAAGCCCAATCGAAATATTTATTATCATCAAAGTTATCAAGCCCGAAAAAGGAAGAACAAGAAAAATTATAACACAATAAATTATCAGTTAAGAGTCTAAATAATCATTAAACATAAATTACTTCCAATGCTATTTTTTGTCTAGTTTAATTAAAAAAATTAGCAACTATATACTTTCACTTTTTAATTGTAAAAAGTTGAAATTTCAAACACTTTATGCGCCGGATTCTGATATATTGCTAGAAAACACGGCGTGCCTCGCACGGTTTTTTTTTTCTAACACTCACACTTCACCCCCGTTAATCTTATCACTGCTCCTCCAGCAACACATTTTTGAGCCTGTTTGACGGGGCTCTAGTAACCAAGCGTTAATTTATTTTTGATTTAAATCAAATTGACTAGGCTCAGCAACCAAGCGTTTAGTTGGTTTTGAAAATTTAAATTGACTATTTTTCGATAACCAAGCGTTAATAACTTATTTTTTTATTATAAATTAAAATAAAATAATTTATTCGTTTACTAATTGAGAGATATAAAAAGTTAAAAGTTTGTAGGAACTATTTTTTTGAATTATTATTTTATTTTTATTAATAAATTTGATATCATCATTTCAATATTATTTAATCTTCTATTTTTTAATTTTGATGTCATTAACAATTCATAGTTATTAGTTGGCAACCCAATTATTAGTTGGCAACCCGTGCGAAGCACGATCTCAAATTGAAGATAATATCAAGTTATTATTTATATAAAATTGAATCTCATAATTTGTACCAAACACGTATCAAAATATAATAAATAAATATTAATTTATGTAGTTAAAACAAATCAAAGTCAAATATAATTATAAAAATCCACCATATAGTTCTAATTATGCACCGAGTTATTTTACATGTGATATAAATTTAACATGTTAGCTTTATGTTGTGCAAGACATGTCTGTACATAACAAGACTAAGTCATCTTGACAACCCTAAGGATAAATTGTATGATAATCTAATTGTATTCTGTAATTATATTTCTTGAGTTTGTAAAAATGTTATGTAGATTAGACTGAAGGATTTTTCTATGAACATCCATCAAGCTAAAGAATAAACTCTGGAAGAACATCAATCCTGATCATGCATGTCTCAGAGAGAAGAATAGAAGTTTGGAGTTGAATAATATTGTTCAAGGAAAAATGTTCTAATTTAGATATCGACAAGTCACAAATCAAGGAATGTAGAGAAGTCTAAAATAAGTTATAGCGAAGTCCCAAGAGATATCGATAAGTCAATCTACATTTAGAGAATTGAAGATATCGACAAGTCAAAAATCTCATGTAGAGAACTGGAGATATCGATAAATCAATTTCTCATGTAGGGAACTAGAAATATCGACAAGTCAAATCCTCATATTGAGAACCGGAGATATCAACAAGTCAAAAAGGTTATGTAGAGAACTGGAGATATCGACAAGTCATTCTACTTGTAGAGAACTGGAGACCTCGACAAGTAAAAAGCCTATGTATAGAACTTGAGATATCGATAAGTCATTTTAGTTATCGATATGTGATATCTCTACACAACAAAAGTGATCTCGACAAAAAACTTGAGAATTCATAATACAGGCAACTTGAATATCCTAGATTATCAGTCAACAAACAATTCTATCATTGAATTGGAAAGCCTACAAATACAACATGAAGAATACAAGATCAACGGACAAGATGAACTGGATAAAGGAAAGTCACAGACCTAGTAAATTTTGCACAGATATGCTATCACTAGAAATAGAAATAGACAAAGTAGTTTTAGAAAATGTGTTAGTCTATTTAGTGCAAGTTATGTAAACTATGCATGTTGATCTATAAAGCATGTCATGGGTCCTTTGTTTAGTTGCAACAAACAGATTTAGAAAAATCTTGTAATTCTCTCAAGAGAAGTAGTTGAGTTCTTGTTTTCAAGAACACGGATTTGTAGCAAGATAAATTTGACTTAACACGAATCAAGTGAGATTTTGATAATCAGCTTATGTGTTTGCGTCTAGTATTTTATCACTACAAATTCATACAACTGTTTTGTTCCATAAGCCAAAACACCATCACAGTTAATTCAAAATCAAGAAAACACATTCACCCCCATGTTGCACTTCATAACTAACAATTTACTAATTCAATTTTTCAAAAGTAAATCGACACTAGGATGGACACTAAAAATAGAAATTAAAGTGAAAACGAAGTTCAAATAAAGTAAAAGTCATTTTGTGTTATTTGAGATTTAATTACATAATTTTTTTAAAAAATTGTTATATAATTTCGTAGTAAGTGCCACTATTTGGTATTTTTTCTTAGTATAGATAGCTGTTAATCCATGCAAAACACAGGTCTGAGATTAAAAATATTAAATTGGTATTTTTTGGACAATTGAACTCATAATCTGTGTGGAACACGTGTCGAAATTAATATATTAATATCAAATATTAAAATGGTACTTGTAAAGAATAATTATGTAGTTAAAAGAAATCAAATCATTTATAACGACATTTCCCGGTATAATTATAGTTCTACATTGTTTTAGTAGAAATCTAAAATATAAGTTTTATTTTTGTGAAACGAATTATATAATTATATATTGAAGCAGATATTTATTATTTTAGATAATTTAATATTAATTAATATTATTTGATAATTATCTGATAATTAGTCTTTTCAGTATACTTCTTCTGTCCCATTCAATTCACTACATATTGTTTTCAACACTCGACATGCATTTTAAGGTGAATATAAAGTAAACTTCCGTAAATTTTTTTAAAATTTTATTTTTCTATATTAAACTTTAAAAATTAAATTTTTACTCAAAAGAAAAAAATCAAAATAATATATATAACTATATTTTAGAGCAGTATTAAAATGCGTGACGAACTCCCTATCCCCCAATGGGGCAAACCCATGGGACATAGTGTTAGTGTTTGTGTCCTAGAGACAAGATTATTATGTTTTGTTTATGACATTTGGATTATTAATATTTATGTTCTATCGATTATTCTTATAAATAATTTATTAAGTCTTAATTTACTGCGATATAAATATTAGATTGATAAATGTCCTTGAAATATGATATGAATTCTATATCTCTAAGTACGTGACTTAGAAACGAGATTATGTGAATAGTATCGATATTCCCAAATATCCCTAGTCGAATATTATTATTAAGGGACAATAATAATGCATTAAGACTAGTGTGTTTGTTGACTGATGATCACATCTCATTGATCATAGGTATAGTGATACTAAAGTCGAAAACACAGACAAATGTAAATATACATGGTGCTGGATAGACCCAATTTGAGATTCTACATGTCTGTTGTGTCATAAGTAATTCTCACAGTGATAATGATGTAATGGTCCTTCGACTTGAAATCATTATATTTCTAAACGATGATTAATATACTTTGATTATATTAAAAAGTTGCCTTTGACCGAGTAATGATAAAAGTGGACTTCGGGTATATTAAGAATCATGTGAGAAATATGAATGATCTAGAAAGGATTTAATCCTCCTAATTATTGGAGAGATATTATTGGCCTCTTGTGTGAACTAGACTATGAAATGCATGGCGTCGCGCTCAAATATTGATTTGAAATGATAGTCTACTCATTAATCAAGGAAACCTGGATTAAACCATGAAGAGAATGACACATAACTTGTCTCGAGTTTAATCTATAATATTTGGTTAAAGGGATTATATTAGTTTATACATTATTCACGAAAGTTTTAATCGATCACCGATTTAATTATTATTACTTGGGTAACAATGATGTATTACTAGATGCCACTCATTGTTTATAATTTAAATATGAGATATTTAAATTATTGCAAACGTAATAATAACCTATATGGTCGCACAAAGAAAACATGGAGAAATATTTAATTCAAATTCGGATTTGAATTAAAAAGAAAATTTGAATTATTTATTATTAATTAAGTTGGACTTAATTAATGGGATAAATAAATTTTGAATTTGTATATTATTAAATCCAAAATTCAGTTGTTATTTAATAATTGAGTTAAACTTAATTATTAAATAAATAGAATTTCAGATTTTAATAAACTCTAACTTGGATTAGGGTTAGGACTGTTTTTAGCCTCTCTATATAAACATCCTTAAGGCTAAAATTAGGATTACATTTTTATTAGATAAAAAACATAAAACCCTAGCAGCTAAAGGTGAGTGAGAGAGAGGGGAAAACAGGTCCATTCTTGGTGCTAGTACACGCCTCCTCCGTACCAGCTTTCGTGTGGATACCTCTACGGCGTAAATCGTTAAGGCGGGATACGTGGTGTTCGATTAAATTAGGATCTCCTTTTGACAACCATAATCGTAAACTCTTTAAGGTAAATATCTCATCCACGAACTAAATATTATTTTTCGCATGGATCCTGCGGTGGGTTTCAGTTTTTTCTGTTTTTACGGTTTTATTTATTATTTTCGCTGCGTTTTATGCCTCGAACCTACAATGCCATCAGAGCTACTTGCGAAAGGGTTTAATTCGTTTGTGTGTTTACTGATTTAGATGATAATATCATGTATACAATCTGCCATGACTATATGTATGCGATTTGTATATTATGCATGTGTTGATAATCTGCCATGATAGATATTTTATATTATGCATGTATTGATGATCTTCCATGATAAATATGATTGTATTATGCATTTCGATGATCTGCCACGATAGATATTTGATATTATGCATGTATTGATGATCTGATATGATTGTTGTTATGATTAGTTGTGTCTGGACACAATAGGGGATTGGAATATACTATATGTATATGATCCGATGATACAGAGATGAAAAATCCAGCATAAAGGTTATGTTTTTATTCTGAAAAATATTGTTTCGTATCTGTTCCACTTCATATGGTTAATTAGATTAATCATAATAAGTATATGATAAATTATATTATTATATGTTATTTGAGCATGGTGGATGGTTATGGCCTTTAGACCTTAGATTAATGGTTTTCTTATTGTGGTTTTGGTTTTTAAATACGACTTGCATGTCGTTTTGATTCTTGTAATATTAAACCTCGAATATAACTCGAGTTCTTCTTATAAATTCATTAGATTATATTTTTATATTTCATTTATGTAATGTACTTGAAGAATTGAAGACTAGAAGAAGGAATCTGTTAGTCCCAAACAATGCAACAAGAATTACAGAAGGGAGGTTGAATGGAATTCTTGAAACTTTTTCTTGGTTTAAAAGTGTTCTAACTTAAAATATATATCCGTGTGAATTGATTTGTAAAGTGCGGAATAATAACTTGGAATGAATCAAAATACGAGTAATTAAAAACACAAGTCTTTAAAAACTTTCTGGTGGATTTGAATGTATCTACCAGAGATATATATTATATCAAGAGAACTCTGTGTAGCAAAATTAGCTCACAGCTGCTTACAAATATGAACAACTAAGTTTACAGAGAAATGCTAAGAATACAGCTTACAAAGGTTTCTCTGAGAATTTTCTTGCTTAGTGTTTTTGTTGTTCTATTTGCTACTTCTTGGTTTATATATCACCAAGATTACAAAATAATAAGACAAGATAATAAAACAAAACCTATCAAGTCTAATACTATGCTGCTTCATTACTCTATTCTAGCATCTTTGAATATCTTCATAATAGCATGGAAATGGCAATGCTTCTTTGTTCTCTAAAACCCAGTTGAATAGGCTTCCACATTCCTTTTGCATACACTCGATGCATGTGACTGTGTTGTCACTGTCAACTGATGTTTGAATTGATTATTCACCGGGTACATGATCATCCATCGGGTTGCCTTGTTGATCGTCCGTCGAGTAACATTGTTGTTTATCCGTCGGGTAGCAATCTGGCACTTGACTTCATTTCATTTATGCAGAATTACAAGACATCATCTATGTAAAATTAATCAACCTATTCTGCATATCTAATTAAAATCAACATGACTTGAGTGCTACTACAGAAACTAAACAAGGTGTATAGAGAAATATGCTACAGACTCATTATTACACAAGCTACTCACTCGATGGATAATTGATCATCATCCGTCGGGACTATATTGAGTCATCGGTCGGGACTATATTCCTTATCCGTCGAGTGCTACATTTTTCAATAGGTAAAATAAACTAAGGTATTTTGTTAATGAAATCATCAAGATCACAACATATCCACAATAATCTCCCCCAATTTATGTCTACTGGAATTGTAGCCATAAATTAAGAGAAACTTGATGATAACAAAACACCCTTAAAAAAATATAACTTTAAAAGTAAGTAGATAAAACTATAAAGTGCTTCAAATAACAAAATGCACAAAGATTAGATCACAGTCATTTTCAAGGTGCTCCTCTAGCCTGAGCAGATTAATCTAATTCCTTGAAGGTCTGGATCTCTTTCCAAGCTTTCTAGTTGTTTTCTTCTATCTGATTTTGGAGCTGTCTTTGGAATTCCAATTCATCAGATTCTGAGAGATTTAGCTTTTCTTGCATCTCCAAAAGAGTCTCATTGCTAGAGATGCTCAATTGGTCTTCTAATCTGAAAAATCTTCTAACTCCTTTGTCATCCATGAACTCCATCAGCCATTAGGGCCTTAGATGCACTCTACTTCCTGTGTAAGGAATAGTTAGAGTCTTTGGGAGGGCATCTTTAGCTCTAATACTCCTCAGTTCTTCAATCTTCTTTAGAACCAGTCTTCTTGCAGTTACATTGAATCCAAAGTTCTTCTTGAATGATGAATAAACCTTTATCAGCACAGATTGGCTTTCTTGAAGGATCCTGTGAAGTGGCCATTGAATCTCCTTTCCTCCCTTGTACTTGAAAACTAAGCTTTCAGGTAGAATTCTGTAGGCATCAATCACTCTAACTTCTTCCTGTTCATCTAGATAGAGATTTAGATCAGAGAATTCCTTGATGTCATATAAGTACATGTAATCTCCCTTGTTGACTTTGGATTGAGCTTTGATTAGAGATTTGGATTTGAGAGGTGACAGCTTCATTTTCTTGACTACTCTTGACTTTGTTCTCTTTGGCTTGTTAAGGATTGGCAAATTAAAGTCAGGAATTGGTAGACTTTCCCAGTCTATTGGTTCATCCTTAGGCATAATATGTTCACCATGAATGTTCCTGTAAGGATCCACCACCTTAATGTCTTCAGATACCACTGAGGGTTTTGATGCTTGAGTTGTAGTTGGAGTGGATTCCTTGGAAAACTGATCCTCTAATTTCTTACCAGCAAAGTTCAATTCCTTGGAAAACTGATCCTCCAATTTCTACTATATTTTGTTGTGGAGTTCTTGCTGCTGAAAACTCATGCAAAATCCCATTTTCTTCACAAAATGCTCTCATGACAGAATTCTTGAACTCAGTTCCATTGTCACTCCTGATTCTTCTAACTTTGAAATCAGGATGATTATTGACTTGCCTTATGTGATTGATGATGATTTCACTAGCCAAATCTTTAGACTTAGGAAATATGTCCAAGAGAACTTTGAGAAATCATCTACAATTACTAGGCAAATTTTTTTTCTTGAAATGGACAGCACATTGACTAGTCCAAACAAATCCATGTGTAGCAGTTACAAAGGTTCTTCAATTGTTGAATCAAGCTTCTTTCTCAATGATGCTTTAATTTGCTTTCCCTTCTGGCAAGCATTACACAGTCCATCCTTAGAAAACTCCACTTGAGGAATGCCTCTAACCAGTTCTTTCTTTACAAGTTCATTCATGGTCTTGAAGTTTAGATGGGATAACTTCTTGTGCCATAACCAACTTTCATCCTTACTTGCTTTGCTGAGAAGACAAGTAACAGATTTTCAAAGCACAGGCTTCTGAGTTGAAGGTTACTGAATTGCCTTTATCACAAAGCTTGCTGATACTCAACAAATTGTGCTTGAGACCATTCACTAAGGCAACCTCTTCAATGATGACATTGTCTTTTGAAATCAAGCCATATCCCACAGTATAACCCGTTCTGTCATCTCCAAAAGTAATACTTGGGCCAACTCTCTCCTTGAACTCTGTGAGCAGGGTAGAATCACCAATCATGTATCTTGAACAATCACTATCCAAGTACCATAGATTCTTTCTGTTTCCCTGCACACATCAAAATCAAATCAAGTTGATTTTGGTACCCAAGTTTCCTTGGGTCCTGCCTTGTTAGCTTTCTTTTTCTGTTTCTTAGGCTTTATCTCATTTGACTTGGGGATATCAGATTCATTCTTAGTCATTTGAGTTGAACCTTTGAAACCATTCATTATAACAGAATTATCATACATATTTTGATTAACAGGAAATGACATGCTATTAGTAAACATGTTATTCCAGTAAGGCATGCTAAATGGCATTTGTGGCATTCTAAATGCAGCATAATAAGGATTAGGTACAAATGTCATATTAGCAAATTGTGCATTTATATTCTGTGCAGACATAACATTCATAGCCGTAGAAGGCATGGCATTTATGTTAGGAAAATGAGGTGGCACAAATATGGAAGTAGGCATGGCAGTTTTGCAATTAACAGACAAATGATTTACACTACCATACTTGACACAGATTTTTCTAGGAGCATATTTATCAGGTGTGTAGTTGTTATGCTTGTTAATTCCTACTTTACCATTTTTATTATTTTTCTTTTTAGCCTCTGTTTTAACCTCAATCTTTTCCAGTCTGTCACTCAATCGCTTGATAGTCATATGACCAACATTAGCCTTTTTCTCCTTCTTCACTTGACTGGATTCTCCTGGAACAAAATTCTTCGAAACTGATCCATTTTTCTCATTTAACTTGGTAAGTTTGGCTTTACTCAATGGTTTGCTCACAGTCGACCGATGAGGATTTATATCACTCGACGGATAACCCTTTTTGTTATCCGACGGATGACCCTCATCATCCGTCGAGTCTACATCTGTTAGCAATCCTTCAACCAAATTGGATTCCAGCTTCTCCTTATTCTTCTTCCAGGCCGCATCACAAAAGGACTCAATACCTTGAACCTTGGTGATTTGAGCATGAACATCTCTAAATGTTTTCCACGCCTTTATCACCTCCTGTTCTCGTTCAAGCTGCTTCTTCAAGATCTCTTCTTTCTTCAAGGACTCAGTTAATTCATCCTTAGCAATTTTACACTCAATTCTTAATTTTTCAAATTCAATGAACTGAGACTCTAGCACATTATTCCTCTCACTTTAAAACAAATTGTTTTCTTTGATTTTAGCATTTTCCTTAGTAAGAGACTTAAGAGTAATACGCAAATGATATAAATCTGTAGACATGTCATTAGGGCTAAATGTGCAAGGTTAGTGGTGATTACCTGATTACTTGAAGAACTTGTCTCTGTTTCATCAGACTTGGCCATTAGGGCTAGATTGACATAGCTGGCATCCTCATCCTCATCCAGACCATCTGTTGCCCAGTCATTTTCTTGTGTAATAAAAGCCCTTTCCTTTTGTTTGAGCAACTCAAAGTATTTCTGTTTATAATCAACAGGCTCAAACTTCTTTTTGCTGGAATCTGACTTTTTACACTCACTGGCAAAGTGCCCTGCTAAGCCACATTTGAAACATTTGAATTTTGATTTATCCACCATGTTTCTATTTGGCTTAGCTACTCCAAAGTTCTTCTTGAACTTGAGCTTGGAAAAATTTCTGGAAAGAAATGCTAGATGTTCATCAATATCTTCCATGTCATCTTGGCTCAAAGAATCTTCATTTTCTGCTACCAGCCCCTTGCCCTTGTTTTCACAGACCTTTAAAGTTGATTCAACAGCTTCCATCTTCATTTCCTTTTCTTTCTCTAACTCAGTAACTAGTGCAATGGATCCTCCATTCTTCTTTCCTCTCTCTATCCTCTCATCTTGCTCTATTTCAAGCTCATAAGTTTTCAGGATGCCATATTGTCTCTCCAAAGTAAACTCCTTGTAATCTTGAGAGTTTCTGAATGAGACTGCCATAGGTTTCCATTCCTTTGGAAGAGATCTAAGGAACTTAAGATTGGAGTCTTTTTTCTGATAGACCCTTCCATGCAGCTTCAGAGCATTTAGTAGTTTCTGAAATCTACTAAAAATGTCAGTGAGAGACTCACTATCTTCACTATGAAAGTGCTCATATTGCTGAATTAGCAGTTGCATCTTATTTTCTCTGACTTGTTCAGTGCCATCACATATAATCTGTATTGTATCCCAAACTTCCTTGGCAGTTTTTCAATTGATGATATTGTCAAACATGTCACCATCAACTCCATTGAACAAGATATTCATGGCCTTCTTATCTTTCCTGACTTGTTCAATATCAGGATCAAACCATTCATGCCTTGGCTTGGGGACAAATGGCTCATTTCCAGTTGCAGCTCTCATTGGTAAATGAGGACCTCTTTCTATGTAATCTACATAGGCCCCATCTTGAGAAAGTAAATGAAGATGCATCTTTACCTTCCAGTGATGGTAATTGTCTTTGTCCAGAAAAGGGAATCTAGACTCCAACATCCTTCTTGTTCATCTTGCTGGTTTGTTGTGATCTTTAAACTCTTTGTTTATCAAGAGCTTGCTCTGATACCAATTGTTAGTCCCTAACAATGCAACAAGAATTACAGAAGAGGGGTTGAATAGAATTCTTGAAACTTTTTTTTGGTTTAAAAGTGTTCTAACTTAAAATATATATATATATCTGTGTGAATTGATTTGCAAAGTGCGGAATAATAACTTGGAATGAATCAAAATACAAGTAATTAAAAACACAAGTAATTAAAAACACAAGTATTTAAAAAATTTCTGGTGGATTTGAATGTATCCACCAGAGATATATATTATATCAAAAGAACTCTGTGTAGCAAAATTAGCTCACAGCTGCTTACAAATATGAACAACTAAGTTTACAGAGAAATGCTAAGAATACAGCTTACAAAGGTTTCTCTGAGAATTTTTTTGCTTAGTGTTCTTGTTGTTCTATTTGCTACTTCTTGGTTTATATATCACCAAGATTACAAAGTAATAAGACAAGATATGTGGCGCCCCAAAACCCGGGGTCAGGAGTCTCGGAAGCCACTCCATCTAAACTCGCACAACTCACACTACAATATGTAAATACTCACGCTTCACGACCCCACACTTAACACACACACTTAAAGGTTATTGTCTTGGAAATGAACCATCATTACTAGAGAAATTTTATTACAACCCAAATATAATTAGTCTTACCGGGGAGTGACCTTTAGGTAAGGTTAGTCCGCCGGCCAAATATAAGTTTCTTATTTCTTATCTTACATAAACCATACTTATAAATAAGCCGAACTATAAACAACTGAAAACTAATCCAGCTTATTCTGACTACCTGAGATACAACACCAAACAATCTACGGAACAACTGGCCATTTCCTACCCGTTTCCTGGCTGTGGTTCTCATGGCAGGCATCTTGATTCACTGTTGTGTTGTGTCAATTTAAGAGAACAAGTGTGAGCTATAATGCTCAGCATAATAATGTAAAGTATGAAAATGACTGTATGATAACATCATATATTATATGTATGTTTTATTCAAAAATAGTTTTTCCTTGGTGTCACACACCTTCTTACGAAAACAATTCTTTAAGGGGTTTTTATAACCTGCGAATACCTTAGTAGTAATCCCAGCACCTAGGCTTGGGTTACGGTATTGCATCTCAATTCCAATTGGAAGAATTTGGACATTCACTGGAGCCACCGCATACGATGATCAGTCGTACTACGGAAGTAACCTTTTCTACTAGTAAAAGGACGAAACCGTCATCTCTCGGGTATCACCCTGGCCACATTCGGGCTACGTGTCCCATTTTCGGGTATGCACATACTTCACAAGTTCCTGAGTACACTGAGTACCTTCGCCTGCGGTACCTTTGGTAGCCCATCTAGCACACATAGTACCAGAGTCTACCCCTCCATTGTCCTTTAAAAGAATTCTACAAATCTCGAGAACTCGAACCACATCGAAGTTCCCCAAGCGTTTTGCTTGTTGATAGAAATAGTTTATCTCTTTAAAATATAAGTGTATATATATGTATATACGTACTTTCGAGAGTTTCAGAGGAAGTACTAAGGATGTGAGTTGACCGTTGTCAACAGATAATTAATAAGGGGAAAGTTTCTTCTCGAAACAATATTCAATATAATAATAAGTCGGGATAATATTCACCGACGATCTGAAATTATTCGAATAATATTTCTAAATCAGAAAGTATGTTTTATATCAGGATCTATGATCTTTAAATCAATAACAATCCTTTAATAAATAATAATAATAAAATAATAGTCTATAATTAATTAAATGATAATTGATATTAATCATACCTCGAATGAGTTTACTCTCTAAAAGATTTATTTAAATAATATACCTCAACTAGTTTGTGTTTACATAATTAATAATCTATAATGATTAATCGGGTTTGAATAAATAAACGTTGAAGTATACTACTCCTATAATAAAGGAATACGTATATAATATTTATTATTCGAATCAATAAAGTATAGTGGAGGGAATATGCTCGTTGGGAAATTGTTTTAAAAGTTCGAGGTGTTTTAATGTTTCGTAAATGGACGATGAGTCCCTTTAAAACATACTATTATGGACTTATACCCGTCCTATAATATATTCGGAATGATTTTCGGGTTTTATCTTAAATCCCGACTGACCCTCGGTCTTATATAATATGTCGCGCTTAAAGCGAAATAACATTTCACGATATATACTTATCGTACAACATCGCTATATTATGCGAAAATTCAACAATTACGTATCATGGCAAACATGGTATTTAAGCGATGATAGTAAAATAATCCTTTCACAACACAACAGTAAAAATGGAGTTGGATTTGTAAACTTGCCTGGGTATCTCGAGGTGGAGGATGCTCTAGGTTCCGCTCGAAAATCTATAACCATAAATATAGTTCATTTCGTTAGGTTCTGTCCTAATTTACGGTAACTCGCACTCATGTGCTACTCATTATACACCCTCTCAACTCATACTACCCTTAACATTTCTTTTAATTCATAATCACTTTATGGTCACTTCATTTTCCTAAGTATCTTGAGTTCATTCTCATTATCGTTGTCGGCTCCGCTTAAAGATTCTTACGGTTTCTACTCGCGCGGTCTCGGCTCCGACATTTTTATAAAATTGAAAAATCATTATTTTCAATTGAAATTTTTATGAAAGTTAGGAAACTCAATAGGTTACTCTCTTTAAAAATTTCATGATTTATGAATACTTTTAAATCTATCCTTTATATTTTCAAAGTTCGTAATTCGTAGCAGTTTTTGTCGCGTAAATCACTTTTACTAAAACGACCATAACTTTTGATCCGTAAATCGGAATCAAGTGATTCAAGCACCTAAACGATCCTTATAACATTGTATATCCTAAACAAAGGTTATTTTTCAAGAATCTACAGTTTAAAACTTCGGGACTTTGTGCAGAAACTTAAAGTTACGGTTTATTGGTTTTAACGAAGTTACGTTTATGATCGGGGTTTCGTTTATGCCTTAACTATCAACACAACCACCAACAATCAACATATCATCATCAACACACAAACTCCTCTCAAGAACATCATATTCTTGAGGCAACAATAACCAACCTTAAATCTACTTAACTTAATCATCAAGATTTCATCAATAACACTTAGTAAGCTAGGTTTACTACCACATACTAAATGGATCTTAAAAATGAACCTTAAATAAAGTTAGGACAAAGATTTTTTTACCTTTCTTGAAAGATTTAGATGTGTTCTTGAGGATGGTGGAGTCTTGTAAGTGCTTGGTATGATTTTTAGAACCTAAAACCACCATTAAAATCAAGAAACCAAAGAGAGGTTACTATTCACACTATTCACTAGTGAGTTTCTTGAATTTATTCCACCCATCAAACCTTGATAAAAAGAGATGAAAGATTTTTCTTACCTTAGTTTAGTTGATAGGAGGCTTGGGAATTAATTGGGTGATTTTACAAGAACTAGAGCTTGGAGTTTTAAATTCCCATTTCCCTTTTTTTCTTCAAATTGCTGAATGGAAGCTTTGTGAGGGGGGGGGGGTATTTATAGCACTTGGTTGCTTCTCTTGGATGATTTCTAGGTTGCTTCTTGGAAGGTGATTTGATATCTTTGCAAGTTGATTTTATTCTTCCTAGGATAGCATTCTAGGTTTATTCTTTGTTGCCAAATCCATGGACATATCGTTGTAGCTTGCTAGCTTACAAGCTAAACTACAAGGTTAGCTTCTTAGCACACTATTTGCTAACTAGCTTGGTCATCCTATGGTTAGCTCACTATTTGATGAAGTAACCATGGTTACTTCCTTACCATGGTTTAGTTAGTGCGTTACGTTTAATTAATCGTTTACGTGTTCGCTCGGTTACTTAACGTTCTTCATAATACTAACTCGTAAATGGTTCGCAATGTAATTCCTTTCGTATTTATTCCTTATATTTTTATTTATCCTACTTGAATATAAATCCGTAGGATTTTAATCTTGTAATTATATTGTGATTCCCGTAATCCTCGATAAGTCGTAAATACGGTCGTTTTTCAAAGTTCGTTTTCTTCGAAAACTAATAGCGTTTACATACACTCATTTGGTGCGTATAGTCGTAATATCAATTCCGAAACTCATTTTCTCATGCACTATATAGTGTGGGCTCAAAAGTTTTTCCCGTCTGTCAGGGTTACTATTCATTAAACATTTTACAAGGTCTCAAAAATTCGAGTTATTACAAGATAATAAAACAAAACCTATCAAGTCTAATACTATGTTGCTTCATTACTCTATTCCAGTATCTTTGAATATCTTCATAATAGCATGGAAATGGCAATACTTCTTTGTTCTCTAAAACCCAGTTGAATAGGCTTCCACATTTCTTTTGCATACACTCGACGCATGTGACCGTGTTGTCACTGTCAACTGATGTTTGAATTGATTATCCGTCGGGTACATGATCATCCGTCGGGTTGCCTTGTTGATCATCCGTCGAGTAGCATTGTTGTTTATCCGCCGGGTAGCAATCTGGTACTTGACTTCATTTCATTTATGCAGAATTACAAGACATCATCTATGTACAATTAATCAACCTATTCTGCATATCTAATTAAAATCAACATGACTTGAGTGCTACTATAGAATCTAAACAAGGTGTATACAGAAATGTGCTACAAACTCATTATTACACAAGCTACTCACTCGATGGATAATTGATCATCATCCGTCGGGACTATATTGAGTCATCCGTCGGGACTATATTCCTTATACGTTGGGACTATATTCCTTATCCGTCGAGTGCTACATTTTTCACTAGGTAAAATTTACTAAGGTATTTTGTTAATGAAATCATCAAGATCACAACATATCCATAACAGAATCCATTGGAGGTGATCTAAGGAAGCTATACAAGGAAGCAAATAAAATAAGAAGACATATGATGTAATAGATAGTTTTATTTATATACTTAACCACCTTAGATTCACCATGATCTTTATCATGAGCTTGATGAAGATCACAAAGGATTGGGCCATAACCTACCATGTTTATTTTATTGCACTTTACATATATCATGTGATGAATGAATGTTTAGAGTAGTTAGACTGATACATGCTTAATTAGATTAGCAATGTATGTATGTATTAGATACATCACCCATGCCATGCACGCTAAACAAGATAAAATATGTAAACGAATCAAGATTTTAAAATTTTACAAACGATCATGAGAATCTCGTGTTTCAGAAACACATAATAAAATATGAATTTTCTTTATTTCTTATATGGGATGATTTTGTCAAAAACGGGTTCATTGAACTTGTAAGATTGTGGGTTTTAAGCGAGACCGTTGTGACTCCCTCACTACCTATAAATCAAACCATTGACGAATATTGATTTGAAGTATTTCATTCAAGGAAAAATTGGGGATCTCTTTATGATGGGATCATGATCGTTTTTATTTTAACAAAACCCTAAAGTTTATATTAAGTTGTTTAGATGCCTTCCAATATGTCCAACGCGTTAACCCCTAGATCGATAAGGAGTGGGTTCGCCAGAGCGAAGTACTCCCATCTATCGTGAGAGATGCGTTGAAGTATATTGATACTTTATGACTATTGGGTTTGACTTAACTAAGTTACCACAATAGGATTGTGAACTTGGAGGCATGGAGTTTGGCGAGATTTATTAGATAAATATGAACAAATATTGTTCCACCAAACTATCCAAGAGTTATATAGTTGATATAATTGACAAATGTTGTCTATGTTGGATATATTTGAGATGTCATGTCTAATATATTTCATGTTTAGTTTTCAGATCTTAACTAACAGGATATATCAGTTCTTACTGGAATCAGGACTTACTGGAAGTCAAGACTTAAGGATATCAGGACTTAGATTATCAGAAGATAATATCAGAACTTAAGTACTGGAGGACTAACAGTTAAGGAAGGAAGCTGATTTACAGGAAAGAAGATCGAGACTAATACAAAAAGAAGATATGCATGGAAAACGTTAGAGGACTAGAATAATTATATAAGATATCTGATTAATATATTTTAGGAGACATAATTATATTCCATATCAATTAGAAGTTATCTTGTAACCATGTGTCTATATAAACACAAACATAGGTTTACTCTAAAAGAGTTACGATCATCGAGAAGATCATACATTATAACTTAGCAGCTCTCATGATATTTATTCATCACTGAGAGAGAACAGTTCCATTGTAACAGAGTTTATTATATCGAATACATCTATTTTCTGTTACTTGTGTTTTAAATTGATTTGATTGTATTCTACACTGTATTCAACCCCCTTCTACAGTGTTGTGTGACCTAACAAGTGGTATCAGAGCCTATCTGTTAACACACATACAGTAAAGATCCAAAATAATCATGTCTGAAGAAGCAGAAAATCCAACCAAGCTCGCCAAAACTGAAGAAACTCCAAAGACTCAAACCCACAATCGATATGAGACTATCAGGGTTCCCATGCTGAGACCTTTTAAGTATCCCATATGGAAAGTGAAGATGGCTATGTTTCTGGAAGCTACAGATCCAGAATACCTTGACAGAATTTATGAAGGACCGCATAAGCCAACCAAGCTCTCTGTTGTAGTTGCAGATCAGCCAGCAAAGACCATACCAAAGGAGAAAAGTGAATACACAGCTGAATATATCTCATCTATTGCCAAGGATGCAAAGGTAAGACATTTGCTGCATAGTGCCATTGATAATGTCATGTCAAATAGGGTAATTCAATGCAAGACTGCAAAGGAGATATGGGATGCTTTGGAGACAAGGTGTCAGGGAACTGATGCAATCAAGAAAAATAGGAGGACTATACTCACTCAAGAGTATGAGCACTTTGACTCAGAAAGTGATGAGTCATTAACTGACTTATATGACAGATTTGTCAAACTCTTGAATGATCTGTCACTAGTGGACAAGGAATATGACATTGAAGATTCAAATCTAAAATTCCTTTTAGCTCTTCCTGAAAGTTGGGATTTGAAAGCTACTATTATAAGAGACAACTATTCTCTTCATGAAACTACTCTTGATGAAATTTATGGACTGCTCAAGACTTATGAACTTGAGATGGATCAAAGAAGCAAGAGACATGGGAGAAAGTCAAGGACAGTTGCTCTTAATGTTGAGGAGGAATCCCCCAAAGTGGCTATCTCAAAGAAAGGAAAAGGAAAGGCTCTCATTATAAAGTCTGATTCAGATTCATCAAGTTCTGATGATGATGATTCAGAAACTGGAAGTCTACCTGAAGTAGATGTTGATGAAGAGATGATGAAGCTGTGCGCTCTTATGGTGAAGGGTATCACAAAGATAGCCTACAGGAAATTCAGAAGGGGAAAGAAGTTTTCCAAGAAAGGTAAAAGTTCTGATAAGAAGAGCTTCAGAAAATCTGAAGGCAAAGGAGGAAAGTCTGACAGAGGAGATTACTCAAATGTCAAATGCTACAACTGTGGTGAGAAAGGCCACATATCTCCTGACTGCAAGAAAGGAAAGAGTGACAACGGCAAGGCTCTTGTCACAAAGAAGAAAAGCTGGACAGACACTTCAGATTCTGAAGATGAGGAGAACTATGCCTTGATGGAAAATGCTGATAGCAGTTCTGATGCTACTGAGTTAAAGGTACCTCAAACAACTTATGCCTTTCATACTGATGATATTACTGAGTTGAGATTATATCTTAAAACCATGTTTATTAGTTACAGAGATCAAACTTTAACATGTGAGAGATTAACTTCTAAAAATTTTGCTTTTAAAAAGAGGAATGATTATTTAGAAAAAGAGTTAATCATGTTCCATCAAACTCAGAAAGAAAGAGATGATGCCTTTTATGTTAGAGATGAAGTGCTAAAAATGAATAAATCTCTAAAAACTGAGTTATAAAAGGAGAGAGAGATTATCAGGACTTGGACTAACTCTGGAAGAGCAACTCAGGATATATTAAGTAGTGGAAACTGGAAAGAGGGCTTAGGTTATGGAGATGAGAAAAGTGAAAAAGGAACTGAACAAGCTAAGCCAATTATTGTTAAATAGACTACTAAGCCAAAGGTAAATCCTGTTAAATTTTTAGCTAAAATTGTAAAGTTTGATTCTGAAAAGATGAAAGATATTAAGACAGAAGTGATAGCAGAGTCAACTTCTGACAAATTAGAACAGGATAAACCAACTGAAGTTAACATAGGCTTAATGACTAAGAAGCAACTTAAACATAAGCTGAAAGAGATTACCAGTGTAAACAAGGTAAAGGTAGCTAGGAAAAATAGGAATGGAAAGGAAGGTGTGAATAAAAGCAACAATTATATGCCCGTTCCTAATGCTCCTAGAAAGAAATGCTATAACTGTGGAAACTCTAACCAACTGGCTTCTTTTTGCAAAAAGAATAAGAATATAAACTCCTTACCTTCTAAGTCAGGAGTTAAGAGTCAGTCTGTTAGGTTTAAGCCATAAAATCCTTGTTTTAATTCTGGTAGTATATGACATTCCATTTATACTTGTAAGGAATATCACAGTTTGTACTATAATTATTATCAGATAAAAGCTTCGTTGAAGAAAGTTGCTTTAATTCCTTCCAGTGTAAAGTATGATGCAAATTCTGATACAGTTAATACTGATAAGAAAAATGTTAGCATAAACTCTGATGTTAAATCCGCTGCAAATGTTAACAAACTTAAAAAGGCCAAAGGATCCAAGCAAGTCTGGGTCCTTAAAACTAACCATTAATGGTCTTTGTGATTGCAGGGTAACATGAAGAACATCCTAGTTATGGATAGTGGATGTTCAGGACATATGACTGGAAATAAAGCCCTGCTATCAGATTTTGTGAAGAAAACTGGCCCAGGAGTTTCTTATGGAGATGGCAACATTGGAAAAACTCTGGGATATGGCAAGATCAATCTTGGGAATGTCATCATTGAAACAGTAGCTCTTGTCTCAGGACTTAAACACAATCTGTTGAGTATAAGTCAAATATGTGACAGAGGTTATCATGTGGATTTCTTTGAAGAACACTGTGAAGTTATAAGTAATTCTACAGGCAAAGTGGTTCTGAAAGGTTATAGGCATGGTAACATTTATGAAGCCAGACTTTCAACAAGTACTGAAGGTTCCGCAATTTTTCTGTTGAGTAGAGCATCAATTGAAGAAAGCTGGAATTGGCACAAGAAACTCTCTCATTTAAATTTCAACAATATAAATGAACTTGTAAAGAAAGATCTTGTGAGAGGACTGCCAAAAACAGTATTTGCTCTTGATGGCCTTTATGATTCATGTTAGAAGGTAAAATAAATAAAATCTTCTTTCAAGAGCAAAACTAAGTCATCAATTCTTGAGCCCTATCACCTACTGCATGTTGATCTATTTGGTCCAGTCAATGTCATGTCTATTGCAAAGAAGAAATATGCTATGGTTATAGTAGATAAGTTTACAAGGTACACTTGGATGTACTTCTTGCACAAGAAGACTGAAACTGCATCTACTCTAACTGATCATGTCAAACAGCTGGATAAATTGATCAAAGATTCTGTTAAAATGATAAGGAGTGATAATGGTACTGAGTTCAAGAATTCAATCATGGAAGAGTTCTACAAAGATTATGGAATCAAACATGAATTTTCTGCACTTGGAACTCCACAGTAAAATAGAGTTGTAGAAAGAAAGAACATGACTCTCATTGAAGCTGCACGAACAATGCTTGATGAAGCAAAGCTACCAACCTATTTTTGGGCTGAAGGTGTGCAGACTACTTATTTTACATAGAATTCTACACTTATAAACAAGCATGAAAAAACACCATATGAGATGGTGAAGAAAAAGAATCCAAATCTGAAATACTTTCATGTATTTGGTTGCAAATGTTTTGTTCTTAAGACTTATCCTGAACAGCTGTTAAAATTTGATCTAAAAGTTGATGAAGGAATTTTTGTTGGATATCCACTTTCCACAAAAGCCTTCAGAGTCTAAAATTTAAGAACAAGAGTTGTCATGGAATCTATCAATGTCTCTTTTGATGATAAGAAGATTACTGGACTTGACAATTTTGATGATCATGATCAGCTGAGATTTGAGAATGAAGATTTAAATTCTGATTCTGTAAATTCTGATGACTTAAATCCTGATCCTGTAAGTTCTGATGGATTAAGTTCTGATGTCATTGAATCTGTGGTAACAACTCCAAAGGAAAATGCATTTGTCCAGTGGGATCAAGCTGAAGAACCTACCACACCTCAAGACTCTCGAGAAGCATCAGAACCTATCACTGGCTCTTCAAGTTCTGATTCGTCTAGTTCTGATGAGCCAAATTTTGATAATTCTGGAATCTCTGTTCTTCAACTCCTGAAAAATCAAATTCAAATTCTGAAGTCTCAGAGAGCATAACTACAGGGGGAGCATCAGAAAATGTTGATGGAGACAGCATGGATCATGGTGGAGGATCCAGTTCTAGAGATCAACTTCCATCTGCAAGGAAGTGGACTAAAGCACACACACCTGATTTAATCATTGGGTACAAGCAATGCAGGAAGAGTTAAATAAATTTGAAAGAAATAAAGTCTGGACCCTAGTGCCAAGACCAAAGAACAGACCAGTTGTTGGTACAAAATGGGTGTTCAAAAACAAAACTGACAATGATGGCATAATTATAAGGAATAAAGCAAGACTGTTGCTAAAGGCTACTCTCAACAGGAGGGTATTGATTATGATGAAACATTTGCACCAGTTGCTAGATTAGAATCCATAAGGATCTTTTTGGCTTATGCTGCTCACAAGAAGTTTAAAGTCTTTCAAATGGATGTGAAAAGTGCTTTTCTCAATGGAGAATTGGAAGAAAAGGTATATGTTGAACAACCTCCAGGCTTTGTAGATCCTAAATTTCCCAATCATGTCTACAGGATTGACAAAGCTAATGCTATCATATTTGGATCTACTAATTCCAAATTGTGTGAGAAGTTTGCAAAGCTAATGCAGTCAAGATATCAAATGAGTATGATGGGAGAACTCAGCTATTTTCTGGGCCTTCAAGTCAAGCAAACTGAAGAAGGCACTTTTATCTGTCAATCCAAGTACACCAGAAATTTACTGAAGAAATTTGGAATCCAAGATTGTTCAACTGCATCCACTCCCATGGCCACTGCAACCAAGTTAGATAAGGATACTGGTAAATCAGTAGATATTACTAACTACAGAGGTATGATTGGCTCCTTACTCTATCTAACTGCAAGTAGACCTGATATCATGTATGCTACATGTCTTTGTGCAAGATTTCAGGCTGATCCAAGAGAACCTCACTTAATAGCTGTGAAAAGAATTTTCAAGTACCTTAAGGGTACAGCTGACCTAGGATTGTGGTATCCTAGGGAATCAGATTTTAAGCTAATTGGCTCATATTTTGATAATCAAATATACACGCATAACATACAATTTTGAAAACACTAGCAAGATCGATCGAAAACTTACCTCAAAACCTGACTAGATCTGAAATTGCCATTTTTGACTATCTAAATGATGTTATCTTGAAAAATATGAAACACAAAAGTTGTAGATAACGGAAAGATCTTTCCAAAAAGTCCAGAATTAATGAATTCTGAATTACGATGAATTTTTTACGAATTTTACAAGACTGCTAATTTATGAATAAAGGCCTACGAATTTTAATGATTAAAACGAGGAAGACGAATATGATGTATTCATAACGATACAAAACCCTATATCTTAACCTACAAGTTATTAATATTAGAATCTGATCCAAATTTTAGGCTCATTAGTCTAATTTAATTTTAAATCCTAGTCCTTGTCTAATTTTAATTTTTTTTATTCTATTATTAATCTAATTCTAAAAATTACGGGATATTACAGTTCTAATGCTGGTGAGAAGCTCTACATGGGGAACTCTGTAACTTCTACGATATAAGGAGAAGGCACGGTGATTCTGAAGATGACCTCTGGAAAGAATCTGACTTTGAAGAATGTACTTTTTGTGTCTGCTATTCGCAAGAGCCCGGTGTCTGGTTCTATGTTGAATAAGCATGGCTTTTGCATTGTAATATATTTAGATAAAGTTGTTTTGTCTAAGAGTGGTATGTTTGTAGGTAAGAATTATGTAACCGCTGGGCTTTTTAAGCTCAATGTTATGTCCATTAAGGACGATAATGTAATGAAGAATTCTTCTGTTTACTTGCTTGAGTCTCCTCATTTATGGCATGCTAGATTAGGACATGTTAATTATGACACTTTACGAAGGTTAAGTGTAAAAGAATACATACCAAAATTAACAATTGATTTAAAACATAAGTGTCATACTTATGTTGAGGCAAAATTAACGAGATCATCATTTAAACGTGTGGAAAGAAACACCAAAGTGCTAGACCTAATACATAGCGATATATGTGATTTAAAATTCGCTCCAACAAGAGAAGGAAACAAGTATTTTATTACATTCAAAGATGACTGTACAAAATACTGCTATGTATATTTGCTGATAAACAAAGATGAAGCTATAGATAAATTTAAAATCTATAAGGAAGAAGTTGAGACACAACAATCTGAGAAAATCAAAACAATATGAAGTGATCGTGGAGGTGAATATGTTGAACCCTTTGGGGGAATTCTGTTCACAACATGGTATAATCCATGAGATCACTACACCATATTCCCCTCAGTCAAATGGTGTGGCTGAGAGGAAGAATCGCACTATTAAAGAGATGATGAATGCGATGTTGTTAAGCTTTGGACTTCCGCAGTCGATGTGGTGGGAAGCCATATTAAGCGCAAATAATATCTTAAATATTATGATACGGAAGAATAAGGATGTAAGTCCTTATGAATTATGGAAGAAGATGAAACCAAGTTATCAACACTTGAAAGTGTGGGGGTGCCTTGCAAAGGTACTAATCCCTACACCTAAAAAGGTGAAGATTGGTCCAAAGACTGTGGATTGTATCTTCATCGGATATCCTCCACATAGCACTACATATCGGTTTCTCGTTCATGAATCTAAGATTCCTAATATTCAAAAGAATGCCATTATGGAATCAAGGAACACCTCATTCTTTGAGACAACGTTTCCATGTAATCCAGGAAACGAACAACCTACGACGTCTAAACGAACTCATGAGTCTATAGATGATAATAATGAGAGTGAAGAGAGTGAAGACGGAAATGTGGGGGTTGTGAGAAGGAGCAAAAGACAACGTACGGAGAAATCCTATGGGTCTGATTTAATTACCTATTTGCTCGAAGAAGGTGATCCGAAAACCTATAAGGAAACGGGTACCTCACTGGATGGGCCTATGTGGAAAGAGGCCATCAAGAACGAAGTTGATTCGATTATGCAGAATCATACTTGGGAATTAGTAGATTTGCCAACCGATTATAAACCATTAGGTAGCAAGTGGGTGTTCAAGGAAAATTTGAAAATCGATGGCACCATCGATAAGTATAAGGCCAAACTTGTAATCAAATGATACAAGCAACAGAAATGCCTTGATTACTTCGATACATATTCTCCTGTAAAGAGAATAACATCCATAAGGATGATGTTTGCTATCGCTACAATGTGAAATCTAACAATACATCAGATGGATGTGAAAATAGCTTTTCTAAATAGGGATATAGATGAGGAAATCTATATGGAACAACCTGAAGGGTTTTTTGTCCCTGGACAAGAGAGAAAAGTCTGTGAATTAGTGAAATCACTATATGGTATAAAGCAAGCCCCTATGAAATGGCATGAAAAATTTGATGAGATCGTGCTGGCAAATGGCTTCAAAATTAGTGAATGTGATAGTTGTGTCTATTACAAGGAAAATGAGAAAAGCTATGTCAAGGAAAATGACAGCGGTTATGTCATGATGACATTGTATGTAGATGATCTACTTATTGCCGGAAGCAATGATAAAGTGGTCAAATCTACTAAGGACATGTTGAAATTAAGATTCGACATGAAAGACATGGGACTAGCAAATGTTATTCTAGGAATTCAAATTTCTAGAACATCAGAGGGTCTCGCACTAAGTCAACCTCATTACGTTGACAAGATCCTAGAAAAGTTTCTTAAGGGTGACTTTGAGAAAGTTAGGACACTTGTGGATATGACTTTACATCTATCCAAGAATAAAGGTGTAGGAGTCTCCCAAGTGGAATACTCAAGAATAATCAGAAGTTTGATGTACCTTATGAGTTGTACAAGACCAGACATTGCATACTCAATTAGCATGTTGATTTACGAGTAATCCGGGAGCTGATCACTGGAAATCATAAGAGTACTGAGGTATTTGAGGGGAACTCGAGACTATGGACTGCACTATGGAAGATATCCAGTAATATTAGAGGGATATACTGACGCAAACTGGATATCTAGCAAGAAGGCCCTAAAGTCTACGAGTGGCTACGTATTTACACTAGTCGGAGCGGCAGTATCATGGAAATCCTCCAAGCAAACGGTGATAACTCATTCCACGATGGAAGCTAAGTTCGTGGCACTAGATAAATGCGCTGGAGAGGCTGAATATCTACATCAGTTTCTGGAGGATATTCCAAGATGGCCAAAGCCTGTGACTACAATAGGGATATATTGTGATAGTCAATCCGCTATTGGCAGAGCACAGAGCACGATGTATAATGGAAAGTCCCGTCATATACAATGACAACATAGTTCCATTAGACAATTAATCTCAAGCGGAATTATTACCATTGACTATATATCATCAAAGGATAATATCGCGGATCCGATAACCAAAGGGTTATCAAGAGAAGTGGTTGAGAAATTATCGAGAGGGAGCCTATTGCCTAACAGTATCATGGTGGACACTGACCATTGCTGACTGTGTTGGATTTTAATCGCAGCGGAGGCATGGCAAAACACTTTTACACATATAAAATCCAAATAAAAGCATATAAATCGTGGTAAAAATGTAGGGATCGATTACTAACCTTTAATATGCGATCCAAAAGCAAAGATTGGAGATCCTTAGCAGCTGCTCCTCAAACGTGAAGCACTCCACCGGTATCCACCAAGAAAACGACGTTAAGGAGGAGGAGGTGGAGAGAATTTGGTTTTCTAAAACTTTTGGGTTTTTGGGTTCCAAATAAAAATAGGGTCTATAATATTATATTTATAGGCAAAATTTTCAGCTGAAATTTTCCCATAAATATTATTATTATTATCCCATTTATTATTCTCATTAATAATTAAAACACCTTTTAATTATTAATTCTTTTTCTAAACACTTTAGAAATAATTCTCTCTCTAGATTTAATTTCCAAAAATTAAATTCTTAATTAATAATATTAAGAACTTTTCTTAATTAATTTATAATCAATTAAATCTCATTTAATCAATTATTAAATTTGCCAATTAATTATTTATTTCACAAATAAATAATTATTTAGCCATTATTAATTAATTCCTCCACCATTAAATCATTCTCTTTTTATGATGTGACCCTGTAGGTTCAATATTAAGCCGGTAGTAGAAATAAATAATAATAAAACTATTTTATCATTATTTATATAAATTCTCTAATTTATTAAATATGATTAATTAATTAATCACATTTATTCTACATCGTGAGGGATACTTCTCAGCATATCGCGACTATCCGGATAATATGAATTCACTGCTTAGAATACCAAGAACCTATACAGTGAATAGTTACCGTACAATAAACTCATTCTACCCTACAATGTCCCGATTAAATACAAGGCATGGATCTCGTGTCAAGCCTATCTAATTTAATCACTTGCTTACCATTTACTATGCTTAGTTCTATGCAAATTAGAAACTTCTTTCTAATTTCATTCACTCTGGCCAGAGATTCCTGAACTAGCATAAGTGGATCAGCCTTGAACATTCTCTTCCTTCACTGGAAGGGGTAGATCAAATCATACACTATCTTCGTGTACAAATTCCTATACCCAGTAGAGCCCTAATAATTGTCCCTGGAGACTAAGAACTAAACCAAAGCATAGTTCAGTGTACACAAGATGACTATGATGACCTCAAGTCTAAGGATACTTGTACAACTATCACTATGTGAACAACTGCTGACACGTGAGTGAACTCCATCAGTTGTTCAGCTGGGCGAGTTATGTTCAGTGAACTTATTCTATAATAAGCACCTATATACTAGCTATAGTGTCACCACACAAATATCTATGAGAACAGACATCCTTCATAATGAAGCAAGCATAGTATGTACCGATCTTTGCGGATTATTAATTACCAGTTAGTAATCCTATGACCAGGAACTATTTAAGTTTAGAGTTATCATCTTTTAGGTCTCACTATTATGATCTCATCATAATCCATAAAAAGCTTTACTCTAAACTATGGTATATCTTATTTAAACACTTAAATAGATAAAGCCCGTAATAAAAACAAAACAAGTCTTTTATTAATATCAATGAAATCAAAACAAATTACATAAAAGTTATTCCTAAATCCTCATACATGATTGGACTTATGACATATTCCTTTCAATCTCCCACTTGTACTAAAGCCAATCACTCTGGTATCTAATACCTATCTTGTCTTTATGACGATCAAAGTGACTTTCATAAAGTAGCTTTGTGAGTGGGTCTGCTATGTTGTTATGTGTGTCAACTCTAATTCAATACAATACAAGAAATGTTACCGCGCTCCCACTAACCCTTTTGTAGACGCATGGTTCATCTTCGTTTTTGATAAAATCAAACTCTTTGATTGTCTCATCAAAACGGATATTCCATCTACGAGAAGCTTGCTTTAAACCACATATGGTTCGCAGTAGCTTACACACTAGGTTTTCATTTCCCTCAGAAAGAAAACCATCTGGCTATATGCCAGATCTCATAGTCGTAGTAAGCAGCAATCGTAAGCAAAATCCGAACTGATTTTAATAGGGCTACAGGTAAAAGGTTTCATCAAAGTCAATCCATTGCCTTTGTTTGAATCCTTTTGCCACAAGTCTGGCCTTATAGGTCTCCACCTGGCCATCTGCTATAATCTATCTTTTGTATACCGTATACATAGATTCCATTCTGGATTTCATGGCACTATGCCATTTCTCTGAGTCAACACTACTCGTAGCCTCATTATAGGTTACAGGGTCGTCATCATCAATGATCGACAACTCATTGTCATTCTCAATGAGAAGGCCATAATACCTCTCAGGTTGGCGAGACACTCTCCCTGATCTATGAATGGGTTGTTCCACAAAAGGTTGTTCAGTCAGAACAGGTGTTTCCAATTGATCCGTAGTAGTTTGTGCTTCTTGAACTTCATCAAGTTCAATTTTGCTCCCACTGTTTCCTTCAAGGATAAACTCCTTTTCCAAGAAGGTAGCATGTCTGGAGACAAACACCCGATGATCGGTGTAAAAGTAATACCCTAAAGTCTCTTTAGGATATCCCACAAAACTACATTTTACGGATCGATATTCCAGCTTATCTGGGTCAACTTACTTGACATAAGCTGGACATTCCCAAATCTTAACGTGTTTAAGACTCGGTTTCCTTTCTTTCCATATCTCATACAGAGTTTGAGGAACAGATTTGGAAGACACCTTATTCAGTAAATATGCTGAGGTTTCCAATGCATAACCCCATAGGAATACTGGAAGATTTGCATAGCTCATCATGGACCGAACTATGTCTAACAAAGTTCGATTTCTCCTTTCAGATACCAATCTGGAGGAGTCCACTGGGAGACTATACCATTTACTTTGAGATAATCTATAAACACTCCATTAAAGTATTCACCACCTCGATCTAATTGAAGAATTATAATACTATGTTTGGTTGTTTCTCCACTTCATACTTATACTCTTTGAACTTTTCAAAGGCTTCAGACTTGTGTTTCATCAAACACATATCTGAATCTAGATCTATCATCTATGAAAGTAATGAAGTATGAAAATCCACCCATGGCTTGCGTAGACATTGGTCCACATACATCTGTGTGTACCATTCCTAGCAAATTTGCAGTCCTCTCTCCATGTCTACTAAATGGAGACTGCAGTGCCACAATGAAGTGAAATTTTCATCATCCCTTTTTTTTTATTAGTTTGTTCAATCTGAAGTAAATCATGTCACATTTATACAGACCATTATTTAAAGCACCACGTCCATAAAAAATATTATCTCTAAGAAAAGAACATTCATTATTCTCAATAATAAATGAAAATCCATCCAAGTCTAACATGGGAATAATATTCCTCACAATCGAGGGAACAAAATAACAATTATTTCAAACAATAGTCTTGCCGGCCTATGTAAATGAAATGATTCTACATCTTCAGTAGCAACTCTTGCTCCATTTCGCATCAGTAGAATCACCTCCTCTTCCTCAAGAGTCCTACTTCTCCTTGGTCCCTGCAACAAATTACAGATATGAGAACCACAGGCGGTATCTAATACCCAAGTAGAAATTTGATTTAATGACATATTCACTTCTATCATGAACATACCTGAATCAGAAGCGGTAGTCTCACTACCCTTCTTCTTCTTCAATTCTGCAAGGTAAACCTTGCAGTTCCTCTTCCAGTGCCCCACCTTGTTACAGTGAAAGCAAACAACTTTGCTCTTGGGGTCTTCAGCTTTTGGTGGAACCGGCTTTTCTTCACCTACTTTCTTCTTCTTGGAATAGTTCCTCTTCCTTTTCTTAGGATTGGAACCTTCACCAATTAGAAGAATAGAACTCTTCTTAGGGGGAAAATTCGATTCCGCAGTCTTCAACATGTTGTGGGGTTCAGGCAGGCTGACATCCAACTTATTCATGTGAAAGTTCACAACAAACTGCGAGAACGAACTCGGAAGTGATTGCAAGACCAAGTCTTGGCTCAGCTCCCCATCCATGGCAAAACCAAGTTGTCCAAGATGTTCAATCAAATTGATCATCTTAAGTACATGGTCATTCACAGATGATCCCTCAGACATCCTACAACCGAACAACTCCTTCGATATCTCATATCGAGCTGTCCTCCCTGCCACATCATACAACTCTTGTAGATGCATTAGGATAGTGTGAGCATCCATATGCTCATGTTGCTTCTGTAGCTTAATGTTCATGGAAGCTAGCATGATGCATTGAGCAATATTTGCATCATCTATCCACTTACGATACACAACATGTTCATCATTATGTGCATCACTAGCAGGTTCAGTAGGCTTAGGTGAGTCAATCACGTATTCTAGCTTCTCAATCCTGAGAACAATTCTCAAGTTTCGAAGCCAGTCAGCATAATTAGGACCAGTCAATTTGTGAGCATCGAGTATGCTCCTGAGTGATAGTGCAGAAGACATAATGTATATTGTAAATCTGTAAATGATAAACATATAACAACACTTAGCAAATATTCGATTTCATTTTAAAACACTATATAAATCGGGTCTTTATTCATAAGTGGCTCCCACTAGTTTACCTAATTTATTCAACCCCCTACGTGAAAAATTAAGCATTCATAATGCTAGTGGGAATAGGGATCCTACATTCCATTACACAACCCCGGCTGTGGCACGAACCGCCATGTAATGTTCAATAGGCAGACAACTCTTGTCAATTGCATCTTATGTTATTCCCTAATCAAACTTTAGCCTCTTGAATAATTGAGTCTCGGCTGTGGCACGACAAACTCAATATTCTAAGTCAAGTCTAACCCAACATTTCGTACAGTTGAATCAGTCCCCAAAGGCCCACGGCTGTGGCACGTACCGACCTTTAGATTCTTATTCAATGTACACATCTCTATGTAATAGACAAGTATTTCTTATTTCGAAATCAAAGCCCTCGGCTGTAGCACGAACCGACAATGATTCAAAAATAAGAACTACTTTCTATCATGTTGGAAGGCTATGACCGACACAAGCCCGTTGTATCATTGGCCAATTACTACTTGATATTATTTAATTTTAGAGGGATTATATTACGTTACAATCATAATCATATTATAAAGAGATTCTTCCTTTTAAATTAAATATTTCAAATCAATAATCAATAATCTGGTAATTCCCAGATCGGGTGGAGCATTGTCAAGAGGCGTCACTTAATAACCCTTTCTTACAGATAGAAATCTGTTGTTGACAGAATCATCCTTTCTCTCATATTGAAAATTCATATTCAATTACGTGTTTCAAAAACACAAGAATCTCATGATTGTATTCATAATATTGTTATTAAGGTTATGAAACAATTTCACTATACTAGGTTGTCTAACAAACGCCTTATGTTCATTTAAGTTCACCTAAATCTATCATCGCATGATAAACTAAGCATATATCACATATATAAACATGAATAAATATCAAGGTAGGCATGTTACATCATCTAGCACATTAGTCTAAGCATTATACATCTCTATGTATCACATAAAGCATTTAAAAGCAGTTAAAACAGTTAAAAACAACTTTAAAACACTTCATGGAAATATAAACAGTTCAAAATTTTTATATAAACTAAAATTGATCACTCCATTAGATCCGTCTCGGAAAAACGAATCCAACGGTATATTGCACGCCTAAAATGGAGTTACGAAACTCCCAGAAAATTAATTTTAATGTGGACAGTCGGGCTGTAACGCATTACAGGAACGCGTTACAAGCCCTGTAACGCATTCCGGTGATGCGTTACAACCCTTTTAAGCCATTAAAAGGTGTAACGCATTCCGTGAATGCGCCACAGGGTGTAACGCATTCCCGGAATGCGCGACAGCCCTTTTTTTTCCTGCAGCAGCCGCCGTTTTTTTTTTCGATTAGCGTGCCGCCGTACCTGACTGTTCTTTTTCTGTTTTTTCTTCCGTGCAGCACAGACATAGCAGATGCAGATATATTGCAGATGATACAAATATATATATATATATATATATATACTATATATACATATATTTACTTATTTAATTACGAATTTTAATTACAAGAACTTCAAAAATTCATAATAAAAAATCTATACATCATAAAATTATGAAAAAAATATCCAGACGATCTACAACACTTGTAGAACCCAGATCAACAATCAAAATTATTCTGAGAAACGATTTCTCATCAGACAAAATTAATCCATGATATAACTTGTAAAAATTATAATTAATTCATACAAGCACATAAAATTCTGAAATTTTTACCACAGATCTATATGCATATAACCTAGGGTCTGATACCATTGTTGGATTTTAATCGCAGCGGGGGCATGGCAAAACACTTTTACACATATAAAATCCAAATAAAAGCATATAAATCGTGGTAAAAACGTAGGGATCGATTACTAACCTTTAATATGTGATCCAAAAGCAACGATCGGAGATCCTTAGCAGCTGCTCCTCAAACGTGAAGCACTCCACCGGTATCCACCAAGAAAACGACGTTAAGGAGGAGGAGGTGGAGAGAATTTGGTTTTCTAAAACTTTTGGGTTTTTGGGTTCCAAATAAAAATAGGGTCTATAATATTATATTTATAGGCAAAATTTTCAGCTGAAATTTTCCCATAAATATTATTATTATTATCCCATTTATTATTCTCATTAATAATTAAAACACCTTTTAATTATTAATTTTTTTTCTAAACACTTTAGAAATAATTCTCTCTCTAGATTTAATTTCTAAAAATTAAATCCTTAATTAATAATATTAAGAACTTTTCTTAATTAATTTATAATCAATTAAATCTCATTTAATCAATTATTAAATTTGCCAATTAATTATTTATTTCATAAATAAATAATTATTTAGCCATTATTAATTAATTCCTCCACCATTAAATCTTCATCTTTTTATGGTGTGACCCTGTAGGTTCAATATTAAGCCGGTAGTAGAAATAAATAATAATAAAACTATTTTATCATTATTTATATAAATTCTCTAATTTATTAAATATGATTAATTAATTAATCACATTTATTCTACATCGTGAGGGATACTTCTCAGCATATCGCGACTATCCGGATAATATGAATTCACTGCTTAGAATACCAAGAACTATTCAGTGAACAGTTACCGTACAATAAACTCCTTCTACCCTACAATGTCCCGATTAAATACAAGGAATGGATCTCGTGTCAAGCCTATCTAATTTAATCACTTGCTTACCATTTACTATGCTTAGTTCTATGCAAATTAGAAACTCCTTTCTAATTTCATTCACTCTGGCCAGAGATTCCTGAACTAGCATAAGTGGATCAGCCTTGAACATTCTCTTCCTTCACTGGAAGGGGTAGATCCTTTATTGATCATACACTATCTTCGTGTACAAATTCCTATACCCAGTAGAGCCCTAATAATTGTCCCTGGAGACTAAGAACTAAACGAAAGCATAGTTCAGTGTACACAAGATGACTATGATGACCTCAAGTCTAAGGATACTTGTACAACTATCACTTTGTGAACAACTGCTGACACGTGAGTGAACTTCATCAGTTGTTCAGCTGGGCGAGTCATGTTCAGTGAACTTATTCTATAATAAGCACCTACATACTAGCTATAGTGTCACCACACAAATGTCTATGAGAACAGACATCCTTCATAATGAAGCAAGTTAGTAATCCTACGACCAGGAACTATTTAAGTTTAGAGTTATCATCTTTTAGGTCTCACTATTATGATCTCATCATAATCCATAAAAAGCTTTACTCTAAACTATGGTATATCTTATTTAAACACTTAAATAGATAAAGCCCGTAATAAAAACAAAACAAGTCTTTTATTAATATCAATGAAATCAAAACAGATTACATAAAAGTTATTCCTAAATCCTCATACATGATTGGACTTAGGACATATTCCTTTCAGACTGGAGATCCAAGAACTTAATTCAATGGGACAACTAAATCATGATGAGCAAATCACTGTGGGGGTAACCCCTGGCCTGTTCCTATGATGAGATATAGTGAGACCCGTAAGGTACGAGGTTAAGTTTTGAGCTTTTAATGATCTTTGATGAATACATGAAGTTCAGAAGTGAACATATGGAATTCAGTTGAATAAACGCGGGTTACTCTATAAGATAAAGATCACCTATGTGGGAGAGAAGTGGGGCCGCTTCAAAGGAGAATTGCGAGGCACAATTCTTTAGAAACTCCTGCAGAACCAGGACGATGTTCCATGGCCAAAATGGACATACCTATGAGAGCTGAATGAGTCAGAAAAGATATAGTGATAAGTATATCATCGTTTACACAAACGGTCGAACAGTTCAAGGACAAGCACGTCTACTGTCTACCAGTTAAGTCGGTATGCTTACTCGAGCGAAGGTTCAATGAGCATTCTCTACCTATCGTATGCTATATCTGATCGAAGAAATTATCACCAAGTCAAACTTTGTGTCTTTCTGTCTGTTTAGTGTGTGCTACTAAGATCACCAATCCCATCCATGCGGGGGATTGTTGGAAAATATGGGTATAAGTCTCATATTGGTAAGTCATATTTTGAGCATTATGACTAAAAGATGTGTGAGATATGATGATATTTTCTTAATAATGGAAATTATTATTTTCCACTAGAATTTGGCTCAAATTATGGCATAAATTAATTTGATTTTGTTTCAGATTAATTGAAATGGTGTATGTCTTGATATATTTAATCTGATTCTGTTTCAGATTATTTATGGAATAGAGTAACTTGCAAGTATTACACTGATTCCATAATTCATGATATTTAATTATGGAAAAGAGTAGCGCACAAGTCTATCTACGCCTATATAAACACCTCTAAGGCGTTAGGGACTTGGGGTTAGATACACCAAAAATCACATTCGCCTCTAAACACAAAACACTACTTCTCTCTCCTCCAGTGATAATTTCTTACTTTGTTTCAAGCTCGTTGAGAGTGATGTTCTACATCACCACAATCCGTTTTATCCTGGGAGGCTTTTCGCTCGCACACGACGGTGAGGGCTAATAAGCTTTAAGAGACAGCTCTGCATGGGACTCGGATTATATCCTTCTCTCCTCTTTTTCTGTTACTCTGTTTGTTCATTTTATTCACACACACATACACACATTGGTTTATTTCTGCACAGATTGTACAACAAAGTATACATGTGTTATATGACAACTAGCTGACTTATTAAATACGGTCTTTCTAATGTGTGCCCAAGGGGATAAAATAAGCACTAAATTTTATGAGTTTGGTGTATTTTTATTGGTAGAGTTGTTGTAAATGCAAGGGGTCCATCAATATTTATGATTAGAGGACCAATCAAAATGTACCAAATTCATGGGAATTAGTGATTATTGTGTGCCCTTGGGCACATATTAGAAAACCCGTATTTAATATAGGGAAAGTAGATTATATTGTATATATAATTGTATGACCATTTTACCCTTTCATCACCACTTAAAAGTATTCTGTGGCTTTATTTTCAGATATCCAAAAATATTTATGAATGATGTTTTACAATGATCCGTGATTTTATCCGCGAGACTAATATTTATAAACTAGTTTATAACCTGTGCGATGCGCTGATTATAACATAATATCTTTTGATTGTAATAATATAATATTAACATGTGATGATATTATTAAATTTTTAAATAAATATACGAGAATCGTTATATTCAATGTAAACAATATTCTAAATCTTAATATTTTAAATATATAAATTTGAATTTGTCAAAAGTATAATATAAAAGATATATGTATCATTAGTTTAAATAATGCATAATTATTATATTTTATTTAATTATATTATATTTTATTTTATTTAATTATATTTTGTCACAATCAAAAGATATTAAAATTGTGACATGACTACTCATATTTTAATACTTACATCATAAATTCTTTATTTTATAACTAAAATTTTAGTGCACAGACCCTAAATTCAAATTTTCTTTTAACTTCGAAAACATCCATTTTCTAGTTATCGGTGTTTCTTAAACATAAGAAATTAAATTTTAATATAAGAAATCATATTTTATGTTGGCGCCTATGTAAAACCGTAAGAGAATGTAAGTTTTGTGTTTTTTCAATATCATGTATTTTTTATTTAAATTTTTAAATATAATATTTGTGTTCATCTGATGTGTATAAACTATTAAGAATTAATTGATTATGGGTTATTTGGTAGAATTATAATTTGAATTAATTTTAGAAGAGTAAAAAATACATGTTTTTCTTATCTTTAATATTAATAATGTTTTTGAAAGTCATGTTAACTACTTTTTAGGAAGTTATTAAACAAACCAATCATAACCTATTACGCTTAAAATAGCATATAACTTGCGCAATGCATGGTTTAATTTATTTTTTTACTAAATAATGCATGGTTTAATTTTAATATTTATTATCATATTATTATTATTGTTATATTTACTTTTATTATAAAAGTTAATTATGAAATAAAATAAATAAGTATTTGAAATTTAAGATATTAATTTTCATAAAAAAATATTTAATCTTATTTTTTCAAATTTGTTTAATAATTTTGCGATCCAAATATGTTTTTGATATAAATGACTAATGGAGTAGGTTTCAGCGTTAAACTGTTTTTTAGAAAGTATTAACCAATCAACCAAACAAAATCATGGTTTGCTTATAATAGTATAGTATAGATAGATAGGTTGATATTATCATTTTTTAAAAATATTTTTTTTCTTGATTTATTAAATATATTATTGTTATATTATAATATGAATTACTAAAATTAATTTTAAAAGTGTTTGGTTTTTACAAAAGAGGTAAAAAAGAATTTGAGTGCAATTAAATATTAAGTTGGACAAGAATTCATAGAGTTTGTAGTTATATTAGATACTTGATTTATTTTTATTAATAAAATTATATTTATTTATACTTTATTTTGGAAGGTGTTATCATAATTTTTAGGAAGGTGTTAACCAACCGACCAAACGAAACCATGTTTTAATATAGTATAAATTTATTTATTTTTGCTAAATAATGCATGGTTTAATTTTAATATTTATTATCATATTATTATTGTTATATTTACTTTTATTATAAAAGGTAAATTATGAAATAAAATAAATAAGTTTTTGAAATTTATGATATTAATTTTCATAAAAAAATATTTAATCTTATTTTTTCAAATTTATTTACTAATTTTGTGATCCAAATATGTTTTTGATATAAATGACTAATGGAGTAGGACTGTTTTTTTAGAAAGTATTAACGAAACAAAATCATGATTTGCTTATAATAGTACAGTATAAATAGATAGGTTGATATTATCATTTTTTTAATATTTCTTTTTATTTTTTTCTTGATTTATTAAATATATTATTGTTATATTATAATATGAATTACTAAAATTAATTTTAAAAGTGTTTGGTTTCTACAAAAGAGGTAAAAAAGAATTTGAGTGCAATTAGATATTAAGTTGGATAAGAATTCATAGAGTTTGTAGTATATTAGATACTTGATTTATTTTTATTAATAAAATTATATTTATTTACACTTTATTTTGGAAGGTGTTATCATAATTTTTAGGAAGGTGTTAACCAAACGAAACCATATTTCAATTATAATAATATAGTATAGATTTATTTTTTTTGCTAAATAATGCATGGTTTAATTTTAAAATTTATTATCATATTATTATTGTTATATTTACTTTTATTATAAAAAGTAAATTATGAAATAAAATAAATAAATTTTTTGAAATTTATGATATTAATTTTCATAAAAAATTATTTAATCTTATTTTTTCAAATTTGTTTACTAATTTTGCGATCCAAATATGTTTTTGATATAAATGACTAATGGAGTAGTTTTAGCGTTAGACTCTTTTCTTAGAAAGTATTAACCAATCAACCAAAAAAAATCATGGTTTGCTTATAATAGTATAGTATAGATAGATAGGTTGATATTATCATTTTTTAAAAATATTTTTTTTATTTTTTTCTTGTTTTATTAAATATATTATTGTTATATTATAATATGAATTATTAAAATTAATTTTAAAAGTGTTTGGTTTCTATAAAAGAGATAAGAAAGAATTTGAGTGCAATTAGATATTAAGTTGGATAAGAATTTATAGATTTTGTAGTTATATTAGATACTTGATTTATTTTTATTAATAAAATTATATTTATTTACACTTTATTTTGGAAGGTGTTATCATAATTTGTAGGAAGATGTTAACCAACCGACTAAACGAAAACATGTTTCATTTATAATAATATAGTATAGATTAGCGGTTCATATTATTTACGAGGAAATACCAATAATTCACAATAATAAATATATTGACAAGTAAAATTTGAAAACAGTTTTTGAAAGTCTAAAATTTTTCAAATTTTCGTGTGAACAGTTGGAGTTGATCCCACTAAACTACACTTTGAGGGAAAAAAAAAGTAGTACTGTGATTAAATAAAGAATGTAAAACTAAGAAATACATCATAAATGTCGCAACTAAAAATTCAATTTTATTTTCATTCTATGTAAATTTGATTTTAAAAACGATTGAGTTTTAACTATAATATGATAACCAAATTCACAATTAAATGTAGACCATTTAATTAAATATTCAAGTGGGGAGAGAGGGAAGTACGTGTTAACACAGTAATATTCTTTTGTAGTTTCTCCACAGTTTTTTTAACAAAGAATCAAAATTTGCATGAAACATTCACCCGTCTAAACATCCACTATGGCATGTGAATATGTGGATGCAAATCTTTGATCTTGCATCCGGGTTTATGTCAGAATCTGTGGGAAAGCAGTTGGGGAACTTCTTTGGAGATTTTATGGAATATGACAGTAAAAATAATGCTAGTATATGAAGGGAATTCATGCGAATCAGAGTGCGTTTGGATGTCAGGAGACCACTGAAACGTAAAAAGAAGATAATGAAAAAGAATGGTGAAGAGGTGATGGTCTCATGAAAGTATGAACGATTGGGTGAATTCTGTTATAAGTGTGGATTGCTGACACACACAAAAAGGTATTGCAGGAAGTTTCTTAGTAATACTAGTGAAGCAGCTACTAAGGAATGGGCAGGTGGCTCATAGCTCCACCAAGAAGAGCTGGTGGTCCGGTGAAAAGTCGGTGGCTACGCGAAGAGGATGACAAGAGTTGGGAGGAGCGTCAGGGACGTTACACCTCTAACCCGAGATCAGGGGAGGTCAGTAGCGAAAAAGGAGGAAGTAGCTTGATTATAGGAAATTTGAAACAAATGGAGGTGCAGATATATAGGGATAATTCAAATCCCGTAAATGGTGGAACTCAAGTTATGGAAAGTAGGGGGGAAAATTTAAATTTGGTTATGGATAATGGGCTGGAGAACGAGGAATTAATTGGGCTTCAAATTATGGAAAGGAAACGAATGAGAGGTGATCCAAAAAAGGGTGATATAATGGATACACTAGGTGGGCTTCCAAGTGTTGCGGACATATGTTTGAGGAACAAAAACAAGGATGTTGTGCTTTCTGAGCTGGATTGTGCAAAATCTAAAAATTCTCAACTGGCTGAGCTTGCGGTGCAAGCCAACCGGACATTATGAATGCAGTAAATTGGAACTGCAGAGGATTGGGGAATCCTCGTGCAGTTCGTGCTCTTTGGGACGTAGTCAAGTCTCACAAACCCGATATTCTGTTTTTAATGGAAACCTTGTCTAATAAAGAGCGAATTCAACACCTCTGTGGTAAGTTGGGTTTTGATAAGTGTTGGGTGGTGGAGTGTGCTGGGAGGAGTGGTGGAATTACTCTATTTTGGAAACGATATGTCCAGTGTTATGTAGTAGGATATGGTACTAACTATATAGATGCGAAGGTTATTAATGCTAATGCAGTAGAATGAAGGCTAACATGATTTTATGGATTTCCAGAGCGTGCGCGTAGAAGGGAATCTTGGGAGCTTTTGAAGCTGTTGGCTGGTCAGTCGGTGCTTCCATGGGTGGTGATAGGGGATTTTAATGATATGGTCAGCACTAGTGATAAGAAGGGGAATCATACACACCCTCAAGCTCTGTTGGATGGCTTTAAACATACCATTGAAGAGTGTAATTTGATAGAACTGGATCTAGTAGGAGGTAAGTACACGTGGGAGAAGAGCCGTGGTAAACAAGATTGGGTGAGAGAGAAACTGGATAGGGCTTTTGCATCAGCTTCTTAGTGGGATTTGTTTCCCCTCTGTAAACTCAAGTTGCACCATAGTGTTTATTCTGATCACGAACCAATACAGTTGGAATTATACAGTATAGATCACTCAAAAAACAAGTTTAGATTTTGGTTTGAAAACGTTTGGCTCAGGGAAGAGAAGTTTCATGAGGAAATTTCAGCTCACTGGAAGAGTATAAAGTCGAGTCACTTTCTTCCTAAGCTATTAGAATTGTCATCTTTTATGGAGAAATGGGGAAGACAGTTTTTTAACAAATTCAGGGAAAAATCAAAAAACAGAAAGAATTAGTGGTTTTATATGATGATTGTGCAAATGAGGATAGGACAAAGAGGTACTGTGCAGAGAGGAAAGGACTTGAAGAGCTGTTGCTTAGTGAGGAGTTATACTGGCAACAAAGAGCCAAATCTTATTGGTTGCAGGATGGAGACTCAAACTCTAAATATTTTCATGCCTATGCAACCAACAAAAAGAGGAGGAATCACGTTGGGTTTCTTAAGGATGAAAACGGCGAAGTGGTAGATTGTCAAGAAGAAATGTGTGCAGTAGTTAAAAGGTATTTTGTTAAGCTGTTTGGTGTCGAAGAAAGGTTTGAAAGGGAGAGTATGGAAAGGTTTGATGCTGTTATAACAGAGGACCAGAACACGAAGCTTACAGCAGAGTTTACAATGGAGGAATTCTCGAATGCGATAAAGCAAAGGCATCCAGATAAAAGTGCTGGGCCGGATGGATTAAATCCAGCCTTTTATCAACACTTTTGGAGTTTATTAGGGCAAGAGTTGTTTGAATGTTGTAAGTCATGGCTATCAGATCTGAATTTTCCTATTGGATTGAATGACACAAACGTTGTGCTTATTCCTAAAAAGGATAATGCAAACGAAATGAAGGACCTTCGTCCTATAGCATTGTGCAATGTGCTCTACAAAGTGATTGCTAAGGTGCTTGCTAACCGGTTGAAGAGTATGTTGCCTGATATTATTACAGACAATCAATCGGCTTTTGTTCCAGGGAGAAACATTACAAATAATGTGTTGTTGGCCTTTGAAATGCTTCATCATATGAAACAAAAGAAGAAGGGTATAGATGGTGAAGTTGCATTAAAATTAGATGTGAGCAAAGCCTATGATCGGGTGGATTGGAGCTTTCTGATGCATCAAATGAAACAACTTGGATTTGCGGACAAGTGGATTGCTTGGATCCGGTTATGTGTTACTACAGTCTCCTATTCTATTAATTTTAATGGTTCCCAGGTTGGGCCTATTGTTCCGGCTAGAGGCCTCCGTCAAGGCGATCCGTTATCACCATATCTGTTCTTATTTTGTGTAGAGGGTCTTTCAAGAATGTTTCAAAATGCAGCTGATGCAGGGAGAATTCAGGGGTGTAAAATCTGTGTCCAAGCTCTAGCTATTACTCATTTACTTTTTGCAGATGACAGCTTCTTATTCTGTCGTGCAAATGTAGAAGAGGTCAGGGAGGTTAGATTGATTTTAAGGAAGTATGAGATGCAATCTGGTCAGGCTATTAATCTGCAAAAATCAGGCATCTACTTTAGTTCTAATGTACGGCTGGACAAACAGGTGAATCTCAAAAACTTACTGGGTGTTCATAATGATTTGAGCACAGGAAAGTACCTAGGTCTACCATCATTTATAGGTAGATCAAAGAAAGTGGTCTTTAACTTTCTTAAAGAAAGATTATGGAGTAAAATTCAGGGGTGGGGTGCCAAGTGCCTGTCGAAGGCTGGAAAGGCTGTTCTACTATGATCTGTGGCTCAAGCGATCCCCTCTTATGCCATGTCTTGTTTCCTCCTTCCTAAATCTTTATGTGTTGATCTTCAGAAAATGATGAATAGTTACTGGTGGGGTTCAAGCAACGACAATAAGAAAGGTATAAGATGGTGTTCATGGTCTAACATGAGTATGGCAAGGGAGTTAGGTGGGTTAGCTTTTCGTGATTTGCAGGGTTTTAACTTGGCACTATTGGGGAAACAGTGCTGGAATTTCTTAAATAATCTAAGTTCGTTAGTAGCACGAGTATTTAAAGCTAGATACTTTCCGAACTCTAGTTTATTTGAAGCTAAAAGAGAGGGGGGAGCGAGTTATGCTTGGTCGGGTATCTGGCAAGCTAAGGTATTATTTAAACAGGGCTTCAGATGGGTAGTGGGGGACGGGAGGTCCATTTGTGTGGATAGGGACACTTGGATAAGAGGGAAAACTGGTCATAAAATTGATGCTCAGTATACTCAATCAGTGAGGGGTCTGAAGGTTTGCGATCTATTTGTTCCTGGTACTACTGTATGGGATGCAACGAAGGTGTATCATTTATTTTCAAGTGAAGATGCTGATAATATTTTAGCAATACCTGTTCCCAAAAATCAGGTCCAAGATCGTATTGTCTGGAAGTACTCGCTGGATGGGTGTTATAATGCTAAATCAGGGTACATATTTTGGCAGCATAATTTTAGTGACTGTGATAAGTTGGAGGTTAGTAAGGGGTGGAGTAAGATTTGGAAGATTCAAGTTCCTCAAAAAGTAAAAAAATTTATGTGGAGGGTTTGTAGAAACAATGTTCCTGTCCGTAATTTACTGAGAGGAAAAGGAGTGAACAATACTCCTCTATGTGGTGTTGATGTCGAACATCTAAGACATGTGTTTCTTGACTGTATTTTTGCACAGGGGTGCTGGAGTGAACTGGGAATGGGGTTTGATACGTCTCAAATATTGTCGTGTACTGAATGGATGCTACAAACCTTGGCAAATGAAACCCTCGCTAAGATGGCCCAAATAGCAACGATTCTATGGGGTATCTGGTCTGCTAGGAATTTAAAGGTCTGACAGTCTAAATCTTTAACAACTCAGATGACAATACAGTGGAGTGTAATGCAGGTTAGACAATGGAGGAAGAGTCAGCAACTAAAATAGTTAAAAAGCAAAGCGTGCCAGCATAATTCTGAACCTTCAGATGTAAAGTGGAAGCCACCAAGGGAAGGGCGTTTGAATATTAATGTTGATGCTCATGTAGTTACAGGTTGTCACTGGTTCTCCTGTGGTCGAGTTCTAAGGGATCATAAAGGTTATTTTATTAGGGCTAGAACTCGAAGATTTGCAGGGTCTGTTCCTGTTGTTGAAGCAGAAGCTAGTGCTGTACTAGAAGCCGCCAGGTGGGTTAGGCTTTTGGGGTTACAAAACGTGGACATTGAATCTGATTCGTTGACTACAGTCTGTGCTATCAATGGTGAAGCTGACAATTATTTGGAGGTGGGTGCGATGTTTCAAGAGTGTCGTAGGTTTTTGGACAAAAGTTGTGATAGTTCAGTTTCCTTTGTTAAAAAGCAAGCGAACGTGGTAGCTCACTTAGTTGCTAGAGTACCGTGTGAAACCAATTGCTTTTTTGATTTTTCAACTCCTCCACAGTCTGTGTTGGAGCACCTTGAGGTTGAAAGTTTGATGATTTAACGAGAAGTCCAGTTTCAAAAAAAATGATCTGATCTGGACCTTTTTCATACCAACCCCGTGATTCTTCTTTTAAGTTTCTCATATTGAGATTATTCCTGAGCAGATTACAAGAAAAAGATTCTTCTTAACATTCATAATATATTTTCGAATGTGAGCTTGATCAAGAACCTAAATTATGCAAAACTATCAACTCAAATCTCACTCTAGTAATTATATTTTGGTTACCTTTTTAAACATTATGAACAGCTCTCATGAACCTTGAGATAATCAAGCAACGTACATCGGTGCAAACAAATTATTACTCTAACCTGTACAACAAAGTATAATGCAATCCTCGCATTCAGTAAATTAGCCAAAAAATTCTCGCATTCAGTAGATAAGATAAATGGCCTCACCAAACAGTTGGCTGAGATATGGCTGGTTTCTTGGGATAATATGCCAGCCAAGGCATCATTGTAGTGAATGCTCAATGGTTTCAACTTGACTTATAAACAACATGCAATTGCTCAAAGGATCTCAACTATTTCCTCCAATTGAGATCAGAAATCACACCAAAACAATATATATACTAGAACCTCGCTATGTAAAGTAAAAACAACACCACACAATATACCCGACATGCATTCATTGTCTTCACAGTTATAAAAATTAACACTAGTACCAAATGAACAAGCATGACATGGTGAAAGTATTAATGACTTCAGGATTAGACACCAGACAAGATACTAAAGCATCTAAAAGAAAGTCTCAAGCGTAAAAATTACAACTAACCCATGTAAGTTAAGGTCCTAGGGACCAGAGAGTACATCACCTACAATTAGGACAACAGCAAGGTTAGTACCAAAATTTTCAATTTTTTTCTCAATTTCTGCCATCTTCTCTGTGTGAAGTGTCTGCAAACTTTGTAGATTATCTATGGCATCACCAACATGAGCCTGCAGATTTTGTACTTCAGTTTTGGCAACATCAATACGGCAGTCGATTGCTTGAAGCTCCGTGATTAGGGGCTCTGAAAACCGAAGATGTTCTATATAGTTCAAATGGCTCAAAACCCAACTTAAGTTGAATCCCAGACTCTGCAAGTAGGCAAATAAATCGTGGTACTGAGCAATAATCTCATAATCAACCTCATCCTGTAATATTTTTGTAAAGTCATTCAACGAGGTGCACAACATATTCAAATTCATTGTACATAACTTCTTGTTTTTTGAGGTGAAGTGCACAAAGGTTTCTGGATACTTGTGCATAATGCGATCGAGCAAGCATACAAAGTCTGAGTTAACCTCATGGCCTTGCCATAATCCGATATCTCTACTGCCCTTGAAAGAACTCACCAGGTCATTGCTTACTTCTCCAACTAGAGGATAAGTTTGTGTACCGCTGTTGGCATCAACTAAAGAAGTTTCCATCACATCTTGTTCTTGAACCCCCATGTCTACAGTGTCAACAATCACAATTTTATTCATATATTGACAATCACCTGGCTCCTTGGTTGGAACTGCCAAGAGCTCTTGCAGTACCACATTTTCTGCCGCCACTGTAACTGCTCGGGTTTCGTAAATCCTGTTGTTCTGGAGAAAAATTGAAAACTTTTACAATATATCTCTAGATGACATGACCGATACCACATTCATCAAAGAGGAGAACGAGGACAGTTGACTACCGCTAAAAGTAAGACTATGAGTTCACATATTTAGTTTTATAAAAAATAACTTGGGCTGAAGATTAGGACAACACACACAATAGCAGTTGTACCTAAACATACTATAAATGACATTAGCATCTAACTTGATAAATGAAAAAAAAATATAACGCTTTGTCCCCCACTTCCCCATCTCAATACCTGATAATTGCTACATTCCAGGCAACATGCATTATTAATCCTACAAAAATAAGAGAAAAAATTCATGGAGGCATTGACAAAAACAATATATTTATTAAATACCTTAGCTGCTGATGTGACGGTGGTGGCTCTAGGACAACCATCAAGTAAGTAGCTTCTCAGAGCACTAGATAAACTTGATTCTTTATACTCATTTGGTAGCTTCAAGTACTTCAAACTAATGAACGGAGAAGAAACACTTGCTTGATTGTTGATAATCTCAGAAAGTGCCTATGAAATAAGAAAATAACATTTGAGAAGATACAAAACATATCCATCAAATAAATTGTAATTAGATGAGTATTTAATATTGCACCAAAGAAAATAAAAAGCCCAGTGCTTATGTATCACTTTTTTGAAGTTAAACAGTAGTGACATAATTACTTTCTATTGGGAAAAATTATGAATTGCTACGACTGTACACCATGAAGATGAAAACGAACAGTGAGAACAGCTGTTTCCTGTTTCCTTATAATTTTGTCAAGTTTGGTTCTGTACTTGAATTGAAATATTAATGCTTTAAGGTTTAATTGTTACTCGGTGTGTATAACTACCATAATAACTATCTACCAGTGAGAAAAACAAGTTTGCAACTGTCATGGGCGTATTTAAACTTCAAAACTCCCTGCTTTTAAAAGATAGATTCAATTAAGGCTAGTAATAAAAGATCAAACTGAATGTGTATTGGAGGGTTGGATCCCTGACTATAACTATATATAATTAAATAGTTTTAAAGACATAACTAACATTCCCAAAAACAAATTTTATCAAGGCCAAAACTGGCACAATCAAAGATAAAACTTTCCATACTATCTTCAACCAGATAAGAAAATGAAGACATTGCCAATATTATCTGATGAAAATGGCATATAAAATTACCAAAATGCTCTCCAAGTCCAAGGAAAGATTCTTGACAGTACCAAGTCCTGAAAGCATATGTGTAAACTGCTGATAATGTTTTTTTTAACCACACGCGACGCATGCCGAAACCAACCCTCTAACTTTATATTGACATTGTCCAACTCAGGACCTTCAACCTTGATTGGAAATATATCAAAAGAACTGAAATTACAGAGTTGTGGAGCTAAAACCACAATCTTACCATAAGGGGGGCGATCAATAAAAAAGTGACTCCTGATATCCAGGTTCAGCAATTGAGGACAATATATGAAATGATCTCGTGGCGTGAACTCCCACATTAAAATTAATGTGAGATGTTTTAGATTGACAAGGGTAGAGAACATGTCACTCATATTCATATTCTCACGAAGATAAACATTTTCCAGATGTAGACTTAATAAAGCTGGGATATCCCATGGCCTTTGGGTTAAACTACAACCATCCAGATGGAGAGTTGTTAAATTAGGCAAAGAAAGAGATATTTATGATAAATTCGAAGAATCAAGACGCAACATTCTCAAGGCAGGCAAAGGCAGGCAAGGAGGTGAACAATGATTCAAGTATGTTGGCATTTACATTATGCCTATATGGCTGAATCAAGTGGAGAGTTGTCAAAGCAGGTAAATCCAAAACAAAGTCTTCATTGAGGAACAAGTCCAATTTCAGCATTTTCATCGAATTAGAGCTGAATGTGGGTAATTTAAATGGTTTTACCCTAAAATTCCTGCTAAAACGAATATTTAACATAATGCGAGGTAGCATAGTGAATAAACTTGTAAATGACACAACCACGAAATTTCTTCTTACAAACACTCTGCTTTACGGTCAACTTGCCAGGAACAAATATTTTCAAATTGGAAAGATGGGATTCATGGTTTCGGTTACACAAAATATGGTGAAGAAGCATAGCATACCGAGAATTCTCATTAGAACATACGGGCACATACCGACCAAAGTCAAGAAAAGGGAGAGTAGTCCAAATAAGCTTCCACCGTTTGGAGAGAACACTGGATTGAACTGCTTCTTTTACATCCAGAAATAAGTAGATTTTATGAATCACTTCATCGGGCAATGCGTTGATTCTGTCCTCACCTCCGTATTCAGATATAGCTTTTAATTTTTTCTTCTTCGACCGATTTCTAAACTTACTGCTCAGTTCCGACATTCTCTAACCCTAACAATACTGTGTTTCTTCCCCAATTGATTTATTAGAAACATGGGTTTCGGGTCGAACTTTATAAATGGGTCAGGTCGGTTTAAATTAAATTCAGACTTAATTGCATTAAATTGTCTCAACTTTAATTTTTTTTGCAGAAAAATGATTCAATTATTAAACTTGCCAACTGAGTTTTGAAGAAAATGTGGACAAAATGTTTTAAAGTTTTTATAGATGTAAGTTTATGTTTGACTGGTTCTGATAATATGTGTATAATTGATTTGTTCTTTTTATTTTATTTCAATGTATTAATATGGGGTTGTGATTGTTGATTTGTGTTGTCGTTATTACTTTCTATAGACCCGGGACAATTTTCAGTTAAACTGTTTTATGATGGTGAAATGCTATATAATCCTAAGAGATATGTTGATGGGTTATTGTTTGAGTTAACAATGGATAAAGGATTCTTTGAGTTAGATACTTTGGGTTAGATAGTGATGATGAGCTAATGACAATGTGCTAACTATTTCCTAATTAGTCTAGATGGGGGAGATTTATGTTTATTGGGACCCTCTATCAATATATTTGATGACAGAATAAATCAAGGAGAAGAAATTAGTATGGATAACCATTTTCCATACTCAACATAGGCTGAGATTAAAACTGAGGAAGAGTTGATAAACTTGTTTGGATTTGAAAGAGACTTTTCCGATCATGATGAAAGTGAACATGAGGTGGTTGTTGAATCTGATAAAGAGAGCTTTTATTCTGATGAATCTAATAAAGATGATGAGGATGATGATCTCTTGTTCAATCTGAATGTGGACAAGACAAATCCAGATCATCTGGATGATTTACGAGGAAGACAAAACTTAGAAAAATGGTGAGATAGATGATAATGTAGAAACTGATGAACATAGTGTATATATATAGAGTGAGGATGAGAGAATGACTGCTAATTCAAGTGATGAGGATGAGAGAGCTTTTCTAGTTTTTAATGAGGATGTGGACATGAATAATTCATAATTTGAGTTGGGGATGTTATTTACAAGTAGTCATATGTTTAGTAAGACAGTGAAAACACATGCAATTAAGGAGAAAAGACCGTTGGAGCTGATGAAAAATTGGGGCAAGAAGGTGAAGTATATGTGTCAAAAACCCTGCAAGTGGAAGGTGTATGCCTCTCCTTTCAACAAGACTTCCACATATCAGATAAAGAGCATTATCAAGAAGCACACCTGCATGCCGATATTCAAACAGAAGCAGATTAATTCAGCATGGCTATCAGAGTACTATGAAAAGGAAATAAGAATGAAGCCCTCATAGCCAATTCATTCATTCCATCAAAAGGTCTTTAGTGACTTGAAATATCAGGTGAGTAAATATGTTGTCCACAAAGCCAAGAAAAGAGTTTTAATTAAGATAAATGGTACACATTAGTTGCAATTTGAGCGGGTATGGGATTGTGCACATGAGCTAAAGAGGGTGTTTTCTGAGTCCATAGTTAAAATACTTACAGATGATCCAGATCCAGGCACAGATAGATGAAAATTTATGAGGATGTACATCTGCTTAGGCCCAATTAGGAAGGTTTTTATGTCATTCTACATGAAGCTTGTAGGACTGGATGGTTGCCATCTGAAAGGCCCATTTAGGGGACAACTGTTGGTTGTTGTTGAGATAGATGCCAATGATGGGTTTTGGGTGCTTTATTATGTCAGATGATTATCTTTTTCTCAATTAAATTGTACTATAATGTTGAACTGCTAGATAACCCTAAGAGATATACTGGTGGCTCTATTGTATATGGGGATTTTTGTGACAGTGATGCAATTAGTCTACTAGAGATTAAATTTATGCTTGTTGAAAGTGGATCAAATGGTGGGTATGATGTAATATATTATAAGATACCAGGGACAACAATGGAACATGGGTTGTTTGAGTTAGAGACATATGTTGATCTTATATTAATGTGTACATTGATCCCTAACAAGGAAAGACCTATGAGTAATAGGTATGTAGAGGTATTTGTAACTCAGCCTCTGGAGCCATTAGATATTGTTCCTAGCCAAGAAGAAATTAATATGGACTATCTACACAATAAGAAATAGATGAAAAAGGTCAAATAAGGGAATTAGAGGGAATTTATAAAGATTACTCAGATCCTGAGGATAGTGATGAATATGAATTGAATGTGAGTGACAGTGATGATGAGTCTTGGCATTCAGATGCCTCTAACAAGGATGAGAGTGATGATGACCTGGTTTTTGAAAAAAATATTGATAAAATGGTGTTTGAAGATCATAACACCCCTGAAGAGCCTGGGAATGATGACAATATGGGTACAGATGAGGAGAGTGTCTATGATGAGAGTGATGATGAGAGGATGACACATAATCATACTGATGAAGATGAGCCAAATTTTCTAGAATTCAATGAAGATGTGGATATGGAAAGACCTGTCTTTGAGCTGGGTATGTTGTTCAAAAGTTTCCAGATTTTTAGAAAAGCTGTAAGAAATCAGTTTGTATTATGATGGATTTTTCAACCAATTTTTGGTTATCAGGACAAGCTATTCTATTGCCAATAATGTATTATGATGGATTTATCATATCTAACCAAACATTTTTATGTGTGTATATTGCATTTTTCTACTAGTCGATACCTTACTTTGTATAAACATGTAGTGATAGGCTAAAGACAAAGTTAATTGATAAACATAATTCATTAAATTAGATACCATTACAAGATTTACATATCTTCTTTTACATCTTCAACTGATGGTACATTTCAAACAAAGAAGAAGAAAAACATAAACACTAAAAAAAGGCAGCCTAATTTCCATCTTCTAGCTTCCAATTTAGTCTCCACTTCAATTTGTAGCACCCTGCATCTTTGGCAACCATCAACCCATCTGAAAAACCCACTACCTCGACTACCATGAACACAACCAAGAAATTTTTGACCCCCATTTGCCTCTGTTCTAGCAGTCCTCTCCACAACCCAACTTTCACAAAAGCATTTATATGTCATGGTAGTGTAAGATTAGCTTTACCCCAATTGATTTTTAGGATGGGAGTGTTAATTTTTGATTTTGTATGTGTTTATATAGAGATACGTTTTGTATATGAGGATAATATACGTTGGAAATAGAATTTTTCCAGCTTACCCTTCTTATTTAACGTCTGTTAGATGTAACTGACGGAATGCAATCGCGTGTTAAAAAAATTTAAGAAGAGTAATGCGGGTGCATATTCTTAAAACTCAGCCAGTTTTGTGCAAAAAAATTATATCTTAGGCCATCTTCGTGCAATTAAGTCAGAAATTATTGATATAAATTATCATGCGAACTCTTTCATAGAGATCTAAAAATGATTATATTCTTAAACTAATATTAATGACACTTTGAATGAATTTAGAAAATTTTATTTGAAAAAATATATATTTATTATTAAGTTAGTATATGGAATACGTTGAAATCATTCACGAACAAGACTACACAACGATTAAAATAACGTTACGTTAGTCCTTATACTTGGAAAACACCGTATACATATATCATGCTAAATGATAAATCATAGTGTGTACTTAATAATATAGTATTGACATTTTAACACGAGAACATCGAAGTTGAAATGAAATATTATCGATTGATATGCAACAAGTTTCAGTCACTTTTCATCCATATATATCGAAACTACACAAATTACGATTAATATTAATAATCTTTAACTCAAGAACACAAACAACCAAATAATTTATCATCATCGAAATTATCAACATCTAGAAAAAGAAAACTATAAACATTGCATGATATATCATCACTTAACATGCTAAACAATGATTGAGAATAAATTGCTTTCGCTGATATATTTCTTATATTTTATTTAAATTATTCAGTTATTTTTTAACAACATTAAAGGAAAAAAGGCCAATGGACAACAACTCAGAACTCATGTATAAATGTTCAAAACTGATGTCTTTATGGGTGTAGTAAAAAGTCCCTTGTTTCATATCGGTTTTGGACCGATGTGAACATCAGTTTTGAACTGATGTAAAATACAATATAATACATCATTTTAAAATAATAAACTGATGTATTAGACATACCAATACATCATTTAATAACCGATGTGAAATATAAGGAACGATTTAATTATAGAAAAGATGTGTTATACAGACCGAGACATCAGTTATTATCTAAAATAAATAAAACTTAGATTATCAATAAAAAATGATGTAATATCATAAAATTATATGTGGGTGTATTTGTGTTTTGAGAGAGTCGAGAGAAAAAAAAAAGATGATAAAACAGATTTAAGAGAGAAAGACAGATGAGTATTGGAAAAATGGCAGGAAGGAGAATAAAATAAATTTTAAGAGGAATGTTTTTATGACAAAAGGAAAAAACTGTTCGCGTCTTTTTTAAGTTTGTTTAGAAAGTAGGTTAGACATCGATTTGATTTCTAACATATGTATAAAAGCCCCCTTTAATATTGTTTCCACCTACTGTAACTAAAAATTCAAAAATTAGAGTCTCTGCATTACGAAACATTACTGATCCGTGCTATTGTACACTTATACTAATATTTCACTCTCACTCTCGTTCATATTTCATTGGCGCCAAAATTAGGAAAATCAAATTAGGGTTCAAACTTCAAACAACACCTGCTGTACCCGGTATACGTCCCTCGAACTAATATGATGGTAAGTAAGGGAAGTGGTTATTTTTTTATTTAAAATTTTATTCAATGTTTAATTCAATATAAATATCTTTCTTAAATTTTATTAAGTACTTTATTTTTTAAAAAAAATAAAAATTAAACATAAGACTATAAATTCAAATTTAATTATCATCAAATTTAATAATGGAGATTTAAGTGTTGAAGATAACATGAAACATTCAATATTAGAAATTTCAAATGAAATGATATAACTTACTAATAGACATTGTACTCCATTCATACTTATCAAGTGCTTAATATATTTTCTCAACAAAATAATATTTATTTATTTTTTCACATACCTATATATTATAAAAAACAAATTAAAATTAAGTATTATATGTTTAGACATTTTTTTAAATATTTAATGTATTATTTTCATCAAAAAAGGCAAAATATACAATAATAATTACAAAAAAAATCAATTTTTTGATATAAAAAATTTATGTAATATTGACAAGTAACATGAATGTTATTATGAATTTTAAAATTTTTTTACTAATTATTTTTTTCACCAAAAAAAAATCAAAAAATAAACAATTATCAAAACTGCTTCCGCAATGAATCATAGCGTAAGCTTTTGCTTCCGCAATGAACCATAGCGTAAGCTTTTGCTTCCGCAATGAACCATAGCGTAAGCTTTTGCTTCCGCAATGTTTCATTGCGGAAGGAATTAATGTTTTGACAGTTTCTGCACGTTTTAGCACGTGGGTTGGCTGAAGCATTAAATACATCTTCCGCAATGATTCATTGCGGAAGTGTGCATTAAATTTGCCTTACTGGCTTCGTTTTTTTGCTTTGTAAACCCAATTTCACCATTTTTCTCTATCATTTTTCAGTTTGGAGCCAAAAAGAGGTTAGTTTTTCTTTACTATTTTTAATGGCATCTCATTTATTTAATTATTCAAGTTCATCTAGTGAGCATGACGATTTTGATTATTTTACACCCGTTGGGAAAAATCTGGTTTATCATAAACTTATTGTAGACGATGTTAATGAATTGATAGATGTTGATAATTATAAATTTAAGAAAAAATTGGATATGGATGATGATGATATTGAGTATATGGAAAAAAAGAATATGGATGATGATGATATTGAGTATATGGAAAAAGAGAAATATCATAAAAAAGAAGAGGGAGATTGTAAGGGAAAAGGAAAAATGAATGATGATGATTTTTGTAGAGAAGAGAAAATGAATATAAGTGATGATGATGTTGATGATGATGATGAAGATGATGATATGAGTTTTGACAAAAAAGGTTACGGTTTTTCAAATCAAATATGAATAGTGTTGTGCCTTGCGTTGGTATGTTTTTTAATACTTTGGATGAAGCCGAAATTTTTTATAGAGATTATGGTAGAAGTGTTGGATTTGAGATTATTATTAGGAATACTCATAGACATTCACGGGGTAATGGTATCTCCTCTCATTTGTATATTTATCGTAAGGGTGGAAGACTAGGTTCTATTACGAAATTGGATGTTGATGATGAAAGAAAGGAAAAAAGAAGGATTAGAGATGTAATTCCGAGAACAAATTGTAGTGCTCGAATGTGTGTCACTCATAGAGTTAAAAATGATAAATGGGAAGTAACATTGGTTAAATTAGAGCATGATCATGATATGGTAACCTCGGATAAAGTACAATTCATGCAAAGGTCCAAAAATATAGATCCGGTTACCCGAGCATTGCTTGAGTTATTTGATAAATTGGGCATTGAAACCGCTAAAGCGATGAGATTTCTTGGTGAAACATGGGGTGGTGTGGAAAAACTTGGATTTTCTAATCAAGATGTTCGTAACGTAATTCGTGATATTCGAAGACGGGTGTTCGATTCCGGTGATGCGGGGAGTGGGATGGCATTGCTACGACAATTGAAAGAAAAAAGTTTTGAAAACTTTTTCTATCGAGTTGATTTGGATGAAGAAAATAGAGTTAGAGGTTTGGTTTGGGTTGATCATCGATCATTGAACGCATACACGAATTTTGGAGATGTTATTTCATTTGACTCCACATATAGGAAAAATAGGTATTCTATGCCGTTTATACCAATAACCGGGGTCAATCACCATTACCAAAATATCTTGTTCGGGTTTGCACTCATGCGGGATGAGACGGAGATTTCATATAAATGGGTTTTGAAGACATGGTTGGAAGCCGTCGGAAACAAACCTCCCCTCACTATTATTACGGATCAAGATATAGCATTGGGAAATGCTATTGCCGAGATTTTGCCGGATACCAAGCACATATTATGTTCGTGGTACATAAGTAATAAATTTCCCGAAAAATTGTCGGCTTTGTACACACAATATCCGGAATTTAAAGGGGATTTTAATGATTGCTTGTACAAGTCGTTGTCACCCACGGAATTTGTTGGTAAGTGGGAGGTTTTGGTTGATAAGTATGGACTCGAGGATCATGTTTGGCTAAACGATATGTATGCCATAAAAGATAAATGGATTCGTGCTTACACAAAACAACATTTCTCCGCCGGTATGACCACCACCTCAAGAAGCGAGTTCATGAATTCATTTTTTGACGAGTATGTGAAAGCTTCAACCGGGTTGAAAGAATTCATTGAGAATTCACAAAAGGCTTTGGAAACACAAATTCTTAATGAGGTTAAAGCCGACTACGAGACCGAGTATAAGGAAAGGAGATTGATATTTAATTCTGCCTTGGAAAATCATGCTTCTTCTATTTATACAAAAGAAATGTTTAGGCAATTTCAAAATGAGCTTAGAAAAAGCACATCTTATGTGGTAAATAGTTGCAAAGATGGTTCTAATTACATGTGGAAGTTGTATTTAGTTGAGAAGTATAATGTGCTGGAGAATCTTAGAAGAAGGTATCGGGTAATGGTTTCTTTGGAAGGAAATATTGATTGTGAATGTAAAAAATTTGAACATTCCGGAATGTTTTGCAAACATATCCTATGCTATCTTGACAAGAAACAAAAAACTATGATACCAACAATTTTTATCAAATCAAGATGGACGGCGAGCGCAAATAAAATTGATGGTTTTTCGCCTTATAATCCTCCAGTTCTTGTTGATGTTGGTGATTCAACAACGGCAAGGTATAGTGCTTTGTGTAAATCTTTTCAAGGTTTGGGTGCTCTTGGAAGTTGTTCAAAACCACGATACAATTACGTCATGGATTTGATTGAGAAAGGAAAATGTTACGTGATTGAAAAGTTTCGTGAAGAAGAAAATATTTCAAGAATGGAGGAGGAGTTCCAAGTTTGCGATGAACATGATCCAATATTCAATCCTCCAATGTCACAAACAAAGGGAAGAAAGAAGGATTCGACAAGGTATAAAAGTGGCATTGAGACGTCAACAACAAAGAATAATTCAGGAAGGTCTAAAAGTGGTATTGAGACGTCAACTGAAAAAATCCGTTATTGCGGCTTTTGTGGTGTGGCCGGACATGATAGGAGGCGTTGTCTAAAAAACCCAAATAGAAATTTTAAATGATTTAATTCGTAATTTATTTGAATGTAGAAATTTAAATTAATGGAATGTAATATTTGAATTTGGAATGTAATATTTGAATTTGGCTTTTAAATATTATTTGGTATGTATTTGAGCTATTATTTACTTTTTTATAAGTACAAATTTTAAAAAATTAATGGCTGAAAAAAACAGGGGAGCTAATTCCTCAAAAATTCGAAGCTAAGCAAAAACAGGGGAACATAGGGGACCTTCCGCAATGAATCATTGCGGAATATCTTTCCTTCCTAAATGATTCATTGCGGAAGGTCCCCTGTTTCCCATTCATTGCGGAAGGTCCCCTATTTCCCCTGTTTTCCCCTGTTTTTGCTTAGCTTCGAATTTTTGAGGAATTAACTCAATTTTAAATTTTTTAAAAATTCAATATTAAATGGAAAAAAGTCAGAAATGGTGAAAAAAAATTAGTGACACTATTTTTTAATAATTTCGATGTCTCCTCTAATTTTTGATTAATTTTTAATAAAAGTCCATTTTTTTGATTTTTTCTTTATTTTTAATTCGAATTAATACAATTAAAGGAAAAAAATCAAAAAAAAGAAAAAAGTCAGAAATGGTGAAAAAAAATTAGTGACACTATTTTTTGATAATTCCATTGTCTCCTCTAATTTTTGATTAATTTTTAATAAAAGTCCATTTTTTTATTTTTTTTTTCTTTATTTTTAATTCGAATTAATACAATTAAAGGAAAAAAATCAAAAAAAAGAAAAAAGTCAAAAATGGTGAAAAAAATTAGTGACACTATTTTTTGATAATTTCATTGTCTCCTCTAATTTTTTATTAATTTTTAAGAAAATTCCATTTTTTTATTTTTTCTTTATTTTTAATTCGAATTAATACATATTATTAAAGGAAAAAAATCAAAAAAATAAGAAGAAAAAAATGGGAAATGGGAAATGGTGAAAAAAATTTAGTGACACTATTTTTTCATAATTTCACTCTCTCCTCTAATTTTTAAAATAAATTTTTAAGAAATGTCCATTATTTTTATTTTTTCTTTATTTTTAATTCAAATTATTACATATTATTCAAGGAAAAAATCAAAATAAAATGGAAAAAAATGGGAAATGGTGAAAAAAATTTAGTGACACTATTTTTTCATAATTTCAGTCTCTCCTCTAATTTTTAATTAATTTTTAAGAAATGTCCATTATTTTTATTTTTTCTTTATTTTTAATTCGAATTATTACATATTATTCAAGGAAAAAATCAAAATAAAATGGAAAAAAATGAGAAATGGTGAAAAATATTAGTGACACTATTTTTTCATAATTTCAGTCTCTCCTCTAATTTTTAATTGGAATTTATTCATATGCAGTGACCAAATTATAAAAAAATGAAATAGAGTGACCAAAGTGTGAATTTTGCATAAGTTTCAAGCTTCCACAATGATTCATTGCGGAAGGGTACTGAAACCTGCAGACTGCAGGTTTTGCTGTTTCTGCAGCCTGCAGTTTCCTGCAATTACTAGTTTTCCCGCCCCTGTTTCTACGCTACAAACTCAACAATAAAAATACATAACCATTCCAACAAATCAAACACCAATCCAAATTAACCAATCCAACAAATCAAACACCAATCCTCATCGAAAATGATAAACATTCTAACCATTTATTCTAACATTCAAAAGCTAACCAAATCAAAAATCCAAACCAAATCCAAATAAAAAATGCAACCCAAATTCATACGAACAATTTAACCATTCTAAATAAGTTCATACCAATATGAACAATCGAAAAACTACCACAAGAACCAACATAAGTATACAAATACAAGTCCAATAAATCTTCTAATACAAATTCAAGAAATAAATCATAAACCCAAATTTCTTTGGGTCAATCCCCATGCTGAAAGATGACGAACACGCCCCCTACGCAATTCCCAAGTAATGCGATAACGAAATGTCTCTACATCATCATATGGATGCCAGACAACGTGCTACAATCTAATCCCATTAAGAATGGCATCCACATACTTGCATACATAGACGCCGCAGTCAACTCCAGTATCTTGCTTCGGCCGAGCGCCATCTTCATGAATTTCTTTGTAAATCTCTGGGGGTCCAAGTAATTTAGCCAACACGGGAGGACTTTCTCCTACAATTTCAAATAATTAGTAACAAATATGAAATAATTAAGCATGACTTCTTTTCTATAAGTCTGTATTATGCAAATATGCAAATAATAAATCAAATTAAGGGCTAAAAGACATGAATTCTTTTCTATAAGTCTTTATTATGCATTTTATCCTAAATATGCAAATAATAAATCAAATTAAGGGCTAAAAGACATGAATTCTTTTCTATAAGTCTTTATTATGCATTTTATCATAAATATGCAAATAATAAATCAAATTAAGGGCTAACAAACATGAATTCTTTTCTAATTATGCATTTTATCCTAAATATGCAAATAATAAATCAAATTAAGGGCTAAAAGACATGAATTCTTTTCTATAAGTCTTTATTATGCATTTTATCCTAAATATGCAAATAATAAATCAAATTAAGGGCTAAAAGACATGAATTCTTTTCTATAAGTCTGTATTATGCATTTTATCCTAAATATGCAAATAATAAATCAAATTAAGGGCTAAAAGACATGAATTCTTTTCTATAAGTCTGTATTATGTATTTTATCCTAAATATGCAAATAATAAATCAAATTAAGGGCTAAAAGACATGAATTCTTTTCTATAAGTCTTTATTATGCATTTTATCCTAAATATGCAAATAAAAACACAAATTAAGGGCTAAAAGACATGAATTCTTTTCTATAAGTCTTTATTATGCATTTTATCCTAAATATGCAAATAATAAATCAAATTAAGGGCTAAAAGACATGAATTCTTTTCTATAAGTCTTTATTATGCATTTTATCCTAAATATGCAAATAATAAATCAAATTAAGGGCTAAAAGACATGAATTCTTTTCTATAAGTCTTTATTATGCATTTTATCCTAAATATGCAAATAATAAATCAAATTAAGGGCTAAAAGACATGATTAGAGGTTATCATGAAGTAATACTGGACGGAGTAAAGCATCTTGAAATTACTGAAGGGCCCATCCTCACGAAGTGGATCAACTAATAGAACTTTCAACTTGTTCAAGTCCACAATAAACAAGATCCAATGACCTCCAGTGCATGTAGGAAATAAAGCATAATCACATAACTGGATATCTGGCCCTTGAAATTGCCTATGGTAGGTCTTAAAGAAGTCAATCTGTTCAGCAAGCTCCGCTCCTATCTTCTTGTATGGATCCATCTGTAAAATAGACGTCAGTAACAACATAATTCTAGAAATAATAGACATTTGTAATTAAAGAGAGGTAGGTATTAGATGTTAGTATATTCAGATTTGTGCTAATATTCTTTGTCTGGTACATGAGGAAACTAGGAGCAATGAAAAACCTCTTTGCCGGCGAATGTAGATCCCCGTTTTGCCACATATACCTCTCTCGAAGCCTTACCAACTCCATATAAGCATTGACAACATCATCCTCCAATTCATTCCCGGGTGCCAGGGTCTGCACTTGCTTATTACTAAGGAACATGGTAATATCTGTGTGCCTTTCAAAAATATATAGCAGATCACCAGCCCACCAATGTGTAAAAATCCAGTCGATCCTTCGGTTCTTAATTGGCCTAGTCAAATCACCCCGTCTGTCCTCACCACCACGCCTCTCCTTATCTTTATAAAAGTCTTCACTTCTGTCGATCTGCAAATACATGTCAAAACAATGAACACATGTAACAGGAGTAACTAAATTTGTCAAAATGCATTAATTCTTTTAAATTATACCTCGAATATGGAGGCTAACTTAGCAGGAACACTGGTAACATTACCACGAAAATCAACAAATTCTCGTGTAACAGGAGTACCACTAGCAAGCTACAATTAAATCAACAAACATCATGCTACCATTCAAGAGTAGTTATACATGATGAATTTTAACTCAACACTGAGAAATAAATGATACCTCCATATCAACATGATGAAAAGCAATCGGGAGAGATGGTGTAGCAGAAGCAGTTGTAGCACTATCAATCTGCAGTAAATATAAATCAGCAAAACAATTTAGTCCCACATAAGAAATACTAACTAAGTGGTGGTTGTGATTAAATATACTGATTAGTACCTGAACGCCGGGAGGATGAGTGACAGGAGTGGTCAGCTGTGTCAGAGAGTACCATTCTCAACCTCCTAAAATAATAAAAAATAATAATCACACACAATGCACACAATGCACAAATACAGTTTTAAAGAACCAAATTAATACACTACCTCAACACCGACTGGAACAGAGGTAGAAATGGGAGAGGATGTAGGAGGTGGAACAAATGTAGGAGGGGTAGCGGATGTAGGAGGTGGAATAGATGTAGGAGGGGTAGCGGATGTAGGAGGTGGAACAGATGTGGGAGGGGGAGCCGATGTATGAGGGGTCTGCGGGGAGGGATGAGGTGTTGTACTACCGATAGGATGGGTAGTATGAACATCAACAGTCTCACCCTACAATAACATGTTAATACATATCAATACATTATTTAAGAAGAGAGTACCATATCAATGCATTATTTAAGAAGTTTATCAAGGATTACCTGGCGTAAGCATTTCTGGGAGACATGAAGTGGGTCCTCGGAAGACTGTGCATCACTAGTCTCAGCCTGCGGTAACATTTACAACATTTCAATACATTATCAATTGTAAACAAGTTTATTGTGAAATTTCTGACAAATAAATAATATTACCTCGCGTGCACATTTATGAGATACAGTGCCATGATCAGGTCTTTTAAAGGAGGGTCTATCAACCAAATGACCCCTCCACTCGGTCATGACTCGATCATATCGAGTCAAAAAATCAGGAACCGCCTCATAAAACCAGTCTCCAACATCATGACGGTGTACCACCTGAGCCAACCTCATAGCACTCTCTAACTAAAATATAAAAAAATGATAAATAATAAGGGATTTTTATTCCTAAAAATGCAAGATTTAATCAATTTAAGGGGTAAAATGCAATAATTTTTTTTTAAGTCCTAAATATGAAATAATTAGGCATTTTCTTCCTAAAAATGCAAGATTTAATCAATCTAAGGGGTAAAATGCATTAATTCTTTTTTTAAGTCCTAAATATGAAATTATTAGGTATTTTATTCCTAAAAATGCAAGATGTAATCAATCTAAGGGGTAAAATGTATTAATTCTTTTTTTAAGTCCTAAATATGAAATAATTAGGCATTTTATTCCTAAAAATGCAAGATTTAATCAATTCAAGGGGTAAAATGCATTAATTCTTTTTTTAAGTCCTAAATATGAAATTATTAGGCCTTTTATTCCTAAAAATGCTAGATGTAATCAATCTAAGGGGTAAAATGCATTAATTCTTTTTTTAAGTCCTAAATATGAAATAATTAGGCATTTTATAAAAATGCAAGATTTAATCAATTTAAGGGGTAAATGGATTAATTCTTTTTTTAAGTCCTAAATATGAAATTATTAGGCATTTTATTCCTAAAAATGCAAGATTTAATCAATCTAAGGGGTAAAATGTATTAATTCTTTTTTAAGTCCTAAATATGAAATAATTAGGCATTTTATTCCTAAAATGCAAGATTTAATCAATTTAAGGGGTAAAATGCATTAATTCTTTTTTTAAGTCCTAAATATGAAATTATTAGGCATTTTATTCCTAAAAATGCAAGATTTAATCAATCTAAGGGGTAAAATGCATTAATTCTTTTTTTAAGTCCTAAATATGAAATAATTAGGCATTTTATTCCTAAAAATGCAAGATTTAATCAATTTAAGGGGTAAAATGCATTAATTCTTTTTTTAAGTCCTAAATATGAAATTATTAGGCATTTTATTCCTAAAAATGCAAGATTTAATCAATTTAAGGGGTAAAATTGCAAGAGTTAAGGAAGAGTTATAAAATATACCGCATCAACCATATTCTGTTGGTTATACCAATCACGAGGCCGTATCTTAGTGGCATGCTCAGCTACAAACGGTGCTATCTTCAATTTACTCACCCTCTTATACCAGTACATGTACTCTGTCATCGGTACATAAGCCCCCTCTGTAACAATAGGCATACCCGTGTCAACAAAAGAATCCCACTCCAATATAAACTGTCTCAACAAAACAGTATGGTTATCCCGTTGCATACGGGACAACCTCTCCACACGTAGAAAACTGTGATCCACCGGCTCCTCAGGAATATGCTGCAGCATACCGAACTGTCTCAGAACCCTGTCCGGCATGACATACTCCACCATCTCAAAATGAATCATCGGTATGCGAGCGAGTGTCGTATGTAACATATCCATCATGTCAGTATCATAATCATCGGCACTATAATCAATCCTCCTATAAAACCTCCGATATGGCTGCCATGTCAACCACTCATCTAAAAGCTATCAAAATCTCCCTGATAACCTCTTGTGTGATGGTGAGGGTTACTCCTCATGTTAGCTACCGGTCTAGCCCACGCTGTAGCCCTCGGCAACACAAACCTCGTACACGGTGCAATCTCCGGACGGCCAGGCAATACCCTCTCCCAAGCCCACAACATCAACAACATAGCACACCCGTTTAGACTGCCTGAAGACTTATGCACAACCTTCGACAAACATCTATACAAGTAGCTCGGAACAGCAATCCCCCAAGCATAATCGATAATATGATCAGTGTCCTGTATAAGCTGTAGATATCGGGGGTGCACCACATCCCGAGATGAGGTAGGAAATAATATACCTCCAATCAGAAACAGAAGATATGCCCGGGTGTAAACTATAGGATCCTGTTGAAGAAACTCTGGACTCTGCTCCCCCTCTGGCCTAGAACCATATCTCGTGCGTAACTTGTGAAGAGTCACCCCGCCTCGACCATACATATCAGCCCGCTCCTTCTCAGTCATCCTCAAATCCTCCCAGTTGGTCACCCAATACGGTTTCGGATTATCAAGCTCCGTATGGGTAACAGCACGACCAGTAATAGGCAGCCCCAAGATCATGTAAACATCCTCCAGTGTAATGGTCATCTCACCGAATGTGAAGTGAAATGAGTTAGTCTCTGGCCTCCACCTCTCCACCAGTGCAGTGATCAAGCGAATATCATTCTGCGGAACAACCAAGGGGTTAACAAACACCCCGAAACCTCAGCCTGTAAGCAAATGTATCTACTCCTCATCCAATACCCAGTTACCCATGTTAGCAGTCAACTGTCTAACATCGAGCGTCTCCCTCTCACCCCCATACCATATGAGAGTACTAATGTGATCATCCTGCATGGTCAGCAATGATAGATCCATAGGCCCGCATTCCATATTCATTTTATCTGCAATTTTCAAAACAAGAATTATTTCAGTTTTATATTATAATGCACAAATAAGGGCAGAATAACAAGCAACTAAACAAATAACTGCAAATAAACAAGTAATTAAACAAGGATAGATTATGAACAATTAATTAACAATTAAACAAGTAATTTGCAATTAAATAAGTGTAAACAAGGATATCTTTAAATATATCTTTATTTCAAATTCAAATTAATTATTTTAATCATATATAGTCATTTTCATTAGCCCCAATTAAACAAGTATTTAAACAAATATATATTTAAATACTAAGAAATATCCTTAATTGAAATTATTAATTCAAATTAACCTAATAATTATTCATAACTATTCCAAACCATTTATCATTAATTTTAAATATTAACATAATTATTTGAATGAAATTCACAACTCAAAATTAAACCTAAATTCATTTCTTAACTAATATATTTCAAATTAAAAAATGAAAATGACCTAATGCTTATTTCAAATTATTACTTTAAATTAATTATTCTAATCATATTTAGTCATTCTAATTTGCCCAAATAAACAAGTATGCCTAACTCATATATTTAAATACTAAAAGCATGCCTAATCACCCATAATTATCCCAAATTATCTATCATTAATCCTAAATTTAATCTAATAATTCGAATTAATATGTATATAATTAACCTAATTATTCGAATGAAATTCACAACTCAAAATTAAACCTAAACTAATTTCTCAACTAGTTTATTTGAATTAAAAAATTAAAATGACCTAATTAATCCTAACCATAATTGTTATAAAATCCAAAATTCAACCTAAATTCAAATTAAATCACCACAAATAATGAAGAACATAAAATTCCAACTAAAAAGAATCAAATCAACATATAATTCGAACTAAAAAGCATAACATCAACATTTAATTCAAAATAATCCTAACCCTAATTGTTAAATAAACCTAAATTCGAATTAAATCACCAAAAATATCAAGAACACAAAATTTGAACTAATAATCATCAAGTCAACATATAATTCGAAATAAATTTAAAAAAAATCAAGTACATCATGTGTGTGTATAATCAAGAACAATCTTGTGTGTGTATGTGTTTATAGTCGTATATATACATACATCTCGTGTGTGTGTATACGGTGTGTGTGTGTATACGGTGTGTGTGTGTACGGTGAGAAAAACAAATCTCAGAAAATCGAGGAGGGAGAAGAATAATGAATCGCCTGAAAATAACCTTGAAATCGCCTAAAATCGGTGTGGCTGTGTGTGTTTTTAGTGTTTTAATCGAATGAAAACTGTTAACAGTCGCTGGTTGTGTTTATCAATTAACGACTTCCGCAATGAATCATTGCGGAAGTATTAAGGGCAAAAGGGTAATTTCGATCTATCCGCAATGATTCATTGCGGAAGGACTCCTCATTGCGGAAGGCAGGAGTCCTTCCGCAATGAATCATTGCGAAAAGATGGGTTGGCTACGAAATAGAGCCCAACCATGGTTGGGGAAGGGCACCCATCTACGTATGTATATTGGTTGGTTGGGGAAGGGCACCCATCTACGTATGTATATGTTCTTCATTTAATGTTTATCCTTTTTAATACGTATTTGCTGAATTAGTACTGATAATGCTCATTTAATTGATTTTTGTCAATGTTTTAATTGTTAATTTGAAGTATGTGGTTGTTGTTTGGGAGATGGAGATGAACAAAGCAGAGCAGCCGGTTTTTCTTGACCGCGCGTCTCGAACAATTAGAGGGAGAAGGTATAAATGAAAGTCGTGGTCGTGGAACGATTTTGTTGCTTGTTTCACTTTGTTCTTGATGTAATTTATCTATTTATTCAACTAGCCCGTGTTTTGCAGGGGTTTCAAAAATTATTTAATAAAATAAATAAATAAATTTATAATTTAAATTGAATAATATGATTATGAAAAATTTAATTATCTATATAATAAGTGTATTACATCTAAATATTATGATAAATTTATTTAAGAACTACTTTCGTCACATATGTTATTTTTATGTTATATATTTTATGAGATTATTTCTATAAATAGATCTGTTAAAATTTAAACTTTACTTCAAATTTGTATTAAAAACTTACCATAAGTGGTTTTCAAAAAAAAAACTTACCATAAATAACACAATTCATATTTAAAATTGTATTATAAATTTTCTGTAATTAAAATGGGTTATAATAATTAAAATGGGTCATAATAAGTACATGAATATTTTATAAACCTAATATGGATACTAAACCTAAAAATGGATAGTTCATGGGTCAAATTAAAGTTAAAAATTATATCTGAACCAAAATATATGGATACTAAGTCTTAGGAAAGGGTTATCCGCAATTTATAATATATAGATTTAAGATGCTCAAACGTTGTTTATCTACTGAAAAGGAGAATATATTTGATGTTTTAGTATTTGGAACTTATTGTTAATTCTTGCGTACTGTGTGTTTAGTCGTAGTCCTGCTTATGCTATTTTTGGATTGAGTTTGTCAAGATTTCCAATTTGGCATTTCCCTTTTTTCAAACAGTGCTTTGAAATGTCTTTTCTAACATCTATGTAATCAGCATTGCGATCGTCCTGAAGAACAGAGAGTTTCGACTAGTGACATTTAAATTTGTTTTTTCTGGCCCCTATTACATGTTTGATATCAGGGACTTGCTGCACATGAAAAAGAGACGAGATGACACTTGAGAACATATCAATAACGAAATAGGAGAGGATTGTATGAGCTGCGAACTTGAGCTCGCAGGTCCTGAGTACAAAAGTCAGCCGGATTTATCTTATCTTTCTAAAGCAGTTTGTGAAGAATTGTTTTGTTGTGAGCTTTCTGATAGGGAAGCTTGTTCACAAGTCCTAAGTGCTGACATAAGTAAGGTTAAGAAGGCCACTATCAAAGTTGATTATCTTCTGAGCCCAGCGCACACCTTGCTTCAAATATAGTGTGTTGATCAGAAGGGACTTATCTTTTGATATTTTGAGATCTGCAAAGGACTGGAATATTCAGGTATTTTGAAGTTGCATAATGTAAGATGCAGGAAAAGCTAATTGTTGGACAATTTTTTTCCCTTGTGGGAGTTTTTGTTTGTTGGGATCCCAAGTGATCATTAGCTCAGGTTTAGCTTTGGTTTCTTATCATTTGGCTAATGACAGCTTTGTCTTTCTTAGATTGCCTATTGAAGAGTCCCTTCAAGTGTAAAGGGCTACCGTACTCTTGACTTATTTATTCAAAAATCAGACAGAGGAAAGATTGTGGATCTTACTTACATTCTGCATCTTGCTTGGAAGTGCAATTTGTTCTCTCTGAATTTGGAACAAACATGTATGCAGTAACAGTATCTCTTTTATTTTATAGGCTGAAACTGGAAGACGTTCAACAACAGATCGCCAGTGTAAGGTTTACAGATTCCTCTTGATTGACAGCTGGGAATTTCAGTTAGCTAGTAAACGAGCAAAAAATGAGATCGCAGATAGAGTGAGGAAGACACTGATGGGCTGGTAGAGAATATTTGGGAAACTGAAGGGTGTACATTGTATTGAGAAAATGCAAGTAGAACAAATATGTACGAATATGCATTTAAATATGTAACTCCAAAAGAACAAAGTCACTCGACTAGAGTTGTTTCAATGTATATTTTTTAAAATGCCGAGTCAATTGCCTCTAACATCAAACACCATGCGCAATTCACGCCATTGTTTTCTCCATAAGGGTTTGAGGCTCCCAAGGCATACTTTGCTACTACACAGAGTGTTCGTGATTCACTCATCGTTAACTGGAATGCAACATATGATTTCTATGAAAAGATGAAGGTAATGTTAGAAAATTAGGATTTTAGAGCTTAATTTAATTATGTTCTTGATGTTAATCCTAAAATCTAATGATTGAAAATTGTTCAATGATATTTGAACTTAAATTTTCATGTATGGTTTTAAGAATTTTCTTAATGAAATTCATATGAAATGAGAGTTGAAAGTAGATTGGAAAAGCTTGGAAAAATTTGAGAATGTTTGTCCCACATTGAAATAAATAAAGGGGGTTGTGTGCTTTATATGGTATTACCCACATGAGTAGTATACAACTACTAAGATGTGTGATGGTCCATTGTGTTGTTATGTGCTTCACGCGCGCCCCACCCCACCTCTCTGCATTTTCCGGCGACTGAGGTGCTGGTCGAATTGGAGCTTTTGTTGCTGTCGTTAACATAAACTCCGAGCTGTTTTATCCTGGTGGAGATATGACTCAGCTGTGATCATTTTTCTTATTTCAGTCACTGTTAAAAGCTATGGTTTCGGGTACATCTTTTTTTCTCTCTTCGTTATTTCATGTTTTGTTTTGTTAACTGTGGTCTTGGCCTAAACTTGCTAAATTTTTTATACACTTGCTTCTATGTTGCTATATTTGTTAGTGAGATTTACAACAGGTAAAGCAAGCATACTACTTGTCCATGGAATTTGTGCAGGTAATATGGTACTCTACCTTGCTGTTAAGCGTTGATTCGTATTGTTATTGTTGCCTTACCATCTGCCTTGGTCGTAGTATATGTTATTTTAGTGATAACTTGTCAAATTTTAATATGCTCTCATGTTGGTGAAGTACTAATGTTGCATTTATCGTTTCTTTTTATTAGGGTGGCGCACTGTTAAATTAAATTCCATTAGTAACTTGGAATTTCTTTTTAGTAGGGCATTTTGATGGGTAATCGTGACTAGCCATGCATTTTAAGTGTCCAAGGCAGGAGATTAATTGTTCTATTAAGTATGTTCAATGTTGGGTATCCTTTATTCCCGGTAAATTTGTAGACTGTACCTAATATTGATGTCACAAATGTTTGTTTCTCAGCTAAAGCTAAAGATGAATATGCTAGTCTAAGAAACAAAGCTGCAGGGTCTAGGACACAGGAGACATTGATCCCAGGCTGGAGGCAATGGTCTAAATGATTGCTTGCAGATTCTTTTTTGCATTTTATGTTAGGCCAATTCCAAAGGATAATATTGTTTGTATTAATTTTTGTTCATAACACTCTTTCGGATGTTTGCATTTTTGACCTATTCGACCTGTTCTGAAGTAGCAACTTGAAGTGTTTGGCAGTGAGGGATTGCAGTTGGATGGTCTTTGAGTTTTTTTAGTTGGTTCCGTATGAGTCATGTACATTGTCAAGAGTCTTTGTTCTTGGTTCTTTAAGTTTAGTTGGTTAGTCTCTTAGTTAAGTTGCTTTTCTTGTTGTTCATGTCTTTCTCTTTTGGTTTTAGTGTTGTACTTGTCCTCTTCTACAATTGGAGGACCCTTATCGATCTATGAATTCAGGCTTTCCGAGAAAAAGACACCTATACTTGCTGCTCAGGTTGTTATAGCCATTTTCTGGTTTGGCTTTATACGCGATTTTTGTCCTATAACATCATATGGAGTCTGCAGAGATATAATTTGGGTGTTACTATAGGCCATCTATAGTAATAAAATCTCATACGCATAAGGGTTTTCATTAAAAACACTCCTTTCGCCATTCAAATCATACAGTAATAAAATTTGAACAGAAAGAAAATTGCTTAGATCTGATTCTGTTGTAAATGATCTAGACTAAGAAGAATAATATTAGAGTTATTAAAAAAATCTTTAACCACAAGGTGCGATTCAAGTTAAAGATTATCCTAACCACTTAATGGAGTCTAAAATATGTGATAATAATTGTGTAACATTGAATGGAGTTTACAGAGGCTCATATATACCAAGTAAGAAGAATATGATACAGCGAAAGTAATAGTCTAACAAAAAAGTCCCAAGCATATAATTTGGGATCGGAAAACAAACTTTTGCAATCTTCTCCACCCGAAGAGTCTTCAAATTTTTGTAGTTTATGTTTCGCATCATTGATACGAGTGTTAACATCCTATACTTTACCTTTGGTATCATCTATCAGCAGTAATTTGCATGAAGCTCGGTGATTAGGGGACTTTGAAAACCAGAGATGCTGTACACCTTTGGCTGGTAACATTAGCATATAGCATTAAGTAAGCTAGGAACTTTTCAAAATAAAGGATACAAAGTCAATAAGACCTCAAGACTAGACAACAGACAAGTTAATAGCGCCATTCAAAAAACTCTTAAACGCACAACAAATCCATGAAGATTAGGGACCAGACAGTAGATCATCTCCAATGAACCCAGCAGCAAGTTTAGAACCCATACTACCAAAAGCATTTTGAATCTCTTTGATTTTATCCATGCGGAGAGCCTGCAACTTTTGTTGTTTACTTTTAGCATCGCGAATTTGACCTTCAATTGCATGAAGCTGCGGGAACAAGGGCCCTGAAAACCTGAGATGTTCTATATAGTTCAGGTGGTTTACCAACCAACTTACATTGAATCCATGATTCTGCAAGCAAGAAAATACATCCCTGTATTTCACAATCATCTCAGGATTAACATCAGTCATAGATATTTTGATAAAGTTATTCACTGAGGTGCACAACATATTCAGATTCACTGTAGATAACTTCTTGTTTTCCGTGGTGAAGTGCTCAAAGGTTTCTGGGTACTTGTGCATGATGCGATCGAGCAGACATACAAACTCAGACTTGATCCCATGGCCCCGCCATAAATCTTCATTACATCTAGAAGAGCTCACTCGATTGTTGCTTGTCCCTACAATTAGTTCACCATATTGTCTAACCCTGTCACCATCAGCATCTACGAAAGAATTCTCCACCACATGCTGTACTTGCAGTTTCATGTCCACCATGGCAACGCCCACTGATTTACTTACATTTTGACAATCAACCAGCTTCTTGGTTGGAGCTACCAAGGGCTCCTGTAGCACCATATTTTCAGCCATCACTGAAACTGCAGGTGTTGGAGTAATTATGCTCTTCTGAAAAAAGGCAAAAATCAGTAATATTATCGCTGACTAACATAAGGAAAGGGTATCTTTTATTTAGTTTGACACAAAAAAAATGTTTGGACTAAAGTAGAACAGTATGCACCATAAGAATTGAGCATAATAGTGGTAGACCATCTGAAGAATAATGCCAGTTTGCATATCAAGTTCTACAAATGTGGCAAGAACATATACCCAAAACTAATGATTAACTGCATCTTTATATAGAACTGGTATTTTTTAGCCATAAGCAAGTTGGCATGGCTCAGTTGCTAACGTGTAAAATACATATATTAGTTTTATAAAACAAAGGTAAACTAGCCTAAACAACTACATTTTCACTGCTATTTCTAAAAATCACATATATTCAGATGTGTGTATGTACATCAGTACATGTGCTTTTGTCTCACTCGTGTGGTACATTTCTTTCGATTGCCAATTGTCATCAATCCCCAGAGAAAGTCAATACTGTAGAACCTAGCGGCCTGATATTATCGTCATCTCTGTTGGGTGCTGCGTTTAAATGAGTTCACACTAAGAAAAGATCTATTAACAGGATCTAGCTAGATTGTATTGGATTCTGAACTGGATCAGTGGATTTGCATTCTAATGGAGCCTAGCAACTTGATTCGTGCACTCGGATTCCCCCCCCCCTAGTATTCTGACCAAATGACAATTTGAACCTTAATAAGAGAACTTTCACATTTTAACAAGTCCTAAAAGGAATTAAAACTGTTGTTAGTTATAATTCAAACCCCTGAACAGCCAGTGTAACTAAAAATTCTCAACAGAAAACAGATCAGTACCTCGCGTTTAGGATCCAAACTGTACATATAACTGATTATCAAGATTTAAAATAACAATTGTAAAGATTAGGGTTTTATGAACAAAGTTAATACTTTGAAGATATATAATCTTAAAGAGTAAGCTTTTGTTATTCAATATATATAGACAGGAAATAGCAATAAATTAAGTTGATCCAGTTATCTGCTTTCTTCCAAGTACAAATTGGTAAATTCAAAGAAAACTTGCAAAAACGAATAATTCTTATTAATCAATGCCAACATGTGCCCTCTTCCCTAAAAACAAGTCTAATTGATGCATTGAGTTATCGAGAAGGATAATATTTTTATTAAATACCTGAGGCAATGTTGTGACCATGGTGGCACTTGGAGATCCACCAAGTAAGTAGCTTCTAAGACCACCAGGTATACTTAACTCTTTATATCCCCGTGGCAGCTTCACATGCCTCAAGTTAAAGAATGGGGACGGAAAACTTGCAAGAAGTTTAGAAATTGTAGAAAGTGCCTACCAAAAGATCAAACTAGATTAATAAAAATACGAAATATCATTTAGCTGAATTGTAATTTGGATGTGCATTTCAAAATGCACCTAAACTAAAATATAACAAGCTAATTGCTCTTTGCTCACGTACTTTTTAAGTATGTGCAGGGAAGCTATATCACTCGAGGAGCTAAAGATAAGTTACATAACTACTTCTCTTGGGCAAAATCATGAATTCCAAGAATTTTCCACTAGATTAATTTGTAAGGAGCAACAATTAAAAACTTGGTCAGGTTTGGTAGTTAACTTCAGTTGGTGTTTAAAATGATAAACTGTTAAAACCGCAATCAAGATACCATAACAATAGAAATAGGTATTTGATCATATGAGCAAAGCAAGAGTGTAACTATCCCAGGCAAGTTCGGAAGTAAAACTCCTTGCTGTTAAAGATGGATATAGGCTTCTAACAACTTTATCTAAGAAATTACAAATTAAAATTTGTATTTGGAGGTTCTAATTCATGACTAACTACCTACTAACATTTGCATCGAAACTAAGTTTACCAAGGCCATACGTAACACAATCACGTACAAATACTATCTTCAAAAAGAGAAACAAATAAAGGCATTGTTTATACATAAATTTATACATTAAGTTACCTCAAGGCTCTCCATGTCAAAACTAAGATTCCTGGCAGTCCCAAGTCCCGAGAGCAAGCTTGTAAATCTTGGATAGTATTTTTTCCTATCATCGAGGTCCAGGTCCCCAAACGAACCCCTTAACTTTACATCTACATTCTTCAGCTCAGAAACTCCAAACATGATAGCAAAGATACCAACAGAACTAAAATTGCAGAGCTGTGGTGCCAAAACCACAATATTATGGGGAAGACTACCTTTGATTCCGATATTCAGGTTTATCAACCCAGGACAAGATATCAGGAGATCTCGTTGCACATCCGAATCGTTCAAAATTAGTGTGAGATTTTGTAGATTAACAAGTGCGGATAATATGTCACTCACATTCTCAGGAAGAATCACATCGTGCATATCTAGACTTAATAAAGCAGGAAAGTCCCAAATCGTTTGCGGCAATGTACATTCAGACAGACAAATAGTTTGTAGATTAGGCAAACAGAAAGAAAACGATGAAAGCAATAAATCCCAATTAGCGAGACGCAAATTTGTCAACGAAGGCAAGCAGGTCAAACATGAATTCGATAACTCACAAGATTCATCCATAGCTGGACACCTCCAATCAAGATAAGTCAAAACAGGTAAATTCCACGAATCCGAATCTTTAAATTCCATATCCAATGTGAGTTTCTCTAACGAGTTAGAACTTAAACGTGATAACGGAAAAGGATGAATATCGCAAAACATTTCAAGATACAAGCATCTGACATTGTGTTGAACTGCATACTCAACAGAAGTTTCAAGTAAAGTTCCAGGCAGTCTTTTCATGTAAATACACAAAGACAATTCGTCAATAGAAGAGTGTTGGTTTCGATTACCGAAAACATGGCCAAGAAGCCTGCATCTATCGCCCCTGGTACTGAAATGGAGAAAAGGGAGACTAGTCCAGGTAAGCTTCCATCGTTTCGAGAGAACGCTGGATTGAACAGCTTGTTTGGCATTCAAGAATGAGTAGATTTTATGAATGAGTTCATCTGGTAATCTGCTGATTCTGTCTTGTTCAAGAGTTGTTCTCAATTTCTTGTTACAGGGAGACCCCATTTTAGTAATTACAAATATTTTCTAGCGCCAACACTAACTCCTTGAACTCTTCATCTCATGTTATTTTTGGTATAAAAAAAAAGAAAAAAAAAAAGAGGCCGTGCCTGTGCACTGCATCCTTCTACTAATTCATTGGACTGTACAATGTACCGAAAAACCTGGGTCGGGACATCTCGGTGTTAGGGGCCTTTTTCGGTCTTACCGTGAAATCTCGATTTTTGAGAAATATGAATAATTTTTTCTGGTGCCGACTTGAATAAATGGATTTAATGAATAATTTTACTAAATACATCAATGAAAATAATAAAAATCAATTTGTATGGCCTCATTATAAATGAATTTTCATTATATTTTAAATAATTTTTATTATATTTTTTTTATATTTATATAATATATAAATATATTTGGTTCAATAAAAACTTTTCATACACACTAATAAACCATATCTTCTTGAAAAATGCTTCTAATATTCAATGTTTTTTCCGTTGTATCTTCTCGCACAATTTCTGGAAGATTCTATAGACACAAGTGGAATATATGATATTGCTTGTATACTAATCTAGAATTTAAATATAAAGAATGTAAGAATTAATTAAAAAATTAAAACCATAGTAAAGGTTTGGCACATCTAAGCATAAAATATATGTAAATATCTTGACAAAATAAAATGTATAAAATAATATATAATTATAATTTGAGAAAGGTTTAGTCGTTTAGAGAAAGAAATAGCTACTTGTGTAGGAAATCTTTTTAAATTCTTTGAATGTTTGTGGACAGAGAAGACAAATGTAGATTTTCTTGAAGAAATTCTAGAATACCAGAAGTTTTGTTGTTGAAAAACTTAAATACATGAAAGTCAAAGAGGTTCAATGGCCGGAAGTCCAGGTTCTCTCCCCTTGAGTGAGGTTCAATAGCAAAACAGGATTGGCATATTTTTGAACCATAACAATAGGTGTTCTATAACAATTAAGTTGGAAGCCAAACACCAGAAACAATGCATTACAAAAACAAAATACAGTACTCAACAGACTAAAGTTTGGACAAGTTAATAACGCATCCCAATAAAACTCTCAAATGCACAATCAATTCATAAAGGTTAGGGACCAGACAGTAGGTCATCTCTAATAGAACCAGCAGCAAGGTTAGTACCCTTAGTTCCAAAGTCGGAGTTAACCTCATGGCCCTGCCATATTCCCAAATCTATACTACCCTTAGTACAACTCACCCGATCGTTGCTCAACTAGAGGATCAGTTTATCTAGCTCTGTTGGCATCAACTAAAGAATTCTCCGTTCTTGAACCCCCATGTCAACTGTCACAGTTTTGTTTACATATTGACAGTCACATGGCACCTTGGTTGGAGCTGCCAAGGGCTCTTGCAGCACCACATTTTCAGCCGCCACTGAAACTTCTCGTGGTTGATGAATCCTGTTCTGAAAAAGAAATCGAAAATTTTCGTGATATGTCTCTAGCTGACATTAGAAAAGGGTCTTTATATGATATATTTAGTTCTACCAAATATAACTTGGCCTAAGTAGTACAGTACAAACTATAGCAGTTGTGCCTAAACACTAGCATCAAACTTGATGAATTAAAAAAACTGCTTTGTCCCCACTTCCCCATGTCAATACCTAATAAATGCTACATTCCTACATGGCTACACGCATTATATATCCTACAAAAACAAGACAAAAATTTCATGGGGGTATTGAGAAAAACAAAATATTCATTAAATACCTGAGCTACTGATGAGACAATGGTGGCTCTAGGAGAACCACCAAGTAAGTAGCTTCTAAGAGCACTAGATAAACTTGATTCTTTATACTCCATTGGTAGCTTCAAGTACTTCAAATTAATGAATGGAGAAGAAACACTTGCTTGAATGTTGATAATCTCTGAAAGTGCCTATGAAATATGCAAACAATATTTGAGAAGAAACAAAAACATCCATCAAATAACTAGTAATTTAGATGAGCATTTCATATTGCATCAAAGAAAATAATAATCCCAGTGCTTAAGTATGACTTTTTCTTAAGTATTTGCACTCGAGAAGCTAAACAGAAGTGACCTAATTACTTTCTAATTTCTATTGGGAAACTTATAAATTGCTGTTGTGTTACCTTATAATTTGGTCAACTTTGGTACAGTACTTGAATTATATATTAATGCTTAAGGTTTAATAGATACTCGGTGTGTATAACTACGATAATAACTATCTGCGGATGAGCAAAACAAGTTTGCAACTGTCATGAGCATATTCAAACTTCAAAACTACCTGCTTTTAAAAGATAGATTGTATAATGTTTGTAATAATGATTCAAACTGAATGTGTATTGGAGGGTTGGATCCGTGACTATAACTACATAAAATTAAAAAAATTTAAAGATAACTGACATTCCAAAAAAAACTATCAATACTACCTTCATCCAGAGAAGAAAATGAAGACATTATTAATATTTTCAGATAAAAGTTGCATATAAAGTTACCTTAATGCTCTCCAGGTCAAATGAAATATTCTTGGCAGTACCGAGTCCTGAAAGCATACATGTAAACCCCTGATAATATTTTTTCTTATTTAGATGGCCCCCATAGCTAAACCAGTCCTTCAACTTTATATTGACATTCTCCAACTCAGGAGCTTCAACTTTAATTGAAAATATACCGAGAGAACTGAAATTACAGAGTAGTGGAGCTGAAACCACAATTTTACCATAAGAAGAAGGACGAAACTCAGCCCTGATATTGAGGTTGAGCAATTGAGGACAAGATATGGAATGATCTTGTTTTGTGCAATTCCACCCTAAATATAATGTGAGATGTTTTAGATTGACAAGGGTAGAGAACATGTCACTCATATTTTTAGGAAGATTAACATCTTCCATATGTAGACTTGATAAAGCTGGGAGATGCCATACCATTCGGGGTAAAGTACAGATTAGCAGATGGAGAATTGTTAAATTAGGGAAAGAGAAAGATATTTCTGATAAATCCGAAGAGTCAAGACGCAACGATCTTAAGGCAGGCAAGGAGGTCAACAATGATTCAAGTACATTGGCCTTTACATCATAACTATATGGGTGTTTCAAGTGGAGAGTTGTCAAAGCAGGTAAATTAATAAAAATTTCTTCACGTAGTAACAAGTCCAATTTCAGTTTTTTTATGGAATTAGAGCTGAGTGTGAATAATTTAAATGGTGTATTTCCAAAACTCCTGCGATAGCAAATATTTAATTCCTGGACATTGTGCGAGATAGCATACTGAATAAACTTTTCGACGACACATCCACGAAATTTCTCCCTAGAAACACTCTGATTTACAGTTAACTTGTGGGGAACATACATTTTCAATTCGAAAAGAGGGGATTGATGGTTTCGGTTAGACAAAACATGGCGAATGAGCATAGTATACCGAGAAACATCACCGAAAGGTAAGGAGTCATACCGACCAAAACCAAGAAAAGGGAGAGTAGTCCAAATGAGCTTCCATCGTTTCGAGAGAACGCTGGATTGAACTGCTTCTTTGGCATCCAAATGCGAATAGATTTTATGAATAAGTTCATCAGGCAATCCACTGATTCTGTCCTCATCACCTTTTATTCTTTTTAATTTCTTCTCCGCTCTAGCCAATAATATATATTGTCTTCTCCTCCGTTCGTCCATTATCTAAACCCTAACACTTATTAATTATATATCACTGCAGAGGTTTCGGGCCGGTTAAATTTATGGGGTGAGACTTCAAACTTCACAGGGGCTCTTTTGTTGTGTTGAGTATTTATGTAGAGCTATCTTGTTCGTTTTTCTCGGCACACGGCACCAGAAAATTTCCATAAGAGGATAAAGTTGGGACACATAAATTATAGACACATTTTTTTTTAAATAAATAAATTGTTAAATATACATGATTTTTTATTTAAATCTTGTCAAAAAAATATTTAGACGAACTTAAATTGTTCAACTTGTTCTTGTCATGGAAAAAAGAGTATTATACAACTTTGATAAATAAATATTGGATAAAATAATAATGTGGTATGTTATTGAAATAAAAGTTGAAATAAGAGTATGGTGATTTTGTAGCTTATCTATCGGATCACCAACACGAGCCTGCAGATCTTGTAGTTGAATTTTGGCATCAGCAATACGGCAGTCAATTGTTGAAGCTCCGTGATTAGGGGATCTAATACCGGAGATGTTGGATATAGTTCAGCATTAACCTCGGAGCCGCGCCATAACCCAACATCTCTTGTACCTATCAAAGAGGTCACCCCTTCAACTGAAGAATCAATTTGCCTGACCCTGTCAGCATCTAGTAGCTAGAGAATCCTCTACCACATACGGTTCTTGAATCCCCATGTTGACAGTCTCAACATTCAATGTTTTAGTACTTGAATGCTCTCCAACTCCACATTACCAAGTCTAAAAGCATTCTAGTAACTGCGGATTCTATATTTTCCAATCACTGTCCAAGTACGCAAACCAATCCTATAACTTTATATCAACTTCAAGTCAGAAACTCCAAAGATGACCAAAAACATGACATCGAAAATATTCAGGTTCACCAACTGAGAACAATATCTGAAACAATCGAGATCCTTGTTAAAGAAAAATGTGAGATTTAGAGATAATGGCACCATAATTAACACTAGACAGACAGAGAACTGTTATATTAGGTATACAGAAAGAAAAAGATAAGATCATTAAATCCTACTCACCGAGACAAAGAGTTTTCAAGGCAAACCAGCATGTTAAACTTGAATGCCATAATTTGTCATTAGAATAATGTTGTGGCTTCAGCTGAAGAGTTATCAAGGAAGGTACTTTAGGTTCCATTCGCAATGTAAGTTTTTTCAATAATTTAGATTTGAACGCGGAAAACTTGTAAGGATGTGGATAATAATATTGTAGATCAAGATATAAGTATTGAACATTGCGTCAACAAATTTTCAAGTAAACATCGACGAAATTCCTTGGTCCAAACACGGAAGTTCATTTCGTAAATATGGGATTTATTGTCTCGGTTACACAATATAAGTTTATATAAAACTATTTATATATGGGATAAATATATAATATTTATTATTACTTTAGTGATCCAAATGATATCCCGTTAAATTTGATGATTAAACTGATATATGACCTTCAGTTGAGTGACCACTTTGATATTTAACCCCTTTTTTATCTCCAACTCATCGGTCTTTTTTTTTTTAAACCCCCTTAACTTATCACTAATGAGCTTCTAACGAGGGATGATGGACTATGACTAATGAGATTGAATGTTCATTTAAGTACAATCTCTGAAAAGATAAGCAAAAAAAGCCACAGTTGACAGCATTATATGAAAACTAATTACCTCAATGCTCTTTGAGTCAAAGGTAAGAATTCTGGCAATACCAAGTTGTAGAAGCATACTTGTAAGCTGCGGATAACATTTTCCGGTGTCTTCCTCAAACCAATCCGGAAGTTTATATCTACTTTCTTCAACTCACAAACTCCAAACGCAATGGGAAAGACCAAAATAGGAAAGCTTTGGTGCAAAAAACACAAAACCATGAGTTTCACAACGCATGGTGGAGATATTCAGGTTTACCAACTTAGGACAAGATATGAAATAACCTCGTTGCATGTGGCAGCTTAATTCTAATGTGAGATTTTGTAAATTGACGAGGGTACAGAATATTTCACTCATATTATTGGGAAGTCCCAAATTGACGTGGATAGACAGAGAGTTGTTAAATGAGGTAATTGAAAAGAGAAAGATGCATTCGATAAATCACTAAAGGTTTTAAGGCAGGCAAGCATGTCAAACGTGAATTTGATAACTCGCAAGCATCATACCATGGATGCCCTAAATGGAGAGTTGTCGAGGCAGGTACATCCCAAAGTTCTGGTTGTTTTGTTTTAAATACTCCACGTTGTGTTACAAAATCCAGTTTTTTTAACGAATTGGAGCTAAAGCTCGATAACTTAAAAGGTACATTACGATCGCGTGTTTCAAGAGTTGAGTATTATTCGACATTATGTTCAATTGCATACTCGGTAAGCTCTTCTACTAAACGCCCAGGGGGTGTAATCCGGAGGATATATATAACCTCAATTCAGAAATATTAGATTGATGGTTTCGAAGTTTTTTTTTGCCACCCTACCACCTGCAAATCACGTGAATTAAGATAAACAGCATTTAAGTGATAGGCTATGACTCAGGAGTCATAATCATAAATTCTCCTCCCGTAGAATTCGAATCTGTGACCAAGATGATAGTTTTCCTCTCTTTAACCAACTGAGCCAACCCTTGCGGGCAGATGGTTTCGAACTTTTGATTAGATGAATATTGGGTGGTGGTCTTATTTATCATTTGTCATTTTCGTGTAAATAATGGTCCAAATTGGCATTTCTAAAAATTAAGGCCCTATATGTCAACTCATAACAGAAGTTCGTCTAGCGTTTTGTTTTTTTTTTAAAATATAAAACGGAACTTCGTGAACCGTTAATAGTACACTAAAACACCTAAAATGTGGGATCGTAAATCGTTTCATTTTAAAATAAAATAAAATAGGTAAGACGGCACTTAATAAACCGTTATGCTGATGATTTTATTAAAAAAAAAACATAAACGGTACATTTAAGCTAAAACGGAGGTTAATAAGTCATTTTTCCGTTTTTTAAAAAATAAAACGCGATATAAAGAATCGGTTTACAGGGTAAATGCTGATGATTATTTAAATAAAATAAACAAAATAAACGGCACATTAAGAAATGTTTTTTGTTTTGTAAAATAATAAAAAAACTAAAACGGGGGTTAAAGAATCGTTTAGAGGGTAAATGCTAATGATTATTTAAATAAAATAAACAAAATAAACGGCACATTAAGAAATGTTTTCCTATTTTGTAAAATAATAAAAAAGTAAAACGGGGTTTAAAGAAACGTTTAGAACCAAAACGTAAAATGAACTGCCGTTTTATGCTAAACGCCATTTAAAGAACCGTTTTGCACATTGAACTTCAGTAGCTTCTGTTCTTTTCACCATCGGAATTCTTTTAATTTTTTACTAAAATACATAAAAACACTATAAAATTTTGTTATTTCATGGAATTAAAGCATACAATTAAATTGACAACAACAAAACACACGAATACTTTAAAATGATCAATAAAAATATCCAAATTCAGTACATTTTTTAGGCAACATTATTACTAAGCAAATCACTAAAACAACTCATCCCCTTGGGTGCTTAAAAATCCATCGCATTTTGATACCTCGTCGACTTTCTTCTTCCTTTCTTTTTCTCAACATCTTTGTCATGGATCACGTTTGGAAAGTTAATACCCGTCGGCCAACGAGAATTTCCTTTGCTTGGAATGGGTTCGAAAACACCATTGTAAACCATCAATACATTGTCTAACCTATAGATTTCATCGACCAACGATTCATGGCTCAATTTCAAATGCGCGCAACATGCTATAACATGAGAACAAGGAATACGATATGTTTGCCATTTCCCACAAGAACACAAGTACTCGGGAATCCTAACGGTATGTCTATTCCTCCCCCCATTTTGGTCAACTTTCCTTGTGACTACTTCAAACAACAAAGAATTCTGATCATAAACTTTAACACTATGACCCCTAGCACGCACTATTGACCGACTCAACCTCTTTCTTGCATGAGTAGTAAACAATCGACCTTTAGATAATTCGGTTGCAATTTCTAAACGCCTTTCATCAAAATACTCAACTGTCTTAAAAAATAGTGCTCTAACCAATAAACTAATCAGGAGCTTTCTAGCATAAAGGATCGCGTTGTTCCAACTTTCCGCATGGTTGGTGGTCATCATGCCAAAACGTTTCCCTCCATCATATGCTAAAAACCATTTACTTAATGGTTTATCCTCAAACCATTCCGCCGTCCTAGGCTCCAAAATCAACAATTGTTCCCATAAAAAATCAAACTTCTTCTCTTGCACCTGAGAAGCCAACTCAACTAACATATTTTTCAATCCCTTTCTCCTACGTGTAGTAGAAAAATTTGTAGCCAGATGTCTAATGCAAAATCTATGATGGTCAAGGGGCTCGCACCATCCTGTCTACTGCATAGCAGCAATAATCCCAACATGTCTATCAGAAATGATACAAATCCCATGTCTCCTACCTGCCAAAAATCTCCTCAATCTATCCATGAAGCATCCTCAACTAGAAACATTCTCGAATTTGACAAAAGCAAATGCAAGTGGAAGAATATGACTAAAGCCATCCACTGCCACAACACTCAATAGTACACCCGGATATGGACCGTATAGGTGAGTCTCATCTATATGTATGACAGGCATACAATGCAGAAATCCATCAATGCACGGTTTGAAAGCTCAGAAGAGTCTCTTGAATGTCACTTCATGTTCCAAATAAAGACATAATATACTCGTTAACTACAAAACATTACATAAATATGGAAAAGCATTTAAAAATCTATACGATACTAGTATAAAAAGATAGAATACCTCTAAGCTCCCACGATCTTCCATCTCATCCTCTTTAAAAACCCAATCAACCTTGGTTCCCATATTAAAATATTGCAACGCTTCCATAAAAAAAGGGAGGTCTTCATATGATCCTTCCCAAGATCCATATTCTTCATCCATTGCTAGCTCTTTGGCATCTCTAATCTTCTTTCTTCCCGGTTGGTAACCAAAAATACTTTTCACCGTGGCCATCAATACTTTTTCCTTAACCGTGGGATCAACTACGATTTGATCCTTAACTAGTTCAAGAATATCATGAGATGTCAAATTAAGATGGTCTTGAGTAATGATGGTGCGCAAACATGTGTGTGGTCCCGAAATTTCAATAATTTGAAATTTCCCAAGTGATTTTCGCAACCTAACTTTTAAACTCCATTCACAACCACTATCCTTATTCTTATAAATCACAATCCAATACACATCACTCGATCTAACCACCTTAATCTCTTGATGATTCCGGATATGAAAATCTTTAACTGTATGCATCAACACTTTTTTTAGCCGAATATCATCCCCCCCTCAACTTCATTGGCTCCAATATCTCATCCCGTGTAATCAAAGCCGACTTAACAACATCATACGCATCCAAACCTCTATTACTAACCGTATCACCACCAATATACATACTACTAGTAGTTTGATAATCAAAACCCCTACTACCACTGTAATATATAATAGATGATGTCAAAGATTACTGAAGCTAATAATATCATTAATCTTCAATGATCTGATGTCAAAGATTACTGATGCTGACAATGTCATTAGCAATCAGTTATATAATAGATGATGTCAAAGATTACTGATGTTGACAATGTCATTAGCAATCAGTTAAGCTTGGGGCTAACCCTAAGTAAGTTGTATTGTAACCTTAATCTATAATTCATACTTGTAACACTTATTGTCTATAAAATGAAAATGGAGCAGACTGGAGCATTTTTCCCTAAACAATGTCAAGCCTAAGAATTCTATCTAGAAGAAGATTAAGAAGGTCATGTCTCAGAAGAATTATGAAGAAGCTCGAAGTTGAATAATTCTGTTTGGTAAAAAACATTCTAAGTCAAGATCTCTATAAGTCACAGAATTAGTGTTATAGAGAAGTCATTCCAGAACTCAGAAAGACCTATCGAGAACTCAGGAATTGCCTATCGAGAACTCAGGAATTGTCTATCGAGAACTCAGTAAATGTTATTGGAGATATCAATAAGTCAGATATCCATTCGAGAACTCAGAGATATCGACAAGTATACATTCATTAGAGAACTCTGAGTTATCGATAAGTCAAAGTCCATTAGAGAACTCTGAGTTATCGATAAACCAAAATTCACTAGATAACTCAGAGTTGTCGATAAGTCAACTCAACAATGAAGTTTCAGAGATATCGACAAGCCAACATGCCTATCGAGATGTTGAGTTCTCTACAGCTTAATTGGAGATCTCGAAGTGAAGAAATTTCTCTAAGTACAGAATTGCAGAACAGTTCAATATCCAAGGTTGCAAATCGACAAACAATTCACACAGCTGGATTGACAAGTCAACAAAAAGTAGCTTAAGAGATGTGCAAGATCAATGGCAAAGATTAACTGACAGAGGAAGATTAAAGTAAACACGGGATGCTAAAGATATGCTAAGCCAGAAATGGAAGATTTGTTTTTCTATAAATAGAAATGACAAGTGACAGTTTAGAAAAGCTAATAGCATGTTTATTACACACTGTGTAAACCAGAAATTAACTGAGTTATAAAGTAAAACTGGTCCTTAGTCAGTTGTAACAATCTAGATAAAAAATCTTGTATCCTCTCTCAAGCAAGAAGCTAAGTTCTAAACCAAGAACTTAGAGATTTTGTAGCAAAACACTGCTTGATTTTTAATATAAAATTAAGTGAGTTTTGAAGATCTTTGTTTTACATATTTGCAGTGTTATTTATGTTTAACATCTATTCTACAAGATCATTGATAACAACCAACTGCTAAACCCAAAGTCGACCAAAAAGTAAACATTTAAGCCAAAACACATTCACCCCCCCCTCTGTGTTGTATTCATACCTAACAAGTGGTATCAGAGCAAAATCTGAAAGCAAACAGATTAGATCTTGGAAAAATAAATACACAGAAAATCAGTAGTATCAAGATTCCTCCCTTTGATAAGGCCAACTATACTTTATGGAAAAAGAAAATGTTGTTGTTTATAAGAATGGCCAATCACCTTTACATTCAGATCCTCAAGAATGGGCCCTTCACTCCTATGGTTAGAGTTGAGGAAACCACAGATGGAGACATGGTTATTCCAGCTCATTATGCTCCCAAGGATCCCTCTGAGTATACTGAACCTGAAAGAGAGAAAGTTTCCCTAGACAGTGCTTTGCAACTGATACTAATTGAGTCACTTGACAATGTAATATATAATAACATTGTCAACTGTGACACTGCTAAACAGATCTGGGAAAAGATTGAGATACTCTGTGAAGGAACTGAGGAGGTTAGGTCAAATCAAAGAAGGATATTGATTTCTGAGTATGAGGGTTTTATGGCTAAACCAAAGGAAGGTATTACTGATGTGTTTGAAAGGTTTAATAAGCTGATAAATGACTTGCAGCTTCATGATAAATTTTATGATGTTGAAGAAGTGAATTTGAAGTTCTTGCTTACTCTCCCTGATCATTTGGAACAAAAGATCTCTGCAATCAGAAAAGGAAGGGATTTGAGTAGAATCACACTGGAAGTACTCTATGGGGTTCGGAAAACTTATGAACTTGAAATGATTTAAAAGAAATCATTGAGGGCTGGTCAAGGATATGTAATGGATGGCTCAAGTGCACTGATTGTGAATGATGGCCAGACCTCTAATGATGAGCAAAGATCCCAAACTCCAGAAATTTCTACAAGTGAGAAAAGAGTCAATGACACTAAAGAGCAAGTCATACTGGAATTGGATGAAGAAGATGAGTTCTACACTCTTGATGAGCTAGAAAAATCAATGGCTTACTTGGCTAGAAAATTCTCTAACATTAGAATGAAGAAACCAAGATTTTTCAAGAGCAAATGACAGTCCTTCAACAAAGACAGCAGCTGGAAAGGAAAAGGGAAGTACACTCCTGATAGCAAAACTGGCTACAAAACTGGATCTGTTGATAGATCAAATATAAGGTGCTTTAACTGTGATGAGTTGGGCCATTTTGCTATAGAATGTAGGAAACCCAAGAAGGCAAAGAAAGACAAATCCTATCTTGAATTGGAAGCAAAGTATGATGCTCTTCTAAAGAAGCAACAAGGGAAAGCTTATATTGCTGAGGGTAAAAGCTGGGATGATTCAGATAATGATGAAGATGAAAAAGTTGGAAACTATGCACTCATGGCCTTGGAGCAAGGAGATTCTTCATCATCTAAATCACAGGTACCAACTCTTACCACAATTAATTTAAATGCGAGTCAATATAAGAAAACTGTTGAAAAGATGAGCACATAAATGTTCCACATTCATACAAGCATGATTGCTGCAAATGAGGAAGTTAGCAGATTGAAAAAGATCAATGAAAAACTTGAGAGTGAAAAATAAGAGACTGAATTGTTGCTGGTTGAGCTTGATACTGATAAGTAAGAAAATTCATACTTAAAGAACAAATTAAAGTGTGCAAGTGAAATTGAAGCAGTATTGAGAAAAAGGCTGGAGAAGAATGAAGTGAAGCTGAAATCCTTCAAAAATGCTTCTGAGTTGATTGACCAATATCATGAAAAGAACAAGCCATGTGCAAACATTGCCATTGGTCTTGATTATGAGGGTTTAAACAATAAAAGGAATTCTGTCAGTGACAAAGGAAAATCAACTGAAACTGAGGATGTTCCAATTATTTTGAAGAAAATTGAATCACCTTTGTTCAAGGCATGTGAGGTGAACTTCAGTGAAGAAGAGTTGATCATCAAACAAGAGATAGTTGATGAGGACAAGGAAAAGAAAAATGATGAGACAACTCAGTCTTCCATCTCTGTTGAAACACCAAAAGCCAATCAAGAAACTAAGGAGCCTGTGAAGGAGATTAAAGCTGAACAGGTCAAAAAGAAAAAGAAGAATAGAAATGGAAAGATTGGGATAAACAAAAGCAATAATTTTGCTTATATTGCAGATGCTCCTAGAAAGAGGTGTGAGAATTGTGGATCAATGAATCACCTAACTCATCTTTGTAAAAAGATTGTTAGCAATCCATCTGAAGGAGTCTGCAAGTACAATGAAGCTAAGGCTAATGATCCCTATTCATTCTGTGACAAGTTTGACTGCATTCCCTGCAACATGAAAGTGATGAAGAGTTGCCACAAATTGAGAATTGATCTCATAGAATCAAAAGTTGGTTCTATATCTAAAAGAGAAAATGCTCAACAATCTATGAATTCCATTTTATCTGAAAATTCTCATTCTACTTCTGCAAAATCAGTTAACAAGAAGAAAGTTCCCAACACAGCTTGGGTAGCTAAACACACTTAATCCTCATTGTGTGCAGGGTAAAGGAAAGAAGGTCATATGGATCATTGATAGTGGATGTTCCAGGCATATGACAGGTGATAAGGCCCTGCTATCACAATTTGAGGAGATGGCTGGCCCTTTGGTGACCTTTGGAAACAACAACAAAGGATTCACAATGGGATATGGCAATATTGATTCTGGAAATATTGTCATTGAAGATGTAGCACTAGTTGCTGGATTAGAAGTAAATCTTCTAAGTGTTAGTCAATTTGCAGACAGAGGTTTTCAAGTTATTTTCAACAAAGAAGATTGTGCTTTTATTAGCAAAAAGGCTGGTGAAATTGCTCTTAAAGGAGTAAGAAAAGGAAGCTTGTTTGTTGCAGACTTAGACTCAACAAATAAGGATGAAGTGTGTTATTTCTACACCAAGGCATCAAAAGAGCAAAGCAAATTATGGCATAAGAAGCTATCTCACTTGAATTTCAAAGCAACCAACACCTTACTCAAGAAGGAGCTTGTGAGAGACATGCCTAGTCTGTAATTTCCTCAAATGAAAGTTTGTGAAGCTTGTCAGAAAGGAAAAATGAAAAGATCAAGTCGCAAGTCAAAATCTGTGAATTCTATAAGTGCACCTCTACAACTTATTCACATGGACTTGTTTGGGCCAGTAAATGTCTTGTCCATTTCAAGGAACAAATATGCCCTTGTCATGGTTGATGATTTTTCAAGATACACTTGGGTTGAGTTCATGTACTCTAAAGATGAAACTCCAAAAATTATAATTGAGCACATCAAGAAAATTGAGAAGCAAGCTGAAGGAAAACTTAGTGTGAAAAGATTGAGGAGTGATAATGGACAGAATTCAGAAACTCAACATTAAGTGAATTCTGCAAAAGCAAAGGCATTGTTCAAGAATTTTCAGCAGCTAGAACACCTCAACATAATTGAGTAGTTGAGAGGAAAAATAGAACATTGGTTGAAGCTGCTAGAACCTTGCTGCAAGATGCTCAGTTGCCAACTAGTTTTTGGGAAGATGCTGTTAATACTGCATGCTACACTCAAAACAGATATCTCATCAATAAAGCTCATGGCAAATCACCTTACTCAATCATGACTAACAGGAAACCTACAGTGAAGCATCTACATGTGTTTGGAAGCAAGTGTTATATTCTAAAAGACAACTCTGAATATGTGAGAAAATTTGACTCTAAAGTTTTTGAAGCAATTTTTCTGGGATATTCATTGGAAAGAACAACCTACAAAGTTTATGTGATTGCTCAAAAGAAAATTATGGAAAACACATATGTGACTTTTGATGATGACAAGTGTCCAGGCTTGGAATGCCTTGATGTAAATGATGTTGAAGCCCTCACATTTGCAAATCTAACCATTGATAGTGATTCAGATGAGGAAGATGAAGTTGTGGCACAACAAATGATAAATGAAGAGACTTCTGAACAAAATCATGAGAATGAAAGCTCTCTTCAGACACCTGAATTTGATGGCACAAACTCAGGGGGAGAAGAAGAGAATGGAAATGACAGTCATGGTAATACTGAAGAAAATGATGAAGGCACTAGTCAACAGACACACACTAGAAAGTGGGATATGAGTCATACAGTAGAAGCTATTATTGGTGATCCCTCAGCTGGTGTGAGAACTAGGAGTGCAACTGCTAATGAATGCCTACATGCATGTTTTCTATCTCAAGTAGAGCCCAAGAAAACTGAAGAAGCCCTATTGGATCCTGATTGAATATGTGCTATGCAGGAGGAGCTGAATCAGTTTGAAAGAAACAAAGTTTGGAAATTAGTTCCTGCACCAAAGAACAGAAGCATAATTGGAACTAAGTGGGTGTACAGGAATAAAATGGATGAAAATGGAATTGTTAATAGAAACAAAGCAAGGCTGATTGCTAAAGGCTACTCACAAGAAGAGGGAATTGACTATGATGAGACTTTTGCTCCTGTTGCAAGACTAGAAGCAATAAAAATTTTTCTGGCATTTGCTGCACACTCAAATTTCAAGGTGTATCAAATGGATGTCAAGAGTGTTTTTCTTAATGGTGAACTAGAAGAAGAAGTTTATATGCAACAGACACCTGGCTTTGAAGATCCAGAATTTCCTAACTTTATTTATAAATTACTCAAGGCTCTATATGGATTGAAACAGGCACCTAGAGCCTGGTATGACACACTGTCAGAATTTCTACTCAAACATGGTTTTACCAGAGGTACTATTGATAAGACTCTCTTCTACAAGAAGCATGGTGAAGATATGATTATAGTTCAAATCTATGTGGATGATATCATCTTTGGATCTACAAATGAAAAGCTTTGTCAAATATTCTCTAGGCTAATGCAGAGTGAGTATGAAATGAGCATGATGGGAGAATTGAGTTACTTCCTTGGCCTTCAAGTTAGTCAAAGAAGTGATGGTATTTTCATCAGCCAAACCAAATATGTGAATGACTTATTGAAGAAATTTGGTATGGTGGATAGCTCACCTGTATCTACACCAATGTCTACTGCAACCAAGTTGGATGAAGACAAGAAAGGCAAGAGTGTGGATATTTCAAGCTACAGAGGGATGATTGGATCATTGCTTTATTTGACTGCTAGTAGACCAGATATCATGTTTGCTACTTGTCTATGTGCTAGATTTCAAGCCAATCCAAAGGAATCACATTTGATGGCTGTAAAAAGGATTTTCAGATACTTAAAGGGAACTCCAAACTTGGGATTATGGTATCCTAAGGGAACTGGTTTTGAAGCTGTTGGATACACAGATGCAGATTTTGTTGGATGCAGGGTTGATAGGAAAAGTACTAGTGGAAGCTGTCAATTTCTTGGTCAAAGACTTATATCCTGGTATAGTAAGAAACAACAATCTGTGTCAACTTCCACAGCTGAGGCTGAATATATAGCTACTAGAAGTTGTTGTGCTCAGGTGCTTTGGATTAGAAATCAGCTAATGGACTATGGTCTAGTGTTACACAAAATTCCTATTATGTGTGACAATACTAGTGCCATATCTATAGTAGCTAGTCTAGTTAATCATTCTAGAATAAAGCACATTGATGTTTGGTACCATTTTATCAGGGAACATGCTGCAAATGGTACCATTGAGCTCATTTTTGTTCCAACAGAGAAACAATTAGCTGACATTTTTACTAAACATTTGGATGAAGCAACCTTCACTAGACTTGTGAGTGAAATTGGGATGCTCAATTCTTCATCCTAAGGCAAGAACTCAGCTAATGTGTTGCAGCAGATTAATTTCTAATAAATTAACCTAGTTTGATTTAATTGGAAATTAACTGAAATATGAATTATAAATATTTCAGAATCTCTGTATATTTATTTTTCTTAAAAACTCAAAAAAATTAACTTAGAATATTTTAAATTCTAAGTAAACTGCTTAGTTATTAATTTACATCTTAAATGTGTAAAATTAACACAAGACAGAATAACAGTACTCAAAGGTATAGAGAACTGAGTTCTTGATAAGTCAAAATGACTTATCGACAAGTCATTTTACAGTTCTCGAGTGAGTCCTCAATAAGTCTATTTACAGACTTCTCGAATGACTTCTCGATAAGCTATATTATGACTTATCGATAAGACCATATAGAGTTCTCTAATAGTGTTAATTCACAGAGTTCTCGACAAGGATATTTTGAGACTTATCAATAACTCAGAACTAAAATAATTTAATTCAATGAATTATTTTAGACAAATACTTTTGGAAAATTTATTCTGATTTCAATTTGATTCAATTCAAATAAATTAGAATTATTTCAGTCCTTTTTGGACAAACTGGACATTTACCAGAGTTCTCGATAAATCATTTCTTAGTTCTCGAAAAGAATTGATAAAATGACTTATCGAATGTACCTTTTTTCTAATTCAAAATTACTTCTCGATAAGTTTAATATCAAACGTTTATTTGACTTCTCGATAAGTATTTTACTTTTTCTAAATACCCAGACTTCTCGATTAATTTGAACTTGGAATTTTTCAAAATTCTAAGTAAACTGAATATTTATTACTTCATATCTCCAGTATATGAACTTAATAAATAACAGATCAAAAGAAGCAAAAAGTATGAAAAAGTATGAAAAACTGAACAAATTTAATTCATAAATTCTGTTCATAAAAATACTTTTGACATACTTTGTCTCTAATTTCTTTGACTTATTGACACATTTACATACTTATATGATTTCTTGTTTACGTGAAAATAAGTTAGTCCAATGTTAGTAGACTAGTACATTATTTGTGTTGTTTTGAGTATGCTGATAGTGGTAAATTTATTTGACTGATTGCTGATAGGATGAGTTATTTTTTATGTAGGGAGTACGTGCTCTTTTTTTTGCATGGGGAATAGTCACTCTTTAAAGTAAACCGATATTCTTAAGTACTTATATGGGGAATAGTAACTAGTCATTTCTAGCTGTCAAGTATGCTTATGTGATTATTACTCTTATTATCCGGACAACTCAAGAGTCTCTTGGTTTCTATCTTTACTCCCTCTATAAATTAAAACGCTTCACTCTTTATCATTTATCACTACTCTTATTCTCCACAAACATCCACTTTCAAACTCACCTCATGTTCATCTCTCTCTCTCTCTCACTCAAATGGATGCCCCAGTCTTTTACAGGCTTATTCATGGAGTTTACCAACCGGTCCATCATTTGGATGATGACTTAGTTTATTTTGATCATATCGGACTTCGAGTCCATCTCAAGGGGGTTGTTTACAGCCCCTTTGATATTCCACTTGAGGTCTTTTACGAACTCTCGTGGAATGATCAACTGAGCATTCTTTTCTTTGAAGAGGAAGTCTCTCTGGAGATGGAGAGACGTGCAAGGGTGGTTGAGCAGCAACGCCTTGCTGCTTTAGAGTTGCAGGAGAGGATCATCTCTCTTGCACACTCCATGTCCAGAGCTTACCAGCGCAGGGCAAGGAGGTTGGAGGCCGAGAAGAAGGAGTCTGAATTAGAGTAGTTAGGATTAGGATTTACTTGTTAAATCTATGTCTTAATGTACTATGTTTCCATTTTTAATGAAATTTCTGATTCTTGTCTGGCAATCTCTTGTTTGTGTAATAATTACTATATGCTTATATTTATATTAAATTTTGTCTTCTCTGCAATAATGCTTGCAACTAAAATATCTTACAATGTATTTGTCTAATGAAACTCCAAAAAGATACATTTGTTCAATGCATTACAGATCTAATACAAGACATCAACAGGGAATTCAAATAATCAATTCACTGGTATTAGTGCTAAAACTGCAGCTAAAACATTTCAAAATCAAACTGCGGTTTACCCAGGCACAACAACACAAACTCAAACACAATCCCACTCAGGTGACTCTCAAAAGCCACCTGTTTTACAAAAGGACAACAATTTCATGATGTTCTTCAGATTGTTCTGTTGTTTGAGAAAAGAATCCACCAAACATGAAAATTTATCAGTTTACTGAATATTTCATGAGTATTCCTTATGCACCTCATGTGCAAAACAGTCTTCACTGACTGAAAGGTTTGAGGGTAGTACTCCTGAGGGGGAGCTATCTAAATCCTCTTCAATTCAATTGGAGGTTCCTCAAGAAGGAACAACTCCCCTCATAACTCTAGCAGAAGCTGTCTTAGCAGTCAAATCTAGAAGAACAATTGCCTATGACAATGTCATAAGAAGGGCAATCTTAGCACATTCAAGTGCTAGTGTGTTGCAAGACACACAAAGGTTTGAGGCTGGTGCACATTGCAGTAACCCAGTCAAATCCCCTCCAATTCAATTGGAGGTTCCCACTACAAGTGGAGGACAACACACTGTCACAACCACAGAGCAATCTGTAAGTCAAACTGTGACCCCAGTCATAGATGCTTATGCACTCATTTTTCTGGTGAAATGAGTATGATTAGCCCTATATGGTCTTCCTCTAATCATATGATCACAGATTAACTCTTTTCAGCCATCTCTTATTTCTGTAGGTCAAACAACATTTGAGCCTTTCATGTAAGGATAAGAGAAAAGATTGAGTGAAAAACAAAGAATAAGAGAGGCAGGATCCTTCCTGACAAAAGGAGAGGTAGATGAGTGTATAGATTTAGTAATCCTTGTGAGGGAACTCTGACTCTTAAAAGTCATGAGACTAGTGCAGTGAGAATTGGTGAGACTACTTATTCAAAAGAACAGAGAGCTTAGGACTTTTATCACTAACATACTTTTTCTGCAGATCCAAGTGAAACTTCTATTCTTTTTGATAAACTCATCACCATGAATCTCAATGAAGCTTGAAGCTGCAGACAGTGTTCCAAATGGACAATGACAACAGCTTGAACAATGTGCACTTAGCTGGATCTTTCTTCCTGGAGATAATGTCAAAAAGGTGGAGAATATATATCTAAATGCCAAAACAGCTAATGGATGTTTCATAAATCTAAATGCAACTCAACAAAAGAAGACCTGATGGGAAGATTGGCTTTGGTTTCTGCATTTAGTTAAAGTTTTGACATCATCAATCAGAACTTGTGCATAATTTTATAATGAACAAGTTGGGGGAGATTGTAATATATAATAGATGATGTCAAAGATTAATGAAGCTAACAATGTCATTAATCTTCAATGATCTGATGTCAAAGATTACTGATGCTGACAATGTCATTAGCAATCAGTTATATAATAGATGATGTCAAAGATTACTGATGCTGACAATGTCATTAGCAATCAGTTAAGCTTGGGGCTAACCCTAAGTAAGTTGTATTGTAACCTTAATCTGTAATTCATACTTGTAACACTTATTTTCTGTAAAATAAAAATGGAGCAGACTAGAGCATTTTTCCCTAAACAGTGTCAAGCCTAAGAATTCTATCTGGAAGAAGATCAAGAAGATCATGCCTCAGAAGAATTATGAAGAAGCTTGGAGTTGAATAATTCTGTTTGGTGAAAAACATTCTAAGTCGAGATCTCTACAAGCCACATAATTAGTGTTATAGAGAAGTCATTCGAGAACTCAGAAAGACCTATCGAGAATTCAGGAATTGCCTATCGAGAACTAAGGAATTGTCTATCGAGAACTCAGGAAATGCTATTGGAGATATCGATAAGTCAGATATCCATTCGAGAACTCAGAGATATCAACAAGTATACATTCATTAGAGAACTCTGAGTTATCGATAAGCCAAAATCCATTAGAGGACTCTGAGTTATCGATAAACCAAAATTCACTAGAGAACTCAGAGTTGTCGATAAGTCAAGTCAACAATGAAGTTTTAGAGATATCGACAAGCCAACATGCCTATCGAGATGTCGAGTTCTCTACAGTTTAATTGGAGATCTCGAAGTCAAGAAATTTCTCTAAGTACAGAATTACAGAGCAGTTCAATATCCAAGGTTGCAAATCAACAAACAATTCACACAGCTGGATTAACAAGTCTACAAAAAGCAGCTTAAGAGATGTGCAAGATCAATGGCAAAGATTAACTGACAGAGGAAGATTAAAGTAAACACGGGATGCTAAAGATATGCTAAGCCAGAAATGGAAGATTTGTTTTTCTATAAATAGAAATGACAAATGATAGTTTAGAAAAGCTAATAGCATGTTTATTACGCACTGTGTAAACCAGCAGTTAACTGAGTTATAAAGTTAACACTGGTCCTTAGTCAGTTGTAACAATCTAGATAGAAAATCTTGTATCCTCTCTCAAGAAAGAAGCTAAGTTCTAAACCAAGAACTTAGAGATTTTGTAGCAAAACACTGCTTGATTTTTAATATAAAATTAAGTGAGTTTTGAAGATCTTTATTTTACATATTTGCATTGTTATTTATGTTTAACATCTATTCTACAAGATCATTGCTAACAACCAACTGCTAAACCCAAAGTCGACCAAAAAGTAAACATTTAAGCCAAAACACATTCACCCCCTGTGTTATATTCATACCTAACAACCACTCCTCTCGGAAACTCTCGAACTAGTTTCCACAACTCTCGAACTTGTTTCAATCAATGCACAAGTTGGTATTTTTTATTAATAAATTTTAACAAAAAAAGGAGGTCCATTCGAAACAATAATTCCAAACATCATCTCAACATCATCATCATCATCAGCCGGAATAATACCAAACTTCATATCATTGAAATTTTTCCATGATAACACAACTTAAAATCATACAAACTCCTATCAATTTTCAATTTCAAAAATAATACATCGTGTAAATTATTAAAATTCATATTAGAATCGAGTCTTACTTGCTTAGAAACCAGTTTATCATATACGTAACCCTCTAATTGAGTTTGTCGTATATTACCATCGGCATAAATCCCCGCAATCACTGTAAGCGATTGTGCTTCAGATCCCGAACACGAAGCTATTAATAAATCTGTAAGAATTTTAATAAATATTTATGTAAAAAAATTTATCTTGATATTTGGATTTTTAGGTTTGTAAAGTGAGAAGCAGGAGACTGGGTTTTGTGCGTCTGCTGGGATTTAAAAATAAGAAGGTAAAACGTTACTTCGTCCTTCATTTTTTCCATTTTATAATTTTTGATTATAAAACCGAAACGTGACATGAAGGAACGTTAAATGGCTTATTTTTTAAAAAAATGTAAAATGACACACGAAAGCCCGTTTGGGTATAAGTTTTTATATTTTTTTAATTTAAAACAAAAATGGGAGACGAAGGAGCGTTATGCTTATCTATTTTAAAATATGTAAAACGGGACACGATAGCCCGTTATGTTTTATTTTTTTAAAACACTAAAAACGGAAGATGAAATATCGTTTTGGATTTAATTTTTCTATAAAACAAGTAAAACGGAATATGAAGAAGCGTTTTTGCAAGACGTTTGTTCATCTACCGTTTTGCTTCAGTTGCATTGAACTGTTCCTTTTTAAAAGTTCTATAATCCCTTGTTTTGTTAAAATTAAATTTCTAATACTAAATTTCTTAAATTATAAATCATCCCCAAATAGAAAAAAATTGATACAACCAACAAATACGAATAAACACCAACAAAATAAAATTAACTAGATAAAACAATAATGACATCTCTGCCTCAACATCAACTAGATAAAACAATAAATGAGGCGACGAGTGCACAAAATTAACTCATAAAAACACAAAAAACACAGAACTCAAATGAGTAATTTAATCAAACACTTAGTATGCAATCAAATCATAAACTCAAAAATTCAAAAATTATAAACGTAAAGTTAATTACCTCAATGTTTATGGACATGAGTTGTAGGGAGGAATGCGGATTGTTTTGTGGTATTGTTATGTGTTTTATCAGTTAACTCCGTTTTCCTCTTGGTCAACCTGGGTGTTCTCTTTAACTCCTGTAGTGTGTTGTGAGTTGTTTGTATATTTTTTTAAAAAATAAAAAAGTGAAAACGGAAGATGATGTTCCGTTTTGCATGTATTAAAAAACAAAATATTATATGTCGTTATGAGGTTACATTTTGGGTCTTTCTCCCCAGAAATGACAATTTGGGTATTTTTAACTCAAATTGTGAGTGGACCTTTGTTCATGAATATTCGACGACAAAATTTTAATTGGTGTTTAGTAAATTTGAAAGGCATACGTCATAGCCTATTCGTTTATTCGAGGATTTAACTCAACTCAAATAAGAATGTAATAAGTAAATAGTGGATCTATCATCAGAGAGATCTCACAAAGTAACATCTGTCAAAGGATAAAGAAACATTGTTCATCTGCAGACTTGAAGATTCACTGGAAGAAGTTCAAGAATTTGATCATGCCTCAGTGATATAAATCAAGATCGTGGATTTAATCAAGTGACAGAGATCTCGTCAGGGTATCATTTATTACAAGGATTTAATCTGAAGAAAATCAGAGTATCAAAGTCAAGACATGAAGAAACGTCACGGAAGTTAGTCACTCATGAACCAGACAGTACATCGAGTGTCAGCATTGAAGTGGCGGAATTAATTCATAAGTCTCAGTGATTTTCAGAAGATTGTCAGAAGAATGGATGCTGCTCAGGGTTAGTATAAATCCTCTATTAACTAATTAAGTCATTTAATTTAATTAAGAAAATAAATTATATCTGCAAAGATTAATTTATTGATTAATTGAATTAAATTGATTAATTAATTTAGAATTAATATTGAGGATTTACAAGATTTTAATTGGTTTAAAATCTGCTTAAATTCAAAACAAGACAATTCATTTGAACTAGTATGACAATCGGTATGACAATTGATAGTCATACCGAAAGTCATGCCAATACATTTAATTGTCTTATTAGAATTTCTGTTTAGATTAAAATCTGTTATTAATTCAGCAAGACAATTTATTTGAACTAATATGACAATCGGTATGACAATCAATAGTCATACCGAAAGTCTTGCTAGTTCATTTTGATTGTCTTGCTAGTTGTAAATATTGTCATACCGAAAGTCTTGCTGGCCAAAGAGATTGTCATGCCAGTACATTTTTCAGTTCGGTGTTTGATAAAAGAAGCAGAAGACTTTTATTGATCAACACTCTTACAGAATCCAATCTAACAGAAAACAGAACACACAAGAGAAAAAGAAGCAGAAAACAAAGGCACAACATTTTATTTTTCATCTGCTTTTCTTCAAGATTAAATTTCTAGATTGTAAAGTTAAATCCAATCAACTAGAAATATTTATCTTGTTCTTGTGTATCAATCTAGCGGATTAAAATCCCTAGAACTTAATCTCAAATCGCATTTAGCATTTGATCTTTTAATTACAAAAATAGAAAAAGTTCATGTCGAATTTATTCTAGATTTGTAATAATTGATTTGAGATTAATCCCTTGTAACCGATACCGTAGTTGTAACACCTTTCAAATTTAATAAAAGTTTTATTTAACTTGAATTTTGTTTCACAATTTTATTCCGCATTTTATTCGATTAAACGGTATTGTTTGCATTCAACCCCCCTTCTATAAACAAATTGGGACCTAACAATTGGTATCAGAGCCTTCTGATTAACGTACAAATCTAGATCCTAGACTTTTGTGTTTCTTTCACTTCTTGAATTCTTTATTCACTCAAAAAATTCATAATGACTACACAAAAAGTTGGAACCGTTAAAATTCCACTTTTCGATAAAGAAAATTATGTTATGTGGAAGAAGATGATGCTATTGTTTTTACAGGTTGCTAATCCCAAATATTTGCAAGTGTTGAAGAAGGGTCCAAAAATTCCTATGGTTATTGAACCAGAGGTAATAGAAAATGATGTGGTGATCACCAAAGCGAGAACTTATGTGAAGGATCCTGAGGACTTCTCTCCTGCTGAAATAGAAGAAGCCTCCCTGGATGCTAGCCTTCAATTAATCTTAGTAGATTCCCTTAATCCCCTGATGAATAGACATGTGATGAATTGTAAAGATTCCAAACATATCTGGGAAATATTGAGATTATTAATGAAGGCACAGAGGAAGTTAGGGAGAACAAACTAGAAATCCTAACCTCTGAGTATGAATACTTTAAATCCAATCCAGGGGAAGGAATCACTGAAGTGTTTGAGAGGTACAATGCATTGATCAACAACCTGAACATTAATGGTAAATACTATTCCATCAGGGAGGTCAACAAAAAGTTCCTTTTAACACTGCCAACTCATCTCGAACATAGAATCACTGCCATAAGAGAAGCAAGAGATCTGAGTGAGATTTCTTTGGAAAGGCTCTATGGTGTGTTAAAGACTTATGAGTTGGAGCAGAATCAGCAGAAGGAAGTTTACGGGAAAGGAAGAGTGGTCAGCACGTCTACTGCTCTAGTAGTTGATGAACAACAACAACAACCACAATATCAACAACAATCTCAACAGTCAGAAAGAATGGTACAGTCTTCCAATGTTGAAGATAATGTGATAGTAGCAGAATTTGATTCTCCTACTACAAATCAATCAGGAGATGATTATTATTCCTTGGAAGAACTGGAGCAATTGGAGGATGAGTCAATGGCCCTGATTGTCAAGAGATTCTCAAATGTCAGATTCAAAAGGAATCCCAAGTTCAAGTACAAGTCCAACTACAACAGATTCCAGAAAGGTGGATCTTCATCCTCTAACACCAGTAGTGGTGGGTATAAAACAGGGATGGTTGATCGAAGCACCATTCGATGCTTCAACTGTAATGAGTTGGGACACTTTGCCACAGAATGCAGGAAGCCAAAACAAGCTAGGAAGAACTCTTACGATTCTAATCAGAAGAGTAAATCTGAAAGGGCTTACCTGGCAAAGGGAAGAAGCTGGGATGATACTGACAGTGAAGATGAAGAAGTTGGGAATCTTGCTCTCATGGCTAGTAATGCAAGCACCTCATCGTCAAGAAAAGAGGTAAAATTTACTGATGCTGAATTAGTTTATCATCTAGGAGGTTCCTTAGATTGTGCTCGTCGTGATAATGAATTGTTAAATCAACAAATCAAAGACCTTGAGAAAGAGGTCAATGAATTAAGACTTGTGCACATTAATCAAGATAAACTAAAAGAACAAGTATCTTTTCTAGAGAATAGAGTTGACTGTTATAGACAACTCGAAACTATTCTCAAAGACAAGATCACCGGTCTTGAGGCTAAGGTTAAAGCTTACTTTAATTCTTGTTCGAAGTCCAAAGAGTTTTACAATAAGCAAGCTGTTAATCAAACATATGGAATAGGTTATGATTATAATGTTGCTATTGGAAAATTAGGCATAAACTCCCCTCCTCATGTATGTGCTAAAGGCAGGGAAGTACCACATGTGCTTAAGGGTATTGATGAACCCCTCTATAAAGAATCAATTGATGAACCATTTGATGAGACTTCTTTTATTATTCAAGAAGAAATCCGTGCTGAAGATAATGCTAATGAGAAAGCTGTCTCCAAGTCAAGTGTGTCAAAAGTTTCAGTCAAGATTGTAAAAGCAACTGAGACTAACTCAGACACACATGAGTTGGATAACATAAATGTCATGGCTACCATGCATAAGTTGCCTATTGTTAATCCTTCTCATAAAGCATGTGGTGTTCCTGATTGTATGTCTTGTGCTTTTAATCTGATGTTTGCTTATTTTAATGGTAAGCATGTTTCTAATGATAAGACTACTCCTCGTCAGCATGTGAATAATAGAAAGCATGATAGGTCTAAGACTGCTAGTCCTCCTAAAGCTAGAAAGGAGACATTTGTGCCTAAGCCTAAACAGAAATTTGTCAAGGCTGTTCACAAGGTCAAATGTTCAGTCATTGAGAACGTTGAGAATATTAAAATTAAGAATGTTGTTTTGCCTGATAAAGGCCAATTTTACAAGTATGCCAGACCCAGCCAAGCTTGGGTTCCGAAGAAGGTCTAATCCATTTGTATTGCAGGGCATTAAACAGGTACAACCGGTAGTGTGGATTCTTGACAGCGGATCGTCAAGATATATGACCGGAGATAGAGCCCTGCTATCAAATGTGGTTGAGAAAGCTGGCCCAGTGGTTACCTTTGGAGATAACAGCAAAGGTTTAACAGAGGGATATGGCTGTTTGCTAGCTGGAAATGTTATCATTGAAAATGTATATGTTGTGCAAGGACTTGAACACAATCTGCTTAGCATTAGTCAGTTCTATGACAACGGCTACAATGTTTTATTCGACAAGCTGAAGTGTCAGATTCTGCACAAGAAAAGTGAAAAACCCTCCTTAATGGGAATCCGAAAAGGAAATCTGTTCGTAGCTGACATGAACTCTGGAAGCAATCTTGAAGTCAATTGTTTCTATGCAAAGGCATCGTCAGATGAGAGTTGGCTATGGCACAAGAGACTTTCTCATCTCAATTTCAAAATAATGAATTCTCTTGTCAAAAGAGAATTGGTAAGAGGTCTGCCTCAGCTGGAATTCTCTCCAGAAGGACTATGTGAGGCTTGCCAGAAAGGAAAGTCAAAGAAAGCAAGTCACAAAGGCACTGACACATCTTCCATAACTGGTGTTCTGCAATTATTGCACATGGATTTATTTGGTCCAGTTAATATCCTTTCAATGTCAAAGAAGTGTTACTGTCTTGTGATAGTTGATGACTATTCCAAGTATACGTGGGTTTTATTTCTTCACTCTAAGGATGAAACACCACAAGTTGTGATTGATCATATCAAGATGATTGAGTTAGATTCTAACGTCCCTGTTAGAGCAATAAGGTCAGATAATGGGACAGAATTCAAGAATGCACTTCTCAATGGATTCTGTACAGACAAAGGGATTACCAGACAATTTTCAGCTCCTAGAACCCCTCAGCAAAATGGAGTGGTAGAAAGGAAGAATCGTACATTGATTGAAGCTGCAAGAATGATGTTAAGTGAATCAGGTCTTCCAATGTACTTTTGGGCTGAAGCTGTCAATACTGCATGTTATACTCAGAATCGAACTCTAATCAACAAAGACTTCATGAAAACTCCTTATGAGATTTTGAATGAATAGAAACCTTCTATCAAATACTTTCATGTATTTGGTGCCAGATGCTTCGTGCTCAAGGATGGAGATGATCGTCGTGGTAAGTTCGAGGCAAAGGCATATGAGGGTATTTTTGTTGGATATGGAAGAAGATCATATAGAGTGTATATCATTGATCAACACAAAGTAACTGAAAGTGTCAATGTTACATTTGATGACACTAAACTCCCTAGTATCCAAACTGAAGATCCTTCTGAGAAACTGAAGTTTGATGATACGTCAGATTCAGAATCAGAACATGGTCAAGAACCTGAGGTTGTTGCTGGTGAAGAACCTGTTAATCATGATGATACTCAAGGTAATAGTGATGGAAACTTTGGCAACAATGAAGATACCACTGCTACTGACGGAGAATCTTCAAGTCAACATGGCAACAACTCAGGGGGAGATGCTGAAGGATCATCTAGTAGGACACAACATCACAATGAATTTCAAGGCGAATCATCAAGATCAAATCTTCCAAGACAGACTGTCTGGAATAAAGCTCACCCTTTTGAGTTGATTATTGGTGATCCAGATGTTGGAGTCAGAACTAGACGTGCTACTCAAAATGAGTGTCTGTTCTCAGGATTTCTTTCTGAGATGGAACCTAAGAAGATTGAAGAAGCACTAACTGATCCAGATTGGGTGATTGCTATGCAAGATGAGCTCAATCAGTTTGAAAGTCAACAAGTCTGGAAACTGGTACCTAGACCTACACACAAGAAAGCTGTTGGTACTAGGTGGGTATTCAGGAATAAACTAGATGAAGATGGTGTGGTTACGAGAAACAAGGCAAGACTGGTAGCAAAAGGGTATTCTCAAGCTGAAGGCATTGATTATGATGAAACCTATGCTCCAGTGGCTAGACTTGAGGCCATCAGGATATTTATGGCATTCGCAGCATTCTCAAACTTTAAAGTTTATCAAATGGATGTCAAGAGCGCCTTTCTGAATGGAAAGCTGGATGAAGAGGTATATGTAGAGCAACCTCCTGGTTTTGAAGATCCAGATCATTTGGATTTTGTCTTCTTTCTTTTCAAGGCTATTTATGGGCTAAAACAGTCTCCAAGAAAATGGTATGACACACTCTCTGAATTTCTTATTGAAAATAGCTTTATTAGAGGTGTCATAGACAAAACTCTCTTTTCTAAAAAACATAAGAATGATACTATATTAGTCCAAGTCTATGTGGATGATATAATATTTGGGTCTACTAATGATAATCTCTGTAAGAGATTTGCTAAGTTAATGCACAGCAAGTTTGAAATGAGCATGATGGGAGAGCTAAAGTTCTTTCTTGGATTATAAGTAAATCAAAGGTTAGATGGAACATTTATTTGTCAATCCAAGTATCTCAAGGAACTCCTCAAAAAGTACAATCTAGAGGATTCTGCATCAGCAAGGACTCCATCAACTACAGCTTTCAAGCTTGGACCATGTGAAAACTCCATTAAGGTAGATGTCACAAGCTACAGAGGTATGATTGGCTCGTTACTCTATCTTACTGCAAGTAGACCAGATATTATGTATGCTACATGTTTATGTGCAAGGTTCCAAGCGGATCCTAGAGATATTCATCTCGTTGCTGTTAAACGAATCTTAAGATATCTTAAGGGAACACCAAATCTAGGTATTTGGTACCCTAAAGAATCTGGTTTTAACCTTGTCGGATATACAGATTCAGATTATGCAGGAAGTGTTGTTGATAGGAAAAGCACCTCAGGGAGTTGTCAATTCCTAGGTAGCAGACTAGTCTCATGGTACAGCAAGAAACAACAAACAGTTTCCAACTCAACGGCCGAGGCTGAATATATTGCTGCTGGAAGCTGCTGTGCTCAGATCTTGTGGATTAGGAACCAACTACGAGACTATGGCTCTGTATTGAACAAAATTCCTATTTTATGTGACAATACAAGTGCAATAGCCATCACCAACAACCCTGTGCAGCACTCGAGGACAAAGCACATTGACATCAGGTATCATTTTATTAGAGAGCACGTCATGAATGGTATTGTTGAACTATTTTTTGTTCCAACAGAAGAACAAATAGCAGATATTTTCACTAAACCACTTGACGAATCCACATTTACCAGATTAGTTGGTAAATTGGGCATGTTGAATAGTTTTAGTGATTAATTTAGTTAATATCTGGGATCTGTTCTTGAATGAATTTACAAATGAATTTTTCATTTGCAAATTTATTTTATCATTTTATCATATTTCTTGCTTATTTCTATGTAATTTCTATTATCTTATCTTATTTATTTACTCAACTTGTTAATTTTAATGTCTCAGAATATTTTATTTTCTCTAAAAATATTTTTCTATGAATTTAATTTGTTAAAATTCAAAAGAAATCTATTTTTGGACTGAAAATATTATTATCTCTGAAATATTTTAATTATTTTAATTCTGTAAATATTATAGGTCTGTATTTCAGTTTTACTATTTTGTAATATAATTTCAGTACATATATAGAAGTCTGTACATTTTGACTGTATTTCTACTGAAATGACAATCGGCAAGACAATTGAAATTATCTTGCTGAAAGTCATTTCAGTATATATTTGTCATATTAGTGTTTTTCAGTATAGTTTATACTGGCAAGACAATCGGTATGACTATCAATTGTCTTGCCAGTTATAAACATTATATATATATATTATTTTATTTTATACTGGTATGACAATCGGTATGACTATCAGATTGTCATACCAGTTATATATTATCAGTTGTTTTATTCTTATTGTTTTCGGTTATTTTCTTTCTTTTGCCTGGTATGACAATCGGTATGACAATCCCGGATTGTCGTACCAGCTGTAATATAAAGGCGTTTGTTTGTTTTTTTTTAAAACCATTTCAAAAGTTCATTTCTTTTCATAAGTCGAACAGTTTTCTTCATTTTCTCTCTTCTCTCTCTTCGAACTAAAACAAACGAACTGCTTCTTTCCTTGCTCGAGTTTTTACTCAGCAAACTGAATCTTCACTCCTGTGATATATACTTACATATATATACATACAGGAGTGCTGTCAAAATTTTCAAAATTTGTTTTTTGAATCAGTTTGCCCCTTCAAATTCAATTTGTGTTTGTTGATTTTGAACATTTTTATTTTTATTTTAATTTCTGATTTGTGTCTTTTGGCTTGTTTAATCTGGGTTTGTGAGTTAAGGATTTTAACGAGATACATTCCTGTCTAAATTTTTCGATTATAATTAATTTAATTCGAATTATTGAATTAATTTAATTAATTCGAATTTTCTTAATATTATTCTTAAAATTCTGAAAGTGTGTGTCTTATTATTATTTTAAATGGCTCTCAATTTCCAAATTGTCGCGCATAATCAGGTTGGTTATTTTAATCCGGAAAAATGTGATGTTGAAAAATTTAAGCCTTGGATTAGATTTTTAAATGACCATTCGATTGTTAGCTCTGCTATAAAATCAAATGTGATTTTAAATGTCGATCTTCTTAGACTGATTTGCACAACATCTACTGTGGCCGATGATTCAAAATCTTTTTCATTCACCGTGGCAAACACACAGTATGTAGTTGATGAATCAGTCATTAATCAGGCGTTAAATTTTCCATTGGACAATTTCTGTAATTTACCCTCTGAAAATGAAATCACAAACATTTTCCATGCTATTCACTATCAGGGGGGGATCAATTTAACCAAACTTTCTAAATCCAATTTGGTGTCTGAATGGGATATTTTCTTCGATACACTTTCCAAAGTGTTTGCCAACTACACAAAATCCAATTTTCATAACATCACTTCCACTCTGCAGTATATTGGTCTTGCGGTTGTTTTCAATCAAAGGATCAATTTTGGCAAACTACTTTTTCCCATTCTCTTGAGACGTCTAACTTCTGCTTTACGTGATCATTCTACAAATCGTAGGGTATCATGTTACTATGCTCGTTTTCTCATGCTTATAGCAGATCATCTTCTCACACCTGAACACAAATCCCTTTTTGCTAACTCTGCAGTAACCGAACCCCCTCCAGTTAGCAAAAAGATTTACACTCGCCAAGACACAACCTTCAAATTCATGCAAGTTCCAGTACTTGTATCTGCTTTCATGGCCACTTATATTCCTTTACCTATTTTCAATCTTCCCGGTCATGAACAGCAACCTCAACCTCCAGTGGTTCAAGCCACTCAGGCTCCTCCAACATCAGATGCTCTTCCATTACAGGTAGTAATTCCTCACTCTCACTCCCTTCCTACTTCTGTTGAAAGACCCCCAGTGGTTGATAGGGCTGACCATGAAGTTGTAGAACCACAGCTTCAATCCCAGGTCATAGAGCCAAACACAGAGTCACATTCTATCTCAACCTCTCCCCCACTGTCTAAAATGTTACCCAGAAGATTACTAGGAAGTAGTGCATTGTTAAATATGAGTGAACCCTCAGCTCTGCCTCCTCCTAAGAAAAGAAGAACATATACTGAGGCATCTGAAAGCCCATCCTTGTCCTCCCAACAGGACATGGACTTTGAAATGGCCAATGAACAGTTACTAGAGGCATTCTCTCAACATGATGCATCTATTGAAATTCGCCATAGGGCCATGGCATCTTGTACTGAGTCAAGCACAATTCCATTACTCACAATGGAACCATACACTTCCCCAGATCATACTCAGGACACAGAACGAGGAGTGCACGTAGAGTCGGTTACAGTGCCTGCCATAGTTACGGCAGAAGAGCAGTCACATGCTTCAGAGGGAAAATCTGACTCTCCGCCATCTTTAATAGAGTCATTTTCTCCCCTCCCAGATCCAACACCTCTGGCTCCCTTATGGGATTCTCCACTCGCAGATTTATCTGGAGAAAGTGGAGGGCAACTCAGTCAATCTATCCCTGAAGAAATTCAGACATCTATTTCAAAAGATTTGATGGTATTGACTGAGGATCGGGACTCGCGAATTCCCATTGTACCACCACTGACCTCTCTTGAAGAGGCTAGGGTGATTTTAACTGCAGGTACAGAAGAACAGCAACAGGAAGACTCCTCACGAGCAATTATATTGAGAGAAACACAAGCACGTGAGGTGAGTGAACCAAACACGAGTGAAATTCAGGTGAGAGCACACACAGACACAGATACTCAAAACCTGTTAGCTCAAATTGCTGCTCTAAAAGAAGAACTTGCTAAAAGCCAAGCTGAAGCTCAAGCATTCAAAGCACAAGTGGTTGAACGGTCTTCTTCTTCCACCTGGCAATCATCAGGAATGACATCTCAGATCTCAAGACCACTGTAATACCAAAGCTCAATTCCATTCAGGACACTCCAACTTTATCAGCTGATGACATATCCAACTTCTGCTCTCTACATACAAGAATGACTTCTCTTGAAGACCTCGTTGAGATGAATCATTCACTGGACTCCTCAAGATTTCTAAAGATAGAAACGGGCATGGAACATCTCAATGAAGGGATGAAGCACCTATATTTCATGATCAAGAATTCTCATTGCCCTAATGAAGAACAAAGAGCTTATTTTGAAGGACCGTCTGGTGGAGGATCAGGCTCTGGAGGTGATGGAGGTTCCAAAGGAAGGTCAGAAGAGGATCCCTCAACTAAGGGGGAGAAGAAAGGGAGTAGTGCCAAAGGGAAGGAAAAAGATACCTCTGCTGGAGACAAAGGAAAGGCTGATGATGTCTACTACAGTGGAGAACAGGATGACTTTGATATTTTTAACATTCCCACTGAACCAGTTCAGGAAGATAAAGATGGTTTATTTGAAGCTGAAGAGGAAAGTGATTTTGGAGAATGGGAAGAAGAAGCTCAAGTGGATCCTCTATTTGAGAAAGAATTTCAGAAGGAGCAGTCAGAGATGAAAAGAAAAGAAGCTGAACTCAAGAAGGTCTCTCAGATCATTGACATGAGGAAAGACATTCAAAGAACAGAAACTCTTCAAAAGCAACGTCTTCATGACATTAAGGCTCAAGAAAGGAGAAGAGATGTCAGACTGAAGATTGGTGAAAAATGGGATGAAGCTAGGAGAGTACTTGATATGCCTCAGCTGAGCACTAACAATGATAGGCAGTTCCTACATCTTCTTGACAAGCTGGAAATCTCAAATCCTAACAATGACATGTACATGAATGCTATCAAGACTGAAGTCTCAAGGATCACAGCTGCTTTTGATAGATCCCTAAATGAGATGAGCATTTTTGTATATTGTTAGAGTGAAGGATCTTTCAAGGTGTCACTTCATCTGTTCGAGAATCGTTCTTTGTCAGAGAGTTGGGTTCTTCTCAACAAGGTAAAAAGAAGCTCAGAATTGAATGAAATTCTTCGAGAAAGGCTTAAAGAGTTTGCCAGCAGGGCTAGTCCTCAAGTGGTCAACAATCCTCATCAGGTGAGATTCTTTAAGTCTGATTGTCTTCAAATCTGTCAGCTAGATGTACAATCTCTTAAAGACTACTCAGCTAAGCATCTGGTCTGGATGGAACATCATTTAAGAACTGCTGGATATTCATCCATGTTGAAGACTCAAGCTGCTGATTTGATTCAAGCTTATTGTGAAAAGAATATTAAAAGGTACAATCAGATCAAGAATAAGCTGAAGTCAGTTGGAGTTCAACCAGTCAGACCAGCAAGCTTCACTTCAGAAAAGGATCGTGTCTTTGACAAGGAATTGCTTCAAGATTTAGAAGAAGGTGAAGTCAGAAGAGAAGACAACTGAAGTCAATTAGCTCAAAACTCAATGTAATATGATTAGAGCTTTACGAATCAAGATAGTCTAATGTAGTTATATGTTCAGACTAGAGGAACATCTATCTTGTATTCACTTGTAAATTTCATTTGGAATCTGGAAAATGTTAAATATAATCCAGAACTTTTCTGCTATTTACTTTGCATTACTGTTTATATCTTTTTCTTATTTGTTAGTTGAGTTATCCTCTAGGTATTTGTTGTTATTGTCTAACAAGCAAATAGGGGGAGATTGAAAGGCATACGTCATAGCCTATTCGTTTATTCGAGGATTTAACTCAACTCAAATAAGAATGTAATAAGTAAATAGTGGATCTATCATCAGAGAGATCTCACAAAGTAACATCTGTCAAAGGATAAAGAAACATTGTTCATCTGCAGACTTGAAGATTCACTGGAAGAAGTTCAAGAATTTGATCATGCCTCAGTGATATAAATCAAGATCGTGGATTTAATCAAGTGACAGAGATCTCGTCAGGGTATCATTTATTACAAGGATTTAATCTGAAGAAAATCAGAGTATCAAAGTCAAGACATGAAGAAACGTCACGGAAGTTAGTCACTCATGAACCAGACAGTACATCGAGTGTCAGCATTGAAGTGGCGGAATTGATTCATAAGTCTCAGTGATTTTCAGAAGATTGTCAGAAGAATGGATGCTGCTCAGGGTTAGTATTAATTCTCTATTAACTAATTAAGTCATTTAATTTAATTAAAAAAATAAATTATATCTGCAAAGATTAATTTATTGATTAATTGAATTAAATTGATTAATTAATTTAGAATTAATATTGAGGATTTACAAGATTTTAATTGGTTTAAAATCTGCTTAAATTCAAAACAAGACAATTCATTTGAACTAGTATGACAATCGGTATGACAATTGATAGTCATACCGAAAGTCATGCCAATACATTTAATTGTCTTATTAGAATTTCTGTTTAGATTAAAATCTGTTATTAATTCAGCAAGACAATTTATTTGAACTAATATGACAATCGGTATGACAATCAATAGTCATACCGAAAGTCTTGCTAGTTCATTTTGATTGTCTTGCTAGTTGTAAATATTGTCATACCGAAAGTCTTGCTGGCCAAAGAGATTGTTATGCCAGTACATTTTTCAGTTCGGTGTTTGATAAAAGAAGCAGAAGACTTTTATTGATCAACACTCTTACAGAATCCAATCTAACAGAAAATAGAACACACAAGAGAAAAAGAAGCAGAAAACAAAGGCACAACATTTTATTTTTCATCTACTTTTCTTCAAGATTAAATTTCTAGATTGTAAAGTTAAATCCAATCAACTAGAAATATTTATCTTGTTCTTGTGTATCAATCTAGCGGATTAAAATCCCTAGAACTTAATCTCAAATCGCATTTAGCATTTGATCTTTTAATTACAAAAATAGAAAAAGTTCATGTCGAATTTATTCTAGATTTGTAATAATTGATTTGAGATTAATCCCTTGTAACCGATACCGTAGTTGTAACACCTTTCAAGTTTAATAAAAGTTTTATTTAACTTGAATTTTGTTTCACAATTTTATTCCGCATTTTATTCGATTAAACAGTATTGTTTGCATTCAACCCCCCTTCTACAAACAAATTGGGACCTAACAAAATTGGAACCGGAGTCCAAACAAGGTTCCATCGTTTCGAGAGAATGCTGTTTGAAACAGCATCATGCTTCTGTAAAAGAGAGGATTTCATGAATTAGTTCATCGGTCAAGCCGCTGATTCTGTCTTCTTTATCTTCACATACTCTAACAGCCTTCTTCTAGTCACGAGACACCATTTTAATTGATTAAGTACTTACTATTCTTCAAACAGTATAACCCGGTAACATTACTATTAAACTAAGCTTTTATCATAATCTTGCAGCAATGAAGAAGAAGAAGTTAACAACTTCTAGAGAGAGAAAATAACAGAATGTATATTGAAAATATATTATCAACCACACATTGTTTTTGTTACAGGAATGACTTATATACTATCTTATATTTGCTTAGCTGGACATTAGCTGGACATAACAAACTAATCCTAGCCACACAAATACAATGATGTAATCAGTGATGTGGAGAAGTAGTAGAACTAGTAGTAGTAAATAGTGCAGGAGTAGTGTGACTTGCAGGAGGTGAAGTTGCAGCATCTGTCTTATATTCAATATCCCCCCTCAAGGTGGGAAGTGTAAACATTCCCAGCTTGGAAAGCAAATCAGTGAACTGAGCGGAAGGAGAGACCTTTGTTAGAACATCAGCCAGCTGAGAACGAGTAGGCAAATAGCTGAGTTGAATAAGACCTTCAAGAACTTTGTCACGAGTAAAGTGACAATCAAGCTCGATATGCTTGGTACGTTCGTGAAAGACGGGGTTTTTAGCAATATGCAATGCGGATTGGTTGTCACAATGAAGAATAACGGGTTTAAGATTGGATTCTCCAAGTTCAATAACTAGTCGTACTAACCAAGTGATTTCAGCAGCTGCGGAGGCCATGGCCCTGTATTCGGCCTCTGCAGATGACTTAGACACTGTATGCTGTTTTTTTGATTTCCAAGAAATAGGAGAATCACCAAATAGAACAATATAACCTGTGACAGAACGTCTAGAATCAATGCAAGAGCCCCAGTCTGCATCTGAAAAAGCCTGTAACTTCAGCTGATCTGACCCTTTTAACAGAATGCCTTGATTTATAGTCCCAGCCAAATAACGAATGGTGTGATGTAAAGCAGACAAATGAGTATTCCTTGGAGCATGCATATATTGACTAAGTGTTTGGACAGTGTATGAAAGGTCCGGACGAGTATTGGTAAGATAATTAAGCTTACCAACTAAAGATCTGTAGACCTCAGGATTTGAAATAAGAATACCATCATCATTAGAAAGTTTAAGATGAACAGGGAGAGGTGTGCAAACATGATGAGAAACATCAATGGCTGCTTCAGCAAGTAACTCTTTAGCAAATTTACGTTGACATAAAGCAATACCAGCAGCAGAATACGTCACTTCAATACCAAGAAAATAATGAAGTGTACCCAGATCTTTGATGCCAAAAAGAGTATCCAGATGAGTTTTCAGACAAGTAATAGCTTCAGTATCATTGCCAGTCAATATCACATCATCCACATAAACAGCTGCAATACAAATAAGATCAGCTGATTTCTTGACAAATAAACTATAGTCGTTTCTTGATTGAGTAAAGCCTTGACAGAGTAATTCCTCAACCAATTTCTCATGCCATTCCCGTGAGGCTTATTTTAAACCATATAAAGATTTCTTCAGTAGACAAACGAATTTATGTGGATTAGGAACCCCTTCTGGCACTTGCATATACACCTCTTCCTTCAAGTTACCATGAAGGAAGGCGTTATTCACATCAAGTTGATGTAAAATCCAGTGTTTAGAAGCAGCTAAAGCCAATAAAGTACGAACTGTACTCATCTTAACAACTGGAGAAAATGTTTCAGCATAATCAATACCAAATTTTTTATTATAGCCCTTTGCCACGAGACGTGCCTTGCAACGTTCAAGACTGCCATCAGATTTAAGTTTTACTTTGAACACCCATTTGGAACCTATAGATTTCTTATTTGGAGGAAGTCGAACTAAATCCCACGTGTGATTATCATGTAAAGCTTTGAGTTCAGCCTGCATTGCTTGAACCCAAATAGGTTGTGAAGCTGCCTCTTGATAACAACGGGGTTCAGTAATATGACACTTAGAAGTAGAAGAATCAGGAGGTGCAAGTTGAACAAGATTGCACCAATGTTTAGTAGAGCATTGGTAAGAATCAAGGTATGCAGGAGGACGATGAGTTCGACTAGACTTTCTTACAGGAACATCAACAACAGGCACAAAAGAATTGACTATATCATTAGAAATGTTAATATCCGAGGCACTAAGATCATGTAATTCAGATGGAGAATTATCATGATTGGACAAAGAGTTTGATTGTCCAAAATGACTATCACCAGAATCAGCAGCTGGTGACTCAAAAGAAGAACCATTATGATGATCATCAACAAAATCAAAACAAGAAGTTGTAACAGCTGGAAGGTATATTTGTGAAGGAAAAATAGTGGGATTGTCATGAGAGTGAAATGGAAAATGAGACTCATGAAAGATAACATCACGAGAAATAAACAAATGATGATTAACAAGACTTAACACCTTATAGCCTTTTTGTGATACTGAATAACCCAGAAATGCACATGCTACAGCCCTTTGATCAAATTTTCCTCTATGAGCAGAAACAGTAGATGCAAAACACAAACTACCAAAAACTTTCAAATGATCAAAAGAAGGTTGTGTACCAGTCAATCTATAGTAAGGAGAATCATTTTGGATACTTTGTAGAGGAAGTCTGTTGATCAAATAGGTTGCACATAGCACACTTTCATTCCAATACTGTGGAGGGAGTTTTGATTGAAAGAATAGTGCTCTTGCAGTTTCAAGTAAATACCTATGCTTTCTCTCCACTACCCCATTCTGCTGGGGAGTGTGACTACAACTAGTCTGTTGAAAAATTCCTTTACTTAAAAATAACTCTTTCATCATTCCTTGGCATAAATCAGCAGCATTATCAGATCTAACTTGTTTAACATGTGCCTTGTATTGATTTTCAATATGAGACAAGAAATCAGCCATGACTTTAACACAATCAGTCTTGAATTTAATCATATGCACCCAAGTAAAATGACTGAAATCATCTACTATAGTAAAAAACTGGTTATAACGATTATGAGATTTCACCTTATAAGGTCCCCATACATCAATGTGGAGCAATTCAAAAGGGAATTGAGTCTTGATACAACTATGAGAAAAAGGTAACTTTGTTTGCTTAGCAAGAGGACAAACTTGACAAATGATGTCTGGAGATGTATCCTTTAGATTTGACAAGGCTGGTATGAATTTGAGTCTGTTAAATGGTATATGTCCCAATCTGAGGTGCCATATGCTAGCATCTTCTTTAACACTGAGGAAACTTGATCTGTCAATCTGAACTTGAGAAGAGAGAGTATGATAGAGACCACCTTGATATTTACCAAGAAGAATTGGCTTCCTTTTCTGCAAATGGTCCTGTAATAAGCAATCAGTACCAGTGAAAACAACTGAACACTGCATATCTGCACATAACTTTTGAACTGAAATCAAATTATATTGAAACAAAGGTATATGCAAGACATTATGTAGAATCATATCTTTGACTTTCACTGATCCAATATGCAGAATTTGAATCTTTCTGCCATCAGGTACTATAATGAATTCAGATGCACCAGTGACTGGCTTATATGTAAGAAACATGCTCAAATTTGAACAAATGTGGTCAGTAGCACCACTGTCTACTAACCAAGTTGTGTTACTGACATTATCTGCTAGCATACAAAGCTTACCAGCAAGCATAGCATGATGAGATTGATCTCGGGAGGAAACAAGATTAGTTTGCTTATTGAGGAGTTCAATAAGTTGCTGATATTGAGAATTTGTAATAGGAGAATTTGCAGCAGAATCACCAGATTCAGAAGCTTCTGTACCAGTAGAATTATGAGAGACTGCAGCTATTCTCTTGTCTTTAAGATTTTTGAAGTTTGCAGGGTATCCATGAATCTTGAAGCACCTTTCAAGACTATGTCCAGGAATTTTGCAATGAGTACAGAAGTAATTATTAGACCTTTTGAAACCAGGATTAGCTCCAGCATTATTTCCAGGAACATTAGAATAGTTCCTTCCCATAGCTCCTGATTTTTGAGGATAAGAAACTCCTGGCTTATAACCTCTCTTATTATCAGCTACAAATGCTAAAGCTTCAGTTTGTGATGTTAAGTTTGACAATTCTTGATGCTTTTCTTCTTGAGAAAACATTCTAAAAGCATTTGACAATGTAGGTAATGGTTGCTGCATCAGTATATTTCCTCTAACAGTTGCAAACTTATCAGACAACTTCATCATAAACTGCAACAATCTATGATCCTGTTGCATCTGTAGCACCCTCTGTGTCACATTACATGTGCATTTGTTGCAAGTACAGCAAGGTATGGGACTGATATTACTCATAGCATCCCATAAGGCTTTAATCTCAGTAAAAAACTCTGATACACTTTTAGAACCTTGGTTTAAATCAGCAAGTTGTTGTTCAATAGAAAAAATTTGTGTCATAGATGCATAGCCAAACCTTTCTTCTAAATCCAACCAGATTTCCCTAGCAGTTTTGAAGAACAACACACTGCGAGATATAGATTCATCTAGATTGTTCAACAACCAGGAGCATACCAAATCATTACAGCGTTCCCAGGCCTTAAACTCATTAGTTCCAACATTAGGTTTTACTATCGTGCCATCTATAAAACCTAGTTTATTTTTGGCAGATAAACTCAACATAATCGAACGCTTCCAATTACTATATCATGTTCCATTGAACTTCACTGATACGAGTTGTGTAGTATTTGCATCAGACGGATGGATGTAAAATATACTAGATGAATTTGGTGGCAGATTAGAAACAAGAGGTCTAATCCATGGATTACTAGGTGACGCCATTAAAATGAACAATTATGCAGAACTGAGCTTAATCACAATTCACAGTTCTAATTAAAGCAACAAATCATAACTGAATTCCGATGAGAAAATCACAAAGTTATGATGAAATTGTGACACAGAGTTACGAAGAATGAATCATAGAGAAAACAATTACAGTAATAAGAAAAAAAAAATCAATTCTAAGAGATGAGTAGCGATGAAACACGACATCGATTAATCAACAGCAAACGACGTAATGAACAAGGATATGAATACACTTGAGTTCGTGAAGAAGAAACGAAGAAGAAACACTAAAAACACTGCAATGGAGATAAGTATGTTCCGAGAGATTGAATTGATCGCCATTACTGCTCTGATACCATATTAAACTAAGCTTTTATCATAATCTTGCAGCAATGAAGAAGAAGAAGTTAACAACTTCTAGAGAGAGAAAATAACAGAATGTATATTGAAAATGTATTATCAACCACACATTGTTTTTGTTACAGGAATGACTTATATACTATCTTATATTTGCTTAGCTGGACATTAGCTGGACATAACAAACTAATCCTAGCCACACAAATACAATGATGTAATCAGTGATGTGGAGAAGTAGTAGAACTAGTAGTAGTAAATAGTGCAGGAGTAGTGTGACTTGCAGGAGGTGAAGTTGCAGCATCTGTCTTATATTCAATAATTACTGCCTGCCCCGCTCCAAATACTCCCTCTATCTCATTCATTTATATATACTTTTTGAGATACTATCTCTATTTCATTCATTTTTATACACTTTTTGTGTGGGGATGTCCAATTTATTTATATACATTTCAAAACTAACTAAAAATAGTAAAACATTCATTTTTATACATTTCAAAACTAAACAAAAATAGTAAAACTTTATAATATAAAAATTAACTACACTCACTTACATCCACTACTTTCTTCTACTACATTAATTCTATACATTAAATATTATTTGGTACATCCACTTTTCTTACATTTTTTACAATATTCCAAGTTTTTTTAATATCCGTGCCCAAATCAAATCTGTACATCTCTATTGGACGGAGGATGAGACGGAGGGAGTATACAATAAGACCCAAAATGAGAGGAAGTGGAGATGCCTAAATTTGGCGTATTTTCACTTCAAAAATCTAATAAATGTATATTAACTTTTTTATCATTTAACTTCTTCCTTTTTAAAAATTTAGAGGATGAAAAATCAAAATATCCATCATTTGGGTATAAATGTTCAAAATATCATTTTACACGACTGTCTGCCTTAAATGCTCAATTTTTTTAAAAAATATATAAAGAGTTTCTTTTTAATTTCATTTAGAATACGCATCTTTAAGATACGTATTCCAAGTAAAGTAAAAAGGGAATATGCGTGTTTTTTATATTTTAAAATATAAATACATGTATTAGACATACGTATTTACTGGGTATTTAGGATGAAAACTTGCGTAAAACAATATTTTAAATATTTATGACTGAAAAGTAATATATTTTGGGCGTTATTTCCATTTTAAAAATATAATGAAAAGACAATAAAATGTGAGCAATTTAAGATGCAAGGGATAAAAATCCGTTAATAATGTGTCAAATGTATCATAACCTAATATTATGTAAAATTATCGGGTTAATTATTAAACATGTCACTTATCGTATTCAAATGTATTAAGTAAATCACTGATTACAAAACTGACTCAAATGAGTTACTCATTTAAAAATTTATATAAAAAATATCACTCTATCATTACTCGAAATTCATAAAAGTATTATATATTGAGTTTCGCATATTTTTTATGAATGATATTACATCCAAATGAAAGGTTTCGAGTTCTACTATTTTAGATAATTTTGTTAAATTTTTAAAATTTTATCAACTATTTATTTTTAATTTTATGATTGTTTTATTTGATTTAAATAAAAATAAATAGTAGATAAATTTTTAAAAATTTAAAAATATTATCTAAAATACTAGAACTCGGAATCTTTCATTTGTATATGATATCATTCATAAAAAATGTGTGAAACTCAATATATAATAATTTTAAGAATTTTCAGTAACGATAGAGTGATATTTTTGATACAAATTTTTAAATGAGTGACTCATTTGAATCAGTTTGTTAATCAGTGACTCACTTGATAAATTTGGACGCGGTAAATGACATACTTAATAATTAACCCAAAAATTATATGCGTCAAAGATGTTAAAAGAACATTTAGATTTGAAATTAACCATCACGTATTATCATATTAAAATAATATATTTAATTTATGTCAATTTAAAATAATCACAACATAAAATTTTTATAACATATCGAATCATTATATATAATTCCCGCAGAATAAATAATATATGTTCGACAAATTTTACATATTTCTTTCAAAAGAGCAAATTTTACGTATATATAAAATATATGAAATAATTTTGAGGTGTTTGAGTTTGACAACATCATGACAAAGGTTACAGTTAAGAAAAAATTATTCATGATGTGGAATTTCCTCATTACGAGAATTTTTTTTATTCTGGAAAATTATTAGAATGGTGTTATAATTATACCGATGATGATAAGAGTGAATACAACATTTTGGTGTGTGAAGAATGACTCGGTTAAAAGTAGATGGAGACAACCCAAATCCCAAACATGATTGTTTTAAGATTAATATTGATGCTTGTATTGGGGGATATATGATGGAGGGCTGCTGCAATTTTAAGAAACAAAGAAGGGGAATTTTCACAGAGGTTAATTATAAGTAGTTTTGCATACAAATATATTAAAGTTAATCACTTGTTACAAAACTGACTCTAATGAGTCATTTTTTTAAAAATTTATATCAAAAATATCACTTTTTTGTCGAAATTCTAAAAATATTATATATTAAATTTCGTACATTTTTTATAAATGATATTATATCCAAATAAAGAAATTTTGAGTTATAGTATTTCAGATAATATTTTTAGATTTTCAAAAATTTATCTACTATTTATTTTTATTTAAATCAAATAAAACAATCAAAAAATTAAAAATAAATAGTTTATAAAATTTTAAAAATCTAACAATATTATCTAAAATAATAGAATTCAGGATCATTCATTTGGATGTAATATCATTCATAAAAATGTGTGAAACTCAATATATAATTTTTTTAAGAATTTCAACTAACAACATAGTGATATTTTTTATACATATTTTCAAATGAGTGACTTCGTTTTGTAATCAGTGACTCAATTATACATTTGCTCGCAATAAGTGGCCTACACGATAATTAATCCATTTTCATAGAGTTTTTATTTCGTTGGTGACATAACTTTATAATAAAGGAAGGAATTCTCGTGAGATATCAAATATATACTAGTCTGAAATTTGATTGTGCAAATCCTGTAAGTTTGTTGAATCAGTCCTACTGTGGACATAGGGACCATAATGGATTAGTTAATTACATCAAATTGTTGATCTGTCAAGTAGTTTTTAAGAATTTTATTTATGTAGCTCGATTTGTTAATATTCTTGCTCATTATTTAGTCAAAATAAGCTTGTATTGTGTGGATACGAGTTACGTTTTTTGTTTTTATCAAAATAAGCTAGTATTGTATGGATACGAGTTATGTTTTTTGTTGCAGAGTTGCCAATTCCTTAATATATTTAATTTCTTGAATGAAAGTCTTTAGTTTTAAAAAAATATAGTTTAAATTTAAATTTTCTTGCATGGCTAAATATAGTGACGCATAAAAAAGATGTTTGTGTTTTCTTTATTTTTTTTCTATCGAGAAAAGATGTGTGTTGGGTATGCGAGTTATTATCTTCATACCCTGTTTTCTATCTATTTTTTATGTATTTTTTTTCCTTAATGTTGACTAGCTTAACTAGAATAAAGATCTTAATTTTAAAAAATAAGTATTTATTTTCAAAATGAAGTGTGTGAGTTATCATTTCTAAAAATTAAGCAAATGCAAAACATTGGCAAAAACCAATGATCATATTAGTACAACAAAACAAAACGTAACGGTCACATATGAAAAAGATATTAGTACTTTGGTGTTAACAAAGTAAACATGAAAATTATGAAAATAATTCGGAAAATATGATCACTAACTAACCTAAAACATTCGGGGGTCGTTAAACGGAATGAGTTTGGAATTGCAATTAGTAATCGGGTTAATATGATATATATATATATATATATATATATGAAAGTTAATTTTTGATATTATGTGTTTGGTTTAATACTGGAATGAATTTTAAAAAAAATACTAAAGTTATTAAATAAATAAATTATTAAAATATATAAAAATTGTAAAATATTTTTCTATTATTTGAAACATTTATTTGTATACAAAAAATAATTTTTAATAACTAAAATAACTATTGAATGGAATGAAATAACAATATTGAAATTGATTACTCGTACCCTTGTTCGTATATACCCACCTCCCCATAAGCTATCAAAAACTGGAATCCTTGTTGCTTTGAGGTATGAGTTTGAAAATAAAAAAAATTGATCCAAAATATGAGGTATGAATTTTGTTTATTTTAAACTCAGAAATTACATACTAGCAAATCAAACGACTCCTTATAAAAAAAATACGTTTATGTGAGAATTAAACAATTTCAACGCAGAATAAAATTAAAAATAAGACTATGCTGATGAAAAAAGTATTAATTAAACAAAAAAGTAAAAAACAATCATCTATATGAAAGAGAATTAAAAATGATATCATGAAAACAAAACTATGAGATTCTATGCTTGCAAAAATGCATCTAAGATGCATGTTAATGAACATTATGCAATATCTTTTTTCTAATTGTACTCCCTATGAACAAGCATGTAATGAGAAATATATATGATATCTATATATGTGCAGAATTGGGTTTATCCTGTCATTTTTCTTGGTAGCCCCCAATTTGTCCTTTTATAGGGATCAACCCAGTTCTTGTCCTCCTTCACAGCTTTTTCCCAGCGTTCCTTAAATTTCCGAAACTCTGTCGTGGACTGGTACCTTATCTGCTCAATCAAATTCATTTGGGTGTCATCTCAATTCAAGATATTATTAGACGATTTGAAATTGTTACAAAGCTGAAAGTAACACTAGAATCAACGTCGTTGATCTAACTCAACCAATTCACTATCTAGATTATAAAGTAAAAATACACGAAAAAATATATCTAATTTACTTCCCACATTCTGTTTTCGCTAGCACTGAAGTTGGAAAATATTTATTTGAACTAGTATTATTTATATATCATATGTGATATGTCTAAATGAAGAAATAAAAAATAAATCTCTTCATTTCAAACTAAATGGGACGCCTTCAAGCCAAGGTAAGCAAAGAACTAATATGTAAAAACATGTCTAACAAATGGTTACGGGATTTGGATGATGAAACCGAATAACATAAAAAATTCTATATATTCCGGTCAACATTTAAAAAGAGCGATCCATTGTCATGGATTTAGTACATGGTAATTTTTTTTTAATTAGTAATGGAAGATGGTATAAATTGCCTGGATATTTGTCTCATTAGAATGCGCCTTCTTCCTCTAGCGAGAAGTTGAGGATTAAACACCCACCCCTCTCCATTAAAAAAATGACTTACATTCAAAACATATGTACATATATATTTCCTTTAAAAGTGAATAATAAATGATGAAATGAAAGATGCACAAATCCAGTCCTGTCATCTCACCTGAGAGCGCACATCAATACTATGTCTCTGAAAGCAAAAATAATAAAAAATATGAAATAGCAGAGCAAAGAACTAAAATTCGTTTCAAAATCTATAAAAAATTGTTTTAGAAAAATGAAAGAATAGAAGTCAAATGAATACCTTTAGAAACTCCTTGGTTTTACGACCCTGCATTCAGCAAAAATAAAGTTGGGATTTAGGACTAGCTTGCGAAGAAAATTAAACGTATAAGGCTGGCATTAGAAGTTAAAAGAGTGCATTTATGGAAATTTACATTTAACACTCACATGGCTTCAATATCTGTGTTACCTAAATTTCTATGTAGGTATGCAAAATTTAAAATTCAACCCTCATATGGGGCTTCAATCTCTTTATCACCTAAATTTGTGTAGAAGTCAATACTGTAAACTGCTATGAAAATCCATTTGGAGTTGATATTTATGTTAAATTCACATTGCCTAGGTATCCGATCTTTAAATTTTACATTCATAATAAAATCAACCGGAAAAAAAACCTTCACCGAGTCAAAAGTAAAAAAATTGTAGATGCATCTGGACAAACAAATGTCTAACAAATGTAGCATCTCGTATCAAGTGGGTTTTCTGCAATGAGCTCATTTATATTTTATTTATAAAATAGGAAGTGAGTACATATAAAATGCAATGATGACCATATACAAGTCCACTTCTATCCTTGTATAACTTTTTTATAAATAAGAGACATAAACTTAAATTAATTATTACATCTTAATATGGGATAACGTCAAATATACAATAACAACACTTAAAGTCAAAACGTCAATTAATAACGTGGGAGTTTTTTTTTTTGAGTGTTATATCATGACAAATCATGTTGCATTTAATCTTCACTATAATTATAAAGATAACTCCAAGCCAAGGTGTGAAACAAAAATATTTACAGTAGAAAAGAAGAAAAATCAAAATTACTAAAAATTGAGCCATATATGGTAACTGGTAAGGCACCTTTTTTGCAGATCGTCCACCCAAAGTCGGTATATCCTGATGAACAAGATATTCACTATCAACAACTCCGATGTTCTGTGAACGATCCCCCTAGTGGAAGTCAATATCAATTATACAAATAAGAGGGCTACCTGAAATATATTATGATGAACGCTAAAACATCTCCTGGCACCTAAAATACAATTATTAGATAAATTTATATGTATGTGTGTCAGGAACTTGTAAGTTGCTGACCTAGTTTAAAGCTATTTTTGTTGTTTTTTGTGTTTATAAGCAGTAAAGCAGCTACATATTAGAGAAGAGAGTAGAAATTGGAGAAGATCAGAGAGAAGAGATAGAGTACATAGAATTTAGAGAGACATAGAAGAGAAATTTGGGGAAGAAGATAGAGTTTCACTATATAATAGAAACAATCCCCTTACTATCAGTACTTATACTACATCTCGACTCTAGTAAAACTTACAAGGAGTCATGATTTTTATAGTTCTACAGGATTGGGACCCAGAATGTCAAATAAGCAAGCTCCCTGCGATCTAATCAATGTGAGTAATAAAAAAATTGTGAAGAATATGTTAGAGCCAAAGGAAAAGGGCCATTCATTATCACAGTTAGATACCCTTCAAGAGCATGTCCACATTTTGGTAACCATTTAATCTCTTGCAGAAATAAGAATCCAATAAATATGAAATAAATGGTATGACAGCCAGTGGCCGAGGAGTTGAATTTTTAAAAAATAAAATAGTAACATCACAGAGAACAATTTAGTTAAAAGTACAAGTTAATTGTAATCGTTTTTCTCCAATATTCTTTTACACCGCCACCAAGTCAAAAAATTTTAATTAAAGTTTTTTTTGTGAAAAATTTCTCTATATAAAATAATTAAAACAGTGTTCTAGAAATGAGAAATACAAACAACAATGGGCTCCTGATAACATTTACCTTACTGATAATGGAATTTTTTTAATTATTTATCATGACATCCCATGCTAATGTGATAACCGGACTAGTTCGTCACCTCTTCTGAAGAGCAAAGTCTAATTAATTCTAGATTCCTAGAAAAATTATCATTATATGTTGACCAAACATATAACCATAACCTCACCTGTGCACAATAACCAAGTTTCATGTCCATACCCCATCCATGAACAAGATCATTCTGTCAAAAAATAGAATCAGATTAGGAACCATTAATATTTCAATTCTGCATACAAATTTAAGTAAAAGTGCCTCTAAATGAACTACACGACTATTCTAAAAATCCCCGATGGGTCCTCCGATTAATTGGTAGAAGACCCTTTATCAACTGCTAAGTAAATCATATTATCATTGAATATTTAATGATATCAATTATGTAATTAAAATTTTAAATGGTTCAATACTAGTGTGAACTCATATCACTTGTATACTGTCATAATACATATTAATAAATACTCCCTCCGTCCTTTTGATTTGTTATTAAAAGGATTGGACACGGAGATTAAGAAATATGTATAAATTAATGAAAAAGAGAATGAAAAGTGGGTGAAGTGGTGGGACCCATTGATTTTTAATGTATAAAAGAGAGATAGTGGGGTAAAAGTAGTGTGAAAAGGAAGAAAAAGTGGGGAAATAAGGGGACCCATTGACTATTTTTGGTAAGTTTTGAAATGTAAAGAAATGAATGGTACATCCAAAAAAGGAAAGTATAAAGAAATGAAAAAGACAGAGGGAGTAATAAATAATAAATAATATAAAGTCACCATATAAAAATTCATCTTTCAAGTATACATTCAAATAATTTTAGTAAAATATTAGAATATATCCAACAACAGCTCCAACTAATACACGCTTAAATGATGATTAGCTGGAAATTACCTACCTAAAGCCACCTAGAAATAGAATTTTGGTTAAACCTTAAAAATAAAAATTAGCTAGTTCATATGAAACAGGCCGTCACCGTAAAATATACATGCATATTTTTAATCTAAGTTTGTTTCCTAGAATATGAGTGACTTTAATGTGCAAAAGTTTAACTGTATAAGTAGGAAAAAAGGACAAAAGCAAACAAACATGAAGAAAAATAAAATGCTACAAAATATTATACAAAACCAACTTCTTAAAATCACTTATGTAACTTTGGTAACTAACTATTTATAACACTTTGACTTGTAGACACATGCCAAGCAGATTAGAAATATTTTGCACATAAATAAAAGAACAGAGGATATAGCGGAAAACACAAAAGCAAAAATAAAGTAAAAACTTCGTACTTAAACCTTGTCATGTGGATGATTTCATGAACTTTCTACTATGTCATGTCCCCAATTACATTCACTTCATTATATTCCTTTTCTTGTAATGTAAAGTTATTTTTATCATTTTTTTCCTTTATCTACCAAACCGACAGTTAAAATTGATTAATAATCTGAGCTATGTGCCATAATTGATTACGTAATTGGTAATTAAACTTTTAATCATCTTATGCTCATATATTATACATCCAAAATTTAGGGTTAAACGCCCACAAGATACTCATATAAAAAAATGTGTAAACAAATGTTATACATCTATCATCCAACTTTTAGTTCCATGTGGCATGTTCTTGGGGTCATCCTAAATCATATTCATTTCAAACATATATCTCTCTCAAGGACTCCATCTACATAACGTGAAGTTGAATAATGAATCCAAGGCACCCTAATGTGTCTTGACGGTTATTTAAAGATAATTATAATGAAGAATCCTATAATTATTCTTTTAAAACATCGCTTAAGAAAAACTATAACACTTTTGTTGTTGTTTTAAAGATGAAAAGATTAAAATAAAATGGAGAACAATGGTGCTAATATATATATAAGACTTTTATGCAACGCAAGTATCAAAGCCTATACATGGACAATGATAACTACAAAATAAAACTAATAAAGTTTATAATATTTCTATTTATCCTACAAATTTTTACTTGTTATGCTAACTACTAGATCAAAATATTGATAAAAAATCAATAAAATATCCAACCAAATTTGAATTATGCTTAACACTTTCGGATACATATTTTCAGTATCAGACATGTTAAAAAAAATATGCCCTGTCTACTTGTCCATAATCCACAGACACAAACCTGCGTGGAAGTTCTATTTTTTGGTGCTACTGCTAGATGACCCCTATGTAGTTTAGTAAACCTGAAATTCTGCAGGCTTTAAGCTGAGTAAGGGACGCTCTTGCATAAGAAAACAAACCTGAATAAGATTCCATGTGCAGTGCCAAGCAGATCTCGAAAACACCGGAGCCATTCCTTCAACAAAACTGCAGGTATAGACAAATTTAATCAACGGTAAATATTACCAATGCCCAGAGTATGTATTCCACTGAAATCAATCTTCTTTTATTCATTAGGAAAATGAATTTGATTGTCAATCAACTATTTATACTTTTAGAAACCTACCATTGAACTATGAAGTGTACTTTTCAAGTCACTAACATGACATTTAAATTATTTATTAGCATTCCGTTAAGTTTCCGTTAAAATGAGCGACCAACGTGTGTATTTTTATAACTTGTCTCACTGACGTGAGGTACCTCTACATCAATGTATATAACCCAAATGTTACATAACAATAATGGGTATGATGTTCAAATTGGGGAAAAAAGAAAAACCAGGGTTCAAGGCTTCTATCATTTCATCATCTTCAAATAATGGATTCTAGAATTTCATCCTCTTCGATTCTCAAGCTAAACTGACCGAAGTTTTCGTTGTTCTTTGGAGATCAAGCATCAATTTGGACATCTTCAAAACCTAAAACTAGCGGTAAGAAATTCTATGACTGTCCATTCTACAAAGCCAAAAGACAAGTATTGTAAGTTTCATTTATGGGTTGATGAAAGCACATTAGAGAGGAAATATAGAGTAAAAAAGTCGATTCAAGATTTAGAATTTGAGAAGGCTGCATTTGAAGGAAATGTTCAAGCTTTGGAGGATATAATAGAGTGATCGAAGAACGAAATTTGCAGCTCAAATTTAATGTTGAAATCACTTTGGTTTGTGTTTTTATCATATTTGGTTTTAATATTATTTGTAATTTATGTTAGTCTCTCACTTTTTTTTGTTTTTTTTTGTCTTAATTGCTCCACGGCCACATGTCACCAGCCCCATGTTTTAGTTTGTACATGTGGGATTAAAAATTAACCTTTGTCAACATTTTTTAATGATATGTTTGATTACTGAAAGTTAAACTAGTATGCATCTAATTTAGAGTCATTTCATAGTTTATTGGTAGGTTCCTAAAAGTGAGTAGTTTAGGATAGTAAAATTGATTTCCCTTTATATATCTGATAAAATATGGATACAGGTAGGATTTAACTATTTAAGGTTCCATCATTATCAATTTCTCATTCGAAACAACTTTGAAGGCATAACTTTAATTCTATTACAATATAACAGTTGTTAATATAAAAAATCTCTGATCAATATTCAAGGAAATTAATATAAAATGGAACTCTCCGTAGTGCACTAATAAGAATGATAAAGAAAACTTTCTACATTTTTCTATGATAATGAATATGCTAACAATGACATATATGTTCACATATACACCTTTTTCCACACAAATCTAGCAACAGAATAATAAGAATGATAAAGGAAACTTTCTAAAATTTTCTATAACAATAAATATGTTAACAATGACATATAAGTTAACATGCAACGTCTTTTTCAGAAAGATATCAATATACACCTTTTTCCACAGACAAGAATTGGTCAAATCTAGCAACATAAATAAATAGATATATTAAAACTAACATACCCGGAACATGGTGGACCTTCGGTTTCATTTGAACATCTTGTTCTTCCTCTTCCATATATTCTTCTGAATCAAGTCAGTAATTTTTAAAAGCATCAGACAAATACACATGCATCACTATTAGCAGTGAAATTACACCAAGCTAATAAGTGCTAGATTTGATATTTTGGAAACTGATGTAGTCACCTATGAAATGGTTTGTGTTTACTTCGTACGGTTATCATATGATGTATCCCACTTGAATTTGGGTCTAAAGCTGGTTGAGATATCTCAAATCCTTGAGATTTAACAATATTCAAGTAGCTGAAAACAAAAGATAATTATAAATCCAGATGATGGCAGGAAAAAGAGAGAGCGACACACTTAGACCTTTTACTTAGTCTACCCCCCCCCCTCCCCTCATAGTTCAATGTTCTCCAAAATATAAATATTATTTAATACGCAACAAATTTTCACAATGTACAATAAAAAAGAAGCATCATAAACAAAGCATCATATTGTACATGAAAGGTCAGACCACCACTCACTAGATAAATGAAATATACCTTCTTGGGTCAAAATTCTCAATGCCCAAATCTTCATCCCAGAGAAATATATAGTCATAAGGAGAAACAACTGATGGATGTAGAAAACGTTTTGCAAACCACCTAATCCAAGAAAACATCCAAGAAAACATGATCACAATATCCAGAATCGAACACCTGATGATATTAAAGGCAAATAAACACTAAACTGTTCACTGTCCAACTTATTCCTTTTATCTTACATTGGCATAGATAATAAAACTCAAAAGATTCAAACTAGAACATTGGCCCAGCATTTAATGCGCGACCCCAGAAAACCTCTATGTAAGACACGTAATATATTTACAAAGCTATCTTAATTCCTAAGCCAATTCTCTGGTTACATACATGCAAACCCTTGTGAAGTCTTTTCGCTGTTCACAAACATAAACTTATGTTCAAAAGATCTACTGCGGTTAACAAAGTGAATAACAGAGGTATGTCTTACCACTTTGTTTGGTTCTGAGCAACAATATGAATGGCATGGTTACTCCAATCAAAATTCAACCACTCATCCATTTTGCCGTCATAGTGGAACAAAATAATTGTAAAATTGACAGGAAGAAACTGAATCAAAAGATTTAGTACAAATTTTCAATGCAATTATGAGAAAGATGAATGAACAGAACTGGTTATGCCAAATTTTAAGAGAGTACAAACCTTCTGCACTATATTATCAACATTTTCCTTTTGCTTAATGCCAACAGGAATTGCCAGCAAGTAGCAAGGACTAGAAACATTTGCCTGATTCAATATTAAGATAGGCAACCAACTTTCAAAAATCAAAATCAGAAGGAACAACCAAAAGGACATAAAAAATATGTCATGACTTCTAGGCATAAATCAAATACATTATGCACATTGATGCTAGATCATATTTAACAAGGTATCCAACCTTCGACCTGCTAGTCGACCATAAAGGCTTCAAGTCAAAATCAGAGGTGGCGTGAATGATGCCACGGGGTAAACTTACTAAACTTCTCCCTGCCTCATCCACTTCCTAGACAAATAATGAAAAACACCTTATACATAATGAAAACATAATTAATAAAAAACCTGAGATGAATATAAGATTACTAAATCATTCCATTTGCTTGGAGAAGGAAGATAAATATCAGGAAAAATTACGAGAAACTAGAAACTAGTACAGGATGTAACTAGTGAGCCAGTTACCTGGGATGAGTACATAGGATGCATTTTTAAATCCAGCTGATGATGCAAAAAAAAAAAGGATTTCATTAGCTGACCCAATTGGGACGGGAAAAAAATTAGCACCCTACACCACCTAACGTCCAAAGTTCTAACCCCAATACACCCTACTACAGTGTCTCCCCTTCTAACAGGAAAGTTGGCTACCCTAATCCAATGGCACCACGAACTCCCATCTAAGAAAAGAAATAAATATAGTAAAAGAAGCAGCACTATCCACCCATCAACGAACGATGCGTAAGACAAATGCGTAGACAAACATTTCAAATATAATAATCACAAAAGCGACAAAATAACTGTAGTTCATATCTATCTACCCTAACCATTTCAGCAGATGATGCGATGAAAGTTAGATTGGAGATTTACATCTGTATTTTATAAATTTGTTCCTTGATCTAACTTTTCTGCTGCTCCGCAAGAAAGACAAAATATTAATAGCACTTCAACTTAATAGGCAGTACTAACTCTTTAGTGACTTTAATTTAGAGAACTTTGTCGGATAAAAAAAAAGAGAGCGGGAATTGGCATTTAGCCATTCTATTATAAGAATGTGTGCTGTAGCATGTAATTCAATACGAAGACATTTCTTTTTCACCCTTGAGTTTCATGACCATGAAAGCATCTTGAAAGAAGCACTCTAGGATAAGAAGTGAGGGAATAATGTAATGTATAGGTGAAAAGGACTAAATTAAGGTCCATTAAGGTTTATATGTTGAGGGTACTTACATTCTATGCAGCGAATGGGACAAAGAAAAAGAGGGCTTTTGACTCGTTGACCTATAAACGACGTCATGTATAGGTCAACGAGTCAAAAGCCCTGTTTTTCTTTGTCCCATTCGCTGCATTCTACAGATGACATATTAAGAAAAATGCCGTCAAAATAAACAAATTATACTTGTTGGTTGTGGATATTATTGGTTCTGTTTGGAGAGAATATGTTTTAGAAATATTTAGCAAAAAAATATGTTTTATAAATATGTCTTTATAGATATATTGCAACCCGGCCTTAAACCCATCTGAGTATTGAATTAGTTTATTAGTTTTTATAAAGGTCATGGAATTAAAAACCCTTTTTACCGAGCTCATAAAGAGGATACGGCTAGGTAAAACAAATGTGGGAGAGCAAGCTTCAAAATAGTTCTAGTGCCATCTTTCATCTCCCAGTAGTTTTCTGGTGGTGGTGGTGTGGTTGTGCGATATAGTCTTGAAATTTAAATTCAGCCTATATATCAGTTGTGATCTGTGGCGATTCCAGGAATTTAGAACTGGGGGTACAAATTGCATGAAAAAGAAATTACACAAATACAGTTTAATCAAATTGTCAAATAACACTTATAGTTTTCCCCTACGAGTTTTTATCGACCGAAGACCATGTATTATAACATCGTTACTAATATTAGAGGCTATATCTCTCTCAATAAAAACGCACTAAACAATCATTACGCAACTCATTCCCCATACTATTACGAACACTAGACATGCTTCATTGCCGAAATTAATCTTTCTACACTTGCAGTTGCCACATGAAGAGTCAAATTCAATGCTAACTTCAACAACATTAAGCAAATAACAAGCAACTATAGGTATCAAACAAATAAAAGATTTCCAGATTTACGAAATCACTCATTCAGGCCTTTATCAAAAACATAGAAGTATATGACATTGTATTCAATGGTGTATGAGCAAAAGAGTGTATCCTTACCTTAAGAGAATCCAAACAAGTGATAATCTGATAGAGTGAATCAAGTGATAGACTGATAAATGATTTCTACGATTGTATCTAAGCTGAGAGTCAGAGAGAGTATATAGCAGAGCATTGTTTGTTTTTTAGGTTGTTTTGTGTTGTAGGTGTCAACAGTCAAGGTGTGTGTGTAGTTAGTATACTCTGTTTCTGCCTGCTAGTTATACATGATTTGTAAATTGTAATACTTGTTTTATTAAATAACTATTATGAATTATGATAACTTATTATTTTATTATAACTATTATAATAACTAGTTTTTTTTGTATATATAATTTTAAATAACTTATTAATTTATCAATATCTTATCAATAATTTAGGATTATTAAAATGGGGTACATAAACATAGCACACTTATTTTTTTTAAATAATGGGGGACAATTGTCACCCCAGTGCACACTCTGTAATCGCGTCGGTTACTACTTCTCTACCCCAGAAGTATTTAGTTATCATTTTCAAATATTTATGAAATATTTAGAATGTTTTATTATATTAATCTAGGTAGTATTTTTTTTTTTGAGGTTCATCTATGCTAAACTGTTTATTCTTGTCACTTGAGCGGCTCTTGATGAAGAGGGCGACACGTGAGTCGTGAAGAATTGAAGAATTGACATGCTAGTGATCGTACACAAGGGAATCTGTTATGTTTGTTATAATGAAAACGTGTAAATGTAGTTGATGAAAGGTAAGCATCCAAATTTGTACTGATGAAAACAATTTAGTTTTTAATCAAGAGAATTTAAAATGTAAGATTCGAGTTTGATTCATCTGGATTAGATTTTTGGAGTGTTACAAAGAAAGTTCTTAAAAATATATTGGTAAAAAGCATATTTTATAAGAACTTTGAATGATTCTCTAAATTCCTAAGAAATTCACATACATTCATTAAGCTAACTTGGTGCACGTGAGCATCCTAATATAAACCATAAGTATGTAACACACCTCGGTCCGTTGATACTGTAATTTTGTGGTTTTATACACGACAAACAACATCACCGTGATTACAACTCCCATAAAAGGTTTCATCGTAAATTTGCAAGTGCCCTGCAGTTTACATAACATACCAGTAACAAAATTTAGTTTTTTAACTGTCTGTAAAGCAAGAAATTTCAAAACAGATAGTAAATAGTTTAAAGAATATACCCCGTCCAACAAAACATGTCTTTTTCTAAGTAGCCACCTCCACGATTTCTTCATAAACAAATATGAACATAGATATTTTCATAAGATGCTGCACCCAACAAATCATATAATTATTAAAACAATATAATACCCCAACTTATGTTGTTATTTTGAAAATGTACAGGTATCATAAAATGTAGGACAATGAAAACCAAAGAACTTAAAGAAGATGCACAATTTTAATTTGATAACATTATCCTAAATTTGAAAGCATTTCATAATACTAAAACAAAATCAAACATTGACAAGTCAAATCATCAACTTCTAAGAATGAGAATGATAACCCACCTAAAATATCGGGTTAAATATCAAGTAGGTGACTGATTGCCTCCAAAAAACTCAAGTAGGTCACTTATTGCAAATTTGATGCAAAATGATCATCAATTAACTTAATTTGATCATCCCATTAAAGTCGAAAACTAAAATTAGCCAAAATCGAAAAATGTTAACACGGGAGAGTAGGGGCCGTTCTCGGCTTCAATATGGTTATTAAAATTTATTTTTTGACTCATAAAATCATGATGAAATCTCGTTTTTAATCTTCAAAATCTTGAAAATAACTCAAGTTGGAGAATCAAAGACAAATTTCATCATGATTCTGTGAGCCAAATAGAAAGTTTTTGTAACCATATTGAAGCCCAAAACGAACTATATCATCCTATGTTACCATTTTTCAATTTTGGATAATTTCAATTTTTGACATTCCGATAAAATTTATTTTTTGACTCATAAAATCATGATGAAATCTCGTTTTTAATCTTCAAAATCTTGAAAATAACTCAAGTTGGAGAATCAAAGACAAATTTTATCATGATTCTGTGAGCCAAATAGAAAGTTTTAGTAACCATATTGAAGCCCAAAACGAACTATATCATCCTATGTTACCATTTTTCAATTTTGGATAATTTCAATTTTTGACTTTATCGGAATGATCAAATTAAGTTAATTAATGATCAAATTAGTGACATACAAGAGTTATTTGGCCGCAATCAGTCACCTACTTGATTTTAACCCCTAAAATATCCTAAAATTGATTCCTTAAAGTAGAGAAATCGGATATTAATGGATGAGATAACATTTTGCAAGCCAAGCTATTACACTGTTCTTGTTATATATTATACATAAAACAATAATATCACACGTTAATATATAAATGAAGAATAGTATGACATGTAAATAGTAAATACAATTAAACAAGTGTAAGAAACTATATCAAACGTAAAGCATGGAAAGATCTCGGAGTAATTAGATACAAACCTCTTATGTATGTGAAATGTAATGATCGGAAAGCGATCAATCGGAGCTGAAATTAACGTCGGAGCAAGTTCCGGTGCATAGGAATCAGGCGATAAAACAAACAGGGAAACGCTAAGGTAGCGGATGATTACATGCATCGAAGATATACATAAAGATATATATAGATATAAATATTATATATTAAGATGAGAGAGAGAGGTACGAGGAAGAAGAACATTGACACCTTTGAAGTTCCAACTATGTGTTATGTTTCTGGGTGTTCGGAACTTCGGGTTTGTTATATATTTTATTGATTACGAATATTTGTGCTATTCATAAATTAACTGGATTTTTGATAAAAAAAATTATTAGTTTTTTTCTCAGAAAAAAATATAATTTAAATTACTAAAATTAATTTTGAAAGTGTTTGCTTCCCTACAGAAGAGGTAATAAAGAAATTGAGTGCGGCTATTATTTAAGTTAGATAGTTAGATAATAATTTATAGAATTTGTAGCAATATTAGGTACATGATTTAATTTTTTTAATTTAATATATTTTTTTAACTTTGTTTTGAAAAGTGTTAACGTGTTTCGCTTATAATAGTATAGTATAGATATTCTCCCATTTAGGGATGACTATTTGTACCGAATCGATAGATACTTGATTCGTATCGACTTAATTGTGATTAAGTGAACCGAAATATTTTGGATTTAGATTCGGGTTTGATTTCTAAACCCGAACTATTTTCGGGTCGGTTTTGGATTTAGGGTATATCATTTTGAACGCGACCCGAATAACCCGAAATTCATTCCGTTCTAACCCGAATCCGATCCGAATATTTTGTGTTAATATATAAATTAGGATATAAAGTCGTGATACGCGCGACACCGTGTTTGTTTAAAATGCGTATTTGATTATATTATGTTAGATATAATTGATGATATCAAACAGAAACTATCAGAAATTCTTATCAGGACTTATATAAGTATTTATTGAATAGTGACGTCATCAGTACTTATATCAGTACTTGATGATCAGCAGATGATGTCATCAGGATTTGTCAAATCAATATATATTCGAGAAGGAAAAAGAAAGCAGAAATTCAAGACGGTGAAGGACTTTATCTCATAAGCAATCATACATGGATATGTAATAGGTTTCCTTATTGTAATATAATATGATTTCTTATTGATTGTGTAACTGTGTTCTATATAAAGCACAAATTAGGTTATGCTATATGCATTGTGTACATTGTTATATCATTCGTACAACCTAGAAGCTCTCAAGGATAACTGTTCATGCTTTGAGAGAATACTTTTGTAATCAGTTTTTATCTGTTAATATGAAAACTGTTGATTCTGTTAAAAGCTTTATCGAATTGTTTGCATAAACTGTATTCACCCCTCTTTACAGTTGATTACGGACCTAACAATTAGTATCAGAGTTTTTCATTTGACATACAAACAGTTTAAGATTTGAAAATCAATCTTTAATAGCATAAAAAGTAGCTCCACATAATCCACCACCACCACCCCCGACCTCATCACAGACTAGCAGCAACATGAGTAGGTATGAAGCCATCAAGGTGTCAATCATGAAGATACATGATTATGCAATCTGGAAAGTCAGGATGCCATGTGCTTAGAAGCCACAGATCATGAATATTGTTATGCCCAAAAATTGGTATAAACAATATGCAGATTGAGATTAATAAAATAGGCAAAATCGAAGGAAAAACGCCTAAAATCTAGAAAAAGATAAGATTGACTTTCTATAAAAAAGAAGGCGCGCCCTAAGAACGCGCCCAGCTGAACAACTGATGGAGTTCACTCACGTGTCAGCAGTTGTTCGCTTAGTGATAGTTGTACAAGTATCCTTAGACTTGAGGTCATCATAGTCATCTTGTGTACACTGAACTATGCTTTGGTTTAGTTCTTAGTCTCCAGGGACAATTATTAGGGCTCTTCTGGGTATAGGAATTTGTACACGAAGATAGTGTATGATCAATAAAGGATCTACCCCTTCCAGTGAAGGAAGCGAATGTTCAAGGCTGATCCACTTATGCTAGTTCAGGAATCTCTGGCCAGAGTAAATGAAATTAGAAAGGAGTTTCTAATTTGCATAGAACTACGCATAATAGATGGTAAGCAAGTGATTGAATTATATAGGCTTGACACGAGATCCATGCCTTGTATTTAATCGGGACATTGTAGGGTAGAAGGAGTTTATTGTACGGTAACTATTCACTGACAGGTTCTTGGTATTCTAAGCAGTGAATTCATATTATCCGGATAGTCGCGATATGTTGAGAAGCATCACTCACGATGTAGAATAAATGTGATTAATTAATTAATCATATTTAATAAATTAGAGAATTTATATAAATAATGATAAAATAGTTTTATTATTATTTATTTCTACTACCGGCTTAATATTGAACCTACAGGGTCACACCATAAAAAGAGAATGATTTTATGGTGGAGGAATTAATTAATAATGGTTAATAATTATTTATTTGTGAAATAAATAATTAATTAATTGATTAAATGAGATTTAATTGATTATAAATTAATTAAGAAAAGTTCTTAATATTATTAATTAAGGATTTAATTTTTGGAAATTAAACCAAGAGAGAGAATTAATTCTAAAGTGTTTAGAAAAAGAATTAATAATTAAAAGGTGTTTTAATTATTAATGAGAATAATAAATGGGATAATAATAATATTATTTATGGGAAAATTTCAGCTGAAAATTTTGCCTATAAATACACTATTATAGACCCTATTTTATTCGAACCCTAGAAACCCAAAAGTTTCAGAAAACCAAATTCTCTCCACCTCCTCCTCCTCCTAAAAGTCGTTTTCTTGGTGGATACCGGTGGAGTGCTTCACACTTGAGGAGCAACTGCTAAGGATCTCTGATCGTTGTCTCCGAATTAATTTTAAAAGGTTAGATTCGATCCCTCGAATTTTTATTCACGATTTATATATTTTTATTTGGATTTTGTATGTGTAAAAGTGTTTTGCCATGCCCCGCTGCGTTTAAAAATCCATCAATGGTATCAGAGCATAGGTTGTATGCATATAGATCTGTGGTAAAAATTTCAGAATTTTATGTGCTTGTATGAATTAATTATGATTTTTACAAGTTATATCATGGATTAATTTTGTCTGATGAGAAATCGTTTCTCATAATAATTTTGAATGTTGATATGGGTTCTACAAGTGTTGTAGATCGTCTGGGTATTTTTTTCATAATTTTAGGATGTATAGATTTTTTATTATGAATTTTTGAAGTTCTTACAATTAAATTCGTAATTAAATAAGTAAATATATGTATATATAGTATATATATATGTTTATATACATCTGCTGTGTTTATATTATCTGACTGCTGGTGCACGGAGAAAACAAACAAGACAGACATGTCAGGCGGCTGTCAGGAGATGTCACGCACGTTAATCGAGAAGAATGGCGGCTGCTGAATAAAAAAATATATATATAGGGGTGTAACGCATTCCGGGAATGCGTTACACACCTGTGGCGCATTCACGGAATGCGTTACACCCTTTAATGGCTTAAAAGGGGTGTAACGCATCACCGGAATGCGTTACAGCCCTCTGTTGATTTTAAAATTGATTTTCTGGGAGTTTCGTAACTCCGTTTTGGGCGTGCAATATACCGTTGGATTCGTTTTTCTGAGACGGATCTAATGGAGTGATCAATTTTAGTTTATATAAAAGTTTTGAACTGTTTATATTTCCATGAAGTGTTTTAATGCTTCATGTGATACATAGAGATGTATAATGCTTAGACTAATGTGCTAGATGATGTAAAATGCCTACCTTGATGTTTATTCATGTTGATATATGTGATATATGCTTAGTTTATCATGCGATGATAGATTTAAGTGAACTTAAATGAACATAAGGCGTTTGTTAGACAACCTAGTATAGTGAAATTGTTTCATAACCTTAATAACAATATTATGAATACAATCATGAGATTCTTGTGTTTGTGAAACACGTAATTGAATATGAATTTTCGATATGAGAGAAAGGATGATTCTGTCAACAACAGATTTCTATCTGTAAGAAAGGGTTATTAAGTGACGCCTCTTGACAATGCTCCACCCGATCTGGGAATCATCTGATTATTGATTATTGATTTGAAATATTTAATTTAAAAGGAAGAATCTCTTTATAATATGATTATGATTTTAACGTAATATAATCCCTCTAAAATTAAATAATATCAAGTAGTAATTGGCCAATGATACAACGGGCTTGTGTCGGTCATAGCCTTCCAACATGATAGAAAAGTAGTTCTTATTTTTGAATCATTATCGATTCGTGCTACAGCCGAGGGCTTTGATTTCGAAATAAGAAATACTTGTCTATTACATAGAGATGTGTACATTGAATAAGAATCTAAAGGTCGGTACGTGCTACAGCCGTGGGCCTTTGGGGACTGATTCAACTGTACGGAATGTTGAGTTAGACTTGACTTAGAATATTGAGTTTGTCGTGCTACAGCCGAGACTCAATTATTCAAGAGGCTAAAGTTTGATTAGGGAATAACATGAGATGTAATTGACAAGAGTTGTCTGCCTATTGAACAATACATGGCGGTTCGTGCTACAGCCGGGGTCGTGTAATGGAATGTAGGATCCCTATTCCCACTAGCATTATGAATGCTTAATTTTTCACGTAGGGGGTTGAATAAATTAGGAAAACTAGTGGGAGCCACTTATGAATAAAGACCCGATTCATATAGTGTTTTGAAATGAAATCGAATATTTGCTAAGTGTTGTTATGTGTTTATCATTTACAGATTTACTTTGTACGTTATGTCTTCTGCACTATCACTCAGGAGCATACTGGATGCTCACAAATTGACTGGTCCTAATTATGCTGACTGGCTTCGAAACTTGAGAATTGTTCTCAGGATTGAGAAGCTGGAATACGTGATTGACTCACCTAAGCCTACTGAACCTGCTAGTGATGCACATAATGATGAACACGTTGTGTATCGTAAGTGGATAGATGATGCGAATGTTGCTCAATGCATCATGCTAGCTTCCATGAACATTGAGCTACAGAAGCAACATGAGCATATGGATGCTCACACTATCCTCATGCATCTACAAGAGTTGTATGATGTGGCAGGGAGGACAGCTCGATATGAGATATCAAAGGAGTTGTTCGGGTGTAGGATGTCTGAGGGATCATCTGTGAATGACCATGTACTTAGGATGATCAATTTGATTGAACGTCTTGGACAACTTGGTTTTGCCATGGATGAGGAGCTGAGCCAAGACTTGGTCTTGCAATCGCTTCCGTGTTCGTTCTCGCAGTTTGTTGTGAACTTTCACATGAATAAGTTGGATGTCAGCCTGCCTGAACTCCACAACATGTTGAAGACTGCGGAATCGAATTTTTCCCCTAAGAAGAGTTCTGTTCTTCTAATTGGTGAAGGTTCCAATCCTAAGAAAAGGAAGAGGAATTCTTCCAAGAAGAAGAAAGTAGGTGAGAAAATGTCGGTTCCACCAAAAGCTGAAGACCCCAAGAGCAAAGTTGTTTGCTTTCACTGTAACAAGGTGGGGCACTGGAAGAGGAACTGCAAGGTTTACCTTGCAGAATTGAAGAAGAAGGGTAGTGAGACTACCGCTTCTGATTCAGGTATGTTCATGATAAAAGTGAATATGTCATTTCTACTTGGGTATTAGATACCGCCTGTGGTTCTCATATCTGTAATTTGTTGCAGGGACCAAGGAGAAGTAGGACTCTTGAGGAAGAGGAGGTGATTCTACTGATGGAACTGGAGCAAGAGTTGCTGCTGAAGATGTAGAATCATTTCATTTACATAAGCCTACGGGCAAGACTATTGTTATAAATAATTGTTATTTTGTTCCCTCGATTGTGAGGAATATTATTCCCAAGTTAGACTTGGCTGGATTTTTCATTTATTATTGAGAATAATGAATGTTCTATTCTTAGAGATAATATTCTTTATGGACGTGGTACTTTAAATAATGGTCTGAATATATATGACATAATTTACTTCAGATTGAACAAACTAATAAAAGAAAAGGGATGATGAAAATCTCACTTTATAGTGGCACTGCAGTCTCCATTTAGTGGACATGGAGAGAGGGCTGCAAATTTGCTAGGAATGGTACACACAGATGTATGTGGACCAATGTCTACGCAAGCCATGGGTAAATTTTCATACTTCATTACTTTCATAGATGTTAGATCTGGATTCGGATATGTGTTTGATGAAACACAAGTCTGAGGCCTTTGAAAAGTTCAAAGAATATAAGTATGAAGTGGAGAAACAAACCAAACATAGTATTATAATTCTTCGATTAGATCGAGATGGTGAATACTTTAATGGAGTGTTTCTAGATTATCTCAAAGTAAATAGTATAGTCTCCCAGTGGACTCCTCCAGATTGGTATCTGAAAGGAGAAATCGAACTTTGTTAGACATAGTTCGGTCCATGATGAGCTATGCAAATCTTCCGGTATTCCTATGGGGTTATGCATTGGAAACCTCAGCATATTTACTGAATAAGGTGATTTCCAAAATCTGTTCCTCAAACTTCATATGAGATATGGAAAGAAAGGAAACCGAGTCTTAAACACGTTAAGATTTGGGGATGTCCAGCTTATGTCAAGTAAGTTGACCCAGATAAGCTGGAATATCGATCCGTAAAATGTAGTTTTATGGGATATCCTAAAGAGACTATAGGGTATTTCTTAAACACCGATCATCGGGTGTTTGTCTCCAGACATGTTACCTTCTTGGAAAAGGAGTTTATCCTTGAAGGAAACAGTAGGAGTAAAATTGAACTTGATGAAGTTCAAGAAGCACAAACTACTACAGATCGAGTGGAAACACCTGTTCTGACTAAGCAACCTTTTGTGGAACAGCCCATTCATAGATCAGGGAGAGTGTCTCGCCAACCTGAGAGGTAATATGGCCTTGTCATTGAGAATGACAATGAGTTGTCGATCATTGATGACGACGACCCTGTGACCTATAATGAGGCTATGAGTAGTGTTGACTCAGAGAAATGGCAAAGTGCCATGAAATCCAGAATGGAATCTATGTATACGGTATACAAAAGATAGATTATAACAGATGGCCGGGTGGAGACCTTTAAGGCCAGGCTTTTGGGAAAAGGATTTAAACAAAGGCAATGGATTGACTTTGATGAAACCTTTTACCTGTAGCCCTGTTAAAATCAGTTCGGATTTTGCTTGCGATTAATGTGGTTTAAAGCAAGCTTCTCGTAGATGGAACATCCGTTTTGATGAGACAATCAAAGAGTTTGATTTTATCAAAAACGTGGATGAACCATGCGTCTACAAAAGGGTTAGTGGAAGCGCGGTAACATTTCTTATATTGTATTGAATTAGAGTTGACACACATGACAACATAGCAGACCCACTCACAAAGCTACTTTTTGAAAGTCACTTTGATCGTCATAAAGATGAGATGGGTATTAGATACCAGAGTGATTGGCTTTAGTACAAGTGGGAGATTGAAAAGAATATGTCCTAAGTCCAATCATGTATTAGGATTTAGAAATAACTTTTATATAATCTGTTTTGATTTCATTGATATTAATAAAGACTTGTTTTGTTTTATTACGGGCTTTATCTATTTAAGTGTTTAAATAAGATATACCATAGTTTAGAGTAAAGCTTTTTATGGATTATGATGAGATCATAATAGTGAGACCTAAAAAGATGATAACTCTAAACTTAAATAGTTCCTGGTCATAGGATTACTAACTGGTAATTAATAATCCGCAAAGATCGGTACATACTATGCTTGCTTCATTATGAAGGATGTCTGTTCTCATAGACATTTATGTGGTGACACTATAGCTAGTATGTAGGTGCTTATTATGGAATAAGTTCACTGAACATGACTCGCCCAGCTGAACAACTGATGGAGTTCACTCACGTGTCAGCAGTTGTTCGCTTAGTGATAGTTGTACAAGTATCCTTAGACTTGAGGTCATCATAGTCATCTTGTGTACACTGAACTATGCTTTGGTTTAGTTCTTAGTCTCCAGGGACAATTATTAGGGCTCTTCTGGGTATAGGAATTTGTACACGAAGATAGTGTATGATCAATAAAGGATCTACCCCTTCCAGTGAAGGAAGCGAATGTTCAAGGCTGATCCACTTATGCTAGTTCAGGAATCTCTGGCCAGAGTAAATGAAATTAGAAAGGAGTTTCTAATTTGCATAGAACTACGCATAATAGATGGTAAGCAAGTGATTGAATTAGATAGGCTTGACACGATATCCATGCCTTGTATTTAATTGGGACATTGTAGGGTAGAAGGAGTTTATTGTACGGTAACTATTCACTGACAGGTTCTTGGTATTCTAAGCAGTGAATTCATATTATCCGGATAGTCGCGATATGTTGAGAAGCATCACTCACGATGTAGAATAAATGTGATTAATTAATTAATCATATTTAATAAATTAGAGAATTTATATAAATAATGATAAAATAGTTTTATTATTATTTATTTCTACTACCGGCTTAATATTGAACCTACAGGGTCACACCATAAAAAGAGAATGATTTTATGGTGGAGGAATTAATTAATAATGGCTAATAATTATTTATTTGTGAAATAAATAATTAATTGGCAAATTTAATAATTGATTAAATGAGATTTAATTGATTATAAATTAATTAAGAAAAGTTCTTAATATTATTAATTAAGAATTTAATTTTTGGAAATTAAACCAAGAGAGAGAATTAATTCTAAAGTGTTTAGAAAAAGGATTAATAATTAAAAGGTGTTTTAATTATTAATGAGAATAATAAATGAGATAATAATAATATTATTTATGGGAAAATTTCAGCTGAAAATTTTGCCTATAAATACACTATTATAGACCCTATTTTATTCGAACCCTAGAAACCCAAAAGTTTCAGAAAACCAAATTCTCTCCACCTCCTCCTCCTCCTAAAAGTCGTTTTCTTGGTGGATACCGGTGGAGTGCTTCACACTTGAGGAGCAACTGCTAAGGATCTCTGATCGTTGTCTCCGAATTAATTTTAAAAGGTTAGATTCGATCCCTCGAATTTTTATTCACGATTTATATGCTTTTATTTGGATTTTGTATGTGTAAAAGTGTTTTGCCATGCCCCGCTGTGTTTAAAAATCCATCAAGGGGAACATCAGACGAAGCCCTGAAAAGATTCTTGATCGCAGGATTAAGGGTTGGCTCGGACTTTTAGAAGCACTTGCAAGGGAAAGACCCGGCTACTCTAGCAGATGTCTTCACTTTGGAAGAATCTTTTAAAGCTATAGAACAATCTCTGGCAGAGGTGCAACCGACTTCACAGTCAAGTCAGAGAAGCAAAGGAAGGAAGAGGGATAGGTCTCCAAGCCCAAGGTACAGAAGAAGTAGCCGAAGCCCAGACCGGGTAAATACCACAAGCACGAGGAGGGGATGGAGTCCTCCCTCAAACTATGACTACAGAACAAGCCAGTACACACCCTTGATCGCATCTATCGAGCATATCTTCGAAGTAAACAAAAACAAAGGGTTATTTAGAAAACCTGAAGCTTTATCATCATGGAAAAGCAAAGACAAGAAAAAGTATTGCGAATACCATGAATCATCTGGACATAACACGTATGAGTGCCGACATTTAAAAGATGAAATCGAAGCGCTTTTCAAGGAAGGATACCTTGGTGAATGGGTATTCAAGGAAGTAAGGAAGTACAAGGATGACAGAGCAAAAGAAGAAGAAAGACGAGCCCCGCGCGGGTCGAACAATGATACCCTGGAGGAAAATAAATTTGTGAGGGATGGCAATATCCGAACAATCTACGGGGGAGATCCCGGGATGGAATGCAGTAACGAGCCTTGGCAAGATACGCTAGGGAGGCCCGGTTCAGGCCTCTCACAGACATTCATAGGGTGGAAACTCGGCCGCCCAAAGTATTTAAGGGCGAGTCCACGGATATCACCTTCAGAGAATCAGATGCCCGATGGGTACATCATCCCCACAATGATGCGCTGGTTATTTCCATCCAAATCGGAACCAAAAATGTCCACAGAGCCTTCGTGGCTAATGGAAGCTCGGCAAATATCCTCTACTACAGCACCTTCAAGAAGATGGGACTACCTGATCAGGATATGTCGGGGGAAGACTCGTGGGTCTATGGCTTTTCAGGCGCAGGAGTTAGAGTCATGGGATCGATTCGGTTGCCATGTACTTTGGGGGAAAGCCCGTTGTCGGTAACAAAGATGTTTGAATTTAAGGTCCTGAATCAGGAATCGTCCCACAACGTGTTGTTGGGATGACCTTTTCTACGGGAGATAAGAGTTATCACCTCAATCCACCACCTAACCATCAAATTTCCAACACCAAATGGGGTGGGAAATATAAAGGGTTCTCAGTATGACTCTCGGGAGTGCTACAGGAAAGCTATGAGAGGCTTTAGAAAAGACTCCCATGCCGAAGATACTTCGGACATAGATCAAGAAAAAAGCATTGAGCAACCAATCGAGGAAATCGGAGTCCACTATTATGTTGAACAAGAAGCTGAACATCCCTCCGGGCTGCCCCCAATAATGTTGTACTTGGAAGACACAATCAGAATTGAGATGTTGGAAGAAGAGGAGGCAATGGACACCATAGTCCAAACAGATTTCAATGGGGAATGGTTAGAAGGGAGATTCGATGTCTTGCAAAGCCTCGAACAAGATGATGCCCTTCCCCTGAAGGAGCACCCTTACTCGCAAAACATACCGAGGAAGTTGATGCCCCTGCTATGCAAGGCGTGCCTTCTAAAGAAGTCGATGCTCCTCCTAAAGGGGATGCGCTTTCTCTACAAGACAATGAAATCCGTGATTCACCTGACCTGGATCCCCGGATACCAATGCCGACGGAAAAGATGGGGCCAGCAGAAGATACGATCAAAATCCCTGTCGATGAAAAAGATCCGAGTAAGGTTTTGAGAATAGGATCCCAGTTGGCACCAAGGTTGAAGGAAGGTCTTTCAATATTTCTGTTGGTAAACCTTGATGTATTTGCATGGATCCATTCTGATATGGTAGGAATTGATCCAGAGATAATGTGCCACCGATTGAATATCGACCCCAAGCATAAGGGGGTTCGACAAAAATGAAGGGCCGTAAGCGGAGAGAGAGCTATAGCCCTGGCAGAGGAAGTCGAGAGCCTCCTGGACGTCGGACTAATTCGGGAATCCTTCTACCCAGAATGGCTAGCGAACCCGGTATTGGTAAAAAAGCCCAACGGCAAATAAGAACATGCGTGGATTTCACCGATCTGAATAAGGCATGCCCGAAAGATAATTTTCTCTACTAAGAATTGATCAGTTGGTCGACGCCACGACAAGACATGCCTTGCTCAGCTTCATGGACGCATACTCCAGGTATAACCAAATCCTTATGTATGAGCCTGACCAGGAGCACACCTCTTTCATCATTGATAGATGACTCTACTGCTATATCGGAATGCCATTTGGTCTGATCAACGCCGGTGCCACTTATCAAAGATTGGTAAATAAAATGTTCAAGAAGCAGATTAGGAAGACGATGGAAGTGTATGTGGATGACATACTCGTAAAATCAAAAAGGGCGGAAGACCATATCGCCGACTTAGCTGAAATGTTCCATATTCTGAGAAAATATAAGATGAAACTAAACCCGCAGAAGTGTGTGTTCGGTGTGGAGTCTGGGAAATTCTTGGGATTCATGGTCAACCACCGGGGGATTGAGGCTAACCCGGCAAAAATCAAAGCTATGCTAGACATGAAATCTCCCACCAGCGTCAAATAAGTACAGAGTCTGACAGGAAGGATTGCGACCCTGAATCGATTTGTCTCAAAGTCATCGGATAGGTGCAAAGAATTCTTCAAGGCAATCAAAGGAAGGGGGGAGGATTTTCTGTGGCACTCCTGAGTGTGAAGAAGCTTTTCTGAAAATCAAAGAGCAGTTGGGAAATCCTCCGATGTTGGCCAAGCCAGAAGATGGAGAAACATTGATTCTTTACTTGGCGGTGTCTGAATACTCCGTCAGCGCGGTATTGGTAAAGGAAGAAGCAAGCCACCAGTGGCCCGTATACTATGTGATCAAAAGGTTGTTAGATGCAGAAACCTGGTATACCAACATGGAAAAACTGGTGTACGCACTCATTCTTGCGGCACAAAAGTTAAGACCATACTTTCAGGCTCACCGAATAGAAGTTCGCACCGCTTATCCGCTTCGGCATATTCTACATAAACCTGAATCGTCAAGGAGAATGTTAAAATGGGCAGTAGAGCTAGGACAATTGGATTTGGAGTATTGTCCTCGTACTGCAATTAAGGGACAAGCGCTGGCCGATTTCATACTTGAGTTCGATGCAGAAGTTAATGACAAGGCCATAGTTTTGGCGGAACCGTCCTCGCAAAGAAGTTCTCAGGATGAAAAGAGGCAGGAACTCCCACACCCTTGGTGGATATTACATGTTGACGGGGCCGTGAATAATAATGGATCAGGTGTCGGGATTGTCTTGATCACTCCGGAGGGGCACCGTTTGATGAGTGCTATCCATTTCAAGTTTTATGTTACTAACAATGATGATGAGTATGAAGCCCTGATCAACGGTCTGAAATTAGCTTTGGAGGTAGGGGCCATGAATCTGATAGTTCGGAGCGATTCCGAATTAGTTGTGAACCAGATCAATGGAGGTTTCCAAGCACGGGGACCGCGAACAGAGTTATATATGAGATGTGCACAATGCCTACTGAATTTTTTTTCAAATGCCAGGCTAGAAAGCATTTCGCGAGAAGAAAATAGTAATGCGGATGCCTTGGCCAAGATGGGTTCACAGATGGACAGTGTTCAACTTGGACAAATCCTTTTGGGAATCCAGGAAATCCCAAGTATTCCAGAGGTAGAGGTGCTTCTGACACAAGAAGTCCCGCGAGAAAGCTGGATGACCCCCATTCATAACTATATTCAGACAGGAGCTGTACCAAAAGACAAATTACAGGCTCTACGCCTTCGGTACCAGGCTGCAAAGTATGTGGAATATGACGGGATATTGTACAAGAGAGGATTTAATCAGCCACTGTTACGTTGTGTGGATATGGAAGAAGGAAACTATATTCTCAGAGAAGTGCACGAAGGAATTTGTGGCAACCACTCGGGGGTGGTTCGTTGGCATTAAAAGTTCTCAGACAAGGATACTACTGGCCGACTATGAGAGAAGATGCTTTCAATTTTGTCTGGGCTTGTGATCGTTGCCAGGGATTCGCCAACTATTCCAACGCCCCGGCATCCATCATTACCTCGTTGGCGAGTCCCTGGCCTTTTGCCATGTGGGGAATTGATCTCATTGGAGAGTTGCCCAAAGCAAAGGGGGGGTGTGAAATACGCCGTGGTGGCTGTGGACTACTTTACCAAATGGGCAGAGGCTATGCCACTAGCCACGATCACGACAAAGAAGATAAGGGATTTTGTGTTCAATTCCATAGTATGCAGGTTCGGTATCCCCTACAAACTCATCTCAGACAATGGAAAGCAGTTTGATAGTAAAGAGTTAAGGAAGCTTTGTGAGGACTTGAAAATTAAAAAGGACTTCACCGCGGTTTATCATCCGCAGAGTAATGGTCAGACGGAAGCCATAAACAAAATCATAAAATATACCTTGAAGGCAAAGTTAGAAGAGAAAAAAGTAGATTGGCCAGAAGAGATGCCCATGGTCCTTTGGTCTTACAATACGAACCCTAGATCGACCATAGGAGAAACCCCCATTCTGCTGACTTATGGGTATGAGGCCATGGTTCCCGTGAAGGTAGGAGCTGGATCCCTCCGGAGAGACGTGTTTTTCGAGAAAGATGCAGAAGTTAACCAGAGGCTTCACTTGGATCTGTTAGACGAAGCCCGAACGAACTCTCAATTAAAGCTTGCTGCATATCAGCAGAGGGTCGCAAGGTATTTCAATAAAAGGGTAAAATCCGTACCGTTCAAGGTTGGGGATCTTGTGTTACGAAAGGTTATGCCTAACACTAAGATAGCTCATCACGGGGTGCTTGGAGCTAATTGGGAAGGACCGTACAAGGTTAAAGCTATACTCTGGAAGGGAACCTATCGCTTAGAAGATCTGGATGGTAAACTTATTTCTCGAGCGTGGAATGCAGAACATTTACGGAAGTATTATCAGTAAGGTGTGGCTGTGTCCCCCTTATTTTCTTATTTGATTCTTATGTAATAGACTAGTAGCAAATAAATTCCTCCTAGCCTAGGGGGTAGTACATGTGACTGCGAACCTTGGAACTAGCAGAAGGAAGAAAAATTTTTCAAATAATTTCCCCATAGAGCATAGTAGCCATGGGATTGGTGTAATTTATACACCAGAGCACATTATCGCAAAGGAAGAATAAATGTACGTGGCCAGCAAAATAAGCTAAGGCAAAAGCCTCCCAAACTAAGGCGCACCCTTGGACTGATAAGTAAGTAAAATTTTGCAAAGATATTAATGATAAGAAAAAGTACGATAAAAGGGACGATAACAACTTCGAGATCACATAAAAAGAAAACACCCACAAATGTGCTAAATAAATAAGTTCTGATATCAAAGGGCGCGCCCTGTAGCAACATAAGTCATAATGAACTGACAAGATTTATGGTGATATGAGGGTGCGCCATCGTGAAAGTATGAGTCATGTTTTTATAAATGGCCAAAGAAAAAATCAAAGTGCCTTAACAAATTTTTATGCATACGGGGAAAGATAAAATTAACATTGAGCCATACAGAATGCCATGATGCAAAAGTAAAAGAGTAGCAGAAATATAAGTCATACAACTTTGCACAACATCAAAAGAAGGCTGGCTCCTCAGAAGTATTTGAAATTTAAAAACAAATCAAGGCGCGCCTTGAGACTGGTCTGTTGGAGGAATAGATTGAAGAGGAACAGTGGGATCAGCTTCAGGCGCGTCCTTGGGGACTTCCTCTTGTGGCGCGCCCTCATTTTCTACCTCCTCTAACCCCAGTTCTATCCTCCTTGCCTTGATTTCAGCAGCATGTTCCTTCTTAAATTCCACCATCCCAGCAACCGTCTCTTCCCCAAACTTCTCAAAGGTGTAATCAGGGTCATTGGCCACAAAACCAACCCTGTAGAAGTGGAAGCCATTGTCAAATGCTTTATCAGCCATTTCCCTCTTCTCATCAGGCCATCCTGTTTACTGTTGCTCCTCGAGGTACTCAATCCTCAGGTTGGCTCCACCAAGCTCAGTATGGAGAGAGGTAGCCTTTTTGTTGGCAATCTCCAACTGAGAAGTAAGATTGGCCACCTCATCCATGAGAAAAGAGATCTCAGAGTCCTTAGCTTTAATGTCCTTAGCATGCAGAAAGTCTTTATCTTTGAGGGTGTTCCTCAGAATGTTGTTGTCACCCTGCAGCCTCTCTAGGCGTGCCTCCTCTTCAAGTAGCTTGTCCACCACTCGGGTGGAGTGGATGAACAATTGGAAAGATGCCTTTATAGAAGCATGAACAGCATCTCCCAAATCCATGGCTTGCCACTGTTCCACTTCTTCATCCGAAACGTGAAGGGAACCCATGGGGCCAAGAGCGTTCAAGGCAGCAGAAGAGCCAGAAGGCGCGCCCTCTGCTCTATGCCTCTTAGGTGCGCCCTGTTTATCTGTAAGATCGATCACGGGCCTTTTCAAGACAGGAGTTGTTTGAGGAATAAGAATTGAATTAGGGACGGATGTCGGTGCTGCAGGAGCATCTTTCTTCGGCTTAGGCTTGGATTTGTCACCAGGGCGCGCCCCAAAAGACTTGGGAATTCTTGGAGGAGCCATTTCTGCATAAAATATAGAACATGTCAATTGAGCGTGACAGTTAAGTATGTTGAACAGAGCAATAAATAAAAGCAATTGATAAAGATGACATTGATAAACATGTATAAAATGTTACGCCTAGAGTAAAAGGGCGCGCCCTGAGAGGCGGAAAGATTGATTACATAAACAGGAATTTATATCCAGTATGCTAATACAAAAGTTAACTGAAAAGGAGTTAGGACGCGCCAATTGTAGGAGGGCGCGCCTTTTTAGACTCTACAAATTGTTGAACCTGAGGGATCTTGGCCTTGAAAAGAGCTGTCATCTGCTTCTTCTTCTTCTTCAGCCTCTTCCTCACTATCTAGGTCGATTATACAGGAAACAGGGGCGCCTTTCCTAAACTTTACATATTTACACTTTGTCCCTACTTGGTCAGAAAGGATTCCTACTCGCATCAGATTAGTCCGGGTGACTAAGGTCTTTAGGTTCTACCTGTCAGCAGCCACTCTGAGAAGGGCTTCAGCTCATTTTTTGGGCTCGCCCTTAAGTGGTTTGGCCACTGGTCTGTCTAAAAAAAAGTATAAAGGTGTGAAAAGGAGCAAATAACATAGAAATAATGCAAGGAAAGAAAGAAAGGGCGCGCCCTTACTTGGTGACTTGTTAAATCTTATCCTTATTCTGGGAATGTCATACAAATAAAAGAAGTTTTCCTTCCAGCCTTTTTCATGGCTAAGCTTGCCAGAGGAGAAACCCTTCTTGTTATGTTGCTTGTCTACAACCAAGTAGTAGTACCCATGGTCAGATTTTCTCAGGTTAAAGAAATAAGCAACTTCAGCCATGTAAGGTTGAGGGAAGCCCAGGTCTGTATAGAGAATGAACAGGGCCAAAATAAACTTGTAGCTGTTGGGAGAAAGTTGGAGTGGAGCCACGTCGTAAAGTTCTATTACTTCCCTAAGATAGAGGTGTAAGGGCGCGCCTATACCCAAAGATACCAGCTTTGGGCTGGTTACCATTCTAGGAATCTTAAAGTTCCTCCCATAATTAAAGATATGGGGCCGCATCATGCTTAAAGGGCGCGCCCATATGCCTTCCATATCATAAAATTCCATGAGCCATCCTAGTTGCTCATCTGAACAAGCTGAGGACAGGCCCACACAGAAAAGCTTCCCATGTTCCTTCCTGAAACGTTTCTTCACAGCTTCATTGCATGGTTCGAATTCATCCCAATCAAAGTCTAATTCACTGTCAGAAACTTGCCAGTGTTGGAAGGGGATTGGAGAAGGTTCAGGGGAGGTGGGAAATTGGAAAGAGTCCTCATCAAAGAAATTTTCTTCATCATGTAGAGGTGACACACTTACTTCAGGCGCGCCCTCAGGAACAGGAGAAGTAGGCGTGCCCTCTGTTTGTTGAGGAGATGGGCTTGGGGATACAACCCTGTAGGATACTTTAGAAGGTCCTGCACCTACGTTGACACCCCTCTCAACACCCCTATACCTATCGACATTCAAACTCTCGAACCAGTCATCGTCATCCAGTTCTATCCTATCTGGGGCTGGGGATCTGTCCTTTTGGACCAGCTTCTGCTTCCCGTGTCTACGAGATAAAGGGATGTTGTCCGTAGAAGAACTCTTTGAGGAGTCTGCCATCAAGATACCCTTTTTGGAGTCTTGAACAAGGCGCGCCACCCGATTAAGAAATTCAGGGGTATGGTGAGCGTTTGGAGGCTGAGGATCGAAGTATGTATTTAGAGGCGAATAGATTCCCAAATTTATAAGGAAATCCTTGAAAGGGTGAAAAGGAGAGGACGCGCCCTCGTCTTCCAGCTGTCAAGAAAACCAAAAGAAATGTTGAGGGCGCGCCCAACTCGAAAGGATGAGATACGAAAGTACGAAGGAAACAGAAAAAGTAGGGGTAGATTTAAGGGAATGGTATTTCATATGATATATATTAGCTCCTTTCCAAGACAGGACATACACTAAGAAGGCGCGTCCTATCAATTACAGGCTCTATAAAGGCTGCTATACAATATGAATGTTAAATAATAATGGCATTGCTAAAAATAAACAAGGACGCGCCCTATATGAATGAAAAGGCGCACCTTATTATAAATATATATTTTTAGTTGTAAGGATAAACGGTTGGGCTTCCTAGAAACATAAAATTAAAAGTTAGACCTGATAAATTTGGATCTAAAATAGCAAAAATTGGAATTACACATATATATACACAGATACATACATCATTTTATGCACATCCTTAAGAACAGGAATGAGAGATGAAAAGTTAATGAGACATGCAATGTAATTTACTTGACGAAATTCAGAGATGCAAGAAGTTGTTTGTACCTTTTTTAATGGAGAAGAAGTTGGCTGGAACAGATTTGAGAAATGGCAGCGGAAAAAGCTGATTCCAGGCAGAGCTTCTTTTCACCGGTATGGTAAGTTCTGGAAAAGGGTAAAGTAAGAGAGAGAGTAAAAGTGAAAAGTAAAAAGAAAGGGGGTGACTGGTATTTATAGTTAAAAATGATAGCTGTCAAATCAGTCACATCAATCGCGAATCCCTAATAATAAGGGGAACTCCTTCTAAACCGTTTGAACTTCTAGGACGCGCCCTATTGAAGGCACGCCTTATTTGATTATTATGAAATCATTGAAACTTAAAAAAAAGCACGCTCTGTTCAGGGCGCGCCCTGTAAAAAGTATTGGAAGATTTGTTTATACAGATTTTGATAAAGGTGAAGAAAAATTTCAATCCCATTTTCAATAGCATATGGAATTTGGGGGTAGTTGTTATGCCCAAAAATTGGTATAAACAATATTCAGATTGAGATTAATAAAATAGGCAAAATCGAAGGAGAAATGCCTAAAATCTAGGAAAAGATAAGATTGACTTTCTATATAAAAAAAGGCGCGTCCTAAGAACGCACCCCATTGACTGAATAGCTGATTGACAATTGTGGTTATTATGCCTTAAAGGCGCGCCCTCAAACATGATGGGGAGGCGCGCCCAATTACTGAAAAGGGGGAGAGGAATTCCTTGATTACTTTGACAGACTCATGCCTTGACTTTACTGAACAGAGTTGGGGCAAGCCCTAATGATGAGTAATTTAGGGCGCGCCCTATAATGTAGGATGACAAAAGAAGAGATCAAAGGCCGATGACACAGGACGGCGCCGACATATAGGAATGTTTGGGCGCGCCCTTAACTTCTACTTGGCATATAAATGCAACTTTGACATGCTACTTGGACGAACTCTCTGGAAGATTCAAGAAAGATGGAGAATGTTATTACTAACCTATTTGATGCAGGTACTCTATTGAAGAACTCCTTCCTGTAGCACATCTACAGGAAAGGCGGTGTTCGTGGTCAGAGACCTCCAGGGGTATGCCTGGACTGAAGGCCTCCTCCTATAGTCAATGGGTGTCCTTATTGGGGATGTGGGGTGAAATCTGGTGTGTTCTTTGGGAGCTCTGTCTCTGTAGTCAACGGGTGTCCTCGTTGGGAGACTTCGGAGTATCCTGCACTTTGCACCCAAAAGCTTGGGATCACTTATCCTGTAATCTGGTAGGGGCTCCTTTTCGGGGGACAAGGATGCGTCCAACATTTTGGGTGAACTACGGCTATACCTGCGTCCGTGGACTAGAGAAACAACTGGTAGCGGAGGGTTATCCTTGGCTAGGGAGATGCCTCATCCGTGAAGTCTCGAAGCCGCGGACGAGCCTTGGGCCTTTGTGGTTGGGCCTCATCGGCGGACATTCCTAAAGCTAGTAGAAGACGGTTTCCAGTGGGTTTCCTACTGGGCCTCGGGATAAGAAATCTAAGCCCATTAGGTTTCTTGTTCCCCAATAACTATGTGGGCTTGATCCCCTATAAATAGGGGTACGTAGGCAAATTGTAGGGGGTTAGAAGCGAGAGCGCAAAGGAGCCACCACTAACCCTAAGCAATCTCAGCCCCTAATAATCACCACCACCAAACACTGTTCATCTTTTCTGACGAATACTGTTCATCGGATCCGCCGGTTACTGTTCACGTTTTCGACGAAGAACCGCCATCACATATTTTGTTTCCGGCTACGAACCTCAAGTTTTGTTACTCCCAAATTCCTCCGTCAACAGATATCTAAGTAGGATTTATGATGGTCCTTATCAACCAATGAAGGTGGTTGTTTCTGTTGCATGAGAACCAGAAAAGATGGTTGACAAAGACAAAGAAGGACTACCTACACCATAAATGGCCTACTACAACTTTAAAGTTGATGTTGCCATTGATTTTGTTGGATTTGCCATCCTTAATTTGGTTAATCCAACATTGTCATTTTTCTGTTGCTATAGACATTAAAACTCTGTTGCTAAAGGTTCAAAATATGGTTATATTGCTGTAGCACTAAGAAAGTGTTGCCATATTTTTACATTAAAAAATATTTTTCCTAACGTGGAAAACTAGGGCCCACAAAAATGACGTGGTGCAAGTGCTGATGTGGCATGTGTGGACCCACAAGTGCTGAATTTATATCAGTCAAAACGGTCAAATCTTGATTTTATAAATATAAGAAATATTTTAATAAATTTTTTAATTTATCAAAAATAAGATAAACTATTAATTATTATTTTATATTTAATTGTGAATATTTAATCAATCAAAATATTAAAATATAGTATTTAATAATATAGGTAATGTTGAAAATTGCTTAAAATGGATGAGCGGCAAAAAGACCGCCCAATCCAATTTTGCCGGCCCATTCAATTTTTCACACAAAATTAAACACAAGTTCTATTTTCTCCTTTTGACCTTAGTAAGTTTTTTTCCCACAATCTCCTTCTTTTTTCTACGGTAGTTCTGTCCATTTCATCTCTTCTCTTGTCACACTCACACCCACCTTCTTTTATATGTTCTCTGTACACACAATCTCCTACTCTTCCTAATTATAACACATATTCTATGCACATACAGATGGATTGGTGCTTTTAATTTTAATTTAAATTTTTAGTCGGGTACGATTTGGAGCTTTAGTTGGGTTTGATTTTAAGATTAGGGTTTTAATTTGGGGCTTCATCCGAGTTTAATCGGGTTTACATTTTGGGTTTCGAGTTTAAGGTAGTTCTATCTCTTGTCTATTTGGTATGTGGTTTAATTTTTATGATGCTCGTATTATGTTTTTTGTTAATAGTGTGCCCTTTCCTGCTAATAGTGTTACAAGTTTCTCCGACTATATCATTTCAATGTACTGTATTAAAGTTAAGTTGCATAGAGGGTTCTATTGGTCTTGCCCCGAACATGTTTGATGAAATGCGTGACCCGTTTATTCCCCCCATGTCGAACCAATTTATTGACTTTTCGTCTCTTTGGTATTTTAATCTTTCTCGCTCTTTCTCCCTCTCCCTGCTTAAGGAAACACTTAACTCTACATATTAACGATGACCTTTCTTACACATTTGGTTGCTCTTCGTAATTGCCATGACAACAAATGGGCTTTACCAGCATATTCAGTATCTTCATGTGATGGTACGCTTTCTATATGTATCTAGTACATGTGTATCTAACGCACTTCTCTGAAATTTCTTAGTACTGGTAGCTATATTTGCAAACTGATTTATTAATCTTATGCTTCAAAAAGGGAAACCTTATCCAAACATTATTTGTCAGTGTCTCCCAAGGGAGATTTTGCTTAGGTAGGGAGCTATATGTTCAGTAATATATACGTCCAAGTGTGGACTACATGTATTAAATATGTAAAATTAACTTGAATATTTTTCTATATGTATTGAATAATTTTAAGTCTTCAACCTACAGATCGACCATCAATCTTTTAGTTACTGCCCTATTAGGCCCTCTATAATAGCCTTAATCATGACTAGTATATTGACATGAGTTTATGAACTTGGATAGCTGAAATGCACAACCTTCAGGATTACAAGCTTTAACTTCTAAAAGTAGTAATTTGCACTGTATGTCGGATAGTTGGTACAAAATGATCATTCTATCTTCACGTGCTAAATGCAGACGGTTAAATGAACTGGCACTGGCCAAGCTAGAGCTCATTTAATACATTCCTGGATAAAAAATAGATTTTCTGAAGTCTAAACTTAAACTAATGAAACAAGAATGTCCTAATCGTGTTGGTTTATATGTTTATGTTTAATCGAGTTGTATTTGTGTTTTATTTTTTATGTGGTTCAATTTTTTAAATTAATTCGAGGTGTAAAAGGGCTTTTCTTGAACGTTCCAGAGCTTGTTGCATTGCAATAGCTTGTCATATATCGCATTTCTGCCATGATGAGGTCTTAAATGGATGCTTCGTTCCGGTTATTCATATAGGTGAATGTGTCTCCAGGAAGCTGAAAGAAGCAAATCTGAGGCAACCTGAAGTTGGAAGTCCTTTACGCATTGGTGTTTCTCGATAGGCATAACTTTGTTGCCAGGGATTTATCAAGATCAACTTCACAATGAGGTATGCTAGTCTGCTCCCTGGAACTTTTCATTTGAAGCTCGTTGGCACTGATAGCCTAATTGACAAACTCTAGGATGCATATATGAAGCCGAAACCCTGTTAACAAGATAAAGAATCTGCATCAATGACTAGTAGTATACTAAATATGTTACTAGTCGTACTATGTTGCGAGCAAAATTGAGGGGCTTGAATATATCAAAGAAGTTGTTAAGGCCACTGGACTTGTTATTAATCATGTTTACATATGTTAAACTTCTGCAGATAAAAGTACATAAGCTTACTTAGCAACAAAAAAAGTTCCTGACCTCTCGTAGCCTAAATTATAGACGTGATACGTGATAATAAGTAATAACTGGTATATATATATATATAGAGAGATTTTAGATCACGAGATTATACCTCTTTTTACTGTGGCGGTGAGATGCTGAATTGTGATATTTAAACTGAAAAAGTAGATGAAACATGTGGGCATTACCAATAAGTAAAGTAACTGTGGTTGTTTCTGGAAAAAGGCTGGCGGTTGGTGCCAACAAGTTAACATAAATAGTATCGCAAAGTGGAATCTATGTAGATTGAAGATGTGCCTTTATATTTTTTCTTGGATTTTTATATTCCCTTCTCAACCGTGGAACCTACTAACACCTCACATCTATTTGCGTCTTTTTTTCCTTGCACTAGTGATTTTAGAAATAATAATTCAATTTAGTATGAAAAATGTATTTTTCCCAAATTTTGCATCAGAGGTGGTTGTTCGTTTATCTAGTCGATCTGTCATTTAATTAATATAATGAAGCTATGCGTATATTGAAAATTGTACTGTAGTTAAATTGTATTGTATCTAATTCTTATGCTCCTGATAAACACTTATAGTCTTTTTTCCATACTGATCTTGTGATTTTACGCTTGTGTCAATATCTTGTTCAGGCTATGAATTTTTTGCAGGATTATTACTGCTTCTGATGCCTGAAGAAAATGTATTCTGGTAGGTTTTAATCTTGATTGTGTTTTGCCATCTTCATACTGAAACAAACAAAAGCATCCTGAACATGATGTTAGTGATGCAAATAATGTAGTAATAATTTTGTTACCATGTTACGTATACGAAGAGCTCATATAATATATGTATTCTTAAGTTTGTTATGCTGTCAGGACTTTGATGGGAATCCTTGATGACTACTTTGATGGCTATTTCTCAGAGGAATTGAAAGAATCTGAGGTTGAAATTACCTGCTAACTGGTTTGCGTATCTCTTAGTCAAATCTGGGTTTCCTTTTCTTCATTTCACTTTTTAGTAAAGTTTCTCAGTATTCTGATAATAAAAGCTGAGTGTTGAGTAAGAAGATTATAATGTGACGTGTCATTATGTTTTTAGTTTAATCAGGTTGACCAGCATATTTTTGAGGAGTTGGTGCGAGAGAGATTTTCAATTTTTCATTGTTACCAGTACCACCTGCTCTATTTTTATTTAAAGTTTGGGGTTCTTTACCGAATCCAATCTATTGCAGTCAATCATCTTGATTACCTTGACGTACCAGTGGCATCAATCACTGGACTATGGTTTCTCATAATATTTATGAATATGATGCCATGGGAAAGTGGTCAGCTTTCCTTAAGCACTGTCGCATCGTTCTTTCTTTACCATAAAGCAAATATAATAGAGTTTTTCAAATGATACACATTAAAAAATAGCTTCCAGTCTTATAATATATCTAAGATGACTTCTACCACTGCAGATCATGACTGTCATATTTGCTCTAGTCACATGGGATGTTGCTGGAATTGTCAAGATTATATGGAAATGGGCTGCTATTATTAGGATATACAACATTTTGAGTTACCTCCTGCTTGTTCCGATCAAATTTAGTGTCCGGTATGCACTCGGTGGAAGAGCTTGGGGACTGATATTTGATAACAAAGAAAGTGAAACCGAACTTGTTTACATCACATCATGTACTTTCTCTAAAACTTACATCAATAGTATAAACTTTAACATCCACTAGTAGCTTATATGCTATCTATCCTAGCTTTAGTTCTCGTTTATGGTAATGTTTACCTATGAATTCCACATGAAATAAGCTAAGGTTTCTTATAAACATCTTCCTCTGTTCTTGGTTTTTCCCAGACTGCATTCACCACTTAAAAGGATTTTGGAAGAGAGGCTAGAGGGGAAAAATGGGCAACTGAGCAACAAACACTTCACGGTCTTCAGTCAAGAGAAACAAAGATGTTCGCTGAGAACTGCACTTTCAGGGACATAAACAATATGGCTAATTTTTCTTATGGTGGATTTTGATGTTCTGTTATGGTGGTTTATTGTAGTTTGATTATAATGGTTTGTTGTTGGGTTGAAATTATTATGTAGTTGGTGGATTTATAGTAGTTGATGGATAATTGAAGTTGGTTGAATTCATATTTTCGGTTATATATTGATTTGGTAATGGATTGGATAACTTAAGTACAAGTAATATATTTTTATTTTAGAACAGACAAGTATTGCCATTGCTATTCCAAACTGTTGGAAAAATTGAACAAATTTGCATATTATGTTGCTATTGTCATAAAAAATTATGTTACTATACCTCTGGGTGTTGGATGGCACAAATGAGCCCCACATGTGTTGATAGGAAAAGGTGGGCTCTACATGTACTAATGTGGCAGTGGTGGGTCCCTATATGCTGAGGTGGAAATAGTGGGCCCCACTTGTGCTGACGTGTCAAAGCATCTCCACATATGCTGACGTGGCAAAGGTGAGCCCCACATATGCTGATGTGGCACATGTGACATGGCATAGTTGAAAGCTTACGTGTCATGTAGGACCCGCTAATTTTTTCAGGATGTTTCAATTCAAAGGCAACATATAACTATGTTGTTATAGGATAACAATATTATTGTTGTTGCACTCTGTTTCAACACAAAAATAAATGTTGGCACAGAGAATTATGGTGTTGCTATTGACCCCAAAGGCAACATCGAAAAACCAACACCAGAAAAGTGTTGCCTTTGAATATTTTGGGCCTACAACAACATACAACATATTTTGGACCTATACCAACATTTTTTTAGTTGCAATAGTCTGTTTATGGTGTAGTGTCTCCTGAAGATCTTTCATCTAATATGAAGGATGCAAAAGTCAGACTTGCACAACAATCTTGATAGTGTTATGTCCAATAGGGTTATTGGATGTAAAATAGCAAAGGAGATACGAGATGCTTTAGAAGTAAAATGTCAAGGCACAACTGTTATCAAGAAGAACATGAGGACAATACTTACTCAAGAATATGAGCACTTTAACTCAAGAGATAATGAGTCCTTAACTGAGATCTATGACATATTTCAGAAGTTGTTGAATGAATTATCTCTTGTCAACAAGGAATATAATTAAGAGGACTCAAACTTGAAGTTTCTACTTGCACTCCCTGAAAAGTGGGAATTTAAAGTCACATTAATAAAGTATATTTATGAACTTAATGAAACACCTTTAGATGAGATCTATGGAATACTGAAAACTCATGAACTAGAGATGGAACAAAGAAGCAAAAGAAAAGGATCAAAGTCTAGACAAGTTGCACTCAAAGTTGAAGAGAAGCCAAATGAGAAAGCTAGGAGAAAAGGCTACTCCAAAGGAAAAGCTATGATTGCAAAGTCATATACTGAATCATCAAACTCTGATGATGACTCAAATACTGATAATGAATCAGATACTGACAGTGATCATGAAAACAATGAAGATATGAAACAAATGACTGCTCTACTGGTTAAAAACTTCAAGAAGATGGTCTACAAGAACTTCAAGTAAGGGAGAAGATTTTCCAGAAAAGGTTCCAGTTCCTCAAACTCTGATAAGAGGAATAAACAGAAGAAATACTGACTGGAAGGAATCAAAGTGTGGAAAACTTGACAAGTCAAAGGAAAGATGCTACAAATGTGATGGTATTGGACACTTTGCAGCTGATTGCAGTAAACCCAAAGCCGAGAAGAAACAAGCCTTGATCACAAAGAAGAAAAACTGGGATGATTCATCAGATTCAGATGATGGGGTTAATTATGTTCTCATGGAAAATGCTGATACTGAGGCTGATAATGCTGAATTAAAGGTACCTCAGACCACCCTTGCTTTTGATACTGATGATATCCATGAATTAAGATTGTTTCTTAAGTCTCTGCATGTTAGTTATAGGGATCAAACCTTAGAGAACAATAGAATCAAGAGTGAGAACTTTAAGTTAAAGAAAAGGAATGATCACCTAAAAATTGAGTTGCTTTCCATGCTAGGAATCGAAAAAGAAAGAGAGAATGTTGTTTATGTTAAAGAAAAATTGTTAGAAAAGCATGCTTATCTAGAAAAGGAGTTAGCTAGAGAGAGAGAGAGAGAGAGAGAGAGAGAGAGAGAGAGAGAGAGGTTATTAAGCTTTGGACTAACTCAAGAAAAATAACTCAGGAAATTTTAGAGAATGGATGTTGGGGATCAGGATTAGGATATGCCAATAGATCTAAATATGATAAGAAAATTGGAAAAGAAACTGAGAAGACTAAACCAGTAAATACTGATACTAAGGTCAAACTGAACAAGGTTCAGTTGAAGACCATTAAGTTTAATCCAAGTGTTGATGCTGTTAAATCAGTTAATGAGGTAGGTTCAACCTCAGCACCTAGATCAAATTTAATTACTGATAAGAGTGAACAAGTTCACACAAAATCAGTAAATTTTTGTTTAATGACTCAGAAACAGCTTAAGAAAAAGCTGAAGGATTTACACATGAAAAACAAGGAGAAAAAGCCTAGGAAAAATAGGAATGACAAAGTAGGTGTTAATAAAAATGGTAATTATATAACTGCTCCCAATGTACCTAGAAAAACATGCTTGAACTGTGGTAGTACTAGTCATCTTGTTAATTCTTGTAAGAAGAATAAAGAGATAAATATTGTTCCTCCTAAATTAGAGTTTAGGAATAAATAGTTAGATATAAACCTCAAAGTCCTTGTTTTCATTGTGGTAGTGTTTGGCACTCTATTTATACATGCAAAGAGTATCATAGTTTATATTATGATTATTATGAACTGAAACCCTCTTTAAATAAAGCAAAATTTATTTCTGCATGTGTAAATACTGATAGTAAGAATGTTAACATAAACTCTGATATGAAGTCTTCTGCTTCATATGTTAACAAACTTAAAAAGCCCAAAGGATCCAAGCAAGTCCGGGTCCTTAAAAACACTAATTAATTTCAAATACTAATTTCAAGGTAATAGGTGAAATTCTCTAATCTTGGATAGTGGATGCTTAGGACATATGACTGGTTATAAATCCCTAGTATCAGAATTTGAGGAGAAAGCTGACCCAAATATTTCTTATGGAGATGGCAAAAAAAATCTTGGAATATGGCAAATCAAAATTGGGAATGTCATCATTAAAAATGTAGCTTTGGTTGCAGGATTCAAGTATAATTTGATCAGTGTGTGTCAAATCTGTGACAGAGGTGACCATGTGAACTTTTATGAGGAATATTGTGAAATTGTCAGTAAGTCTGATGGCAAGATTGCAATGACTGGTGTAAGACATGGTAGTTTATATGAAGCCATGGTCTCCATAAATAATGATAAATAAGAAGTTTGTCTACTTACTATAGCATCTGTGAAAGACAGCTAGAACTGGCATAAAAGGCTTTCTCACCTCAACTTCAACAATATCAATTAACTTGTGAGGAAAGATCTTGTGAGAGGATTTCCCAATGCAGTGTTTACTCTTGATGGCTTATGTGATTCATGTCAGAAAGCCAAGCAAAGAAAAATATCTTTCAAGAGTAAAACTGAATCCTCCATTCTTGAACCATATCATCTACTTCATATTGATCTCTTTGGTCCAGTCAATGTTATGTTCATTTCCAAGAAGAGGTATGCACTTGTAGTTGTTGATGAATATACAAGATACACATGAGTGTATTTTCTACACACCAAGGATGAATCTCTATCCATTCTTCTTGATCATGTGAGGGAGATGGAAAAAGGATCAACATATAAAGTGAAGATCATTAGAAGTGATAATGGAATTGAATTCAAGAATAGTTCTATAGAAGAGTTCTGGAAATAAAGGGGATAAAACAAGAATTTCCTGCTCCTGGAACTCTACAACAAAATGGAGTTGTTGAAAGAAAGAATAGAACTCTCATAGAAGCTGCAAGAACCATGCTAGAGGAAGCAAGATTGCCTACCTACTTATAGGCCGAGGCTGTGCAAACTGCTTGTTTCACATAAAATGCAACGCTGATCAACAGGCATGGTAAAGCACCATTTGAGATGGTGAGGGGAAAGAAGCCAAATTTGAAGTACTTTCACATTTTTGGTTACAAGTATTTTATTCTCAAAACTCATCCGGAGCAGCTTACCAAATTTGATCTAAAAGCTGATGAAGGAATTTTTGTGGGATATCGATTGTCTACAAAAGCCTTCAGAGTCTACAACCTAAGAACAAGAACAATCATGTAATCTATACATGTATCTTTTGATGATAAAAAGTATACAGGATTAGAAGATGTAGATGACCATAACCAGTTGAGATTTGAAAATGAAGTACCATATGCTGAACAACTAAATTCTGATATATTAATAAATCCTGATACAGTAAATCCTGATATCACTCCAAGCTCTGATGATCCACATGACAGTGGAAATTCTTCAATTACTGAAGCATATGTTGAGGGGGAGCAACATGATTCAAATCCAAAGTCTTCTACTAGTAATCCAACTCAAGAAACATAAGTAAATAAGTCATCAGACTCCCATTCCTCTCATTCTGATGAGTCAATTACTGATAACAATGGGAACACTGATTCATGGAGAGCATCAGGACATGATAGTGGTACTAGTCAAAGAAATAACAGAGAGCTCATGGATCAAGGGGGAGGTTCTTCATCAAGGAGTCAACTTCCATCTGCAAGAAAATGCTCTATGTCACACACACCTTACTTAATCATTGAAAATCCTGAAAGTGGTGTAAGAACCAAGAAAGCCACTCAAAATGAATGTCTCTACCATTCTTTTCTATCTCAAACTGAACCCAAGAAGGTGTAAGAAGCTCTTTAAAATGCTGATGGGAGAATTGAGTTATTTTTCGGGGATACAAGTAAAGCAGACTGATGAAGGGATCTTCATAAATTAATCTAAATACACCAGGAATTTGCTCAAAAGGTTTGGAATGCAAGACAACTCAACTGCATCAACTCCCATGGCCACTGCAACCAATTTAGATTTAAATACTGGTTCATCAGTAGATATAACTAGCTACAGAGGTATGATTGGCTCACTCATATATTTGACTACTAGTAGACCTGATATCTTGTATGCTACTTGTCTCTGTGCAAGGTTCCAAGCTGATCCAAGGGAACCTCATCTATTAGCCGTGAAAATAATTTTTAAATATCTCAAAGGATGCGAAATAGACAGGTAAAGCACTTCTGGAAGCTTCCAATTTCTTGGCGGTAGATTGGTTTTTTGGTTTAGCAAGAAACAAAAGTCAATTTCCACATCAACTGTGGAAGCTGAATATATTGCTGCAGGAAGCTGTTGTGCTTGGATTCTATGGATGAAGAATCATTTACTGGATTATGGGTTAGATTATTCCGCTATTCCAATATATTGTGATAATCAAAATGCTATTGCAATGACAGGAAATCTAGTGCAGTATTCAATGACTAAACACATCAACATTATGTACCATTTTATAAGGGAACATGTGGAAGAAGGTATAGTAGAATTGATCTTTATTTTAACAGATCAGCAATTAGCAGATATATTCACCAAGCCTCTCTGTGAAGCTACTTTCACAAGATTGGTGAGTGAATTGGGAATGATATCAGGATATTTCTCAAACTCTGATAATTAAGGAATAACTACTGATAGTTAGAGTATGGTATCTTATAATTATGTATCAATACTTTCTAGTTATTGATAATTGTGTTAAATTCTGATGCCATGCAAGCATGCAATTAACTTCTATTAATCTCATCCAATAGCTGCATGTTAGACTCTGATTATGGATATAAGCTCTGACCTTGGTCAAACTTGTTTTGACTGATAGATCCTGACAGTAGTTGTTAAATTCTGATATTGGTCAAACTAGTGTTGACTGATAAATCCTGATAGTTGTGATTAAATACTGATAATGGTCAGACTTTGATTGACTATTATATTCTGATATTGCTTTAATCAGTATTTTAATTACAGGTTTGAAGTTAGTTGCAAGTGGGTAATTTTTCCATGATTACAGTTGTTTACACTATGGCGTGAGGATATGAAACACTTTCAGTTAATGCAAAACTTTATTCTCGAGAACTGTGCATGCAGTAACACACGTTTACATGATTACTTTTACGATCAATCATACACTTCCACGTGTCCCACTAAATTAAATTATTTCTGAATAAGTGGAGTGATGTGTTATACAAAATCAATACTTGATTTCAATGAACACTTTTACTTATCTCTATTACTTTTCTCTCTGCTACTTTACCTTCTCTCACCCGTAAAATCTGAAACCCTAAGTTCTGTTCGAACTTTTTCTTGCAAATTAACCATGACTTCACCTGTTGCTTCTAAACCATTTGATAATGACGGTGCAAAGTTTGTGACTAACAACTATTCAGCTATTCTGAATAACAACAGCGTGAATGTTGATTTTCACATTTTTCAGGACTTTCTAAGATCCAGTGAGATTGGGTTTGCTCTCATAGCTCCACCCACAATCTCTGGTGACCAGGTGCTTGCTATCTGGAGGACTGAAGTCTGTGATGATGAAGGAGCTAATGGGTCTCCAAATCTTGTGTTTGAATTTGATAATAAAACAAGGATTGTAACTCCTCAATCTGTAAGGGATGCATTGCAGTTTTCTACTCATACCTCCTACACTAGATTCATGGGAGATACTGAAATGAGGAGATTCTTCACTGAGATAGGATATGACAAGGATCTAAAGAACCTTGGTCAATTGAAAAGGAATGGAAATTGCATCACAAAGGCCTTCAATAACTAAACCTCTAATTTTGATGACTTGCCCATTATGACACAATAAATAGGGTACTCTCTAATTTATGGTTCAAATTATAATTATGGTAGAGTAGTCTTATCTTTTATAGGTGATAGGATAAATGCTGATTGAAATATAGTATTTTATGTTAGATTATGTCAGTTGATTTTCAATGTTTGTTTCCCTGATATCCCTATCCCCTCTAATCAGATAGTGTCAGTATTTAAATTGACAAAAAAGGCTTTTTCTGACTTAATTTCACAAGATAAAAAGCGGTTGAATTCAGCTCCCTTAAGGTTGCCATTAGTTGCTAGGAACTTGCTCATTGCAAGGCTCCCTGAGACTTATGGTTTGCGTAACAAACAGAGTGTTAAACTGCGGGAAATTACCATTGGGAACCCCTGTAGCTCACCCCAGCACAACACCTCAAACACAAACTCAATCTCCACTACAACAATCACAAACAGAAGCCACCTCAGGTGTTTCCCAAAAGACATTTATTGTAAAAATAAAGAAAGAATTGGCTAAGAGAGCTACAAATCCTGCTGTAGCTAAGTCAAAAGTTGAAGCAACATAAGTTTCTCATTCTTCTAAACCTTCAGAATTTGTCAAGAGGAAACTTGTGCTTGCTGGATTAGAATCCGATTCAGATGAGGACAATGTTACCTTATCTTCCAGATTTCCAAACCTTTCATCTGGTTCTTCTCCAAAACCAGTTGTACTACCCTCTGAAGAGGGCACAGCTCCTGATGCTGGTACAAGCCCAGGGCCAAAGAAACAAAGACTGGTCAAAGCATATTATAATCAGAATTTGCTCAAGATTAAATAGGAAATTGTTGAGGAGACAAAAAGTGCATATACTCCAAATCCTGAGTTCCAGACAACTGCTGAGGCACCTGTGGAACTGTGTGATTCTCCAATAAAGCAATACAGCAAGAGATCAAGAGAAATCTCTCATGAACAAGTTGAAGCTAGTGTCAAGAGGCTACAAGGGAAAGGTCTTTTCCCTGGATCAAGCACACAAGAACCTGTATCTCAAAGGGGTATGACAGTTACATCTCCTGGCCAATCCCACAAGAACCTGCACCTCAAAGTGGTGCAGTAGATTTTGAAGAACAAGAGCCTCTGAATGAAAAGTCTATTCAACAATGGCATGCTGAAGAGCCTGCTCAGGTGTCTATTACTGCAATTATGGTGAAGAATCACAAGAACCTGGGTGTCAAAGTCATTCAGCAACTCCGGATTCTCCAACCACACATGAACCATTGCATCAAAGTTTCAATGAAGGTCTCACTCCTAATGCAGTTACTCTAGTTATAGATGCTGAAGGCAGAATTCATTAGTCTCCACTATCTGCTGATATTTTATCAGTACCTCCACCGAATGTCTGCAAAGAAGCTGAATCTTTAGATTCACAAGGTATAAATAGTGATTTTGCTTTATCAGCATTTACTTCAAATACTGATTTGGTATTTTCAGCATTTATTATGCATGTTATAAATCCTGTTGGTATGATTATTTCTAGACCTGAAATTCTCCCTGTTGTTGCTGAAGATGAAGTAGCACAACAGTCCATTCATAGAGTTCTATCCATTATAGGGTCACCACAACACTCTACAAGAATTGAAGTTCTGGAAGTAAATTTTAAAGCTCTAGTTCATTTATCTATAATTCTTGAAGATGTAGAGTTCAATGGTGATTGTATGGAAGCTTCTGAAGCTGTTGGATCACATACAACACCAATTTCTGATTCCATCTTACATGCTGAAGCTGGAGATGAAGTTCAACAGATAGTTCAAGATCCAGTTGCAAATGAAGAATCTAATAATGGTAAAGAAGCTGATATTTCAAATGTTCTTATAGATCCCGAGGATGATCTTTTCTTCCCTGAAGATATGCCTAATCATGTGAGGTAACAGAAGCTAAATGAGTTGGATGCTAAAAAGAAGCAGGATTATTTTGATGAAATCTGTAGTGATAAATGGAAAGATGCTACATATCCTATTTCTAGAACAAATATTGTTGAACATCTGGAAATAGATGAACAAAGAATTCAAAATCCTGATATGCTGAATCATCTGAAAGCATCTACATTGATTGTCAGATCCTTATATACAGCTCAAGAAGCAACTACTTCTCAAATCAATCAGATCAAAGAATCTTTGCTTGCTTCACGGGTGACTGCTCATCCACTACACCATATTTGACCTATACCAACACTTTTTTTGGTGTTATAAGCAAAAATGTTGCCTTAGAACACTAAAATTTGATATGAGATAACATTTTATTTTTGTGTTGCAGCAGAGGATAAGAAATGTTACCATAGACATTATGATACTGATATTGTAACACAAAAGAGTGTTAGTATTGATATTGTAGTTAGTGTTACCATAGGACTAATGTTTTGGGGGCACTATATTGGCGGGCCAAATTTTGGCAAAATTTTAACCAAATTTTAAGCTGCCCGCTCATTTTATTTTGCATAATAAAATATACACTTAACCAGGCACTCTTATTTCTGCTTACTTCTGCCAAAACAGTCAGAGTCAAAAAAATGCTCTCAAATATTCTAATTCTAATGCTCGAAGGAATTGAGATTTCTTCTCAGTTGGGGTCTCGGGAATTTTAATTAGGGTTCATGTATTTAGGATTTGTAGAAATTGGGGTTTTCTTCTCTAATGAGTTCAACTTGGAGTTTGCAATTTAGGGCTTTCATCTTGTTCGATTCAACATACATCGTCTCTACACATACAAGTATACAGTCATTAATTAAAATATTATAATTGAAAAATGAGTACACAAGCTTCTCACCATAGTAGTTTAGTACAAAAAATTAACCCTAGAAAACCGGCTACTCAATCGGAGAACGACACTGCCGCCACCGCCACTAATGGAAGCTTCTCGAAGCCTCTTTCTCCTGTTCACTCCATGTCAGTTCATTTTATTTTTATTCTATTTAATATTACTTGTATTTGTATATATGTTTGTTTAATTTTGATTATTGTGTTTTAATTTAGTTTAATTGAATAGTTATTAGTTTAATTAGTGGATATAGTTTTGATTGTTATGAATTGTTTTGGTGTTTTTGTGTTGGTAGTGAGAGGACCGTGAAGAAGCTTTGATTGTTATATATCGGAAGGGCCTTCGCTCTCTTTTAAAAAAATGAAGATATTGCTTTTTATCCCTGATAAAGCATGAGATTTTGATAAAGTTCAGGCTTGTCCTGTAAGAGCGTATCCATTAGGGGTCGTTTCCAGTGTTGTCACATGGCTTGTCTGTGTAGTTTACTTGCTTGATTCTCAGGTTGGTTGAATTTTCTCTGTCTGGTCAATTATTCATCTTTCTTTTCCACTCAAGCTCAAATAACTACTTTTGGATATTAGTTCATGACATATGTTGCTAAGTTTATAAGTGGTTGCATGGCTTCACTGTCTGTAATGGTTCAGCTTGAACCGCCTCATGTTAACATCCTTTCCAAGATGGACCTTGTGAGAAATAAAAAGGACATTGAAGAGTACTATGTCTTTGCACAGCTTCTGTAGTTTGTATTTGTGATATGCTCTTTTACTTTGCAATGTATTAATGTTCTGTGTTTATGGGTCTCAGCTACTTGAATCCAGAGCCTCAAATTTTACTGGCAGAGTTAAATCAACGGATGGCTCCTCAGTTTAGAAAGTTGTTCTAAGACCCCTGCAAATTCCACAATCAGTCAAACAGGTCTTAGTAAACTCTGACCCAAACACCTATACTACCATATATCCTGATGTCCAACCATCCCAACCTCCATCAGCACCTACACAACCTACCACTTCTCAACCTTAACCAACTCAACCTACCATCAGAACTTACTTCCAACCAGCTCAATCCAAACAACAACAACCATCTGCTACAACATCAAGATCCAAACCTTTCAGAACAAAATCTGTTCCTAAATCTCAATAAAGGAGAAGAAGGATGATTTTAAGGGATGAATCAGATGAAGAAGAAGCACAGGTTCATGCATCAGAACCTGTGACAAAAGAAGCTGAAGGGTCAACCCATCAGATAAATACTGAAGTTGAGGGTTCTGGTAATTTGAAGAGGAAAAGAACTGTAAGTTCTGATGCAGATCAAGCAACTCCTTCACTATCAAGGATATTAAATAAAATGAGGGCAGGAAGGCACATGGCTAAGCCTCCATCTAAGGATACTACTGAAGCTGAGGAAGGGGATCAGGAATCTTTGATCTCAAAGCCAATTGTGATTGAATCTTTGCCACCTCCAAATCAAGCTGAAGACACTGTTCGGGAAACAGTGATCACACCTCTTGTCTCTCCTCTTCATGACAAAGTTACAGTTGAAGATTCAGGATTAAGTCCTGAAATTGACATCCATAGGCTAAATATTCCTACTGTTCTTTATTTGGAAGCTCCAACAGCAGCTCAGCCATCTACTGTCCATTCTCCTATCTTACAGGCTGAGATACCAACAACTCATATTCTGGAGATAAATTCTGATGCTCAGAATTTAGATAAAGATGGTACAGACTCTCCTTCTGTTAAACACACTCTTGTGTTGTCAGAAGATGATGGATTTTCTGCAAGTTCTGGAGAGTCAGCTCCAGTAAATGCTCCAATTCTTGGAAAGGATACATTAATCCAAAAGTTTGTTGAACGGGATGCTCTTATTCCTTGGGAAGATACTCACAGAGGAGTGGAGTGGACCAAGAAGTGGAATGAAACTGATTTCATTCCAAGCTCTAAAGTTCTGACTAAGCATATTACTAAAGCTGATGAGCTGATGACAAATTCTGATTTCAAGACTCAATTCAAAGTCACGGCTCTAAGTGTCAAGACTCTTCAAGGTCAACACTCTACAACTCATGAAAAGGTTGACAAAATTCTGGAAAAAGCTGACAAGCTGGATATGGAGACCAAGCTTGATAAAAAAAGGTTTATCAGACCTATTTCTGAAAAAGTTGAAGTCATTGAGAAGGTTCAGGAGAAGCAACAGGCCCAAATTACTGAGGTCCTGCAGAATCATGCTTCTCAAAAAGCTCAACTGGATGAAATTCAATCTTCAGTAGAACTTCTCTCTCTCTTACTACCTGATGATGCCAAAAAGGGGGAGAAGGTACTTAAGTCCAAATGCTCACCTACTCAAATACTGAAGAAGAAGGATGACAAAGGTGATGACCAGGAAAACTCTGATAAGAGTAGAGGTCAAGGAAAAGTTCAAGGAAAATCTTCACAGAAAGTAATTTCTGATGTTAGCAAATCTTTTACACAGAACAAGTCAAGTTCTGATGTTGTGAATGCTAAAAGTCTGATATCAAGTTCTGATAAGCAAAGTCTGATGACAAAGCCTGATGTTCAGATTCAAGGTGAAAGTCAAGACTCTCATAAGTTTCTGCAAACTCTGAAGCTAAAGGGAAAGCAGACTATTGTCTATTACACGAATCCCAAGATTCAGACACTTGATGAAGAGATTGCTAGAAGATTATTTCTGAAACATAATCCTGGAATGGATTTAAAAAATCTCAAGGAGGAAGAAGCTAGATTTAAAGCTGAGAAGACAAATTTAAAGTCTAAAGCTTCTGTTGCAAAAAAACCTCCAAGGCCTAAGGAAAAAGGCATTGTGATCAAGGAGAAATCAAATACTGAGGCATCAAAGCCCAAGACTAGATCACAAACTGAGATTGATCCCAAAGATAAAGGGAAAGGAAAAGTTGATGAACCAATAAAGCCACAGGAGATGAAAATTCCTCAAATCCTGATGAAAATAGTGTGCAAAATGGTTCAAGTTCATGATGATATTCTTGCTGAAGATGAATCTGTTCAAACTCTGAATAGAAGGAAGATAACTGAAGAATCCAAGACAACCTCTGACATAGCTCAAGTTGTTCAGAGTGAAGAACAACAAGCTACAGAAGAAACAACAAGTTCTGATAAAGTCATCAAGACATCAACCTATGACAGAGCTCAAGTTGATTTAGACAAGATGAAAGTGGCTGATAAAAAGAAACTTCTATGGAAGAATGTCAAACCATCAGATCCAAAGAAAAGCCAATTACTGTCTGATTTCATGACTATTGGGTTAAATGCTAGAGAACCAAGAGACAGAGCAGGGCTAGGTTCTGATGAAGCTAAGATCAAAACAGGAGTTGAAGTTGCTACAAGAGATCCATTTTTGTTAATTTACAAACCCTTTGAAGATGTTATACAGAAACACCTTGATAAGGTTATCTCTGTTCAAGTGGTACGGGATGCTCATGACAAGCATAATGTTAAAGAAAATCTGATTCTATTTCTTGAAGATGGAAGGACATATCAAATGTTAGAATCAGATGTGTTGAACAAATCCTTGAAAGAACTTCAATTCTTTCATTATCTTTTAGAGATAAAGTCTGATATTAACAGGGGATGGTCAAATTTCATATTGAAGACCATAAAAGATAAAGCAAGAATTTTTGGTTCAAGGGTTACATAATTCATTCCAAACATAGTTGAAGATGATGGAAGTGAAATTCCAATGAAGAAGGATTCTGCTAAACTTGAAGTGATCTTGAAAGAGAAATGTTTGTGCTACAATGAAGATTCTTCTCATCCAAGGGTAATTAGACTTGTTGATGGTTTAGAAAGAAACCATATCTCTGCACTAAGGACTGCAATCTACCAAATTGAAAGTCAAGGTGAAGAATTGAAGCAAGTCAAAGTTACACTATCTCAAGTTCTAAGTAATAAAGAAGAAAAGCTGATATCAAACTTTGTCAAGAATCACTTTGGATTCAGATTGACTCAGTGAGATTGGTAAAAGCTACAAGGACTGTAAGTTGTAGTTAGTTGTCTTATTAAACTCTTATTGCATTTGTACTTAAAAATGTTTTTGACATCATCAAATCTATTAACTTGTATATTTTGCATAATTTACAAGTTGGGGGAGATTGTTAGATATATTTGAGATGTCATGTCTAATATGATTTGTGTTTAGTTTTCAGAACTTAACAACAGGACATATCAGGACTTACTGAAATCAGAACTTACTGAAGTCAGAACTTAAGGTGTCAGAAGATACATATCAGTACTTAAGTGCGGGAAGACTTTCAGATAAGGAATTCGGATGATTTACATGAGAAGATATGGACTAAAATAATAGAAGATATGCATGGAAAGAGTTAGAAGACTTGTAGAAGATATCTGATTGATATATTTTAGGAGACAAAATTATATTCCATATCAATTAGAATATATCTTGTAACTATATACTATATAAACACAACTTAGGGTTTACACTATATGTGTTATCATTATCGAGAAGATTATACATTGTAACCTAGCAGCTCTTAGTGATATTGTTCATCACTGAGAGAGAACAACAGTTCATATTATAACAGAGTTTATTTCAATATACTTGATCTTTGTTACATACTTGTGTTAAAATCGATTTGATTGTATAAACACTATATTCAACCCCCTTCTATAGTGTTGTGTGACCTAACAGTTATTGATCTTGTTGGATAGAAAATGATTTATTTTCTGGAGTCTGGGAGAAAATTAAGGTTGACTTAAGAACAGTTAAGAGGCAAACCATGGGCGGAATTAGAACTTGTTGCTACAGTTCTCAAGGTAACCAATCCTGTAAATGCCAGATGGTCTGCATTTATAAAGAATCTGATATAGTTAAAGCAGAGAGGAATGCCTTATAATTTAACTACATTCCAAAGTACATTGATCAAATTGAATATGCCGTTGATATGCCTATTGGAGGAGCCAAGATAGAAATGAGTCTAGGGACTAAACACTTAACTTCTAATCCTGATGGGAAGAGGATTGGGTTTGTGGAACTGGAGGATCTATCTCGTAGAAATTCAAAGTTACTTGACCTCATGGCTGCTATATATCAGAATGATGAATTAACAGATGAACTGAAAGAACACAAACAGAGTGCAATGGTTTTTGGATGTAATAGAAGAAAATCTGCTGAGGAAGTTTATTGAAGATTTTCCAGACTATATTAGAGTTCAGAGTGAAGAGTAAACTCTGATATTCACAGAAGTAAGAATGAATATGTTTACTTGATTTCTGCATTTAGATAGTTTGGACATCATCAAATGGAACTTGTACATATTTTCATAATGCACAAGTTGGGAGAGATTGTTATATATAATTGATGATATCAGACAGAAACTATCAGAAGTCCTTATCAAGACTTATATCAGTATTTACTGAAGAGTGACGTCATCAGTACTTATATCAATACTTGATGACCAGCAGATGATGCCATCAGGATTTGTCACATCAGTATATATTCGAGAAGGAAAAGGAAAACAGAAATTCAAGGCGGTGAAAGACTTTATCTCAGGAGCAATCATACATGGATATGTAATAGGTTTCCTTATTGTAATACAATAGGATTCCTTATTGATTGTGTAACCGCGTTCTATAAAAAGCACATATTAGGTTTATGTTATATGCATTGCGTACATTGTTATATCATTCGCATAACCTAACAGCTCTCAAGGATAACTGTTCATCCTTTGAGAGAGTACTTTTATAATCAGTTTTTATCTGTTAATATAAAACTGTTGATTCTGTTGAAAGCTTTATCGAATTATTTGCATAAACTGTATTCACCCCCTATATAGTTGATTACGGACCTAACATATTATCAATCGAGATTAATTCTTACGATAAATTGAAAATTGCATGTTATATGATACGTATATTATAATATTTAATTTTATGTTTGACAAAATCTTTTATTTGACAACAAAAAATTGAATATGGGAACGTGTCAAAAATGGTAAATAAAAGTCATAAAATCTATTAATTATTTGGCTTAAATTGTTCATAAATTCGATTATATATTGAAAAGAAATTTTATGAAAACATGTACTTTACTGAGTTTTGCTTCATTTTGTTTGAGCGAATTAATTTCTCTTTTTCTTCATTTTATTACTATTTTACCCTCTTAGTGCAATTTTAATAGATTCTCACAAAAAAGATTTAAAATAATTTCCATGAATCATCATTACTTAAAATAGCAGTTAAAATAACAGTTAAAATATGCACGTAATCTTACATGTAGTCTTTTTAGGTCTTCTAATATTCATTCATTTCGAAACATTACAAGGAAATGATAGGTTTATAATATATATATATATATATTATCGATTTAATCATGTGATAAAAGGATAAGTTTTTATTATGAATAATTAAACTTATATGCATTTCGCGCTGTTTATAATATTTTCCGGTTATTAAAATATTAAAAATTAAATTAAATTATTAAAAAATAATTTGATAATTATTTTAAGAGTTTAAAAGCAATTGATGCAAAACAATTTACATGAATAATTAGTTGCACGGATACTCTAATTATATATCAACATTTTAATAATCATAAAAAATAATAAATAGAAATAATAGAAATAATCGTATGAACGTAATCTTTTCAAACAAAAACTATATATTTTAAAGGGTGAAAACCAAAATACCCACCATTTGGGGAGATTTTCCCAAAATGCCTATTGACGGGATGTTCCGTCCAAAATACCCACTGAATATGCATGTGGGGGATGCGTATTCAATTTTTAAAAATTTAACAAAGGATACGTATGTTCAACATGCGTATTCACATTTTGTTTTTTTGTGAATACGCATGTTGAACATATTCTTTGTAAAAGCAAAAGTGAATACGCATTTTCAACATGCATATTTTTTATTAAATTTTAGAAGGTTGAATACGCATCCCTTAAATGCGTATTCCGTGGGTATTTTGGGCGGAACATCCCGCAAATAGGCATTTTGGGAAAATCTCCCTAAATGGTTGGTATTTTGATTTTTCACCCTTTAAAATATACAGTTTTCACGTGCAATATTATATTTTGGTTTTTCACCCTTTAAATATACAATATTATATTTTGGGCAATAAAATGAAATAAATAATGTAAAAAAAATATTATTTTAACACGTCGAGAGTAAGGTTAGTTAAATTTAATATGGTGGGTCAACTGTCATGTTTTCGCGTGCAAAAGCAAAATTTGCTCATATTGAAAAATCTAAATATTTTCGTAATTTATGATGGTTTGTCCACAATTTTGATAAAGATTTGATCGGAAGTCAATATCGTCTCGCTTACTAAATTTTATTACTTGAAAAAATGGTAGAAAATGATACAATAATGCTTAAAAGGTTCACCAATTTTTCATATAAACAATATAAAGTAGCAAGTAACGTGTTGTGTAGTGGTTGAGCTCGTTTTCCCTTTGCGGGAGGTCACGAGTTCGACTCTTGTCATGTGCGTGTAAGATTAATTATAATGATAAAATAAAATAAATTAATTGAAATATATAATTTAATAGGTATAATTAATGATCATAACCATGCTATTAAATGTCTGAAAATTATTTTAATTAAAAACTCAGAATAATAAGAATTCAAGAAAATAGTTTAAGATATTTTGTAGCTTCTCTAATTCTTTGCTATTATAATATACTAGGATATAAAGCCGTGCTACACGCGACACGAAAATTATTTAGTAATTATGTATTTAATTACGTTGTCGAGCGTGATCAATTATTTGATCGTTGATAGTATAAATTAAAATTTTGTGTGTTATATATTACATAATCATTAATATGATCATGTTTAACGTGACAATACAAAATTTTTGTTATATATCTTTTATGAAATAGTATACAGAAGGGATTATTGTGATATGTAAAAATGGTTCAAAGATAATTGACTTAAAATATTAATGTCATGTTTTGTTTCATATTAACAATTATAATAATTAATATAAAATTAAATCTTAAATATGTAATATTTATAAAAAAAATAAAATGGTGAGTTTAAATAACTTTTTTTGCCCATACGTCTATTGTAAAAGTGTTTAGGCACAGTTTGGATCATAAATTTTAACCAATGAATAAAAATGATATTTTAATAAATATGTATCACATTTATCTCTCATTTGCCGTTAACGGAAATCAAATCTCGCGATACAAATGATCATATTGAGTATGAATTATATTTCGGTGATTACAGTTTAAATCCAAGTACAGGCCGTAATTCATTTCGTGTTTTAGTTTGTTATTTTAGTTGTATAAAGATTCTACATGTAAATCGAAAAATCTAAAAATTTCATTAACTTATCATGGTTCGTTCACTAATACCGAGAAGGGATTTCTCGAAAAATTAAAATCCGGCTAACATATACTTATCTGAAAATAAATATCACTGACAATAAAAATGACACAATATAAATCATTTTATCATCATTTTACCTTAAAATAATCATTATTATATAACTAATTAATAATTTATATTGAAATATTGATTACAATGGCAAAAAGTAACTTTACCAAAGTTTTATATAGGTAAAAAAAATAAAGTAAACATAATACATTATTATTATTATGTGTAATTAATGACTATTAAGATACTATTAAATTCAAGGATTTTTTTTAAATAAAAAAATCATAAAAAATAAGAATTCAGGAAAATAATTTGAAAAGTTTTGATGGTTTTCCGATATACTCCCCTGCTATTATAATATATATAGATATAAAAATAATATTATATTAATACATGTTAATATGATACTAGTCTAAAACCCGTGCGATGAACATATTTTTTTAATATTATATAATTTTTGTAATTAATTTGAAATTTTAAATAGGCACATGCATAATTTAGTGATATTTAAGTTTTGAAAAAAATATTACTGATTAAGATATTGTTTTGTTGATATTTAGAGGTTTGTTTACCAAAATCTAAATTTATTTTAATTAAAAGATAAATTTTAGCTCACATCAATAGTATACGAATAATCTTTAGTTTGGTAAGCCGACCAAATCCATCTAATTATATTCAAATTTATTTTAATTTAATTTGTTCAAATCCAGATCAATGGTAAAAACATTATTTATCAATGGTAAAAATTTATGTTAACACGGATAAAAGTACATATTATTTTAATTTAGGTGATCTAATTGTTTTCTTATTTAATTTTTATTTATCACGAATCAATTATATAATTTTTTAAACCTAATATCATATCTTGATTTATTTTAGTACGACGTAATTATATTGAGTAAGGAATTATCTCTATTTTCGTTTTATTAAAATAGTATGGATATTGTACAAATTTTTTAAAAAAATTGTAATTATATAAACCCAAATATTGTACACACATATCTACTATCAAACTTTTAATATTTCGGCTTTTAGGGTCGGATCTCGGCTATGCCACTCTTCTAAGCCTACACTATACCTATCAACGAATTATGAAGACTTTAAATTTATTTTAACACGAATCAGTAATATTAAGAATTATCTTAGGTTTGAATTTAGTTTTAGTTTTAGCGTAGATCAATAATATAAATCATTTTATTTTAGCCTCAGGTATGTATATCAACATGCTAATTACATTTATTTTGTTTTTATTTTATTTTAGCCCTGGGTGAATTTTATTTTTTTAAACCGAATAGATAATATATTTTGTTTTAGCCTAATAAAATTATGTTTACCAGCTTATTACGTTTCAATTGTTTTAGCCCGGTTCAATAAATTATCTTTTTAGGCAGTAGTATTTACTATTTGGTTTTAACATAGTATGAGGTAGTAAATCTTGGTTTTTGCCTCAAACCCATTATAATATCAACCAAATTCAGCTAATTATATTTAGTTTTTTGTTTAATTTTATTTTAGACCGGGGTGAATATTATTTTAATTCTAGACTGAATTGATAATATATATGATTTTGTTTTAGCTTGATGACATTATATTGACCAAACGAATTTTCTTAAAATTTTATTATATTTTAGCCCGTTTATTATTTTAGGCTAATGACATTATATTGATCAAAAAAAATTTCATTCAAATTTTCATTAGTCTTTATTATTTAGTCTAAGACTACAAATTCAACTAACTGTATATAGTTTATTTTTATTCTTTATTTATGATTGGATCAATATTATAATTTTTTAGCCTGACCCAAGTGAATATTATATATTATTTTGTTCAAAACAGGACCGTTAGATCTATTATAATTCTATTTATATTTATATAATTCTGTTATAAATATTAATCTATTTATTAGATGTAATATCTCGTAATTTTTAGAATTAGATTAATAAAAGAATAATAGAAAAAGGATTGAAATTAGATAAAGACTATGATTTAAAATTGTATTAGACTAATTGGCCTAAAATTTGGATCAGATTTTAATATGGATAACTTGTAGGTTAACATATAGGGTTTTTTAGCATTATACATACACCATATTCGTCTTACTCGTCTTTTGTATTAAAATTCGTAGGTCTTTTTCTCACAAAAAATAGCAGTCTTGTAAAATTCGTATAAAATTCATCGTAAGTTGGAATTTGTTGATCTTGGACTTTTCGGAAAAGTCTTTTCGTTCTCTTCAACTTTCGTGCTTCGTTCTTTCAAATAAATCGTCATTTAGAAGGTCAAAAAGGGGTTATTCAGATTTGGCCAGGTTTGGAGGTAAGATTTCGATTGATTTTGCTATTGTTTTCAAAATTGTATGTTATGCGTTTATATTTAATTATCAAAATTGGGCTAAGTGATGATATATTTGAAAGTATTATGTGTTATAGTATATGTATTGTAGTTTATGTGTTGTGTGTCAACGATAATTTCGAATCTCTGATTTGTGCCATGTTTTTTTTGAAAATATCGAATAAGAACTTAAGATCGCAGTCACCGGTTTGTAGTGACAGTTTTTTGAAAATTTAGGACCGTTATTACCGGGTTGTAGTGATCGTGGCATGATTTATTTATTTTGAATTATTGTTGTTTATGTGTTATGTGTATTGTGTGTATCGAATAAGAATAAGAATAAGAATATGTATCGAAAGTGTTTGTTTCGTATATCGTATCGTATTTTGTTATATGTGTTCATGTTACTTGGCCAACTAGTTGGATCGATTGGTCTCTTGCTGGGCTGTATAGCTCATTTTTACAATTTCAGGTTTCGTCTAAGATTCGAGGTGGATATCATCGGAGTTCGAGAACTTAGGATTTGAGTAGATTGACTTTTGGACTTCCATTAGCTGCGCTTTCGTATAGTCACCTTTATAATAAGATTTTGATCAATAAATTATATTTCATTTTAGTTTCGATTTTAGAATTAATAGTCTGAAATTGCGGGCTGTTATATTAAAGTATTTTATTTTAAATATTACTATATTTAGGATGACCAGACCGACTAACAACCAAACTTTCATTGTTTCGTGTTTAATATAATAGTATAGATAGATAGATATATCATGCTAGAGTATTAATATTAGTATTAAAAACTATTATATTAAAAACGCTCGAATTAGATTTTAGTAATTCTTTATTAGAGTTTGTGGGAATCATGTTGCAATTTGGCAGGAATCTCCTAACCTAAATCCGAAGATACCTGATAGGTTCGGGGACAGATTGGAATTGAATGATTCGGATTTAATTTTGTTAACCCAGTTTTGAGCGACATTACTACTACTATTCCTGAATTAATAACTCACTAGTCTGAAACTTTGAACGAAATTGGAAAAATTATTATTACTCAAACTATATGTCGTATGACTTGTTTAACTAAGGACTTTGATGTGGATAATCTCTCTTTCGGATTTACATTTCACGTTACTGAACCAAACTATCAGCTGCAACTATTTTAATAATTTTGTCCTAATCAAATACTCCCCCCGTCCCGGGGTGGTGACCCTAAATATCACTTTAGGGTTAAAAATGGTTCAAAATATCTTTTTTGAAAAAAATGGCCCTAAATGTCACTTCAAAACGATACATCATGTAACGTTTATGCAACAGATCCAAATCGGTACATCGTGTTCCGTTTTGAGACTTTGATTTTTTTATATATGCAAAACGGTAGATAAAGTAGTGTTTTGGTACTTTGATTTTTTTATATATGCAAAACGGAAGATAAAGTGACGTTTTGGTAGAAAAGCAACTAAAAAAAAAAATTAACCTCAAAACCTTACTTTGTGTGACATTTTTGTACTATTTACAAAACGGTACACGAACTCCCGTTATCAAGTGACATTTTGGGCCTTTATTCTGAAAAGTGATATTTTGGGCATTTTTTGCTTGAATGGTGATATTTTGATCCATTTCTCCCGTCTCGGTGAGTTGTTTACGTTCACTACTTGCACGTATTTCGAGGCTTTTATAAAGTATATTTTCATAATATTTTTTTTGAATAAAGTTTAAACATAAAACTTTTACTCAGAAAAAAAAAATTTAAAAATATTATGAAACTATACTTTAAATGAGTATTAAAAAGCGTGCCGAAAAGTAATGTAAAGAATCCAGTGGGACTGAGGGAGTAGATAATATCCTCCTCCTTGTGCCTTGTTGAGCCTAAATTTCTAATCCTAGTCTAAATAGCCAACCTCTTTAAAAGTAATAATCCCCCTCTATTTATAGTGGAGTCAGTTGGGCTTCTTTAGTATATTGAGCTTCTTTAGTCTATTGGGCCTGGGCCCTAACAATAGTCCCTCCTTGAAGTGAAAAAGCTTTAGATTTTGGGCCTAATTTGTGCGGAGCCCAAAGATGTTTTTGTTGGAGAAGCTTTGCAGAATTAAATTTTTATTTTGCCGCTTTGGCTTTCCTTTCACTGCCTCTTTTTTTTTTTGAATTTCATGCCGCCTTTTCAACCCACATAACTACCCTCTTTTTGGGTACTGTATTCATTTATCCTTGGAAACCCAAAGGTTTCACCTTTGTCTCTTCATCTTCTCTTCATTTGCTGCTGTGATATTTTTTATAAATGGCTGATTAAATTTCTTTTGCAGGGTGTTTGTCGGACGAGCTTGTCTTCCAAGGGTTCTTTTTGTAGGTATCATTATTCTTTCTCTTTTTCTTTCTTGTTCTTATTGTAGATTTGTTTCTTCTTAGTTCGTTCTTTTCTTCTAGTTGAGTTGATAGTAAAAAGGATCTCCAATCAGAATGGTCAGAATATATGTTTAGTGGGTTGGATCTGTTAGGTCATGTGTCGATGCATTTGTCTGGTTCTGGCGAATTCTCTCTGTTTGGGATTGATTGTGAGGATGAAGACTATGAGAAGAGTGAGTTAGTTGGAGATGATTCTAAAGTCGAAGGTGTGGGCGATTCTGTTTCTGGGTTTGATACCGATGTTGGGGCCATGGTGCTGGATACCCATGTTAAATTCTTTATGTCTCAAAGACCTTACAACAGCCTGAGCGTATATCACAAGACTCCTCTTGATCTTGGTGTATTGTCAAGTTATTGTACTTTCTCCGATGGTTTCGCTATTTTTCCTCCTAGTCATGATGATCGAATGTGGCAATCTCCTCGTGAAAGATTTCAAGCGATTCCCGATCTGTGGTTCATCTATGGATTTCGTTTGCCAATGCATCCTTTCATTTTCCGCGTATTAAGGACTTTAAACTGTGGAGTGGGTCAGATATCTCCGAATTTGGTGTTGCAGATAAATGGGATTATTGCTCGGTGTAGTGAACTTGAGATAGAGCCGAGTTTGAATCTTTTTTTTTCTTTGTATCGTCTGAAATCCACTGGTGCTCAGGTTTACTTTGACACGAAGCCCGGCTGTCCGAAGCTTGTTAGTACGCCATCGTTGAACTCTGGCTGACATTCGAGGTGGGCGTGGTATGAGGGTTGTGAGCCTATCGACGTGGCTTCATGGCGTCGTTTGTCTTCAGAAATGTTGAAAGCCTTAAATGATTCTGGTTCTTTGTCAGATTTAGATTTAGTGAAGTTTTGTGGTCATACCTCGCGGTTCAAGTCGTCGTGTTTTTCTAATGTCCGGTTTCTTTGTAATTATAGTCGTAAGATATCTAGTATACTTTTAGGCTTAATATGCTTTTGCTGTTGTCTTATTCTTATTTCGTATACTCTTTGCTTCGATTGTTCTTTAGTACTGCTATTGATGTAAAAAGTCTTTTTTTTTTTGTTTTTTTGTTATACTTTTGCAGTTGCGGGACCCAAGCTTCGTTTGTTGGTTAATAGGCAGAAGAAAATTCCCTCGGAGAGTTTTTTTGAAACTTTTTGCGAAGAAAAAGCTGGGTATTGGTGCCTCTGAAGTTGAAAGTGATGGCGGGGGAGGTAGTGGTGCTAATAGGATTTCAGTTGCTATTCCTGTTGGTGACCCGTTGAAGTGCTCTGAAGTTGAGGTATCAGTTGCAAAGTTGGACTCGACTTTAAAAGAGCGGAAGAGTCATCGTGAATATAGCTTGTCTCGCTCTCATCATCACAAAAAGCATAAAAATTCTGTGAAGGTTGTTATTTTGGAGGATAGCGACAAGGTTTATCTTGACATCTCTTTGTTCAAGAAGGTTGATCCAGTTGCTTGCGATGGTGATTCTGTTGAGAAAGTAACTGGGAAAGGAAAGGAGACCTTTGGTACCGATGTTGCTGTTGTTGAAGCCTCGAAGCCTGCGAGGTTTGGAGTTATTGGTGTTTGTAAAGAGTATGCTACGAAGGTTAGTTCTTTTGGTTCTTCATCATCTTCTTTGCTATTTCGTAACCTTTCTTATTATTTCTCTCTTGTGCGGTAGTTGATGTGTGCTTCTTGTTTTTTTATTATTGTTGTTTGTTTTTTTTAAGATTGTTGCTGAACTTGACAAACTTGATACTGGACTGATAAACTGTGAGGCCAGTGAACTTGAGAAGCTTCAGGAGGAATTTGCGGAGTTGAAGAAGGTTAAGATTGGCTTGGATGCCCAGCTAGCTGAGATGACTCATGACTGTGAGACGAATTCATCGAAGATATCGAGCCTGTTATCTACTTAACCATGAGTTGGGCGTCAGAGAAAATTTCGATGACTTTTACCTCCAGGCTTCGAGCTAATCGGAGACCCACAATGATAGCCTCATATTCTGCCTTATTGTTTGTGGCTTTGAATTGAAATCTAACAGCTTGTCGAATTTCGAATCCTTCGGGGCTTGTGAGGATTATTCCAGCTCCCCCTAGTGTAGAAGTCGAGGAACCATCTGTGAAAAGAGTCCACGAACCTTCGGTACCCCTCGAGAAGGGTTTCTTGTCGTTTGACGGCAGGAAATTGCATTCAACCACAAAATCCGATAAAGCCTGAGACCTTGTTGAAGTTCTTGGAATGAATTCAATGTTGAACTGACTAAGTTCAATGGTTCATGCTGTGACGACTGAGAATTTTGCGTCGTAATTAAGAGAATAAAGAATGTGTTATGTGATGTGATTATAATTATGTGACTAAGTGATGATTATTTGTCTTATTTGTATACTAGAGTTAAGGAGCGTGGATAAAAATGTTCCAATTTAAAGAGTCAGCTTAGAAGATAAGCTGTGGTGTCAGGCCGTCAGGTAGAATGGAACCCGTCCTAATATGGAATTAAATAATATAAAATGTGAATTATGTGTGACTGAATGAAGTGAATGAATAAGTAAATAAAGTATTTCGTCCTAAGTGATGTGTTGATTGGTAAAGATGTTGAGAAGCGTAATCGAAACGCTGAGTGTCGGGCCGTCAGGTTGAACGTGACCAGGTACCCATAAAAGAGGATAAAGATTAAAGAGGGATAAGTTCTATGATCAGACCTGAGTCGTTATATGACTGAACATGTGTGATTGTTTGACTATATGTATGACTATGTGTTCTGTGTCAATTTTGTGGATTTTAAAGGAATTATGTGAATTAAATACAGGTTTAGATAACCTTTGTGAATTTTTATAAAATCATTCGAGTAAGATAAAAACATGGGATTTGTTCTGTTATCTTCGTAATGGTCCTAGAGACTTTTTAAAAATGATGAGTGAATTTAATTGTTGGTCCTTGCATTTTTGAATTGATTTTATATGGAAAATGTATTTATTAAAGCAAGTTTGCGAAATTCATATAGAATCAACCGTTCGCTCAAATTCTTATTATGAGTAATGGATAAAAATCTAATTTCGAGACCTACGTGTTAAAATTGTCATTTTCAATAATTCTCAACTTTCCGAGAGAGAAATATTTTATATTTGAATTTTGTTGCATTCGAGTAAAAAGAGAAAGAGTGTGTGAGTCAAAAAGGAGTTATTAGATTACCATTTTGCCCTTGTTTTGGTGGAGTATAAATCACTCCTTCCTCCCCCATTTTCTTCTTCTTTCCCGTGCACTCACTCTTTTCTCTCTTCTTTTTCTTTCTCTCCTCTCTTTCTCGAACACTCTCTCTCACTCTCTCTCGGCTCTCTCATCTCTCACCTCTCTCACTTGCATGCAACCATTAAAATAAACTCAAACACAGAGATATTGCTACCATTAGTTGTTATTTTCGGTATACACTTCGATTCCTACTTGCATGTAAGTAATTATAAAGGTTTTGTTGAGTAATCACTATTGTGGTGTTCAAGAAAAACCATTTCTTGATGCATAACCATGAGAGTGAATTTAAGCGTGATTGGAGGTCATAAACTCGAGAAGAGATCCGTTATGGGCTCTCTCAAGTTTGACCACCACCGGCCATGATCCAAAGGAGAGCCGGTGGATTTTCCATGGTGTGATCGTTTGATTTTAGTGTTGCATGTCATGATTTCTTGAAAATTTGGAAAAGAGTTTTGCTTCTTTGATGAAATTCAAGTGTGTGCTTGATTAAATGATTCCATTGATTGTGTTAGGAAGTAAATGAATGTGTGCATATGATTGTTGCTTAGAAAATCAAAAATTGAGGATTGCATGTGGATTTTGCTTCGGCTTTTTGTTAAATAAAGAAGAGGAATTCAGTTTTTGTGAGTTAATCTTGTTGAACACTAAGTTTATGTGGCCTAAAAGTGATTGCATGATAGTTTTAAAGAAGATCAATTAGTGCATGTTATTGATTAGTCCTTGAGTTGAAAATTATGTTCTTGCCGAATGAAAATAAGATAAAAAGGGGTTAATTATTGATTAAGTAAATGCATGTTGGTTGAATGAGTTAGGTGTTGCATGATTTGGTGTTTAAGTGAATGGAATGATCTAGTTAAGAACTAAAATAAGTGGGAAATGTGATGTATTGCCTTGCATGTTAAAATCCATTCTTGTATGTTGATTTATGGAAAAACTCGAATGGGTTCTTAGGAATAAAAAGGTGAAATTAAGTGGATTTAATGGCTAAGTGAGATTTTGATTGCATGACAAAGATTATGAAGTGTTATGTTCGAATTTTGGTAATTAAACGGAAGTGTTGATTTCGATCTTTAATGAAAGTAGGATTCAGATTTTTGGTTAAAAAGGGATGAAGTTTAAGTGCTAAATGATCCTTGTGAATTGCATTAGTTGTGTTTGTTTATATGAGGTTGAAATTGAATATATGTGGATGTGTTTTGTATGTAAGGTTCGAATTAAGGAATAAAAGAAAAAGGAAATTAAATCGTTCGTTATTAAGAGCTATAAGTGATAGCTATGGTCGTAAAAGAGTTATGTTAGTATGATTTGAGAAATAGCCAAGGTTAAGCGAGTACACTTTGATTGTTAAGTATATAAGGATATAAAAGCTACGAGAAAAGGGATGTGCTATGTGTTATGTGCTATGTGCTATGTGCTATGTGCTATGTGCTTATATGTATAAGCCATATTTGTATACTCGAGTCAAAGATATAGTCGAGTTATCGTATAGAGTGATCGTTCCGGGAACGAGAGTTCAGAATCTGAGTAAGATTTTGGTTTTATTGTAGATTCGGAGCGTGAGGGAATTCAGGCTAGGAAAGGAAAGGATTTACTAGGTGGCAGTAGTACAACCTTCAGGAAAGCAAATCCAGGCAAGTAACTCTGATTACTTGTGTAAATGATTATAAAGAGAATGTTGTTCATACCATGTAGAGTATTGAACTGTTTAAATATGAAACCCTTGCTTTATGAAACCCTGATATTGATTTGAAGTACCCTTGTTCTTGATATCCTATTATTGATGAGCCTATTGATTTCACCCTTTGGTTATCTGTCTTTTCTGTTCAAGTTACCTATTAAGCCATGGATTGTATTGAACCTTTTGATTATCCTTGTTAACCCTGTTTAATGATACCCTGTTTCTCTTAATCTCCCTATTGATCCCTACACCAATGTTAATCCCTCAAATTTAGTGCTTTGTTATCCCTGATACAGAATTCTTATGAATTGTTCCTTGCGTATTTTTGAATCACTCCCTGAACTTTGTTTCCTTAAAAATCTGATCTAAGAATGAGTTTCGACTTGAAAGAGTCTGAATGATTTCAAATGCTTGGTAATGATAAAATGAATTTTTGAAAACCTACTTGTTTTTCCAACTCAAGGTTTTCAAATGAATTCCTGATGGATTGGATTGGGACGTAAGAGGCTAGTGGGACTAGTCCAGTCATGGTAAGAGGCTAGCGTGGCTAGTCCAGTTTAAGGCTGAAATTATGCCGATTGGTACCTTAAAGACCGGAATGGAGGTCGATACGGGCTGATCACCCGTATATAATGAAATGGAAAGATAAAGTGATCCAATCAAGGGTTCTAAGTGATTATTTAAAAAGGGAACTGAAACTTTTGTTCAGTAAATTGATTTTAAAAATGAAAATGGTTTATATTGCTTTGAAAAGAGTTGATTATGTCATTGTGGAGCTTAAAGCTCGAGAAGCCTGATTCTTGAAATTGTTGATCATATGATTGATTCTATATCTTGAAATACTGTTGCTTACCTCTATCGAAAGATCTATTTTGATCCTATAATGATTTGTGATGAATGTCGGCTTTCGTCCTGTTTCAAGCCTTGTTCCTTGAAAGCCCCATACTATTCTTCAGATACCTTTCCTTATCCCAAAAAGATGAAAATCTGCCACCTAGATTAAATAAAGTAGAATGCCCTAGTTTTGTTAAAGCGTATTATGATTTGATATTGTAGAACTGCTATATAGTTACTTGTTGAGTTTTATACTCATTTGTTTTGTCTTAATCTAACCATGGCAGTTAAGCAAGAAGATGGCCAGACTTAGGCGCACTGCTCGTAAGAGCGTACCTGGTGGTCCCTGAAAGGAATATGTCCTAAGTCCAATCATGTATTAGGATTTAGGAATAACTTTTATGTAATCTGTTTTGATTTCATTGATATTAATAAAAGACTTGTTTTGTTTTTATTACGGGCTCTATCTATTTAAGTGTTTAAATACGATATACCATAATTTAAAGTAAAGCTTTTATGGATTATGATGAGATCATAATAGTGAGACCTAAAAGATGATAACTCTAAACTTAAATAGTTCATGGTCATAGGATTACTAACTGGTATAAAATAATCTGCAAAGATCGGTACATACTATGCTTGCTTCATTTTGAAGGATGTCTATTCTCATAGATATTTGTGTGGTGACACTATAGCTACTATGTAGGTGCTTATTATAGAATAAGTTCACTGAACATGACTCGCACAACTGAACAACTGATGGAGTTCACTCACGTGTCAGCAGTTGTTCACATAGTGATAGTTGTACAAGTATCCTTAGACTTGAGGTCATCATAGTCATCTTGTGTACACTGAACTATGCTTTGGTTTAGTTCTTAGTCTTCACGGACAATTATTAGGGCTCTACTGGGTATAGGAATTTGTACACGAAGATAGTGTATGATCAATAAAGGATTTACCCCGTCCAGTGAAGGAAGCAAATATTCAAGGCTGATCCACTTATGCTAGTTCAGGAATCTCTGGCCAGAGTGAATGAAATTAGAAAGGAGTTTCTAATTTGCATAGAACTAAGCATAGTAAATGGTAAGCAAGTGATTAAATTAGATAGGCTTGACACAAGATCCATGCCTTGTATTTAATCAGGACATTGTAGGGTAGAAGGAGTTTATTGTACGGTAACTATTCACTGAATAGGTTCTTGGTATTCTAAGCAGTGAATTCGTATTATCCGGATAGTCGCGATATGCTGAGAAGTATCCCTCAAGATGTAGAATAAATATGATTAATTAATTAATCATATTTAATAAATTAGAGAATTTATATAAATAATGATAAAATAGTTTTATTATTATTTATTTCTACTACCAGCTTAATATTGAACCTACAGGGTCACACCATAAAAAGAGAATGATTTAATGGTGGAGGAATTAATTAATAATGGCTGATAATTATTTATTTATGAAATAAATAATTAATTGGCAAATTTAATAATTGATTAAATTAGATTTAATTGATTATAAATTAATTAAGAAAAGTTCTTAATATAATTAATTAAGAATTTAATTTTTGGAAATTAAATCAAGAGAGAGAATTATTTCTAAAGTGTTTAGAAAAAAGATTAATAATTAAAAGGTGTTTTAATTTTTAATGAGAATAATAAATGGATTAATAATAATAATATTTTATGAGAAAATTTCAGCTAAAAATTTTGCCTATAAATATATTATTATAAACCCTATTTTTATTCTAACCTGAACCCAAAATTTTTAGAAAAACCTAATTCTCTCCACCTCCTCCTCCTTAACGTTGTTTTCTTGGTGGATACCGGTGGAGTACTTCACGTTTGAGGAGCAACTGCTAAGGATCTCCGATCGTTGTTTTTGGATCGCTATTAAAGGTTAGTAATCGATTCATATGTTTTAATCACGATTTATATGCTTTTATTTGGATTTAATATGTGTAAAAGTGTTTTACCATGCCTCCGCTGTGATTAAAATCCAACAATGGTATCAGAGCATAGGTTGTATGCATATAGATCTGTGGCAAAAATTTCAGAATTTTATGTGCTTGTATGAATTAATTATGATTTTTACAAGTTATATCATGAATTAATTTTGTCTAATAAGAAATCGTTTCTCAGAATAATTTTGAATGTTGATCTGGGTTCTACAAGTGTTGTAGATCGTCTGAGTATTTTTCTTATATTTTTATGATGTAATAATTTTTTATTATGAATTTTTGAAGTTCTTGCTATTAAATTCGTAATTAAATAATCACATATATATATAAATTGTAAGTATATATATATTATGCATCTGCTGCTGTTTGTCTGCTGTTGTTTGTGTGATGCATGGAAAGAAAGAAAAAAAGACAGGCACGGCGTTCGAGAAAAGATGTCAGGCGGCGGCGAATCGCAAGAAGGGTGAAGGACCGCGCGTCTGCAGTGCGCGCGTGGGGTACACGAGCCCGTGTACCACGCGCGGCGCGTGGGGTACACGAGCCCGTGTACCACGCGCGGCGCGTGGCGGACACGCGCTGGTCAACGTGCTGACGTCATCAGATGACGTCATGCTGACGTCAGCTTAGGGTCGTAGGCGTGTGAAGCGCGTGGGGCGCGTGGCCGCGCGTGGGGGACCTTGTTTCGGCGCGTGAGGGCGCGTGCCCGCTCAGAATTGGGTGTTTTTGGTGCCGTTGGATTCGTCTTTTCGAGACGCTTCTAATGGTATATTATATGATATTTTATGAAATTGTTTCAAACTGTTTATAGCTAACAGAAATGTTTTAAAGCTGTTTTTTGACTGTTTTAATTGCTTTTAAATGCTTCATGTGATACATAGAGATGTATAATGCTTAGACCAATATGCTAGATGATGTAACATGCCTACCTTGATGTTTGTTCATGTTGATATATGTGATATATGCTTAGTTTATCATGCGATGATATATTTAGGTGAACTTAAATGAACATAAGGCGTTTGTTAGACAACCTAGTATAGTGAAATTGTTTCATAACCTTAATAATAATATTATGAATACAATCATGAGATTCTTGTGTTTATGAAACACATAATTGAATATGAATTTTCGATATGAGAGAAAGGATGATTCTGTCAACAACAGATTTCTATCTGTAAGAAAGGGTTATTAAGTGACGCCTCTTAACAATGTTCCACCCGATCTGGGAATCATCTGATTATTGATTATTGATTTGAAATATTTAATTTAAAAGGAAGAATCTCTTTATAATATGATTATGATTGTAACGTAATATAATCCCTCTAAAATTAAATAATATCAAGTAGTAATTGGCCAATGATACAACGGGCTTGTGTCGGTCATAGCCTTCCAACATGATAGAAAGTAGTTCTTATTTTTGAATCATTGTCGGTTCGTGCTACAGCCGAGGGCTTTCATTTCGAAATAAGAAATACTTGTCTATTACATAGAGATGTGTACATTGAATAAGAATCTAAAGGTCGGTACGTGCCACAGCCGTGGGCCTTTGGGGACTGATTCAATTGTACGGAATGTTGGGTTAGACTTGACTTAGAATATTGAGTTTGTCGTGCCACAGCCGTGACTCAATTATTCAAGAGGCTAAAGTTTGATTAGGGAATAACATAAGATGTAATTGACAAGAGTTGTCTGCCTATTGAACATTACATGGCGGTTCGTGCTACATCCGGGGTTGTGTAATGGATGTAGGATCCCTATTCCCACTAGCATTATGAATGCTTAATTTTTCACGTAGGGGGTTGAATAAATTAGATAAACTAGTGGGAGCCACTTATGAATAAAGACACGATTCATATAGTGTTTTGAAATGAAATTGAATATTTGCTAAGTGTTGTTATGTGTTTATCATTTACATATTTACTATATACATTATGTCTTCTGCACTATCACTCAGGAGCATACTGGATGCTCACAAGTTGACTGGTCCTAATTATGCTGACTGGCTTCGAAACTTGAGAATTATTCTCAGGATTGAGAAGCTGGAATACGTGATTGACTCACCTAAGGCTACTGAACCTGCTAGTGATGCACATAATGATGAACATGTTGTGTATCGTAAATGGGTACATGATGCAAATGTTGCTCAATGCATCATGCTAGCTTCCATGAACATTGAGCTACAGAAGCAACATGAGCATATGGATGCTCAAACTATCCTCATGCATCTACAAGAGTTGTATGATGTGGCAGGGAGGAAAGCTCGATATGAGATATCGAAGGAGCTGTTCGGTTGTAGAATGTCTGAGGGATCATCTGTGAATGACCATGTACTTAAGATGATCAATTTGATTGAACGTCTTGGACAACTTGGTTTTGTCATGGATGGGGAGCTAAGCCAAGACTTGGTCTTGTTATCGCTTCCGAGTTCGTTCTCGCAGTTTGTTGTGAACTTTCACATGAATAAGTTGGATGTCAGCCTGGCTGAACTCCACAACATTTTGAAGACTGCGGAATCGAATTTTCCCCCTAAGGAGAGTTCTGTTCTTCTAATTGGTGAAGGTTCCAATCCTAAGAAAAGGAAGAGGAACCCTTCCAAGAAGAAGAAAGTAGGTGAGAAAATGCCGGTTCCACCAAAAGCTGAAGACCCCAAGAGCAAAGTTATTTGCTTTTACTGTAACAAGGTGGGGCACTGGAAGAGGAACTGCAAGGTATACCTTGCAGAATTGAAGAAGAAGAAGGGTAGTGAGACTACCGCTTCTGATTCAGGTATGTTAATGATAGAAGTGAATATGTCAATAAATCAAATTTCTACTTGGGTATTAGATACCGCCTGTGGTTCTCATATCTGCAATTTGTTGCAGGGACTAAGGAGAAGTAGGACTCTTGAGGAAGAGGAGGTGATTTTACTGATGAAAAATGGAGCAAGAGTTGCTGCTGAAGATGTAGAATCATTTCATTTACATATGCCTACGGGCAAGACTATTGTTTTAAATAATTGTTATTTTATTCCCTCGATTGTGAGGAATATTATTCCCATGTTAGACTTGGCTGGATTTTCATTTATTATTGAGAATAATGAATGTTCTATTCTTAGAGATAATATTCTTTATGGACATGGTACTTTAAATAATGGTCTGTATAAATGTGACATAATTTACTTCAGATTGAACAAACTAATAAAAGAAAAGGGATGATGAAAATCTCACTTCATTGTGGCACTGCAGTCTCCATTTAGTAGACATGGAGAGAGGGCTGCAAATTTGCTAGGAATGGTACACACAGATGTATGTGGACCAAAGTCTACGCAAGCCATGGGTGGATTTTCATACTTCATTACTTTCATGGATAATAGATCTAGATTCGGATATGTGTTTGATGAAACACAAGTCTGAAGCCTTTGAAAAGTTCAAAGAGTATAAGTATGAAGTGGAGAAACAAACCAAACATAGTATTATAATTCTTCGATTAGATCGAGGTGGTGAATACTTGAATGGAGAGTTTCTGGATTATCTCAAAGTAAATGATATAGTCTCCCAGTGGACGCCTCCAGATTGGTATCTGAAAGGAGAAATCGAACTTTGTTAGACATAGTTCGGTCCATGATGAGCTATGCAAATCTTCCAGTATTCCTATGGGGTTATGCATTGGAAACCTCAGCATATTTACTGAATAAGGTGCCTTCCAAATCTGTTCCTCAAACTCCGTATGAAATATGGAAAGAAAGGAAACCGAGTCTTAAACACGTTAAGATTTGGGGATGTCCAGCTTATGTCAAGTAAGTTGACCCAGATAAGCTGGAATATCGATCCGTAAAATGTAGTTTTGTGGGATATCCTAAAGAGACTTTAGGGTATTACTTTTACACTGATCATCAGGTGTTTGTCTCCAGACATGCTACCTTCTTGGAAAAGGAGTTTATCCTTGAAGGAAACAGTGGGAGAAAAATTGAACTTGATAAAGTTCAAGAAGCACAAACTACTACGGATCAAGTGGAAACACCTGTTCTGACTAAACAACCTTCTTTGGAACAGCCCATTCGTAGGTCAGGGAGAGTGTCTCGCCAACCTGAGAGGTAATATGGCCTTGTCATTGAGAATGACAATGAGTTGTCGATCATTGATGATGACGACCCTGTGACCTATAATGAGGCTATGAGTAGTGTTGACTCAGAGAAATGGTATAGTGCCATGAAATCCGGAATGAAATCTATGTATACGGGATACAAAAGAATTATTAGAGCAGATGGCCAGGTGGAGACCTTTAAGGCCAGGCTTGTGGCAAAAGAATTCAAACAAAGGCAATGGATTGACTTTGATGAAACCTTTTACCTGTAGCCCTGTTAAAATCAGTTCGGATTTTGCTTGCGATTGCTGCTTACTACGACTATGAGATCTGGCAAATAGCCAGATGGTTTTCTTTCCAAGAGAAATGAAAACCTAGTGTGTAAGCTGTTGCGAACCATATGTGGTTTAAAGCAAGCTTCTCGTAGATGGAACATCCGTTTTGATGAGACAATCAAAGAGTTTGGTTTTATGAAAAACGTAGATGAACCATGTGTCTACAAAAGGGTTAGTGGGAGCGCGATAACATTTCTTGTGTTGTATTGAAATAGAGTTGACACACATAACAACATAGCAGACCCACTCACAAAGCTACTTTATGAAAGTCACTTTGATCGTCATAAAGACTTGATGGGTATTAGATACCAGAGTGATTGGCTTTAGTACAAGTGGGAGATTGAAAGGAATATATCCTAAGTCCAATCATGTATTAGGATTTAGGAATAACTTTTATGTAATCTGTTTTGATTTCATTGATATTAATAAAAGACTTGTTTTGTTTTTATTACGGGCTCTATCAATTTAAGTGTTTAAATAAGATATACCATAGTTTAGAGTAAAGCTTTTATGGATTATGATGAGATCATAATAGTGAGACCTAAAGGATGATAACTCTAAACTTAAATAGTTCCTGGTCATAGGATTACTAACTGGTAATTAATAATCCGCAAAGATCGGTACATACTATGCTTGCTTCATTTTGAAGGATGTCTGTTCTCATAGATATTTGTGTGGTGGCACTATAGCTAGTATGTAGGTGCTTATTATAGAATAAGTTCACTGAACATGACTCGCACAGCTGAACAACTGATGAAGTTCACTCACGTGTCAGCAGTTGTTCACATAGTGATAGTTGTACAAGTATCCTTAGACTTGAGGTCATCAAAGTCATCTTGTGTACACTGAACTATGCTTTGGTTTAGTTCTTAGTCTCCAAGGACAATTATTAGGGCTCTACTGGGTATAGGAATTTGTACACGAAGATAGTGTATGATCAATAAAGGATCTACCCCTTCCAGTGAAGGAAGTGAATGTTCAAGGCTGATTCACTTATGCTAGTTCAGGAATCTCTGGCCAGAGTGAATGAAATTAGAAAGGAGTTTCTAATTTGCATAGAACTAAGCATAGTAAATGGTAAGCAAGTGATTAAATTAGATAGGCTTGACACGAGATCCATGCCTTGTATTTAATCAGGACATTGTAGGGTAGAAGGAGTTTATTGTACGTTAACTATTCACTGAATAGATTCTTGGTATTCTAAGCAGTGAATTCGTATTATCCGGATAGTCGCGATATGCTGAGAAATATCCCTCACGATGTAGAATAAATATGATTAATTAATTAATCATATTTAATAAATTAGAGAATTTATATAAATAATGATAAAATAGTTTTATTATTATTTATTTCTACTACCGGCTTAATATTGAACCTACAGGGTCACACCATAAAAAGAGAATGATTTAATGGTGGAGGAATTAATTAATAATGGCTGATAATTATTTATTTATGAAATAAATAATTAATTGGCAAATTTAATAATTGATTAAATTAGATTTAATTGATTATAAATTAATTAAGAAAATTTCTTAATATTATTAATTAAGAATTTAATTTTTGTAAATTAAATCAAGAGAGAGAATTATTTCTAAAGTGTTTAAAAAAAGGATTAATAATTAAAAGGTGTTTTAATTTTTAATGAGAATAATAAATGGATTAATAATAATAATATTTTATGGGAAAATTTCAGCTAAAAATTTTGTCTATAAATATATTATTATAAAACCTATTTTTATCCTAACCCGAACCCAAAATTTTTAGAAAAACCTAATTCTCTCCACCTCCTCCTCCTCCTTAACGTTGTTTTCTTGGTGGATACCGGTGGAGTGCTTCACGTTTGAGGAGCAGCTGCTAAGGATCTCCGATCGTTGTTTTTGGATCGCTATTAAAGGTTAGTAATCGATTCATATGTTTTAATCAGGATTTATATGCTTTTATTTGGATTTAATATGTTTAAAAGTGTTTTACCATGCCTCCGCTGTGATTAAAATCCAACAATAGTATCAGAGCATAGGTTGTATGCATATAGATCTGTGGTAAAAATTTCAGAATTTTATGTGCTTGTATGAATTAATTATGATTTTTACAAGTTATATCATGAATTAATTTTGTCTGATAAGAAATCGTTTCTCAGAATAATTTTGAATGTTGATCTGGGTTCTACAAGTGTTGTAGATCGTCTGAGTATTTTTCTTATATTTTTATGATGTAATGATTTTTTATTATGAATTTTTAAAGTTTTTGCTATTAAATTCGTAATTAAATAATCATATATATATATATATATAAATTGTAAGTATATATATATTATGCATCTGCTGCTGTTTGTCTGCTGTTGTTTGTGTGATGCATGGAAAGAAAGAAAAAAAAGACAGGCACGACGTTCGAGAAAAGATGTCAGGCGGCGGCGAATCGCAAGAAGGGTGAAGGACCGCGCATCTGCAGTGCGCGCGTGGGGTACACGAGCCCGTGTACCACGCGCGGCGCGTGGCGGACACGCGCTGGTCAACGTGCTGACGTCATCAGATGACGTCATGCTGATGTCAGCGTAGGGTCGTAGGCGTGTGAAGCGCGTGGGGCGCGTGGCGCGCGTGGGCGGTGTTCTGACACGCATCTGACAGCGCGTGTGCAGGTGGCCGCGCGTGGGGACCTTGTTTCGGCGCGTGAGGGCGCGTGCCAGCTCAGAATTGGGTGTTTTTGGTGCCGTTGGATTCGTCTTTTTGAGACGCTTCTAATGGTATATTATATGATATTTTATGAAATTGTTTCGAACTGTTTATAGCTAACAGAAGTGTTTTAAAGCTGTGTTTTTGACTGTTTTAATTGCTTTTAAATGCTTCATGTGATACATAGAGATGTATAATGCTTAGACCAATATGCTAGATGATGTAACATGCCTACCTTGATGTTTATTCATGTTGATATATGTGATATATGCTTAGTTTATCATGCGATGATAGATTTAGGTGAACTTAAATGAACATAAGGCGTTTGTTAGACAACCTAGTATAGTGAAATTGTTTCATAACCTTAATAATAATATTATGAATACAATCATGAGATTCTTGTGTTTATGAAACACGTAATTGAATATGAATTTTCGATATGAGAGAAAGGATGATTCTGTCAACAACAGATTTCTATCTGTAAGAAAGGGTTATTAAGTGACGCCTCTTAACAATGTTCCACCCGATCTGGGAATCATCTGATTATTGATTATTGATTTGAAATATTTAATTTAAAAGGAAGAATCTCTTTATAATATGATTATGATTGTAACGTAATATAATCCCTCTAAAATTAAATAATATCAAGTAGTAATTGGCCAATGATACAACGGGCTTGTGTCGGTCATAGCCTTCCAACATGATAGAAAGTAGTTCTTATTTTTGAATCATTGTCGGTTCGTGCTACAGCCGAGGGCTTTCATTTCGAAATAAGAAATACTTGTCTATTACATAGAGATGTGTACATTGAATAAGAATCTAAAGGTCGGTACGTGCCACAGCCGTGGGCCTTTGGGGACTGATTCAATTGTACGGAATGTTGGGTTAGACTTGACTTAGAATATTGAGTTTGTCGTGCCACAGCCGTGACTCAATTATTCAAGAGGCTAAAGTTTGATTAGGGAATAACATAAGATGTAATTGACAAGAGTTGTCTGCCTATTGAACATTACATGGCGGTTCGTGCTACATCCGGGGTTGTGTAATGGAATGTAGGATCCCTATTCCCACTAGCATTATGAATGCTTAATTTTTCACGTAGGGGGTTGAATAAATTAGATAAACTAGTGGGAGCCACTTATGAATAAAGACCCGATTCATATAGTGTTTTGAAATGAAATTGAATATTTGCTAAGTGTTGTTATGTGTTTATCATTTACAGATTTACTATATACATTATGTCTTCTGCACTATCACTCAGGAGCATACTGGATGCTCACAAGTTGACTGGTCCTAATTATACTGACTGGCTTCGAAACTTGAGAATTGTTCTCAGGATTGAGAAGCTGGAATACGTGATTGACTCACCTAAGCCTACTGAACCTGCTAGTGATGCACATAATGATGAACATGTTGTGTATCGTAAATGGGTAGATGATACAAATATTGCTCAATGCATCATGCTAGCTTTCATGAACATTGAGCTACAGAAGCAACATGAGCATATGGATGCTCACACTATCCTTATGCATCTACAAGAGTTGTATGATGTGGCAGGGAGGACAGCTCGATATAAGATATCAAAGGAGCTGTTCGGTTGTAGAATGTCTGAGGGATCATCTGTGAATGACCATGTACTTAAGATGATCAATTTGATTGAACGTCTTGGACAACTTGGTTTTATCATGGATGGGGAGTTGAGCCAAGACTTGGTCTTGCAATCGCTTCCGAGTTGGTTCTCGCAGTTTGTTGTGAACTTTCACATGAATAAGTTGGATGTCAGCCTGCCTGAACTTCACAACATGTTGAAGACTGCGGAATTGAATTTTCCCCCTAAGAAGAGTTCTGTTCTTCTAATTGGTGAAGGTTCCTATCCTAAGAAAAGGAAGAGGAACCCTTCCAAGAAGAAGAAAGTAGGTGAGAAAATGCCGGTTCCACCAAAAGCTAAAGACCCCAAGAGCAAAGTTGTTTGCTTTCACTGTAACAAGGTGGGGCACTGGAAGAGGAACTGCAAGATATACCTTGCAGAATTAAAGAAGAAGAAGGGTAGTGAGACTACCGCTTCTGATTCAGGTATGTTCATGATAGAAATGAATATGTCATTAAATCAAATTTCTACTTGGGTATTAGATACCGCCTGTGGTTCTCATATCTGCAATTTGTTGCAGGGACTAAGGAGAAGTAGGACTCTTGAGGAAGAGGAGGTGATTCTACTGATGGGAAATGGAGCAAGAGTTGCTGCTGAAGATGTAGAATCATTTCATTTACATATGCCCACGGGCAAGACTATTATTTTAAATAATTGTTATTTTGTTCCCTCGATTGTGAGGAATATTATTCCCATGTTAGACTTGGCTGGATTTTCATTTATTATTGAGAATAATGAATGTTCTATTCTTAGAGATAATATTCTTTATGGACATGGTACTCTAAATAATGGTCTGTATAAATGTGACATAATTTACTTCAGATTGAACAAACTAATAAAAGAAAAGGGATGATGAAAATCTCACTTCATTGTGGCACTGCAGTCTCCATTTAGTAGACATGGAGAGAGGGCTGCAAATTTGCTAGGAATGGTACACACAGATGTATGTGGACCAAAGTCTACGCAAGCCATGGGTGGATTTTCATACTTCATTACTTTCATGGATAATAGATCTAGATTCGGATATGTGTTTGATGAAACACAAGTCTGAAGCCTTTGAAAAGTTCAAAGAGTATAAGTATGAAGTGGAGAAACAAACCAAACATAGTATTATAATTCTTCGATTAGATCGAGGTGGTGAATACTTGAATGGAGAGTTTCTGGATTATCTCAAAGTAAATGGTATAGTCTCCCAGTGGACGCCTCCAGATTGGTATCTGAAAGGAGAAATCGAACTTTGTTAGACATAGTTCGGTCCATGATGAGCTATGCAAATCTTCCAGTATTCCTATGGGGTTATGCATTGGAAACCTCAGCATATTTACTGAATAAGGTGCCTTCCAAATCTGTTCCTCAAACTCCGTATGAGATATGGAAAGAAAGGAAACCGAGTCTTAAACACGTTAAGATTTGGGAATGTCCAGCTTATGTCAAGTAAGTTGACCCAGATAAGTTGGAATATCGATCCGTAAAATGTAGTTTTGTGGGATATCCTAATGAGACTTTAGGGTATTACTTTTACATCGATCATCGGATGTTTGTCTCCAGACATGCTACCTTCTTGGAAAAGGAGTTTATCCTTGAAGGAAACAGTGGGAGCAAAATTGAACTTGATGAAGTTCAAGAAGCACAAACTATTACGGATCAAGTGGAAACACCTGTTCTGACTAAACAACCTTCTGTGGAACAGCCCATTCGTAGGTCAGGGAGAGTGTCTTGCCAACCTGAGAGGTAATATGGCCTTGTCATTGAGAATGACAATGAGTTGTCGATCATTGATGATGACGACCCTGTGACCTATAATGAGGCTATGAGTAGTGTTGACTCAGAGAAATGGCATAGTGCCATGAAATCCGGAATGAAATCTATGTATACGGGATACAAAAGAATGATTAGAGCAGATGGCCAGGTGGAGACCTTTAAGGCCAGGCTTGTGGCAAAAGAATTCAAACAAAGCTATGGATTGACTTTGATGAAACCTTTTACCTGTAGCCCTGTTAAAATCAGTTCGGATTTTGCTTGCGATTGCTGCTTACTACGACTATGAGATCTGGCAAATAGCCAGATGGTTTTCTTTCCAAGAGAAATGAAAACCTAGTGTGTAAGCTGTTGCGAACCATATGTGGTTTAAAGCAAGCTTCTTGTAGATGGAACATCCGTTTTGATGAGACAATCAAAGAGTTTGGTTTTATGAAAAACGTAGATGAACCATGTGTCTACAAAAGGGTTAGTGGGAGCGCGATAACATTTCTTGTGTTGTATTGAAATAGAGTTGACACACATAATAACATACCAGACCCACTCACAAAGCTACTTTATGAAAGTCACTTTGATCGTCATAAAGACGTGATGGGTATTAGATACCAGAGTGATTGGCTTTAGTACAAGTGGGAGATTGAAAGGAATATGTTCTAAGTCCAATCATGTATTAGGATTTAGGAATAACTTTTATGTAATATGTTTTGATTTCATTGATATTAATAAAAGACTTGTTTTGTTTTTATTACGGGCTCTATCTATTTAAGTGTTTAAATAAGATATACCATAGTTTAGAGTAAAGCTTTTATGGATTAAGATGAGATCATAATAGTGAGACCTAAAAGATGATAACTCTAAACTTAAATAGTTCCTGGTCATAGGATTACTAACTGGTAATTAATAATCCACAAAGATCGGTACATACTATGTTTGCTTCATTTTGAAGGATGTCTGTTCTCATAGATATTTGTGTGGTGACACTATAGCTAGTATGTAGGTGCTTATTATAGAATAAGTTCACTGAACATGACTCGCACAGCTGAACAACTGATGGAGTTCACTCACGTGTCAGTAGTTGTTCACATAGTGATAGTTGTACAAGTATCCTTAGACTTGAGGTCATCATAGTCATCTTGTGTACACTGAACTATGCTTTGGTTTAGTTCTTAGTCTCCAGGGACAATTATTAGGGCTCTACTGGGTATAGGAATTTGTACACGAAGATAGTGTATGATCAATAAAGGATCTACCCCTTCCAGTGAAGGAAGCGAATGTTCAAGGCTGATCCACTTATGCTAGTTCAGGAATCTCTGGCCAGAGTGAATGAAATTAGAAAGGAGTTTCTAATTTGCATAGAACTAAGCATAGTAAATGGTAAGCAAGTGATTAAATTAGATAGGCTTGACACGAGATCCATGCCTTGTATTTAATCAGGACATTGTAGGGTAGAAGGAGTTTATTGTACGGTAACTATTCACTGAATAGGTTCTTGGTATTCTAAGCAGTGAATTCGTATTATCCGGATAGTCGCGATATGCTGAGAAGTATCCCTCACGATGTAGAATAAGTATGATTAATTAATTAATCATATTTAATAAATTAGAGAATTTATATAAATAATGATAAAATAGTTTTATTATTATTTATTTCTACTACCGGCTTAATATTGAACCTACAGGGTCACACCATAAAAAGAGAATGATTTAATGGTGGAGGAATTAATTAATAATGGCTGATAATTATTTATTTATGAAATAAATAATTAATTGGAAAATTTAATAATTGATTAAATTAGATTTAATTGATTATAAATTAATTAAGAAAATTTCTTAATATTATTAATTAAGAATTTAATTTTTGAAAATTAAATCAAGAGAGAGAATTATTTCTAAAGTGTTTAGAAAAAGGATTAATAATGAAAAGGTGTTTTAATTATTAATGAGAATAATAAATGGGTTAATAATAATAATATTTTATGGGAAAATTTCAGCTGAAAATTTTGTCTATAAATATACTATTATAAACCCTATTTTTATTCTAACCCGAACCCAAAATTTTTAGAAAAACCTAATTCTCTCCACCTCCTCCTCCTTAACGTTGTTTTCTTGGTGGATACCGGTTGAGTGCTTCACGTTTGAGGAGCAGCTGCTAAGGATCTCCGATCGTTGTTTTTGGATCGCTATTAAAGGTTAGTAATCGATTCATATGTTTTAATCACGATTTATATGCTTTTATTTGGATTTTATATGTGTAAAAGTGTTTTACCATGCCTCCGCTGCGATTAAAATCCAACAGTCCCTACCGTGTTGAGGGCTTCCGGTTGCCAGAGCAGGTAGTGGTTTTTATGAGTGAGCTCGCGCCTAGAAAGAAGTGTATAAAGATATAATGGGTTATCTGTCGGTTCCCAGCCGGGATCGATATTGTTTATTTAATAATATTTTGGGTTTGTAAGTTATATTTTGTGATTGGTAGTTGTGATCTTGTCTCATACTTTATCGTGTTTATCCTGTTAGTAGTTAATCCGGGTTTATGCATATTTAATTGATAGATTAGAGGTGTGTGAGTCCTCATTTCCTAATCCCGAGATTGATGGCGTCACACATGCTGCCATTCTTCATGACATGTCGAGTATGTGAAGGATCTTACGAAGCGGTTGGTCAGTCATTACGCTGATCAATCGCCCCTAAAAGTAGTGTCGCAATTTTCGACTGTAGATGATCAAGGCGGAGATAAGTTTTCGATTTTTGAATACGAAGTTCCACATCTTTTAGCATATGACTGACGAAGTAGGCGGAGATGCAGTATCTATTTTTTATGCTTAATTTTTTCTTCCAGAAGTCTTCGTTCTTTTTCTAACATTCTCAGCTCGTCGTCCTCGTCTTGGACAAGTACTTCTTTATCATCTTCCCCTTTGTTCTTATGGCGTTGTTTTCTGTCGAGATGAAGGCGCATATCACTGGACATGAATTTTTGTCCCGTCGAGGCTTCGATTCGAGTTATGTCACGACCTTTTGGTCATTTTTTCCGATAAACCGGGTATGATTGAGTCGGTCTCTCCACCGAAATAACATCCTCTTGGTCGAAGAGCAAGGTATGAGGTTGCAGCACCGATTTGGACTTGAGATCTGCTTTTTTATGCATGCTTTTCACCTCATTTGTTGGCGAAGCTTGATTTTCCGGTGAGAGCCTTTTTGCCTCCTTCCAACTCTGGTGACTTGGACTGATTTCTTCCATAAAAAACTACTGAAGATCAGTCCCCTCCTTCTAGCGCCACTGTTAAGCCTAAATATCTAATCCTAGTCTAAATAGCCAACCTTGATTTTCTGGTGAGAGCCCTTTTGCCTCCTTCCAACTTTGGTGACTTGGACTGATTTCTTCCATAAAAAACTACTGAAGATCAGTCCCCTCCTTCTAGCGCCACTGTTGAGCCTAAATATCTAATCCTAGTCTAAATAGCCAACCTCTTTACAAGTAATAGTCCCCCTCTATTTATAGTGGAGTCAGTTGGGCTTCTTTAGTATATGGGGCATCTTTAGTCTATTGGGCCTGGTCTTGGGCCTGGGCCCTAACATGCCTATTTACCTTCAAACACCAACAAATTCCTAAAACAACCAGATAGACCAAAATGTCGAGGGCAATGTAACGATCCAACAATGCTTTTTCAAGACACCACAATTCGGCGGTAAAAAGATTAAATACTATTATTATTATTATTATTATTATTATTATTATTATTATTATTATTATTATTATTATTATTATTATTATTATTATTATTATTATTTATGCAATTATTGCTCCAACTAGATGGTCTCATTGAGTCAAAAGAAAATAAGCACTTTTTTTATGTAAACGCAACTCAAAATCTCATTGAATTCTTTGTGAAAGGCTAATTTCTATTGTTCTTGAAGAGCATCGAACATTTCAAGACTAAGATTTCAAGAGATTTATTGTTAACGACTGATTTTTCTCAGGAAATATTTAAATTTAATAATTAATGGTGTCATGTAGATCATTTCGAGTATGAATTACTTGAGGAGAAAAACTGATTGTAATATCCTGTAATTTTTAGAATTATATTAGTAATAAAATATTATAAAAAGGATTAAAATTAGAGAAAGACTAGATTTTAAAATTAGATTAAATTAATGGGTCTAAAATTTGGATTAGATTTTAATATTCATAACTTGTAATTTAAAAACATGTTTTTTTAACGTTATAAATACATCACATTCGTCTTCCTCATTTTTAGTTGTCAAAATTCGCAGGCCTTTTATACACAAAAATCATCAATTTTGTAAAATATCTACAATTTTGTAAAATTCATAAAAAAATCATCGTAAGTCAGAATTCGTTAATTCTAGACTTTTCGGAAAGGCTTTTTTGTTCTCTACAACTTTCGTAGTTCGTCTTTTTCAATAAAATATCATTTAGATGGTTAAAAAGGTTAAAAAAAGATCTCGGCATAGTTGGAATTGTGAAGATATTCGAGATTTGAGTTGTGCAGTTATTGATGAGTTACTAATGATTGAATATGTGTTCTGATGTGAATCATCTGTTTGCTTGATTGAGATAAGTAACTTTCCGTTACTCTGTATTATTTGTTTGCTTACGTATTTTGTAAGTAACTTATAATCATTGCTCCGTATTACTTATTTGCTTACGTGTTCTATAAGTGATTATACGTTATTCCTTATTATTGTGTAACGTTTATTTAATTACGTGTTCTTAATTATTTAGTGTCTAACTATTTGATGTTCTGTATTATTGTGTAGCTTTGTCATGTGTTGTGTGATAAGATGTTCTATGATATTTGTTTGTTTATTATAATTTATAAGTGTGATATCAATATTTGATTAATAAGATAACAATTATCGAAAATCCCCAATCTTAATCATGTATAAGAATTAGATATTGATCACTGGATAGTGTGATACATAGAACTTAGAACTAGTTTGCGCAAGTTCCGTAACACATGTGTTAATACCTTGTCAAGCTTGACGAAGGACGTAAACTAGCCCCTCTCGAATAAGAATAACAACTCGATCATTGGGGAAGTGTGACAGAAAATATAAGATGCCAGTTACTTGTAAAGTGTGACATAAGATGTGATTTAGGACTGGGTGACAAAAATAAGAATTTGAATATAAGATTTATTTATCGAATAAGAATAAGAGAATTTTGATTATGTGAATTATAATATGTGAGTGCATGTGTTTGATATATTGTGTGCATCTTTGACATAATTGTTATTATCGAATATATATGTGATTCTCTCTTATGTTGTTTATGTGTTATATGCCTAAAGGGGGGTGTTTTATAAAAAGATAAAATATTATTTTGAGTTGAAAAACAGTATTTGCTTGCTGGGCTTTGTAACTCATTATTTACAATTTTCAGGTCTCGTATAAGATCAAATTGGATAGCACTGAAGTTTTGAGGACCTTAAATTCAGAGTAAATAGACTTTTGGACTTCCGATAGCTGCGTTTTTGTAATAGTCAACCTTTGTAATAGGATTTTTGATCGATAAATTGAATTTTGTATTAGTTTCGAATTAAATTAAATAGTCCGGAAGTGCGGACTGTTACACTGATAAACTGGAAAAGGCAAGAAGCTGTTAATTTAATGTGGTACAAATGACCGAATGAGAGTGAAGATAAAAAAAATACCTTCCTTTTCATCAATTTAAAAAATTCCCTGCTATTATTATAGAATTTTCGATGTTTGGGGACCATTCCTAATTTGGGCCATAGGCCGGTTGCCGTCTAAACTATCAGGACCGGGCCTCACAGTGTAAGATTGCTTTCGAGATAAGAATGCATCATTTGTAGATCAAAGCAATATTGTATCATGAAATACCGATTTTAGGAGACCCTTAGAGCTAGGGCTGTTCACGGACCGAGCTGTTCGTGAACAAGCTCGAGCTCGGCTCGTTAAGAGCTCATTCGGCTCGGCTTGTTAACGAACTTGAGTCCGAACAGACAAATGTGTTCGTTAGGCAAAACGAGCTCGTGCCGAGCTTTGGGTTGTTCGGATCGAGCTCGAACTCGGCTCAGCTCGGCTCGAGCTCGATCGTTAAAGCTCAAAAAAATTCTAATATATCCTGAATATTTTTATATAAGTATAATTTTTTTAAAAAAATCCGATTTCATTATATTTTTTTTCATTTTTCAACGATCATTTTGCATGCCATATGTGATAAATTTTGACATGATTTAGAATTTTTTTAATTTAGTTTCTAATTTTAAAATCTGGCTTCACAATTATATTTTAGTTAAGATTTGTTTTTAAAATATTTTTTCATCGATCCAACCATATGGATGACATAAAATATACTACCTCGGTCCCGGTAGGTAGTATACATTACTATTTACACGTACTTCGATACTTCTATAAATTATAATTTCATAATATTTTTTTTTAAATTTTTTTTGAATAAAAGTTTAGACATTAACTTTTATTCAGAAAAGAAAATTAAAAAAAAATATTAGGGAGTTATGCTTTAAAGTAGTATTGAAAAACGTGCCAAAAAATAATGTATAGAATTCAATGGAACATAGGGAGTATATTTTAATGATATAACCAAAGTTTCACTTCAAAATAATTTTTTTTGATTTTCTATTTTAATGGTCAAGCATTAGTTTGACTAGTAAAGCTTATTAGTGTTTAGTCCGAATTTGTTGTTTTGATTATTTTAAAAATACTTTATATCGATCCAACAGTATGGATGTCATTAAAAATTATATTTTATTGATATAACCAAAGTTTCAGATCAAAATAATTTTATTTGGTTTGCTATTTTAACAGTTAAACTAATGTTGGACTAGTACTAGTAACTAGTGTTTAGTCCTATATTGGTGTCTCGACTTATTTAAAATTATTTCCAATTGATCCAATCGTATGAATGTCAAAATAAATATATTTTAATGATATAACCAAAGTTTCAAATCAAGATAATTTTATTTGATTTGTAATTTTAACAGTCAAGCATTAGTTTGACTATTACCACTAACTAGTATTTAGTCATGATTTATTGTTTTGATTATTTTAAAAATAGTTTATATCGATCCAACCGTATAGATGTCATAAAATATATATTTTATATATATAACCAAAGTTTCAGATCAAAATAATTTTATTTGGTTTGCTATTTTAACAGTCTAACATTAGTTTGACTAGTACTAATATCTAGTGTTTAGTCATGTATTGGGGTCTCGAGTTATTTAAAATTATTTCTAATTGATCTAACTGTATTGATATCAAAATAAATATATTTTAATGATATAACCAAAATTTCAAATCAAGATAATTTTATTCGGTTTGTTATTTTAACAGTCAAGCATTAGTTTGACTATTACCCCTAACTAGTGTTTAGTCCTGATTTGTTGTTTTGATTATTTTAAAAAAAAAACATTAGTTTGACTATTACCCCTAACTAGTGTTTTGTCCTGATTTGTTATTTTGATTATTTTAACAAATATTTTTATCGATCCAACCGTATGGATGTCAAGATTTATATATTTTGGTGATATAACCAAAGTTACAGATCAAAATAATTTTATTTGATTTGTTATTTTAACAGTCAAACATTAGTTTGACTAGTAGTAATTAATGTTTAGTCCAGTATTGGTGTCTCGACTTATTTAAAATTATTTCTAATTGATCTAACCGTGTGGATGTCAAAATAAATATATTTTAATGATATAACCAAAGTTTCAAATCAAGATAATTTTATTTGGTTTGTTATTTTAACAGTCAAACATTAGTTTGACTATTACCGCGAACTACTGTTTAATCCTGATTTGTTGTTTTGATTATTTAAAAATACGTTATATCGATCCAACCGTATGGATGTCATAATATATATTTTATTGATATAACCAAAGTTACATATCAAAATAATTTTATTTGGTTTGCTATTTTAACAGTCAAACATTAGTTTGACTAGTCAAACATTAGTTTGACTAGTACTAGTAATTAATGTTTAGTCATGTATTGGTGTCTCGACTTATTTAAAATTATTTCTAATTGATCCCCCCGTATGGATGTCAAAACAAATATATTTTAATGATATAACCAAAGTTTTAAATCAAGATAATTTTATTTAATTTATTATTTTAACAGTCAAGTATTAGTTTGACTATTACCGCTAACTAGTGTTTAGTCATTAATTGGTGTTTTGATTTTTTTAAAAAATAATTTTCATCGATCCAACCGTATGAATGTCAAGATATATATATATATTTTAGTGATATAATCAAAGTTTCAAAAAAAATTTATTTATTTGATAAGTTATTTTTACGGTCAAACAACGGTTGACCTAAATTTTTTCTGGCTCGGCTCGTTTATGTTCGCGAACAAGCTCTTGTTCGGCTTAACGAGCCGAACACGATTTTTGTTCGATAAGAAAGCTTCGCTCGGCTCGGTTCGTCAGGAAAAAAAATTAAAACTCGACTCTGTTCGATCAACACCCAACTCGGTTCATCAGAAAAAAAATTAAAGGTCACTCAGTGTTTCGGGAACATGTACTTTCAAAAAGATTTTGTCTACTATATTAAATGCATGCATTATCAAAAGTTTCTTAGAAATAGTGAGTAAAACTGATTTGTAACTGTTGACAAGATGAAGGCGTTACTAGCACAGCTGAGTGAAGTATACTTTTTGTTTGATCACAGTGTTAGTGTTGTTCTTCCATTTGAGCATAACTTTTGCGCCTTCTGGAGATAACATTAAGCAAACAAGTGACAGAACTCTTGCACTCATAACATAGCAATACTGGATAATAAATTACGGAAAAGACTCGTCATGACAGTTACAAAGTCCTCAAATCATCTCCTTTAAAATTACAAGTAGACTAAATTTTTTTACACTTTTAAACCTTTTTTGAAATCTGCAGTGTTTTCTTAGAGGTCTTACTCGTGTCGGAAGAGATTTTACGGATTTCACATACAATTAGATTAAATAGGTATGTATCAATTTCTAGATACCAGTACTAGCTGTCATTCAACTGCCATATTTTCTACCTCATGCCTCACAGAATCAAACATTGTAGTAGACAGATAACGCTCTCCAGAACTGGGGAAAATAACCTGAGAAAAATAGTTAATTGACATCATTATACAAAAGGGTTACAAGATGAATTGAAGTAACAAAACTAAAAAGAAACCCTTTTAAAAGTTACTAGCGCTTAGAAAAAAACCGAAAAACGAACCAAAACCGGGGATACTGAAACCGAATAGAACAGATCCAAAACTGAAACCGGAAAATTATAAACCGAACCGATTTGAAAGGTTCAATTTCGGTTTTACATTCCAAAAGAACCGATAAGAACCGAACCGATAATTAATAAAATAAATACTTTTATTATATTTAAATAATTTATTTGAACTTTTTAAAATTTATAAACATTTTAAATCTATTTCAAGATTAAGCAATTCGTAAATAGTGCCTACTCTGAGTCCTAAGGCCATTAGAATGTAATTTTTGGTCGAATCCAATATGCACTATTTTGAATGCTGAGATAAGTCTGAAACAATAGATTTGCATATAAATGGTGTTATCCCCCTCCTGCTTGAAACAAATTATGGTTTACTATATTTTATGCAGGCCTGTTTGTTTATCCTGTAACATTAAAGTTTTGTAATCTTGCTATCCAATATCTACTGTCCAACTGACAAAGAAAAACTGTCCATGTAATCAGATCATGAAGTTATGGAATGATTGCCATAGAAAAACTCAGCATGTTTTTTTTGACAAGATATTTTGACCCCTAATGTAATTTTACGCTACAATGTTTGTTTGCTTATTTACTGAGCATGAACAGAATGTAACAGGTGGTGGGAGAGTTTGTAAGATTTCAGCTCCAACCACATATATGATGTCATAGTAATCCCAAAGACTTGCACGGATTGGTTTGTAAATATTCACTAATGGATGCAGTCTCTGCATGCATACATATTCTAATTTTCAAGGCATAATTGCAGAAGTGCAACTAGAGAAGTTAAATCGTAAGCTACTATAAAAACCGATATTAACTTCAAGTATATAATAATTCTAAGAGGACTTATATTTTCAGACTTACGACAATGAGTTTTCCAGCATATTCTGGTTGCTTTGCTAGTTTTATTGCAGCTGCTGCTGCGGCCCCCGATGAAATGCCCACCTAGGAAATTTTAAAAATGTATGCAGATGAGATCATAAATTAGTAGCAGAAACCTATATTGTTACTGAAGTGTTATATGGACAGCATAATTAGACATAAATTGCAACATACCAGCAAACCTTCTTTCAGCGCAAGAAGTCTTGCAGTTTCAATAGCTTCTTCAGTGGATATCTAAACATTCACATAACGACAGCAGTAATCACTACTTTAGCAAGAAAAAGACCCATATACAATTGCATACATCACTGGATCATGCTTTGACGAACTGTATTACAAGGGAACCTAATAATTATGATTTGCCAAAAAAGTACTCAAGTGTAGCTCAATGATAGATGTTAACAATAAGTCATGGCAGATAATATATGTAAAATTAATCAAAGACAAAATGAAAATATTATCACTAAATCATATATAATAAAAACACCATGACGTCAACATAAAATAAATTAGTCATATTAAAGACATTAAGCAATATCTTGAACTTGCTGACGTTTAGAATACATGGTAGCAAGGCAAGAAGGCTAATATTGTAATCAATTCCTCGTTCCTTCGATAATGTTAGTTGTGAAGGTACAATAATTTAATGGGTCTTATCCTTATATATGAGATGCACCCATCCTAAATTTTTGATCTGACAAAATATTTATTCTGTTGTGTGGGAATTGTTCATTACATGACACACTAACTCCTACATGTCTTTGAATAAAGAGAGTTTGCTGGTCTAACTGGGAGTACAAAATTGAGATGTAGTAGGTTCAAATCTCATTTAATCAAAAAAATTTAATTCATTAAGGATCAAATCAGGTTTCCTTACTTTGAATTAGCTTCTAAAAATTAACAGTTCAAACTATTGTTCAACTTTCAAATTTCTGAAAAGAAAAAATTAAATTAAATGACATTGGTTTGGGTGAAAAGGAAAAGAGAGAAAAAGATGAAGAATCCAATACGGAAATACGCTTATACCTATGCTAAACTCTCAGGAACTTTAAACTGATACTGCAGAAATGTAAATGTTTTTGTGTTTTTAAGGTAGATAACAGTAGATATAAGCTAGAATAGAAGAGAATAGCAGAGATTAACTAGGTTTAAGAGAAGAAGTGAGCAGAGAAATAGCTTGAAGAAGAAGCAAATCAGTTATAGAGAGAGAAGCTAGAGAGAGAGGACCTTGATGGAAAAGATATTCCATTTTCGGATAATAGTTCAAACATAATGAAAAATACAGACTCAAATCCTATTTATACTAGTCCTGCAACTACTTCCGGTAATAGACTAATATACCCTCACTAACTACTTTCTACTAACATTTCCCTTTCCTGACATAAACACGTCTATTTGAATTTTCGGAAGTAAGAAGTTATTATCAGCTTATAAAGTTAAATTAACAAAATCCTGAATCTGAATGTTGTCAACAAAAGGCTTACTTGAATCACTTCGTCAAGAATGTTCACGTCCAAAACATCAGGGATAAAACCAGCACCAATACCTTGGATTCCATGTGGCCCTTCATGAAGCGTACAAGAATAAAAAGAGAAGCACTTTATCTGACAAGTGGAGGTAAAACTATGAACTAATGTGCTTGTGTGTGTGTAACATCCAATAACAACTAACAACAGAAACAAGGGTTTATAGTATGGGATGAAGGCGGTGAACACATCAAATGAAAAGAAGTCGTCAAAGGCATAAGGTTAATAGAATATAGAGCACATTGCAGCAGCTGAGGATCCTATCCAGGGATGGCCATGTGAGTAGTTATAAAAAATTAAACTAGCACAAGTAAATTTAGATCGAACACAAAACCATCATGACTTGCAGAAAGAAATAAACTATGTTTAAAATTTAGATAATAATATACATTAGATGATAATAATAAGTATATTCTCTTACCGATGATTAGTGACTGCTTTTTTGATGTAAAAATATAATTGGCTGTTTACTACACAGTCTATAGGCTATAGCCAAAACCCAATTTTTTACATGACTGCCCAACTTTACCAAGCGCATTCAAACTGTTTGTAAGTTGAGGGCCCAAACTCATTTCTTGTTAGCACCTGCTAACTTATTAAGATATTCGATCCGCTAGCAATCTACTCAAATGAATGTCTGATAGCAGGTTGACACAGATTTCTGCAAGCATGTAAGAATTACATAGACAATCATAAGACACTGAACATACCAGGTTTTCCTCCATTAAGGATAGCACTTTCAACTGGTTCAATACCATATACCTACATAAATGGATGAAAGCTATATAACATGCACAAAACAAGACATTTCTTTGTGTCATTGGTTAAAAATAAATTATGTGGGAAAGCTCTCACCTTTATGTTTGAATTCTTTTCCTTTAAGAATTTCCCAACACCAGTTACAGTACCTCCGGTGCCTATTCCGGCAACAAAGGCATCAACTTTACCTTCAGATCCAATCCATATCTCTGGACCAGTAGTGTCATAGTGAATCTATACAGTTGAAAAAAATTTGAAAGTTATACCCTGCTAATGTCACTTCAGGTGATATAATATTGGTGTAGGCAAACCTTCGGATTTGCAGGATTCATGAATTGCTTAAGAAAGTGACCATTTGGCGTCCTTTCAAGTATCTCTTCAGCTTTTTGCAAAACTCCAGCAACACCCTTGGATTTATCAGTTAGGTACAGCTCTGCTCCTAAAGCTAGTAAAATAATTCTTCTCTCAATGCTATAACTTTCTGGCATAACCAGAATAAGTTTGTAACCCTTTGATGCAGCAATGAATGCTAATCCTATACCAGTATTACCACTGGTAACCTCTATGAGCACTGTCTTTGGCAACAAAATTTTGAGCAAATTAAGAAAATAACAAAAAAAATTAGCTCAGTGAACGGAAAATTAATATTACTCATAAACATATCTATTTGACATAAAGATCAGTTTTTATTGACCACTAGGAATGGTCCAAAATTTGACCAATCACAGTACTGCCTCACATATATTTGGTCCGGCTAAATAGAACATAAATGAAATAATGTTTTAGAGCATATGTACTATCTTACTGCAATATATAACGGACTTCAAGTTGTGACAACTAAAGTTAGCATATGTTTTTTAACAGACCTTTCCGGGGATAATTAGGCCTTTCTCCTCTGCATCTTTAATCATACTATACCCAAGCCTGCAGGTTCAATAAATGCAGAGTTAAATCACATTCATACATAATGGTCAGATGATGAACACCACATCGTACAAAAATGAACCTCTAAATCCAAATCACACATTGTGTAACAACTAACAATATCAATCGCATAGAAAACAACATACAAACCTGTCTTTTACACTAGAACAGGGTTCCATCATCTCTAACTTGGCAGCAACACGGGCTACACAGCCATCCACAACTTTGTTAAGATATACCATAGGAGTGTTTCCTACTAGCTGTACATTGTGTCAAAGAAACATTAACTTTAAGAACTCAATTCAACAGTAACAAGATTTGGGTACAGAAGTTACTTCAGTAACGTCCTTTGCTATCTCAGACTTGATTTCCATGTTCTTGCTTTGAAATTACTGCACAGTAGTAAGAGTCTAAGACATGGAAGATTTTGAAGAAACTGCGACATCTATTTAAAGCCATATATACGTTCCAAATAAAATTTATCCTTAAAAAACAATGATCTTCAAATTCATACTGAACAAGGTCAGATGACTTCAAAAAATACGGTGACAAATCCCTTGGTCAACAGATAATGTTGGACGACTACAATATAAGTTCAGTACCTGGTAACATCAACTAAACTTTCGCAGCATGTTCTAATAATTAATTTAATAAAAGACAATCAACTACTTAGGTGAATGGATGTATGCCCTTGATTTTTTAAACCTTATTAAAGTAAATTATGCAAACTATCCTGATTGGGTGCAGCTAGCTGTTGCTTCACCAAAATGACTGTAACTTTTTTTTGCCCGAGTGATCTAGACATCAGTGGTTATAACATAGTATAAGAAATTTAACCTTACAATCACCTATTCAAAGTTGCCCCTCTTTTCTGACCGAGTATTGTTTTGCTCATTTTGGCTAACATTTCCTTTAAGAGCAACTCCAGAATTCAAAAGACGGATTTTACTGGAGTTTTTTGTGACATGGGATAAATGAGACCTTAATAATCCGTTGATAGAGAGAGAGAGAGAGAGAGAGAGAGAGAGAGAGGCAAAAGTACCTGATTAACAAGTCTCCCCTTTGTTTTGTTCTTGCTGCTTCCTTTCCTTCTTTTGTGTACGACTGCCCTTGGACCAAACCACACCAGTTAATCGGTGTCAGTAGGTTGTTGGATAAATCATATACTCGTTCGTATTATTTTATCCATTTTTTTTAAAAACATATTTTTCTTAAAAAAACATATTTTTTTCTTAATTTTAATTCACAAATCAAATATTCCCTCTATTTTTTATATGTCGTTTGATTTTCCTACACATAATTGTAAGTCCTTTAACCGTATAGATAAAATAATATTTTTAAAATTTTCTTTTTCTAAATTAAAATTTTATTTATATATTTTTATTTTAAAAAAAATTATTATTATAACTATGTCGTCAAAGCACTTGCATAAAATTTAAATATTATATAATAAAAAACAACGGGAGTATATAAAATTCAACAGGTAGGAGTAGGGTGCATGTCAAGTGGCACGGGTATGTCAAGATGAGGATACCATGACGTCGCCATCGCCGGACATGCCTTTTCATGATTCAGCATGCTTTTTTACTATTTTTTTATTTTTTTAATAATTATTTTAATATTATAAATATTCAGAAATAACAAATATAATTTTAAAATATTTACATATATTTTAATATCTAAAAAGTTACTAATTTAAATGAGTATTATGATAATATTTGATTATTACTGTCAACTAACTTTAATTTTATATTTAAATTCATTGTATATTAATATAACAACTATTTACTAAATTTTATGAAATTTAATTGATAAATGACATGCTATTTAAGCTTTTTTGACAAAAAATATGCCTATAAATATGCTTCGCAGTACGACGAGGGAGTATTCTGTCTCGAATAAAAAAGCAGCAGTACAACAACAATTACTCAAGTCACAGTGGACCCGATTTTCTAGTTTCTCACGGCCGGCTGTATGTATCTAATCATATAGGATAGTACACCTGTCTTTCTGTCAACCATCGATATTTTGATGCTCTCTCCTTAGTTGCCCTGTTTTTTATGGTTAAATTGATTTGTTATATACTAAATTTAACTAGAATTTTTTTTTAAAAAAAAAAGATATTTTAAAAATATTTTCATTTTTAAATTTATTTTCAAAAATTAACTTTTCATGTTTTATTTTTAAAAATATAATTTGCAACTTCTGTAATTTATTATGTAACTTTTGTTTTTATTTTTTAAAAGTTAATTTTAATGTTACAGATATTGTAAACTTTAAATACAATAAATGCAACATTAGAAAATAAGTTGTATAACGGGTGTTTGCAGATATTGTAAATCGTATTTTTGAAAATGAAACTTAAAAAGTTGTATTTTTGAAAATAATTTTAAAAATGTTATTATTTTTGTAAATAAGTTTAAAATTTAGTATTTTAAATAATTTCCCTTTAAATTATTTTTAAATAAATTATCATTAAAGTTTTGGAATTTTTTAAAAAAAATTCAAGTTGCAGAAAATATTTTCAAAAATAATGAGCAATCTTATATTTAAAATGAAATTTTCATGAAACATTTGCAACCTCATATACATGCAAGTTTGAGTTACCTATTATGTAACGACCGAGAAAATTATGTTTGTATTATATTTTAATAAAGATAATTATGTGTATTATTATGTAATTAAAATATGTTGAGTCGTAAAACCCTAATTGCTATGTGCTAGGTGTTTGTTTTGATCAGAATGTGATTAGGATATTTATTGAGTGTTTTATTGTAAGTTATATGTTTTATATCAAAACCCGTACAGCTCAAACAGTGTTTCAAAAGCCCGTATTTCAAATAAAATTATTCCTCCTATTTTGTCAAGAACGGCCTATACCATATCGCTATTCTGAACCCCTAAACGTTTTACAAATTTACCTTTTTCGCGAAAAACGACTTTTTCCAGACCCCTTCGGGAGTCAAAAACCCCACAAAAATCACATTTTATTTTTATATGATCATGAAATTATCAAATATCATTTTTCTTTGCATTTTTGTAATATTCATAATTTTTTAGAATTTTTGACATTTATTTTGTATTTATTGGATATTTAAAAATTCATAATTAATACCCAAAAATTTTAAAAATTGGGGCCAAATATTATTATTAGATGTATAATTAGCCCCTTAATTTACTTAGGAGTATTATTTTCAGTAGTATAAATACCTATTTTACTATTAATTAATTAGTTAATTATTATTAAAAAAATCAGAAAATAATCAAGAACAAGAGTGTTGGTGAATAACAGGGCATAAATCAAATCAGATTTTGAAGGTGTTTCTCTTCACCAAATCAAGCATGTAAGTAACCGTTTTGAAACTTGTGAATCGTAGTTTATCATTCTGTAATCGTTTGTGTTGTTTGATTACTCGATTTTAATTTTATATTTTCGGGTTTAATTTATGAATTCGGGTTTCGATTTTGGCTAGTTGTTTGATGATTCTGTTGTTAGAGGAGTTTAGATCGTCGAATTTAGGATTGAACGGCACCGGGTTTGCGTGATTTTGAGTTCGGTTTGGGCCTCGTCGGAGAACCGCCGCTGAGGCGTTGTTCTTCGTTGTCCGACGTCGGGGACGATGAAAGGAGAAGGAGGAAGGTGGGGAACTGTTGTGGTTGGTTGTGGGACGAAGACCCCGTGAAAGCAAGCTCGGAATCGCCGTGTTCAGCCGTTTTTACTTGCCGGAAAACCCACCGGAACGACGCAGGTAGGCTGTTCTTCATAACCCGAGTCGACCCGGTTTCGACCCGGGAAACGACCCGGGTTTGATCCCCCAAAACCTAAAATTAGTTCCTGTTTTCTGTTAGTGTAATTTTAACTATTTATTTATATTTTATAAAAGTAAAAATCAGTTTTATAAATTCTAAAAATTAAATAAAAATTAATTTCAAATCCTGAAAAATATTATTAATAATTTCTAAATTATTTTTATTAATTTAGAAATTCGAATTTACTTATTTATTCAATTACTTATTTATTTATTTATTTATTTATTATTTAATAATTAAGTAATTAATTAATAAATAAGGTTAAAAATATATCGAATAATATGATTAATAATTCGATAACTATTCGAATAATGCGAGTAACGCTTATTTATACGAGTAGTTGATCGTTGAGTTGGATTATTATTCGAGCGATAATTTATTTATTCGAAGAATGTCGTAATAATTATTCGTATCAATTATTTATTTGTAAATAGTCGATCTAATCGCATAATTGATAATAATTTGTGAATAATTGTAATAAATTGTAATTAATTCTAATAATTAGGGATTAATTATTTTAAAATATAATAATTCTTAAATAATTATTTAAAAAATATAATTAAGGTTTATTTAATTATGTTTAGTTATTTATAATTGATTTATAATTAATTAAATCTTGTTTATTGCGTAGTAATTAAACCGTTAGCCCGATTGGAGTGAAACGAAGACCCTTAGACTAAGAAAAATGACCCGATTCCATTAAAATAATTATAAATCATAAATTCTTCCGAAAGCGAGTCGTCTTGTGATAGTTAATGGTTTAGAGGCTCTATTAGGGGTATAATCGAGCCTAATAAATTCTGAAAAATTATAAGTCGAACCAGATAGTGATTGTTAGTGCAAATATAAGTCTGGTATCGATTTAAAAAATAATTATAAGTCTAAAATTAATTATGTGCCTTATGTGCTATGTGCTTTACGTGATTATGTGAACCTTATGTGTTATAAAATTATATATTTATATATGCAAAACTGATAGAATCGAATGGGTAGACTATTAGGGCAACGTGGTACCAATTCGAGATACGCGTATAAAGTAAGTTATCTAAACGAATATCTTTCCATGATAGATTCTATATCCGCAAGGCGAATCAAGCAGGAGACGGAAATCGGTGAGTCATACGAGGTTAAGTGCACACCAGGCAAGTTTTTCCCCTATTCTAAGTTCAGAATAGTGAAATATACCCCACTTTCCATATCAATTAGACCTTGATAATTCTTGTTCATATACACTGCTACACAATTATTGATTCTTGTTTCTATTTCATTTCGATTCTTGATTTCTCCCAACTTATTGAATCCTCTATTCATATTCCAATACTTTTACCCTTTTTATATATACTCTGATATATCCTGATGTTGGGATACATCAAAAACATTCCGATTATTTCGGATGCTAAGCTATGGATTGGATGGTTACGATACGGGCTGAGTATTAACCAGACCCTTGATTATTAGGCCATAATGCCTAGGTACCCCTTATGTTGGTTGGGTCTATGCAATTGGGTATAGATCCGCACTATATCCTGACTGATCAGCAGTTTATAGTGCATAGGTTAGTTCTTATTTTCAGTCTTATTCATTTGGCACTCGTCAGTAATGGCAAATTATTATTCTATACAGATACAAATGGTTGTTCAAACCAGCAAATTATCGGTTCGTTTATTCTTCTCTCTTTACACTGTATATATATTATTGCAGGCTTGTTGAGCAATTTTGTCTCACCCCCTTTTATTGTTATTCATATTGTTTTTCAGTTAAGGTAGAGAATGAAACCCATCAGAACCCGAGTAGTCAGGAAGCGAGTCAAGCAGCGGGACCCTCTTATACCAAGGGTGTTTGTCCCCGTCCCAGAAGAGAGTTTTGAGTTACCAGATCATGTGTAGCAGGATAAGTATTAGAGATGGTTTGAATAAAAGTTGTTTAGTGTGAAATGTAAATAGAATAAAGTTTTGTAACAAAGAGAGTTCTTGAGTTAGATTGTTTAAAACTGATTTGTAATAAAGTTGGTTTGTCGTTCTTGTTTTCAATCCTTAACCTTGAAAAGATCCTGAGTAGTAGTAGTTCGGGGTAGTAATTTTATTTATATTATGCTTGTACATGTTTAATGGGTAGTTAGTGTTAGTAATGCCCCAAATCTATACCCCAGATTTAGAGGGTGTTACAGTTGGCATCAGAGCTTAGGTTTTGGCCCTTGAAAACAAGAACATTAGAGTTAAGATAAGATAGGAAGATCACATGAGATATAAATAATGGTATTAGGGTTGTTTGTTTATTAGATTAGGAGTTTGTGAGTTCTAGGGTTGTGATTTGATTCTCTTGTGTTATGGTTATTATGTTAGATGGCTTCTTCAGCGTCATCCTCGGAGCGGACCGAGTCAGACCCAGTGGAAACACCAGCACCAGCACTAGCACCAGCGTCACTTCAGGCATTTCCTCCATTACCACCACCATTACCCCAGGAACCCGCACCAGAGCAGTTGCCGGTACCCTTTGCACCAGAATGGGAGGAGTTGGAGCCACAGATTCCAACACCACAGCCAGAGATTCCACAGTTTCAGCTAGAGCCACCTGTGTATGCAACCCAGGAGCAGCCTATACTATTTTCAGCACCATTGGCTATTTATGCCCCTGTGTCTGGGATATATTACTTCCCTCAGCAGGAGTTCATGGATGAGGTAGTTGTCAACCAGCAGTTCCAGAGTGAGAGAGAAGAGAGGCTGAGATGGCAGGACCAGTGCCGAGAGGTACTTGGGTATGTTACCCTACTTTTCATGTGGTTTTAAAGAAAAATGCAATTGAGTCTTGTGAGAACTTCGTGTAAGAGAGGCTAAGTGAGTTTTGGCACGATTTAAATTAGAATTAAGTAGTAGGACGAGCTCCACGCTGAAGGTAACGAGTTGATTGAAGCTGACAAAGAGCCAACATCGCGAGTTGAAGGCACCATTGTGGCAAAAAGCTTCTTATCATTTTTCGGGTGCCGCACAAGGAATGATATCTACCTTATTAGATATACTGAAGATTTACAAGAATATACGACCTTATATACGGACATAACGTTGAGTTGCGTCAATCGATTGCAACTACAACATCAAGGACGATGATGAAAATATCAAAGATAGTACTAGATGTTAACATTGGAGTGAGAGTTACGGAAGAAGTAATATGCAGTGGTAAATGAAGTTCTCGGTGACTAGCGAAGGCAAAATGGATTCAATAAAAGCAGAACCGATATTAAAGTGAATGAACCCTTAGGTGGTCATTTTCTCAAATAGGTATCTTGTTGTGGTGGAAGAAAACCGCAACCGAACTCATATAGTAAGGACGACCAGATGTTTGACTTTCCAAATTCTAAAACTAGTTTTCAAAGAAGATTTTCTTAACAGAATTTCTGAAAGATCTTTATACAAAAGGAGTTTTAAAATTTTGGGTTGTCAAATTACTACTTGAGTTCTTGTTGTTATAAGTATTAGATTACCCGAAAGAATATGTGATCGAATTCAGTATCGATAAATCAGAGGGCCATGCAGAGCCGCTAACACGGAGAAGTTTAAAAATTTTCTCGAAAGAAGAGTGCAAATCTTGTTTAATAGTATCAACCATCGAATCAACATGCGGAAATATTATTTATTCAATTTATGAAATTATTAAAGTTTAAAATAGGTTTGTTGACCCAAAAGAATCTCAAGGATGATTGAAGAAAATGGAGGAATCTTCCAGACGATTGAAGAAGAATAATAATTCTATCGACGGAGTCGAGGTATTGCAGGATTAATGGTTACGCTACGCGGCATAGAAGAAATTAGAGATTATGATTATAAATTCTGAAAAAATGCGAATATGGTCGAATAATTAAAGTATCAAACATGGAAGCATGACGCTAAAAATATAAGACTTACATGGCAGGGATGAAGCAAGAAGTTATGACAACAAATTTAACGAGAAGACCATAATGCTTAGATTGTTAAAATGTTAAAGGTATTTCCAGAAGATATTCTGAATCTATGATCTAACGTGGATCTGGAATCTGTTACTCGAACGAGCCCTGAAAGTATGCATAAGCGAAACGTAGATAGTAACCAACGATGTCATTCTTTCTATAATTGCGTATACTCTTCTTGATTCATGAATATGTGTGAGCTTCTATCAGTGACAAATATATGAGATAAGAAGGAAAGAAAATTTATTATATCCCTTTCAAATTATTTCTCTTCTCAAAATATTTCTTTTTGATCGAGACAAGCAGTGTTATGGTGTGACGCTTTGTCAAAATGACAAAAGTCTGGTGGGACGCCACCTAATCATGTGCTGTGTGACATATGGTATGATAGACTGACCATCTTGAGTACTAATATGGTTGTCTCATTTCTATTTAAATCATTATTCATTCTTTCTTCCTCACTCCTGATTTATTTATTCATGAATCCTTCTGATTGTTTTCTTGTACTTTTATCCCTTATGAAAAGTTTCCAATCCGAATTATATATTCAAATTCCTTCTTGTGTAAGGTCTATCCTTTGAATATTTTAAAAAGAAAGTAAAACTGCATGTATCAGATAAGGCAACTCATCGATTGGACAATGAAGACGAATGAAGAAACCCTTAATAATAACCAGATAATCGATTAACACGTTATGAAAATGAAGCATACCTTAATTATGTGGGAGATACTTGTCATAAAGATTCAAGATCGAATAAATTCAAGTTATGAATAAACTTTGAGTGCGTTTGTCAAGAAATGATTGGGCTTTCACATTCAAGTAAATGAGTTGTGGTAAAATTAATGCTTGTAGCTGGGTCGGCAACGAAGGTTCAAAGTGGAAAGTCATAAGAGGAAATGAAGGTATGGTGGTTTGACTGCAACAATCTTTAAGATGTGAAGCTTTAAAACTAAATGAACTCATTCGCAAGATTATAAGAGGATTGGTTGAGACCAGGTGTTGGTCATCAGAAGTTGAACAAGTTAATTAATAAGAACAAGTGTATATTGCCAAGAATGGACGAATTGTTAAATAGAGAGTTTGATTTGAAACATGAACTAGAAGAATTCTAGAATATATTATAATTATACTCAGTATTAATATTCTGTTATAATCAGAAGATATGAGAAAGATCATGGTATCATCAGAATTATCGCTATAATCCTAAGTTGAACTAAAATACGGGTTGTGCTGGTTAGTATCATGTGCGGTGGTGACATAATAAGCTTAGAAGGTGGCAGTGAATTGGTATATTTGAAGGTTGATTGTTGTTTGTCTGAGTGACTGTTGGTTTCTTGATTAATTGTTGGTGTCGGCTTGAGCCTGACTGGTAGTCAATAATATAAATGAGATGCTGCCCAAATTTTCAGAAATTACCCTACTTTTGAAGATAGAAAGTATACTTCCGTGTTTTATTGATATTCATGTTGATACTCCAAACAACTGTGATCTCGGTTCTTGAAAGAGATTGTTACAGCCAATCTGACTATATATAATTGGTCTTTGATTTCGTTTAGCTAGTCATCACTTGGTGCAATTGATCAATTAAGTAAGTTAATTGGTTAATTTTTACAATTAATGGTTAGTTAGATGGAAATTGATTCCAATTAGATTAATTCATATTTTGATGTGACTTTCTAATTCGAAATCAAAGCAATGAGGAATTTAAAAAACGTATGAACACCAATAGAATTCAGAAGTTGTCGCAAGTGCATGAGGCTTTACTTGGATGAATATGCCTTTGTAATAGACAAAAGAAATAAAAAGTTATTTGTATGAACAAGTGAGAAAAATGTTTTCAAGAACTAAAGATTGAAGATAGAGCAAAGGGAAGGAAGGAAAGGAAGAAGGGAGGCGGACTAAAGAGGAGATTAATAATCATACCAATATGGATTTTATTAGACAGTCAAAGAGATTTTATCATCTGCAACAAAGTTTTATCAAAGAATGTCTTGTTTCTAAATTTTTTTGATAGTCACACAATAAATGATTTGTCAAGTATTTATGTTTTGGATAAAGTGTGAGATACATTTTTAATTCAGTTTTCGATTGATATTGATACTTAGGTTGTTGTTAAATATCAAAAGTGGTATTAATATAGATGATTGATGTTTACTTCAGAATGGGATGTTGTGAGCATCAAAGTTCGTATTAATATCTAATTTGATATGACAGCAAAATGAGTATTAATGTCAAGAGTTCGGTTTAGAAGGAGCTATGAGAATGAAGAACGAAAATAGGAAAGGAAGTGGAATCAAAAAGGGTGATAAAGAAACTTTATAAGATGCCAGGATTACCTCCGGATCGAGAAATCGAATTCACTATTGATTTGGAACCAGTGTTGTTCGTAAAGAAGAAAGACGGTAGAAGGCGACTATGTATCGATTATCGTGAGCTGAATAAGTTAACTATCAAGGACAAATATCCTTTTCCCCGAATCGATGACTTATTTGATAAACTGAAAGGAGCGACATGGTTTTCGAAAATCATTTACGATCAGGTTATCATCAATTGAAGATCAAGGAAGAAGATATTCCAAAGACTGCGTTCCGAACGAGATATGGATATTATGAATTTCTTGTGATGGCGGTTGGATTAAATAATACACCAGCAACATTCATGGATTTGATGAATCGAATATTCAAGAAGTACCTGGATAAGTTTATCATTATATTTATTGATGACATCTTGATCTATTCAAAGACTGAAGAAGAACATGCAGAGCACCTAAGAATGACATTGGAAACATTGAGAAAGGAACAACTTTATGTGAAATTTTCGAAATGCGAAATTTAGATGAAAGAAGTGCAATTTCTAGGACATATCATCAGTATTGAAGGAATTCAAGTTGATCCAGTGAAGATTGAAGCTATTTTAAACTGGGAGAGACCAAAGACTCCAACAGAAATCAGAAGTTTATTGGGATTAGCAGGTTATTACAGAAGATTTGTTAAAGATTTTGCAAAGATAGTCACGCCATCGACAAAATTGACCCGGAAGAATGAAAAGTTTGAATAGAACGAGAAATGCGAAGAAAGTTTCCAAGAATTAAAGAATCGGTTGGTGACCGCGCCTATACTTGTTTTACCTGACGATCAAGGAGACTTTGTCATTTACAGCGACGAATCTTATCGAGGACTTGGATGTGTTTTGATGCAACATGGAAACGTAATCGCATACGCTTCTAGACAGCTAAAGCCTCATGAACAAAAATATCCGATGCATGATCTCGAACTAGTAGCAATTGTATTCGCACTGAAGCTCTAGAGACACTATCTATATGGTAAAAGATGTGAGATTTACACGGATCATAAAAGTTTGAAGTATATTTTCACTTAGAAAGAACTCAACATGAGACAACGACGTTGGCTAGAGCTAATTAAAGATTAAAATATATCCATCAATTATCATCCAGACAAAGCGAATGTTGTAGCAGATGCACTGAATCGAAAGATAAAATTTAACTTGTTAACATCTTCAGAGAACTTGATTAAAGAATTCGATAAATTAAAAATTGTGGTGCGTCATGGAGTACCTGTGTCCATTGTATCGGATCGAGATTCCCGTTTTAATTCGAGATTTTGGAGACAATTCCAGGAATGTCTAGGAACCAAGTTAAACATGAGCACCGCTTATCATCCACAGACGGACGGGCAAAGTGAAAGGACTATTCAGACAATTAAATATATGTTACGTGTTTGCGCAATAGATTTTGAAGGCAATTGGGACGAGCACTTACCGCTAGTGGAATTCTCGTACAACAACAGCTATCATGCGAATATCGGGATGCCACCTTATGAAGCTTTTATATGGGAGAAAATGTAGATCACCTACATGTTGGGGTGAAGTTGGAGAGCGCAAAATTCTAGGTCCAGAACTGATTCAGCAGACCAAGGAAAAAGTAGAACTTATTCAAAAGTGACTCGAAGCAGCGCAAAATTGACAATGTAAATATGTAGATCCAGCCAGAAAGGATGTGGACTATCAAGAAGGAGAGCATGTATTGTTAAAGGTCTCGCCATGGAAGGGATTGATTAGATTTGGAAACAAGGGCAAGGTAAAGCCTCGTTACGTCGGTCCATTTAAAATTCTGAAGAGAGTCAGAAAAGTTGCGTACGAATTAGCTTTACCGCCACATATGCAGTATATTCATAATGTATTTCATGTGTCCATGCTTAAAAAGTATAATCCTGATACAAGGCATGTAATAGAATATGAGCCAATAGAACTTCAGGCAGATTTGTCGTATGTAGAGCAGCCGATAAGAATTTTAGATCGGCAAGAGAGAGTATTAAGAAATAAGTCTTTACCATTAGTAAGAGTTTTGTGGAGAAATCCCGTGGTTGAAGAATCAACCGGGGAGCTTGAGAGTGATATGTTAGAAAGGTATCCTCAGTTATGTTCAGAGGGTGATTCTGAGGACAAAATCCTATTAAGGGGGGAGAATGTAACGACCGAGAAAATTATGTTTGTATTATATTTTAATAAGATAATTATGTGTATTATTATGCAATTAAATGTGATTGAGTCGTAAAACCCTAATTGCTATGTGCTACGTGTTGTTTGTTTTGATCAGAATGTGATTCACATATTTATTGAGTGTTTTATCGTAAGTTATATATTTTATATCAAAACCCGTACAGCTCAAACAGTGTTTTAAAATCCCGTATTTCAAATAAAATTATTGGTCCTATTTTGTCAAGTACGGCCTATACCATATTGCTATTCTGAACCCCTAGACGTTTTACAAATTTACCTTTTTCGTGAAGAACGACTTTTTTCGGACCCCTTCGGGAGTCAAAAACCCCACAAAAATCATATTTTTATTTTTATATGATCATGAAATTATCAAATATCATTTTTCTTTGCATTTTTGTAATATTCATAATTTTTGGGAATTTTTGACATTTATTTTGTATTTATTGGATATTTAAAAATTCATAATTAATACCCAAAAAGTTTAAAAATTGGGGCCAAATATTTTTATTAGATGTGTAATTAGCCCCTTAATTTTATTTAGGGGTATTATTTTCAATAGTATAAATACCTATTTTATTATTAATTAATTAGTTAATTATTATTAAAAAAATCAGAAAATAATCAAGAACAAGAGTGTTGGTGAAGAACAGGGCAGGAATCAAATCAGATTTTGAAGGTGTTTCTCTTCACCAAATCAAGCATGTAAGTAACCATTTTGAAGCTTGTGAATTGTAGTTTATGATTCTGTAATCGCTTGTGTTGTTTGATTACTCGATTTTAATTTTATATTTTCGGGTTTAATTTATGAATTCGAGTTTCGATTTTGGCTAGTTGTTTGATGATTCTGTTGTTAGAGGAGTGTAGATCGTCGAATTTAGGATTGAACGGCACCGGATTTGTGTGATTTTGAGTTCGGTTTGGGCCTCGTCGGAGAACCGCCGCGGCGACGTTCTTCGTTCTCCGGCGTCGGGGACGATGAAAGGAGAAGGAGGAAGATGGGGAACTGTTGTGGTTGGTTGTGGGACGAAGACCTGTGAAAGCAAGCTCAGAATCGCCGTGTTCAGCCGTTTTTACTCGCCGGAAAACCCACCGGAATGACGCCGGTGGGCTGTTCTTCATAAACCGAGTCGACCTGGTTTCGACCCGGGAAACGACCCGGGTTTGATCCCCCAAAACCCAAAATCAATTCCTGTTTTCTGTTTGTGTAATTTTAACTATTTATTTATATTTTGTAAAAGTAAAAATCAGTTTTATAAATTCTAAAAATCAAATAAAAATTAGTTTTAAATTCTGAAAAATATTATTAATAATTTTTAAATTATTTTATTAATTTAGAAATTTGAATTTACTTATTTATTTATTTATTTATTTAATAATTTATTTATGTATTTATTATTTAATAATTAAGTAATTAATTAATAAATAAGGTTAAAAATATATCGAATAATATGATTAATAATTCGATAATTATTTGAATAATGCGAGTAACTCGTATTTATACGAGTAGTTGATCGTTGAGTTGGATTATTATTCAAGCGATAATTTATTTATTCGAAGAATGTCGTAATAATTATTCGTATCGATTATTTATTTGTAAATAGTCGATCTAATCACATAATTGATAATAATTTGTAAATAATTGTAATAAATTGTAATTACTTCTAATTATTAGGGATTAATTATTTTAAAATATAATAATTCTTAAATAATTATTTAAAAAAATATAATTTAGGTTTATTTAATTATGATTTGTTATTTATAATTGATTTATATTTAATTAAATCTTGTTTATTGCGTAGTAATTAAACCGTTAGCCATTTTGGAGTGAAACGAAGACCCTTAGACCCAGAAAAATGACACGATTCCATTTAAAATAATTATAAATCATAACTTCTTCCAAAAGTGATTCGTCTTGTGATAGTTGATGGTTTATAGGCCCTATTAGGGGTATAATCGAGCCTAATAAATTCCGAAAAATTATAAGTCGAACCAGATAGTGATTGTTAGTGCAAATATAAGTCTGGTATCGATTTTAAAAATAATTATGAGTCCAAAATCAATTATGTGCCTTATGTGCTATGTGATTTACGTGATTATGTGAACCTTTTGTGTTATATAATTATATATTTATATATGCGAGTCTGATAGAATCGAATGGGTAGACTATTAGGGCAACGTGGTATCAATTCGAGATACGCATGTAAAGTAAGTTATCTAAATGAATATTTTTCCATGATAGATTCTATATCCGCAAGGAGAATCAAGCAGGAGACGGAAAGCAGTGAGTCATACGAGGTTAAGTGCACACCAGACAAGTTTTTGCCCTATTCTAAGTTCAGAATAGTGAAATATACCCCACTTTCCATATCAATTACACCCTGGTAATTCTTGTTCATATACACTGCTACACAATTATTGATTCTTATTTCTATTTCATTTCGATTCTTGATTTCTCCCAATTTATTGAATCCTCTATTCATATTCCAATACTTTTACCCTTGTTATATATACTCTAATATATCCTGATGTTGGGATACATCAAAAGCATTCCGATTATTCCGGATGCTAAGCTATGGATTGGATGGTTACGATACGGGATGGGTATTAACCCGACTCTTGATTATTAGGCCATAATGCCTGGGTATCCCTTATGTTGGTTGGGTCTATGCAGTTGGGTATAGATCCGCACTGTATCCTGACTGATCAGCAGGTTATAGTGCATAGGTTCATTTTTGTTTCCAGTCTTATTCATTTGGCACTCGCCAGTAATGGCAAATTATTATTCTATACAGATACAAATGGTTGTTCAATCCAGTAAATTATCGGTTCATTTATTCTTCTCTCTTTACACTGTATATATATTGTTGCAGGCTTGTTGAGCAATTTTGGCTCACCGCCCTTTTTATTGTTATTCATATTGTTTTTCAATTAAGGTAGAGAATGAAACTCATCAGAACCCGAGTAGTCAAGAAGCGGTTCAAGCAGCGGGACACTCTTATACCAAGGGTGTTTGTTCTCGTCCTAGAAGAGAGCTTTGAGTTACCAGATCAGGTGTAGCGGGATAAGTATTAGAGATGATTTGAATAAAAGTTGTTTAGTGTGAAATGTAAATAGAATACCAAGGGTGTTTATTCCCGTCCTAGAAGAGAGCTTTGAGTTACCGTGTGATGCTTGCCAGAAGGGAAAGCAAATTAAAGCATCATTCAGAAAGAAGCTTGATTCAACAATTGAAGAACCTTTACAACTGCTACACATGGATTTGTTTGGACCAGTCAATGTGTTGTCCATCTCAAGGAAAAGATTTTTCCTAGTAATTGTAGATGATTTCTCAAAGTTCTCTTGGACATATTTCCTAAAGTCTAAAGATGGGGCTAGTGAAATCATTATCAATCACATAAGGCAAGTCAATAATCATCCTGATTTCAAAGTTAGAAGAATCAGGAGTGACAATGGAACTGAGTTCAAGAATTCTGTCATGAGAGCATTTTGTGAAGAAAATGGGATTTTACATGAGTTTTCAGCAACAAGAACTCCACAATAAAATGGAGTAATAGAAAGGAAGAACATATCACTTATTGAAGCTGCAAGGACAATGCTTGAAGAGTTTAAGTTACCAACATATTTCTGGGCTGAAGCTATAAATACTGCATGTTACACTCAGAATATTTCTCTGGTCAATCAAGCAAAATGCATGACTCCCTATCTAATTTTCAATATTTATTAAAATAAAAAATGAATGAGTTTTAATTTTTGGTTAAAACTTGGTCAATTTAATTACTGAAAAGTCAAATTTGCCAATAAATACGGATGGAAGGAGTATCCTATTACAAATATAAGAAAAACTAGCTTTGCATCATGCAGTCTTCATGATATTTTTTATTTATTATTTTGTACCGATTATAATTTTAATAAAATTTTAATGTAAGGAAAAATAATTAAAACTAATTACCGTAAAATTATAATTTATTTAAGAAAATTTTAATTTGAATAATCAAAAGCATAAAATAGTATATGTTTATTTATAACTTATAAATTCTTGTGGTCGGTGGGATTCAAATTTGAAAATTTATTTGTATATTTATAAATATAATTAATAATTTAAATGTTTGTTATTGTCGTATTCGAACCTAGTAAGTGTATATATAAACATTTGTTGTTCGGGACCGTGGAGCTTTACTAATGTATTCTTTTAATATTTAGATCTAATTTTCCTCACTATTTGATTAAAAAATATTTGATTATTCGTCGTAATTAAAGTGATTACCAAATCAATTAAACAAAAATAAGGAGTAGAACATTCCGGTTATTATAACTTAATACAGATTTGAGATATAAGATAGATGATTTAAAAAATTTACATTATATAAAAATAGATTATAGGGTTGCACCTTACCGCATAATAGAATGTTGATGAAAGTGATTTTATTTTACTATAAAATTTCATCAATAATTAAAATATTAATTTTAACAAAACATAAAATTTGATTCAATTGTTAAATAGATCATATTATAGAAAATTTATAAAAATAAGGGAAATTATCTAAAATTCTATGTTTTTAAACTTATTTACAATAATAATAATATTTTTAAAGTTATTTTCAAAAATACAATTTTTTAAGTTTTAATTTTAAAAATATGATTTGTAACCTCAACAACCTCTTATGCAACTTATTTTTTAAATTTGAAAAGATTGATTTCAAGGTTACATTTGTTACATTTTAAGTTTGCAACCTCCGCAACCTTAAAATCAACCAAAAGTTGCAGAAAATGTTGCAGAGGTTGCAAATCGTATTTTTCAAAATGAAACTTAAAAAGGTATATTTTTGAAAATATATTTAAAAATGACAGTATTTTCAAAATATTTTTTAAAAAGTTATAGCATTTTTGAAAAAATTCCTAAAATAAGTAACAATAAACTTGAAAACAAAATTGATTTTAAATTTGATTCTACCATTTATGTTTAGAAGATAATCTACCTATACTACTATATTAAAACCGAATTCAAGATAAATTGTAGGTCATTATTATAAGCTCAACAAACTTACTTAATATAAAAGAATTTATTAACTATTAAGAATTAACTGATGATGTGCGTTATTAGGACTTATTGAGACCACGAACTTTGTGAAAATTCTAATTTGAAAAAATTTGGAGGAGTCGAAGGGTTACATATTTCATTTTTAGGAAAATTATCTAAAATACTATGTTTTTAAATTATTTACAAAAATACCAACATTTTTAAGTTATTATTAAAATTATAATTTTTTAAGTTTCATTTTCAAAAATACGGTTTGCAACAATCTGTTATGCAACTTAATTTCCAATTTTGAAAAAGTTGATTCCATGGTTGCATTTGTTGCGTTTTAAGTTTGCAACCTCCAAAACCTTAAAATCAACTTTGAAAAAAAAAGTTGCATATAATAGGTTGCAGAGGTTGCACATCGTATTTTGAAAATGAAACTTAAAAAATGTATTTTTGAAAATAAGTTTAAAAATGACAGTATTTTCGAAATATTTCTTAAAAAATACTGTATTTTTAAAATATATGCCTTCTTTTTATTATTTAATATTAACCAATTAATCAAATTAAACAATTATTTAGCTTATAATAGTTAATTATTACTCTTTACGTATCAAGTTGAACTAAATATGTGCATTTGGGGAACAACTTCACTACTCTGAAACTAATAACTACTGGGGTGAACGAGTTTAGCCTATTTTTATATAAAATTAATAAAAATGATCAATTTCTGAAAAATTGGCAAATTTTAGCCCATGAGATACCTAATTGTTAGTGGAGTATTCACTTTATATGAGATACCCCATTGTTAGTGGAGTAACCCATATATGAAATACCGAACTAGCAGTGGAGTATCTTATTCGATTTGGGATACCCAACTGACAGTGGAATATTCAATCGGCTAAAATTGACCATTTTTTCAGAATGATTAATTTTGTAATTTTTTTTTAAAAATTTGTTGTGGATATGTTGTGAACTCGATGATTTCATTAACAAAACACCTTAGTAGATTTTACTTGGTGAAAAATGTAGCACTCGACGGATAAGGAATATAGTCCCAACGGATGACTCAATATAGTCCCGACGGATGATGATCAATTATCCATCGAGTGAGTAGCTTGTGTAATAATGAGTCTGTAGCACATTTCTGCATACACCTTGTTTAGATTCTGTAGTAGCACTCAAGTCATGTTGACTTTAATTAGATATGCAGAATAGGTTGATTAATTGTACATATATGATATCTTGTAATTTTGTATAAATGAAATAAAGTCAAGTGCCAGATAGCTACCCGACGGATAAACAACAATGCCACTCGACGAATGATCAACAAGGCAACCCGACAGATGATCATGTACCCAACGGATAATCAATTCAAACATCAGTTGATAGTGACAACACATTCACATGCATCGAGTGTATGCAAAAGGAATGTGGAAGCCTATTCAACTGGGTTTTAGAGAACAAAGAAGCATTGTCATTTCCATGCTATTATAAAGATATTTAAAGATGCTGGAATAGAGTAATGAAGCAGCATAGTATTAGACTTGATAGGTTTTGTTTTATTATCTTGTCTTATTACTTTGTAATCTTGGTGATATATAAATCAAGAAGTAGCAAATAGAACAACAAGAACACTAAGCAAGAAAATTCTCAGAGAAACATTTGTAAGCTATATTCTTAGCATTTCTCTGTAAACTTAGTTGTTCATATTTATAAGCAGCTGTGAGCAAATCTTGCTACACAGAGTTCTCTTGATATAATATACATCTCTGGTGGATACATTCAAATCCACCAGAAAGTTTTTAAAGACTTATGTTTTTAATTACTTGTGTTTTGATTTTACTAACTTCTTATTCTGCACTTTGCAAATCAAACACTTATATATTATTAAGATAGAACATTTTATAATTTGTGAAAAAGGTTCAAGAATTCCATTCAACCCCCCTTATGTAATTCTTGTTGCATTGTTAGGGACTAACAATTGGTATCAGAGCAAGCTCTTGATAAACAAAGAGTTTAAAGATCACAACAAAACAGCAAGATGAACAAGAAGGATGTTGGAGTCAAGATTCCTTTTCTGGACAAAGATAATTACCATCACTGGAAGGTAAAGATGCATCTTCATTTACTTTCTCAAGATAAGGCCTATGTAGATTGTATAGAAAGAGGCCCTCATGTACCAATGTGAGCTGTAACTAGAAATGAGCCATCTGTCCCCAAGCCAAGGCATGAATGGTCTGATCCTGATATTGAACAAGTCAGGAAAGATAAGAAGGCCATGAATATCCTGTTCAATGGGGTTGATGGTGACATGTTTGACAACATCATCAATTACAAAACTGCCAAGGAAGTTTGGTATACAATACAAATTATCTGTGATGGCACTGATCAAGTTAGAGAAAACAAGATGCAGCTACTAATTCAGCAATATGAGCATTTTCATAGTGAAGATAGTGAATCTCTCACTGACATTTTTAGTAGATTTCAAAAACTACTAAATGCCCTGAAGTTCCATGGAAGGGTCTATCAGACAAAATACTCCAATCTTAAATTCCTTAGATCTCTTCCAAAGGAATGGAAACCTATGACATTCTCATTGAGAAACTCTCAAGATTACAAGGAGTTTACTTCAGAGAGACTGTATGGCATCCTAAAAACTTATGAACTTGAAATAGAGCAAGATGAGAGGATGGAGAGAGGAAAGAAGAAAGGAGGATCCATTGTACTAGTTGCTGAGTTAGAGAAAGAGAAGGAGATGAGGATGAAAGTTATTGGATCAACTTCAAAGGTTTGTGAAAACAAGGGCAAGGGGCTGGTAGCAGAAAATGAAGATTTTTTGAGCCAAGATGACATGGAAGATATTAATGAACATCTAGCATTTCTTTCCAGAAGATTTGCCAAGCTCAAGTTCAAGAAGAACTTTGGAGCAGCTAAGCCAAATAGAAACATGGTGGATAAATCAAAATTCAAATGTTTCAAATGTGGCTTAGCAGGGCACTTTGCCAGTGAGTGTAGAAAGTTAGATTCCAGCAAAAAGAAGTTTGAGCCTGTGGATTATAAATAGAAATACTTTGAGTTGCTCAAACAAAAGGAAAGGGCTTTTATTTCACAAGAAAATGACTGGGCAGCAGATGGTCTGGATGAGGATGAGGATGTCAGCTATGTCAATCTAGCCCTAATGGCCAAGTCTGATGAAACAGAGACAAGTTCTTCAAGTAATCAGGTAATCACCACTAACCTTGCACATTTATCTAAAACTGAGTGTAATGATGCAATAAATGACATGTCTACATAATTATATCATTTGCGTGTTACACTTAAGTCTCTTACTAAGGAAAATGCTAAAATCAAAGAAAACAATTTGTTTTTAAGTGAGAGGAATAATGTGCTAGAGTCTTAGTTCATTAAATTTGAAAAATTAAGAATTGAGTGTAAAATTGCTAAGGATGAATTAACTGAGTCCTTGAAGAAAGAAGAGATCTTGAAGAAGCAGTTTGAACGAGAACAGGAGGTGATTAAGGCATGGAAAACATCTAGAGATGTTCATGCTCAAATCACCAAAGTTCAAGGTATTGAGTCCTTTTGTGATGCAGCCTGGAAGAAGAATAAGGAGAAGCTGGAATCCAATTTGGTTGAAGGATTGCTAACAGATGTAGACTTGACGGATGATGAGGGTCATCCGTCGGATAACAAAAAGGGTTATCCGTCGAGTGATATAAATCCTCATCCGTTGACTGTGAGCAAACCTGTGAGTAAAGCCAAACTTGTCAAGTTAAATGAGAAATATGGATCAGTTTCCAAGAATTTTGTTCCAAGAGAATCCAGTCAAGTGAAGAAGGAGAAAAAGGCTAATGTTGGTCATATGACTGTCAAGCAATTGAGTGACAGACTGGAAAAGATTGAGGTTAAAATAGAGGCTAAAAAGAAAAATAATAGAAATGGTAAAGTAGGAATTAACAAGCATAAAAACTACACACCTGATAAATATGCTCCTAGAGAAATATGTATCAAGTGTGGCAGTGTAAATCATTTGTCTGTTAATTGCAAAACTGCCATGCCTACCTCCATATCTGTGCCACCTCATTTTCCCAACATAAACGCCATGCCTTCTATGCCTATGAATGCTATATCTACACAGAATATTAATACACAGTTTGCTAATATGCCATTTGCACCTAATCCTTATTATGCTGCATTTAGTATGCCACAAATGCCATTTAGCATGCCTTACTGGAATAACATGTTCACTAGTAGCATACCATTCCCTGTTAATCAAAATATGCATGATAATTCTGTTGTAATGAATGGTTTCAAAGGTCCAACTCAAATAACTAAGGATGAATCTGATATCCCCAAGTCAAATGAGATCAAAGCTAAGAAACAGAAAAAAGCTAACAAGGCAGGACCCAAGGAAACTTGGGTACCAAAATCAACTTGATTTGATTTTGATGTGTGCAGGGAAACAGAAAGAATCTATGGTACTTGGATAGTGGTTGTTCAAGACACATGACTGGTGATTCTACCCTGCTCATAGAGTTCAAGGAGAGAGCTGACCCAAGTATTACTTTTGGAGATGACAACAAGGGTTATACTGTGCAATATGGCTTGATTTCAAAAGACAATGTTGTCTCAAGCATAATCTGTTGAGTATCAGCCAACTTTATGATAAAGGCAATTCAGTAACCTTTAACTCAGAAGCCTGTGTTGTGACTAACAAGAGGAGCAACAAAGTGGTTCTCACTGGTGTGAAAAAAGGAAATATGTACCTAGCTGACTTTAACTCATCAAATGCAGGATCTGTTACTTGTCTTCTCAGCAAAGTAAGTAAAGATGGAAGTTAGTTATGGCACAAGAAGCTATCCCATCTGAACTTCAAGACCATGAATGAACTAGTAAAGAAAAAACTGGTTAGAGGTATTCCCCAAGTGGAGTTTTCTAAGGATGGACCGTGTGATGCTTGCCAGAAGGGAAAGCAAATTAAAGCATCATTCAGAAAGAAGCTTGATTCAACAATTGAAGAACCTTTACAACTGCTACACATGGATTTGTTTGGACCAGTCAATGTGTTGTCCATCTCAAGGAAAAGATTTTTCCTAGTAATTGTAGATGATTTCTCAAAGTTCTCTTGGATATATTTCCTAAAGTCTAAAGATGAGGCTAGTGAAATCATTATCAATCACATAAGGCAAGTCAATAATCATCCTGATTTCAAAGTTAGAAGAATCAGGAGTGACAATGGAACTGAGTTCAAGAATTCTGTCATGAGAGCATTTTGTGAAGAAAATGGGATTTTACATGAGTTTTCAGCAACAAGAACTCCACAATAAAATGGAGTAGTAGAAAGGAAGAACATATCACTTATTGAAGCTGCAAGGACAATGCTTGAAGAGTTTAAGTTACCAACATATTTCTGTGCTGAAGCTATAAATACTGCATGTTACACTCAGAATATTTCTCTGGTCAATCAAGCAAAATGCATGACTCCCTATCAATTGTTCAAGAACAAGAAGCCAACTCTAAATTTTCTTCATGTCTTTGGCTGCAAATATTATATTTTGAGAAATCAAACTGATCAGAATGGGAAGTTTGATGCTAAAGCAGATGAAGGAATTTTTGTTGGATATGCTGTTGGTAAAGCATATAGAGTCTACAATCTAAGAACCAACATTGTTGTGGAATCAATACATGTTGTGTTGATGATAAAAAGATTGAAGGACTTCAAGATGGAGATTACCATGAGAGCCTCATATTTGACAATATGGAGATGGTTAGTGATGACAGTGATGATGAAAGTGATCAAGAAACAGTATCAAAGGATAATGCAGAAAAATCCACTACAAATGAAGCACAAAATTCAACATCTGTCGAGTTGCATAATGCTTCATCCGTCGGGAGGCAATCTGCGTTATCCGTCGGTAGGCAACCAGCTTCATCCGTCGGAACTCAAAATTCACCATCTGCCGGGTTATCAAAAGAAGCTTGAAATCAGAATAGATCACCTATAGAAAGTTCCCCTTTCTCAAATCAAAGATCCACAAACTCAGGGGGAGTTTCTAATAATCAAAACTCAATCACACATCAAGACAACAATGAGGCCTCTTCATCTAGAGCTAATCTATCTCAACAAAGGAAATGGACAAAGGATCACCCCTTTGAGCTCATCATTGGTTATGTTTCTTCTAGAGTTCAAACCAGAAGAGCAACTCAAGAAGAATGTCTATACATCGGCTTTCTTTCCAAGGAAGAACCAAAGAAGGTAGAGGAAGCTTTGTTGGATCCTGATTGGATTTTAGCTATGCAGGAGGAGCTAAACCAATTTAAGAGGAATAATGTATGGAAGCCGGTGCCCAAGCCTAAAGGAAAGAATCCAATAGACACCAAATGGGTATTCAGAAACAAGATGGATAAAAATGGCGTAGTAGTCAGGAACAAAGCTAGATTGGTTGCTAAGGGCTATAGTCAATAAGAAGGAATAGATTTTGATGAAACATTTGCTCCTGTTGCAAGACTTGAAGCCATCAGAATCTTCTTAGCCTATACAGCCCATGCCAATTTCAAGGTCTATCAAATGGATGTCAAAAGTGCCTTTCTGAATGGAGATTTGGAGGAGGAAGTATATGTCAGTCAACCTCCTGGTTTTGAAGATCCAAATTTTCCAGAATATGTTTACTATCTTTTGAAAGCACTTTATGGACCGAAGCAAGCACCTAGAGCCTGGTATGACACTTTGTCAAAGTTTCTTTTAGAGAATCACTTCACTAGAGGTACTGTAGACAAAACTCTTTTCTTTAGAAATGTTAATGGCTCTAGTATACTTGTTCAAATTTATGTAGATGATATTATTTTTGGCTCCACAGATGAAAAATTTTGCAAAAAGTTTGCCAAATTGATGCAAAGTAAGTATGAAATGAGTATGATGGGAGAACTAACTTACTTTCTTGGTTTGCAAGTTAAGCAAGTTAGTGATGGAATATTCATTAGTCAAATTGTTAGTCCCTTAACAATTCAACAAGAATTACAGAAGGGGGGTTGAATGGAATTCTTGAAACTTTTTCTTAAATAAAACTGTTCTAACTTAAATATATATATATATATATATATATATATATATATATATATATATATATATCAGTATGAATTGATTTGCAGAGTGCGGAATAATAACTTCAAATGAATCAAAACACAAGTAATTAAAAACATAAGTCTTTAAAAACTTTCTGGTGGATTTGAATGTATCCACCAGAGATATATAATATATATCGAGAGAACTCTGTGTAGCAGAAAGCTCACAACTGCTTACAAATGTTGAACAACTAAGAATGCAGAGAAATACTAAGAATACAGCTTACAAATGTTTCTCTCTTGGTTGCTTAGTTAGTTATTCTATTTGCTGCTTCTTGGTTTATATATCACCAATATTACAAAGTAATAAGACAAGATAATAAAACAAAAACTATCAAGTCTAATATTATGCTTCTTCTTTACTCTATTCCAGCATATTTGAATATCTTCATAATAGCATGAAAATGGCAATGCTTCTTTGTTCTCGAAAACCCAGTTAAATAGGCTTCCACATTCCATTTACATACACTCAACGCATGTGACTGTGTTGCCACTGTCAACAGATGTTTGAATTCTTTATCCGTCGGGTTCATAATCATCCGTCGAGTTCATGATCATCCGTCGGGTTGTCTAGTTGATCATCCGTCGAATGGCATTGTTGTTTATCCGTCGGGTAGCAATCTGGCACTTGACTTTATTTCATTTATGTAGGATTACAAGACATCATCTATGTATAATTAATCAACCTATTCTACATATCTAGCTAAAGTCAACATGACTTGAGTACTACTTACAGAATCTAAACAATGTGTCTGCAAAAATGTGCTACAGACTTATTGTTACATAAGCTACTCACTCGATGGATAATAAATCATCATCCGTCGGGACTATATTGAGTCATCCATCGGGACTATAATCCTTATCCGTCGAGTGCTACATTTTTCACTAAGTAAAATCTACCAAGGTGTTTTGTTAATGAAATCATCAAGTACACAACATATACACAACAATCTCCCCCAATTTATGTCTACTGGAATTGTAGCCATAAATTAAGAGAAACTTGATGATAACAAAACACCCAAAAAATACAACTTTAATAGAAAGTAGATAATACTGTAAAGTGCTTCAATTAACAAAATGTACAAAGTTTAGCTCACAGTCATTTTCAAGGTGCTCCTCTAGCCTGAGCAGATTTATCTAGTTCCTTGAAGGTCTGGATCTCTTTCCAAGCTTTCTGTTGTTTTCATCTATCTGATTTTGGAGCTGTCTGTGGAATTCCAGTTCATCAGATTCTGAGAGATTTAGCTTTTCTTGCATCTCCAAGAGAGTCTCATTGCTAGAGATGCTCAATTGGTCTTCTAGTCTGAAAAATCTTCTAACCCCTTTGTCATCCATGAACTCCATCAGCCAGTAGGGCCTTAGATGCACTCTTTTCCCTGTGTAAGGAATAATTAGAGTCTTTGGGAGTGCATCTTTAGCTCTAAAACTCTCCAGTTCTTCAATCTTCTTTAGAACCATTCTTCTTGCATTTACATTGAACCCAAAGTTCTTTTTGAAAGATGAATAAACTTTAATCAGTACAGCTTGGCTTTCCTGAAGAATCCTGTGAAGTGGCCATTGAATCTCCTTTCCTCCCTTGTACTTGAAAACTAACCTTTCAGGTAGATTTCTGTATGCATCAATTCCTCTCACTTCTTCTAGTTCATCCAGATAGAGATTTAGATCAGAGAATTCCTTGATATCACACAAGTACATGTAATCTCCCTTGTTGACTTTAGATTGAGCTTGGACTAGAGATTTAGATTTGAGAGGTGACAACTTCACTTTCTTGACTGCCCTTGACTTTGTTCTCTTTGGCTTGCTAAGGATTGGAAAATGGAAGTCAGGAATTGGTAGGTTCTCCTAGTCTATTGGTTCATCCTTAGGCACAATAGGTTCACCATGAATGTTCCTGTAAGGATCCACCACCTTGATGTCTTCAAATACCACAGAGGGTTTTGATGCTTGAGTTGTAGTTGGAGTGGATTCCTTGGGAAACTGATCCTCCAATTCCTTACCAACAAAGTTCAATTTCCTTTTGGTTCTTTTGGCCAATTCCTTATGTCTCTGAGATTTCTTCTGTTCTGATTCAACCTTCTTCTTTGGATCTTGAGATTCAGTAATTCTAGATGGCTGAGAAGGAATCTGTTGTGTTGGTTTCACAGCTTGTAGCTTGGCCAAGATAACAGTTTGCTCTTTCTTTTGCTTAGCCTTTTTGGCATCTAGAATAGCTTGCTTCTTTTCCTGCTTCAATCTTGCCTTTTCTTCTCTCTTTGCTTGAGCAAATTGAGGATGTCCAGCCACCACACAAATTTCTTTCCCATTCCGGAAAACTTTAGCAATTCTTCTCTTTAAAGCTGAATCAGCTGGATCCTTGTAGAAGGCAATTGACCTTGACAGAAGCTTTTTCTCATCAGGTTTAGGTGTCTCATACACTGTATCCAAAGGGTTCTTTAATGATGATCTTGGATAGTTTACCCTTGGCTTTAGAATAATTTCAGCTTTTGGAGATTTGATGCAGGATGGCTGTCCTCTTTCCAGATAGTTCATGCTCATTTCATTCATAGAGATCTGTTTGACTTCAGAGTGATGAATGGCTGACTTTACTGGATCCTTTACTAGCCCAAATTTCCTTTGTATGTCCTCATCAATTTTCTCCCAGTTGATTGGCTTCAACTGCTCCTTTTCAGCTGCTCTTATGTTGGCTGCTGCTGCATTGATCAGATCTATACTATCTGTTACTGGTGGCTTGGTGAAAGTAATTGTGGGCACAATTACTTTACTGATTTGAATTTAAAGCTTCTCCCCCTCACTTGGTCCTTTCTCCCCCTTTTTGTTATCATCAAGTTGAGTATAGGAGGAGGTTTGAGCAGCCACCAGTTTCTGAAGTAAATCTGTCTGTTGGGCTTGATGAAGATGAATGGCTGTTAGAGATGCTTCCATGACTGACATTCTTTTATCAAAAGCATCTATCTTTGTTGCAAGATCCGAATTTTTCCTTAGTTGCCTCTTGATGTCAAGCATTGTAGCTTCTGGAAGTTTAGAATCCATTTTATCTGAAATGGCCTTCTTCATCTCATCAATATCACCCTTGATGGTGTTAACATCTCTAGCATGTTAGAAGCCTTGAATCTGTTGAAGTTGCAGAGAAGCAAGATGTGCTTGAATGAGCTTCTTGGTATTGGCATTTGTAGTACTTTGAAGGGCAGAATTTGTCTGATTGATTAGTTGGATTAGGGTTGTCTTGAAGTAATGCTCATCACAGTGCTTTGAAAATGCCAATGATGGCATGCCTGATCTTGAACTGGAACCTACTTCTCCCCTATGTCCAATGCCTCTTCTTCACTATTTCCACCTTCATCACCAAAGAAATCTGCTAAACCACCAGTCTCATAATCCACATCACCAGCTATAGAAGGCAAAGCTGTTATGGCATCCTTGGCTCTTAGCATTGACTGAGTGGAATGCACCAAATTGAGCATCCTTTCTGCATTGTCATTGCCCTGTTCAGCTAGAAGTTGATAAGCTGGAATAGGATGAGTAAATGCCTCAGCATCAAGGGAGGTGGAATCTATTACAGCTTGAGGTTACTGAGATAGTCCCTCCCTGTCTGCATCCTGGACAATCATTGACTCACTAGCAATGACATCCATCCTTATAGCTCCTGTACCTGTATTTCTCTCGTGTTCTCTCTTTTGTTGCATCAGGGTCTCACCCTGGCTCCCCACCCTCACACCCTCACCTTCACCATATAAGGTGGGACTCCTCTCACTCTCTTTTGCCAATCCTGTAGAAATGGATTGCATATTTTCACTCTTTTGCTCTCCTTTTTCCTGGGAACAACCCAGACTCTCACTCATAGCACTCTCTACCCTCAATCCTAAGGGTGACTGTACAACCACTAATTCTTCTGCACTAGAAATATGTGCAGAGACACTCGACGGATGAGTAATATCCATCGGGTTAGTGATTTTGCTAACCGACGGATAGCTGCTGTTAAGCTTATCCGTCGGGATACAGTCACTACTCGACGGATGAGCAATATCCATCGAGAGAGTAGAAATGAATGAACTTGGAATAGAAACTATTGTGGACTCTGTGCTGATTGATGATATTTTGGGCACAGATGATTCAACAGTTCCTGAAAGAATTGGCAAGTGAGCCAACAAATCATCTAAAAGATGATGCTCACTTGCATTAGATTTTGGCTTCCCCAACAAAGTTAAAGAAGGGGAATCAAGAATTGATGTGTTGATCATATCCACATCCAGAGAATTTGTGGGAGAATTTGGTGTATGAGGTGCTTCTATTACTAGAGATTTTGGCTGTGAATCCACATTTATTGGAGCCACATCAAGCTGAATTTAAGAAGGTGCAGTGACTGTGTCTTTAGCACCAGTTTACACGATATGTGTACCTTGTGCATCCCCAAGGGTTTTGGATTTCTTCTTTCTGGCATAAGTTTGGGGTGAGCTTGTGTCCCTTACCCTCTTGGCCTGTGCTCTTGGTTGAGAAGTTTGTTCAATAGTTACATCCTTTTGGGAGGATGCAACTAGAAATGAGCTTTTATCCTTTTTAAGCACTGCAGTTTGTAGGGAAACTGCAGTGTGGCTAGGCTGGGAACCACTCAACTCTCCATCCTTATCCTTAGGGTTTCTTTTATGTTCACCCTTTCCCTCACCTACCTTGCCCACCTTCACACTCCCCTCTTTGGTTTTGGTGGATTTTGCAACTGGCATCTTTTGAGAGATACCAGAGGGGGCTTTCTTTGATTTGGATTTTGAAATTTTTGTTGATTTGGCAGCTTGGGTAGGCAACTGTTGGGTCATTGACACAGTTGCCATAGCTACATTATGTTGGATTTTATCTATTACGGAATCATGGTAAAATAATTTTACATATATGAAATCCATATAATATGCATACAGATCGTAAATAAAATCGAGGGATCGATTTCTAACCTTTAAAAGCGATCCAAGAACAACGAGCGGAGATCCTTAGCAGCTGCTCCTCAAGTATGAAGCACTCCACCGGTATCCACCAAGAAAACGATGTAATGAAGGAGGAGGAGGTGGAGAGAATTAGGGTTTTGTCAATCTTTTGGGTTTAGGCAAAAATAGGGTTTATAATAGTATATTTAATGGCAAAATTTTCAGCTGAAAATTTCCCATAAAATATTATTATTATTAACCCTTTATTATTCTCACTAATAATTAAAACACCTTTTAATTATTAATCCTTTTTCTAAACACTTTAGAAATAATTCTCTCACTTGATTTAATTTCCAAAAATTAAATTCTTAATTATTAATATTAAGAACTTTTTCTTAATTAATTTATAATCAATTAAATCTCATTTAATCAATTATTAAATTTGCCAATTAATTATTTATTTCATAAATAAATAATTATCATACATTATTAATTAATTTCTCCACCATTAAATCATTCTCTTTTATGGTGTGACCCTGTAGGTTCAATATTAAGCCGGTAGTAGAAATAAATAATAATAAAACTAATTTATCATTATTTATATAAATTCTTTAATTCATTAAATATGATTAATTAATTAATCATATTTATTCTACATCGTGAGGGATACTTCTCAGCATATCGCGATTATCCGGATAATACGAATTCACTGCTTAGAATACCAAGAACCTATTTAGTGAGTAGTTACCGTACAATCAATTCCTTCTACCCTGCAATGTCACGATTAAATACAAGGCATGGAACTTGTGTCAAGCCTATCTTATTTAATCACTTGCTTTCCCATTCACTATGCTTAGTTCTATTTAATGTAAATTAGAAACTTCTTTCTAATTTCATTCACTCTGGCCAGAGATTCCTGAACTAGCATAAGTGGATCAGCATTGAACATTCTCTTCCTTCACTGGAAGGGGTAGATCCTCTATTGATCATACACTATCTTTGTGTACAAATTCCTATACCCAGTAGAGCCCTTATAATTGTTCCTAGAGACTAAGAACTAAACCAAAGCATAGTTCAGTGTACACAAGATGACTATGATGACCTCAAGTCTAAGAATACTTGTACAACTATCACTATGTGAACAACTGCTAACACGTGAGTGAACTCCATCAGTTGTTCAGCTGTGTGAGTCATGTTCAGTGAACTTATTCTATAATAAGCACCTACATACTAGTTATAGTGTCATCACACAAATGTCTATGAGAACATACATCCTTCATAATGAAGCAAGCATAGTATGTACCGATCTTTGCGGATTATTAATTACCAGTTAGTAATCCTACGACCAGGAACTATTTAAGTTTAGAGTTATCATCTTTTAGGTCTCATTATTATGATCTCATCACAATCCATAAAAAGCTTTACTCTAAACTGTGGTATATCTTATTTAAACACTTAAAATAGATAGAGCCCGGAATAAAAAACAAAACAAGTCTTTTATTAATATCAATGAAATCAAAACAGATTATATAAAAGTTATTCCTAAATCCTCATACAAGATTGGACTTAGGACATATCTCTTTCACACTAGAACTCAAAGAAACTAGTGAGGTTGGAATAGTAGTAGGGATATATGAACTTACCTCACTTACCTAGGTGCATCCATTACAGGGAAATAGAAAAGTGGTACTTCTCTGTGATGATTTGTCCTGTTCAAATCTGTAATTATTCTTCTCTCTTGAACCCAACAATCTCACTTATTGTTTGGGTTCTCAAGCACAATTCCCTCAGAGAGGTGGTTAGCTAACATCATGAAAAATCTAGCATAATAAACATTTTTGCCTCTCTTATTTAGCTCTCCTAATTTAAATTCCAACTCAAATAAAATAAGGTCACTAAAATTAAAGTACTTATCTGTAACTAGCATGTAGAGCATGTTAAGTATTGAAATATTAACTGAATCAAAATTACTGATTTTCCCAGAAAAGACCTTGGTCACTATATCACACAAGAAACTCCACTTCCTAAATCCTCATACATGATTGGACTTAGGACATATCTCTTTCAATCTCCCATTTGTACTAAAGCCAATCACTCTGGTATCTAATACCCATCTTGTCTTTATGAGGATCAAAGTGACTTTGAGAAAATGGCTTTGTTAAAGGGCCTGCTATGTTGTTATGTGTGTCAACTCTCTCGACGTTGACATCTCTTCTTTTAACAATCTCCCTAATCAGATGAAAGCGCCGCAGGACATGTTCGGAACTTTTATGAGACCTAGGTTCCTTGGCTTGTGCTATTGCTGCGTTTTATCATAATACAACACAATAGGCTCTTCCACGCTAGGAACAACTCCCAACTCAGAAACAAATTTCCTCATCCAAACGGCTTCTTTTGCAGCCTCACTTGCAGCTATATATTCTGCTTCTGCTGTGGAGTCAGCCGTTGTAGACTGTTTGGAACTCTTCCAACTTATCGCACCACCATTCAGAGTAAACACGTACCCTGACATGGATTTGCAATCACTTTCTGATTGAAAACTAGAGTCAGTATAACCCTCTATTTTCAACTCATATTCACAACCAAAAACAAGAAAAATGTCCTGAGTCCTTCGCAAGTACTTAAGGATGTTTTTTACTGCTTTCCAGTGGTCTTCACCTGGATTGGACTGATATCTGCTCGTCACACTAATTGAATAAGCAACATCAGGCCTTGTACATAACATCACGTACATGATAGATCCTATTGCTGAAGCATAAGGAATCTTACTCATACGCTCTCTTTCCTCAGGTGTCTTAGGAGACATTTTTTCGGAAAGGGACACTCCATGGCTCATCGGTATGAGACCCCTTTTGGAGTTTTCCATGCTAAACCTTTTAAGCACTTTCTGGATGTATGTACCCTGGGTAAGACCTATCATTCTTCTAGATCTATCTCTATAGATCTTCATACCAAGAATGTAGGATGCTTCTCCCAAGTCCTTCATGGTGAAGTTCTTTGATAGCCATACTTTGACTGATTGTAGTATCGGTATATCATTTCCTATAAAAAGTATGTCATCCACATACAATACAAGAAATGTTACCGCGCTCCCACTAACCTTCTTGTAGACACATGGTTCATCTATGTTTTTGATAAAACCAAACTCTTTGATTGTCTCATCAAAATGGATGTTCCATCTACGAGAAGCTTGCCTTAAACCATATATGGTTCGCAGCAGCTTACACACTAGGTGTTCCTTTCCCTTGGAAAGAAAGCCCTCTGGTTATGTCATATACACTTCCTCCTCAAGTTCCCCATTGAGGAAGGCCGTTTTCACGTCCATTTGCCAGATCTCATAGTCGTAGTAAGCAGCAATCGCAAGCAAAATCCGAATTGATTTTAACAGGGCTACAGGTGAAAAAGTTTCATCAAAGTCAATCCCTTGCCTTTGTTTGAATCCTTTTGCCACGAGCCTGGCCTTATAGGTCTCCACCTGGCCATCTGCTCCAATCTTTCTCTTGTATACCCACTTGCACCCAATAGGCTTAACACCTTCAGGCGCCTCAACCAGAGTCCATACTTGGTTGGTATACATAGATTCCATTTCGGATTTCATGGCACTATGCCATTTCTCTGAGTCAACACTACTCATAGCCTCATTATAGGTCACAGGGTCGTCATCATCAATGATTGGCAACTCATTTCCATTCTCAATGACAAGGCCATAATATCTCTCAGGTTGGCGAGACACTCTCCCTGTCCTACGAATGGGCTGTTCCACAGAAGGTTGTTCAGTCTGAACAGGTGTTTCCACTTGATCCGTAGTAGTTTGTGCTTCTTGAACTTCATCAAGTTCAATTTTGCTCCCACTGTTTCCTTCAAGAATAAACTCCTTTTCCAAGAAGGTAGCATGTATGGAGACAAACACCCGATGATCGGTATAAAAGTAATACCCCAAAGCCTCTTTAGGATATCCCACAAAATTACATTTTACGGATCGAGATTCCAGCTTATCTGGGTCAACTTTCTTGAAATAAGATGGACATCCCCAAATCTTAACGTGTTTAAGACTCGGTTTCCTTTCTTTCCATATCTCATATGGAGCTTGAGGAACAAATTTGGAAGACACCTTATTCAGTAAATATGTTGAGGTTTCCGATGCATAACCCTATAGGAATACTGGAAGATTCGCATTGCTCATCATGGACCGAACCATGTCTAACAAAGTTCGATTTCTCCTTTCAGATACCCCATTTAACTGTGGAGTATATGGAGGAGTCCACTGGGAGACTATACCATTTTCTTTGAGATAATCTAGAAACTCTCCATTCAAGTATTCACCACCTCGATCTGATCGAAGAGTTATAATACTGTGTTTGGTTTGTTTCTCCACTTCATGTTTATATTCTTTGAACTTTTCAAAGGCTTCAGACTTGTGTTTCATCAAATACACATATTCGAATCTAGATCTATCATCAATGAAAGTAATGAAGTACGAAAATCCACCCAATGTCTCCTAGCAAATCTGCAGCCCTCTCTCCATGTCCACTAAATGGAGATTTGGTCATTTTACCCAATAGACAAGACTCGCATGTAGGATATGATTCAAAATCAAAGGGGTCAAGTAACCCTTTCTTATGCAATGTCCGTAGTCTATTTTCACTAATATGACCTAGCCTATAGTGCCATAAATAGGTCATATTTTCATCATCTCGTTTTCTTTTAGTTTGTTCAATCTGAAGTAAATCATGCTCTACGTCACATACATACAGACCATTATTTAAAATACCACGTCCATAAAGAACATTATCTCTAAGGATAGAACATTCATTATTCTTAATAATAAATGAAAAACCATCCAAATCCAACATAGGAATAGAAACAATATTCCTCACAATAGAGGGAACGTAATAACAATTATTCAAGATAATAGTCTTGCCTGTAGGCATATGTAAACTAAATGATCCTACATATATGGCCGCAACCCTTGCTTCATTTCCCATACGTAGAATCACCTCATCTTTTTCAAGAGTCCTACTTCCCTTTAGTCCTTGCAACGAATTGCAAATATGAGAACCACAGGCGGTATCTAATACCCAAGTAGAAATTTGACCTAGTGACATATTAACTTCGATTATAAACATGCCTGAATTAGAAGCGATAGTCTTACTACCCTTCTTCTTCTTCTTCTTCAATTCTGCAAGGTAAACCTTGCAGTTCCTCTTCCAGTGCCCCAACTTGTTACAGTGAAAACAAACAGCTAAATTAGGACCAGTCAACTTGTGAGCATCTAGTATGCTCTGGAGTGATAGTGCAAAAGACATGACGAATATAGTAAATCTGTAAATGATAAACACATAACAACACTTAGCAAATATTCAATTTCATTTCAAAACACTATATGAATCGGGTCTTTATTCATAAGTGTCGCCCACTAGTTTATCTAATTTATTCAACCCCCAAAGTGAAAATTAAGCATTCATAATGCTAGTGGGAATAGGGATCCTACATTCCATCACACAACCTCGGCTGTAGCACGAAACGTCATGTGATGTTCAATAGGCAGAAAACTCTTGTCAATTACATCTTATGTTATTCCCTAATATAACTTTAGCCTCTTGAATAATTGAGTCACGACTGTGGCACGACAAACTCAATATTCTAAGTCAAGTCTAACCCAACATTTCGTACAATTGAATCAGTCTCCAACGGCCCACGGCTATAGCACGTAACGACCTTTAGATTCTAATTCAATGTACACATCTCTATGTAATATACAAGTGTTAGGAATGTATGTGCATTAGTTTGATGATATGTTTAACAAAATACTTAAGTAGAAATTTAGTGTCTGTAGCCTCAACGGATAAGACCACTTTGGCTATCCGTTGATGGTGTAGCTTTACTTAGAAATAAGTCTAGTGTTGTAGCATATTTCAGTCTCTGTATTTAAAATGTAATTCTTGGAAGTTGAGAGAAACTATGAGTCATGTTGACTACTAGATGATATGCAGATAGGAAGGCCAATTGTAAATACTTCATGCCTTGTAATTTTGTATAAGTGAAGTGGTATCAACGGATGACTTAAAGACCTTCAACGGATGAGAAGCTAAGCTTCAACGGATGTCTCTAAAGCTTCAACGGATAAAGTCATCAACGGATAACATCCTTCAACGGATGAGTGCATCAACGGATGAAAGCTTCAACGGATAACATCCTTCAACGGATGAGTGCATCAACGGATGAAAGCTTCAACGGATGTTCTGATGATTAGCCGTTGATAAGGGGTAGTTGTACCTACAAACAGAGGCACATGGGTTGATAGAGACAACTGAGATGTGGTAGCCGAATTTCAGGAACAACAGAAAAAGCAGCCGTTCTTCTCTAGTACAAAGATGCAATAGTCAACAAAGTACTGGAGTGAACAGGAAAAGAAGCAAGTGAAGATCTTATTTTATTACTGTATTTTATATTGTTCTTCACTTGTACACTTGGTAATATATAAACCAAGTAGAAGCTAGTAATTAGATAAGAGATTTTCCAGAGCTGTTTAGAAAAATATTGAGAGAAAATCCATCTAGTTTGTACTAGGATGCAGCTGTGATCAACATTGTTTAATCACAGATTTTCTAAAATACCATCTCTGGTGGAACAACAAATCCACCAGAAAAGTTTTTAAGGTCTGTTGTGTTCTTTACATTTGTGCTTGAATATATATCTGTCTGTATTAGCTTAAAGCAATTCACACACTTGTTCTTCTTGAACACACAACTTTCATAAACTGCTCAAAACTTGAAAAAGTTTTGAGATTTACATTCAACCCCCCTTCTGTAAATCTCATTGTTAGTCCACTAGGAATAACAATTGGTATCAGAGCAGGCTCTTGACATACAAAGAGTTTAAAGATCTTGGAATCTAACAAAGATGAGTAAGAAGGATATTGGAGTAAAGATCCCAGTTCTTGACAAAGACAGTTATCACCATTGGAAGGTGAAAATGCACCTTCATCTACTCTCCCAAGATGAAGGTTATGTAAACTGCATTGAGAATGGTCCTCACATTCCCCACAAAGTAGCAACAGTTGCTACAGCCACAGTTGCTGTTGGTCAATCCATTCCAAAACCTAGAGCAGAATGGACAATGGAAGACACAGAAGAAGTCCACAAGGATAAGAAGGCTATGAACATTTTGTTTAATGGTCTTAACATGGATATGTTTGATAATGTGATAAATTGCACAACTGCCAAAGAGGTTTGGGACACAGTTCAACTACTGTGTGAAGGTACAGAACAAGTGAAAGAAAACAAAATGCAGCTTCTCATTCAACAGTATGAATACTTTCATTTTGAAGAAAATGAATCTTTAAATGAAACATTCAATAGGTTCCAAAAGCTGTTGAATGGACTGAAGCTGTATGGAAGAGTGTACCAGGTGAAGGATTCAAATCTTAAATTTTTAAGATCCTTGCCAAAGGAATGGAAACCCATGACTGTCTCCTTAAGAAACTCTCAAGATTATAAGGACTTCACTCTTGAAAGATTGTATGGAATCTTGAAGACTTATGAACTAGAGCTGGAACAGGATGAGGTATTGGAGAAGGGGAGAAAGAAAGGAAGTTCAGTTGCATTGGTAGCTGAAGATGAGAGGAAATGCAGACAAGAAACTGCGAGATCTACATCAAACTCCAAAGATGGTATAAGAAATAAGGAATCAAGCAAGGGGAAAGAGCAAGTTGCTGAAAATGAAGACAACTCCAGCCAAGATGACTCAGATGGTATTGATGAGCATCTTGCATTTCTGTCCAGAAGATTTGCAAAGATGAAATTCAAGAAAAACACTAGAGCCACTAAACCTCACAAAAACACTGTGGACAAATCCAAGTTCAAGTGTTTCAATTGTGGTATAAGTGGACACTTTGCAGGTGAGTGCAGAAAGCCAACTTCTGAAAAGAAGAAATTTGAACAAGTAGATTACAAAAAGAAATATTTTGATCTACTCAAGCAAAAGGAGAGGGCTTTCATTACTCAAGAAAGGGACTGGGCAGCTAATGGAGATGAAGAGGATGAAGATGTGGAGTATGTCAACCTTGCTCTCATGGCTGATTCTGAAGAAAATGAAGTTAGTTCATCAAGCAATCAGGTAATCACTACTGACTTAACACAGCTTACTAAAGAAGAGTGCAATGATGCTTTTAATGACATGTCTACCGAATTGTATCATTTGCGTGTGTCTCTTAAATCTCTTGCTAAATAAAATAGTAGGATTAGAGAGAACAATCTGTTTTTAAGTAATAGAAATGCTTTGTTAGAAGATAAGATGATTGACCTAGAGAAAACAAAGTTGCATTGTATATCTGTTGAAAATGAACTAGCTGAATCTGTTAAGAAAGTAGAAATACTTTCCAATCAATTAGAGAAAGAGCAAGAGGTGATTAAAGCCTGGAAGACATCTAGGGATGTAAGTGCTCAAATTGCTAAGGTCCAAGGAATTGAATCATTCTGTGAAACTGCCTGGGATAAAAATAAAAAGAAACTGGAATTAATTGATGGGCTGTCAACGGATGTGGAATCAACGGATGATGAAAGTTATCCGTTGAAGGAAGAAAAGGAGCATCCGTTGAAGGTTCCTCAATCAAAACAGGCAGATGTTTCTAAAAGAGAGAATCTAAAGAAACTCAACAAAAAGTTTGGTTCAACTTCAAAGAACTTTGTCAAAGAAGAAGCAAGCACATCCAAAGATGTCAGTAAGGTGAATGTAGGGCACATGACCTTAGAACAGTTAAATAATAGGCTCAAGATGGTTGAGGATAAAAAGGAATCTAAAAGAAAATCCAACAGAAATGGGAAGGTAGGAGTTAATAAACACAACAATTACACACCTGATAGGTATGCTCCTAGAAAAAGCTGTGTGCATTGTAGTAGTGTTAATCATCTATCTGCTAGTTGTAAATCCATTAAGAAGACTCCCATAAATGTACCCTCTTCTATGCCTAATATGTCTGCATCACCTCTGCATGCTATGCCTGTTATGTCTCAACAAAATCCTTATGCACATTTTGTAAACATGCCATATTTTAACAATCCTTATCTTGCTGCATTTAGTATGCCTCAAATGCCATACAATATGCCCATATGGAATAACATGTTTGCACAATCAATGCCTAATAATTTTACAAATGTGCTAAATGATTCTGTGACTAACCCTACACCTCAACCAACTACATCTAAGACCAAGGTTGACTCAAACTTACCTAAGTCTAAAGATGCAGGAGGAATGAAGTCTAGGAGAAAGGCTAACAAGAATGGACCCAAGGAAACTTGGGTACCAAAATCAAATTGATTGATTTTATGGTGTGCAGGGAAATGGAAGAAATCTATGGTACTTGGACAGTGGTTGTTCAAGACACATGACAGGAGATTTCTCCCTGCTCACAGAGTTCAAGGAGAGAGCTGGCCCTAGCATAACCTTTGGAGATGACAGCAAAGGGTTTACTATGGGATATGGCTTGATTTCAACAAGGAATGTCATCATTAATGAAGTTGCATTAGTTGATGGTCTCAAGCACAATTTACTGAGCATCAGTCAACTATGTGATAGAGGGAATACAGTTTCCTTCAATTCTGAAGCCTGTGTTGTCACTAGTAAGAAAGACAACAAAGTGGTTCTAACTGGAGTTAGAAAAGGAAATGTGTACATAGCTGACTTCAACTCTACAGATGCAGAATCCATTACTTGTCTCTTCAGCAAAGCAAGCACAGTTGAAAGTTGGCTATGGCACAAGAAGCTATCTCACTTGAATTTCAAGACAATGAATGATCTAGTCAAAAAGGACTTAGTTAGAGGAATCCCTCTAGTTGAATTCTCAAGGGATAGGTTTGTGTGATGCTTGTCAGAAAGGCAAACAAAGGAAAGCATCATTCAAAAAGAAGCTTGAAACAACAATTGATGAACCATTACAGCTGCTACATATGGATTTGTTTGGACCAGTCAATGTATTGTCTATTGCAAGAAAAAGATATTGCTTAGTGATTGTAGATGATTTCTCAAAGTTCTCATGGGTCTATTTTCTTGGATCAAAGGATGAAGCAAGTGAAATCATTATCAATCACATCAGGCAAGTCAACAATCATCCTGACTTGAAGGTTAGAAATATCAGGAGTGACAATGGAACTGAATTCAAGAATTTGACATTAAGGCTGTTCTGTGAAGAAAATGGAATCATGCATGAGTTCTCAGCTCCAAGAACACCTCAGCAAAATGGGGTTGTTGAAAGAAAGAACAGATCTTTAATTGAAGCTACCAGAACAATGCTTGAAGAATCAAAGTTACCAACATATTTCTGGGCTGAAGCTGTTAATTGTGCCTGCTTCACTCAGAATATTTCTTTGATCAATCAAGCTAAAGGCATGACTCCTTATCAGTTGTTCAAGAGAAGAAAACCAACTCTAAACTTTCTTCATGTCTTTGGATGTAAATGCTTTATACTGAGGAATCAATCTGACCATAAAGGGAAGTTTGATGCAAAGGCTGATGAAGGGATATTTGTTGGTTACTCAGCTGGAAAATCTTATAGGGTCTACAATCTAAGAACCAACATTGTTATGGAATCTGTGCATGTTGTGTTTGATGATAAAAAGATTGATGGACTAACAGATGAGGGACATAATGAGAGACTCAAATTTGACAACATTGAGATATATTGTGATGATAGTGAAGAGGAGACTGATGGAGATGACACTTCAAAAGGGATTCAAAACATGCCCTTGGATAATGCACAAAATACTGCATCCGTTGATAGAGGCAATGCAGTATCCGTTGAAAGACATAGTGCATCATCCGTTGAAGTACAAAATGAAGCATCCGTTGATCATAGTTCATCAACGGATAATCGATTTACATCATCAGTTGATAGAACTCCAAGTTCCCTGCAAAGGACCAACAACTCAGGGGGAGTTTCAACTAGTCAACACTCTGTCTCACATCATGACAATACTGAGGCCACCTCATCTAGAGCACATCTTCCACCACAAAGGAAATGGACCAAGAATCATCCCTTTGAACTGATCATTGGTGATGCATCATCTAAAGTGCAAACAAGAAAAGCCACTCAAGATGAATGTCTGTATAGTAGTTTTCTGTCTCAGGAGGAACCTAAGAAAGTGGAAGAAGCTCTATTGGATCCAGATTGGATATTAGCTATGCAGGAAGAGCTGAACCAATTTGAGAGAAACCAAGTATGGAAGCTGGTACCCAAACCAAAGAACAAGAGTCCTATTGACACAAAGTGGGTATTCAGAAACAAGATGGATGAAAATGGCATTATCATAAGGAATAAAGCCAGACTGGTTGCTAAAGGCTATTCTCAGCAAGAGGGAATAGATTTTGATGAAACATATGCTCCTGTTGCAAGACTTGAAGCCATCAGAATATTTCTAGCCCATGCAGCCCATGCCAATTTCAAAGTCTATCAAATGGATGTCAAGAGTGCATTTCTAAATGGGAAATTAGAGGAAGAAGTCTATGTAAGTCAACCTCCAGGATTTGAAGATCCAAATTTTCCAGACTATGTGTATTATCTGTTGAAAGCACTCTATGGACTGAAGCAAGCACCTAGAGCCTGGTATGAAACCTTATCAAAATTTCTTTTGGAGAATCACTTCACTAGAGGTACTGTTGATAAAACTCTCTTCTTTAGGGATGTTAATGGCTCTAGTATACTTGTTCAAATTTATGTAGATGACATAATATTTGGCTCTATAGATGATAAACTTTGCAAAAAGTTTGCTAAGCTAATGCAAAGTAATTATGAAATGAGCCTAATGGGAGAACTAACCTATTTTCTTGGTTTACAAGTTAAACAAGTTAGTGATGGAATTTTCATTAGTCAAACTAAATATATTTATGATCTTTTAAAGAAGTTTGACTTAATGGAATGTTCATCTGCAAAAACTCCCATGGCCACTGCCACCAAACTTGAATTAAATAAGACTGAAAGGTCTGTGGATATTACAAGTTATAGAGGCATGGTTGGTTCACTTTTATATTTAACTGCTAGCAGACCAGATATAATGTTTGCTACATGTCTATGTGCTAGATTCCAAGCTGATCCTAGGGAGTCTCACTTAATTGCTATCAAAAGGATTTTCAGATATCTCAAGGGTACACCAAATTTAGGTATTTGGTATCCTAGAGAATCTGGCTTTGATCTAATTGGTTATTCAGATGCAGACTATGCAGGTTGCAAAATAGATAGGAAAAGTACAACAGGCTCCTGCCAATTCCTGGGAAACAAGCTTGTATCATGGTTTAAGCAAAAAGCAAAATTCAGTCTCTACTTCTACAGCTGAGGCTGAATACATTGCTGCTGGAAGTTGCTGTTCTCAAGTGTTATGGATGAGGAACCAACTCCTTGACTATGGACTTCATGTTGATAGAATTCCTATCTTTTGTGACAACACAAGTGCCATAGCCATAACAGAGAATCCTGTGCAGCACTCAAGGACCAAGCACATTGATATCAAGTACCACTTCATTAGGGAGCATGTCATGAATGGTACAGTGGAACTACATTTTGTTCCAAGTGAACAACAAATTGCTGACATATTTACCAAGCCACTTGATGAATCAACATTCACAAGATTGGTAAGTGAGCTAGGTATGCTTAATTACTCTTAAAATTCATGTCTTTATTGCAATTTGAATTGAAGCCTGAAATATATTAGTTGCTAAGAACAAATTTGACTTTTAACATAGTTTATTCCATCAACGGATGTTCCCTATCCGTTGAAAGTCAAAATTGCTCTATCAACGGATAATCATTATCCGTTGAAAGACAAATACATTTCTGGAATTTTTATCCGTCAACGGATAAAACTGAAGTACCTTTCAACGGATGACAATTTGCCTTATCCGTTGAAATGTCACATCAATCGATTCAGGTGTTTAACAGCCGTTGATTCTATTCTCTTAACCGTTGATACTCATACATACATCTGTATGTATTGGTTTTAAAGGTAGTTTTTAGAATACTTACAGTTTATTCTTAAAACGGCTGAAATTCACTAACGCATATTTATTGATAAATCTTTATTTTATATTTTTGTTTATTAATTTGAGAAAGCATATAAGTCCTTCTGATTGTTCATTTTTACTTTACGCTTTCTTAAAATTTCAAGCATTTACCATTTTCTCTCTGCAAAAACTTCAAGTTATTCTCTGCAATTTCTACTCACAACAATGGCACCAGTCGTGAAGATTATGTCTCAATCTGGGTTCATCTATGAAAAGAACAATTTCATAGCTTTGGTAGAAAAGAATGAAGCCCACTCAGACTATCACAAAATGATGGACTTCATCAAAAACTGTAAACTTAGCTATGCAATGCTGGAAGCCCCAACAATTTTCTGTGAAGTAGTTGAGGAGATTTGGACAACTGCTGAGTTCAACTCCATGGATATGACTATCTCCTTCACTCTCAAAGGTAAAACTCACTGTATTAACTGTGATGATTTACAAGCATGTTTTAAATTGCCTGAGAACAATGCCATGACACCACACACTGATAGTGATGTATCCAGCATGTTAGATTCCATAGGTTATTCTCTTAACTCTGCTAATTTAGGGAGTATTAGAAGAAAAGGCCTTAGGAAAGAATGGAGTTTCCTTGGGGATGCCTTTATAAAGGTTTTCTCTGGGAAAATTAGTAATTTTGATGCCATAACTTCATCTCTGGTTAATATGCTCTATATGCTTGTTTCTGATAGGTATTTTAACTTTAGCAACTATGTGATGCTAGAATTAGGTACTAGATTAGGTAACAAAGCTAATAGACCTAATAACATCTATTATGCTAGATTCTTTATGTTATTGGCTAACCATGTTGCTGAAGGTTTAGTCATAATCAATGAGAATAATAAACTCAAGTGCTGGGCACAAGAGAAAAGAGTTCTTGCAGACTTGATGAGAATGGATCTTAACAGCAGTGTGTCATTGGTATATTTACCAATCATGAATGCACCTCAGGTAGGTGAGGTAATTGCTTCTACAACTCCTACTTCTTCCAACCCCTCTATTTCTTTATCTTCTAGTGTGGCCATGAAATCTGTGATGCCCCAACAGATTTCTACCAAGGTCACCAAAACTAAACTTTCAAAATCAAAGACAAAGAAATCCACCTCTGTTGTTTCTCAAAAGACAACAGTTGTAACACCAACTATTAACCCTGAGGTGAGTGAACAGGGTGTGAGTGGTGAGGGGAGGGGTGAACATCAAAGAAACCCCCAGGATAAGGAAGGAAAGTTGAGTGCTTCCCAAGCTAGCCAAGCCACAGTTTCTCAAAAAGCTGTGGTGGTTGAAAAGGTATCTAGCACATCCCTAGTAGCATCCTCCCAAAAGGATGTTACTATTGAAAATAGTTCCAAACCAGGAACACAGAACAAACGAGGGAGGGACACTAAAGCCAAACACTCACCAACAAAAGCCTTTATTAGAAGAAAGAAGGCTAGAACCCAATCTTCTACACAGGGTGCACACACTGCACAGATACATCCATCTGTATCTATGCCTTCTCAAACTCAGTTTGATGTGACTCCAATAAATGTGGAGTCACAGCCCCATTCTCTCACAATAATCACACATCAATCACCAAACACTTCATCACCATCTCTGGATGTGGATATGTTATTCCCATCAATTCCTGATTCTCCCTCTTTACAACTCAGGGAGAAGCCCCACTCAAATACAGGTGATCATCATCTCTTGGATGATTTGTTGGATCACCCGCAAATTCTTTCAGATATAATTGAAGGATCTGTGTCACCACATCTCAAATCAATCTACACAGATTCAACAGTTATATCACTTTCAATTTCAACTTCTTTTCCTTCTTCAACGGATATCACTCATCCGTTGACAAGTGGTTGTTCTTCAACGGATAAGCTTAACAGCAGTTATCCGTTGATAACATCAGTTTCACCTTCAACGGATATTCCACATCCGTTGACAGTCTCTACACAAATAACTGAATTAATCCCAAGTGTAGAAGACATGAATACTGTGCAATCACTCTTAGGATTGAGGGAAGGGAGTGACAATTTGAGTGAGAGGCTGGGTTGCTCCCAGGCAAAAGGAGAGATTGAGAGCTCAAAAATGCATGCTATTTCTTCCAGCATGGCAAAAGTAAGTGAGTGGAGTACCACCTTAGTAGGTGAAGGTGAGGGAGTGAGTTGTGTGAGCCAGGGGGAGCCCCTGATGCAAGAACATAGAGAAAAAGAGAGAAAAGCAGGTACAGTAGATACAAGGGTGGAACCAGCCATTGCTAATGAGTCAATGATTGTGGATGATGCTGAAAAGGAAAGACAATTTCAGCAACATTACAAAGCTGTAATTGATAACATTTCCTTGGATGCTGACACTTTTACTCATCCTGTGACAGCCTATCAACTGTTGGCTGCTCAGGGCAATGAGAAAGCAGAAAGGTCACTACATCTAGTGCACACAACAGAATCTCTTCAAAGGGATAAAGCTGCCATTAACAAAATGCCTTCTACAGCTGGTGAGCCATCTGAGGAATTTGGAGCAAATTCTGATGATGATGACTCTATTTCTTTTGATGGAAGCATGAACTTAGGGGGAGATGAAGGCCCTAGTTCAATTCCAAATCTACCTGAATGGGCCTTGACTAAGGAGTATAGATCAGGGGAATTCAATGTCTCTTTAGTCAAACAAATCAACACTATTCAACAGGCCATTCAGAATACTTCACATGCAAGTATCAAGGCTATCCTTCAAGCTCACCTGGACTCACTGCATCTCATGAAGCTGCAGCAAGTGAAGCAGAATCTGAGTATGGATGATCTCAGGAAGGATATTGCTGACTTGAAAACCTATACTTCAGAAAAATTGGATTCAGTCATGCCCTATGGTACATTGCAGGACTTGGTTTTGAGATTGAAGAAAGAATCTGTTACTGAAAAACGGTTGGCCAAGTTAGAAGACAGAGTTCAAGTTATTGAAGATTCTGTGGCCACCATTCTTCACAATCAACAATCTCAAACCAGTCTCCTAATGCAGCTGGCAAAAGCACAAGGCTTGACCCCTCTCCTTGATGATAACAAAAAGGGGGAGAGTAAAAGGGAAGGGGAAGGAGAGCCATCTACAAAAGTCAACATATCTAAAGTGCTAGTTCCTGCCATCACTACTTCTCCAATCATTCAAATCAAGGGCAAGCCTGATGGAATTGATTTGATTCAGCTAGCAGCAGCTGAAATTCAAGTGAAAGAGCAAAGGAGGAGAATTGATGAAAGGTTGCAACTGTTGTTTGGTTCTACACAAGACAAATCAACATCTGTGAAATACAGCACAAAAATTGAACCAATCAACATGGAGCTCATGCCAGTAGGGAGTCATAAGGATGGAGAAGCTTCTTCCAAAGAACTACAAGCTATAATTCTCAAGCCCAATGAAAGATCCAATAAGGACTCAACAAAGAATCCTTTAAAAGAAGTGGACTTTCCTCCTCCAAAAGCTGATGAGAACAAGATTTTAGGCAGAAGTATTGCTTATCTCAAAAAGACCATGGATGAGGCTGTAAGGAGAAATAGAGCTATTATCATTAGAGAGGGAAAGAGCATATGTGTGATGCAAGGACATCCCAAATTCTCAATAGCCAAGAAGGAAGAAGACAAGCAATTAAAGGCTGACAAAAGAGCACAAGCAAAGCTTGAACAACAGCTAAAGTCAAGTCTAGTTGAAAAAGAAAAAGGGATTGAAGTCAGGGGTGAAGACAAGACTACAAACCTAGATGAGGTTTTAGGGAGTATATTTGGTGAGAGTGTGGAAGAAAGAGAGGAATGGCAGAAGGGAAACAGAAGAAAGGCCAAGGCACATAGAAGGAGTGGAGATAACACTGAAGTAACCAAATCTATATCTAAACCACTACCTTCCATACCTGAACCCCTTGTTGCTGATCCCACAATAAACATCCATGGTGAACCAATCATTCCAAAAGAGGAACCTATTGACTGGGACACTATCAAATTGCCTACCTTTCTAACCACTCTTCCACTACCAAAGAAACAGAAAAGAAAACCAAAATCTACACCTCCCATAACCTCTAAGAAATTCACTCAAAAACAAAAACCTAAGCCTAAGTCACCCATTTCTAAAGATGATTATGTTCACATCTGTGACATAAAAGAAATTTCAGACATTGAACTCTATCTGGATGAGCTGGAGGATGTAAGGGGAATAGCTGCCTACAGACAGTTACCAGAGAGATTAGTGTTCAGATATAAAGGAGCTGGGGAAAGAACATGGCCTCTCCACAGGATTCTGGATGAAGGCTACTCTACCTTGATTAGAGTCTATTCAGCTATACAAAAGGATTCTGGCTTTACCAGAACTGCCAAGACTGAAATTCTCAACAAGATAGCCAATATAAGGAAAACTTGGAGGGAGCCCAATGCTTTACCCAGGACTTTACTCATTCAAGAAAGGGAAATGAAAATTCTCAAATCACCTCATTGGTTGATGGAATTTAGAGATGATAAAGGAGTCAGAAGATTTTTCAGACTTGAAAACCAACTCAAGATTGCCAGCAATGAAACTCTCAAAGAAATGCAATCTAAGTTGGATGTCAGTGTTGAAGATGAAGCTGAATTCTTCAGACAACTCCAACTCCAAATTGAGGAAAATGACAAAAGGCTAGGAAAGAAAACCAGGGAACAAAGAAGAAAAAGATGATTTGCTCAGACTAAAGGAGTGTCCTTGGAAACACTGTAAATCTTCAATTATCTCCTAGTACATACACTTTTGCAGCATTTTTAAATTTCTACTTAGTTTCAATTCATATATCTGTTAAGTGTTTTGTTATCATCAAGTTAACCCTGAATTTATGCCTACAATTCTTATAGACATAAATAGGGGGAGATTGTTAGGAATGTATGTGCATTAGTTTGATGATATGTTTAACAAAATACTTAAGTAGAAATTTAGTGTCTGTAGCCTCAACGGATAAGACCACTTTGGCTATCTGTTGATGGTGTAGCTTTACTTAGAAATAAGTCTAGTGTTGTAGCATATTTCAGTCTCTGTATTTAAAATGTAATTCTTGGAAGTTGAGAGAAACTATGAGTCATGTTGACTACTAGATGATATGCAGATAGGAAGGCCAATTGTAAATACTTCATGCCTTGTAATTTTGTATAAGTGAAGTGGTATCAACGGATGACTTAAAGACCTTCAACGGATGAGAAGCTAAGCTTCAACGGATGTCTCTAAAGCTTCAACGGATAAAGTCATCAACGGATAACATCCTTCAACGGATGAGTGCATCAACGGATGAAAGCTTCAACGGATAACATCCTTCAACGGATGAGTGCATCAACGGATGAAAGCTTCAACGGATGTTCTGATGATTAGCCGTTGATAAGGGGTAGTTGTACCTACAAACAGAGGCACATGGGTTGATAGAGACAACTGAGATGTGGTAGCCGAATTTCAGGAACAACAGAAAAAGCAGCCGTTCTTCTCTAGTACAAAGATGCAATAGTCAACAAAGTACTGGAGTGAACAGGAAAAGAAGCAAGTGAAGATCTTATTTTATTACTGTATTTTATATTGTTCTTCACTTGTACACTTGGTAATATATAAACCAAGTAGAAGCTAGTAATTAGATAAGAGATTTTCCAGAGCTGTTTAGAAAAATATTGAGAGAAAATCCATCTAGTTTGTACTAGGATGCAGCTGTGATCAACATTGTTTAATCACAGATTTTCTAAAATACCATCTCTGGTGGAACAACAAATCCACCAGAAAAGTTTTTAAGGTCTGTTGTGTTCTTTACATTTGTGCTTGAATATATATCTGTCTGTATTAGCTTAAAGCAATTCACACACTTGTTCTTCTTGAACACACAACTTTCATAAACTGCTCAAAACTTGAAAAAGTTTTGAGATTTACATTCAACCCCCCTTCTGTAAATCTCATTGTTAGTCCACTAGGAATAACAACAAGTATTTCTTATTTCGAAATCAAAGCCCTCGGCTGTAGCACGAAACGACAATAATTTAAAAATAAGAACCACTTTCTACCATGTTGGAAGGCTATGACTGACACAAGCCCGTTGTGTCATTGGCCAATTACTACTTGATATTATTTAATTTTAGAGGGATTATATTACGTTACAATCATAATCATATTATAAAGAGATTCTTCCTTTTAAATTAAATATTTTAAATCAATAATTGATAATCAGATGATTCCCAGATCGGGTGGAGCATTGTCAAGAGGCGTCACTTAATAACCCTTTCTTACAGATAGAAATCTGTTGTTGACAGAATCATCCTTTCTCTCAATATTGAAAATTCATATTCAATTACGTGTTCCATAAACACAAGAATCTCATGATCGTACTCATAATATTTATATTAAGGTCATGAAATAATTTCACTATACTAGATTGTCTAACAAATGCCTTATGTTAATTAAGTTCACCTAAATCTATCATCGCATGATAAACTAAGCATATATCACATATATAAGAATGAATAAACCTCAAGGTAGGCATGTTACATCATGTAACATATTGGTCTAAGCATTATACATCTCTATGTATCACATGAGGCATTTAAAAGCAATTAAAACAGTCAAAAACAGCTTTAAAACACTATTATTAGCTATAAACAGTTCGAAACTATTTCAGAAAATATCATATAATATACCATTAGATGCGTCTCGAAAAGACGAATCCAACGGAACCAAAAATGCCTCATTCTGACAAAGCACGCGCCCGAACACGCCGGAAGAAGCAAATCCACGCGCCCCACGCGCACACGCGCTGTCACGCGCCCTAAACCCTAAGCTGACGTCAGCATGACGTCATCTGCTAATGTCAGCATGACGTCAACAATACGTTGACCATTGACCCGCGCGTATCTGACATGCGCCGCGCGTGACACATGAGCGTGTGTGCCCCATGCGCGCATGCCAGACGCGCGCTCCTCTGCCCGTTTCAGACTGTTGCCGCCGCCGCTCCTCAAACGATGTGCCACCGTACCCTGTTCTTTCTTCGAGCACCGTGCCCTCACAATAACAGCACAGTAGCCAGAAAATATATATATGTATACTAATAGATTATATATATATATAATTACGAATTTAATTGAAACAACTTCAAAAATTCATAACAATTAATCCATACATTATAAAATTATGAAAAAAATACCCAGACAATCTACAACACTTGTAGAACCCAGATCTACAGTCAAAATAATTCTGAGACACGATTTCTAATCAGTCATAATTAATCCATGATATAACTTGTAAAAATCATAATTAATTCATACAAGCACATAAAATTTTGAAATTTTTACCACAAATCTATATGCATACAACCTATGCTCTGATACCATTGTTGGATTTTATCTATCACGGAAGCATGGTAAAACAATTTTACATATATAAAATGCATATAATATGCATACAGATCGTAAATAAAATCGAGGGATCGATTTCTAACCTTTAAAAGCGATCCAAGAACAACGAGCGGAGATCCTTAGCAGCTGCTCCTCAAGTGTGAAGCACTCCACCGGTATCCACCGAGAAAACGATGTAATGAAGGAGGAGGAGGTGGAGAGAATTAGGGTTTTGTCAATCTTTTGGGTTTAGGCAAAAATATGGTTTATAATAGTATATTTATAGGCAAAATTTTCAGCTGAAAATTTTCCCATAAAATATTATTATTATTAACCCTTTATTATTCTCACTAATAATTAAAACACCTTTTAATTATTAATCCTTTTTCTAAACACTTTAGAAATAATTCTCTCACTTGATTTAATTTCCAAAAATTAAATTCTTAATTAATAATATTAAGAACTTTTTCTTAATTAATTTATAATCAATTAATCTCATTTAATCAATTATTAAATTTGCCAATTAATTATTTATTTCATGAATAAATAATTATCAGCCATTATTAATTAATTTCTCCACCATTAAATCATTGTCTTTTATGGTGTGACCCTGTAGGTTCAATATTAAGCCGACAATAGAAATAAATAATAATAAAACTATTTTATCATTATTTATATAAATTCTTTAATTCATTAAATATAATTAATTAATTAATCATATTTATTCTACATCGTGAGGGATACTTCTCAGCATATCGCGATTATCCGGATAATACGAATTCACTGCTTAGAATACCAAGAACCTATTTAGTGAGTAGTTACCGTACAATCAATTCCTTCCACCCTGCAATGTCACGATTAAATACAAGGCATGGAACTTGTGTCAAGCCTATCTTATTTAATCACTTGCTTTCCCATTCACTATGCTTAGTTCTATTTAATGTAAATTAGAAACTCCTTTCTAATTTCATTCACTCTGGCCAGAGATTCCTGAACTAGCATAAGTGGATCAACATTGAACATTCTCTTCCTTCACTGGAAGGGGTAGATCCTCTATTGATCATACACTATCTTCGTGTACAAATTCCTATACCCAGTAGAACCCTTATAATTGTCCCTAGAGACTAAGAACTAAACCAAAGCATAGTTCAGTGTACACAAGATGACTATGATAACCTCAAGTCTAAGGATACTTGTACAACTATCACTATGTGAACAACTGCTGACACGTGAGTGAACTCTATCAGTTGTTCAGCTGTGTGAGTCATGTTCAGTGAACTTATTCTATAATAAGCACCTACATACTAGCTATAGTGTCATCACACAAATGTCTATGAGAACATACATCCTTCATAATGAAGCAAGCATAGTATGTACCGATCTTTGCGGATTATTAATTACCAGTTAGTAATCCTACGACCAGGAACTATTTAAGTTTAGAGTTATCATCTTTTAGGTCTCATTATTATGATGTCATCACAATCCATAAAAAGCTTTACTCTAAACTGTGGTATATCTTATTTAAACACTTAAAATAAATAGAGCCCGCAATAAAAAACAAAACAAGTCTTTTATTAATATCAATAAAATCAAAACAGATTACATAAAAGTTATTCCTAAATCCTCATACATGATTGGACTTAGGATATATCTCTTTCACACTAGAACTCAAAGAAACTAGTGAGGTTGTTATCGTAGTAGGGATAGATGAACTTACCTCACTTACCTGAGGTGCATCCATTACAGGGAAATAGAAAAGTGGTACTTCTCTGTGATGATTTGTCCTGTTCAAATCTGTAATTATTCTTCTCTCTTGAACCCAACAATCTAATTTGTTGTTTGGGTTCTCAAGCACAATTCCCTCAGAGAGGTGGTTAGCTAACATCATGAAAAATCTAGCATAATAAACATTTTTGCCTCTCTTATTTAGCTCTCCTAATTTAAATCCCAACTCAAATAAAATAAGGTCACTAAAATTAAAGTACTTATCTGTAACTAGCATGTAGAGCATGTTAAGCATTGAAATATTAACTGAATCAAAATTACTGATTTTCCCAGAAAAGACCTTGGTCACTATATCACACAAGAAACTCCACTCCTTCCTAAGACCCAATTTCCTAATGTCACTTAACTTAGAAGTAGAAAGGGCATAGTTCATGGAATTAGGCATATTAACTATATCAGTGTCTGTGTGTGGTGAGGTCACATTATTGTCAGGAATTTTGAAACATGCTTTGATAACATCACTATTAATACAGAATTCCTTACCTTTAATGGTGAGTGTGATGGTGTTATCTGTTGAGTTGTATGTAGCCGTGGTCCACATTTCTTCAACAACTTCACAAAAGATGGTAGATGATTCTAGCATGGCATATCTAAGCTTGCAGTTCTTCACAAAGTCCATCATTTTGTGGTAGTCACCAAATTGCTGAATCCCCTTGTTTACTAAGGCCGTGAAGTTGTTCTTCTCATAAATGAACCCAGTTTGAGACATAATCTTGACAACATGCACCATTGTTAGAGAATAAGAGCTTGCAGAGAGAGAGAGAGTAAGTGCTTTGAAAAAGAAAGAAATTGGAGCAGATAATTTGAGAATGATAAAAGAAAAGCAATGGAAATGAAATAAGCTTTTATACTATCTCAAAAATAACTGCCAAAAATAATAAAGTAAAATAAAGTAGCCAATTAAAATTTCCTAAAATAGCCGTTTAAAAAATAAACTGTAAAAATTCCACCCATTATCCGGCGTGTTATGCTTACAAACTGTAAGTATACTCGATGGATAATGTTCAGGAAATCAACGGCTAAGATTAAGACAATTCGACGGATGAGGATAAACTGTTATCCGTCGAGTCATAAAATATTCCAGAAAAATAATTGATTTTTATTAGCAAATTGTATTCCGACGGATGATCAAACTCGATGGATAAAGATCATCCATCGAGATGTAAATTTTGACTTAGACAAAATTTCATCCAAGACTGAAAAGTTAATTAAATTTCTGGCTACATTACAACTTGCAAAATATCTCATAAAAATTTAAGAATAATTGAGCATACCTAACTCACTTACCAACCTTGAGAAGGTGGATTCATCCAGTGGCTCGGTAAAAATATCTGCAAGCTGCTTCTCACTTGGAACAAAATGTAATTCCACAGTACCATTCATTACATGTTCTCTTATGAAGTGGTACTTGATGTCTATGTGCTTTGTTCTTGAATTTTGTACTGGATTTTCAGTGATGGCAATTGCACTTGTGTTATTACAGAAAATAGGAATCCTTTCAACTTGCAAACCATAGTCTAGCAGTTGATTTTTCATCCATAAAATCTATGCACAGCAACTGCTAGCAGCAATATATTCAGCTTCAGCTGTTGAAGTAGAAACTGAATTTTGTTTTTTACTAAACCAGGACACAAGCTTGTTTCCTAGAAATTGACAGGTTCCTGTTGTACTTTTTTTATCAATTCTACAACCTGCATAATCTGCATCTGAATAACCAGTTAGATCAAAACCAGAATCTCTAGGGTACCAAATGCCAAGTTTTGGTGTTCTCTTGAGATATCTGAAAATTCTCTTAATAGCTACTAAGTGAGATTCTCTAGGGCCAGCCTGAAATCTAGCACACAAATATGTAGCAAACATTATATCTGGCCTACTAGCTGTTAAGTACAGAAGTGAGCCAACCATGCCCCTATAACTTGAAATATCCACAGACTTTTCAGTAGTGTTTAATTCAAGCTTAGTTGCAGTAGCCATGAGAGTTTTTGCAGATGTGCAATCCATTAGATTAAACTTCTTTAAAAGATCAAAAATGTATTTAGTTTGACTAATGAATATTCCATCACTAAATTGCTTAACTTGCAAGCCAAGAAAGTAAGTTAGTTCTCCCATCATACTCATTTCATACTTACTTTGCATCAATTTGGCAAACTTTTTGCAAAGTTTCTCATCTGTGGAGCCAAAAATAATATCATCTACATAAATTTGAACAAGTATGCTAGAGCCATTAACATTTCTAAAGAATAAAGTTTTATTTACAGTACCTCTTGTGAAGTGATTTTCCAAAAGGAACTTTGATAAAGTGTCATACCAGTCTCTAGGTGCTTGCTTTAGTCCATAAAGTGCTTTCAAAAGATAATAGACATGTTCTGGAAAATTTGGATCTTCAAAACCAGGAGGTTGACTGACATATACCTCCTCCTCCAAATCTCCATTCAGAAAGGCACTTTTGACATCCATTTGATAGACTTTGAAATTGGCATGGGCTGCATAGGCTAAGAAGATTCTGATGGCTTCAAGTCTTGCAACAGGAGCAAATGTTTCATCAAAATCTATTCCTTCTTGTTGACAATAGCCCTTAGCAACCAATCTAGCTTTGTTCCTGACTACTATGCCATTTTCATCCATCTTGTTTCTGAATACCCATTTGGTGTCTATTGGATTCTTTCCTTTAGGCTTGGGCACCGGCTTCCATACATTATTCCTCTCAAATTGGTTTAGCTCCTCCTGCATAGCTAAATCTAATCAGGATCCAACAAAGCTTCCTCTACCTTCTTTGGTTCTTCCTTGGAAAGAAAACTGCTGTATAGACATTCTTCTTGAGTTGCTCTCCTGGTTTGAACTCTAGAAGAAATATAACCAATGATGAGCTCAAAGGGATAATCCTTTGTCCATTTCCTTTGTTGAGGTAGATTAGCTCTAGATGAAGAGGCCTCATTATTGTCTTGATGTGTGATTGAGTTTTGATTATTAGAAACTCCCCCTGAGTTTGTGGATCTTTGATTTGAGAAAGGGGAACTTTCTATAGGTGATCTATTCTGATTTCAAGCTTCTTTTGATAACCCGGCAGATGGTAAATTTTGAGTTCCGACGGATGAAGCTGGTTGCCTACCGACGGATAACGCAGATTGCTTCCCGATGGATGAAGCATTATGCAACTCGACAGATGTTGAATTTTGTGCTTCATTTGTAGTGGATTTTCTGCATTATCCTTGATACGATTTCTTGATCACTTTCATCATCACTGTCATCACCAACCATCTCCACATAGTCAAATTTGAGGCTCTCATGATAATTTCCATCTTGTAGTCCTTCAATCTTTTTATCATCAACACAACATGTATTGATTCCACAACAATGTTGGTTCTTAGATTATAGACTCTATATGCTTTACCAACAGCATATCCAACAAAAATTCCTTCATCTGCTCTAGAATCAAACTTCCCATTTTGATCAGTTTGATTTCTTAATATATAGCATTTGTAGCCAAAGACATGAAGGAAATTTATAGTTGGTTTCTTGTTCTTGAACAATTGATAAGGAGTCATGCATTTTGCTTGATTGATAAGAGAAATATTCTGAGTGTAGCATGCAGTATTTACAGCTTCAGCCCAAAAATATGTTGGCAATTTAGATTCTTCAAGCATTGTCCTGGCAGCTTTAATAAGTGATCCGTTCTTCCTTTCCACTACTCCATTCTGTTGTGGGATTCTTGCTGCTGAAAACTCATGCAAAATTCCATTTTCTTCACAAAATGCTCTCATGACAGAATTCTTGAACTCAGTTCCATTGTCACTCCTGATTCTTTTAACTTTGAAATCAGGATGATTATTGACTTGCCTTATGTGATTGATATATATATATATATATATATATATATATATATATATATATATCAGTGTGAATTGATTTGTAGAGTGCGGAATAATAACTTTAAATGATTCAAAACACAAGTAATTAAAAACACAAGTCTTTAAAAACTTTTTGGTGGATTTGAATATATCCAACAGAGATATATAATATATATCGAGAGAACTCTGTGTAGCGGAAAGCTCACAGCTGCTTACAAATATTGAACAACTAAGAATGCAGAGAAATGCTAAGAATACAACTTACAAATGTTTCTCTCTTGGTTTCTTAGTTAGTTATTCTATTTGCTGCTTCTTGGTTTATATATCACCAAGATTACAAAGTAATAAGATAAGATAATAAAACAAAAACTACCAAGTCTAATACTATGCTTCTTCATTACTCTATTCCAACATCTTTGAATATCTTCATAATAGCATGGAAATGGCAATGCTTCTTTGTTCTCGAAAACCCAGTTGAATAGGCTTCCACATTCTATTTGCATACACTCAACGCATATGACTGTGCTATCACTGTCAACAGATTTTTGAATTCTTTATCCGTCAGGTTCATGATCATCCGTCGAGTTCATGATCATCCGTCGGGTTGTCTAGTTGATCATCCGTCGAATGGCATTGTTGTTTATCCGTCGGGTAGCAATCGGGCACTTGACTTCATTTCATTTATGCAGGATTACAAGACATCATCTATGTATAATTAATCAACCTATTCTGCATATCTAGCTAAAGTCAACATGACTTGAGTACTACTTACAGAATCTAAACAATGTGTATGCAGAAATGTGCTACAGACTTATTGTTACATAAGCTACTAACTCGATGGATAATAAATCATCATCCGTCAGGACTATATTGAGTCATCCGTCGGGACTATAATCCTTATCTGTCGAGTGCTACATTTTTAACTAAGTAAAATCTACCAAGGTGTTTTGTTAATGAAATCATCAAGTACACAACATATACACAACACAAACTAAATATATTTATGATCTTTTAAAGAAGTTTGATCTAATGGATTGCACATCTGCAAAAACTCCCATGGCCACTGCAAGTAAGCTTGAATTAAACACTACTGAAAAGTCTTTGGATATTTCAAGTTATAGGGGCATGGTTTGCTCACTTCTGTACTTAACAGCTAGTAGGCCAGATATAATGTTTGCTACATGTTTGTGTGCTAGATTTGAAGCTGATCCTAGAGAATCTCACTTAGTAGCTATTAAGAGAATTTTCAGATATCTCAAGGGAACACCAAAACTTGGCATTTGGTACCCTACAAATTCTGGTTTTGATGTAACTGGTTATTCAGATGCAGATTATGTAGGTTGTAGAATTGATAGAAAAAGTACAACGGGAACCTGTCAATTTCTCGGAAACAAGCTTGTGTCCTGGTTCTGTAAAAAGCAAAATTCAGTTTCTACTTCTACAGCTGAAGCTGAATATATTACTGCTGGCAGTTGCTGTGCACAGATTTTATGAATGAAAAACCAATTGCTAGACTATGGTTTGCAAGTTAAAAGGATTCCCATTTTCTGTGATAACACAAGTGCAATTGCCATCACTGAAAATCCAGTACAGCATTCAAGGACAAACCACATAGACATCAAGTACCACTTCATAAGGGAACATGTAATGAATGGTACTGTGGAACTACATTTTGTTCTAAGTGAAAAGCAGCTTAGCAGCTTTCGGATATATTTACCAAGCCACTGGATGAATCCACCTTTTCAAGGTTGGTAAGTGAGTTAGGTATGTTAAATTTTTCTTAAATCTTTTCAGATAATTTACAAGTTGTATTGCAGCCAGAAATTTAATTGGTTTTACAGTCTTGGATGAAATTTTGGCTAAGTTAAAATTTACATCATTATCCATCGAGTTTGATCATCCGTCGGTATACGTTTTGTTAATAAAATCAATTATTTTTCTGGAATATTTCATGACTCGACGGATAACTATTTATTCTCATCCGTCGAATTGTCTGAATCCTAGCCGTTAATTCCCCGAACATTATCCATCGAGTATACTTACAGTTTATAAGTATAACACGACGGATAATTGAAGGAATTTTTACAGTTTATATTTAAACGGCTATTTTGGGAAATTCTTATTGGTTACTTTATTATTTTTGACAGTTATTTTTGAGATAGTATAAAAGCATAATTCATTTCCATTACTTTTCTTTTATCATTCTCAAATCATCTGCTCTAAATTCTCTCTTTCTCAAAAGCAATTATCATCTCTATCTCTGCAATTTCCACTCTCTAACAGTAAGCGATTTTAAAATGATTTTTTTTGTCATTTTTTCTAACTGTTGTCGTCTCATCTGCCTCCTAATTTTTAATATTTTTCAAATAATTAAGGTGCATTTTTTCTGTTAGTTTTTCATAATGTGGTTTTATGATCGAAATCAAATCGCTTTTAATCAAATCGAACTATCGTTCTCGTTGCAGTTTTGTTTTTCAATTCTAAAAACCGAATATCTCTCATTTTGGTTTTATCCAAACCAGATCTTTTTTTGAAAAAATGCACTTGCTTATATTAAATAGCTTTCGAAATCATACTACAACGAATAATCTTTGGAGTTGTATAAAACCACTCTATCAAACCTATCTTAGAAAGCGCAGCTCGTGCTAATAGGAGTTAAAGAATTCGCAGATCTATACTCAAATACTACTAACACTTTCTCAAAGTGTTTTAATATATTAACATAATTATAAATAATAGTTTGAAAAATAGAATTCCCCCCAGCACCATGAATTGCATTGTAACGCCCCTAAATCCGGGGTCAGAAATCTGGGTCGTCGCGCAATCCTTCAATAATTTGTAACCTGCATTAACTCAATAATCCAATAATTCCATATCACAGACCCCCAATCTCACACACTCACAAGTTATAGCCTTAGAAATGACGTACAACAAGTATCATCTGTTATTAAAACTCAAATATACTTTATAGGATCTTAAACAATTATTCATAACCTCTACATGAAGTTACAATAATTGCGACTGATATCTTATACCTATATGATACTCTGGCACACCTGTGACAAAGCTGCCAGGGATCCTCGCCATGACTGCAAGCGACTAAGTCCCACACCGGCATACTGGTTATCTGTTGTATTGTGTCATTTAAAAGAAAGCAAGAGTGAGCTATAATGCCCAGCATAATGATGTATAATATAAAAATGACTGTATGATAAACTCACGTAAAACATCATATTTGATAATTACGTTTTATTTGAAAATAGGTTCCCTTGGTGATACACACCTTTTATAAAAACAATCCTTTGGTGGATTTTATTAACCTGCGAATACCTTAATAGTAAACCCAACACCTAGGCTTGGGTTACGGTATTGCATCACAATTCTAATTGGAAGCATAGGACATTTGTTGGAGCCACCGCATACGATGATCAGTCGTACTACGATAATAGTAACCTTTTCTACTAGTAGAAGGATGGCACCTTCGTATCCCGGTTATCACCCTTGCCGCATATGGGCTATGTGTCCTCATTTCGGGTATACACACACTTCGCAGGTCCTTAGGTACATATAGTATCGTCTCCTACGGTATCGACAGTCTATCCAATACACGAAGTACTTGGATCCTACCCCTCCTTTGTCCTTTAGGAAATCCTATCATATATTTGGAATCATCGAACCATATCGAAGTTCCCCCAAGCATTTTTCTTGTTGATAGGCACAACTTTACTTCATATATTGTTAGATATATTTGATAATGTCATGTCTAATATGATTTGTGTTTAGTTTTCAGATCTTACTTAAACAGGAAAAATCAGTACTTAACTGGAAATCAACACTTATAGTGAAGACAGAACTTAAGTTATCAATACTTAAGGTTCAGGAGATATTTATCAGGAGATAATATCAGGACTTAAGGAGACTTTCAGATAAGGAAGGCGATTGATTGAAAGGAAAGAAGATTAAGACAAACGCAAGAAGAGATATGCATGAAGAAGGAATTCTATGAAGAATAGAATACTTGGAAGAAAAGATAACTAATTGATATATTTTAGGAAGCAGAATTATATTCCATATCAATTAGTGATTATCTTGTAACTGTGTAGTATATAAACACAGACATAGGGTTTACACTATAAGTGTTATCATTATCTAGAATAATATTCATTGTAACCCTATCAGCTCTCGTGATATTTTTTCATCACTGAGAGAGGATAGTTCCACATTCTAACAGAGTTTAATAAAGTTTGTTTTCTGTTACTTGTGTTCTTTGAATTCGATTTGATTGTGATATACACTGTATTCAACCCCCTTCTACAGTGCGTGTGACCTAACAAGTGGTATCAGAGCCTATCTGTTAACACACAAACAGTTTAAGATCCAAAAATAATCATGTCTGAAGCAGAAACTCCAACCAAGCCCACCAAAACTGAAGAACCTCCAAAGACTCAAATCCATAGTCGATATGAGGCTATTAGAGTTCCCATACTGAAACCATCTGAATACCCCACATGGAAGGTGAGGATGACTATGTTTCTAGAAGCTACAGATCCATAATATCTTGATAGAATCAATGAAGGACCTCACAAGCCAACCAAACTCGCTGTTGTAGTTGCAGGCGAAGCAGCAAAGTCTGTGCCAAAGGAGAAGAGTGATTACACTGCTGAAGATATCACATCAATTGCTAAGCATGCTAAGGTACGACACTTTCTACATAGTGCCATTGATAATGTAATGTCAAACAGGTTAATTAACTGCAAGACTGCAAAGGAGATATGGGATGTCTTGGAGACAAGATGACAGGGAACAGATTCGATTAAGAAGAACAGGAAGACTATACTCACTCAAGAGTATGAACACTTTGACTCAAAGCCTAATGAGTCATTGACTGATTTATATGACAGATTTGTCAAACTCTTGAATGATTTGTCACTAGTTGATATGGAGTATGATCTTGAAGATTCAAACCTTAAATTCCTGTTAGCCCTTCCTGAAAGTTGGGATTTAAAGTCCACAATTATAAGAGACAACTATAATCTTGAAGAAACAACTCTTGATGAAATTTATGGGATGCTCAAGACTCATGAACTTGAGATGGAACAAAGAAGCAAGAGGAAAGGAGGAAAGTCAAGGACAGTTGCTCTTAAGGCTGAGGAAGAATCCCCCAAAGCAGCTACCTCAAAGGAAGGCAAGGGAAAAGCGCTCATCACAAAGTCTGATACTGAGTCACCAAGTTCTGATAGTGATGATGACTAAGAAACTGAAAGCTCGCCTGAGATGGATGCTGATGAAGAGATGATGAAGATGTGTGCTCTTATGGTGAAAGAAATCACAAGAATTGCATACAGAAAATTCAGGAAGGGAAAGAAGTTTCTAGGAAAGGTGCAAGTTCTGATAAGAAGAATTTCAGAAAAACTGAAGGCAAAGAAGGGAAGTCTGACAGGGGAGATTACACAAATGTCAAATGCTACAACTGTGACGAGAAAGGCCACATATCTCCTGATTGCAAGAAAGTGAAGAGTGAAAAAGGCAAGGCTCTTGTCACAAAGAAGAAAAGCTGCACAGACACTTCAGATTCTGAAAGTGAGGAGAACTATGCCTTGATGGCAAATGCTGATAGCAGTTCTGAAGCTGCTGAGTTAAAGGTACCTCAAACTACTTATGCCTTTTATACTGATGACATTAATAAGTTGAGAAGATATCTTAAAACCATGTTCATTAGTTATAGAGATCAAACTTTAACATGTGAAAGATTAACTTCTGAAAATCTTGCTTGTAAAAAGAGGAATGATTATTTAGAAAAAGAGTTAGTCATGTTCCATCAAACTCAGAAAGATAGAGATGATGCTTTCTATGTTAGGGATGAAGTACTTAAAATGAATGAATCTCTAAAAACTGAGTTAGAAAAGGAAAGAGAGATAATCAGGACTTGGACTAACTCTGGCAGAACAACTTAGAATTTGTTAAGTAGTGGAAACTGGAAAGAGGGCTTAGGTTATGGAGATGATAAGAATGATAAAGGAACTGTAGAAATTAAGCCTATAGTTGTTAAACAAAAGCCAAAGGTAAAACCTGTTAAGTTTGTAGCTGTAAAGTCTGAAACTGAGAAATCAGAAGTTAAAGAGGAATTAACTTTTGACAAACTAAAACAGGAAAAGCCAGCTGAAGTTAACATAGGCTTAATGACAAAGAAGCAGCTTAAGCATAAGCTGAAAGATGTTAAGAATGTAAATAAGGTAAAGTCACCTAGGAAAAATAGGAATGGAAAGGAAGATGTGAATAAAAGCAATGATTATAAGCCTGTTCCTAATGCTCCTATAAAAACATGTCATAACTGTGGAAGTTCTAACCACATGGCTTCTTTTTGCAGGAAGAATAAGAACATAAACTCCTTACCTTCAAAGTCAGGAGTTAAGAGTCAGTCTGTTAGATATAGGCCACAAAATCCTTGTTTTCATTGTGGTATTTTATGGCATTCCATTTATACTTGTAAGGAATATCATAGTTTGTACTATAATTATTATCAAATAAAACCTTCTTTAAAGAAAATTAGCATTGTTCCTTCTAGTGTAAGTTCTGATACAAAGTCTGATAGTGTAAATGCTGATAAGAAAAATGTTAACATAAACTCTGATGCTAAATCCGCTGCAAATGTTAACAAACTTAATAAGGCCAAAGGATCCAAGCAAGTCTGGGTCCTTAAAACTAATCATTAGTGGTCTTTGTGATTGCAGGGAAACAGGAAAAACATCCTAGTTCTGGACAGTGGATGTTCATGACATATGACTGGAAATAAAGCCCTGCTATCAGACTTTGTGGAGAAAGCTGGCCCAAGTGTTTCTTATGGAGACGACAACATTGGAAAAACACTGGGATATGGCAATATCAATCTTGGGAATGTCATTGAGAAAGTAGCTCTGGTCTCAGGACTTAAACACAATCTGCTGAGTGTTGGTCAAATCTGTGACAGAGGTTATCATGTGGATTTCTTTGAAGAACACTGTGAAGTTGTAAGCAAATCTACAGGAAAAGTTGTTCTGAAAGGATACAGGCATGGTAACATTTATGAAGCCAAGCTTTCAACAAGTACTGATGGTTCTGCAATTTGTCTGTTGAGTAGAGCATCAATTGAAGAAAGCTGGGATTGGCACATGAAACTCTCTCATTTAAATTTCAACAATATAAATGAACTAGTGAAGAAAAATCTTGTGAGAGGACTGCCAAAATCAGTATTTGCTCCTGATGGCCTTTGTGATTCATGTCAGAAGGCAAAACAAAGAAAATCTTCATTCAAGAGCAAGACTGAATCATCAATTCTTGAGCCTTATCACCTACTATATATAGATCTATTTGGTCCAGTGAATGTCATGTCTATTGTAAAGAAGAAATATGCTATGGTCATAGAGGATGAGTTCACCAGATACACATGGGTGTATTTCTTGCACACAAAAAGTGAAACTGCATCTATCTTGATTGGTCATGTCAAGCAACTGGATAAATTGGTCAAAGATTCAGTGAAGATCATAAGAAGTGATAATGGCACTGAGTTCAAGAATTTGATTATGGAAGAGTTCTACAAAGACCATGGAATCAAGCAGGAATTTTTTGCTCCTGGAACTCCACAGCAAAATGGAGTTTTTGAAAGAAAGAATAGAACTCTTATTGAAGCTGCACGAACAATGCTTGATAAAGCAAAGCTACCAACCTATTTTTGGGCTGAAGTTGTGCAGACTGCTTGTTTTACTCAAAATGCAACACTCATTAACAAGCATGGAAAGACACCATATGAGATGGTGAAGAAAAAGAAGCCAAATCTGAAGTATTTTCATGTATTTGGATGCAAGTGTTTTGTTCTTAAGCTCATCCTGAACAGCTATCCAAATTTGATTTAAAAGCTGATGAAGGAATTTTTGTTGGATATCCACTTTCCACAAAAGCCTTCAGAGTCTACAATTTAAGAACGAGGGTGGTCATGGAATCTATCAATGTCTCCTTTGATGATAAGAAGATTACTGGACTTGAAGATTTCAATGATCATGATCAACTGAGATTTGAAAATGAAGACTTAAATTCTGATACTGTAAATCCTGAAAGTCTAAATCCTGATACTGCAAACTCTGATGGATTAAACTCTGTTGTTTTTGAAACTGTGGTGACTACGCCAAATGAAGATGCACCTCTGCAGGGGGAGCATACTGAAGATACAACCACATCTCAAAAAGCATCAGAACATACAACTGGCTCTTCAAGTTCTGATTCATCAAGTTCTGATAAGCCGAGTTTTGATAATTCTAAAAACTTAAATTCTGAAGGATCCAACTCAGAGAGCATAGTTTCAGGGGGGGCATCAGAAAATGTTGATGAAGACAGCATGGATCATGGGGGAGCATCCAATTCTAGAGAAAACCTTCCATCTATAAGGAAGTTGACTAAATCACATACACCTGATTTAATAATTGGAAATTCTGATGCAGGTGTCAGAACTAGAACAGCTACTTCAAGTGAATGTCTCTATAATTCTCTTCTTTCTCAGACTGAACCAAAGAAAGTGGAAGAAGCTCTTCAAGATGCTGATTGGGTGCAAGCAATGCAGGAAGAGTTAAATGAATTTGAAAGAAATAAAGTCTGGACCCTAGTGCCAAGACCAAAGAACATATCTGTTGTTGGTACAAAGTGGGTGTTCAGAAATAAAACTGATAGTGATGGCATAATTACAAGGAATAAAGCAAGGCTGGTTGCAAAAGGATATTCTCAACAGGAGGGAATTGATTATGATGAAACATTTGCACCAGTTGCTAGATTGGAAGGCATAAGGATATTTTTGGCTTATGCTGCTCACAAAAAGTTTACAGTCTTTCAAATGGATGTGAAAAGTGCTTTTCTCAATGGAGAATTGGAAGAGGAAGTATATGTTGAACAACCTCCAGGCTTTGTAGATTCCAAATTTCCAAATCATGTCAACAGGCTTGATAAAACACTTTATGGCCTTAAGCAAGCTCCAAGAGCATGGTATGAGACTTTAGCTCATTTTCTTCTGGAAAGTGGATTTAACAGAGGTACTATTGACAAAACACTGTTCTACCTCAACCATGGAAATGACTTACTTTTGGTGCAGATATATGATGATGATATCTTAAGTGGTTCTACAAATGATAGACTTTGCAAGAAGTTTTCCAAAATAATGCAGTCAAGATATCAAATGAGTATGATTGGGGAACTTAGCTATTTTCTGGGCCTTCAAGTCAAGCAGAATGAAGAAGGCACTTTTATTTGTCAATCCAAGTACACCAGAAATTTGCTAATGAAATTTGGAATGCAAAATTGTTCAAGTGCATCCACTCCCATGGCCACTACAACAAAATTGGATAAGGATACTGGTACATCAGTAGATATTACTGATTACAGAGGTATGATTGGCTCATTACTCTATCTAACTGCTAGTAGACCTGATATCATATATGCTACCTGTCTTTGTGCAAGATTTCAAGCAGATCCAAGAGAACCTCACTTAATAGCTGTGAAAAGAATTTTCAAGTACCTTAAGGGTACAGCTGATCTGGGATTGTGGTATCCTAGAGAATCAGACTTTAAACTAATAGGTTACTCAGATGTAGATTTTGTAGGATGCAAAATTGACAGGAAAAGCACAAGTGGAAGTTGCCAATTTCTTGGAGGCAGATTGGTTTCTTGGTTTAGCAAGAAACAAAAGTCAATTTCCACATCAACTGCAGAAGCAGAGTACATTGCTGCAGGAAGCTGTTGTGCACAGATTCTTTGAATGAAGAATCAGTTACTGGATTATGGGTTAACATATTTTAAAATCCCTATTTACTGTGATAATCAAAGTGATATTTCTTTGACAGGTAATCCAGTTCAACACTCAGTGACCAAGCACATCAGCATTAGGTACCACTTCATAAGGGAACATGTGGATGAAGGTACAGTAGAATTGCACTTTATTCCAACAGATCAACAACTAGCAGATATCTTCACAACACCATTGTGTGAAGCTACTTTTACAAGATTGGTAAATGAACTGGGAATGGTTTCAGGTTCTTTCTCTAAGTCTGCTTAGTTTATGATTCTGTTTCATCAGACTTTATGATCAGTATTTATAAATATTACTATCTTTATGTATTCTGTGCTTAATTGAAAATTGCTTAAGTACTGATTGTTGTCTGATGTGAATTTCTACACTCTGATAGTGATATGAATGTTTCTGTGAGTATTCAATCCAATGAGGATAACTAATCTAGATGCTGACCTAGTAGTCTTTAATATACTAAAGATCCCATGTTTGAAGTAATTGTTTATGTGGAAATCTTTTAACACAAGCAAATTCTGATATTGAGTTTAGTTGAAGTTTACTTTGTGTATCTTATTACTAAGTCACAAACTAGAATAGTGCTTCTTATCGGTTAAGTTCTGATGTTAGTAAAACTGATGGATGTACTAAGTGCTGATAAACCTCGCTTATCAAAAGAAAAAGAAAAAGAAAAGGGAATAAAAATCAGGTACTCCTTTGAGATCTAGAGTAAAAATGTGAAAGGGATGACCCAAGTGCATTGCGGGTATTAAGTAATATGCATCAGAAAAGCATAATAAATATTTTCTTGGTGACTTTTCACACTCTATGATTACTAGAGAAATACTCTGATAATGGCATAAATTCTGATAAGCAGTTGTGACTCACTTACACTGAGAAGCCACTGTAAAATGGAATTTTAAAAGATGCATAAAATGAGCACAAAACAGTTGAGGTGGATTCATGCATGAACTCATTCTAAAGTAGACTTCAGAATCATGACAGATTTTGAGCAAAGTTCTTAGTTATGCCTTATTTCTAAGATGTACTGAAGAGAATCAGACTTTAATCTTTATATGATATTTAGCTTACTGTACACACATACACTCCATATGAATGATGAAAATTACTGTGGTGATAAATGTTGTTTTAGATGAACGTTTATGTGTCAGTTGCATAAATTCTGAGGACAAGTAATGATGGAAGTTCTGATGATTAAGTTCTGAAGAAACGAAATCAGAATTTGTGTGAAGAATTACAGAAATAGGCATTCACTTTTCGAGTTAATGAATCATGTTCTGATGACTGTTATGTTCTGATATAAGTCTAAGTTCTGATCTTAAATTGTGATTCTTTACTTGACTTATTTGTGGTTAAAATATGAAACAGTCTTATTTTAACTCAGAATATGTTTGGGTGAGATATTAACTATCCATATAATTTGGGTTAGTGGTACTCGTAAATGGATGGTAATTTATTTACTGGTTCAGTGTGCTCATTAACTCCTGTTTAAAATTCCAATGGTTGTCATAATTACTCACCAGTCTAGGGAGACGAGGTAGAATTATTTCTACCTGTAACCATTCAATTTTCCTTGCGTCTCTTGGTATTCTATTGGTTATATAAACCAACACCTCATTCCAGCCAACACATCTCTCATTTTCTCTCAAACTCATTTTTTTTACTCATCAAAACCATAGTTCGTTTCAACTTAGTTCTGAACTATGACACTTTCACTATCGAGTTGAGGTGTACTGAATGGCAGCAGGAGTGGCATGTCACTGCCATTCCTGATGAAATCTGGGACTCCGTTCCCCAAGAGGTTCTCACAGACCTCTTGTTCTTCTATATTGACTATCATCGCCATCTTGAGCGTCTGGAAGAGGAAAGGAGAGAAGCTCTCCGACAGCAGGATCGAATCATTCGTCTCGCTGTTCTCTTTGTTGAGAGTAGGAAGAAGAAATAATTGTTATCTATCTGTTTCTCTTCACCGTCAGCTTTGTCTGGCTTCTTAGCTTAGGAGTAAAGCTGTTGATGTTAGGATTTGTAGCTTAGGACAATCTTGTAATTTGAAGCATGTAATTTAAGTTTCATGAAATGTATTTGCTTCATATATTAATGAAATTTTATCTTTTTACAAGATTTTGTCGCTGAGTCATTTTATATTCTGATGATTTATTTAATCCTGATACTAACCATATTCTGATGACCTTTTTCGCTCTGATACAAATCAAGTTCTGATTCTGATGTGGCAATATTTGTTTACTTACTTTATTTATGGTCATTCTCTCATTGGTCATATTTTTACAGAATATTGGTAAAGCAGTAATAATTAAGTGGGAACAGTTTTAAAATTTAAAATAAAACTGAATGTCCTTGATTAATGGGATTACTTGGTAAGTGGAACGGTTTTTCCTTGAAAAACTGCATTTGATAAGTAATGATTACTGAATACCCGTGCCCATTAATTATCTTTTACTGCTGCATGTCTGACAGGTGTCTGAACGGTTATTTTTCTTACCGTGTATAAGTAAAAGAGAGAAAAGATTGTAAAATCTTTTATTTACCTTCATATTTTATCTCTCTCTTTTTACTTTTATTCTCTCTCATCTACTAACGATTTTTCATACAGATGTTTTATCACAAACACCTTACATGCAATTTTCTCTCTCACGAATTTCTCATGGCACCTAAGGATATAATTTTTGATGGAGCTATGTTTGTTCCTAATAACTTCTCTGCTATTCTTAGCAAGTCAGAAGCCCCATCTGAACTTCACTTCATACAGGACTTTCTTGCTAGTTCTGATATTGGGTATGCTCTGACCGAACCTGAAGCAGTTTCTGGTCCTCAAGTACTAGAGTTCTGGAGAAGCAGTGTATATGATGATGGTGGTGCTCAAGGGTCCCCAAGTATTATTTTTTCATCAGGAGAGGATGAGTATGTTGTGACTTTGTCTACGGTTCGACAAGCACTGCAGCTACCTGAGAATTGTGTTTATTCTACTGTTGAAGATCCAGTTCTTCAAAACATGATGGCCAGTCTGGGATATGAGAGGACATTGGAAAAGCTGGGCCAGTTGAAGAGATCTTTCATAAGGAGGGAATGGAGTTTCTTCTTTGATTGCATAACTAAGGCTTTTGCAAACAAATGTTCCAATTTTAATGCAATTCCCATATTCAGCCAACAAATCGGGTATGCTCTCATAAATCAAACTGATTTTGACTATGCAAGTGCTGTCTTAGGTTTTATTGGGGACAGAATGAATGAAGATAGATCTACTATTTATTTTGCTAGATTCTGTCAGCTCATCTATAGTTTCTGTTGTGATAATAAGCCCCGAAATGCTAGTGAATTAATTTCATCATTCAGAATAGCTAAAAGAGCTTTTACTGACTTATTATCTACTGATAATAAGAAGGCTATGTTAAGACCCCTCTTAATTCCTTTATCTGTCAAACAAGACTTAATAACCTATGATCCCGTTAAATACACTGCACTATATCCTGATGTTCAACCATCTGAATCTCATCCATCAGCACCTACCACCTCTACTCAACCACCTCAAACTTCTCAACCTCAACCTTCAGATCCTACAGTGCAGCCTTCATCTTCCAAACCTAAGAGGACTAAGAAAGTACCTCAGACATAACAAAAGAGAAGAAGATTCATTCTGCGAGATGAATCAGATGCTGAGGAACAGGTTCCTGTATCAGAACCTGTTGTTATAGAAGCTGAGAAGGTCTCTTCTCAGAAGGATGTTGATATTGGGAGTTCTAGGCCCCTAAAAAGGTTTAAAAAGCGTAATTCTGATGATACAGCTCCTACAGCCTCCTCAAAAGCTAAAAGATTCAAATCATTGGCAAAAAGGCCTGAAGATTTTGGTAAAGGAATGGAAGCAGTAGCTAAGGAAGGGGGTCAGGAATCTCTGATCTCACAAGACCCTGTTGAAGCTCACAATTCTCCTAGTGCTGATCCAGACCTTCATGCAACTCATTAATCTCCACTACATGAGCCAGAAACTACTCACATTCCCACACCTCCAAGATCTCCAGTACATGCTGATAACCAGGGGCCAAGTGATGAAATTGACATCCATAACTTGGAAGTGCCTCAGGTTTTGTACTTAGAAGCTCCACCAACTCAAGTCACTCCACCAACAACACCAATTCCTGATGCTGATTTTAATCCAGAAATGCCTACAACACATACTGAAGATCAAATTTTAGGTGAGCATCAGAATATGGCTGTTGATCAGAACATAGTTGGCGATCAACACTTAGAGGATGATGTTGAAGCCTCTCATACTGTTCTTTTATCAGAGGATGTTGAAGATGTTGACTCTGTAAGTTCTGATGCTGCAAATGTTGATGATACTGGTAATGCTGCTACAAATATAGATGTTAATGCAGCTGGTCCTTCTGGACATGCACCTCTACAAGCTCCTTCAAAATCTGAGATAGTCAAAAAGTTTGTTATAGGGGAAGCACCAGTACCTTGGAGTGAAACTCCTAGAGGAAAGGAGTGGACTAAGGAGTGGAACACAGTTATCTTTGTTCCTTCTGAAAAGATTCTTGTTGATCACTTGGCAAAAGATGATGAGATGCTAGTTAATGATGATTTCAAAACACAGCTAAGAGTTATTGTACTTAGTACAAGGCACCTTCAAGGTCAACAATCTGTAACTCAGGCCAAGGTGGACAGGATTCAAGAATCCTTAAATCAACAAGATACAGTTGTCAAGTTGGACAAGAAAAGGTTTTTCCAACCTTCCTTTGATAAAATTACCAACATTGAGAAAACCCAAGAGAAGCAACAATTTGAGATTGATGAAATTTTGAAAAATCAAGCTTCCCAGCAAAATCAACTCAATGAGATCCAATCCTCAGTGGAATTACTTGTCTCTCTTCTATTACTTGCTGATGCCAAAAAGAGGGAGAAAGTAATTAAGTCCAAATGCAAACCTGATAAGACACTGAAGGGAAAGGATGGTAATGACCCAGGAAACTCTGGAATGGGTGGAGGTCATGGTCAAGGTGGAGGTCTCTCATCAAGTAGAACTGGAACTACAAGTCAAAGAACAAGTTCTGATACTGGGAGAAGAATAACTTCTGATACTAGTACACGGATAAGTTCTGATGAACTTTTGGAACTTGATGAAGAAATTTCAAGATAGTTATTTCTGAAAGAAAATCCAGGAATGGACTTTGAGAGTCTAAAGGAAGAAGAAGCTAGACTTAAGTTAGAAAAAGTCATCTCCAAATCTGAAGCTTCTGTTGTTCAAAAGAAACTTCCTACGGCTAAAGGCATTGTGATAAAAGAAAGGACAAATCCTGTGGCAACCAAGGCCAAATCATAATTGCAGATAGATCCAAGGTTCAAGGGCAAAGAAAAAGTTGGTGAACCAGTAAAGGTTTATGTGCCTCCTATGGATGTAGAAATTTCTAATGAAGATGCTAATCTTACTCTGACTTCAAGGAAGATTTCTAAGACAACCTCTGACATGGCTCAAGTTGTTCAGAGTCAAGATATAGTTAGTTCTGATATAACTATGAAGCAAGCAACCTCTAACATAGCTCAAGTTGGCTTGATATCAGAAGATAAGTCAAAGGAAACCTCTGACATTGCTCATGTTAAATCCTCAAAGTTACTCCTACCAGGATTCACTAAAGCCAAACAGACTCAACCTTTGAAGACTGCATCAAGTGGTTTTGAAGCAAGAGTGATTACTGGAAAGGAAGCAAGAGATAAATCTGGATTGGGTAGTGCTGATGAAAGAAGAGTGCAAAACACAATCAATGATCCAACTTCCTTAAGTGAATCAGGTGTTGGAGCAACTCCTGAAAGATTGAATCAGCTTGAATCTGTACAGATGGTTTACCATACCTTCTTGAAAGAACACATCTTGTTATATTTCATGACAGATGGAAGGGTTTACCATATAAGGGAAAATGCTATACCACTGAAGTATTTTGAGGAACTAGACCATGTTTTATTCTTACTTCAAGTGAAGGACAGATTAACAGATAGTGCTGCAAATTATTTGAAGACTCAAATTCAGAGACAGAAGAAGCTTTATTCTGTAAAGTCTGACAACACATACTATCCCAAGTACAGAGATCACAAGGGTGATATTGTTGATATGAAGCCTAATACTGCAAAGATCAGAACATATCTTGGTATTAAGGGACTTGAATTCAATCTAGAGTCTGACAAAGCCTATGTCATAAGACTAGATCAGGAGTTGAGAAAAGCAAAAATTAATGATCTCAGATATACTATCTTCCAAACTGGTGAAGATACTGTAGAGCTTAAAGATGCTAAAAGGAGGATGATTGATGAACTTAGATATGCTGAGAGATGTTTGTTAAAGAACTATCTCAGAATAACTTCTGATATTGAAGAGATCAGAAAGTGAAGCCAAGTCAAGATCTACAACTGCTCAAATATTGATGTGTATACAGACTGAAGTTGTTATCAGAAGTTAAAGTTGGTAAAGCTTTAAGGACTGTAAGTTGTAGTTGTCTAGTCAAATTCTCATGCATTTGTACTTAATATTTTTGACATCATCAAATATCTGTTAAACTTGTATATTATGCTAATTTACAAGTTGGGGGAGATTGTTGGATATATTTGATAATGTCATGTCTAATATTATTTTTGTTTAGTTTTCAGATCTTACTTAAACATGACAAATCAGTACTTAACTGGAAATCAGCACTTATACTGAAAACATAACTTAAGTTATCAGTACTTAAGGTTCAGGAGATATTTATCAAGAGATAATATCAGGACTTAAGGAGACTTTCAGATAAGGAAGGCGGCTGATTGAAAGGAAAGAAGATCAAGAAAAACGCAAGAAGAGATATGCATGAAGAAGAAATTCTATGAAGAATAGAATACTTGGAAGAAAAGATAACTGATTGATATATTTTAGGAAGTAGAATTATATTCCATATCAATTAGTGATTATCTTGTAACTATGTAGTATATAAACACAGACATAGGGTTTACACTATAAGTGTTATCATTATCGAGAATAATATTCATTGTAACCCTAGCAGCTCTCGTGATATTTGTTCATCACTGAGAGAGGACAGTTCCACATTGTAACAGAGTTTAATAAAGTTTGTTTTCTATTACTTGTGTTCTTTGAATTCGATTTGATTGTGATATACACTGTATTCAACCCCACTTCTACAGTGCGTGTGATCTAACATATATATATATATATATGTACTTCCGAAAGTTTTCAGAGAAAGTACTAAGGATGTGAGTTGACCGTTGTCAACAGATAATTAAATAAGGGGGGGGGGGTTCTCTTTGAAACTATATAAAATAAAAAAAAACAAGTCGAGATAATATTCTCCAACGATTTGTAATTATTCGAATGATTTTCCGAAAATCAGAAAGTATTTTAAACCAGGTTCTACGATTTTTAAATTATAAATAAACCCTTTTATAAATAATAATTTATTAAATGATAATCGATGAATAATTAAACCTCGAATGATTTTACTTTTAAAAGAATATTGAAATAATATTCCTCAACTTATTTATGATTAAGTAGTTAAAGTAATCTTTGGTAGATATAAGTAATCGAGTTTAAAACAAATAATTGTTGGAGTATACTTCTCCTATTCAAAATAAATATCTGAAATAATATTCATTGTTCGAGTGATTAAATATAGTTGAGGGAATACGATCTTTGGAAATCATTTTAAATAAATTCGAGGTATTTAATAATTCGCAAATGGACATCGAGTCCTTTGGAATAAAATAAATACGGACTTTCGATCGTCCAAAACATCCATGGGACGATTCCCGGGTATTTACTATAATATACATACCGATCGACTCTCGATCTATACTATACATGTCACGCTACTCTCTAGCGTTACCATTTCTCGAATATAACAACTCCGAAATACTTCCGGGTTTTTATAACCTTACACCGACCAATCCTCGGTCTAAATATATCGTTTCAAATCCGGTACTTTATTATACCAAAATAATCATATCTTATGATCCAATATATAATAACTTATAAATTTCCGTAAAATATTTATCATGCATATATTGCAGTATTTAAAAGCAATCACAACACAACAGTTCTAAAAAGGTAGGGTTTGAAAACTTGCCTGGAGTCCAAGACACGTTTCCCCGACTTCCTCTCATTCTTGATTTTTTAATCAACAAACATCAGAATCTTAATCAGTATTCCTACTCTCATCACCAACTTATATTCCTAATAAGTTCAATACTTCATAACTTTCATTATTTGACTGTCTCGAAATAAGTATCACTCCTTGGTCGAAACGGACGGTCAAAGTGGTCTTCTAGAATTGACTTTACCGAATATTACTATTACGCGGCTTGCACTCTAACATTTTTAATAAATCTTAAAATTAATATTTTAATACGAAACCACCTCGAGGAGCTTCTTGAGTGATTTAGTATTTATCCTAAAATTTTATTTTGATAAAATAAATTTAATTAGGTGAAAAGCATTTAAAAAGTTCGGTCAACTACGGAGTTTTACTATTCAAACCGCTTTCACTAAAACATTGATATCTCTCAAACCGTTAACTCAATTGATGCACCGTTTTCTCCTGTGCGATCTAGACAAAATTTAGAACACATAAATTAAAAATAATTTTCTGGTAAAAGGGGTGAAAATCCCGAAGTGACAGTTTCCCATCAGGGGGTTATTTTGACATTCGTACTCCACGCAACCTCGGCTCCAATATTTTTAAAAAAATTGAAAAATCAAAATTTTTACTTGAAATTTTGATGGAAGCTAATAAAATCTATTTCTTACTTTCTGAAAATATTTCATGATTTATGAACATTTTTAAGTTAATCCTTTTATATTTTCAAAATTCGTAATTCGTAGCAGTTTTTGTCGCGTAAATCAGTTTTAGTAAAATGATCATAACTTTTGATCCATAAATCGGAATCAAGCGATTCAAGCACCTAAATGATCCTTATAACATTTTCTATAATAATAAAGGTTATTTTTCATGAAACTACAGTTTACATCCTCGGGACTGTCTGCAGAAACTTAAAGTTATGTTTTGTTCGTTTTAGTGAGATTACGTTTACGATCAGAGTTTCGTTTATGCCTTAAATTTTTATACTACCACCAACAATCAACATATCATCATAAACACACTAACTCCTCTCAATAACATCATGTTCTTGAGGCAACAACAATCATCCTTAAATCTACTTAGCTAAACATCAAGATTTCAACAATACCACTACCAAAACTAGGTTTACAACTACATACTAAAAGGATCTTGAACTTAAATCTTAAATAAGTTTGGGTCAAAGATTCTTACCTTTATTGAGAGCTTGATATGTGTTCTTGATGATGGTGAAGTCTTGGGAGTGCTTAGTATAGTTTTTGGAACCTAAAACCATCATTGAAATCAAGAAACCAAAGAAGAATTACTATTCATACTATTCATTAGCAACTTTCTTGATTTTATTTCACCCATCAAACCTTGATAAAAAGAGCTCAAAGATTTATCTTACCTTAGTTTGGTTGTTAGGAAGCTTGAGAATTAATGGGAGGATTTATCCATGGCTAGAACTTGAGGTTTTGATCTTGATTTCCTTTGTTTAAAGAAGAAAGCCGAATGGAGAGAACTGGGAGAGAAGAAGTGTTTGTTTCTTGGTTGTTTCTTGGAATGATGTAAGTGGTAGCTTGTGATATCTTATATCGATTGAAATTCTCTAGTTTAGAATCCTAGGTTTTGATTTATGTTGCCAATCTTGGAGACAAATCTAGCTAGCTTGTGGTAGATTACATGCTAAGCCACTTGCTTAGCTTCCTTAGCTTACTATTCTATTAGCCTTGGTTGATCATCCTATCTCTAGCTCACTATTTGATAAAGTAACCATGGTTACTTTCTTACCATGGTTAGTTAGTGTGTTACGTTCATTTAATCGTTTACGCGTTCGCTCGGTCGCTTGAACGTTTTCGAATAACTTCCTCGTAAATGGTTCGCGACGTAATTGCTTTCGTATTTATTCCTTATGTTTTGAATTATCATACTTGGATATAAATCCGTAGGGTTTTAATTTTGTAATTATATTGTGATTCCCCTAATCCTCGATGAGTCGTAAATATGGTCGTTTTTCAAAGTTCGTTTTCTTCGAAAACTAATAGCGTTTACATACACTCATTTGGTACATATAATCATAATATCAACACTGAAACTCATTTTCTCATGCACTACATAGTGTGGGATAAAATGTTTTCCCCGTCTGTTAGGGTTACTATTTATTAAACATTTTTACAAGGTCTCAAAAATTTGAGTTATTACAGTCTTCCCCTCTAACAAGGATTCTGTTCCGTAATCAATTAGAAAATAAGTGGGATATCTATTCCTCATTGCGTCTTCAAGTTCCCAAGTTGACCCTTCGACATTTTGGTTCCTCCACAAGATTCTAACCAGCTTCACAGTCTTGTTCCTCATCACTTGTTCTTTTTGGTCCATTATCCTCACTGGCTGCTCGATGTAGGTCAGGTCTGGTTGTAAATCTACCTGCTCGTATTCTATTACATATCGTGCATCTGGATGGTACTTCCTTAACATGGACACGTGGAACACGTTGTGCACTTGTTGCAGATTAGGAGGCAAGGTGAGCTCGTAAGCTAAAGGTTCTATTCTCCTCAAAATTTTAAAGGGTCCTATGAATCAGGGGCTTAGCTTCTCTTTCTTTCCAAACCTCATTACTCCCTTCATGGAGATACCTTTAACAACACTGAATCCCCTACTTCGTATTCTCTATCCTTTCGAATCTCATCACTCCCTTCCCGGGAGGCACTTTCAACAATACTTGGTCCGCTACTTCGTACTTTCTGTCTTTATAGTTCTGGTCCGCATATCTCTATTGTTCATCCTGGGCTGCCACTTGCCGGGTTCTGATAAGTTCTAGGAATTCCTTGGTCTGTGGACTCAACTATGGTCCAGTATCCTCCGCTTACCAATTTCTTCCCAACCTAAGGGAGAACGATTCTTTCTTCCATACAAAGCTTTGTAGCTATTCCAATGCCCACATGATAACTCGTTATTATCGGTAATTCGATTAACATCAACTGGTCACTTCATCTCCCATACAAATTGATAATATGGACAATTAGCGCATTTTCTAGTGTTTGGAATCATCCTTCAACTTATTCGTTTCTCCTACATCGCTCCTACTAGTGTTAGAGTTTCATTCCTTAATGTTTTCCCATTTTGGCGCATCCTCTCTGTCGATTAAGTCATGTAAGAAGTTCTCGTTGCATTTCTACACGCTCGTCTCCTGCTACACTCTTAGCACTAGATTTAACATTCTTCCCGTAGTAACGTAAGGCACGTCGGCACCTGTTGCCATCTTGAAGGAAGCACCATTTCATACGCAATTGATTGACACATTTTAGGATCGTGGAACGTTCAGCTTCCGTCATCGGTCGGACTTCTTTAATCATTCCCCATATAATATCTATAGTACTACGATACCTTCTGGGTCGTACTTGTTATTCTCGCTAGCGCCTTAGACATATTCGTATTTATTGGTACCTGCTACCAGTGGTCTTTGTAGGGTGTGTACGATCTTTCTTTGCCCTCTATCAGTTCTGACAATGACATCCTTCATTCTTTCACGTTGCCCTTCGTAAGGGATATCGGCGACTATTTTTCGTATGCTAGCGTGGTAAGTATATCTACACGAATTATCTGTCAACAATAGGCAATTCCCCAAACCTTTCCAAATAAAAAGGTAAGCTGCTAGACGTATCTTCAATGATTAGGATAGTCCTCTCATTCTACTAGTCGATTTGAGAACTCTAAGTCGTGCCTCTGTCCGTCCTTTTTCACAAAATATCTTGGGAAATAGTCCCGTAATTAAACCTTGGGTCCTTGCGTGGCGCAGTCGTCACGGGGTCTCTCTGTCCCAATTATCTCTTCTGCGTTCATAAATTTTTTTTAGAGTGGACATCTATCGTTTGCATAATAAAATAAGCGGTCTTATTTAATCTATTACTCAAAATCCTCAAATAGCACGACGACTAACTTGGTTCTTGATAATCCTCCTTCAAAATTTATTATAATTAACTCTTACTCCTATTTGGATCATCTATAAGTCGTAATCGCCAAAATTTTAATCCTCGCCTTTCCGTTTTCATTTTCAACCATGTCGAATACTTACTTACCTACTCAATGACATCCCTTTTCATATTCTGTCATGACTAATATCCGTTTACGTTTTTAGGCACCTTTAAGTCTTCATGTTAAGTAATAAAGGGTTCTTTTTATGTGATCCTTCTCATCAGTTATTCTGAGATTTGTCTTCCTCAATATATCTCTTCCTACTTAAAGTGTTGGCCACCATATTGGCCTTTCCTTGATGATAATAGATTTCTCAATCATAGCCTTTGATCAATTTGACTATAGCCTCTATCTCGTGTTCAGTGTAAGAAAAAAAACCCAAAATTTTCTCATAAGTAATCTCCTTGTCCCTTTCAGTCCGAACCTTATTGTAATTATTCTAAATCGTTATTAGGACGCCTTATGTCACGGTCCTTAAGCTGCGTAGATTATCATTACATTTCATACAAAATCCTGTTTTTATCGCCGAGTATTTCTAACAAGAGGTTATTACTAGTCTTATGTTCACTTTTTGAAAGTCTTCTTCCTCGAATTCATACATAATTGGTCTTTCCCGAATTCATTAGTTCTTATCCCAATAGTGTTTCACAGAAGCGTACCTCACTAATCACGTTAAATTTCTATTATCGTTCTTTTATAACAATGTTAAAGATTCTTATGATAATAACTAAACATGGTATTCCCTTTTTAAAACAACTTACTCATCACGATGCTCCGATTGCACCATCATAGCACTGAGCTTTCAGTCTCATATTACAAAAATCGGTTCTCAATTATATCTCTCTTTGTTCGGAAGGCAATTAGCCTTGGAAAATGATTTTCACGATATCGATGAAATTTAGACAATCCTAACAAGATTTCAAAATCTAACCTCTGAACAAATAATGAGCTCTGAATAAAATAGTCACAACACTCAGAAAACTTATAACTTGGAAGGAAGAATACAACAAGGATTATCCTTCCATTTCCTTAGAATTTTATATTGTGATATTATAGAGAATATCCATTAAATGCAATGATTGCTGAATAATAACATCATACGAATGATACTTGTAAGATTTTCCCATTAAAAGAATACTTTTCTTTTTGAATAACGAAGGAAATTTGAAATAACATTCTCAACCAAAGGTTAATCATTGAGGTTTCAAAATGATGTTATTTTGAAGGAAGGAATTTTACTCAATGATTAACAAATAAGGAAGTATATTGTTCTTAAATCACTTTATGATTTTAATTGGTTATTCTTTATATAAACGAAAGAATAGAATATTTCATGAACAAAATATTTAATCAAACTGAATATGAATTCTCGTTTGAGTGGGAGACCTAGTTAGGTCTCAATTAAATCATTCTTTGAAAATTTCATCAACAATTAAATTTTGCATATGTAAGGCACTATGGAATAATAAAAATTTGATTGGAAGTGGAACTAGCAAAATAACAGCTAGTCCATATCAAGCAATATTATCAACCGGCTAAGAAAATGGCCAGCACAATTGGTTTGGCCCATAACAACTAGCTAGGACGATTAACTAGGCTTTCGTTGTATTAATTAGAATTTTGACTAGTTAGGACAATTAACTAGTCATTCATGAGAACATATGCAACTAGGAATATTTCAGTTTGTTTGTAAAAAAAATCTCAACATCGTAACCACTGAAGAAATTGTGGCTACCGTGATGATGATTTTGAAATAAAGAGTTTTTAAATTTGGGCCGAGAAAGACAATTATAACTCTGAATCGAGTGGTCTTGGCATCGGAACAATCGATAGCCTCTTATCAAATATTTCTTTCCAAATAAAGGGTACACTCATAGGTGCCCTAGTTCACATACTTTATCAGATCTTTAAATAGAATTGAATTCAGAATACCAATATCAAATTGATACCCTTACTATGATTTCAAAGTTCAATATATAATTTCATCCCGATTAGAAGAAAAGGATTCTCGAGGAATATATGGATATTGGATCATCCATATTTTTAACAATTTGTTAGATATTTACAATCTCGACTGAGAAGAGTAAATATGAAAGAAGAATCAAATGAAGATACTCATTATGAATATTCATCGATGAATTGAGGGAAAATTTATATATAAAAAAATCTCTTGGATAATTGAAATGAAGTATAAATATCTCTGAGTTGAACAAAAAGATCATAATGTATGAATGAAAGTTCATGGTCTAACTAAAAGATTTGAACAAGTCCTGATGCGGAGAAAAACTATTCAAGCTGGTCACATCAGAAGTTCAAATTAGAGAACGAAAAGGATTGCCTGATATGACTTATCAAGGAAATACGAATGATCAACAATTTGGAGGGAGTAACGTGACAGTGAGTAGGTGCCAAAATATTTCACTGATTATCCTAACTCTTGTCATTATCCATCTGAGGATGATCCCTCCTCTTCTTCTTCTTCGTAATTCCATGTTTCAAATAGTTTCTTTTTCAACATCATTTTAAAATCGCTTACTAACTTGACTTTCGCACGTATATCTGTCATTCCGGTGTTTTACCTCGAAGACCTTACTCAGAAATATTCTAAACACATCTGTTAAGCCGATAGTTTCCTGCTACAAGAATTTGTTACTAACTATAAGTGGCCAATTCCCCTTGGGAACAGATCAAAGAGATCTATTAGGGATCTCAATGCAATCCATAAGTTCAGTGGCATGTGTGTGTAATTGAACATACGTTACCGAATATATTAGAGGTCTACGAGTATATATACGTTGCCTCTGACATCATATCTACCGAAAAGTTCCGCTTTAGACTCACTGTTCTATCCTTTTTAAAAGGTTCTAAGATCGAACTATCGCTCATTGTAATCTTACTCCATTCAATTGTAGTCATGCCATCGATTCTCAATGCTCTCGATCTCTGAGCTAAACCATCATAACCTTACATGTTAAGTGCACTAATAATATCACATAGTGTACTCGTCTTATGATGACATTCTTATATTACATTCAAATATTCCGTAATAGAATTAGAATCCTTAAGGGTATATTGGACACTATCTCTGGTGAGTTTGTGATTAATACAGCATTCCCATCCTCATTGGTAAAATGACACCTTCAACTAGTTTGGGTCAATAACCTCAACTGTATACTAATAGTTAGACTTTATGGTTCTTATGTGATGCCCCTTCACGGGCAACCTATAAAGAACTACAAGTAACCATACTCGTGGTATCAAAATGAACATATGGTGTTGGTAATATCGTCTTTACTCCAAATGCCCTGGAGACTCAGCTCTGAGTTCTACATCAACATCCTTGCTAAATCAAATATGATTCTAATTTTTCTCCTCATCATTCTGATAACTCCAATGGTCCTATTAGTCATGCTTCAATACCTCAAATACACACTTATCCTCACCTACCCATTGGGCTATATCCGGTAGTCCAGTGATGAACTCTATATAAGCTCTTATGCAATCTCGCATCTAGAAAAAATCCTAACACTCTCGTCTCTAAGTACTATAACTTAATGCTCTGATACCATTTCTGTAACACCCCCAAATCTAGGGTCAGGAATCTGGGTTGTCACACAATCCTTCAATCATGTGTAACCTGTATTAACTCAATAATCCAATAATTCCATATCACAGACCCCCAATCTCACACACTCACAAGTTATAGCCTTAGAAATGACGTACAACAAGTATCATCTAGTTATTAAAACTCAAATGTACTTTACAGGATCTCAAACAATTATTCATAACTTCTACATGAAGTTATAATAATTACGACTGATATCTTATACCTATCTGATACTCTGGAACACCTGAGACAAAGCTGACATGGATCCTCCCCATGACTGCAAGCGACTAAGTCCCACACCGACATACTGGTTATCTGTTGTGTTGTGTCATTTAAAAGAAAGCAAGAGTGAGCTATAATGCCCAACATAATAATGTACAGTATGAAAATGACTGTATGATAAACTCACGTAAAACATCATATTTGATAATTACGTTTTATTCGAAAATAGTTTCCCTTGGTGATACACACCTTTTACAAAAAAATCCTTTGGTGGATTTTATTAACCTGCGAATACCTTAATAGTAAACCCAACACCTATGATATTGCATCACAATTCCAATTGGAAGCATAGGTAATTCGTTGGAGCCACCACATACGATGATCAGTCATACTACGATAATAGTAACCTTTTCTACTAGTAGAAGGACGACACCTTCATATCCCGGTTATCACCCTTGCCGTATACGGGCTATGTGTCCTCATTTCGGGTATACACACACTTCGCAGGTCCTTAGGTACATATAGTACCATCTCCTACGGTACCAGCAGTCTATCCAATACACGAAGTACTTGGATCCTACCCCTCCTTTGTTCTTTAGGAAATCCTATCATATATTTGGAATCATCAAACCATATCAAAGTTCCCCCAAGCGTTTTGCTTGTTGATAAACACAACTTTACTTCATATATATATATATATACTTCCGAAAGTTTTCAGAGGAAGTACTAAGGATGTGAGTTGACCGTTGTCAACAGATAATTAAATAAAGGGGGGAGTTTCTCTTTGAAACTATATAAAATAAAAAAATTAGTCGAGATAATATTCTCCGACGATCGGTAATTATTCGAATAATTTTCCGAAAATCAGAAAGTATTTTAAATCAGGTTCTACGATTTTTAAATCATAAATAAACCCTTTTATAAATAATAATTTATTAAATGATAATCGATGAATAATTAAATCTCGAATGAGTTTACTTTTAAAAGAATATTGAAACAGTATTCCTCAACTTATTTATGTTAAAGTAGTTAAAGTAATCTTTGGTAGATATAAGTAATCGAGTTTAAAACAAATAATTGTTGGAGTATACTTCTCCTATTCAAAATGAATATCCGAAATAATATTCATTGTTCGAGTGATTAAATATAGTTGAGGGAATACGATCTTTGGAAATCGTTTTAAATAAATTTGAGGTATTTAATAATTCGCAAGTGGACATCGAGTACTTTGGAATAAAATAAATACGGACTTTCAATCGTCCAAAACATCCCTGAGACGACTCCCGGGTATTTACTATAATATACATACCGACCGACTCTCGATCTATAATATACATGTCACGCTACTCTCTAGCATTAACATTTCTCAAATATAACAACTCCGGAATACTTCCGGGTTTTTATAACCTTACACCGACCAATCCTCGGTCTAAATATATCATTTCAAATCCGGTACTTTATTATACCAAAATCATCATATCTTATGATCCAATATATAATAACTTATAAATCACCGTAAAATATTTATCATGCATATATTGCATGTGACGCCCTCCAAACCCGGGGTCTAGGTTTGGGGGTCACTCGCCAATAAACCAAAATAAAATAATCACACCGGAATAATATAATAAATACGACCCCTTTTACCTACACTGGATGGATCACAGGTTATAGTATGGAACAGGCACTAATGCAAATCAAATGTTATTACAAACCATAGTCTAATTAGTTTTACAACTTATTCAAATTTTATTACAAACCTCTAGACTAATTAAGCGTCCCAAACTGTTTACCTGGAAACACACCAACTATTTACAAGCACAAAACCTCTGGTCAGACCTGGAACTTAAGCTTGCCCTGGCCTAGCTGAAAGAATCAAGATATGAAACAAGTATGAGCGAAAGAAATGCTCAGCAAGTAATAAATAGCTTATGATTTGGAATAAAAACAGTATATCTGATGAACAAAACCAACTACGCTAACTGAACAGTATCAAAACTGATAAAAATTTGATAATAAACAACATTTGCAATATATTATGTTTTGGGACTGGAATCCTCGAACGATGGTGTGTTGCCGCCGGTGATCAGCCGTGGAGCAACACCGGTATGCCGAAGCATATCCAACTAAACAAAAGGTACCCAAGACACATATTGGCCTAGCAAGGTGTTATATCCTGTATAACACATAGCTCACACTGGACCGCCGCCACGGCCTCTTACGCAACCGTCCAACCCATAAAAACAATTTTCCGCCAAAGGAGTCGAATCAAATGACATCCTTAACCACATAACTCCCCATTTCTCATGGTCTGGAGTTTTCTCAACAACCAATGGCGAAATAACCAGAACAATTAGTTATTCGCTAATCTCAATTCAAAGCTTTGCCGTATAGAGTAAGTTGTAGCAAAATGTAAAAATATTTAACTATTCTGAACTTAGAATAGTAAAAAAATTGAAAGGATAAATTCAGAGTCAATACCACTTGAATGATATGTGATGATATAAATAATTGCATAATATGATGCGAAATAAACGTCACTTGAACAATAAGTGAAGTTAGGGTACTTGCCTGGTATGCTCAATAACCTCTTACTTTAACTCTGCTTCTAACTGCTGGCTACTATCTTCGTCTAACACTTGACTGCACTTCTAGCTACTCGATTCTAACAAAAAGATTATCTTAAGTGACAGAACTAAACTCAATCGACGTAATTCTATGTCTTGACATCTACCCGACCGTTTATAACTAAGCATGGCATAATAAACTGTAAACAGATAGCATACTTATCACATAACACATAATCATGATATTTGTATAACACGTAATCACATATTTCATGTAACACATACGTCAGATCATTACAAGACACGCCTCAGTGCGTTCAGAATGAAAATCAGGTCAATATTAGCATTTATCGATCAAATACCGACTCAAACTGATATACAAATTAAATGACATTGTAATACAAAAGAAATTAGGTCTTAAAAGTATTTTTATTGGAAGCGCAATATTTTTCTGAGTTTGTACACGTTCGTTTCGTATTAAACGGACAAACGGTTGATTTATTATGAATTTTTGAACATTTTTCGGAATAAAACGGGTCTCCAAATCATTTAATAATTAAATAATAGGGCTCGAATACTCGAAAATAATTTTATAAAAATTATCGAGCCTAGAAAATAATTTAAAATAATATTTTAAAGCTCGAAACTATTTTTTGGAATTTTTAAATCAATTTTAAATAATTAAATCTAATTATTAAATCAATTAAAATCAATTAATAATTAATTAAATTAATTAATCAATTAATTATAAATTAATTGATTAATTAAAATAATTAAAAACTAATTAAAATTAATTAATAAAATAATTTCGATTTATTTTTGAATAAATAAATAATTAAAATAATTTTCTGAATTAAATAAATAATTTTTTTCTAATTTTTAAAATAATAAACTATCATTTCCTAAATATTTTTAAACAGAAATCTAATTTTTGTAATATTTTAAAACAGAAATCCATGCTTTGCAAGATTAGCAAAAATACAGGTACCAACCTGCATTTTTGCCATCTTCCCCGACCCCGTCGCCGGTTGCCGGCCAGACGCCATTAATGGCATTCGGAGCTTTTCCGGCGAGCCAAAATCAGTCCAGAATTCAACCAAAACACAGGCGTATGATCTATGCAATCCCAGAAACACATCTGCAAGGTTCGTTCTTGCAAACAACACTTCGTTTGTCCGAAAAAAGTGACCAAAGTTTCCGCCGCCGTCGAGTTTTAAAACTCCGGCGAGCACGAATGTTCATCCTCTGTTCAATCCAATCATATCACTCGATTGCTTATCACACGATCTGTTTAATGATATAAGTCATACGTTCCCAGGTTTAACGAGTCAAAAATCCGGCCAAAAATTTAAGTTTTCCGGTGAGTTCATTCAAGAACACCAAGAACACTCAAACTCCAGAATCAAACCAACTTTTCTACATGATGCAGAACTCAAAATCTGACATATTATATACCAAATTGACCAGAAAAACATACTCTACAACATGGAAGCATCAAATCACATCAACAACATCAAGAACAAATTTTCATAATTTAATTATCAAATAATTCGAATATAAATAATTACATAAGAAAATTACCGTGATTTCTGGGCAGAAACTGATGATTGTTTCAGAAAGAAGATTTCGAGAGCTTCGTTTTGATATGCTGCACGCCCGAATCGGAGTTCGATAACGCCTTCGTTCGTGTGTTTGATTCTCGGGAACGTATCGGTTTCTCGGGTTTTTCTCTGTATTTACGGTATTTTAACTGGGTGCACATGAATAAACGAAATAAATGAAATAAGAAATAGGCTATTTATATTTATGGAATATTGGATCGTTCTGGATCATTTTGGATCGTTAAATTAGTTGCTTAGCCGCTAAGTAACTGTAAAAACGATACAATTCAATACCAGAATTGGATAATTATCAAAACCGGGCTTTTTATAAAACACCATATACGAAAATAACGTAAAAATATCCCGTCTTTCGAGATTACGAGTTTTATTGATTACCGAAATAACTATCGTATCGAAAATATTGCGCCGGGCCGCTCACGGGTCAAACCGTAATCCGGATCGAAAAAGTCAAAACACGGAAAATGTCCGGAATTACCAGATTAGGTTAGTAAGGAGTTTTCGGAAGAGTTTCGGGTTGTAGAAATGCAAAACGGTTGAAGTTGGAAGATTCCCGGATTTATAAAATAATTTTATAATTATTCTGAAAATAATTAATAATTCATAAATCATTATAAAATCATATAATATTCCAAAAATTACCAGAAAAATACCACAATTATCTATATTTTATTCTGGACATATAAAAATTCAAATATTCAAATAATGTCACATATAAACATTCAGATATCTATTCTACTTTTCAGATAATTCACCAAAAATTCACATAAAATCACATAAACAATTCCGAATAATAATAATAATATTTGAAAATATATGGGATATTACAATCTACCCCCCTTAACAGGATTCTGTCCTCAGAATCAGCCTAGGAAAATAAATAAGGATACTTGGATCGCATTTCGCTTTCCAATTCCCAAGTCGACTCTTCAACCTTGGGATTCCTCCACAAGACTCGCACTAAAGATATAGACTTATTCCTAAGTACTCTTTCTTTCTTATCTAAAATATGTACTGGTTGCTCTACAAAACATAAATCTGGTTGGATCTCGATTGGCTCGTATTCTATCACATGATTCGAATTAGGCAAATAATGCTTCAACATTGACACATGGAACACATTGTGAATATGTTGCATGTGAGGTGGTAACGCTAATTCGTACGCAACTTTTCCCACACGCCTCAAAATCTCAAAAGGGCCAACATAACGTGGACTTAGCTTTCCTTTCTTTCTAAATCTTGATAAACCCTTCCAAGGAGAAACCTTCAATAACACTGCTTCTCCAATTTCAAATTCCATATCTTTTCTGGTAGGATCAGCATATTTACGTTGACGGTCTTGAGCTGCTGTTAATCTTTTCCGAATGAGTTCTATTTTCTCTTTTGTCTGCTGGATCAATTCTGGACCCAAAATCTTTCTCTCACCAACTTCTTCCCAACATATTGGAGATCTGCATCTTCTCCCGTACAAGGCTTCATAAGGCGGCATTCCAATGCTGGCATGATAGCTGTTGTTGTAGGAGAATTCAACTAATGGCAAATGCTCGTCCCAACTCCCTTCAAAATCTAGTGCACATACCCTCAGCATATCTTCAATAGTCTGAATCGTTCTTTCACTTTGACCGTCCGTCTGCGGATGATACGCGGTACTCATGTTCAGCTTCGTTCCGAGACAATCTTGAAAACTTCTCCAAAATCTTGAGTTAAATCGAGGATCTCTGTCTGAAACTATGGATACTGGAACTCCATGTCGTGTCACAATTTCCTTAAGATATAACTGAACCAATTTATCCATTGAGAATCTGTCATTGATAGGAAGAAAATGCGCTGACTTCGTCAATCTATCGATAATAACCCAAATAGCATCATGATTCGCCCTGGTCCTCGGTAATCCAACTACGAAATCCATCGCGATATGCTCCCACTTCCATTCTGGAATGTCCAATGGTTGTATCAGTCCACTGGGCCTTTGATGTTCCGCTTTGACTCGCTGGCAAGTGTAACACTTACTTACCCATTCTGCAATTTCTTTCTTCATGCTTGGCCACCAAAAGTTTTCTCTTAAGTCTCTATACATCTTCGTACTCCCGGGATGAATTGAGTGTCTAGAGTTGTGAGCGTCTCGAAGAATTTCATCTTTCAGCTCGGCTATGTTGGGTATCCATATTCTGGAAGAAAATCTTAATATCCCTTTATCATCCTTTTGACTCCCTATTTCTTCTCCTGTCAAACTGTCTCGTTCATGGCTCATTACTTCTTCCTGACATCTTCTTATTTTCTCTAATAATTCTGGTTGAAAAGACATTGCACACAATACCTCTGTAGACATACTTGGAATACTAACCTCTATTTCCAGCTTCTCAAATTCCTTGATTAATTCCTCGGATGAAGTTATCATGTTTAACCTTTCTTTTCTGTTCAGAGCGTCGGCCACCACATTTGCGTTGCCTGGATGATAGTTAATAGTACAGTCATAGTCCTTGATCAATTCTAGCCATCTTCTCTGCCTCATGTTCAATTCCTTCTGGGTGAAGATATACTTTAAACTCTTGTGGTCCGTGTAGATCTCGCACTTTTCCCCATAAAGATAATGCCTCCAAATCTTCAATGCAAACACTATAGCTGCCAATTCTAGATCATGCGTTGGATACTTTTCTTCATGCGGTTTCAATTGTCTTGAAGCATAGGCTATCACCTTGTCATGCTGCATCAAAACACATCCCAATCCTTTGTACGACGCGTCACTGTAGATCACAAAATTTCCTTGTTCATCTGGCAAGACTAGTACTGGAGAAGATACTAATCTATTCTTTAATTCCTGGAAACTTTCTTCACACTTCTCCTTCCATTCAAATTTCTGATTTTTCCTGGTGAGCTTTGTCAATGGCATAGCTATCTTCGCGAAATCCTGCACAAATCTTCTGTAGTAACCTGCTAATCCCATGAAACTTCTTACTTCTGTTGGTGTTTTTGGCCTCTCCCAGTTGATTATGGCTTCAACCTTTGCTGGATCCACTTCCACTCCTTTATTGCTAATCACGTGCCCAAAAAATCGTACTTCTTTTAACCAAAATTCACACTTGGAGAACTTTGCGTACAATTTCTCCCGTCGCAGTATTTCCAGAACTATCCCCAAATGCTCTGCATGCTCCTCTTCTGTTTTAGAATAGATCAAGATGTCGTCTATAAACACGATCACGAATTTATCCAAATACTTCTTAAATACTCTTCATCAGATCCATGAAAGCTGCTGGTGCGTTGGTTAATCCAAATGCCATCACTAGAAACTCATAATGCCCATATCTGGTTCTAAATGCGGTCTTCGGAATGTCTTCAGGCTTGATCTTCAGTTGATGATATCCGGATCTTAAATCAATTTTAGAAAACCATATAGCGCCTTTCAATTGATCAAACAGATCATCGATCCTCGGCAATGGGTATTTGTTCTTAATGGTCAGCTTGTTTAATTCTCGATAGTCAATACACAGTCGTATACTCCCGTCTTTCTTCTTGACAAACAGTACTGGTGCGCCCCATGGGGATACACTGGGTCTTATAACTCCTTTCTCCAAAAGATCTTGCAGCTGAGTTGCCAATTCCTTCATCTCCACTGGTGCCATACGGTACGGAGCTTTAGAGACTGGTTCTGTTCCGGGTGCTAGATCAATCGCAAATTCAATTTCTCTGTCGGGAGGTAATCCTGGTAGATCATCTGGGAAAACATCTTAAAATTCGTTAGCAACTGGAATCGCTTCTAGTGCTGGAACTTCTTTACTGGTGTCTACCACATGGGCCAAATATGCTTCACAATTCTGACGCAATAACTTTTTCGCTTGAGCGATCGCTAAGAACTTCTTCTCTTGCCTATTTCCTCGAAATATCACCTTCTTCTTACTACCCAAGGTCTGAAGTCTCACTTTCCAATTCTTACAATCAATCTGAGCGTTATTTTCTGACAACCAATCCATTCCTAAAATAACATCAAATTCTCCCAACTTAAAAGGTATCAAGTTGGCATAAAAATGATGTCCTCCTATTTCAATATCGCACCTCGGGCACACTCGGTCGACGAAAACTTGATCCTTATTAGCTAACTCTATCATCAACGCTTGTTCTAACAACTTAACTTCGCAATACAGTTTATCGACAAAACTTTGAGAAATAAATGATCTTGTAGCTCCAGAATCAAATAAAACTTTAACATCTATGGAGTTGACTGGAAGCGTACCTGCCACCACGTCTGAACTCTGAACAGCATCCTTCATAGTCATATTGAATGTCCTAGCCTTTGGCTGGTCCGTTGTCGGTGGTCCTTCAATCCTTGGCACATTAGCAGTTGATTCAGTTGTCTGGCAGTCCCTAGCAATATGCCCCATCTTTCCACATTTAAAGCACACTGTCCCTGATCTCTGAGCTGTAGTCTGACTTCGACACTCATTAGAATAGTGTCCCTTCTGATTGCACTTATAACACAACACATTAGCCTTACAAATCCCAAAATGCCTTCTACCACAAAATTTGCACTCTGACGCAGGTGGATGATTGGGTCTCTGCTGATTTGAATTCTGAAAACGGTTCCCATTTCCTGGCTGTGGTTTCTTAGATCCCCCACTCTTATTGTCCTGAAACTCTGGCCTTTTATTGAAACGACCCCGGAAGTTACCTTGTTGCTGGCCTCCCCCTGAGGTTTCTATTTTCCTTTTCTTCCCATCCTTCCCTTTTTGATACATATCACTCTTACTTTCAATCACCATTGCTTTCTGCACCACTGCCACATATGAAGTCAATTCAAACATGGCCACCCTATTCTGAATCCAAAATCTCAATCCCTGTTCAAACCTTCTTGCTTTCTTTTCATCCGTATCAACCTGGTCTGGCACGAACCTCGGTAATTCAGTAAACTTAGCTTCGTACTCAGCTACAGTAAGATCTCCCTGGGTCAAGTTCAAGAATTGGATCTCCATTTGATTCTTCATATACCTCGGAAAATACTTCTCTAGAAACAGCTCTGTGAATTTCTCCCAAGTTATAAACTCACCTCCTTCCAATGCTCGCGCGGATTCCCACCAATAGTTCGCCTCACCCTTCAGAAAGTAACTTGCAAACTTGCTCTTCTGCTCAGCTCCTGCTCCGACCAATTCAAAAGCCTTTTCCATTTCCTTAAGCCGTGCATTGGCTTCCACAGGATCAACACTTCCCTTGAACTCAGGTGGCTTCACTGCTTGAAACTGCTTAAAAGTCACTGCAGGTGGTGCTGCTTGCTGCTGCTGTTGCTGTTGTTGTTGCTGCTGTGTAAGATGAAACATCTGCTGCTGCATCAGTCCCAACATCTGGATAATCGCTGGATCTGTACGGCTCTCGGTACTACCCTCTCCTGAATTATTCCTTCTCTTTGGTGCCATTATTCTGGTAAGAAAACAAGCAACATATATAATAATCTGTCGAGCATTGTGTCAAATATGTAGCAATTCCTTAGCATATCAAAATTCGCAAACAGTATTTCTTCCCTGAATATCATAAACTTGCTACCATATTAACACAAGCGACATGCTTATCACATAATCCTGCTTTTTATCTCATGAATAATAACACAAAGAAAATTACTCCGAATTATCCAACCCTTTTAAATCCTTGCTCGAAATCTTAACTAAATCAAAAAAATAGCGGCAATGACACAAGGCCTAAAGCTAAACACAAAACAGGAAACCTAAACAATTTAACTACAACTTAACCCAATAACCTAAATTTAATCCTATAAAAGCTAAACTACACGCGCCTATCTTATGTGATCTTCCTATGACTCATTTATGACAATCCTAAGCCTGTTTCAGTGACCATAACCTGTAGCTCTGATACCAACCTGTGACGCCCTCCAAACCCAGGGTCTAGGTTTGGGGGTCACTCGCCAATAAATCAAAATAAAATAATCACAGCGGAATAATATAATAAATACGACCCCTTTTACCTACACTGGATCGATCACAGGTTATAGTATGGAACAGGCACTAATACAAATCAAATGTTATTACAAACCATAGTCTAATTAGTTTTACAACTTATTCAAATTTTATTACAAACCTCTAGACTAATTAAGCGTCCCAAACTGTCTACCTGGAAACACACCAACTATTTACAAGCACAAAACCTCTGGTCAGACCTGGAACTTAAGCTTGCCCTGGCCTAGCTGAAAGAATCAAGATATGAAACAAGTATGAGCGAAAGAAATGCTCAGCAAGTAATAAATAGCTTATGATTTGGAATAAAAACAGTATATCTGATGAACAAAACCAACTACGCTAACTGAACAGTATCAAAACTGATAAAAATTTGATAATAAACAACATTTGCAATATATTATGTTTTGGGACTGGAATCCTCGAACGACGGTGTGTTGCCGCCGGTGATCAGCCGCGGAGCAACACCGGTATGCCGAAGCATATCCAACTAAACAAAAGGTACCCAAGGCACATATTGGCCTAGCAAGGTGTTATATCCTGTATAACACATAGCTCACACTGGACCGCCGCCACGGCCTCTTACGCAACCATCCAACCCATAAAAACAATTTTCCGCCACAGGAGTCGAATCAAATGACATCCTTAACCACATAACTCCCCATTTCTCATGGTCCGGAGTTTTCTCAACAACCAATGGCGAAATAACCAGAATAATTAGTTATTCACTAATCTCAATTCAAAGCTTTGCCGTATAGAGTAAGTTGTAGCAAAATGTAAAAATATTTAACTATTCTGAACTTAGAATAGTAAAAAAATTGAAAGGATAAATTCAGAGTCAATACCACTTGAATGATATGTGATGATATAAATAATTGCATAATATGATGCGAAATAAACGTCACTTGAACAATAAGTGAAGTTAGGGTACTTGCCTGGTATGCTCAATAACCTCTTACTTTAACTCTGCTTCTAACTGCTGGCTACTATCTTCGTCTAACACTTGACTGCACTTCTAGCTACTCGATTCTATAAACAAAAGGATTATCTTAAGTGACAGAACTAAACTCAATCGACGTAATTCTACGTCTTGACATCTACCCGACCGTTTATAACTAAGCATGGCATAATAAACTGTAAACAGATAGCATACTTATCACATAACACATAATCATGACATTTGCATAACACGTAATCACATATTTCATGTAACACATACGTCAGATCATTACAAGACACGCCTCAGTGCGTTCAGAATGAAAATCAGGTCAATATTAGCATTTATCGATCAAATACCGACTCAAACTGATATACAAATTAAATGACATTGCAATAAAAAAGAAATTAGGTCTTAAAAGTATTTTTATTGGAAGCGCAATATTTTTCTGAGTTTGTACACGTTCGTTTCGTATTAAACGGACAAACGGTTGATTTATTATGAATTTTTGAACATTTTTCGGAATAAAACGGGTCTCCAAATCATTTAATAATTAAATAATAGGGCTCGAATACTCGAAAATAATTTTATAAAAATTATCGAGCCTAGAAAATAATTTAAAATAATATTTTAAAGCTCGAAACTATTTTTCGGAATTTTTAAATCAATTTTAAATAATTAAATCTAATTATTAAATCAATTAAAATCAATTAATAATTAATTAAATTAATTAATCAATTAATTATAAATTAATTGATTAATTAAAATAATTAAAAACTAATTAAAATTAATTAATAAAATAATTTCGATTTATTTTTGAATAAATAAATAATTAAAATAATTTTCTGAATTAAATAAATAATTTTTTTCTAATTTTTAAAATAATAAACTATCATTTCCTAAATATTTTTAAACAGAAATCTAATTTTTGTAAAATTTTAAAACAGAAATCCATGCTTTGCAAGATTAGCAAAAATACAGGTACCAACCTGCATTTTTGCCATCTTCCCCGACCCCGTCGCCGGTTGCCGGCCAGACGCCATTAATGGCATTCGGAGCTTTTCCGGCGAGCCAAAATCAGTCCAGAATTCAACCAAAACACAGGCGTATGATCTATGCAATCCCAGAAACACATCTGCAAGGTTCGTTCTTGCAAACAACACTTCGTTTGTCCGAAAAAAGTGACCAAAGTTTCCGCCGCCGTCGAGTTTTAAAACTTCGGCGAGCACGAATGTTCATCCTCTGTTCAATCCAATCATATCACTCGATTGCTTATCACACGATCTGTTTAATGATATAAGTCATACGTTCCCAGGTTTAACGAGTCAAAAATCCGGCAAAAAATTTAAGTTTTCCGGTGAGTTCATTCAAGAACACCAAGAACAGTCAAACTCCAGAATCAAACCAACTTTTCTACATGATGCAGAACTCAAAATCTGACATATTATATACCAAATTGACCAGAAAAACATACTCTACAACATGGAAGCATCAAATCACATCAACAACATCAAGAACAAATTTTCATAATTTAATTATCAAATAATTCGAATATAAATAATTACATAAGAAAATTACCGTGATTTCTGGGCAGAAACTGATGATTGTTTCAGAAAGAAGATTTCGAGAGCTTCGTTTTGATATGCTGCACGCCCGAATCGGAGTTCGATAACGCCTTCGTTCGTGTGTTTGATTCTCGGGAACGTATCGGTTTCTCGGGTTTTTCTCTGTATTTACGGTATTTTAACTGGTTGCACATGAATAAACGAAATAAACGAAATAAGAAATAGGCTATTTATATTTATGGAATATTGGATCGTTCTGGATCATTTTGGATCGTTAAATTAGTTGCTTAGCCGCTAAGTAACTGTAAAAACGATACAATTCAATACCAGAATTGGATAATTATCAAAACCGGGCTTTTTATAAAACACCATATACGAAAATAACGTAAAAATATCCCGTCTTTCGAGATTACGGGTTTTATTGATTACCGAAATAACTATCGTATCGAAAATATTGTGCCGGGCCGCGCACGGGTCAAACTGTAATCCGGATCGAAAAAGTCAAAACACGGAAAATGTCCGGAATTACCAGATTAGGTTAGGAAGGAGTTTTCGGAAGAGTTTCGGGTTGTAAAAACGCAAAACGGTTGAAGTTGGAAGATTCCCGGATTTATAAAATAATTTTATAATTATTCTGAAAATAATTAATAATTCATAAATCATTATAAAATCATATAATATTCCAAAAATTACCAGAAAAATACCACAATTATCTATATTTTATTCTGGACATATAAAAATTCAAATATTCAAATAATATCACATATAAACATTCAGATATCTATTCTACTTTTCAGATAATTCACCAAAAATTCACATAAAATCACATAAACAATTCCGAATAATAATAATAATATTTGAAAATATATGGGATATTATAATCTACCCCCCTTAACAGGATTCTGTCCTCAGAATCAGCCTAGGAAAATAAATAAGGATACTTGGATCACATTTCGCTTTCCAATTCCCAAATCGACTCTTCAACCTTGGGATTCCTCCACAAGACTCGCACTAAAGATATAGACTTATTCCTAAGTACTCTTTCTTTCTTATCTAAAATATGTACTGGTTGCTCTACAAAAGATAAATCTGGTTGGATCTCGATTGGCTCGTATTCTATCACATGGTTCGAATTAGGCAAATAATGCTTCAACATTGACACATGGAACACATTGTGAATATGTTGCATGTGAGGTGGTAACGCTAATTCGTACGCAACTTTTCCCACACGCCTCAAAATCTCAAAAGGGCCAACATAACGTGGACTTAGCTTTCCTTTCTTTCTAAATCTTGATAAACCCTTCCAAGGAGAAACCTTCAATAACACTGCTTCTCCAATTTCAAATTCCATATCTTTTCTGGTAGGATCAACATATTTACATTGACGGTCTTGAGCTGCTGTTAATCTTTTCCGAATGAGTTCTATTTTCTCTTTTGTCTGCTGGATCAATTCTGGACCCAAAATCTTTCTCTCACCAACTTCTTCCCAACATATTGGAGATCTGCATCTTCTCCCGTACAAGGCTTCATAAGGCGGCATTCCAATGCTGGCATGATAGCTGTTGTTGTAGGAGAATTCAACTAATGGCAAATGCTCATCCCAACTCCCTTCAAAATCTAGTGCACATACCCTCAGCATATCTTCAATAGTCTGAATCGTTCTTTCACTTTGACCGTCCGTCTGCGGATGATACGCGGTACTCATGTTCAGCTTCGTTCCGAGACAATCTTGAAAACTTCTCCAAAATCTTGAGTTAAATCGAGGATCTCTGTCTGAAACTATGGATACTGGAACTCCATGTCGTGTCACAATTTCCTTAAGATATAACCGAACCAATTTATCCATTGAGAATCTTTCATTGATAGGAAGAAAATGCGCCGACTTCGTCAATATATCGATAATAACCCAAATAGCATCATGATTCGCCCTGGTCCTCGGTAATCCAACTACGAAATCCATCGCGATATGCTCCCACTTCCATTCTGGAATGTCCAATGGTTGTATCAGTCCACTGGGCCTTTGATGTTCCGCTTTGACTCGCTGGCAAGTGTAACACTTACTTACCCATTCTGCAATTTCTTTCTTCATGCTTGGCCACCAAAAGTTTTCTCTTAAGTCTCTATACATCTTCGTACTCCCGGGATGAATTGAGTATCTAGAGTTGTGAGCGTCTCGAAGAATTTCATCTTTCAGCTCGGCTATGTTGGGTATCCATATTCTGGAAGAAAATCTTAATATCCCTTTATCCCTTTACCAAAAATTCACATAAAATCACATAAACAATTCCGAATAATAATAATAATATTTGAAAATATATGGGATATCGCAACACAACAGTTCTAAAAAAGTAGGGTTTGAAAACTTGCCTGGAGTCCAAGTCACGTTTCCCCGACTTCCTCTCATTCCGGGTTTTCTAATCAACAAACATCATAATCTTAATCAGTATTCCTACTCTCATCACCAAATTATATTCCTAATAAGTTCATTACTTCATAACTTTCATTATTTGACAGTCTCGAAATAAGTATCACTCCTTGGTCGAAACGGATAGTCAAAGTGGTCTTCTAGAATTGACTTTACCGAATATTACTATTACGCGGCTTGCACTCTAACATCTTTAATAAATCTTAAAATTAATATTTTTATATGAAACCACCTCGAGAAACTTCTTGATTGATTTTAGTATTTATCCTAAAAGTTTTATTTTGATAAAATGAATTTAATTAGGTGAAAAGCATTTCAAAAGTTCGGTCAACTATGGAGTTTTACTATTCAAACCGCTTTCACTAAAATGTTAATATCTCTCAAACCGTTAACTCAATTTATGCACCGTTTTCACGTGCGCGATCTAGACAAAATTTAGAACACATCATTTGAGAATAGTTTTCTTGTAACAAGGATGAAAATCCCGAAGTGACAGTTTCCCATCAGGGGTTATTTTGACATTCGTACTCCGCGCGACCTCGGCTCCGATATTTTTATAAAATTCAAAAATCAATATTTTTACTTGAAATTTTATGAAAGCTTATAAACTCTATTTATTACTCTATGTAAAAATTTCATTATTTATGAACATTTTTAAGTTAATCTTTTATATTTTCAAAGTTTGTAATTCGTAGCAGTTTTTGTCGCATAAATCACTTTTAGTAAAACGACCATAACTTTTGATCCATAAATCGGAATCAAGTGATTCAAGCGCCTAAACGATCCTTATAAAATTTTCTATTATAATAAATGGTTATTTTTCAAGAATCTACAGTTTAAATCCTCGGGACTTTCTGCAGAAATTTGAAGTTATGTTTTGTTCGTTTTAGTGAGATTACGTTTACGATCAGAGTTTCATTTACGCCTTAAATCTTTGTACTACCACCAACAATCAACATATCATTATCAAAACAATAACTCATCTAAAGAACATCATGTTATTGAGGCAACAACAATCAAACTTAAATCTACTTAGCTATACATCAAGATTTCAACAATACCACTACCAAAACTAGGTTTACAACTACATACTAAAAGGATCTTGAACTTAAATCTTAAATAAGTTTGGGTCAAAGATTTTTACCTTTCTTGAGAACTTGAGATGTGTTCTTGATAATGGTGAAGTCTTGGGAGTGCTTAGTATATGTTTTGGAACCTAAAACCACCATTGAAATCAAGAAACCAAAGAAGAGTTACTATTCATACTATTCATTAGCAACTTTCTTAATTTTATTTCACCCATCAAACCTTGATAAAAAGAGCTCAAAGATTTATCTTACCTTAGTTTGGTTGTTAGGAAGCTTGAGAATTAATGGGAGGATTTATTCATGGCTAGAACTTGAGGTTTTAATTTTGATTTCCTTAGTTTGATGAAGAAAGCCGAATGGAGAGAAGTGGGAGAGAAGAAGTGTTTGTTTCTTGGTTGCTTCTTGGAATGATGCAAGTGGTAGCTTGTGATATCTTATATTGATTGATATTCTCTAGTTTAGAATCCTAGGTTTTGATTTATGTTGCCAATCTTGGAGACAAATCTAGCTAGCTTGTGGTAGATTACAAGCTAAGCCACTTGCTTAGCTTGCTTAGCTTACTATTCTATTAGCCTTGGTTGATCATCCTATCTCTAGCTCACTATTTGATAAAGTAACCATGATTACTTTATTACCATGGTTAGTTAGTGCGCTACGTTCATTTAATCGTTTACGCGTTCGCTCGGTCGCTTAAACATTTTCGAATTACTTCCTCGTAAATGGTTCGCGACGTAATTCTTTTCGTATTTATTCCTTATATTTTGAATTATCATACTTGGATATAAATCCGTAGGATTTTAATTTTGTAATTATATTGTGATTCCCGTAATCCTCGATGAGTCATAAAATATGGTCATTTTTCAAAGTTCGTTTTCTTCGAAAACTAATAGCGTTTACATACACTCATTTAGTACGTATAATCATAATATCAACACCGAAACTCATTTTCTCATGCACTACATAGTGTGGGCTAAAATGTTTTTCTCGTCTGTCAGGGTTACTATTCATTAAACATTTTTACAAGTTCTCAAAAATTCGAGTTATTACATGCATTCCACCACCAACTTAGGGTCCAGTTCAAAGATGCACCTCTTGTTTTACCAACTCGAAATATGTTGCTTCTAGCCGGTAAAAAACTTCCTTGATCATATCTTACAACACCAGCAACTCCAGTTTTTCCTATTTGTGCTTGGAAAACGCATCCATTTTTTTATTTTCACCCATCCCTTAGGTGGCTTGCACCAACTTCTATTCTGCAGCTTTCAGGACTTAATCTACCCTGTTGTGCATTTTCCGGGCATTGATGTTATTCTTGTATTAGGCTTGTTCTTAGGGATCAAATACCAAACACCGATATGGATTTCCTGTCCCAGACACATGTATTCCTTCAAAACCACAACCCCCGACACACTACTTCAATCAAAACAGAATGTTAGATGAAATGGATGATATTAGTATTTAGCAGTCAGAGTTTTCCATTAGCACTTAATATCAGAGTTTGACAAAGATGACGTCATCAATATTTATCGTCAGTATTTGCTGATTAGTACTTGTCATTAGTATTTGTTCATATAAGTATTTTTCAAGCTGAAAATCAGGAGATATCACTGGAGGATATATTTGTAGAGATATGTCTGTGTATGACTTTACTTATTGTAACAATCAATAGTTGGATATTTATTAGGGTTCCTTATTCAATTGTAACATATCTTCTAGATTGATTGTGTAGTTGTGCAGTATATAAGCACATGTTAGATTAATACTATATGAGTTCGAGACTGATTGTTAGAAATATGTTGTGAACTTGATGATAAGTTAAACAAAACACCTTAGTAGATTTAACTTAGTGAATTTTGTAGTACTCGACGGATGATCTAATATAGTCCCGACGGATAAACTTCATAGTCCCGACGGATGACAAATTGACATCCATTGAGTGAGTAGCTTATGTAACAAATAGGAACTATAGCACATTTATGAAAACAACATGTATTAGTCAAGTAGATTGCTTAGGGTTCTGTAAGTCATATTGAATACTAGATTGATATGTAGAATAGGTTGATTAATTGTAAATATGAGATGTCTTGTAATTATATATAAGTAAAATAGAGTCAAGTGGCAGATAGACTCCTAACAGATGATCTACAAGACTCCCGGCGGATGATCAACAAAACTCCCGAAGGATGACAAGCATAGTCCTGACGGATGATCAAATTCAAATAGATGTTGATAGTGACAACACAGTCACATGTGTTGGGTGTTTGCAAAAGGAATGTGGCATCCTGTTAAGCAGGAATTTGAGAACAAAGAAGCATTACCATTTCCATGCAATTGTGAAGATATTCAAAGATGCTGGAATAGAGTAGTGAAGCAGCATGAAGTTAGACTAGATATGTTTTGTTTTATTATCTTGTCTTATTATCATGTAAACTTGGTGATATATTAACCAAGTGTAGCAAGTAGAACAATTAACTAAGAAATCCTATTTTCAGAGAAACAAATCAAGCTGTATTCTGTAAGCATTTCTCTGTAGAAACAAAACAAAACATTTCTCTGTATTCTATTTTCAGAGAAACAAAACACCAGAAAGTTTTAAAAGCTTGTGTTTTTATTACTTAAGTGTTTTGATTTTTATCACTCTTTTATTCCGCACAATTGCTAATCAAACACTGTTATATTTATCAAGTCAGAACATTCTTTTAATTTAAAAAAGTAGCTAGAATTACATTCAACCCCCCTTCTGTAATTCTTGTTGTATTGTTAGGGAATAACAATTGATATCAGAGCAAGCTCTTGAAGTACAAAGAGTGTAAAGATCATAACATACAACAAGATGAACAAAAAGGATGTTGGAGTGAAGATTCCATTTCTGGACAAAGACAATTATCATCACTGGAAGGTGAAGATGCACCTACATCTTCTTTCCCAAGATGAGGCCTATGTGGACTGTATAGAGAGAGGTCCTCATGTACCAATGAGAGCTGCAACTGGAAATGAGCCATCTGTTCCAAAACCTAGGCATGAATGGTCAGACCCTGATATTGAGCAAGTCAGGAAAGATAAGAAGGCCATGAATATATTGTTCAATGGAGTTGTTGGTGATATGTTTGATAACATCATTAACTGTAAAATAGCCAAAGAGGTTTGGGACACAATCCAGATTATTTGTGATGGTACTGAGCAAGTAAGGGAGAACAAGATGCAGCTAATGATTCAGCAATATGAGCATTTCCACTATGAAGAAAGTGAGTCTCTCACTGATATTTTTAATAGATTTCAAAGCCAATAAATGCTCTGAAGTTGCATGGAAGAGTCTATTAAATAAAAGACTCTAACCTCAAGTTCCTCAGATCTCTTCCAAAAGAGTGGAAGCCAATGACAGTCTCATTGAGAAATTCATAGAATTACAAGGAGTTCAAGATGAGAGGATGGAGAAAGGAAGAAAAAAAGGAGGGTGAGTTAGAGAAGGAGAAAGAGATGAGGGTAGAAGCTGTTGAGTCTACATCAAAGGTCTGTGAAAGCAAGGTTAAAGGGCTGGTAGCTGAATATGAAGATCAATTGAGACAAGATGTCACACCCCAACTTAAACAGCAGATTAAATATAGCTATTACAACATTTTAAAAGAAATAACATAACCAAATCCAAGATCTTACAGTTTAGGGTTTGGAACAGCCCAAAACTACCAACTACTACATCTGATTTTAAATACCGAGTCCTCACACAAACTACTATCACTTATTCTACCTGAGCTCGAACATAAGCATCAGCATCACAGGTCTTACGGGCAGTCTGCTTGAATCTAACCATAGCTGCTAGCTGTAATATCAGGGTAAAGTAAGGAGTGAGCCAAATGCTCAACAAGTGCTAAACAATATGATACAAAACATAAATCGAGGTATACATTAAAGAATGACAATGGAAAGACATAACCACTGATAATGAGGGATAAAAATTTGGGTGATGGCATCATTTTGTTTGTATCAAAACAATTTCAAAATCATACCGTTTAATCAAAATCATTTTATGACGCTACAGATTACAGCCGGTGATCAGCCGCGAAGTAATCCCGAACCTCGCTGGGTTCTAAAACATTAATGGGAATCCCTAGGCAACTTTTAAGCCTAATATAAGTGTGGAAAGGACTCGCGTCTCAGTCCATATCCACTATTCAAAGAAAACATTTATCCCCCTTTGGGACTGAAAACCCACATTTTATTTATTTCAAAAACTGATGCCGAATTATAATAAAATCTCTTTTTACAGTAAACATCTTTATCAAGGGATTATAGATCAACTCGAAACACGGGGAAATGGTACTAACTCTCAGAGCCATGAATCATAAAACTATACTCTATTAGGGTAACTGAATGGTTTTCATATTTCAAAGTTTGGACAAGGGAATTTAGTGAGGCTATTGGATATCATGAAGGGAAATGCCAAACTGGGCTTAAAGCAATGGTTTCTCATCAAGGTTCAAGTGCTGGATCATCAAGGAGGTAAGCTTCATGAATACTAAGGGTGTTAAGGTATGAAGAAATGATTTTTAGCTCAGGATATATCATAATTGTCAAGCTTTAGGATAAGAAAGAGGGGTATCAATCAATGAGGAATCACTTTGATAAGTATCTGACTTTCAGGGTTCAAGGTAAGGTTCTATAGGGGTTCAAGTATCAGGATGAGATATCAATACTTAGAAATCATCAGCATGTTAATCAAGAGAATCAACCAAGAGTTATAACTGCCCTTTTTTTATCATGGCATTCGAATTACCTAATATACTATCATGATAAGTCTACTTTGCAATACGTACTCGAGGGTTCATGGCATCTCTATATAATTCAAAGATAAACATAAGATACGCTTGATTTAATATATCAAATGACACAGGATAGTTGCAGCAATGTATGAACTATTAGCAGTAAATACGAAGGACAAGTTGAATCACTTGCCTTGAGAAAGGCTGGTCTGGTCTGACTGGTAGGAGCAACTGGAGCTTCACTCGACCTTTATGGCAAGTTTTCCCTCGTCTCGAGATCCTACATAAATAATAATAATCTCATTATAATATATTCTCACCAACTTAACCTATTTACAACCCGAATTTAACCACGGATGGCACTTAGGCCTATATGCACTTAATTTATATTCACCTTATAAATATAATTGTACACACATAGCCACATAATCACATATCATATACTAATACCAAATAACACCATATACACCATAATGCAACACTAGGCTTGGATGATCTCGACTCACAACTTAAGTCACTTGGTCGCTAAACTAGACAAAGTCTTAAATTTCGGCATCCTAACTCTATGTGCCTTTACTAAACTATCCAAAACCTATTGACCCTCACTTGGGCCTTTTGCTCTAATGACCTTATACTATCTTACAACTATGGAGGTCAACCTAAATCTCACTCCTAAGTGTTCTAAAACTATGTGATAAGTGAAAGTGCTCACTGGTGCAAATTTCAGAATGACAACTATGGTTTCTTGAGTGCATTAGACACTCTTAAACTACAAGTTTTCCTTCAAAACTTTTACACAAGACTCTCCTGACCTAAGGGCATCTCACAAACTTGATGTGGCTCAAGGGCCTGGCTTGGGCCTTCTTGGGCCTAAGCTAAAAGTCCAAGGTTCCCCTGTTTTTCTGGGCAGAAAACGCCCTGACTTGAATTAACTTGTGACACATGGTTCTAACTCATATCATATGAACTATGGTTGGAAAAACTTCTCTGACACTCCCTCTAACTAAGGCCCAATAGGGCCTAATGGGGGCCTACCCATGACATGGTCAAATCTCCCTATTTCTAAGTTGCAACAAAACTATCCCCTGCTGGACAGATTTTGTTATTCTACTTGTGCACCTAACCAAATGACATGAAAACCTCCAACGAACACCTAAAACCTTTTATATACTCCCAATAATAACTTCTGGTGGCTTGGGCCTCAAAGTGCACATCAATGACATGGTCAAAACTCACTCTAAACCTCAGGGTACTAAACTGATTTTCTGCAGGAACTATAACTCTCCTTTTTCCAAGGTTTTGACTTGACAAACTCAATTACCAACAACCCAATACCCAAACCAAGACTTAAACATGGTGATCTACTGAACTAACTCCCTTATTCTCAAAATAACTTTGGTGGAGATCATCCTTTATCTATGGTACAATTATGGCAAAACAAAAGAAACTACACTTCACAACTCACAAATCATCAAGTTTTTGAAACAACAAGATATGCATTTTTATAAAAGATAACCACGAATTATTACCATGCATCAAGGAGAATTAATCAATATTAACACCTTAATCCTACTGAAATTAAAGCTTACTAACAAAATCTTTCCAAATGATCAAAATCTTATAACATTCCAAGAGAAATTCACCTGCGTGCATGTCCTCGAGTTTTGCAAGCCAAACAACATGTTTTTTAAATATGTTTTACCAAGAAATTTATATGCAAGCCTAGCATGAGCTATATCTAGATGATCACTTAGCATGCAAGGAGTTTCATCAAATTTTCACCATAAAATTCAAGCCATTATCACATAAACATGCAAAAATTGAACAAAGCAACAAGAATAGTCTTAAGGACCATTCATTCGGCTCCCCTATGATCATGGCTGAATGAAATGGAAGGGAATGGCCATTTAATCATCAAGAATTTCCTTCTCAAGACTTGGAACTTCTCCATTCCTTGTAGTCCTCTCAAATACAACCCTAAACTCACAAGAATCAAGGTTGTACTTTGAGTTTCAACTAAAACCTTTACATGCCACCTTAAAACTTAAACTTTCTACTCAAAACTCTTTGAAATATGAGTGATCATGGTATGGGAAGTAACATTTACTTGTATAGAGGGTGGAAGCTTGGTGGAGGAAAGAAGAAAAATGGGGAGGGGGTGGTTTCGGCTAAAAGCCGAGAGTGAAGGAGGGAGTAGCCGAGAGTGAGAGAGAGGAGGGAGAGAAGAATGAGTGTGATGGTGAGTGATGTGTGAAATGATCATGTCTTTACTTGTTTTATGGTTTTTGTGTTGACAAATGTGAGTGGAAATAGGAATTGACATGATTACCCTTCCACTTGCACTTGGTTCAATTTGCATGCAAGGGTAAAGAAGGTATTTGGCTAGAAAATAAGAGTTAGTGGGGTGGTTATTGACTCTTTAGCCCTTTTAGATTGAATAGAAAGGATTTGCATGCAAGGATAACTATGTAATTTGCTAATTATGACAATTAATACTTATAAAGATTTAATTTTATAAAATAAAACACAAGTTCAAAAATTATAAAATTTATACCAAAAAATAGCTTGGATTTTTGGAAATTTTATAAAACTACTTTTGAAATTTATGAGCAAAATAACTTTTAAAAAGAAATTTATCCAAGGTTTAAAATATTCCTTATAAATCAAAAAATGAAAGAAATAAATAAACTTTTGATTTGAAAAATCATATACCACATATCGAAAATTTAAGACGCAGAAATTCTCATTCACACAAGCATACAATAGTTGAATATATTGGCATTCGGCTTTATAATTACACCAAATTTACAATTAATATTACACAGAAATGTCGGGTGTAACACAAGATGACATGGATGATATTGATGAACATCTAGCATTCTTATCCAAAAGATTTGCCAAGCTCAAATTCAAGAAGAATTTTGGAGCAGCTAAGCCAAACATAAACATTGCTGATAAGTCAAAATTCAAGTGTTTCAAATGTGGCTTGGCAGGTCATTTTTTCAGTGAATGTAGAAAGTCTGATTCCAGCAAAAAGAAGTTTGAGCATGTTGATTATAAATATAAATACTTTGAGTTGCTCAAACAAAAGGAAAGGGATTTCATCACACAGGAGAAAGCTTGGGCTGTAGATGGATTGAATGAAGATGAAGAAACAAGCTATGTCAATTTAGCCATAATGGCCAAATCTGATGAAACAAAAACAAGTTCTTCAAGCAATCAGGTAATCACCACTAATCTAGCACATTTATCTAAAGCTGAGTGTAATGATGCAATAAATGACATGTCCATAGAATTATATCACATGCGAGTTACACTTAAGTCCCTCACTAAGGAAAATGCTAAAATTAAAGTAAATAATTTGCTAGAGTGATGCAGCCTGGAAGAAGAGTAAAGAGAAGCTTGAGTCCAATTTGTTTGAAGGATTGTTTACGGATGTGGACTCGACGGATGATGAAAATCATCCATTGGATAACCAAAAGGATTATCCGTCGAGTGACAAGGAGCCACACCCGTCGGCTATGAGTAAACCACTGAGCAAGGCTAAGCAAGCTAAGTTGAATGAGAAATATGGATCAGTTTTTAAGAACTTTGTTCCAGGAGAATCAAGTCAAGTCAGGAAGGAAAAGAAAGTTAATGTTGGTCATCTGTCTATCAAGTAATTGAATGACAGATTAGAAAATATTGAGGTTAAAACAGAGGCTAGAAAGAAAAACAATAGAAATGGGAAAGTAGGAATTAACAAACATAACAACTACACACCTGATAAATATGCAACCAGAAAAATCTGTGTTAAGTGCAGTAGTGTTAATCACTTGTCTGTTAATTGAAAACTTGCTATGCCTACTTCCATGTCTACACCCTCTTCTTTTCCCAACATGACTGCCATGCCTACCATGCCTATGAATGCTATGTCTACTCAGAATATGAATGCACAATTTGGTAATATGCCATTTGCACCTAATCCTTATTATGCTGCATTTAGTATGCCTCAAATGCCATTTAGCATGCCTTACTGGAATAACATGTTTGCAAATAGCATGCCTTTTCCTGTTAATCAAAATGTGCATGATAATTTTGTTTTAATGACTGGTTTTAAAGGTCCAACTCAGATGACTAAGGATGAATAAGAAATTCCCAAGTCAAATGAGATCAAACCTAAGAAACCAAAGAAGAAAGCTAACAAGGCAGGACCCAAGGAAACTTGGGTACCAAAATCAACTTGATTTGATTTTGATGTGTGCAGGGAAACATAAAGAATCTTTGGTATCTGGATAGTGGTTGCTTAAGCCACATGACTGGAGATTCTACCCTGCTCACTGAGTTCAAGGAAAGTGTAAGAACCCAAATTTTTGACATCGGTAAAAGACCTTTATGAATGGTAAAATAATAACTTGAATTTTTGAGACCTTGTAAAACATTTAATGAATAGTAACCCTGACGGACGGGAAAAACTTTTGAGCCCACACTATGTAGTGTATGAGAAAATGAGTTTCGGAGTTGATATTACAATTATACGTACCAAATGAGTGTATGTAAACGCTATTAGTTTTCGAAGAAAACGAACTTTGAAAAACGACCGTATTTATGACTTATCGAGGATTACGAGAATCACAATATAATTACAAGATTAAAACCCTATGTATTTATATTCAAGTATGATAATTCAAATATAAGGATAAATATGAAAGGAATTACATCGCGAACCATTTACGAGTAAGTATTACGAAAATGTTTAAGCAATCGAGCGAACGCGTAAACGATTAAATAAACGTAACGCACTAACTAAACCATGGTAAGAAAGTAACCATGGTTACTTTATCAAATAGTAAGCTAACCATAGGATGATCAAGCAAGCTATCCAAATAATGTGCTAAGGAAGCTAACACAAGTAGTTTCTAGGAAGTTACCTAAGATATGTTCATGGATTTGGCAACAAGGAATAAACCTAGAATGCTATACTAGGAAGAATAAAGATCAAGGAAAGATCTCACCCCCATTTCCTAGAAGCAACCTAGCAAATCAACCAAGCTAAGTAACCAAGGGAAGCAAGTATAAATACCCCCTACACATTGTTCCATTCGGCCTTGAAGAAAAAGAAGGGGAAATTCAATTTCAAATCTTAAAATATATCCATGGTAAAATCATCCCATTAATTTTCAAGCCTCCTAGCAATTAAACTAAGGTAAGAAAATTCTTTCATCTCTTTTTATCAAGGTTTGATGGGTGAAATAAAATCAAGAAAGTCACTAGTGAATAGTATGAATAGTAACCCCTCTTTGATTTCTTGATTTCAATGGTGGTTTTAGGTTCCAAAAATCATACCAAGCACTTCCAAGCCTCCACCATCCTCAAGAACACATCTTAAGCTTTTAAGAAAGGTAAAAATCTTTGGCCCAAATTTATTTAAGATTCATTTTTAAGATCCATTTAGTATGTGGTAGAAAACTTAGTTTAAGAAGTGGTATTGTTGAGATCTTGAAGTTTAAGTTAAGTAGATTTAAGGTTGATTATTGTTGCCTCAAGAACATGATGTTCTTGAGAGGATTTTGTGTATTGATGATGAAATGATGATTGTTGATGGTTGTGTTAAGAGTTAGGGCGTAAACGAAACCGCGATCGTAAACGTAAATCCGTTAAAACCAACGAATTGTAACTTAAGTTTCTGCAGAAAATCCCGGTGTTGTAAACTGTAGTTTCTTGAAAACAAACCCTTGATTATGATAGGCAATGTTATAAGGATCGTTTAGGCGCTTGAATGTGGCGCCCTCCAAACCCGGGTCAGAAGTTTGGGGTCCACACACGCCTTATTTATAACCTGCTTATAACAATAATAAAGATAATCATAATATGCAGTGACCCTACTTACCAACTACCACGGATCGTAACAGGTTAAAGTATGCACATAAGCCACACATCTACTTATATTACATACTGTTCAAATCCCAACTATTCCAAACTCAAAACTGAGTATTAAACATTATTACAAATTTTTAAAGACTTAAATTATCCCAAAAGAACCCTACTAGTTTAGCTCGATCAACCTGAACCCCTAGCTCTCGCGCTGGACTGGGGATCCGCGGTACCAACTGGTTCCTTCTTAACTGGAAAAGAACAGAAACAATATCGCACAAATGAGCTAACTAGCTCAGCAAGTCACAATGACAAAACTGAGAATAATGATCATCAAGTGAACATGATTATGATATCAAGTGAACAATGGATTATGATTTAGAATTGGATATTATATTTTCATATTAAAAACCAAGGTTAGGCTGCTGATCAGTCACGCACTAACCCCGAGCAAAGCACACAGCACTGCTCTAACTACTGGATCCAAGGCACACATTGGCCTAACTTGACCATTATATGGTCTGACCACGAATCTGGTCCACAATTTTATAAAAACAATCCAATTCTAACATAATAAGAGAATAAGCAATAATAATCAGTAACCAGAATCATTAACAATAATGAGTGTTTAACAATGAAAGGGTTTCAATCCTTGTAAGGATCAATAAGGTAATTTCAAAGCTTGGATGTTGGGTAATGAAAGAATTGGATAACAAAGGAATCAATATTTCAGGGTTTCAAGGATTTGGTCTTTCAAAGCATAAAATACAAAGATTTGAATGTGTAAGCAATCTGGTTCAGTGTTTAATATTTAGTTTGTATGTATTTGTGGAGAAGTATCGTATACTTGAGGTTCGTGTTTGGGGTATACAACAATCAATGGTCTAGAAAGAATCAGGTTATGGCTCAAGATTAATAACTGGAATCAGGGTTTGGGTTTCAGTGCTTCAAAGCACTTGCAATATCAATAAAACTATCAAGTACTACAATATCTCGAGAAAGTTCAGAACACTTGCCTGGTATTAGCTTACTATCCTGCACTCGCTTCCAGTCACAATCGTCTTATTCCTTAACTACCTGTTTCCCTTTCCTACGTCTTGCCTCTTCTGCTCACATATCATAAGCATTATCAATAATCAACTTAAACGATTCTATTCAATGCATACTTCTATCTACCCTTCGTTTCACCTAAATCCGATTAACGGATTGAAAGTTATGCAATAATCAAGTAAACGCAAAATATATAAACCGATAGTCAATCAACAAGTCACGTATAACACATAATACAACACGTAATCAATGACATATCATTTATAAAGAAGTCTCGGGTCATAAATAGGCTTTCTGGTATTTAAAATGATTTTTAAAACATTTTTCGAAATTAAAACGGGTCATTGGATCAATTTCGGGTTAATAAACAGGGTTCGGTTGGCCAATTCTGGCTTCGAAACAATTTTAGAATAATTATCAAGCCTTAAAAATAATTTAGAATAATATTTTAAAGCTCAAAACTATTTTTCAGAATTTTTAAATTATTTTTAAATAATTATATCTAATTAAATAATTAATTAAAATTAATTAATAATTAATTAAATCAATTAATCAATTAATTTTCGAATTAATTGACCAATTAATCAATTAAAAATTAACTGAAATTATTAATTGATTAATTCAGATTTATTTTTGAATTAAAAATAATTTTCGGAATTAAAATAATAATTTTTAGAATTTTCAGAAATTAAAAACAAATTTTTATAATAAAAATAAATAGGAAATATGATTTTTAAACATTTTTAAAACAGGAATCCTAAATTTGCAAACTCTGGAAACTTCAGGGACCAAACTGCATCGTTTTCAAAACTATAGGTACTAAACTGTAATTTTCCAGCCCCGTCGCCGGAAAATACAGGGGTGGCCGGAGAACACGTTCCCGACGTCCTCACCCCACCAACACCTCCAGATCACATCTATATTTCACCAGGAACTCAACCATTCCAACAAATCATTCTAATCATCCCTGAGTTGGCCGGAATTTGGCCGTGAAGTTTACCAGTTTCCGGCGAACTTCGGAAAATTTCAAAAGACAACTCCCTTCTCTACAGACCTCGGTGATTCATGAAACTTATACGACTAGATTGCAAATTTCACAGAGAATACAATCCACTATAACACAACATCAATCTATTCCAGAATAAGAAACCCCCAAATTTCAATTAAGAACATTCATACGGGTTATAAACCCTAATTTTAAAATTCGAAAATCAAACTCAATTTTGAACATGTTATTGAACTCCAAATCAGACGTATAATATATCAAAATCACAAGGAAAACAAGCTCTACAACATGCAATCATCAAATCATACAAACAATCATCCGAACAAAATTCATATTTTTAATAAATTTAATTCGAAAATAAATAAAATTATAGAAAAAAAACCTTGATTTCTGCAGTAAAACAAAGCTCAGAATCTGGTAGAACACTTCAAATCCTTCGTTTTGATTACTCAAGCTTTGAAAACAGAGATTGGTAACGCCTTCGTTTTGCTGTTTGATTCTTAGAACAATTTATGTAATTAGGGTTTTTCTCTGAAAATTATAAAATTAACTATCTGCAAATGATTTTGATACAAAATAAAATACGGTAAAAGGCTATTTATAATTATGGAAAATTAGTATCCCGTTGGATCATTCCGGATATAAAACGGTACGTTTATTTATAAAAACTGATCCAAACGGTATCGGTTTTCGGGATAATTATCCAAATCAGTACAATTTGTACTGCGGTCTTGGTCTCATCGCTTGGTTACACTTACTACGAAGTGATAATTGGGATAGTTTAATAGAAAGCTCCCGTTTATCGAAAATACGGGTTTTATTGATTTATCGGAACGAATATTGTATCGAAAATGTTGCGCTGGGACCCGCGCAGAACAAACCGTATGCCGGATCGAAAAAGTCGAAACATGGAATATGCTCGGAATATTACAATTAGGTTAGGAAGGAGTTCTCGGAAGAGTTTCGGGTTCCAAAAACGTAACAACGGGTGACGTCGGTTGGTTCCCGTTTTTATAAAATAGGTTTTAAATACTCGGAAAAAGATTTTATAAATTTCATATGATTCTTATAAATCCATAAATCAATATAAAAATAATTAGGAAGATATGACAATTATCTATATTTTATTTTGGACATATAACAATTAAAATACTCAATTAATATTATTTTTGAATATCCAAGTACAGATAACACTTATCAATTAACTCACAGAATAGATACTGAATACACATAATAATTATTTAATAGCAAAAAGAATCACACGATATATCCCGGATATTACATCCTTCCCCCTTTAAAAGGATTCTGTCCTCAAAATCTCCTAAGAAAACAAATGAGGGTACTTTTCTCTCATATCACTTTCTAACTCCCAGGTTGACTCTTCAACCTTTGGGTTTTTCCACAATACTCATACTAACTTTACCACTTTATTTCTCAATACTTTCTCTCTCTCCTCTAGAATCTCTATCGGACTCTCTACATATGATAAATCTGCCTGAAGCTCTATTGGCTCATATTCTATTATATGCCTGGAGTCTGGATTATATTTCTTGAGCATCGATACATGAAAAACATTGTGAATGTGCTCCATGTGCGGTGGTAACGCCAACTCGTAAGCTATTTTTCCAACACGCTTTAGGATCTCAAAAGGTCCGACATATCTTGGACTCAGCTTTCCTTTCTTTCCAAACCTCGTTAGTCCTTTCCATGGTGATACTTTCAGTAATACCAAGCTTCCTTCTTCAAATTTCATGTCTTTCCTTGACTGATCTGCATATTTCCTCTGACGATCTTGTGCGGCTATCAATCTCTTCTGGATAATTTCAACAATTTTCTTTGTCTGCTGTACCAGTTCAGGTCCAAGTATCTTGCGTTCTCCTACTTCGTCCCAATATATTGGAGATCTACATTTGCGTCCATAAAGGGCTTCATAGGGTGGCATCCCAAGGCTGGCATGATAACTATTATTGTAAGCAAACTCTACCAAAGGTAAATGTTCGTCCCAACTTCCTTTAAAGTCAATAGCACAAACACGCAACATGTACTCGATTGTCTGGATCGTTCTTTCACTTTGGCCATCCGTCTGGGGGTGATAGGCCGTACTCATATTTAGTCTTGTTCCCAAACATTCTTGAAAACTCTTCCAAAATCTTGAATTAAACCTTGGGTCTCGATCAGATATAATAGACACAGGAACTCCATGATGGACTACAATTTCCTTCAGGTACATATGGACCAACTTATCGAGTGAAATTTTTTCATTTATAGGCAGAAAATGAGCTGACTTGGTAAGTCTATCCACTATAACCCAAATGGCATCATGATTAGCCCTTGTCCTTGGTAATCCAACTATGAAATCCATGGAAATATGTTCCCACTTCCACTCTGGAATCTCCAATGGCTGTAACAATCCACTTGGTCTCTGATGATCTGCTTTAACTCTCTGACAGGTATAACATTTGCTAATCCATTTCGCAGTTTCCCTCTTCATGTCTGGCCACCAATAATTCTTCTTTAAATCTCTATACATTTTGGTACTCGCTGGATGGATGGAATATCTTGAACTATGCGCCTCTTGTAAAATTTCATTTTTCAGCTCCGTCACTGGTGGAATCCAAATTCTAGATGAAAACCTCAGAATACCTTGATCATCCTTTTGCGTGCATAACTCTTCACCTACCAAACGATTTATATCTTGATCCATTACATCTTCCTGACATTTCTTTATTTTCTCAAATAATTCCGGTTGGAAAGTCATACTGTATACTTACGCTTCCTCAGGCTTGCAAACTTTAATCTCCAATTCCAATTTCTGAAATTCCTTATATATATCTTCAGGTACTGATAACACATTCAACCTTTCCTTCCTACTCAATGCGTCTGCTACCACGTTCGCTTTACCGGGATGATAATTAATCGAGCAATCATAGTCTTTGATCAACTCTAACCATCTCCTTTGCCTCATATTAAGTTCCTTCTGTGTGAATATTTACTTTAAGCTTTTGTGATCCGTGAAAATCTCACACTTTTCTCCATACAAATAATGTCTCCAAATCTTCAAAGCGAAAACTGTGGCTGCTAGCTCCAAATCATGAGTAGGATACTTCTGTTCGTGTGGTTTCAATTGCCTTGACGCATACGCAATCACCTTTTCGTGCTGCATTAAAACACATCCTAGTCCTTTGTGAGAAGCATCGCTATAAATTACGAAATTCCCTTGATCATCTGGAAGTGACAAAATAGGTGCCGTGATTAATCTCCGCTTCAACTCCAGAAAACTTTCTTCGCACTTGTCGTTCCATATAAACTTTTCATTCTTTCGTGTAAGCTTTGTCAATGGTGTTGCAATCCTTGAGAAATTCTGAACGAATCGTCGATAATATCCTGCCAATCCCATGAAACTTCTTACCTCAGTGGGTGTTCTTGGTCTCTCCCAATTCGTAATTGCCTCGATCTTTGCTGGGTCCACTTTGATCCCTTCGTTACTGACTATGTGTCCTAAGAACTGAACTTCCTGTAGCCAAAACTCACACTTCGAGAATTTAGCATATAACTTCTTTTTTCTTAAAATTTCCAAAGTTGTCCTCAAATGTTCTGCATGATGCTCTTCCATTTTTGAATAGATTAAAATATCGTCTATAAACACAATAACAAACTTATCCAAATACTCCTTGAAAATTCTGTTCATCAGGTCCATAAACGCTGCCGGGGCATTGGTCAACCCAAAAGACATCACTAAAAACTCGTAATATCCATACCTTGTTCTGAAAGCTGTCTTTGGTATATCTTCTGGCTTGATCTTCAATTGATGATATCCTGATCTTAAATCAATTTTAGAGAAATACTTGGCTCCCTTTAACTGATCAAACAAATCGTCAATTCTGGGTAACGGATACTTGTTCTTGACTGTCAGCTTGTTGAGCTCCCTATAGTCGATGCACAGTCTCATGCTTCCATCCTTCTTCTTGACGAATAATACCGGGGCTCCCCACGGGGATACACTGGGTCTGATTACTCCTTTCTCTAACAACTCCTGCAAATGCTTTGCTAGCTCTTTCAACTCAACAGGCGCCATTCTGTACGGGGCCTTGGATACTGGTTCTGTTTCAGGTGCTAAGTCGATCGCAAATTCAATTTCTCTATCTGGAGGAAGTCCTGGTAACTCGTCGGGAAATACGCTGGAAATTCATTCACAACTGGAATATCTTCAAGTTTTGTTGGTTCTTGACTTCTGTCAATCACATATACCATGAAATGCTCACATCCTTGTCGTAGTACTTCTTGGCTTGAATCATCGTTAAGAACTTCTTTACTTGCTTTTGACCCTTGAACGTTACTATCCTTTCGTCTGGCGTTTTCACCATTACCTTTTTACTTCGACAATCTATCTGGGCATCATGCCTAGATAATCAATCCATCCCTAATATAACGTCAAATTCTCCTAACTTAAATGGTATCAAATCTACACAAAACTTACTACCAGAAATCTCAATCTCACAATTCCCAAAAACTTGATTAACAGTTACACGTTCTTGAATTGCTAATTCCACAGTCATTATTTCATTTAAATACTCAACTGGACAATTTAACTTACTAACAAAATCTTGTGAAATAAACGATCAGGTTGCTCCCGAATCTATTAACACTTTGGCACATAAGGAATTCACATTAAGCGTACCTGCCACGACATCCGTATCCTGGATAACATCTTTCACAGACATGTCAAAAACTGTAGCCCTTGGAGTCTCATTCACTGTTGGTGTAGATCTCATGATCCTCAATTTATTACTGACTGGGGCTGGTGTCTTGCAATTCCTGGCCAAATGTCCTGACTTTCCATATTTAAAGCACGTAAATCCAATGGCCGGAACCTTTACTGCTGGATTCCGGATAGGCTGATCCTTGTTTGCTGGCTCTCTTGCTGGCTGATTTCGGCACTCCCTCGAATAGTGCCCTTTCTGGTTACATTTAAAACATACCACATTCAACTTATTACAAACTCCTCCATGCTTCTTTCCACATACTTGACAATCTGGAAAAGTTAATCTCAACTGATTTGGCTGATTTGTATTAACTGGACGGTTGCTCTGGCCTCCGTCTCCTGCATTCTGTTTCCTGAAATTAAAATTTTTCCTTGGCTGAAACTTGCCTTTCTTAAAATTTGGAAACTTCCCTGGTTGTGACTGACCCTCACTTCCCTCAACTTTCCTTTTCTTGCTTTCCTTTTCCTTCTGGAACATCTCACTCTCTGTCTCTGCGATCATAGCCTTCTGTACTACTCCTGCATAGGTATCCAATTCAAAAATGGCTACCTTCCCTCTGATCAATGGTTACAAACCTTGCTGAAATCTTTTAGCTTTCTTCCTGTCAGTATCCACATACGACGGTACATACCTTGACAATTCCTCAAACTTACCCTCATAATCTGTTACCGACATGTTCCTTTGCTTTAATTCTAAAAACTTCAGCTCTATTTGATCCTGAACAAACTGAGGAAAATACTTTTCTAAAAACAATTCCTTAAACCGTTCCCAAGTAATAACATTTGTACCTTCCAATGTCTTCACCATCTCCCACTAATAGGTGGCTTCATTCTTCAGATAGTAACTTGCAAACTCAACCTTCTGTTCCTCCTTTACTTTCACTAAGGCAAATGCCTTCTCTATTTCCTTTAACCAAACATTTGCTTCAATTGGCTCTAAGGAACCCTTGAATTCTGGTGGGGTTACTGCTTGAAAAGTTTTAAAAGTTACCCGGGGGTTGGTCTGTCTTTGTTGTTGTTGTGCCAGGTGAACTGTTTGTTGGGCCAAGATTTGAAGAATCTGGGCTATTGTGGGGTCCATAGGTCCTGGGTTCACATTTGGGTTTGTATCATCTTGGTTGTTGTTGTTGTTGGTTTCTTTATTCTGGGTGTTGGTGCGAGTATTTCTTCTGGGAGGCATTTTCTGTAAAGAATCAATCAACTTATTTAGCTTTTGAATCAATCTTTTGCATAAAAGAATAGTTTTGTAAAACATAAATATCTCTTTTTGAAAATAGTTGTAACTAAGTAAATTGCATGCTTCTTTACAGAATATATAAACAATTATGGAAAATAGGGTACATGGTATCACAGGGGTATAACTGGTGCAATAGATAAGGTAAGGTAAAACAGGTGCAATAAAGTAAATGACAGTGCTGGAAAGGAAAAAGGTACTGATATATATAGATCAAAAGTTTTAGGTAGTACAAGCATAAAGACGCTTCGGAAGTAAAAGCAAAAAGGGTACAACAACCTACTCACTAGTCAGCATAGCTAGTTTATAAATACAACTCAAAAGTCTACTGATACACACTACACACTACCGTATATACTATATAACCATAACAACACTGCTCAACATCTCCATCTCTGAATTTATGGCTCATGGCAAATCTGGACCTCCTATCTCCTCAAGCTCCTCTAGAACCCACTTAGCCCACTCCACTAGGAAATCAGGGGTGATATCCTCATGTGTAGCCTCAGCAATCCTCACAGCAGCTGCTCTACGAAACACCTGGAGCCTCTCCCTAAGTCGCCTCTCACCACTCCCCATCTCTCTGGTACGCATGATATGCAATAACTCTTGGATCTGACCCTGTAGGAATCGTTGCTCCATAAGGCAAGCCTCAAACTGATGATATGGGACAGGATAGGAAGAGAACTGGAAAGGTACTCCTGTGACTGAATGACTAGTAAAGCCTGAATCAGCAGGTAGGGGTCCTCTAATAGGTGGCCTCATGCCTGGAGGTGGAATAGTCTGCAATGGTACGGGCTGCAACACAGGTGGAGGTAATATAGCCAACACTGGTGGAACAACAGGACGTGGATCCGAAGACGGCACTCCAACTGAAGGCTCTGAGTGATCAGCTGATATGGGAATAAAAGAGTCGGCCATCGTTGCTATCTGAAATCATATCGCAATATCAGAATCTCGAACCATAACGTGAATTACACTAATACCTGATATACCGAAGCACTCAACCTCTCGACGTTCTATCTTTCTATTCTTTACTTCTAATCCTAACCCTCTACCCATTCCCGTCAACCTAGGCTTGTGTCAGTGACTTATAACCTGTAGCTCTGATACCAAACCTGTGGCGCCCTCCAAACCCGGGTCAGAAGTTTGGGGTCCACACACACGCCTTATTTATAACCTGCTTATAACAATAATAAAGATAATCATAATATGCAGTGACCCTACTTACCAACTACCACGGATCGCAACAGGTTAAAGTATGCACACAAGCCACACATCTACTTATATTACATACTGTTCAAATCCCAACTATTCCAAACTTAAAACTGAGTATTAAACATTATTACAAACTTTTACAGACTTAAATTATCCCAAAAGAACCCTACTAGCTTAGCTCGATCAACCTGAACCCCTAGCTCTCGCGCTGGACTGGGGATCCGCGGTACCAACTGGTTCCTTCTTAACTGGAAAAGAACAGAAACAATATCGCACAAATGAGCTAACTAGCTCAGCAAGTCACAATGACAAAACTGAGAATAATGATCATCAAGTGAACATGATTATGATATCAAGTGAACAATGGATTATGATTTAGAATTGGATATTATATTTTCATATTAAAAACCAAGGTTAGGCTGCTGATCAGTCACGCACTAACCCCGAGCAAAGCACACAACACTGCTCTAACTACTGGATCCAAGGCACACATTGGCCTAACTTGACCATTATATGGTCTGACCACGAATCTGGTCCACAATTTTATAAAAACAATCCAATTCTAACATAATAACAGAATAAGCAATAATAATCAATAACCAGAATCATTAACAACAATGAGTGTTTAACAATGAAAGGGTTTCAATCCTTGTAAGGATCAATAAGGTAATTTCTGATGGATTTTAATCGCAGCAGAGGCATGGCAAAACACTTTTACACATACAAAATCCAAATAAAAGCATATAAATCGTGGTAAAAATGAGGGGATCGATTACTAACCTTTAATATGCGATCCAAAAGCAACGTTCGGAGATCCTTAGCAGCTGCTCCTCAAACGTGAACACTCCACCGGTATCCACCAAGAAAACGACGTTAAGGAGGAGGAGGAGGTGGAGATAATTTGGTTTTCTAAAACTTTTGGGTTTTTGGATTCGAATGAAAATAGGGCTATAATAGTATATTTATAGGCAAAATTTTCAGCTGAAATTTTCCCATAAATATTAATATTATTATCCCATTTATTATTCTCATTAATAATTAAAACACCTTTTAATTATTAATCCTTTTTCTAAACACTTTAGAAATAATTCTCTCTCTTGATTTAATTTCTAAAAATTAAATCCTTAATTAATAATATTAAGAACTTTTCTTAATTAATTTATAATCAATTAAATCTCATTTAATCAATTATTAAATTTGCCAATTAATTATTTATTTCATAAATAAATAATTATTAGCCATTATTAATTAATTCCTCCACCATAAAATCATTCTCTTTTTATGGTGTGACCCTGTAGGTTCAATATTAAGCTGGTAGTAGAAATAAATAATAATAAAACTATTTTATCATTATTTATATAAATTCTCTAATTTATTAAATATGATTAATTAATTAATCACATTTATTCTATATCGTGAGGGATACTTCTCAGCATATCGCGACTATCCGGATAATATGAATTCACTACTTAGAATACCAAGAACCTATTCAGTGAATAGTTACCGTACAATAAACTCCTTCTACCCTACAATGTCCCGATTAAATACAAGACATGGAACTCGTGTCAAGCCTATCTAATTTAATCACTTGCTTACCAATTATTATGCGTAGTTCTATGCAAATTAGAAACTCCTTTCTAATTTCATTCACTCTGGCCAGAGATTCCTGAACTAGCATAAGTGGATCAGCCTTGAACATTCGCTTCCTTCACTGGAAGGGGTAGATCCTTTATTGATCATACACTATCTTCGTGTACAAATTCCTATACCCAGTAGAGCCCTAATAATTGTCCCTGGAGACTAAGAACTAAACCAAAGCATAGTTCAGTGTACACAAGATGACTATGATGACCTCAAGTCTAAGGATACTTGTACAACTATCACTATGTGAACAACTGCTGACACGTAAGTGAACTCCATCAGTTGTTCAGCTCGGCGAGTCATGTTCAGTGAACTTATTCTATAATGAGCACCTACATACTAGCTATAGTGTCACCACACAAATGTCTATGAGAACAGACATCCTTCATAATGCAGCAAGCATAGTATGTACCGATCTTTGCGGATTATTAATTACCAGTTAGTAATCCTACGACCAGGAACTATTTAAGTTTAGAGTTATCATCTTTTAGGTCTCACTATTATGATCTCATCATAATCCATAAAAAGCTTTACTCTAAACTATGGTATATCTTATTTAAACACTTAAATAGATAAAGCCCGTAATAAAAATAAAACAAGTCTTTTATTAATATCAATGAAATCAAAACAGATTACATAAAAGTTATTCCTAAATCCTCATACATGATTGGACTTAGGACATATTCCTTTCAATTTCAAAGCTTGGATGCATAAAATCTTTGAAAGAATTGGATAACGAAAGAATTGGATAACAAAGGAATCAATGTTTCAGGGTTTCAAGGATTTGGTCTTTCAAAGCATAAAATACAAAGATTTGAATGTGTAAGCAATCTGGTTCAGTGTTTAATATCTAGTTTGTATATATTTGTGGAGAAGTATCGTATACTTGAGGTTCGTGTTTGGGGTATACAAGAATCAATGGTCTAGAAAGAATCAGGTTACGGCTCAAGATTAATAACTGGAATCAGGGTTTGGGTTTCAGTGCTTTAAAGCACTTGCAATATCAACAAAACTATCAAGTACTACAATATCTCGAGAAAGATCAGAACACTTGCCTGGTATTAGCTTACTATCCTGCACTCGCTTCCAGTCACAATCGTCTTATTCCTTAACTACCTGTTTCCCTTTCCTACGTCTTGCATCTTCTGCTCACATATCATAAGCATCTATCAATAATCAACTTAAACGATTCTATTCAACGCATACTTCTATCTACCCTTCGTTTCACCTAAATCCGATTAACGGATTGAAAGTTATGCAATAATCAAGTAAACGCCGAATATATAAACCGATAGTCAATCAACAAGTCACGTATAACACATAATACATCACGTAATCAATGACATATCATTTATAAAGAAGTCTCGGGTCATAAATAGGCTTTCTGGTATTTAAAATGATTTTTAAAACATTTATCTAAATTAAAACGGGTCATTGGATCAATTTCGGGTTAATAAACAGGGTTCGGTTGGCCAATTCCGGCTCCGAAACAATTTTAGAATAATTATCAAGCCTTAAAAATAATTTAGAATAATATTTTAAAGCTCGAAACTATTTTTCAGAATTTTTAAATCATTTTTAAATAATTAAATCTAATTAAATAATTAATTAAAATCAATTAATAATTAATTAAATCAATTAATCAATTAATTTTCGAATTAATTGACCAATTAATCAATTAAAAATTAACTGAAATTAATTAATTGATTAATTCAGATTTATTTTTGAATTAAAAATAATTTTCGGAATTAAAATAAAAATAATTTTCGGAATTAAAATAATAATTTTTAGAATTTTCAGAAATTAAAAACAAATTTTTATAATAAAAATAAATAGGAAATATGATTTTTAAACATTTTTAAAACAGGAATCCTAAATTTGCAAACTCTGGAAACTTCAGGGACCAAACTGCATCGTTTTCAAAACTATAGGTACTAAACTTTAATTTTCCAGCCCCGTCGCCGGAAAATACAGGGGTGGCCGGAGAACACGTTCCCGACGTCCTCACCCCACCAACACCTCCAGATCACATCTATATTTCACCAGGAACTCAACCATTCCAACAAATCATTCTAATCATCCTTGAGTTGGCCGGAATTTGGCCGTGAAGTTTACCAGTTTCCGGCGAACTTCGGAAAATTTCAAAAGACAACTCCCTTCTCTACAGACCTCGGTGATTCATGAAACTTATACGACTAGATTGCAAATTTCACAGAGAATACAATCCACTATAACACAACATCAATCTATTCCAGAATAAGAAACCCCCAAATTTCAATTAAGAACATTCATACGGGTTATAAACCCTAATTTTAAAATTCGAAAATCAAACTCAATTTTGAACATGTCAGAATCCAAATTCGAACACTTTGATTTTTCCCGAAAATCCACCAGATACCGAAAGAATTGAGTATAAGGTAACAGGATAAAAAGGATTTAAAATTCAAGGATTATAAGAGAGGATCTTAAAAGAAATATAATGTATTGAGAAAGGTTAAGGAAACCCAAGTAATAAGATCCCGGGTATGATCCCTCAAACGATAAACGAAAACGAAAGTTAAGCGAACCGTATAACAGATCAGCGGTCATTAGCCAAGTAATTAGGAGCTAATTAAAGAGGTTAGTGAGGATGATGTCATCAAACCAATAAGAAGAGGACAAGCATGGGAAGATGACATAAGATTGATGACCTAAGCATGACCAAAAAGGGAAGGAAGTGTGGTTGATTTTAAGCCACACAAAAATCACCATGGTTAAATGGTAATTAATTAAAACAAAAGCAAAAACAACCAACAAACAAATCATAACACCAAAAACACAAAGTTGACTTTCATTTTAGAGAATAAAGCTCTCGGCCCCTTTCCATTTTGCAAGAAAAGAAAAACCCAAATCCAAGTTCCAAGCTTCATTAATGAGTGAGGTAATTATCTATGGTTCCTTGTGTATAGATATAGATATCCTATAAGTTTAAGCTTCAAATTCCTTCACATTCTCTTCCTAAAATTCATGGAAGAAGAGGGTGAATAGTGTTTTTCAAGAACTTGAAATTTTGTTCTTGAGTTTTTGTTTAGATTAAGCTTTGGTAAGGACTTTCAAGGGTGATTCCAAGCTCCTTAGTTACTTTTACTCACCAAGGAAGGTATAATCTCATACCCTAGCCCCACTTTTGTATATTTAGAGTTTTTGTGTTTGGTATGGTTCATGAGAAGCTTGATTATTGTGTATTTAGAGATGTGTTGGTTTTGTGATGTGTTGGGAGTTGTAAATCTTGTTGATTAGTTAAAGAACTTAAGTAAGCTTTTAGTTCATGTTTGGGAAGTAGTATAAATTTGGAAATATTGAGTTGTTGTGGTTGTTGTAGTATTGTATGGATGGAGTTTGGTTGTATGATTGAATTGTGGTTGATTTGTGGTTGATTTGGAGTAGGATAAAATTTGGTAATCGCGTAAACATAGCCGTCGTAATATCCGATTTACTTTAGACTGTTTTGTTCTTAACATCAGGACCCGAGAACTCACTGTTAGGTTTTGACCATTGCTATGATTAGATATTCATGTTACGAGCTTCGTTATAATATGTGGTTCGCTTGAATCCGATGTATGGTTTAGGAGAAACGACCGTTTTAAGTAACGGCGTATCGCGAACGAACCATTACCCCTCGCCTTACTTTGAAACATTGGTTAAGGCCCTTAAATGACTAATTGGATTATGAAACAATTATGTAAAGTGGGTTAGACAGTTGGTAGGATACTCGCGAAAGAATCGCCTTAAAATTCTTAATAGGTAATTTATTAAAAATGGTGGAGCCGAGGGTACTCGAACGACTTATATGATTCGTTAAGCGTAGAAGTGACCATAAGCGAACGTTAGGGTTCAATTGGTTAAAGTCTAGTTTCTTAAGCGACCGGGGTTTAATTTCCGACTTATGTTGTTGTTCATAGGTTATCGGACCCACTCTAAGCTTAAGTCTATCCGAGAACACTAAGGCAAGTTTTCTACCCGTTATACTGTTGTTGTGATGTATTTATGTATATGCATTATCTTGGGATAACTGCATGGTTATTATTAGCAAAGTCTTGCGATATATTGGAGCATATGATATGATATTTATATGCATGCATGTTTCGTAATCTTGATATCTAATTGTTGATTCAAATGCTTATAAGTTGCATAATACCTATGATAGAAATAAACAGTAGTTGCGTATACCCTTAGTATAGGGGACCCAAAGGTGAACATTTTTCTAAACCGGGAGTTGATGTTCCCGAGTATATATACATATATATATAGATAGATATAGTTTTCAAAACTTGTTATTCCTAGTGGACTAACAATGAGATTTACAGAAGGGGGGGTTGAATGTAAATCTCAAAACTTTTTCAAGTTTTGAGCAGTTTATAAAGTTGTGTGTTCAAGAAGAACAAGTGTGTGAATTGCTTTAAGCTAATACAGACAGATATATATTCAAGCACAAATGTAAAGAACACAACAGACCTTAAAAACTTTTCTGGTGGATTTGTTGTTCCACCAGAGATGGTATATTAGAAAATCTGTGATTAAACAATGTTGATCACAGCTGCATCCTAGTACAAACTAGATGAATTTTCTCTCAATGTTTTTCTAAACAGCTCTGGAAAATCTCACTTCTAATTACTAGCTTCTACTTGGTTTATATATTACCAAGTGTACAAGTGAAAAACAATATAAAAATACAGTAATAAAATAAGTTCTTCACTTGCTTCTTTTCCTGTTCACTCCAGTACTTTGTTGACTATTGCATCTTTGTACTGAAGAAGAACGGCTGCTTTTTCTGTTGTTCCTGAAATTCGGCTACCACATCTCAGTTGTCTCTATCAACCCATGTGCCTCTGTCTGTAGGTACAACTACCTCTTATCAACGGCTAATCATCAGAACATCCGTTGAAACTTTCATCCGTTGATGCACTCATCCGTTGAAGGATGTTATCCGTTGATGACTTTATCCGTTGAAGTTTTAGAGACATCCGTTGAAGCTTAGCTTCTTATCCGTTGAAGGTCTTTAAGTCATCCGTTGATACCACTTCACTTATACAAAATTACAAGGCATGAAGTATTTACAATTGGCCTTCCTATCTGCATATCATCTAGTAGTCAACATGACTCATAGTCTCTCTCAACTTCCAAGAATTACATTTTAAAAACAGAGACTGAAATATGCTACAACACTAAACTTATTTCTAAGTAAAGCTACACCATCAACGGATAGCCAAAGTGGTCTTATCCGTTGAGGCTACAGACACTAAATTTCTACTTAAGTATTTTGTTAAACATATCATCAAACTAATGCACATACATTCCTAACAATCTCCCCCTATTTATGTCTATAAGAATTGTAGGCATAAATTCAGGGTTAACTTGATGATAACAAAACACTTAACAGATATATGAATTGAAACTAAGTAGAAATTTAAAAATGCTGCAAAAGTGTATGTACTAGGAGGTAATTGAAGATTTACAGTGTTTCCAAGGACACTCCTTTAGTCTGAGCAGATCATCTTTTTCTTCTTTGTTCCCTGGTTTTCTTTCCTAGCCTTTTGTCATTTTCCTCAATTTGGAGTTGGAGTTGTCTGAAGAATTCAGCTTCATCTTCAACACTGACATCCAACTTAGATTGCATTTCTTTGAGAGTTTCATTGCTGGCAATCTTGAGTTGGTCTTCAAGTCTGAAAAATCTTCTGACTCCTTTATCATCTCTAAATTCCATCAACCAATGAGGTGATTTGTGAATTGTAATTCCCCTTTCTTGAATGAGTAAAGTCCTGGGTAAAGCATTGGGCTCCCTCCAAGTTTTCCTTATATTGGCTATCTTGTTGAGAATTTCAGTCTTGGCAGTTCTGGTAAAGCCAGAATCCTTTTGTATGGCTGAAAAGACTCTAATCAAGGTAGAGTAGCCTTCATCCAGAATCCTGTGGAGAGGCCATGTTCTTTCCCCAGCTCCTTTATATCTGAACACTAATCTCTCTGGTAGCTGTCTGTAGGCAGCTATTCCCCTTACATCCTCCAGCTCATCCAGATAGAGTTCAATGTCTGAAATTTCTTTTATGTCACAGATGTGAACATAATCATCTTTAGAAATGGGTGACTTAGGCTTAGGTTTTTGTTTTTGAGTGAATTTCTTAGAGGTTATGGGAGGTGTAGATTTTGGTTTTCTTTTCTGTTTCTTTGGTGGTGGAAGAGTGGTTAGAAAGGTAGGCAATTTGATAGTGTCCCAATCAATAGGTTCCTCTTTTGGAATGATTGGTTCACCATGGATGTTTATTGTGGGATCAGCAACAAGGGGTTCAGGTATGGAAGATAGTGGTTTAGATATAGATTTGGTTACTTCAGTGTTATCTCCACTCCTTCTATGTGCCTTGGCCTTTCTTCTGTTTCCCTTCTGCCATTCCTCTCTTTCTTCCACACTCTCACCAAATATACTCCCTAAAACCTCATCTAGGTTTGTAGTCTTGTCTTCACCCCTGACTTCAATCCCTTTTTCTTTTTCAACTAGACTTGACTTTAGCTGTTGTTCAAGCTTTGCTTGTGCTCTTTTGTCAGCCTTTAATTGCTTGGCTTCTTCCTTCTTGGCTATTGAGAATTTGGGATGTCCTTGCATCACACATATGCTCTTTCCCTCTCTAATGATAATAGCTCTATTTCTCCTTACAGCCTCATCCATGGACTTTTTGAGATAGGCAATACCCCTGCCTAAAATCTTGTTCTCATCATCTTTTGGAGGAGGAAAGTCCACTTCTTTTAAAGGATTCTTTGTTGAGTCCTTATTGGATCTTTCATTGGGCTTGAGGATTATAGCTTGTAGTTCTTTGGAAAAAGCTTCTCCATCCTTATGACTCCCTACTGGCATGAGCTCCATGTTGATTGGTTCAATTTTTGTGCTGTGTTTCACAGATGTTGATTTGTCTTGTGTAGAACCAAACAACAGTTGCAACCTTTCATCAATTCTCCTCCTTTGCTCTTTCACTTGAATTTCAACTGCTGCTAGCTGAATCAAATCAATTCCATCAGGCTTGCCCTTGATTTGAATGATTGGAGAAGTAGTGATGGCAGGAACTAGCACTTTAGATATGTTGACTTTTGTAGATGGCTCTCCTTCCCCTTCCCTTATACTCTCCCCCTTTTTGTTATCATCAAGGAGAGGGGCCAAGCCTTGTGCCTTTGCCAGCTGCATTAGGAGACTGGTTTGAGATTGTTGATTGTGAAGAATGGTGGCCACAGAATCTTCAATAACTTGAACTCTGTCTTCTAACTTGGCCAACCGTTTTTCAGTAATAGATTCTTTCTTCAATCTCAAAACCAAGTCCTGCAATGTACCATAGGGCATGACTGAATCCAATTTATCTGAAGTATAGGTTTTCAAGTCAGCAATATCCTTCCTTAGATCATCCATACCCAGATTCTGCTTCACTTGCTGCAGCTTCATGAGATGCAGTGAGTCCAGGTGAGCTTGAAGGATAGCCTTGATACTTGCATGTGAAGTATTCTGAATGGCCTGTTGAATAGTGTTGATTTGTTTGACTAAAGAGACATTGAATTCCACTGATCTGTACTCCTTAGTCAAGGCCCATTCAGGTAGATTTGGAATTGAACTAGGGCCTTCATCTCCCCCTAAGTTCATGCTTCCATCAAAAGAAATAGAGTCATCATCATCAGAATTTGCTCCAAATTCCTCAGATGGCTCACCAGCTATAGAAGGCATTTTGTTAATGGCAGCTTTATCCCTTTGAAGAGATTCTGTTGTGTGCACTAGATTTAGTGACCTTTCTGCTTTCTCATTGCCCTGAGCAGCCAACAGTTGATAGGCTGTCACAGGATGAGTAAAAGTGTCAGCATCCAAGGAAATATTATCAATTACAGCTTTGTAATGTTGCTGAAATTGTCTTTCCTTTTCAGCATCATCCACAATCATTGACTCATTAGCAATGGCTGGTTCCACCCTTGTATCTACTGTACCTGCTTTTCTCTCTTTTTCTCTATGTTCTTGCATCAGGGGCTCCCCCTGGCTCACACAACTCACTCCCTCACCTTCACCTACTAAGGTGGTACTCCACTCACTTACTTTTGCCATGCTGGAAGAAATAGCATGCATTTTTGAGCTCTCAATCTCTCCTTTTGCCTGGGAGCAACCCAGCCTCTCACTCAAATTGTCACTCCCTTCCCTCAATCCTAAGAGTGATTGCACAGTATTCATGTCTTCTACACTTGGGATTAATTCAGTTATTTGTGTAGAGACTGTCAACGGATGTGGAATATCCGTTGAAGGTGAAACTGATGTTATCAACGGATGACTGCTGTTAAGCTTATCCGTTGAAGAACAACCACTTGTCAACGGATGAGTGATATCCGTTGAAGAAGGAAAAGAAGTTGAAGTTGAAAGTGATATAACTGTTGAATCTGTGTAGATTGATTTGAGATGTGGTGACACAGATCCTTCAATTATATCTGAAAGAATTTGCGGGTGATCCAACAAATCATCTAATAGATGATGATCACCTGTATTTGAGTGGGGCTTCTCCCTGAGTTGTAAAGAGGGAGAATCAGGAATTGATGGGAATAACATATCCACATCCAGAGATGGTGATGAAGTGTTTGGTGATTGATGTGTGATTATTGTGAGAGAATGGGGCTGTGACTCCACATTTATTGGAGTCACATCAAACTGAGTTTGAGAAGGCATAGATACAAATGGATGTATCTGTGCAGTGTGTGCACCCTGTGTAGAAGATTGGGTTCTGGCCTTCTTTCTTCTAATAAAGGCTTTTGTTGGTGAGTGTTTGGCTTTAGTGTCCCTCCCTCGTTTGTTCTGTGTTCCTGGTTGGGAACTATTTTCAATAGTAACATCCTTTTGGGAGGATGCTACTAGGGATGTGCTAGATACCTTTTCAACCACCACAGCTTTTTGAGAAACTGTGGCTTGGCTAGCTTGGGAAGCACTCAACTTTCCTTCCTTATCCTGGGGGTTTCTTTGATGTTCACCCCTCCCCTCACCACTCACTCCCTGTTCACTCACCTCAGGGTTAATAGTTGGTGTTACAACTGTTGTCTTTTGAGAAACAACAGAGGTGGTTTTCTTTGTCTTTGATTTTGAAAGTTTAGTTTTGGTGACCTTGGTAGAAATCTGTTGGGTCATCACAGATTTCATGGCCACACTAGAAGATAAAGAAATAGAGGGGTTGGAAGAAGTAGGAGTTGTAGAAGCAATTACCTCACCTACCTGAGGTGCATTCATGATTGGTAAATATACCAATGACACACTGCTGTTAAGATCCATTCTCATCAAGTCTGCAAGAACTCTTTTCTCTTGTGCCCAGCACTTGAGTTTATTATTCTCATTGATTATGACTAAACCTTCAGCAACATGGTTAGCCAATAACATAAAGAATCTAGCATAATAGATGTTATTAGGTCTATTAGCTTTGTTACCTAATCTAGTACCTAATTCTAGCATCACATAGTTGCTAAAGTTAAAATACCTATCAGAAACAAGCATATAGAACATATTAACCAGAGATGAAGTTATGGCATCAAAATTACTAATTTTCCCAGAGAAAACCTTTATAAAGGCATCCCCAAGGAAACTCCATTCTTTCCTAAGGCCTTTTCTTCTAATACTCCCTAAATTAGCAGAGTTAAGAGAATAACCTATGGAATCTAACATGCTGGATACATCACTATCAGTGTGTGGTGTCATGGCATTGTTTTCAGGTAATTTAAAACATGCTTGTAAATCATCACTGTTAATACAGTGAGTTTTACCTTTGAGAGTGAAGGAGATAGTCATATCCATGGAGTTGAACTCAGCAGTTGTCCAAATCTCCTCAACTACTTCACAGAAAATTGTTGGGGCTTCCAGCATTGCATAGCTAAGTTTGCAGTTTTTGATGAAGTCCATCATTTTGTGATAGTCTGAGTGGGCTTCATTCTTCTCTACCAAAGCTATGAAATTGTTCTTTTCATAGATGAACCCAGATTGAGACATAATCTTCACGACTGATGCCATTTTTGTGAGTAGAAATTGCAGAGAATAACTTGAAGTTTTTGCAGAGAGAAAATGGTAAATGCTTGAAATTTTAAGAAAGCGTAAAGTAAAAATGAACAATCAGAAGGACTTATATGCTTTCTCAAATTAAAAAAATAAAAGAAAGATTTATCAATAAATATGCGTTGGTGAATTTCAGTCGTTTAAGAATAAACTGTAAGTATTCTAAAAACTACCTTTAAGACCAATACATACAGATGTATGTATGAGTATCAACGGTTAAGAGAATAGAATCAACGGCTGTTAAACACCTGAATCGACTGATGTGACATTTCAACGGATAAGGCAAATTGTCATTCGTTGAAGGGTACTTCAGTTTTATCCGTTGACGGATAAAAATTCCAGAAATGTATTTGTCTTTCAACGGATAATGATTATCCGTTGATAGAGCAATTTTGACTTTCAACGGATAGGGAACATCCGTTGATGGAATAAACTATGTTAAAAGTCAAATTTGTTCTTAGCAACTAATATATTTCAGGCTTCAATTCAAATTGCAATAAAGACATGAATTTTAAGAGTAATTAAGCATACCTAGCTCACTTACCAATCTTGTGAATGTTGATTCATCAAGTGGCTTGGTAAATATGTCAGCAATTTGTTGTTCACTTGGAACAAAGTGTAGTTCCACTGTACCATTCATGACATGCTCCCTAATGAAGTGGTACTTGATATCAATGTGCTTGGTCCTTGAGTGCTGCACAGGATTCTCTGTTATGGCTATGGCACTTGTGTTGTCACAAAAGATAGGAATTCTATCAACATGAAGTCCATAGTCAAGGAGTTGGTTCCTCATCCATAACACTTGAGAACAGCAACTTCCAGCAGCAATGTATTCAGCCTCAGCTGTAGAAGTAGAGACTGAATTTTGCTTTTTGCTAAACCATGATACAAGCTTGTTTCCCAGGAATTGGCAGGAGCCTGTTGTACTTTTCCTATCTATTTTGAAACCTGCATAGTCTGCATCTGAATAACCAATTAGATCAAAGCCAGATTCTCTAGGATACCAAATACCTAAATTTGGTGTACCCTTGAGATATCTGAAAATCCTTTTGATAGCAATTAAGTGAGACTCCCTAGGATCAGCTTGGAATCTAGCACATAGACATGTAGCAAACATTATATCTGGTCTGCTAGCAGTTAAATATAAAAGTGAACCAACCATGCCTCTATAACTTGTAATATCCACAGACCTTTCAGTCTTATTTAATTCAAGTTTGGTGGCAGTGGCCATGGGAGTTTTTGCAGATGAACATTCCATTAAGTCAAACTTCTTTAAAAGATCATAAATATATTTAGTTTGACTAATGAAAATTCCATCACTAACTTGTTTAACTTGTAAACCAAGAAAATAGGTTAGTTCTCCCATTAGGCTCATTTCATAATTACTTTGCATTAGCTTAGCAAACTTTTTGCAAAGTTTGTCATCTTTAGAACCAAATATTATGTCATCTACATAAATTTGAACAAGTATACTAGAGCCATTAACATCCCTAAAGAAGAGAGTTTTATCAACAGTACCTCTAGTGAAGTGATTCTCCAAAAGAAATTTTGATAAGGTCTCATACCAGGCTCTAGGTGCTTGCTTCAGTCCATAGAGTGCTTTCAACAGATAATACACATAGTCTGGAAAATTTGGATCTTCAAATCCTGGAGGTTGACTTACATAGACTTCCTCCTCTAATTTCCCATTTAGAAATGCACTCTTGACATCCATTTGATAGACTTTGAAATTGGCATGGGCTGCATGGGCTAAAAATATTCTGATGGCTTCAAGTCTTGCAACAGGAGCATATGTTTCATCAAAATCTATTCCCTCTTGCTGAGAATAGCCTTTAGCAACCAGTCTGGCTTTATTCCTTATGATAATGCCATTTTCATCCATCTTGTTTCTGAATACCCACTTTGTGTCAATAGGACTCTTGTTCTTTGGTTTGGGTACCAGCTTCCATACTTGGTTTCTCTCAAATTGGTTCAGCTCTTCCTGCATAGCTAATATCCAATCTGGATCCAATAGAGCTTCTTCCACTTTCTTAGGTTCCTCCTGAGACAGAAAACCACTATACAGACATTCATCTTGAGTGGCTTTTCTTGTTTGCACTTTAGATGATGCATCACCAATGATCAGTTCAAAGGGATGATTCTTGGTCCATTTCCTTTGTGGTGGAAGATGTGCTCTAGATGAGGTGGCCTCAGTATTGTCATGATGTGAGACAGAGTGTTGACTAGTTGAAACTCCCCCTGAGTTGTTGGTCCTTTGCAGGGAACTTGGAGTTCTATCAACTGATGATGTAAATCGATTATCCGTTGATGAACCATGATCAACGGATGCTTCATTTTGTACTTCAACGGATGATGCACTATGTCTTTCAACGGATACTGCATTGCCTCTATCAACGGATGCAGTATTTTGTGCATTATCCAAGGGCAAGTTTTGAATCCCTTTTGAAGTGTCATCTCCATCAGTCTCCTCTTCACTATCATCACAATATATCTCAATGTTGTCAAATTTGAGTCTCTCATTATGTCCCTCATCTGTTAGTCCATCAATCTTTTTATCATCAAACACAACATGCACAGATTCCATAACAATGTTGGTTCTTAGATTGTAGACCCTATAAGATTTTCCAGCTGAGTAACCAACAAATATCCCTTCATCAGCCTTTGCATCAAACTTCCCTTTATGGTCAGATTGATTCCTCAGTATAAAGCATTTACATCCAAAGACATGAAGAAAGTTTAGAGTTGGTTTTCTTCTCTTGAACAACTGATAAGGAGTCATGCCTTTAGCTTGATTGATCAAAGAAATATTCTGAGTGAAGCAGGCACAATTAACAGCTTCAGCCCAGAAATATGTTGGTAACTTTGATTCTTCAAGCATTGTTCTTGCAGCTTCAATTAAAGATCTGTTCTTTCTTTCAACAACCCATTTTGCTGAGGTGTTCTTGGAGCTGAGAACTCATGCATTATTCCATTTTCTTCACAGAACAGCCTTAATGTCAAATTCTTGAACTCAGTTCCATTGTCACTCCTGATATTTCTAACCTTCAAGTCAGGATGATTGTTGACTTGCCTGATGTGATTGATAATGATTTCACTTGCTTCATCCTTTGATCCAAGAAAATAGACCCATGAGAACTTTGAGAAATCATCTACAATCACTAAGCAATATCTTTTTCTTGCAATAGACAATACATTGACTGGTCCAAACAAATCCATATGTAGCAGCTGTAATGGTTCATCAATTGTTGTTTCAAGCTTCTTTTTGAATGATGCTTTCCTTTGTTTGCCTTTCTGACAAGCATCACACAAACCATCCCTTGAGAATTCAACTAGAGGGATTCCTCTAACTAAGTCCTTTTTGACTAGATCATTCATTGTCTTGAAATTCAAGTGGGATAGCTTCTTCTGCCATAGCCAACTTTCAACTGAGCTTGCTTTGCTGAAGAGACAAGTAATGGATTCTGCATCTGTAGAGTTGAAGTCAGCTATGTACACATTTCCTTTTCTAACTCCAGTTAGAACCACTTTGTTGTCTTTCTTACTAGTGACAACACAGGCTTCAGAATTGAAGGAAACTGTATTCCCTCTATCACATAGTTGACTGATGCTCAATAAATTGTGCTTGAGACCATCAACTAATGCAACTTCATTAATGATGACATTCCTTGTTGAAATCAAGCCATATCCCATAGTAAACCCTTTGCTGTCATCTCCAAAGGTTATGCTAGGGCCAGCTCTCTCCTTGAACTCGGTGAGCAGGGAGAAATCTCCTGTCATGTGTCTTGAACAACCACTGTCCAAGTACCATAGATTTCTTTCATTTCCCTGCACACCATAAAATCAATCAATTTGATTTTGGTACCCAAGTTTCCTTGGGTCCATTCTTGTTAGCCTTTCTCCTAGACTTCATTCCTCCTGCATCTTTAGACTTAGGTGAGTTTGAGTCAACCTTGGTCTTAGATGTAGTTGGTTGAGGTGTAGGGTTAGTCACAGAATCATTTAGCACATTTGTAAAATTATTAGGCATTGATTGTGCAAACATGTTATTCCATATGGGCATATTGTATGGCATTTGAGGCATACTACATGCAGCAAGATAAGGATTGTTAAAATATGGCATGTTTACAAAATGTGCATAAGGATTTTGTTGAGACATAACAGGCATAGCATGCAGAGGTGATGCAGACATATTAGGCATAGAAGAGGGTACAGTTATGGGAGTCTTCTTAATGGATTTATAATTAGCAGATAGATGATTAACACTACTACAGTGCACACAGCTTTTTCTAGGAGCATACCTATCAGGTGTGTAATTGTTGTGTTTATTAATTCCTACCTTCCCATTTCTGTTGGATTTTCTTTTAGATTCCTTTTTATCCTCAACCATCTTGAGCCTATTATTTAACTGTTCTAAGGTCATGTGCCCTACATTCACCTTACTGACATCTTTGGATGTGCTTGCTTCTTCTTTGACAAAGTTCTTTGAGGTTGAACCAAACTTTTTGTTGAGTTTCTTTAGATTCTCTCTTTTAGAAACATCTGCCTGTTTTAATTGAGGAACCTTCAACGGATGCTCCTTTTCTTCCTTCAACGGATAACTTTCATCATCCGTTGATTCCACATCCGTTGACAGTCCATCAATTAATTCTAGTTTCTTTTTATTTTTATCCCAGGCAGTTTCACAGAATGATTCAATTCCTTGGACCTTAGCAATTTGAGCACTTACATCCCTAGATGTCTTCCAGGCTTTAATCACCTCTTGCTCTTTCTCTAATTGATTGGAAAGTATTTCTACTTTCTTAACAGATTCAGCTAGTTCATTTTCAACAGATATACAATGCAACTTAGTTTTCTCTAGGTCAATCATCTTATCTTCTAACAAAGCATTTCTATTACTTAAAAACAGATTGTTCTCTTTAATCCTACTATTTTCTTTAGCAAGAGATTTAAGAGATACACGCAAATGATACAATTCAGTAGACATGTCATTAAAGGCATCATTGCACTCTTCTTTAGTAAGCTGTGTTAAGTCAGTAGTGATTACCTGATTGCTTGATGAACTAACTTCATTTTCTTCAGAATCAGCCATGAGAGCAAGGTTGACATACTCCACATCTTCATCCTCTTCATCTCCATTAGCTGCCCAGTCCTTTTCTTGAGTAATGAAAGCCCTCTCCTTTTGCTTGAGCAGATCAAAATATTTCTTTTTGTAATCTACTTGTTCAAATTTCTTCTTTTCAGAAGTTGGCTTTCTGCACTCACCTGCAAATTGTCCACTTATACCACAATTGAAACACTTGAACTTGGATTTGTCCACAGTGTTTTTGTGAGGTTTAGTGGCTCTAGTGTTTTTCTTGAATTTCATCTTTGCAAATCTTCTGGACAGAAATGCAAGATGCTCATCAATTCCATCTGAGTCATCTTGGCTGGAGTTGTCTTCATTTTCAGCAGCTTGCTCTTTCCCCTTGCTTGATTCCTGACTTCTTATACCATCTTTGGAGTTTGATGTAGATCTCGCAGTTTCTTGTCTGCATTTCCTCTCATCTTCAGCTACCAATGCAACTGAACTTCCTTTCTTTCTCCCCTTCTCCAATACCTCATCCTGTTCCAGCTCTAGTTCATAAGTCTTCAAGATTCCATACAATCTTTCAAGAGTGAAGTCCTTATAATCTTGAGAGTTTCTTAAGGAGACAGTCATGGGTTTCCATTCCTTTGGCAAGGATCTTAAAAATTTAAGATTTGAATCCTTCACCTGGTACACTCTTCCATACAGCTTCAGTCCATTCAACAGCTTTTGGAACCTATTGAATGTTTCATTTAAAGATTCATTTTCTTCAAAATGAAAGTATTCATACTGTTGAATGAGAAGCTGCATTTTGTTTTCTTTCACTTGTTCTGTACCTTCACACAGTAGTTGAACTGTGTCCCAAACCTCTTTGGCAGTTGTGCAATTTATCACATTATCAAACATATCCATGTTAAGACCATTAAACAAAATGTTCATAGCCTTCTTATCCTTGTGGACTTCTTCTGTGTCTTCCATTGTCCATTCTGCTCTAGGTTTTGGAATGGATTGACCAACAGCAACTGTGGCTGTAGCAACTGTTGCTACTTTGTGGGGAATGTGAGGACCATTCTCAATGCAGTTTACATAACCTTCATCTTGGGAGAGTAGATGAAGGTGCATTTTCACCTTCCAATGGTGATAACTGTCTTTGTCAAGAACTGGGATCTTTACTCCAATATCCTTCTTACTCATCTTTGTTAGATTCCAAGATCTTTAAACTCATTGTGTGTCAAGAGCCTGCTCTGATACCAATTGTTATTCCTAGTGGACTAACAATGAGATTTACAGAAGGGGGGTTGAATGTAAATCTCAAAACTTTTTCAAGTTTTGAGCAGTTTATAAAGTTGTGTGTTCAAGAAGAACAAGTGTGTGAATTGCTTTAAGCTAATACAGACAGATATATATTCAAGCACAAATGTAAAGAACACAACAGACCTTAAAAACTTTTCTGGTGGATTTGTTGTTCCACCAGAGATGGTATATTAGAAAATCTGTGATTAAACAATGTTGATCACAGCTGCATCCTAGTACAAACTAGATGAATTTTCTCTCAATGTTTTTCTAAACAGCTCTGGAAAATCTCACTTCTAATTACTAGCTTCTACTTGGTTTATATATTACCAAGTGTACAAGTGAAAAACAATATAAAAATACAGTAATAAAATAAGTTCTTCACTTGCTTCTTTTCCTGTTCACTCCAGTACTTTGTTGACTATTGCATCTTTGTACTGAAGAAGAACGGCTGCTTTTTCTGTTGTTCCTGAAATTCGGCTACCACATCTCAGTTGTCTCTATCAACCCATGTGCCTCTGTCTGTAGGTACAACTACCTCTTATCAACGGCTAATCATCAGAACATCCGTTGAAACTTTCATCCGTTGATGCACTCATCCGTTGAAGGATGTTATCCGTTGATGACTTTATCCGTTGAAGCTTTAGAGACATCCGTTGAAGCTTAGCTTCTTATCCGTTGAAGGTCTTTAAGTCATCCGTTGATACCACTTCACTTATACAAAATTACAAGGCATGAAGTATTTACAATTGGCCTTCCTATCTGCATATCATCTAGTAGTCAACATGACTCATAGTTTCTCTCAACTTCCAAGAATTACATTTTAAAAACAGAGACTGAAATATGCTACAACACTAAACTTATTTCTAAGTAAAGCTACACCATCAACGGATAGCCAAAGTGGTCTTATCCGTTGAGGCTACAGACACTAAATTTCTACTTAAGTATTTTGTTAAACATATCATCAAACTAATGCACATACATTCCTAACAAAACTTTTAATCGAATAAGGTTTATTCGATAACTTTATTTTATTTAATGAATATTATTTTGAATATTCATTCGAGGACTTATGACTCCGCTTAATTTATTTAATGAATATTATTTTGAATATTCATTCGAGGACTTATGACTCCGCTTATTTTATTAAATAATATTTTTTATTTTAGTAAAGAATAATGTTTCGATAATCAAACTTATTTATGGATTATTCAAATAAAGATTGTACTTTCGTATAAATATATCTTTGGTTATTTAGTATTCATTTCAAGTATGACTTTTAAAACTTCTACTTCAATTATTTTTATAAAGATTATCCTTATGGTAATATTATTTAAATAATAATATTCAAATATTCTCCAACATATCGGGACTGATCTATTTTATTAAATCAGCATTACTCCAAACATTCTTAAAAATGTTTTCGAGTCTTCAAAATGATTTTAAAAGTTAGAGCGGATCCCAAAACTCGTTTTCAAATTTAAGATCTTCCTTTCGAAGGGGACTTGAATACTCGCTCAAAAATCTGAGGGATTCGGCTCTGTGGTGTATTTTATATTCGCAACGAGGTTGCTATTTTGAGAAAACAATTTGATTACTTGCCCAACGTTCGGGAAGTAAGTCCATCTAATTGAGTCGGCATAAGCGACAGGCCGGGGTACGGTCTATGAAGGTGTAAGAGGCTGGGTGACAGTCCATCCACGCGTGAGTGGCCGGGTAACGGTCTAGCGCGAGGTCCTAATGCGGCCAGGGTGATGACCGGCGAGGAATTCATCCATCTACAGTAGAAAATGTTAATGGTATCTTTGCCTGATCAGCAAGATATCAGGTTTATGCCAAAATTCTTTTCTTTCCAAATTCATTGGATATTACAACTTTGTTCATACTTTACATGACAGAGGTTTTCAGGAAATGTATGAGAGATATATATATGGATATATATATATATCGGGACTTAATGAAGTATCTCGTAACTTCATTTCTTTTGAATGATATTTCAAAGATTGAATCTATTCAAATCTTATCTTGTAGTCTCATCTATGTGATGAACTTTTGAAACTGATTATAACTTGAACGGTGGTAGTTCAAGTAGTATTTGGAAAAGATATAAGTATATTGGAGTATCTCGTAACTTCACCTTTTCAACTTATATCTAGTTAATGATTATCTTATGCATGACAAAGATTTTCAGAAAAACATTGAGACAATGTTAGATATATGAGATCACCTTGCAACGATATTTTTATACAGTTATAAACTGGAACTCTATGTATATTATGCATGGAAGAGGATTCTAAGATTGTGAAATATATATATACTTATATACTGAATATTTTGCGACTTGGTCGCATTAAGATATCAAACTTGGTTCATTTCTTCTTGACCAAGACTTTCATGAGTACTATGAGAATGCTCATATATTGTTAATTATTATACATATTATTTCGGCGGGCTTGTTGCTCACCCTTCCTTTCTTCTTTCATCATACAATAATAGATAGACAAGATGAACAGGACCAAGCTCCCAATTCGTGAGCGGATAGGAAACGTCCCGCAGTTTCCTGTAGGCGTTGATGCCGTTGTAACTGAGGTAGGAACTACCAATAGGCTAGGCTTTCAACTTTTATTGTACCAGACTTATGTATATTTATGAATTGTAATAATGGCAAATAATATGTAAATTTATTCGGAAACCCTTTTGAGGTGTAATGACTTATAATTATGGAATAAAATGACTTGTATTATTTTTGGTATTCATCTCTGAGACTATAACTTGTGGTGTGTGTGTATATTGTGGGGTCACAGTACACAGTAGATGATTGTTTATTAAGAATTAGGTGTTATTAAGGGAAATATAACTCGTGACAACCCGGATTCCCGACCCCGGATTTGGGGGTGTTACAGAAATGGTATCAGAGCCCAGCGTTATAAACCTCAGAGATGATGTGACATTAAAATAATAAGTTCACTAAGATAATAAGAACTCTTGCCAAGTTCATAGTCGGACTACCTAATGTAGTACTGACAGTTAAAAGCCTTATGGGAACCCTTATAAATATCGTGGTAGAAGCGTAGTTCGTTATCATATATGGTAGCGGGACTCCAAACCCTGAGGTTGAGAAGCAACAGTACGATGATGTTTTATTACTTATTGGAGATCAGATTGTGGATCCGATAGAGCGTCCTAACAAGGGACCGGATGATGTTCATATTGAGGATGTAGCGGTTGAGGATGTTGTCCTAGAAGGGATTGTTGCTGAGGAGGATCCCGTAGAGGATCCTGACAAGAATGAATAAAGGACCACTGAGGAATTGATAACCATGTTTAGGGCGACTACCAGAGGTGGGATTGGCCGGTCACTACCGGAGGTTCGTTCAAGTTTGTAAAGATAGTAGCCCCTTTAATGCGGCTACTCATAAGACTAAGAAGTTCGAATGGACAGAGAAATGTGAGAACAAATTTTAAGAACTGAAGCAAAGATTGGTGACGGCCCCTATGATGGCGTCGCTGGATGGAAAAGGAGATTTTGTGTTGTGTAGTGACGCTTCGCATAAGGAATTAGGGTGCTTCTTATACAGCACGTCAAGGTAATTGTGTACGCGTCAAGACAATTAGGGGAATATAAAATTCGATATCCCCACCCATGAGCTTGGGCTCGTGGCAATAGTTTTTCCCTAAAGATTGGAGGCACTACTTGTATGGAGAGAGGTGCGAGATTTACACAAGCCATAAGTGCTCTAGTACATTTTCACGCAGAAAGAGCTCAACATGCGCCAGAGGAGGTGGTTAGAGCTAATCAAGGATTACGATTATGAGATTCTTTATCATCCAGGGAGAGCCAAAATGGTGGCTAATTCTCTAAGTATAAAAGAGAGACTCAAGATGAAAATGTCATTGGGAGGATTGATAAGAGATTTTGAGAAAATGGAAATAGAAGTGAAGGTAACCGGAGCCGGTACCAAAAAGCTGTTTGAGATTGCAATATAGCCCGAATTATTGGAAAAGATCATATTATGCCAAGAAAAAGTGATGAATGAAGGCAGAGAGCCAACAAATAGAGAAGAGATTAATACCGAGAAAGATGATAAGGGAATAATGAGGTATTCCTACAGAATTTGGGCTCCAAACGTTCAAGAGCTTAAGGATGAGATATTAAATGAAAGCCATAGTTCGAGGAATAAGATTTAGGGCAAACCCTGAATATGATAGTCAAGGAGGTCGCCATCAAGAAAGAAATAACCCATAACATAATGAAATGGAAAACAAGGATTTTAACGTATAAGATAACCGTAATTATAAGAGAAGGATGAAACATTTCATACTGAGAAAACAGAAGTCGAGAAAGATAGGGAGAACCGGGATGGTACTCCTATGGGGCAATTCATGGACTTGCGTAAATAAAAAATTATACTTTTATTCCCAAACACAACCCTGAGGAAACAATGCGGTGGGAAATTCTTTTAGGACCTTTAAGTCACTAAGCTCTCAGAGTTCCAAGGAACAAGTTGACCCAGTCAAGGCAAGAGCCTGGCTAAAGAAAATAGAGGAATCATTTGAGATTCTTAATGATTGACGAAGTGCAAAGGACTGTTTTTCCACTTACCTTCGTAAGAGAGAGGCCACCCGCTGGTGAAAGGCCAATACAGGCACGAAGCCAGAGGTTATAATAAACTGATTAAAGTTCAGTCAATTGTTTTCGGGAAAGTACTTTCCAAGGTTATGGAGGTAGTATAAAAGCTTTAGAGCCAGAACAAAGGCGGCCGAGTATGTTGAATTATGAATCTAAGTTGTAAAAGTTGTCAAGATTCGTTCTGAGGACACGAATCCAGAATGACAGGATGTTTGAAATCAATGCTTATGTTGTGTTGGTTCATGTAATGATTGTAGTAGAAATGAAAATAAAAGACTGAAAATGGAAGGAATATAAAGGGATATAAAGGAAATAGAGTTTGGGGAATGATAAGGGAGTTGGGTATGAGGAAACCCTAAAGACTTATAGTAATAGAAATATAAAAGTATGCGATCATCAGGATGAGGGTGATTCACCATGAGTTAAAGTTGATGGTTGAAGGCATAAATGATATATATATTATCCCCTTTTAAGTTGAGATTATTCGATGGAACTCTGAGATAGATCGATGGATTAATAATGGAACACAGATGGATTGAGGAGATAGGATTAAGAAATGGGATGAGGGAAGTGACCTTCAAGAATGTGAAGTGTATGTAAGACCGGTGGTTTGATACGCATAAAGGGAGACGCCAGGTATAAAAGATATCTCATCATTGAGATGACTGTTGAGATAAACAATAAAAGTAAATGAGGATTTAGTAAACAGAAGTTCACGTTGAACACGACCGATATCTTCCAGAACATCCATGTTATCTTTTGGAGGCCATATGGATTGACCTCAGTTAGGAAAAGGATGTTACCCATGAAACTAAGTATAGACTATCGAGGTGGGAATTATTGAATGAGATACCTTTATCAGGGAGAGATGACTTGATTTATAAATGGAAAAGTGTAAGTACCTTTTTAAAGGAGGAATTAAGGATAAAACCTCGATAAATTGAGATGAACCCTAGGGGAATGCATAAAGGATTGGCATTTTACCCATAATAGGGACAGTGTGAGTTTTGACAATATGAATTGCAAGGGATTAAGGTAACAACAACCTTTAAGGATCAGTGGAGAAATTTTTCAGAAGTACTTAAACAATGGTTCTAGTATTAGTAAATGGTATCTTGATATGCCCTGTACCTAGGGAGTACCAGATGAAGAATTTAAGTATAACCTTAGAGGTTTTACAAGGAAAAAGGTAATATTCAAAGTTCTCAAGAATAGAAATTTTGATAAAGAAAATATGACATAATTATAATAATGCCAGGTGGGCACGTGTTGAACCATAAGAAAGTATAGATCGACCCAATGAAGGTCGAGATTGGTGAAAACGAGAAGGACCCAAGATAAGAGACGTCCTAAGTATGATCGAGAGTCAGTCGTGACAATGTTCACATCTAAAGACTAAGGCAATGACTTATGGAAAAATGGTTATTTTTTTTCTCACCAGGATTTAAGAAAAGCATTTTCACATAAGCAGTGATTGAAATGAGGTAGAAAATTTAGTTGGAGGTGGTTAAAATGACATTGATTGTAAGGAAATTTTACTATCAGGAAAGGCCAAAGAGGTGGCCGACACTTTAAATTTTAGAGGATAATTATAGGCGCTCGTGCCAGAGTAATACAGTGATGATGGTTGAAGCTGTGAAGGTTGTATTATGGTTTGGAAGATTGACATTGCTTCTGATGACTGTGCAATACTCAACCGTGATAGTAGTTTGGTAAAGATTTAATTTATGTAATCGCCGTGAGTGGGCAATCTATCTTATAAGGACATATCTTGAGATAAGCCAGGACCATGTTACGAAAGGACTAAATGAACCTTTGAGCTTCATGTCTCCTGATAAAGACATATGATTAAGAATGGTATTAACCTGCTATTGTTGCTTTTATTGAAACTCTTCTGCAATTTTATCTGCCTCATGTCATGAAAGTACGTCAGGATCTGGAGTGTTCTTCATGAATCATGAATGGTGATTATGTTACCTCCTTAGAAGAATTTAATACGACAGGTATGGACTCTGTATGGTTAGCTATAAATATTCCAAGGAAAATGAATGACGACAGTAGGTCAGTGGTGGACCCTAGTAATGCAGCAATGATTCTTTGAATAATGAGCCGATTACAACCGTGAGAGTTGTAGTGTAATGGATGTTGAGATTGGGTACCACTAATCGGGTTGTGGTGATGTATAAGTTATCATTAATAGACTAATTAAGTCGATTATTTACCTATTGAATACTTATTCCTTCTTATCAATAGAGAGTCGTATTACTATACGAGGAAGTTTTCGGTGCAAGCATAGAATTCTAGTAACGATGATGTCTAGAATGAAATCCCAGATTCGATGTTTGCTGTCGAGGGAATTAACAGTGATTGTTTATAAGCTCGAACAAGAGCATGGGTCCATAGAATGATGGATGGAATAGTGAAAGATTCAGGAACATGAATTGCGATGCTATAATACTTGATGTTGATATATATACACATATGTTTTGTTCTTCTATGACAAACCTCTATAGTTCAGAGGTAGATTCCAAGCCAGATATTTTGTGGTAGTATTCTTTTCATATACGATTCTCTTCAATTCGTTCTTTTCTCTCCTGTTCATTTTGTATAAGCTGAGAAGAACAACCCTTCCAGAAGGGGAGGTATTGCCGAATGACTATCTATCTGTGTGATAGAAGCCTAGTTGGATACCACATATTGTTTAATTGCTTGTCAAGTACTAAAGGCTGGCCACCTTCTGTATTAACTATGCAATAGAACAAGTGTTCATGATCATAGTGATCTCTTAATAAATTCTTTTAGTTCTATATGATGGATCAAGCTTTTGAAGATAGAAGCAGCTAGAAAGGAGTTGTACCAGTGCGGTGGTATTCCGAATCTAACACGTTCATGATACTAAGGTTGACGTGGTTATTAAAAGGTTATAGAACGCTAACGAGCAAAAGTCTAATTAGTATAAAATTTGGTACGGAAGATAGTAACGATTACGAACAAGAAAAGAAGGAGTATTGAGAAGCAAAAGCTATAGTGCTAGAAGCTATGATGAGAGTGTGCAATAGACTTGAAATAATTTGGAATGATCATTTATCGTGAATTGAATTTTCTTACAACAATAAATCGTATGCCAGTAATGAGATGTCACCTTATGAGACCTTTGAGAGAACACAATGTCGATCTCCCTTATGTTAGGACGAAGTTGTAGAACGCAAGATGCTTGGACCCACAGTAGTCCAAAGGACCAAGGATATAATAAATCTAATCAGAGGACGGCTGGTAGTAGCCCAAGATGGACAAAAGAAGTATGTTGAATTGACACGAAAGGACAAAGAATAGGAAGTAGGGGACCTAGTGCTGTTATAGGTATTCCCTTGGAAAAGATGGATGTGGTTCGGAAAGAAGGGAAAGCTAAGCCCACGAATTGTTGGACCCTTGGATATATTAAGACGTATTGGGAAGTTAGCATATGAGCTAGCCCTACCCCCGAACATGTAGAAAATTCATAACATGTTCCACGTATCAATGTTAAGGAAGTGTAATTCAGATGCCAGACAAATAGGGGCATATGCGCGCATAGACATGCAACCACACGTAACCTATATGGAGCAACCAAGAAGGGTTTTAGATCAAAAAGGGACAAGTGCTTAGGAGAAGGGATTATCAAGCTAGTCAGAGTTGGTGGTAGAACCACTATGTGGGAAAATTTACTTGAGAGTTAGAAAGTGCAATGCTAAGAAAGTATCCCTATTCATTTTTATCTGATTCCGGGACGGAATCCTTTTAAGGAGGGGAGACTGTAATAACCCTAATTTTTGGAATTTTTAAAACCTTTATAAATAGTGTTTTTGCTGATTATGCTGAATAAGAAAACTTTTCATGCCACACTTTGTACAGGTTCTTTTATTGTTATTCTGGGATCTTATTAGTACTCTATATGATATATAAGTGTATGTAAAGATCGTCAGAATCCAAATTCGAGCACTTTGATTTTTCCCGAAAATCCACCAGACACCGAAAGAATTGAGTATAAGGTAACAGGATAAAAAGGATTTAAAATTAAAGGATTATAAGAGAGGATCATAAAAGGAATATAATGTATGGAGAAAGGTTAAGGAAACCCAAGTAATAAGATCCCGGGTATGATCCCTCAAACGATAAATGAAAATGAAAGTTAAGCGAACCGTATAACAGATCAGCGGTCATTAGCCAAGTAATTAGGAGCTAATCAAAGAGGTTAGTGAGGATGATGTCATCAAACCAATAAGAAGAGGACAAGCATGGGAAGATGACATAAGATTGATGACCTAAGCATGACCAAAAAGGGAAGGAAGTGTGGTTTATTTCAAGCCACACAAAAATCACCATGGTTAAAAGGTAATTAATTAAAATAAAAGAAAAAACAACCAACAAACAAATCATAACACCAAAAACACAAAGTTGACTTTCATTTTGGAGAACAAAGCTCTCGGCCCCTTTCCATTTTGCAAGAAAGGAAAAACCCAAATCCAAGTTCCAAGCTTCATTAATTAGTGATGTAATTATCTAAGGTTCCTTGTGCATAGATATAGATATCCTATAAGTTTAAGCTTCAAATTCCTTCACAATATCTTCCTAAAATTCATGGAAGAAGAGGGTGAATAGTGTTTTTCAAGAACTTGAAATTTTGTTCTTGAGTTTTTGTTTAGATTAAGCTTTGGTAAGGACTTTCAAGGGTGATTCCAAGCTCCTTGGCTACTTTTACTCACCAAGGAAGGTATAATCTCATACCCTAGCCTAAATTTTGTATATTTAGAGTTTTTGTGTTTGGTATGGTTCATGAGAAGCTTGATTATTGTGTATTTAGAGATGTGTTGGTTTTATGATGTGTTGGGAGTTGTAAATCTTGGTTATTAGTTAAAGAACTTAAGTAAGCTTTTAGTTCATATTTGGGAAGTAGTATAAATTTGGAAATATTGAGTTGTTGGGGCTGTTGTAGTATTTTATGGATGGAGTTTGGTTGTATGATTGAATTGTGGTTGATTTGGAGTAGGATAAAATTTGGTAATCGGGTAAACATAGTCGTCGTAATGTTCGATTTACTTTAGACTGTTTTGTTCTTAACATCAGGACCCGAGAACTCACTGTTAGGTTTTGACCATTGCCATGATTAGATAGTTCATGTTACGAGCTTCGTTTTGATATGTGGTTCGCTTGAATCTGATGTACAGTTTAGGAGAAACGAACGTTTTAAGTAACGGCGTTTCGCGAACGAACCATGACCCCTCTCCTTACTTTGAAACATTGGTTAAGGCCCTTAAATGACTAATTGGATTATGAAACAATTATGTAAAGTGGGTTAGACAGTTGGTAGGATACTCGCGAAAGAATCGCCATAAAATCCTTAATAGGTAATTTATTAAAAATGGTGGAGCAGAGGGTACTCGAACGACTTATGTGATTCGTTAAGCGTAGAAGTGGCCATAAGCGAACGTTAGGGTTCAATTGGTTAAAGTCTAGTTTCTTAAGCGACCGGGGTTTAATTCCGACTTATGTTGGTGTTCATAGGTTATCGGACCCACTCTAAGCTTTCGATAACTGCATGGTTATTATTAGCAAAGTCTTTCGATATATTGGAGCATGTGATATGATATTTATATGCATGCATGTTTCGTAATCTTGATATCTAATTGTTGATTCAAATGCTTATAAGTTGCATAATACTTATGATAGAAATAAACAGTAGTTGCGTATATCCTTAGTATAGGGGACCCGAAGGTGAACATTTTTCTTAACCGGGAGTCGATGTCCCCGAGTATATATATATATATATATAGATATAGTTTTCAAAACTATTAATTGAATAAGGTTTATTCGATAACTTTATTTTATTTAATGAATATTATTTTGAATATTCATTCGAGGACTTATGACTCCGCTTATTTTATTTAATGAATATTATTTTGAATATTCATTCGAGGACTTATGACTCCGCTTATTTTATTAAATAATATTCTTTATTTTAGTAAAGAATAATGTTTCGATAATCAAACTTATTTATGGATTATTCAAATAAAGATCATACTTTCGTATAAGTATATCTTTGGTTATTTATTATTCATTTCAAGTATGAGTTTTAAAACTTTTACTTCAATTATTTTTATAAAGATTATCCTTATGGTAATATTATTTAAATAATAATATTCAAATATTCTCCAACATATCGGGACTGATCTATTTTATTAAATCAGCATTACTCCAAACATTCTTAAAAATGTTTTCGAGTCTTCAAAATGATTTTAAAAGTTAGAGCGGATCCCAAAACTCGTTTTCAAATTTAAGATCTTCCTTTCGAAGGGGACTTGAATACTCGCTCAAAAATCTGAGGGATTCGGCTCTGTGGTGTATTTTATATTCGCAACAAGGTTGTTGTTTTGAGAAAACAATTTGATTACTTGCCCAACGTTCGGGAAGTAAGTCCATCTAATTGAGTCGGCATAAGCGACAGGCCGAGGTACGGTCTATGAAGGTGTAAGAGGCTGGGTGACAGTCCATCCACGCGTGAGTGGCCGGGTAACGGTCTAGCACGAGGTCCTAATGGGGCCAGGGTGATGACCGACGAGGAATTCATCCATCTACAGTAGAAAATATTACTTAATTGGTATCTTTGCCTGATCAGCAAGATATCGGGTTTATGCCAAAATTCTTTTCTTTCCAAATTTATTGAATATTACAACTCTGTTCATACTTTACATGACAGAGGTTTTCAGGAAATGTATGAGATATATATATATGGATATATATCGGGACTTAATGAAGTATCTCGTAACTTCATTTCTTTTGAATGATATTTCAAAGATTGAATCTATTCAAATCTTATCTTGTAGTCTCATCTATGTGATGAACTTTTGAAACTGATTATAACTTGAACGGTGGTAGTTCAAGTAGTATTTAGAAAAGATATAAGTATATTGGAGTATCTCGTAACTTCACCTATTCAACTTATATCTAGTTAATGATTATCTTATGCATGACAAAGATTTTCAGAAAAACGTTGAGACAAGGTTAGATATATGAGATCACCTTGCAACTATATTTTTATACAGTTATAAACTGGAACTCTATGTATATTATGCATGGAAGAGGATTCTAAGATTTTGAAATGTATATATACTTATATAGTGAATATTTTGCGACGTGGTCGCGTTAAGATATCAAACTTGGTTCATTTCTTCTTGACCAAGACTTTCATGAGTACTATGAGAATGCTCATATATTGTTAATTATTATACATATTATTTCGGTGGGCTTGTTGCTCACCCTTCCTTTCTTCTTTCATCACACAACAATAGATAGACAAGATGAACATGACCAAGCTCCCAATTCGTGAGCGGATAGGAAACGTCCCGCAATTTCCTGTAGGCGTTGATGCCGTTATAACTGAGGTAGGAACTACCAATAGGCTAGGCTTTCAACTTTTGTTGTACCAGACTTATGTATATTTATGAATTGTAATAATGGAAAATAATATGTAAATTTATTCAGAAACCCTTTTGAGGTGTAATGACTTATAATTATGGAATAAAATGACTTGTGTTATTTTTGGTATTCATCTCTGAGACTATAACTTGTGGTGTGTGTGTATATTGTGGGGTCACAGTACACAGTAGATGATTGTTTATTAAGAATTAGGTGTTATTAAGGGAAATGTAACTCGTGACAACCCGGATCCCCGACCCCGGATTTGGGGGTGTTACACATGAGATTGCTTTAAACTGTTTTACAAAGTTTGAGATGTATTACATTACTCAATTGTTGATAATTTCTAGTATATGTTCATACCAAGTTCAAAATGTTATATTTAGAACGAGAGTCGGTCGGTGTAAGCTTATAAAAACCCGAAGGTATCCCGGAGGAGTTTATAATTGAGAACGTAACACTAGCGAGTAGCGTGGCATGTATGTATTTTAGACCGAGGATCGGTCAGTAAAAATTGATGAAAACCCGGAAGTATTACGGAGGTGCTTTATTTAAGAATATTAGCGCTATAGTAGAGCGTGATGTACAAGTTGTAAGTCCGAGAATCGGTTAGTTTTGTTTTATAAAATAAAAACCCTGGAATCATTCCAGTGATATTATAGGACGATTACAAGTCTAGAGTAGTACATTTTTAAAGGGACTCATCGTCCACTTACGAAACATTAAAATACCTCGAACTTTTATTTAAACGATTTCCCAACGATCATATTACCTCAACTATATTTATGGTTCGAATAATAAATACTATATACTTATTCCTTTATTATGGGAGTAGTATACTCCAACGATTATTTATTTCAAACACGATTAATCATTATAGATTATTAATTATGTAGACACAAACTAGTTGAGGAATATTATTTTAAATATTCTTTTAGAGAGTAACTCATTCGAGGTTTAATTATTTATCGACTATTATTTAATTAATTATTATTCTTAAAGGGTTTATTATTGATTTAAAAATCATAGATCCTGATTTAAAATATACTTTCTGATTTTAGAATATCATTCGAATAATTTCAGATCGTCGGTGAATATTATCCCGACTTATTTAATATTTTGAATATAGTTTCAAGGAGAAACTTTTCCCCCTTATTAATTATCTGTTGACAACGGTCAACTCACATCCTTAGTACTTCCTCCGAAAATTCTTGGAAGTATGTATATACATATATATACACTTATATCTTAGAGAGATAAGCTGTTTCTATCAACAAGCAAAATGCTTGGGGAACTTCGATGTGGTTCGAGTTCTCGAGATTGATAGAATTCTCTTAAAGGACAAGGGAGGGGTAGACTCTAGTACTATGTGTGCTAGATGGACTACCAAAAGTACCGCAGGTGAAGGTACTCAGTGTACTCAAGAACTTGTGAAGTATGTGTATACCCGAAAATGGGACACGTAGCCTGAATGCGGCAAGGGTGATAACCGGGATACGAAGGTGTCGTCCTTCTATTAGTAGAAAAGGTTACTATTATCGTATTACGACTGATCATCGTATACGGTGGCTCCAATGAGTGTCCTAATTCTTCCAATTGGAATTGTGATGCAATATCGTAAACCAAGCCTAGGTGCTGGGATTACTATTAAGGTATTCGCAGGATATTAAAATCCCCTAAATGATTGTTTTCGTAAAAGGTGTGTATCACCAAGGGAAACTATTTTCGAATAAAACGTAACTATCAAATATGATGTTGTACGTGAGTTTATCATATGGTCATCTTCATAATCTACATTATTATGCTGGGCATTATAGTTCACTCTTGCTTTCTTTTAAATGACACAACACAACAGATAACCAGTATGCCAGTGTGGGACTTAGCCGCTTGCAATCATGGGGAGGATCCCCGGCAGCTTTGTCTCAGGTGTGCTAGAGTATCAGATATGTATAAGATATCAGTCGTAATTATTGTAACTTCATGTAGAGGTTATAAATAATTGTTTGAGATCCTGTAAAGTACATTTGAGTGTAATAAAAGAATATTACATTTTGTACATCATTTCTAAGGCTATAACTTGTGTGTGCGAGTATGAGATTGGGGTCTGTTGGATTATTGAATCAATACCAGGTTACACATTAGTGAAGGATGGCGACCCAGATTCCTGACCCCGGATTTGGGGGCGTTACAGAAAGAGCTGGCGCAAGTATTACTTTTGGAGATGACAACAAAGGTTATACTGTGGGATATGGCTTGATTTCAAAAGATAATTTCATCATTGAAGAAGTTGCCCTAGTGGATGGTCTCAAGCATAATTTGTTGAGTATCAACCATCTTTGTGATAAGGGCAACTCAGTTACTTTCAATTCAGAAGCCTGTGTTGTGACAAACAAAAAGAGCAACAAAGTGGTTCTCACTGGAGTGAGAAAAGGAAATATGTACTTAGCTGATTTCAACTCATCAAATGCAAAATCAGTAACTTGTCTTCTCAGTAAAGCAAGTCAAGATGAAAGTTGGCTTTGGCACAAGAAGCTGTCTCATCTAAACTTCAAGACCATGAATGAACTTGTCAAGAAAGAACTGGTTGAGGGTATTCCTCAAGTGGAGTTTACTAAGAATGGATTGTGTGATGCCTTCCAGAAAGGAAAGTAGATCAAAACATCATTCAGAAAGAAACTTGATTCAACAATTGAAGAACCTTTACAATTATTACACATGGATTTGTTTGGACCAGTCAATGTGTTGTCCATCTCAAGAAAAAGATTTTGCCTAGTAATTATGGATGATTTCTTAAAGTTCTCTTGGACATATTTCCTAAAGTCTAAAGATGAAGCTAGTGAAATAATCATCAATCACATAAGGCAAGTCAACAATCATCCTAACCTTAAAGTAAGAAGAAGAATCAGAAGTGACAATAGAACTGAGTTCAAGAATTCTGTGATGAGATCATTTTGTGAAGAGAATGGGATTATGCATGAGTTTTCTGTAGCAAGAACTTCACAATAAAATGGAGTAGTGGAAAGAAAGAACAGATCTCTTATTGAAGCTGCAAGGACAATGCTTGAAGAATCAAAGTTGCCAACATATTTTTGGGCTGAAGCTGTGAATACTTCCTGCTACACTCAGAATATCTATTTGGTTAATCAAGCAAAGTGCATGACACCCTACCAATTGTTCAAGAATAGGAAACTAACTCTAAATTTTCTTCATGTCTTTGGCTGCAAATGTTATATCTTAAGGAATCAAACTGATCAACATGGAAAGTTTGATGATAAAGAAGATGAAGGAATTTTTGTTGGATATGCTATGGGAAAAGCATACAGACTCTACAATCTAAGAACCAACATTGTTATGGAATCAGTACATGTTGTGTTTGATGATAAAAAGATTGAAGGACCGTAAGATGGAGATTTCCATGAATGCCTGAAGTTTGATAATGTGGAGATGGTTAGTGATGACAGTGATGATGAAAGTGATCAAGAAACAGTGACTAAGGATAATGCAGGAAAATCTACAACTAATGAAGCACATTATTCAACATCTGTCGAGTTACAAAATGCTTCATCCGTCGGGAAACAATCTTCCTTATCCGTAGAGAGACAATCAGCTTCATCTGTCGAGATACAAAGTGCATCATCCGTCGGAACAATGAGAGAGACTGAGAGTCAGAATAGATCATCTACAGAAAGTACCCCTTTTTCAATTCAAAGATTCACAAACTCAGGGGGAGTGACTCAGAATCAAAACTCAGTCATACATCAAGACAATAATGAGGCCTCTTCATCTAGAGCTAATCTACCTCAACAAAGAAAATGGACTAAAGATCACCCTTTTGAGCTCATCATTGGTGATGCATCTTCTAGAGTTCAAACAAGGAAAGCAACTCAAGAAGAATGTCTATATAGCAGGTTCTTTTCTAAGGAAGAACCAAATAAGGTAGAAGAAGCTTTGTTGGATCCTGATTGGATTTTAACTATACAGGATGAGCTAAACCAATTTGAAAGGAACAAGGTATGGAAGCTGGTACCCAAACCTAAAGGAAAGAATCCAATTGACAACAAGTGGGTATTCAGAAACAAGATGGATGAAAATCGCATAGTGGTCAGGAACTAAGCTAGATTGGTTGCTAAGGGCTACTGTTAACAAGAAGGAATAGATTTTGATGAAACTTTTGTACTGGTTGCAAGACTTGAAGCCATCAGAATTTTCTTAGTCTATGCAGCCCATGCCAATTTCAAGGTCTATCAAATGGATGTCAAAAGTGCCTTTCTGAATGGAGATTTGGAGGAGAAAGTCTATGTCAGTCAACCTCCTAGTTTTGAAGATCCAAATTTTCCAGAATATGTATACTATCTTTTGAAAGCACTTTATGGACTGAAGTAAGCACCTAGAGCCTGGTATGACACTTTATCAAAGTTTCTTTTGGAAAATCACTTCACAAGAGATACTGTTGATAAGACTTTATTCTTTAGAAATGTTAATGGCTCTAGTATACTTGTTCAAATTTACATAAATGATATTATATTTGGCTCTACAGATGAAAATTTTTGCAAAAAGTTTGCCAAATTGATGCAAAGTAAGTATGAAATGAGCATGATGGGAGAACTAACTTACTTTCTTGGTTTACAAGTTAAGCAAGTTAGTGATGGAATATTCATTAGTCAAACTAAATATATTCATGATCTTTTAAAGAAGTTTGATCTAATGGATTGCACATCTGCAAAAACTCCCATGGCCACTGCAACTAAACTTGAATTAAACACTACTAAAAAGTCTGTGGATATTTCAAACTATAGGGGAATGGTTGGCTCAATTCTGTACTTAACAGCTAGTAGGCCAGATATAATGTTTGCTACTTATCTTTGTGCTAGATTTCAGACTAATCCTAGAGAATCTCACTTAGTAGCTATAAAGAGAATTTTCAGATATCTCAAGGGAACACCAAAACTTGGCATTTGGTACCCTAGAGATTCTGGTTTTGATCTAACTGGTTATTGAGATGCAGATTATGCAGGTTGTAAAATAGACAGAAAAAGTACAACAAGAACCTGTCAATTTCTAGGGAACAAGCTTGTGTCCTGGTTCAGTATAAAGCAAAATTCAGTTTATACTTCTACAGCTGAAGCTGAATATATTGCTGCTGGTAGTTGCTATGCAGAAATTTTGTGGATGAAAAACCAATTGTTGGACTATGGTCTACAAGTGGACAGAATTCCCATTTTCTGTGATAAAACAAGTGCAAATGTCATCACTGAAAATCCAGTACAGCATTCAAGAACAAATCACATAGACATCAAGTACCACTTCATTAGGGAACATATGATGAATGGTACCGTGGAACTTCATTTTGTTCCAAGTGAAAAGCAGCTTGCAGATATCTTTACCAAGCCACTTGATGAATCCACCTTTTCAAGGTTGGCAAGTGAGTTAGGTATGCTTAATTATTCTTGAATCTTTTCAGATATTTTTGCAAGTTAAAATGCAGCCAGAAATGTAATTGATTTTCTGTTTTGGATAAAATTTTGGCTAAGTCAAAATTTACATCCCAACGGATGCTCATTATCCATCGAGTTTGATCATCCGTCGGAATAATATTTACTAATAAAAATCAATTACTTTTCTGGATTATTTTATAACCCGACGGATAAATATTTTATTCTCATCCGTCGAATTATCTCAATCTTAGCCGTTAAAACTCTGAACATTATCCATCGGGTATACTTACAGTTTGTAAGTATAACACGACGGATAATTGACAGAATTTTGACAGTTTACTTATTTTTAAACGGCTATTTTGGGCTATTTTGATTGGTTACTTTATTTCACTTTATTATTTTTGACATTTTATTTCTGAGATAGTATAAAAGCAGAATTCATTTTCATTCTATTCTTTTATCATTCTCAAATCAATTGCTCTAACTTCTTTCTTCTCCAAAGCAAATACTCTCTCTGCAAATTTTAATACTCTAACAATGGCACCAGTAGTCAAAATCATGTCCCAGTCTGGATTCGTCTATGAAAAGAATAACTTCATAGCTCTTGTGAACAAGGAGATTCCATAATCTGGAGATTTTCACAAAATGATGGACTTTGTGAAGAGCTGTAAACTCATTTATGCTATACTGGAATCACCCATAATCTACTGTGAAGTTGTGGAGGAGATATGGACAACTACGGTGTACCAATCTTCTGACAAGACCATAACTTTCACTCTTAAAGGTAAGCAGTTCTGCATTAGTAGTGACATTATTAAAGCATGCTTTAAAATTCCAGATAACACTACTTCTGTTCCACACACTGATGCTAATTTAGTTACCATGCTAAATTTTATGGGCTATGCACTTTCTACCTCTAAGTTAAGTGAGATTAGGAGGCTAGGTCTTAGAAAGGAATGGAGCTATCTGTGTGATGTGGTAACTAAGGTATTATCTGGTAAAGTGAGTAATTTTGATTCTGTTTACATTACCACGCTTAACATGCTCTATATGTTAGTTACTGATAAGTACTTTAACTTCAGTGACATGATCATGTTTGAGTTAGGTTATAAGTTAGGGGAACTTATTAAGAGAGGTAAAAGTGTCTATTATGCTATATTCTTTATGATGCTTTCTAACCATCTTATTGAGAATATTGTTATTGAGAACCCAACCAACAAACCGAATTATTGGGTTTAAGAAAGGAGAATCATTGCAGATCTGAACAGAGCAAGTCACCACAAAGAGGTGCCCCTCTTCTACTTTCCAATCATGGAGGGCCCTCACGTAAGTGAGGTAAGCACCACTGTCTCTACCCTTCCAACCTCACAAATTTCTTTGCCTTTAAGTGTAGCTATGGCATCTGTGTCAGTGACCCAACAGATGCCTATCCAAGCTACCAAAATAATAATTTCAAAATCTAAAGCTAAGAAAGCCCCCTCTGGTTTCTCTCAAAAGAAACCAGTAGCACTAGCTACCAAACACAAAGAGGGTAGTGTGAAAAAGAGTGAGTTAGGTGAGGGACAGGGTGAAAATCAAAGAAACCCTAAGGATAAGGCTGGTGAGATTAGTGTACCCAAGCCTAGGCACACCACAGTTTCCCAACAAACTGTGGTTGTTAATAAAAAAATCAGCTCAATTCTAGTTTCATCCTCCCAAAAGGATGTTACTATTGAAACAAGCTCCCAACCAAGAGCACAGGCCAAGAGGGTTAGGGACACAAGTTCACCACAGACTTATGCCAGAAAGAAAAGATCTAAAACCCTTGGGGATGCACAGGGAACACACACAGTGCAAACTGGAGCTAAAGACTCAGTCACTGCACCATCTCAAAGTCAGCTTGATGTGGCTCCAATAAATGTGGAGTCACAGCCAAAATTATTGATAATTGAAGCACCTGAAACATCAAATTCACCCACTCACTCACTGGATGTAGACATGATTCATACATCACTTCCAAATTCTCCATCTTTAACTCTATTGGAGAAGCCAAAAATCCAAGCAAGTGAGAATCATCTTTTAGAAGATTTTTTGGCTCACTTGCCAATTCTTTTTGAGTCAATTGAGATATCTATACCCAAATTTTCATCAATCTGCATAGAGTCTACAATAGTCTCCACTCCAAACTCATTCATTTCTTCTATCTCGGTGGATATTGTTCATCCGTCGAGTAGTGATTGTATCCCAACGGATGTGCCTAATAGCAGTCATCCGTCGGCTAGCCAAACTACTATCCCGATGGATGTTCCTCATCCGTCGGTACTCTCTGCATAACTTTAAATCCCAACAATTGTCACAAGTGCAGATGACCTAGTAGCAGTACAATCACTCTTAGGACTGAGGGCAGGGAGTGAATTGAGTGAGAGGCTGGGTTGGTCCCAGGCAAAAGGAGAGGAAATGAGTGAACCAATGTAGACCATTTCTTCAGGTCTAGCAAAAGTGAGTGAGGGGAGTCCCACCTTAGATGGTGAAGGTGAGGGTGTGAGGGTGGGAAGCCAAGGGGAGCCCTTGATGCAAAAACAGAGAGAAAATGAGAGAAATACAGGTACAGGAAAAATAAGGATGAACATCATTATTAGTGAGTCAATGAATGTCAATGATGCAGACAGAGAGAAACTATCTCAGCATGATCAAGCTGTCATAAATTCCATCTCTTTGGATGCTGAGGCATTTACCCATCCTGTTCCAACGTATCAACTTTTGGTTGGACAGGGCAATGAAAATGCAGAAAAGATGCTGAACTTGGTGCATACTACTCAATCAATACAAAGAGCAAAGGATGCCATCACAGCCATGCCACCTAGAGCTGATGATGTTGACTATGGTACTGGTGAATCTGCCGATTTCTTTGGAGATGATGGTGATGATAGTGAAGAGCTCATGGACATAGGGGGAGAAGCAGGCCCTAGCTCTAGATCAAACATCCCTTCTTGGGTCTTTCCTAAAGAGTGTGATGAGCATCATTTCAAGATAAATCTTTTTCACATCATCCAACAAACACACAATGCTCTTCAAGATACTACCAATGCTAGCACCAAGAAGCTTCTACAGACACATCTGAACTCTCTACAACTCCATCAAATCCAAGTTCTTCAACACAACCAAGATGTCACTTCCATCAAGACAGAGATTGACCAAGTAAAGAAGGATGTCTCTGAAAGATTGGATGTAAAATTCCAGATGCAACAATGCTTGACATTAAAAAACAGCTAAGGAAGAATTCTGATCTTGCCACTAAAGTGGATTCCTTGGATACAAGGCTTACTACAATGGAAGCCTCTCTAACATCTATTCATCTTCCTCAAGCACAACAATCTCAGTTGCTGCAAAAGCAGGTGGCTGCATAAACCTCTACCTCCACTGTACTTGATGATAATAAAAATGGGGAGAAAGAATCAATGATCCAAGTCAGTCAAGCAGAGCCAACTAGTGAGAGGGAGCATGTGATAAATGTTCAGATCAATCAAGTAATTGTTCCAGAAATTACTTTGCCAAAGCTACCAATATTGGACAACATTGATCTGATCCAAATAACAGCTGCTAAACTTGAGTCAAAGACAAATCCCAAGATGCTTGATGTTGCAGCTGTTGAGAAGGAACTAGATGAGAAATGGAAGAAGATCGATGCAGCTATTCAGGAGAAATTTGGTCAGCTAAAGATGCCAGACAAGACCTTTCATCACCATTTTCAAGTCAAACATATCTCAGTGCATGAAATGAGTCTAGGCAACTTGGAAAAAGGCCAAACCTCTTGCATCAAATCTCCAAAGGAAAATCTAATCGTGAAGCCTAAAAGAAACTACTCAAAGTTCTCAGACAAAAATCATGTGGATCTTGTATTTGAGACACCTAGGCCAGATGAGAAGAAGCTGTTGGGTAGGTCAATTACATTTTTCAAAGATCCAGCTGATTCAGCACTTAAAAGAAGGTTTGCCAAAATTTACAGAAATGGTAAGGAAATCTGTGTGGTGGCTGGACACCATTAGTTTGTAGAAGCTAAAAAGGAAGAGAAGGAAAAAATCAGGCAAGAAAAGAAGCAGGCTGCCTTAGATGCTAAGAAGCTCAAACAAAAGAAGGAGCAAACTGCTATCTTGGCCAAACTTCAAGCTGTGAAGACTACAACTGAGATTTTTGCATAACCATCTGTAATTGCTGAACCTCAAGATCAGAAAATGCATCAGGAACCACAACAGAAAAGAAGATTCAAATACAAGCTTCATTCTAAAAGAAAATTGGACTTTAGTAATGAGGAAATGGAAGACTACATTCCCAAACAGTCTACAACTTCAACTCAGACATCCAAGCCCTCAGTGGTACATGAAGAATTTAAGGTGGATCCAACTAAGAATTTTCATGGTGAGCCTATTATTCCCAAGGATGAGCCATTAGACTGGGAAAGTCTACCAATTCCTGAGTTCAGCTTACTTATCTTAACAAGCCAAAGAAGAAAAAGATAAGAACAACCAAGAAAAGCAAGCCTGTAACTCTCAGAACCAAGACCTTAACCAAATCTAAATCTATAGTCAACAAGGAAGATCTTTTATATATCTGTGATATCAAGGAGTTTTCAGATTTAAACCTCTACTTGGATGAACTGGTAGAAGTAAGAGGAATTGATGCTCACAGACATCTTCCTGAAAGATTGGTGTTTAAGTACAAGGCAGGGAAAGAAATCACATGGCCTCTTCACAGGATTCTAGAAGAAAACCAATCTGTACTGATAAAGGTCTACTCATCTTTTAAAAAGAAATTTGGTTTTAATGTGACTGCAAGGAGATTGGTTCTAAAGAAGATTGAAGAGCTAAGGAGTAACAAAGACAAAGCTGCACTTCCAAAAACTCTATCAATTCCCTTCACAGGGAAGTGAGTGCATTTGAGGCCTTATTGGCTGATGGAATTCATAGATGATAAGGGAGTTAGAAGATTCTTCAGACTGGATGACCAATTGAGTATCTCTAGCAATGAGACCCTATTGGAAATACAAGAATTGCTGGATCTATCTGAAGCTGATGAACTTGAATTCCATAGACAACTCCAGAATCAAATAGAGGAAAACAACAGGAAGCTTGGGAAGAAATTCAGACAATCAAGGAAATAGAATTATCTGCTCAGACTAGAGGAGCACCTTGATAATGATTGTGAGAACTCTTTGTACACTTTGCTTTATTCAATTTTTGATAAATTTTATAGCACTTATCAGTTTTATCTACTACCTTTTAATCTGTATTTTTAGGGTGTTTTGTTATCATCAAGTTTCTCTTAATTTATGGCTACAATTCCAGTAGACATAAATTGGGGGAGATTGTTAGGAATACATTATGAACTTGATGATAAGTTAAACAAAACACTTTAGTAGATTTAACTTAGTGAATTTTATAGCACTCGACGGATGATCTAATATAGTCCTGATGGATAAACTTCATAGTCCCGATGGATAACAATTTGACATCCATCGAGTGAGTAGCTTATGTAACAAATAAGAACTGTAGCACATTTCTGCAAACAACATATATTAGTCAAGTAGATTTCTTAGGGTTTTGTAAGTCATGTTGACTACTAGATTGATATGCAAAATAGGTTGATTAATTATAAATATGAGATGTCGTATAATTCTGTATAAGTGAAATAGAGTCAAGTGTCAGATAGACTCCCGACGGATGATCTACAAGACTCCCGATGGATGATCAACAAAGCTCCGGACGAATGACAAACATAGTCCTGACGAATGATCAAATTCAAATAGCTATTGACAATGATAACACAATCACATGCGTTGGGTATTTGCAAAAGGAATGTGGTAGCCTGTTAAGCAGGAATTTGAGAACAAAGAAGAATTACCATTTACATGCAATTATGAAGATATTCAAAGATGCTGGAATATAGTAGTGAAGCAGCATGGAGTTAGACTAGATATGTTTTATTTTATTATCTTGTCTTATTGTCATGTAAACTTGGTGATATATAAATCAAGTGTAGCAAGTAGAACAATTAACTAAGAAAGCCTATTTTTAGAGAAACAAATCAAGTTGTATTCTGTATGCATTTCTCTGTAGTTTTAGTTGTTCAAACTTGTAAGCAGTTGTGAGCTATTCAAAGCTTCACAGGGTTCTCATCTGATATATATATATATATATATATATATATATATATATATATATATATATATATCTTGTGGATACTTTCAAATCTACCAGAAAGTTTTAAAAGCTTGTGTTTTTATTACTTAAGTGTTTTGATTTTATCACTCTTTTATTCCGCACTATTGCTAATCAAACACTGTTATATTTATCAAGTCAGAACATTCTTTTAATTTGAAAAAGTAGTCAAAATTACATTCAACCCCCCTTCTGTAATTCTTGTTGTATTGTTAGGGAATAACACTGATATAATATTCATATAACCTAGCAGCTCTCAAGGATATCTGTTCATCCTTTGAGAGAGTATTATAATTAGTTTTTATTCATTAACATAAAAATTGTTCATTCTGTTGAGTTCTTTAATTTGATTTGATTGTTTAACTGTATTCACCCCCTCTGCAGTTGATTTAAGGCCTAATAATTGGTATTAGAGCTTGCTGTTGACACACAAATAGTTTAAGATCCATAAAAAACATCAATGGCAGACAAAGAAACTCAATAAAATCCCCCACCACCAGCCACAAACCAAATCAGCCAAAATATGAGCAGATATGAGGCTACCAAGGTTCCAATATTGAAGATTCATGAATATCCAATCTAAAAAGTCAAGATGGCTATGTGTCTGGAAGCAACAGATCCTGAATATCTGAACATGATTTATGATGGACCTCACAGGCCCATGAAGGTGGCTGTTGTTATCCCTGGTCAAGAGGATAAGATGGTTGACAAGGACAAAAAGGACTATATATATTAAGGATCTTTCATCAATTTTGAAATATACAAAAGTTAGAAATCTTTTTCATAGCAGTCTTGACAGTGTCATGTCCAATAAGTTGATTAAATGCAAAACTGCCATGAAAATTTGGGACACTTTGGAGGTCCAATGTCAAGGCACTATTGATATCAATAAGAATAGAAGAACAATACTCGCTCAAGAGTATGAACACTTTAACTCAAAAGCTGATGAGTCCTTGACTGAAATCTATGACAGTTTTTAGAAGTTGCTAAATGAATTGTCACTGGTTGACAAAGAATATGATCCAAAAGATTCTAACATGAAGTTTCTTCTTACACTCCTTGAAAAGTGGGACTTGAAATTTACATAAATAGGCCTCAATAATACTATAGAAGGGGGTTGAATATAGTATCTACAATCAATTCGATTATGAACACAAGTATGTAACAGAAAACAAGTTTATTCAATATATCAAACTCTGTTACAGTAGGTTAATCTACTCTCTCAGTGATGTATGATATCACTAAGAGTTGCTAGGGTTACAAAGAATAATCTTTCTCGTGAATGATAACACTTATAGTGTAAACCCTAAGCTGTGTTTATGTAGTACACAGTTACAAGATATCTTCTAATTGATATGAAATATATCTCTTCCTAAAATATATCAATCAGATATTATCTTCTGTAGTCCTTTAGTTGTCCAACTCTCCATGCATATCTTTATTTGTTTAATCCAGATCCTCTCCTGTAAATCAGTCGCTTTTCATCCCTGAAGTGTATCCGCACTTAAGTTCTGATATAAGTTCTGACGCCTTAAGTTCTGATATTCTGATAATAAGTTCTGAAACTAAACAAATCATATTAGACATGACATCACAAATATATCTAACAATCTCCCCCAACTTGTAAATTATGAAAAATATACAAGTTAATAGATTTGATGATATCAAAAACATTTAAGTACAAATGCAATGAGATATTATTTTAAATAGCTAAATACAACTTACAGTACATATAGCTTTACCAATATCACTGGATCAATCTGAATCCAAAGTGATTCCTTGTAAAGTCTGTTACCAGCTTATCCTCAGCATTTCTCAGAACTTTAACTAACTGTGCTTTGACTTGCATCAGTTCTTCATCTTCATTATCACCAATATGATAAATGGCTGTTCGGAGTGCAGGAATTGATATTCTTTCAAGCCCATCTTCAAGTCTGATAACTCTGGGATGTGAAGAGTCTTCATTGTAACATAAGCATCTTCCTTTCAGAATTACTTCTACCTTAGCAGAATTCTTTCTCATAGAAATTTCTCTTCCATCATCTTCAACTATCTTTGGAATAAATTCTGCAACCCTTGATCCAAAGATTCTGGCTTTATCCCTTATGGTCTTCATCAAGAAATTTGACCATCTTCTGGTAACCTCAGACTTTATCTCCAAAAGATAATGAATGAATTGAAGTTCTTTAAGAGATTTGTTCAACACATCTGATTCTGACATTCTGTATGTTCTTCCATCTTTAAGAAATAGAATCAGCTTGTTAGATATATTTGAGATATCATGTCTAATATGATTTGTGTTTAGTTTTCATAACTTAACAACAGGATAAATCAGGACTTACTGAAATCAGGACTTACTAGAAGTCAAAACTTAATATCATAACTTAAGGTCATATCGGAACTTAAGTGTGGGAAGACTTACAGTTAAGGAATGAAGCTAATTTAAAGGAGAAGATCGAGACTAAAATAAAAGAAGATATGCATGGAAAGAGTTAGAAGATTGGAAGACTTGTAGAAGATATCTGATTGATATATTTTAGGAGACATAAATATATTCCATATCAATTAGAAGTTATCTTGTAACTGTGTACTATATAAACACAGACTTGGGGTTTACACTATAGGTGTTATCATTATCGAGAAGATTATACATTGTAACCTAGCAACTCTTAGTGATTTGTTTTCATCACTGAGAGAGAACAACAGTTCTTATTGTAACAAAGTTTATTCAATATACTTGATCTTTGTTAAATACTTGTGTTAAATCAATTTGATTCTATAAACACTGTATTCAACCCCCTTCTACAGTGTTGTGTGACCTAAGAAGCGGTATCAGAGCTTATATGTTAACATACATACAGTAAAGATCCAAACAATCATGTTTGAAGAAACACAAACTCCAACCAAGCCCACCAAAACTCAAGAAACTCAAAACACTCAAACCTATGAGACTATTAGGGTTCCCATACTGAGACCTTCTGAGTATCCCATATGGAAACTGAAGATGGCTATATTTCTGGAAGCTACAGATTCAGAATACCTTGACAGAATTAATGAAGGACCACATAAGTCTACCAAGCTCTCTGTTGTAGTTGCTGATCAACCAGCAAAGACCATACCAAAGGAGAAAGGTGAGTACACAGCTGAAGACATCTCATCTATTGCCAAGGATGCAAGGGTAAGGCATTTGCTGCATAGTGCCATTGATTATGTCATGTCAAACAGGGTAATTCATTGCAAGACTGTAAAGGAGATATGGGATGCTTTGGAGACAAGATGCCAGGGAACTGATGCAATCAAGAAGAACAAGAGGACTATACTCACTCAAGAGTATGAGCACTTTGACTCAAAAGCAGATGAGTCATTAACTGACCTATATGACAGGTTTGTCAAACTATTGAATGATTTGTCACTGGTGGACAAGGAATATGATCTTGAAGATTCAAATCTAAAATTTCTTTTAGCTCTTCCTGAAAGTTGGGATTTGAAGTCTACTACCATAAGAGACAACTATGATCTTACTGAAACTACTCTTGATGAAATTTATGGTATGCTCAAGACTTATGAACTTGAGATGGATCAAAGGAGCAAGAGGCATGGAAGGAAGTCAAGGACAGTTGCTCTTAAAGCTGAGGAGGAATCTCTTAAAGTTGTTGCCTCAAAGAGGGGCAGAGGATAGGCTCTCATCATAAAGTCTGATTCAGAGTCATCATATTCTGATAATGATGATTCAGAAACTGAAAATTTACCTGAAATCGATGTTGATGAAGAGATGATGAAATTGCATGCTCTTATGGTGAAGGGTATCACAAGGATAGCCTAGAGGAAATTCAGAAAAGGCAAGAAGTTTTCCAGGAAAAGTGGAAGTTTTGATAAGAAAGGGTTCAGAATGTCTGAAGGCAGAGGAAAGTCTAACAGAGGAGACAACTCAAGTGTCAAAGGCTACAATTGTGGTGAAAGAGGTCACATATCTCCTGAATGTAAGAAAGGAAAAAGTGACAAAGGCAAGGCACTTGTCACAAAGAAGAAAAGCTGGACAGACACTTCAGATTCTGAACATGAGGTGAACTATGCCTTGATGGCAAATACTGATAGCAGTCCTGAAACTGCTGAATTGAAGGTACCTCAAACAACTTATGCCTTTCATACTGATGATAATACTGAGTTGAGATTATATTTTTTAAAACCATGTTCATTAGTTATAGAGATCAGACTTCAACATGTGAAAGATTAACATCTGAAAATCTTGCTAATAAAAAGAGAAATGATTATTTAGAAAAGGAGTTAGTTTTTCTTCATCAAACTAAGAAAGAAAAAGATGATGCTTTATATGTTAGAGATGAAGTATTAAAATTGAATGAATCTCTAAAAGCTGACTTAGAAAAGGAAAGAGAGATTATCAGAACTTGGATTAAATCTGGCAGAACAACTCAGAATTTATTAAGTAGTGGAAACTGGAAAAAGGGCTTAGGTTATGGAGATGATAAAAGTGAAAGAAGAACTGAACAAATTGAGCCAGTTGTTGTTAAACAGACTGCTAAGCCAAAGGTAATTCCTTTTAAGTTTGTAGCAAAACCTTTAAAGTCTGATTCGAAAAAGATGAAAGAGTCTAGGACAGAAGTGAAAGAAAAGTCAACTTCTGACAAATTAAAACAGGATAAACCAGCTGAAGTTAACATTGGCTTAATGACAAAGAAGCAGCGTAAGCATAAGCTGAAAGAGATTAGGAATGTCAACAAGGTAAAGGAAGCTAGAAAAAAAGGAATGGAAAGGAAGGTGTGAATAAAAGCAATAATTATATGCCTGTTCCTAATGCTCCTAGAAAGAAATGTTATAACTGTGGAAAATCTAACCATCTTGCTTCTTTTTGTGGGAAAAATAAAGATATAAACTCTTTACCTCCTAAATCAGGAGTTAAGAGTCAGTCTGTTAGGTTTAAGCCACAAAATCCTTGTTTTTATTGCGGTAGTTTATGGCATTCCATTTATACTTGTAAGGAATATCATAGTTTGTACTATGATTATTATCAAATAAAACCTTTTTTGAAGAAAGTTAGTATTAGTCCTTCTAGTGTAAAGTCTGATGCAAAGTCTGATATAAATCATGATAAACAGCGTGTTAGCATAATCTTTGAAACTAAATTCGCTGCAAATGCTAACAAACTTAAAAGGCCAAAGGATCCAAGCAAGTCTGGGTCCTTAAAACTAACCATTAGTGGTCTTTGTGATTGCAGGGCAACTGGAAAAATATCCTAGTACTGGACAGTGGATGTTCAGGACATATGGCTGGAAATAAAGCCCTGCTATCAGACTTTTTGGAGAAAGCTAGCCCAGGAGTTTCTTATGGAGATGGAAACATGGGAAAAACTCTGGGATATGGCAATATCAATCTTGGGAATGTCATCATTGAAATAGTAGCTCTTCTCTCAAGACTTAAACACAATCTGCTAAGTGTGAGTCAAATCTGTGACATAGGTTATCATGTGGATTTCTTTGAAGAACACTGTGAAGTTGTAAGCAATTCTACAGGCAAAGTGGTTCTGAAAGGTTTCAGGCATGGTAACATTCCTGACGGGTTAAATTCTGATCCTGTAAGTTCTGACGGGTTAAATTCTGATGTCATTGAAACTGTGGTAATTACTCCAAGGGAAACTACACCTGTTCAGGGGGAGCAAGCTGAAGATCCTACCACAACTCAAGACTCTCAAGAAGCATCATAACCTATCACTGGCTCTTCAAGTTCTGATTCATCAAGTTCTGATGAGCCAAATTTTGATAATTCTGGAAACTCTGATTCTTCAAATCCTGAAGGATTCAACTCAAATTCTGAAGTCTCAGAGAGCATAACGATCGGGGGAGCATCAGAAAATGCTGATGGAGACAACATGGATTATGGGGGAGGATCCAGTTCTAGAGAACAACTTCCATCTGCAAGAAAGTGGACTAAATCACATAAACCGGACTTAATAATTGGAGATCCTGAAGCAAGTGTCAAAACTAGAACTGCAACATCAAATGAATGTCTCTATCATTCTTTTCTATCTCATACTGGAACCAAGGAAAGTGGAAGAAGCTCTTCAAGATGCTGATTGGGTGAAAGCAATCCAAGAAGAGTTAAATGAATTTGAAAGAAATAAAGTTTGGACCCTAGTGCTAAGACCAAAGAACAGATCAATTGTTGGCACAAAATGGGTGTTCAGAAACAAAACTGACAGTGATGGCATAATTACAAGGAACAAAGCAAGACTGGTTGCTAAAGGCTACTCTCAACAGGAGGGTTTTGATTATGATGAAACATTTACACAAGTTGCTAGATTGGAAGCCATAAAAATCTTTTTGGCTTATGCTGCTCACAAAAAGTTTAAAGTATTTCAAATGGATGTGAAAAGTGTTTTTCTTAATGGAGAATTGGAAGAAGAGGTATATGTTGAACAACCTCCAGGCTTTGTAGATTCAAAATTTCCAAATCATGTCTACAGGCTTGATAAAGCACTTTATGGCCTTAAGCAAGCTCCAAGAGCATGGTATGAGACTTTAGCTCAATTCCTTCTGGAAAGTGGATTTAACATAAGCACAATTGATAAAACACTGTTCTACCTCAACCATGGAAAAGACTTACTTTTGGTACATATATATGTTGATGATATTATCTTTGGTTCTACAAATGCCAAACTCTGTGAAAGGTTTGCAAAACTAATGCAATCAAGATATCAAATGAGTATGATGGGAGAACTTTGCTATTTTTTGGGACTTCAAGTCAAGCAAAATTAAGAAGGTACTTTTATCAATCAATCCAAGTACACCAAAAATTTACTGAAGAAATTTGGAATGCAAGACTGTTCAACTGCATCCACTCCCATGGCCACTGCAACCAAGTTAGATAAAGATACTGGTTCATCAGTAGATATTACTAACTACAGAGGTATGATTGGCTCTTTACTGTATTTAACTACAAGTAGACCTGATATCATTATAAGGCATATGTCATAGCCTATTTATATATTCGAGGATTTAACTCAACTCAAATAAGAATGTAATAAGTAAATAGTGGATCTACCGTCAAAGAGATCTCGCAAAGTAACATCTGTCCAAAGATTCAGAAACAAGGTTCATCTACAGACTTGAGGAATTAATTCACTAGAAGAAGTTCAAGAAATTGATCAAGCCTTAGTGATATAAATCAAGGTTGTGGATTTAATCAAGTGACAGAGATCTCGTCAGGGTATCAAAGAATTACAAGGATTTAATCTGAAGAATTTCAAGTATCAAAGTCAAGACTTGAAGAAACATCACGGAAGTTAGTCATTCATGAACCAGACAGTACATCGAGTGTCAACATTGAAGTGGTGGAATTGATTCATAATTCTCAGTGATTTTCAGAAGATTTTCAGAAGAATGGTTGCTGCTCAAGATTAGTATTAATTCTTTATTAATTAATTAAGTCATATAATTTAATTAAGAATAAATTATATCTGCAAAGATTAATTTATTGATTAATTAAATTAATTGATTAATTAATTCTGAATTAATATTAAGGATTTTCAGAATTTTAATTGGATTAAAATCTGTTTTAAATCAGCAAGACAATTGAAAATGAACTAGCATGACAATCTGGATTGTCATACTGATTGTCATGCCAGGCCATTTTCAATAGTCTCACCGAAAGTTACACTGGGAGGAGGATTGTCTTGCCAGTTCATTCTGATAGTCTTGCTAGTTCATTCAATTGTCTCACCGAAAGTCTTGCTAGTTCAAAAGGATTGTCTTGCTGAGCAAAAAGGATTGTCATTTCAGTTCAATTCTATTCTGCTGGTTGATATAAAAGAACAGAAGCAGAAGACTTTATAATCATCCATCAACAAAACAAGAACACAGAAAGAAAATCAGCCGCACAATATTTCATTTTCATCTGCTAAATTGAAGATCACAATTTCTAGTTTCCAAGTTAAATCCAAACAACTAGAAATCATTCTCTTGTTCTTGTGTAACTATCTAGTGGATCAAAATCCCTAGAACTTAATGTCAAATTAGGTTTAGCATTTGAATCTTTTTATTGCAAAAATAGAAAAAGTTCATGTCGAATTTATTCTAAATTTGTGATAATTAATTTAAGATTAATCCCTTGTAATCGATACCGTTGTTATAACACCTTTCAAGTTTAATAATATTTTTATTTAACTTGAATTTTGTTTCAATTTTTTATTCCGCACTAAATTCGATTATTCGGTATTGTTTGTATTCAACCCCCCCTTCTACAAACACATTGGGACCTAACAATTGGTATCAGAGCCTTCTGATTAACGAACAAATCAAGATCCTTGACTTTTGTGATTTTTCAACTCCTTGAATTTTTATTTATTCAAAAATTCATAATGACTTCATAAAAAGTTGGAACCGTTAAAATTACACTATTTGATAAAGAAAGTTATATCATATGGAAGAAGAAGATGCTCTTGTTTTTACAAGTTGCAAATCCCAAATATCTGAACTTGTTAAAGAAGGGTCCAACAACTCCAATGGTTATTGAACCAGAGGTGATAGTAGATGATGTTGTGATTACCAAAGCTAGAACCTATCCAAAAGAGCCTGAGGATTTTTCTCCAGCTGAAAAATAAGAAGCCTCCTTGGATGCCAGCCTTCAATTAATATTAATTGATTCCCTTGATCCCTTGATGAACAGACATGTGATGAACTGTAAAAATTCCAAACACATGTGGGAAACTATTGAGGTGATTAATAAAGGCACAGAGGAAGTTACGGAGAACAAGTTGGAGATCCTAACCTCTGAGTATGAACATTTTAAATCCAATCCAAGAGAAGGAATTACTGAAGTGTTTGAGAGGTACAATGCGTTGATCAACAACTTGGACATAAATAGAAAATATTATTCAATCAGGGAGGTCAACAAAAAGTTCCTTTTAACACTGCCAACTCATCTTGAACATAGAATCACTGCCATTAGAGAAGTTAGAGATATGAGTGAGATTTCTTTGGATAGACTCTATGGTGTGTTAAAAACCTATGAGTTGGAGCAGATTCAGCAAAAGGAAGTCTACGGGAAAGATAGAATGGTCAACACATCTACTGCTCTTGTAGCTGAAGGTCAACAACAACAACAATCTCAACAGTTAGAGAGAATGGTACAGTTTTCCAAGGTTGAGGAAAATGTGTTAGTAACAGAATATGATCCTCCTACTACAAATCAATCCAGTGATGATTTTTATTTCTTGGAAGAGCTGGAGCAATTGGAAGATGAGTCAATGGCCCAAATTGTCAAGAGATTCTCCAATTTCAGATTCAAGAGAAATCCCAAGTTCAAGTACAAGTCCAACTACAACAGATTCCAGACAGGTGGATCTTCATCCTCTAACACCAGCAGTGGTGGATACAAAACATGGATGGTTGATCGGAGCACCATTAGATGCTATAACTGCAATGAGTTGGGACATTTTACCATAGAATGTAGGAAGCCAAAGCAAGTAAGGAAGAACTCTTATGATTCAAATCAGAAGAGTAACTCTGAAAGGACTTATCTGGCAAAGGGAAGAAGCTGGGATGATACTGATAGTGAAGATGAAGAAGAAGGGAATCATGCTCTTATGGCTATTGATGGAAAAGCTTCATCGTCAAGAAAAGAGGTAAAATATATTGATGCTGAATTAGTTTATCATCTAGGAGGTAACTTAGATTGTGCTCATCATGATAATGAACTGTTAAGTCAACATATCAAAGACCTTGAGAAAGAGGTCAATGAATTAAGACTTGTGCACATTAATGAAGACAAGTTAAAAGAACAAGTATCTTTTCTAGAGAATAGAGTTAACTGTTATAGACAACTCTAAACTATTCTCAAAGACAAGATCACCGGTCTTGAGACTAAGGTTAGAGCCTACTTCAATTCTTTTTCGAAGGCTAAAAAGTTCCACAGTAAGCAAGCTGTTAATCAAACATCTGGAATAGGTTATGATTATAATGCTGCTATTGGAGAATTAGGCATAAACTCCCCTCCTCATGTCTGTGCTAAAGGTAGGGAAGTACCACATGTGCTTAAGGGTGTTGATGAACCCCTCTATAAAGCATCAATTACTGAACCATTTGATGCGACCTCTTCTGTTATTCAAGAAAAAATACGTGTTGAAGATCATGCTAATGAGAAGGTTATTTCCAAGTCAAGTGCGTCGAAAGTTCCAGTCAAAGTTGTGAAAGCAACTGAGACTAACTCAGACACACATGAGTTGGATAACAAAACTGCCATGTCTACCATGCATAATTTGCCTGTTGTTAATCCCTCTCATAAAGCATGTGGTGGTGTTAATTGTATGTCTTGTGCTTTTAATTTGATGTATGCTTATTTTAATGGTAAGCATGTTTCTAGTGATAATACTACTCCTCGTCAGCATGTGAATAATAAGAAGCATGATAGGTCTAAGACTGCTAGTCCTTCTAAGACTAGAAAGGAGACATCTGTGCCTAAGCCTAAACAGAAATTTGTTAAGGCTGTTTACAAGGTCAAATGTTCAGTCATTGAGAAATTTGAGAGCATTAAAATTAAAAATGTTGTTTTGCCTGACAAAGGACAATTCTACAAGTATGCCGGGCCCAACCAAGTTTGGGTTCCAAAGAAGGTCTAATCCATTTGTAGTGCAGGGCATTAAACAGGTGGAACCGGTAGTGTGGATTCTTGACAGTGGATCGTCAAGACATATGACCGGAGATAGAGCCCTGCTATCAAATGTGGTTGAGAAAGCTGGCCCACTGGTTACCTTTGGAGATAACAGCAAAGGTTTATCTGAGGGATATGGCTGCTTGCAAGCTGGGAATGTTATCAATGAAAATTTGTATATTATGCTAGGTTATTATCAGGAAGCAGTATCTAACATATAGCATCATCGATGAGACTTGAGAATATTACGACATATCAGGCACCTGCTGCACATTACACTTGGAATTGGACTCTAGTAAGATGTGTACAAGTGTACTCCTGGTTGGTGAGTCAAAAGAGGAAGTCAATGCACCACAGTTCATGGACTTTGCAGCTGCAGATCTATTGGACTATGCAATCTCTTCTTCACAGTCTCACTTCAGGTTGGTATGAACTAGTGTACTACTCAAGCAATCGTTAAGGACATGGTATGACACTCTAACTGAAGTTACAGTTTAATATGAACTAGTAGAGTCGTCATATTAATAACTCTCTTATCACTAGGCACAAACATATTGTTTTATATGTGCTGACAGTTTTAGGAGAAAATCAAACTTCTTTCTATATTAGTGATTTCTTATTTCATGTAAAATCCTTTGAAATTACTATTGTACATCATTTCTCTCAAAAGATTAAATGTATAATTTTCATTCATTATATATCTTAAGTACATTTTATCTTTCTATTGCCATATGTTCTGTGATACAGGTTTAGTCTCCAATGACTTTCTTTCATTGACAGTCATGAGATTGAAACCCCACAACATCTATCCCAGACTGTAAAGACAAACACTAAACAGAACCAACCAACACTCTCTTACCACTAAAATGAAGTATGAATGAGCGTGAGGGAGATAGTGCCTTAGTGCACCACATAAGGAAGGTTCTGTAGTCAACCCAGTAGCTCTGTCTCCTACATAGATGAGTAGTATTTAAACCGAGACAACTGCTAGCTCCCATACATCTTCTCAAAAAGATGTAATGGCTGAAAGGCATAAAAACAGTTACTAGATTCATTCTCTCAACAGGGTGCATCTATTAAAATTTGCCTGTCGGCCAAGGTATCCGATGTAGTGTCACCACTTCAAACATAAACAATTCTTGATGCACAAGGAAAGGTTACACACATAAAGGATGAGTTGACGGAAACAAGAATTTCGACCATTTTAAGGTCAGATTCGATTGTTCAAGGTTCATTAATGGACCAATTGCCTTTACAGGTGTCAGGAGAGGATACTGATCTAAAAGCCATATGTCAGTGGTCAGTGTCTACCTCCCCAGGCTTAAATCCCCTGGATGCATCTGCGGATAGTGGATCTGACATAGGCGCAGATCGGCAACTTGTTGACAATGATTTAGATATTACCTGATGAGTCACAAGGAAATGTCTTCACAGACATTAGAAGGGAACCTTGATCTTTATGCTAAATTCTTTGGATCATCACTACACCAGAAACTGAATCAGACAACACCTATTACACAATGGTGGCCAATAAAACTGTTGTCTCAAAAAATCAGACAACGATTAATTGGTAGTTGACCAAAAAGCCTTGTATCATTCTGTTTCACACAATGGTGATTCAACTTATTCGAAACTGTTGTCTAAATGGTGCCCCTGTGCTCCAATGAGACAATGGTTGTATTTATCCTCATTGTGTGACATCTATTGGCACAAGTGTTGTTTAGGTCACAATAAACCGGTGTGCTTTCTATGGTTTTACACAATGGGTTTTAAGGACTGTTGTGCAACTTAGACAACGGTTTTCCGGTACCAATGTGTTATTTATTTGAGACAATAGTGCAGAAAAACCAATGTTAGAAACAAAGCATAACAGACAATAGTTTATCACCCCTGTTGAGTAAAAGAGTTTCAGACAATGGTGTCTTACTCGTTGTCTGAATCACCTGCATTAGAAAATATGTTACAACAACTTTTATGAAAAACCGTTGTCTAATTTTCAGAGGGTTTTAAAAAAATTGCCTAAAACATAAATCTTTAGACAAAAAGCAAACCAAATGCTTTAAGAACATTGTCAAATAAATGCTTCCAACAAGTTGTCAAACCAGATGTACAAAAAACTTCTCAACCTAACTGAAAGGTACAAATTACATATAACAATTCTTGGATAAAAATCAAACCAAATCCTTCAAGAACAATGCCAAAACAAATCTTACAATAAACTGTCCAACCAAATTTGATTTAGTACAAATTATAAGCAAAGGGGATAACATAGGCACTTATAGGCAACATCTGATCAGTTGATATAATTATGGAAGTTGAATCATCTCTTCTTCCTCCCGCATGTAACTTCTATTTTCTTCCTCGACTTCATCAACAGTTGGGAACATGGTGACATCTACCTCATTTTCAAGTTCAATTTCTACGGATCCCTCATTTTCATCGTCACTTTGATCATCGAACTTGTTTGGTAATTTTAATACAACTGACCAGAATTTTTCAAGAGGGTCGTCAATGTAACAAACTTGCTTGACATGTTTACCTAACACAAAAGGGTCGTTCAGAAAACCTAACTTGTGTAAATTAACAACTGTGTATCCTAAATCATCTATCTTAACCCCTTTGTTCATATCTACCCAATTGCACCGAAAGATAGGGACTCGAAAATGGTTATAGTCCAACTCCCAAATACTTGTGATTACTCCATAAAATGTATGTGAAATATGCTCAATGTTCTTATCCTTATCCTGCACGAGCATTGTATCAGCATGAACACAAACACCGCTGCATTGAACTTGTCGCGTATCATCACGATCTTTTGTGCTGTAGGTAACACCATTGACTTTGTAGCCACTGAATGTAGGGACATACTTGTTAGGCCCTTCTGCAAGCCACATTACCTCCTTAGATACCATACTTTTCACATCAAGCAATTCTGATGAAATCTGTCCAAAAAATAAAATACTAAAGCAATTAGACATTTACTTGATTTCTTTAAATTAGAAAAAAATTATTGTCTAGCTATTACCTTCTTTTGAAACCAATTAGGGAATGTTTCATTTTGCTTGTTCTTAAGCCATTCTTCATCATTTTCATGTAATGGATATCTTGCCACCAAGAAGGCCATATGTTCACTATGAGTAAATCAATTTCAGCTTTTGTTGAAAAAAATCATAAAATCATGGAACAAAAAACAGATGTATTTATTACTGAAAAATCAGAAATCTAAATAAAGAAACTTACTTGAAATATGGGGTCAATTCATTACTGTTTTGAAGAAGACACAGATGTGCTTGGTGCAAATCCTTGATGCTCGGCTTTATCATTGTTGCACCAGATAAGGGTCTGTATTTCTCCTTGTTCTTATCCCTTCCCGGTAACCCAACTGTTGGTTCTTCAAAATTAACTAAACACTCAACCGCCTCTTCTGCAATATAGGCCTCAGCGATGCAACCTTCCGGATGAGCCCTGTTTCGAACATATCCCTTGAACGTCTTCATATATCTCTCGAAAGGATACATCCAACGTAGGAAGATAGGACCACAAAGCTCAACTTCTCTTACAAGATGAACTGAGAGATGGATCATTACATCAAACAAGGAAGGGGGGAAGTGCTTTTCTAGCTGGCATAAGGTCTCCACCAATTGAGACTGCATTTTTTCTAATTTATCGACCTCAATGATTTTACTACAAATTGCCTTGAAAAAAAGGCAAAACCTGATAATAGTGCACCTGACTTGTTTTTGAAGTACTGACCGAAGTACGATGGGGAGCAAGTGATGCAACATTGTGTGACAGTCGTGAGATTTCATTCCAACAAGTCGCAGAGTGTCCATTGATACTATACCCTTAAGGTTCGAACAAAAACCATCAGGTAACTTCATGCCAATCAAGGACGAGCAGACAATCTTTTTTTCTTTATGCAATAAGTTCCAAGATGCCATCGGTAACTTCTCTTTTTTTCCAGAATTTTTTGGTCTCAGCTCCATTCTTATTCCCATTTCAGCCATATCAATACGAACAGATTCTCTATCTTTTGTCTTCCCGGGAATATTTAGCAATGTACCGGTTAAAGCCTCGCATATATTTTTTTCTATATGCATCACATCGAGAGTATGGCGAACTGGCAAAAACTTCCAGTAATCAAGCTGAAAAAATATAGACATCTTTTTCCAAATTGGTCGAGGTTCCCCTTTTTTCCACCGAGGTTGGTTTTGTGTCTTACCATAAACATGGTCCGCTAGTGGTAGTACCCTTTCTAACACCTCCTCTCCAGTTAAAGGAATAGGTTCTGATAACTTCTCCATGGTGTTATCAAAGGCTGATTTTTGCCTTCGATATGGATGATTTCTGGGCAGCCATCTACGATGTCTCATAACCACCGTCTTTTTGTAAGTAGCCAACCTGGTAGCTTTTGTTTTATCAACACAAACTACACAAGCATTATATCCTTTAATGATGTTACCCGACAAGTTTCCTAAGGCTGGATAATCACTAATTGTCCACAATAAAATTCCTCTTAGTATGAAAGACTCTTTCTTAAATGCATCATAAACTTGTTTCCCATGCCACAATTTCTGCAAATCTTCTATAAGTGGTTGAAGGTATACATCAATATCATTTCCAGGCTGATTTGGTCCGGATTTCAATAGACTTAGCATAATGTACTTTCTCTTCATACAAAGCCAAGGTGGGAGGTTGTAAATTGAAAGCAACACAGGCCATGTTGAGTGATCACTTCCTGGTCCATGGAAAGGATTAAATCCATCGGAGGATAAAGCTAACCGAAGGTTCCTAGCCTCTGCAGCAAACTCAGGCCACCTTTGATCGACATCCTTCCATGTCTTTGAGTCAGCCGGATGTCTAATTTTACCATCATTTTGTCGCTCGGTTTTATGCCAAGTCATGTCCTTCGCAATCTGAGCTGTATTGAACAAATTTCTCAATCTTGGTATCAATGGAAAGTACCAAAGAACCTTAGCAGGGATCCCTTCCAATTCTTCTCCTTTCTTGTTTAACTTCCATCTAGATTCCCCACATATTCGGCAAATCGTCTCATCTTCGTCCCTCTCACCGCGGTATAAGAGACAATCATTCGGACACACATGTATTTTTTCATAATCCATGCCTAAAGTACATAAAGTTTTCTTGGCTTCACCAAAAGATGAAGGCATACTGTTGCCTTCCGGAAGCATTGATGCAAGCAAAAGAAGGACATCGGAAAAGCATTTATCAGAAATACCATGTTTTGCTTTTAAATTATACAACTTGACTAAAGCTCTCATTTTTGTAAAACTCTCGCATCCAGGATAAAGTGGTTCATTTTCACCTTGAACATGATTCATAAAATCAGAAGAATCTAACGAAATATCCTCATCATCGATAATATCCTGCCCCATTCTCATGTTTGTAGGATCAACGGATGATTCCTGTTCAGAAACTACATGACTCTGTACATAATTTGACTCTCCATGCCATATCCAACACGTATAGGTTTGATCAATACCATATTGATAAAGATGATCCTTAATAGTCTGAGCATTCCAAGATTTACTATGAGCGCATCTTAAGCATGGACAACTAATTTTATTTTGTTTAAACCCATTCAGAAATGCAAAATTTAACAATTCATCCACTCCAAGTTTAAATTCTTGTGTTCTTCTATCTGCTTTCAACCAAGATCTATCCATTTTTACTCAACCAAGTTTAAACCCATTCTTTTGCTCAAATTCCACAAACATATATATTCCATTAAACTCGATATGGACCCTTATTAAAATTCTCCAAATAGATATGAACCCTAATTTCAAGTTCTCCAAATCGATATAAACACCAAATCCCCAAATTGATATGAATTCAGCAGAAACTTACCTGAGTTCAGCAAAGTGAAGTTCCCCTGGATTACTTCAGACATCAAAGAACTGAGACAAATATATGGTTAAGAAATGGTGTATGAAGGAGACAGTAAAAGAGGCATAATAAAACATAGATACTTCAGATAGACAATGATCACGTATAATAATGCTAGTCAAACTACTTTATTGCTAGTCAAAATTATTTACACTTTCCCCCTCTTTCCCCAGTGTTCCCACTTATATTTTTTTTGAAAAAAATAGAAATTTTCTTAAAGTAAAAGAATTTCGTTTCTTGGTTTATTTAAAACTCAGGACAATCGTTTCAACAATATTGCATTGTAAAAAAATGTAAACACAATGGTTTGTAGCATAGTTTATTTAAAATCTTGGACAACGGTTTCAACAATTTATCATTGTAGTAACACCTACAAACAAGTGTTTTTTCAATAAACCATTGTCGTATTATATCAACTTTTTCGACAAACACAAGGACTATAAATGATTTTGTAGGCTTCGAAGACATGCAACAAGAGGAACAATTGACATGTTAAAACTTACATTATTAAATATATATTTAAATATCACTAATTGTTTATGAAATAAATTACAAGTGTCTTCTTTTAATTTGTTACATTGTAATCATATACTATATATGCATTCAGTGGTTACTTTCGAACTATATAGTCGATAACTCTATATAAAAAATTCGGGATTTGTTAAGTTTTTAAATAGACACTATATCCGTTACAAAAGCGAAACGAGTCATTTTAATGTCGACAAATTTGAATATTTCGCCTTTAATTTTTGTTAATTTTTGTTTGATCTAGGGTTATAGGGTTTAGGGTTTAGGGTTTAGGGTTTGGTGGAATAATTTTTTCTTACATAAGACAACGGTTTTTGCAATTTCCCATTGTAAGAACTTGTAAATTATTGTGTCGTCCTTATCATGTCGTGTATTCAAAATCCAAACACAAATACTAAATTATCGTGGTGTGTTAAAAATTATCGGGTGTAGCTTATATAAACAACTTTTTAGATACACTTAATTTATACATGACTTCGTTTACTTACTAATTCATTGCCTTTTTCTAATTTTTGGAAAATTACCTTCGGGCATGATACTCAAGATTCCTGGTATGTTATGAAATATTCCCTAAATTTTGCCAACATACCAGGAGAATATTTCATAACACACCAGGATTCTTGAGTATCATGCCCGAAAGTAATTTTCCAAAAATTAGAAAAAGGCAATGAATTAGTAAGTAAACGAGGTCATGTATAAATTAAGTATATCTAAAAAGCTGTTTATATAAGCTACACCCGACAATTTTTAACTCAACACGATAATTTAGTATTTGAGTTTGGATTTTGAGTACACGACATGATAAGGACGACACAATAAGGTACACGACACGAGATACACAACTGAGAAAATTCAAAATTATGAATTAATTAATATCGAAATTATTTAGAAAAAAAATCAAAATGTTACTTCAAAATTTTCCCAATCGTAGATTAAGGATAGATTTAATAGTAACCGTTGTTTAAAAAATATTTAATATTCTCTTCTTTTCAATTAATTTCTAAAAATTATGAATAATTCACTCATCAATCAATTAAAATACACCATTGGTTTGGTAAAATACTAACAATCCAAGCCGTTGGTTTATTCCCCAAAATTATTTCACTTCCCCCTCTTTTCATTTTCATTCCCCCCTTTTGTTCCCCCCTTTGTGATTTCTCTTTTCTTACCCGATAATACTTCATTCCCCTCTTTTATTTCTCTTCCATTTTCTTTTCTCAATTTCTAATCGAAGCAAATCTAAGAAAGGTACTTGCATGTTTTAATCTGTTCAGTTCTTGGTTGTTGTTGCATGTTACTTGATTAAGCTTGTTCTGTTCAGTTCTTGTTTGCTCTTGCTTGTTCTTCATTGGTTATGTTCAGTTCTTGCTTGTTCTTGATTTGTAATGTTTTTACTTGTTTGTTTTGATTCTTATGCTCTTCTTTTCATTTTCATTCCCCCCTTTTGTTCCCCCCTTTGTGATTTCTCTTTTCTTACCCGATAACACTTCATTCCCCTCCTATTTCTCTTCCATTTTCTTTTCTCAATTTCTAATCGAAGCAAATCTAAGAAAGGTACTTGCATGTTTTAATCTGTTCAGTTCTTGCTTGTTGTTGCATGTTACTTGATTAAGCTTGTTATGTTCAGTTCTTGTTTGCTCTTGCTTGTTCTTTATTGGTTATGTTCAATTCTTGCTTGTTCTTGATTTGTAATGTTTTTACTTGTTTGTTTTGATTCTTATGCTCTTCTGCTGTGATTCTTTTATATTTTGGTTCGATTCTTGTGAAACCCTCGTATGTTATGTAGTTCTTGTTGGATTTTTATAAAACTCTCATATGACTTGTTTCTTTGGTATTTTTTTAATTGTTGTTACTCGCTACTGATTTAAATGGTTCACTTTGATGATGTCTTGGTTAGTTATTAGATTTTGTTTCTCATAAAACCCACATTATTAGAGATTTTTTGCTGGTTAGATTTTGTTTCTCATAAAACCCATATAATTTCTTAGCTTGGCAAATCCTTCTTTATAATGGTTTGTGGTACACAGATTATGGCTCCTCCAAAGAAGAAGACACAAGCTTCTCATAAAAAAGCAAAGTCTTCTCCAAACAGAACAGCGATGAGAGTTGTGAAGGCTATAAGGAAAACACAATCATTGAACAAAGTTAACCCCTCTTGTTCTTCTCCTATATCTATCAAGAAGAATCCGATATCTGAAAATTTAAAGAAGAAGTTGTCAAAGAAGAAAAAACAAGTGGATTCTAAGAAAAAGCAAGTGGATTCTAAGAAAAATCCAGAAATACCGGAAGGACTAAAACTATTGAAACGTGGTTGTGTCACGATGCACAGAATTCTGAGACGGAAGATAATGAATCAAAAGCTTACTGTGACCTTCAATGCAAAAGGGGAGCCGTATGGTGATGAAGCTGGAGAGATGCAGTCGTACATTGGAGTTTTGGCAAGGACCAAAGTCCCCATTTGGCATGATAGTTGGAAGCAAGTTCCTGAGCAGACAAAGAATAAAATTTGGGACTGTGTGCAGGTATAGTAAATTGTCTACACACATGCCTATCTTTCTCTTTGATATTGGTTTTTTTCTTTTCTTTCTATAGATTTTGTTCATTCGTTAACTTGCATATTTGAATTTTTTTGTTTCTTATGTACGTAGATGGCCTTTATTGTACCTCCGACAGCAAGGAAACTGGTATGGGAATCCGCTTGTCAAAAGTGGAGAGAGTTCAAATCCCGGCTCACGACAGAGTACATCCTTCCACACCGGAATCAACCAGAAAAGCTCACTTTTCCTCCGGTTGACTACACGTTCATAGAAAAGTCGCACTGGGAGATGTTTGTTGCTGATCGTCTCGGAGATGATTTTAAGGTAAACTTTTTATTATTTTTATTTATTTATCAATTTCAATAATTGGATAGGTATTTAGCGTGATGTTTTAACCTTGTTGGTGCTTTTTTCTACAGAAAATTCATGAAGAACAGGTGAAAAGAAGCCGGATGAATGAGTATCATCATCTAATGTCTCGAAAAGGTTATGCCAACCTAGAAATGGAATGGGTTAGTGATGACAGCCTAAATCTACTTAGTCTTTTTATATACTTTGTGTGGTCAATATGAATTTGTATCTTTGAATCATTAATAAAATATGTCGTACATGCAGTTGAAAAAACATCCAGAAGAACCGATAGATCGATCGGATGCTTGGGTCCTTGCAAGGAAAGACAAAGATGGTAATTTTAAAAATGAGAATGTTAAAGAAAAAGCTGAGAAAATAGTAAGTTATTCATTTATATTTCAACCGAGAATATTCATCATAGTTCCAATTTGATATATAACTTCTTCTATACTGTGGTGTTTTTAGGAGTTGCTCAAGAAGAAGGTTAAAGAAGGGGAATTGGTAGAAGAAGGTAGAAATGATGTGTTAACCATGGCGCTCGGTAAGCCTGAGCATGGAGGCAGAGTACGTGGGCAGGGGAGCCACGTGAAACAGTCTATCTATTTTGATCTGCCGAGACAGAAAAAATCAAGGACTATTGAGGAGAGGATACATGAGGGGGTTAAAAACTTTATGGCTGAGGAGACTCCGAAAATTATAAAACAGAGAGATGCATTTTGGACTGCTGAAATTGAAAAGATCAGAGCAGAATTGAAAATGGCTAAAGGTATTGGTCAAAAGGGTAGCCCAATCATTACTTCCCAACAAGGAAGCTGCTCAGATTTAAAGGGCGTGCCTCAGTTCGTAAACGAGAATGATAGGAATGATATTGTGAGGAAAAAGCTGAACGTGGAATCTGGGGATGAAGGTTCAGATCATGGTGATGAGGAGAATGTAGAATGTTTTTCTAAGGACAATATTGGATATAAAAATATTGAAGAGGAGAATGAGCATAATGTTTTTTTCAAAGGTGAGGAGGCCTTTATGGTTGACGCTGATAATGAGTTTGTTGAAATTGAGAATCATCCTAAAGGGTTGAAGTTGGATGGTTTATCCGGTGTTTGTCAACTGGCAATAGGATCAGTAAGCAACATCGTAGCATATGGCCGGGTTGATGAAATCCCTCTTGCTGAAGGATGTGAGCCGACTCTTCACGGAATATGCCTTTCAAAGGAAAATGCAAGAGTGTCCATTTCTTATGCAATTTAAGAGGATGCTAAGATCCCATTTCCCGTAGGAGATGAAATTGTAACTGTGAAACAAGCAATAGGTTCTTTTATTGCATGGCCAAGGGATCTCGTGGTGGGGAACACAAGCAGTACCCAAGTTTTGTCTACTCCAAAGGTAAAGATTGATGATAGTGTGTGTGTAATTGATATATTTTGTTATGTTTTTACTGTGTTGACGTGCATGTTTTTATTTTCAGAATATCAAAAAGCGTGGTGCGAAGAAAGTTGGTTCCAAGAAAACAAAGAAGCATGTAGTGATAGAAACTGATGATGTGGAGGATGAGCTTCATGTAGAGATGGGTGTAAATTATCCATCATCTTTAAAACGGTTGTGGATGTGGGCTAAGGATGCTTTAAGCGATGGAAGAACCGTAAGTTTTCAGTTATATGAACAAGCATTTGCTGTCACAAAGAAGCAGGTGATCTTTCTGCAAGATATACATTCCCTATGTGGTAGAGGTGAAATATCCGGATCGATCATTACCATATTCATTCAGTAAGTTTCCACATACATTAGCTTTTTCAATTTGTTGTTAATTATCTTGAATTAAAAATGAGTGCATTCTTATTTTAATTGTTCTCTAAATAAAATTAAATTAGATTCCAACTATTGTTTAATTTGTTTACAGCTTCTTGTATGAGTTTTTGAGAAAGAATAAAATGACGAATATGATTGCTTTTGTGGATCCGTGTATTGTTGGAGCCATTGGTTGTGGCAATGCAGGGGAGAGGTCACGTGCGCTTGCCAACCGTTTTATGAATGCTAAGGAAGGACAATGCTTTCTTATTCCTTTCAATGACGTGTAAGCATTTCTCACTTTATAAGTACACTTCATATTTTATGATCTCATTAAGATGTTTAAGTACTTGTAATTTAATTTTCATTTTTTTTATATTTTTAGTGAATTTTAGAAATTTGTAGAATATATTTGTATGGATGGAACTTTAAATTTGGTAACTTGTAAATTAATTTGCTAACTTGTAAATTGTTAAATATATAATTAAATGAGATATAAGTAATTTATTTAATTATTTCTTCAAGTTACCTTTGGTTATTTTTGAGGTAACATCTAACTGCATAATTAAATTTCTGAAAGACACATCTTCTCATGCTTTGATAGGAATCACTGGTCACTAACCGTTGTTGTTCCAACGACGGAGGTAGTATACCACATGGATCCTCTTAAGCGTCGTATTGCAAGCGATGAATGGGTAGAAGTTGTTGATAAGTGAGTCAATATTTTTAATTGCTTTAGGTAATTTACGCAAAATGTTTTTTGTTGACTTGTACTACTTTCTAACAGTTCGATAAAGATGTACAAAGAGAGGATGAATAAGGTGAATAAGGTTGCCAGGAAGAAAATTTGTTGGGAGAATATGGCAGTAATAATATTTTTTTATAATTTCTCATATATTGAAGTAAAATATGTGATTAATTTTATTTTCTATTTTTTTCAGGGAGTTCCTTTGCAGACAGGGGTCCGGGACTGTGGCCTTTTTGTCATGGGATATATGAAAGAAATTTGTTATGACAAAGAGCTTCAATTTGCAACTAAGGTATGATTTTTTCTTGTTTTTAATTTTAAATTACAACTTTATGTCGGATGGTACTTTATTTTCACTATCAACATAGTGGCTTACAAAACTGTCAAAACTTTATTTGATTTTCAGTGGATTCGTAGAGGCAATCTGGCTTACAATGAGGATGACTTAAACGTGATCAAGATGGACTTCGCCAAATTCTTCATGAAGTTTTATTCATGTTAAGTTAGTCTCGCGAATAGTTTATATGTAATTTGTGATGGTAAGATGAACTAGTTTAAGTTATATTGACGTTGTTGGTATGGTGTTTAAGTGGAGTTTTTCTGAACTTTTTATGGTTGTTGAAGTTTGGTGGATGTATGTACTTATGGTTGAAGTGGATTTTTGGTGTAGTTGGTAAATTATGAAGTTTATCGGATGTTATGGTATTTATCGCATGGTACATTTGGTTTTTGAATGGTTTGGTATTTGATTTTGCAATTTGTATTTGTAAAGGCTTTATTTATAAATAGAATAGGTATAGAACCATTGCTATGTTTGATAGACAATTGTTTAGTAAAATAAAAATATCTATTGTGCTAAGTTATACTAGACAACAGTTGGTACATAAGTAAACCATTGTCCTAAGCTATATCAGACAATATTTGGCACAAAAGTAAACCATTGTGCTAAAGATATTCGACAATGATGTTTTAAAAGGCATACACTTGTATGAACCAAACTTATACAACTGAATAGTAGAACTTAAACATTGTGCCTTAATGATTTGCACAATAGATCAAATTATTAACACCATTGTATGTACAAATCCTAACAACACTCTGGGATCAGTACATACCATTGTTAGATTAGCTTCTAACAATATCTTGGTCATTACAAAAACTGTTGTGAGCATTGCTAAAACACAATACCCAAAAACAAAAAACTGTTGTCTAAAGTATGTCATACATTTGTTTTCTTAATAAAAACCATTGTGTAACTAGATGAAATAAATACATAAACCGTTGTAGGAGTCAATTCACATAACACTATTTTTAACTATTGTGCCTCTACATTGTTACAACGGCTAGAAAACTGTTGTTTGTAGAATATTAGAAAGGGTCATATCCGTTGTGTGAATAAAATGAGATAAAGGCTTTATATTCAGTTGTGTGATGTATTTGTTACAATGGTGCGTAACCATTGTATGAGTACCAAACACACCGCCCCCGGATAGACAACGAAATATTCATCTTTTAGACAACGGTATAAAACCATTGTCTGATTCAATATTTCTTGTAGTGCATTGTTTACCTTCCCAGAATTCAAATCTGGAACCCTAAAAGGGAAACTAGCAACTTGTAGATTATGACTCAGATTCATCTGACGAGTTTAACAAGGATGGGGATTTGTGAACTCCCATTGCACCGCCTATGACCTCATTAAGGATGGCTAAGGTGATTTTCCTTATAGGTACAACTGAATGTTGGAGCTATGAGAGGAGTGATACACTTGTGAGAATGAGTGTAAACACGAGTGGAGAGAAGAGTGAAACACATGTGAGGTACACTAAAACAGAATCACACACTCACAGTGAGGAAGAAAGAGAAACTACTTGTTATTTCTTTTCCAACCAAGTGAAATATGAGAATTCCTTCAGACAACGGCATACATTCCTTTTTTAAGGGGGAGATAAAAGCTTAAGTAATAGTTTGGAGGATTCCTCAACTAAGGGGGAGAAATAGCAGGGAGAAAGAAAAAGATCCTATATATGTACACTACACCACACCATTATTGTTTGTAACTACGGATCCTATTGTACGGGAGAGGTGGTAAACGAAGGTGATCTTCTTTAATCAGTTGATTCTCATAGGGGGAGAAGCAAGAGAGATATGTGCTTCTCAAAAGGAAATGTGGTTGTACAAAAGAAGATGAAACTACTTGAAGATATGTTCAGTCTAAAGGAACATCTATTTGGAATCTGGAAAATGTTAAATATAATCCAGAACTTTTCTGCTATTTACTTTATATTTCTGTTTATATCTTTTTCTTATTTGTTAGTTGAGTTATCCCCTAGGTATTTGTGTGTTATTGTCTAACAAAAAATAGGGGGAGATTGTAAGGCATATGTCATAGCCTATTTGTATATTCGAGGATTTAACTTAACTCAAATAAGAATGTAATAAGTAAATAGTGGATCTACCGTCAAAGAGATCTCGCAAAGTAACATCTGTCAAAGGATTCAGAAACAAGGTTCATCTACATACTTGAGGAATTAATTCACTGGAAGAAGTTCAAGAAATTGATCAAGCCTCAGTGATATAAATCAAGGTTGTGGATTTAATCAAGTGACAGAGATCTCGTCAGGGTATCAAAGAATTACAAGGATTTAATCTGAAGAAAATCAAATATCAAAGTCAAGACATGAAGAAACATCACGGAAGTTAGTCACTCATGAACCAGACAGTACATCGAGTGTCAACATTGAAGTGGTGGAATTGATTCATAATTCTCAGTGATTTTCAGAAGATTTTTAGAAGAATGGTTGCTGCTCAAGATTAGTATTAATTCTCTATTAATTAATTAAGTCATATAATTTAATTAAGAAAATAAATTATATCTGCAAAGATTAATTTATTGATTAATTAAATTAATTGATTAATTAATTCTGAATTGATATTAAGGATTTTCAGAATTTTAATTGGATTAAAATCTGTTTTAAATCAGCAAAACAATTGAAAATGATCTAGCATGACAATCTGGATTGTCATACTGATTGTCATGCCAGGCCATTTTCAATAGTCTCACCGAAAGTTACACTGGGAGGAGGATTGTCTTGCCATTTCATTCTGATAGTCTTGCTAGTTCATTCAATTATCTCACCGAAAGTCTTGCTAGTTCAAAAGGATTGTCTTGCTGAGCAAAAAGGATTGTCATTCCAGTTCAATTCTATTCTGCTGGTTGATATAAAAGAACAGAAGCAGAAGACTTTCTAATCATCCATCAACAAAAAAAGAACACGGAAAGAAAAGCATCCGCACAATATTTCATTTTCATCTGCTAAATTCAAGATCACAATTTCTAGTTTCCAAGTTAAATCCAAACATCTAGAAATCATTCTCTTGTTCTTGTGTAACTATCCAGCGAATCAAAATCCCTAGAACTTAATCTCAAATTGCGTTTAGCATTTGAATATTTTATTGCAAAAATAGAAAAAGTTCATGTCGAATTTATTCTAAATTTGTGATAATTAATTTGAGATTAATCCATTGTAATCAATACCGTTGTTGTAACACCTTTCAAGTTTAATAATATTTTTATTTAACTTGAATTTTGTTTTAATTTTTTATTCCGCACTAAATTCGATTATTCGGTATTATTTGTATTCAACCCCCTTCTACAAACATATTGGGACCTAACAATCATGTATGCTACCTGTCTTTGTGCAAGATTTCAGGCTGATCCAAGAGAACCTCATCTAATAGCTGTGAAAAGAATTTTCAAGTACCTCAAGGATATAGCTGATCTAGGATTGCGGTATCTTAGAGAAGGTATCCTAGAGAATCAAACTTTAAGCTAATAGGTTACTAAAATGCAGATTTTGCAGGATGCAAAATAGACAGGAAAAGCACTAGTGGAAGCTGCCAATTTCTTGGAGGTAGATTGGTTTCTTGGTTTAGCAAGAAATAGAAATCAATTTCCACATCAACTGCAGAAGCAGAATATATTGCTGCAGGAAGCTGTTGTGCACAGATTCTTTGGATGAAGAATCAGTTACTGGACTATGGGTTAGAATTTTTTAAAATACCTATTTACTGTGATAATCAAAGTGTTATTGTTATGACAGGTAATCCAGTTCAACACTCAATGACAAAGCACATCAGCATTAGTTACCATTTCATAAGAGAACATGTGATGGAAGGTACAGTGGAATTATATTTTGTTCCAACAGATCAACAACTAGCAGATATCTTCACAAAACCACTATGTGAAGCTACTTTTACAAGACTGGTAAATGAACTTGGAATGGTTTCAGGTTCTTTATGATCAGTGTTTACAGATTGTCTTATAATCTTTGCTTAAGTTGTAATACAGTACATGCTAATTGTTATATGATGTGGATCGAAATACTCTGATAGTGATTTGAATGTTCTGTGACTATTCAATCCAATGAGGATTACTGTGCTAGATGCTAACCTAGTAGTCATTAACATACTAGAAATCCCATGTTTGAATTAGTTGTTTATGTGGAAATTCATTAACACAAGCAAATTCTGATTATGAGCTTAGTCAAATTTACTTTGTGTATCTTATTACTAAGTCACAAACTAGATTCTTGCTTCTTATCTGTCAAAATTCTTATGTCAGTAAATCTTAAGGATGAACTAGATTCTTGCTTCTTATCTGTCAAAATTCTTATGTCAGTAAATCTTAAGGATGAACTACATGCTTGATAAGCCTCACTTATCTAAAGAAAAGAAAAGAAAATTGAAGTCAAGTACTCCTTTGAGATCTAGAGTAAATATGTGGAAGGGAAGACCCAAGTGCATTGCTGGTATTAAGTTATATGCATTATAAAAGCAAAAAAAAAAATTCTTGGTGACTTTTCACATTCTTTGATTACTGGAGAAAAACTCTGATAATAGCATAAATTCTGATAGCAGTTGTGACTTACTTACACTGAGAAGCCACTGTGAAAAAGATTGTTAAAAAATGCATAAAATGAGCACAAATAGTTGAGGTTGATTCTTGCATAAATTTATTCAATAGTAGACTTCATTATTAATGACAGATTTTAAGCACTTTTCTTAGTTATGCCTTATTTCTAAGATGCACTGAAGTTTATCAGACTTTAATCTTTATCTGATATTCTGCTAATGCACACACTTTCACTCCATATGAATAATGAAAATTACTGTGGTGATTAAGTTGTTTTTGACAAACAGTTATGTGTCATTTGCATAAATTCTGAGGACAAGTTTTGATGAAAGTTCTGATGATTAAACTCTGAAGAAATAAGTCAGTATTTGTATGAAAAATCACAGTAACAAACATTCATTTTTTGAGTACAGAAGCCATGTTCTGATGACCGTTAAATTATGATGTCAATCAAGTTCTGATGAAAATCCTGATGGAAACTCTGATGCTTACGTGGCATTATTTATTTACTTGCCTTATTTGTGGTAAATACTAAAACAGTCATATTTAATCAGAATATAATTAGGTGAGATAAAAACAGTCATAATCATTGAGTAAGTGGGAAGTGTGTTTTCCTTGAAAAACTGCATGTGCACATTAATTACTGCTTAGTTCTTGTGCCCACTAACTCCTGCTTTAACTTTTTATTGACTATTCACATGTTGCCAGGTGTAAATTGTCTGCCATACCTCTAAAATATAACTGTTATCACATGGGCTGTATAAATAAGAGAGTTAAAGATTTTCTAATCTTTTACCTACTTTTCTTATTCTCTCATCTCTCTTATTTTCTCTCACCCACTAATATTCCCTGAAGCTGTTTTTCATACATGCATTTTATCAAACACCTTACAAACACTCTTTTTCTCATTTAATTTTTCACAGAAATGGCACCAAAAGATATTGTTTTCAATGGAGCCAAGTTTGTTCCCAACAATTACTTGGCTATTCTTAGCAAGGGTGAAGTTTCATCAGAACTTCACTTCATTCAGGACTTCCTTGCTAACTCTGAGATTGGGTATGCTTTGACCCAACCAGAAGCCATCTCTGGAACTCAAGTGCTAGAGTTTTGGAGAAGTGGCATGTATGATGATGGTGGTGCTCATGGGTCCTCAAGTATTATCTTTTCAACAGGGGAGGATAAGCATGTAGTGATTCTGGCTACAGTTTGAAAGGCTTTATATTTTCCAGAAAACTGTGTCTACAGTTCAACAATTGAGGAGCCAGTCCTTCAGCAGATGATGGCTAGTTTGGGCTATGAAAAGACATTGGCAAAGCTATGTCAATTGAAGAGACTTCACATAAGGAGGAAATGGAGTTTCTTCTTTGACTGCATCACAAAGGCCTTTGCCAACAAATGTTCTAATTTTGATGCAATCCAATTCTCAGTCAATAAATCGGGTATGCTCTTATTAATCAAACTCATTTTGATTATGCAAGTGCTATTTTAGGCTTTATTGGGGATAGAATGACAGAAGATAGAAATACAGTTTATTTTGCTAGATCTGTCAGCTTATTTATAATTTTTGTTGCTCTGATGCACCCCAACTAGCAAGTGAGTTAATTGAACAATTTAAACTTGCTAAAAGAGCCTTTACTGACTTATTATCTACGGATAATAAGAAAACTATTTTGAGACCCCTCCAAATTCCTAAATCTGTCAAACAGTTTTTGGTAAATTCTGATCCAGCCACAAATTCCACCATATATCCTGATGTCCAACCAACCCAACCTCCATCAGCACCTCCAACAACTACACAACCAACCACCTCTCAACCTCAACCAACTCAACCTACAATCAGAACTTACTTTCAACCATCAGCTCAATCCTCACAACAACAACCATCAGCACATACCATCAGACCTTCATCTTCCAAGCCTAAGATGGCAAAGTCTGTTCCTCAACCTCCACAGAAGAGAAGAAATATGATTCTCAGGGATGAATCTGATAGTGAAGAGGAACAAGTACAGGTTCATGCATCAGAACCTGTGACCATTGAAGCTGAAACTGTGGTTTTTCAGAGAGATACAGAAGCTGAAGGGTCAACCGAACAGGTAAATGTTGAAGCTCAAAGTTCTGATACTTTGAAGAGGAAGAGAACTGCTAGTTCTGATGCTCATGCAACTCCTTCACTAGCAAGAAGATTGAAGAAAATGAGAGCTAAAAGGCACATGGCTAAGCCTCCATCCGAGGATACTACTGAAGCTGAGGAAAGGGATCGGGAATCTCTAATCTCATCAGAACCTGTTGTAATTGAAGCTCTGCCATCCCCTACTCAAGCTCAAGACACTGTGCTAACACCTCATGTCTCTCCTATTAAAGCTACAGATAATGTTGAAGAACAACCTGCAAGTTCTGAAATAGATATTCACAATCTGAATATACCAATTGTTCTCTATCTGGAAGCTCCAACAACAGCAGCTCAGCCATCTCAAGTCAACTCTCCAATCTTAAATGCTGAGATACCATCTACACCAACAACACCAATTCTGGAGATAAATTCTGATGCTCAGAATTTAGATGAGATTGTTCCAGAATCTCCAGTTGCTTCACACACTCTAGTCCTATCAGAAGATAATGAATCTTCCTCAAGTTCAGCAAATAGTGTTTCTGTTGATACTCCCGCTCCTATTCTAGGAAAGGAGGCACTAATTGAGAAATTTGTTGAGCAAGCAGCACCTATTCCTTGGGAAGATACTCACAGAGGTGTGGAGTTGACCAAGAAGTGGAATGAAACTGATTTCATTCCAAGCTCCAAAGTACTGATAGACCATATTGGTAAAGCTGATGAGTTGCTCACTAATGCTGATTTCAAGACACAACTCAAAGTCACAGCCCTGTCTACCAAAAATCTTCAAGGTCTACACTATGCTACTCAAGAAAAGGTTGACAAGCTTCTTGAAAAAGCTGAAAAGCTAGATATGGAGACCAAGCTTGATAAAAAGAGATTTATCAGACCTATTTCTGAAAAGGTTGAAGCAATTGAGAAAGTTCAGGAGAAGCAACAGGCCCAAATTGCTGAGGTCCTGCAAAATCAAGCTTCTCAAAAAGCTCAATTGGATGAACTCCAATCTTCAGTTGAACTTCTTCTCTCTCTCTCTCTCTCTCTTATTAACTGATGATGCCAAAAAGGGGGAGAAGATAGTTAAGTCCAAATGCTCTAATGATCAAGTACTGAAGAAGAAAGATGATGAAGCTGATGACCAGGGAAACCCTAGCAAGGGTAGAGGTCAAGTTCAAGGTAAAGAGCACAACAACAAGGTTTCTTCTAGAAAACTAATAACTGATGCAAGGAGATCTTCTATTCAAAAGAAGGAAAGTTCTGAGGCTGCTAAAACTCAGAATCTGATAGCAAGTGCTGAAAATCAAAATCTGATATCAAGTTTTGATGAGCAAAGTCTGATGACAAAGCCTGATGTTCTACTATAAAGATGGAAACTCTGAAGCTGAAGACTCTCAAAAGTTTATGCAAACTCTGAAGCTCAAGAGAAAGCAAACTACTTTCTACTATAAAGATCCCAAGATTCAGACACTTGATGAGGAAATTGCTAGAAGATTATTTCTGAAACATAATCCAGGAATGGATTTAGAGAATCTCAAGGAGGAAGAAGCTATGTTTAAAGCTGAAAAGACAAATCTAAAGTCAAAAGCTTCTGTTGCAAATAAACCTCCAAGGCCTAAGGAAAAAGGCATTGTGATCAAGGAGAAGTCAAATACTGAGGCATCAAAGCCCAAGACTAGATCACATATTGAGATTGATCCCAAAGAAAAAGGGAAGAGAAAAGTTGATGAACCAACCAAGCCACTAGAGATGAAAATTCCTCAAATTCTGATAAAACCAGTGTGCAAGATGGTTTAAGTCACTGATGACACTCTTGCTGAAGATGAAGATGTTCAAACTCTGAAAAGAAGGAAGATTTCTGAAGAATAAAAAACAACCTCTGACAAGACTCAAATTGTTCAGAGTAAAGAACTTCAAGCTACAACAGAAACAACAAGTTCTGATAAAGTCATCAAGACATCAACCTCTGACAGTGCTCAAGTTGATTTGGACAAGATGAAAGTAGCTGACAAAAAGAAACTACTATGGAAGAATGCCAAACCATCAGATCCAAAGAAAATCCAATTGTTATCTAATTTCATGACTGTTGGATTGATAGCTAGAGAAGCAAGAGACAAAGCAGGGCTAGGTTCTGATGAAGCTAAGATTAAAACAGGAGTTGAAGTGCTTACAAGAGATCCATTTCTATTAACTGACCAACCTCTTGAAGATGTTACACAGAAAGACCTTGATAAGGTTATCTCTGTTCAAGTGGTACTGGATGCTCATGACAAGCACAATGTCAAGGAAAATCTGATTCTATTTCTTGAAGATGGAAGGACATATCAGATGTCAGAATCAGATGTGCTAAACAAATCACTGAAAGAACTTCAATTCTTTCATTACCTTTTAGAGGTAAAGTCTGATATTACCAGGAGATGGTCAAATTTCATATTGAAGACCATCAGAGATAACACAAGAATTTCTGGTTCAAGAGTTACATAATTCATTCCTAGTATTGTTGAAGATGATGGAAGTGAGATTCCAATGAAGAAGAATTTTACTAAGCTTGAAGTGATTCTGAAAGGGAAATGTCTATGCTACAATGAAGATTATTCTCATCCAAGGGTAATAAGACTGAATGATGGTTTAGAAAGAAACCATATCTCTGCTTTAAGGACTATAATCTACCAGATTGGAAGTCAGAATGAAGAGATGAATCAAGTCAAGACTACACTATTTCAAGTTCTGAGGATTAAAGAAGAAAAGCCGATATCAAGCTTTGTCAAGAATCATTATGGATTCAGATTGACTCAGTGAGATTGGTAAAAGCTACAAGGACTGTAAGTTGTAGTTAGTTATCTAGTTAAACTTTTATTTGCATTTGTATTTAAATATTTTTGACATCATCAAATCTATTAACTTGTATATTTTGCATAATTTACAAGTTGGGGGAGATTGTTAGATATATTTGAGATGTCATGTCTAATATGATTTGTGTTTAGTTTTCAGAACTTAACAACAGGACAAATCAGGACTTACTGGAAGTCAGAACTTAATATCAGAACTTAAGGTCATATCAGAACTTAAGTGTGGGAAGACTTATAGTTAAGGAAAGAAGCTGATTTATAGGAGAAGATCGAGACTAAAACAAAAGAAGATATGCATGGAAAGAGTTAGAAGACTGGAAAACTTGTAGAAGATATCTGATTGATATATTTTAGGAGACAGAATTATATTCCATATCAATTAGAAGTTATCTTGTAACTGTGTACTATATAAACACAGACTTAGGGTTTACACTATAAGTGTTATCATTATCGAGAAGATTATACATTGTAACCTAGCAGCTCGTAGTGATATTTGTTCATCACTGAGAGAGAACAACAGTTCTTATTGTAACATAGTTTATTTAATATACTTGATCTTTGTTACATACTTGTGTTAAATTGATTTGATTGTATAAACACTGTATTTAACCCCCTTCTACAGTGTTGTGTGACATAACACAGCTTTTCCTTGACTTTACTCTTATCATGAGTATCCAATACCACTTGAGCAAATATAACCTTGTCGAGGTGTTTCTGTGTAACTTCCTCAAGTGGTTTGTCAGTTAATAAAAATGAATCTTTGATAGTTACTTCAACTCCTGTTTTGATCTTGGCTTCGCTTGATCCTAACCCAGATCTGTCTCTTGCTTCTCTAGCATTCTTTCCAACAGTCAAGAAATCAGATAGCAATTGACTTTTCTTAGGATCTGATGGTTTAACATTTTTCCATAGGAGTTTCTTATTATCAGCAACTGTCATCTTGTTCAAATCAACTTGATCTCTGTCAGAGGTTGATGTCTTGATGACTTGTTTAGGATTTGCAGATTCTTCTATAGCTTGTTGTTCTGAAATTTCTTTACTCTGAACAACTTGAGCTCTGTCAGAAGTTGTCTTAGATTCTTCTGTCATCTTCTTTCTCTTCAGTGTTTCAATAGTTTCATCTTCAGCAGCTGTATCATCAAAGACTTGAACCATCTTGCACACAGGATCCATCAGAATTTGAGGAATCTTCATTTTCTGCTTCTTGAATGTCTCCCCAACTTTTCCTTTTCCCTTGTCTTTGGGATCAATAGTAGTTTGAGATCTAGTCCTTGATGTAGGAATCTCTGTGGTAGATCTTTCTTTAATCACAATACCTTTCTCCTTAGGTTTGGGAGGCTTCTTTGCATTAGAAGCTTTTAGATTTAGGATTTGTCTTCTCAAAAGCAAATCTAGCTTCTTCCTCCTTTAGAGTCTCAAAATCCATTCCAGGATTATGCTTGAGAAACAATCTTTTAGCAATTTCTTCATCAAGAGTCTGAATCTTGGGATCCTTATAATAAACAGCAGTCCCCCTTCCCTTAAGCTTCAGAGTTTGTAAAAACTTCTGAGAGTCTTGACTTCCAGACTGAATCAGAATATCAGAACTTGATATTAGCTGTAACACCCCTAAATCCGGGGTCGGGGATCCGGGTTGTCACGAGTTCCATTTCCCTTAATAACACCCAATCTTAATAAACAATCAACTATTCTGTACTGTGACCCCACAATAAACACACACACCACAAGTTATAGTCTCAGAGATGAATATCCAAAAATAACACGAGTCATTTTATTCCAAAATTATATGCCAATACACCTTAAAAGGGTTTCTGAATAAATTTACATTTCTTTGCCATTATTACAATTAATAAAGATACATAAGTCTGGTACATCAAAAGTTGAAAGCCTAGCCTATTGGTAGTTCCTACCTCAGCTACAGCGATATCAACGTCTATAGGAAACTGCGAAACGTTTCCTATCCGCTCGCGAATTGGGAGCTTGGTCCTGTTCATCTTGTCTATCTGATGTTGTGTGATGAAAGAAGAAAGCAAGGGTGAGCAACAAGCCCGCCGAAATAATATGTATAATAATTAACAATATATGAGCATTCTCATAGTACTCATGAAAGTCTTGGTCAAGAAGAAATGAACCAAGCTGATATCTTAACGCGACCAAGTCACAAAATATTCAGTATATATATACATATACTTTTCACAATCTTTGAAATCCTCTGACATGTATAATATACACAGAGTTCCAGTTTATAACTGTATAAAAATATCGTTGCAAGGTGATCTCATATATCTAACCTTGTCTCAACGTTTTTCTGAAAATCTTTGACATGCACAAGATAATCATTTACTAGATATAAGTTTAAAAGATGAAGTTACAAGATACTCCAATATACTTATATCTTTTCCGAATACTACTTGAACTACCACCGTTCAATGTATAAATAGTTCATCCCATAGATTAAGCTACAAGACAAAACTTGTATAGAATCAATCTTTAAAATATCATCAAAATAAAATGAAGTTACGAGATACTTCATTTGATGCAAACATCATTTTGAAAACTGTCCCCTGCCAACACTCAACAATCGCCCAACCGTAGCCTTCCTATCGAACTGCTCTGGGTAGTGTTGCAGAAATATCCAATTGGATGATGAACTCATTACGGGAGTTTTGTCACGCCAGGAAGACCACTTACGATGATCAGTCGCAGTAGTACAACCCCACAATTTTCTACATGTAGAGGAGAACCTGTCGGATTTACTTGTCAACCGAACACTGGACTCCTAAGGAATGGACCGTCTTAGCGGAACTTCCGGGCCATTTGGGCCAATATAATAAGGCTGGGCCGGCGCCACTCGACCACTTACGCCACTCCTAGTTCAGATGAAATCCATGACTCTAAAACGTAAAGCTCGTTCCCCCTTTCCCTAAGTAGAAACTTATTGATACGACTCCACCAAGAAGACGTATCTAGGTGGAAATGAGAACTCACCGATATTTCCCAGGCGATGCCTGTTAATGGATTAACTTGTTCCAAGAATTTTACTTCCCGAGTGTTGGGTAAGTAATCAAAAATTCTTTTATCAAAATAGCAACCTTGTTGCGAATATACAATACACCACAGAGCCGGATCCCTCAGGTTTTGAGCGAGTATTTAAATCCCCTTCGAAAGGAGGATCTTAAATATAAAAATGAGTTTTGAGATCCGCTCTAACTTTTAAAATCATTTTGAAGACTCGCAAAACATTTTTAAGAATGTTTGGAGTGATGCTGATTTAATAAAATAAATCAGTCCCAATATATTAGAAAATATCTTAATATTATTATTTAAATAATATTCTCATAAAGAATAATCTTTATAAAAATAATTGAAGTAGAAGTTTTAAAACTTATACTTGCAATGAATATTAAATAACCAAAGATATACTTATACGAAAGTACTATCTTCATTTGAATAATCAAAAGTGAGTTTGATTATCGACACATTATTCCTTAATAAAATAAAGAATAATAATTAGTAATTAATCGGAGTCATAAGTCCTCGAATGAATATTTAAAATAATATTCATTAATAAAAATAAAGTTATCGAATAAACCTTATTCGAATAATAGCCTTGAAAACTATTCATATATATATATAATTATATAATTATATATATATATATACACTCGGGAACATCGACTCCCGGTTTTAGAAAAATGTTCACCTTTGGGTCCCCAATACTAAGGGTATACGCAAATACCGCTTATCTCTAGCATAGGTATTATCAACTGAATCAACAGATATATGTATCAAGATTACGGAACAGGCGTGCATATATACCATATCACATGCTACAATATATCGCAAGAATTTGCTAATTAACCATCATGCATTTATCACAAGACAATGCATATACATATATACATCACAACAACAGTATAGCGGGTAGAAAACTTGCCTGAGCGACGGGGGGTTACAATTGGCTTGGGATGAGTCTGGTAACCTATAAACAACATATAAGTTGGAATTAAACCAAAGTCACTTATAAACCTATACTTTAACCAATTTAGACTCTAACGCTCGCTTTGCGCTTACTGATTCTCTTAAGTCGCTCGAGTACCCTCGGCTCCACCATTTTTAATAAATTAACCATTAAGAGTTTTAAGGCGATTCTTTCGCGAGTACCTTACCAACTGCCTAATCCACTTAACATAATTGTTTCATACTCCAATTAGTCATTTTAGGTCTTTAACCTATGTTTCAAAGTAAAGCGAGGGGTAATGATTCGTTCGCGAAACGTCGTTACTTAAAACGGCCGTTTCTCCTAAACCGTACATCGGAATCAAACGAACTACATATCAAAACGAAGCTCATAACATGAACTATCTAATCATGGCAATGGTAAAAACCTAGCAGTTAGTTCACGGGTTCTAATGTTAAGAACAAAAACAGCCTAAAGTAAATCGGACATTACGACGACTATGTTTACGCGATTACCCAAATTTAAACCACTCCAAATCAACCCACAATCAATCCACAATCACAACCCAATCAAAATTCCATCCATAACTCACCATAACAGCCCCAACAACTCCGTATTATCAATTTATACTATTCTTAAACTTGAATTTAAACTACACTTAAGTTCATTAATCAACAATCCAAGAACTACCACTCCAAAAACTTCACAAAATCAACTAATCTCTACATTTACAACTAGCAAGCCTCTCATGAATTATAATCAACAAAACTAAACCTAATTACTCAAATAAAGTTAGGTTTTGGAGGGGTTATACCTTCCTTGGAGAGTGGAGAATCAAGTGAATAGCTTGGAATCACCCTTAAAGTCCTTATCCAAGCTTAATCTAAACAAAACTTCAAGAACAAAAAATTTAGTTCTTGAAAAACACTATTCACCATCTTCTTCCATGATTTTTAGGAAGAGATTGTGAATGATTTAGGAGCTCAAACTTATAGGATATCCATAACTATGCATAAGGAGTCTTAGATAATTACCTTGCAATTTAACAAAGCTTGGAACTAGGTTTTTGATTTTTCTTTCTTTTGAAAAGAAGAAAAGCCGAGAGCTTGATGAAGAATGGGGAGAAAATTTTGTGTTTTTGGTGAAAATGAATTGTTGGCTTGGTTGGTTGACATTTTGATTTGTTTTGTTACCTTTTTACCATGGTAATTTTTGTGTGGTTCTAATTCAACAAACAACACACTTGCTTGGTCATGCTTATGTCACCATGTGATGTCACCCTCCCTCCTTTGTCCGTTTCTCATTGGTTTGATGACATCATCCCACTAATCTCTTTGATTAGCTTTTAAATATTTGGCTAATGACCGCTGATCTGTTATACGGTTCGCTTAACTTTCGTTCTCGTTTATCGTTTGAGGGATCATACCCGGGTCTTATTCATTGGGTTCCCTTAACCTTTCTCAATACATTATATTCCTTTTATGATCCTCTCTTAAAATCCTTGAATTTAAATCCTTTTTATTCTGGTACCTTATACTCAATTCTTTCGATATCTGGTGGATTTTCGGGAAAAATAGAAAATGGAGGTACTTTTCTAGCATTGTGCTCTCTAGTTCCCAAGTGATTCTTCCACATTATGATTCTGCCATAGCACTCTGACTAGCTTGATCACTTTGTTCCGAAGCACCTGCTCCTTCTTATTCATAATCTTTACTGGTTTCTCCACGTAAGTCAGATCTGGTTGCATATCCACATGCTCGTACTCCACTATGTGTCTGACATCCTGATGATATTTCCTTAGCATTGACACATGGAACACATTATGACTTGCTACATGTTCGGGGGTAGGGCTAGCTCATATGCTAACTTCCCAATACGTCTTAATACCACAAAGGGTCCAACAATTCTTAGGCTTAGCTTTCCTTTCTTTTTTTGAACCTCATCAATCCTTTCCAAGGGAATACCTATAACAGCACTAGGTCCCCTACTTCCTATTCTTTGTCCTTTTGTGTCAAATCAACATACTTCTTATGTCCATCTTGGGCTACTACCAGCCGTCCTCTAATTAGATCTATTATATCTCTGGTCCTTTGGACTACTGCGGGTCCGGGCATCTTGCGCTCTACAACTTCATCCTAACATAAGGGAGATCGACATTGTCTTCCCTCAAGGATCTCATAAGGCGATATCTCGATACTGACATACGATCAATTATCGTAAGAAAACTCAATATGCGTTAAGTGATCATTCCAAATTCTTTCAAGTCTATTGCACAGACCCTCATCAAAGCTTTTAGCATTATAGCTTTTGCTTCTCAAAGCCCACTCTTTTCCTGTTCATAATATTATACTGGTTATACTTTTGCTTGTTAGCGTTCTATAACCTTTTAATAACCACGTCAACCTTAGTATCATGAACGCGTTAGATTCGGAATACCACCGCACTGATACTACTTCCTTTTCCTGCTTCCATCTTCGAAAGCTTGATCTATCGTATAGAAGTAAAAATTTTTATTGAGAGATCACTATGATCATGAACACTTGTTCTATTGCATAGTTAGTACAGAAGGTGGCCAACATTTAGTACTTGACAAACAATTAAACAACATATGGTATCCTACTAGGCTTCTATCACACATATAGATAGTCATTCGGCAATACCTCCCCTTCTGGAAGGGTTGTTCTTCTCAGCTTATACAAAATGAAAAGGAGAGAAAATAATGAATTGAAGAGAATTGTATATATGAAAAATATACTGCCACAAAATATCTGGCTTGGAACCTACCTCTGAACTATAGAGGTTTGTCATAGGAGAACAACACATATACGTATATATATCAACATCAGGTATTCGCTATTCCGTCCATCATTCTATGGACCCATGCTCTTCCTCGAGCTTATACACAATCACCTTTGAAACTCCCTCGATATCGAAACTCGAATCTGGGACCTCATTCTAGACATCATCGTTACTAGAATTTTATGCTTGCACCGCAACCTTCCTCGTATAGTAATACGACTCTCTATTGATAGAAGGAATAAATATTCAATAGGTAAATAATCGACCTAGTTTTTCTATCAAAGATAACTTATACGTCAACATGACCCGATTAGTGGTACTCAATCTCAACATCCATTCCAATACAACTCACGGTTGTAATCGACTCATTACTCGCAGAATCATTGCTGCATTACTATGGTCCACCACTGACCTACTGTCGTCATTCACTTTCCATGAAATCTTAATATCTAACCATACGGAGTCCATACATGTCGTATAGAATTCTTCTAAGGAGTTAACATAATCACCATTCATAATTCATGAAGAACACTCCAAATTCTGATGTACTTTCATGACATGAAGCAGATAAAATTGCAGAAGAGTTTCAATCAAAGCAACGATAGCAGGTTAATACCATTCTTAATCAGATGCCTTAAATAGAAGACTTAACTCAAAGGTTCATCTAGTCCTTTTTGAAACATGGCCCTGGCTTATCTCAAGATAGTACCTTCTGAGATAGATAGCCCGCTCATGGCGATTACACGAATTAAACCTTTACCAACTACTATAACGGTTGGGTATTGCACAGTCATCAGAAGGAATGTCAATCTTCCAAACCATAATACAACCTTCACAGCTTTAACCATCATCACTGTATTCCTTTGGCACAAGCGCCTATAATTATCTTCTTACCTTTAAGGTGTCGGCCACCTCTTTGGCCTTTCCTGATAGTAAAATTTCCTTATAGTCAATGTCATTTTAACCACCTCCAAATAAATTTTCTACCTCATTTCAATCACTGCTTGTGTGAAGATGTTTTCCTTAAAATCTGATGAGTAAATAAAAATATCACCATTTTTCCATAAGTTATTGCCTCAGTCTTTAGAGGTTAATCACTGTCACGACTGTCTCTCAATCATACTTAGAACATCTTTTATCTTAGGTCCTAATTGCCCTGAACAATTTCGACCTTTACCGGTTCGATCCATACTTTCTCGTGGTTTAACACGTGCCCCACTTGGCATCATTATAATTACGTCATATTTCCTTTATCAACATTTCTATTCTTGAGAATTTTGAGTATTACCTTTCTCCTTGTAAAACATCTAAGGTTATTCTTGAATCGTTCCTCCTGTATTCCCTAGATACAGGCCATATCAAGATACCATTTATTAATACCAGAATCATTGTCTATATACTTCTGAAAAAAATTCTCCACTGATTCCTAAAGGTTGTTATTACCATAATCCTTTCCAATTCATACTGTCAAAACTCATACTATCCCTATTAAGGGTGAAATGCCAACCTTTATGCATCCCCTAGGATTCATTTTAAGTTACCGATGCTCTATCCTTAATTCCACCTTTAAAAAGGTACATGCATCCTTCCATGGATAAATCAAGTCATATATCCCTGATAAGAGTGTCTTATTCAATCATTCCCACCTCGATAGTATATGCCTAATTTCACAATAACATCTGTATTCAACATGAGGTCAATCAATATGGCCTCCAAAAGATAACAACGGTTATCCGCTTTTCTTGCCTAATTTGGTAACGATAACAAGGATGTTCTGGAAGATATTGGTCGTGTTCAACGTGAACTTCTTCTTAATACTTCCTTATTTACTTTTGTTGTTTATCTCAACAGTCATCTCAATGTTGGGATATCTTTCATACCTGGCGTCTCCCTTTCTGGGTATCAAGCCACCAGTCTTACACTTCACATTCTTGAAGGTCACTCCCTTCATCCAATTTTCCTAATTTCTTACTTTCTTGTCTCCTTAGTCTATCCGCGTCTCATTATTTATCCTTCGAACTATCTCAAGGTTTCCTCGAATCCTCCCAACTTACAGGGAATAAAATATATGTATCCCTTATGCCTCCAACCATCAATTTTTAACTCATGGTGAATCACCCTCATCCTGACGATTACATACTTTTCTATTTCTATTACTACGAGTCTTTAGGGTTTCCTCATACCCAACTCCCTTATCATTCCTCGAACTCTATTGCCTTTATATTCCTTTTCCCTTCAATTCCTTTTTATTTTCCTTTTTCTTATCATTATTTCATGAACCCAATTATTTACTTCCAACATCACGTCGTTCTGGGATTCTTGTCCTCCGAACGAATCTTTAAAACTTTTACAATCTTAGATTCATAATTCATCATACTCGTCCGCCTTTGTTCTGGCTCTAAAGCTTTTACACCATCTCCATAACCTTGGGAATTACTTTCCCGAAAATAATTGATTGAACTTTAATCAGTTTATCATAACCTCTTGCTCCGTGCCTTTCTTGGTCTTTCACCAGTGGTGGCCCTTCTCTTAGGAGGGTAAGTGACAAAAATAGTCTTTTATGATTCGTCCATCATTTAGAATCTCAAATGATTCCTATATTTCCTTTAGCCAGGCTCTTGCCTCGACTGGGTCAGCTTGTTCCTTGGAACTCTAAGGGCTTAGCGACTTAAAGGTCCTGAAAGAATTTCACACCACATTGTTTCCTCAAGGTGGTGGTTAGGGGTAAAAGTGTAAGTTTTGTTTTAGGCAGGTCCATGGATTGCCCAATAGGAGTACCATCCCGGTTCTTCCTATCTTGCTCGACTTCTGTTTTCTCAGTCTAAATATTTCTTCCTACTCCCCATAATTGGGGTCATCTTTTAATTTAAAATCCTCATTTTCCACTTCATTATATTCTGGGTTCCTTATAGCTTAATTACGACTTCCCTGATTATCACATTCAAGGTTTGCCCCTTATCTTATTCCTCATGGGGGCATAATGCTTGGAATTTTTTTTTGAGAATCTCTGGATATTTGTCTTATTTACTTTGCTTAAGTCTTTCCTTCATTCCGTCCTTGCATGATTGCAAATTATGAATTCTCAAGTTCTATAAACTTCATGACACTCTCTTAAGTGTTAATAGTGCAATTAACAATATGAACTTATCACAAACAGATTGATCTGAACTGAAATTAACGAATATATACATAACCATTTATTCGAGGGTACAACCACTGAACACATTAAAGAGAATTACATTATTTGATCTGATCGCTTCTATCCCAAAAGTACTACCATAGATAATTATCTAGTCATTTAAACTAATTATTCATAACTTAGGCTAATCCTCCAAAAGCGGTACTACATGAAGTTCTTGTCAGATTGCTCAGACTCTGCACACTATTATGGATCAAGAAATGCGGGCACGCATGACATCCCTAACCTGCTCCATTAAAGCGGTGATGAGGTCTAGGATAGTTGCAAGTAGAGCTGGATCAATCTGACCCTCAAGATGGCCTCTAGCTGTAACATGGGTGGTAGCCTCAATCCTTTCCATGCTATGAGCTAATCCTGCCGGAAGTACCCCACCCTCAATCCTCGGTGCAGTGAGTCGATCCAACAGATCACTCCTAACATTACGGGCCTCAGACAGGCCACCCAAAGTCATATAATAATTGGCGATAAGAGAAGCCTGAGTGGTAGCATCTAGCAGTCCATGGGGTGCAGGTGGTGCAGACCCAGGAGATCCAAATGGATAACCAAGCACGATATCAGGTTACAATGGTGCAGGATATAAAGGTGGCATTTTCTCAGTAGGTGCTGGGCTCTATACAGGGGAGGGAACAGGAATTGGTGGAACCTCATGGATGTCTTCAGGAACCTCGGGAAGAGGGTCTGATACTGGTATAATTGGTGTCGTGGAAGGCCCCACTCCTTCTGCCCTCATTAACCTTGGTGCCCTTGGTAACTCTTCATCCTCTAGTGCCACCCTCGCGGCCATTTTTGCTCTGGTAGTCGCCCTGCCTACGGTCATCAATTCCTCAGCGGTCCTCTCTTCATTCTTGTCAGGATCTTCCATGAGATCTTCCTCGGCAACAATCCCTTCTGGGATAACATCCTCAACCGCAACATTCTCAATATGAATCGCATCCAGTCCCTCGTTAGGGTACTCTATCGGATTCACAATTTGATCTCCCACATGTAATAAAACATCCTCATGCTGATGCTCCTGAACCTCAGGGTTCGGTGCCTTGCTGCCCTATACGAGAACGAACTATGTTATTATCATAATATTTATAAGGGTTCCTGTAAGGGTTTTAACTATCAGTACTACGTTAAGTAGTCCGACCATGAACTTGGCAATAGTTCCTATTATCTGAGTGAACTTATTATCTTAATGTCACATCATCTCTGAGGTTTATAACGCTTAGCTCTGATACCATTTCTGTAACACCCCAAAATTCGGGGTCGGGGATCCGGGTTGTCACGAGTTCCATTTCCCTTAATAACACCCAATCTTAATAAACAATCAACTATTCTGTACTGTGACCCCACAATAAACACACACACCACAAGTTATAGTCTCAGAGATGAATATCCAAAAATAACAAGAGTCATTTTATTCCAAAATTATATGCCAATACACCTTAAAAGAGTTTCTGAATAAATTTACATTTCTTTGCCATTATTACAATTGATAAAGATACATAAGTCTGGTACATCAAAAGTTGAAAGCCTAGCCTATTGGTAGTTCCTACCTCAGCTACAGCGACATCAACGTCTATAGGAAACTGCGGAACGTTTCCTATCCGCTCGCGAATTGGGAGCTTGGTCCTGTTCATCTTGTCTATCTGATGTTGTGTGATGAAAGAAGAAAGCAAGGGTGAGCAACAAGCCCACCGAAATAATATGTATAATAATTAACAATATATGAGCATTCTCATAGTACTCATGAAAGTCTTGGTCAAGAAGAAATGAACCAAGCTGATATCTTAACGCGACCAAGTCACAAAATATTCAGTATATATATACATATACTTTTCACAATCTTTGAAATCCTCTGACATGTATAATATACACAGAGTTTCAGTTTATAACTGTATAAAAATATCGTTACAAGGTGATCTCATATATCTAACCTTGTCTCATCGTTTTTCTGAAAATCTTTGACATGCACAAGATAATCATTTACTAGATATAAGTTTAAAAGATGAAGTTACAAGATACTCCAATATACTTATATCTTTTCCGAATACTACTTGAACTACCACCGTTCAATGTATAAATAGTTCATCCCAAAGATTAAGCTACAAGACAAAACTTGTATAGAATCAATCTTTAAAATATCATCAAAATAAAATGAAGTTACGAGATACTTCATTTGATGCAAACATCATTTTAAAAACTGTTCCCTGCCAACACTCAACAATCGCCCAACTGTAGCCTTCCTATCGAAGTGCTCTGGGTAGTGTTGCAGAAATATCCAATTGGATGATGAACTCATTACGGGACTTTTGTAGCGCTAGGAAGACCACTTACGATGATCAGTCGCAGTAGTACAACCCCACAATTTTCTACATGTAGAGGAGAACCTGTCGGATTTACTTGTCAACCGAACACTGGACTCCTAAGGAATGGACCGTCTTAGCGGAACTTCCGGGCCAATATAATAAGGCTGGGCCGGCGCCACTCGACCACTTACGCCACTCCTAGTTCAGATGAAATCCATGACTCTGAAATGTAAAGCTCGTTCCCCCTTTCCCCAAGTAGAAACTTGTTGATACGACTCCACCAAGAAGACGTATCTAGTTGGAAAGGAGAACTCACCGATATTTCCCAGGCGATGCCTGTTAATGGATTAACTTGTTCCAAGAATTTTACTTCCCGAGTGTTGGGTAAGTAATCAAAAATTCTTTAATCAAAATAGCAACCTTGTTGCGAATATACAATACACCACAGAGCCGGATCCCTCAGGTTTTGAGCGAGTATTTAAATCCCCTTCGAAAGGAGGATCTTAAATATAAAAATGAGTTTTGAGATCCGTTCTAACTTTTAAAATCATTTTGAAGACTCGCAAAATATTTTTAAGAATGTTTGGAGTGATGCTGATTTAATAAAATAAATCAGTCCCAATATATTAGAAAATATCTGAATATTATTATTTAAATAATATTCTCATAAAGAATAATCTTTATAAAAATAATTGAAGTAGAAGTTTTAAAACTTATACTTGCAATGAATATTAAATAACCAAAGATATACTTATACGAAAGTACTATCTTTATTTGAATAATCAAAAGTGAGTTTGATTATCGACACATTATTCCTTAATAAAATACAGAATAATAATTACTAATTAATCGGAGTCATAAGTCCTCGAATGAATATTCAAAATAATATTCATTAATAAAAATAAAGTTATCGAATAAACCTTATTCGAATAATAGCCTTGAAAACTATTCATATATATATAAATATATATACATATACTCGGGAACATCCACTCCCGGTTTTAGAAAAATGTTCACCTTTGAGTCCCCTATACTGAGGCTATACGCAAATACCGCTTATCTCTAACATAGGTATTATCAACTGAATCAACAGATATATGTATCAAGATTACGGAACAGGCATGCATATATACCATATCACGTGCTAAAATATATCGCAAGAATTTGCTAATTAACCATCATGCATTTATCACAAGACAATACATATACATATATATATCACAACAACAGTATAGCGGGTAGAAAACTTGCCTGAACGACTGGGGGTTACAATTGGCTTGGGACGAGTCTGGTAACCTATAAACAACATATAAGTTGGAATTAAACCAAAGTCACTTATAAACCTATACTTTAACCAATTTAGACTCTAACGCTCGCTTTGCGCTTACAGATTCTCTTAAGTCGCTCGAGTACCCTCGGCTCCACCATTTTTAATAAATTAACCATTAAGAGTTTTAAGGAGATTCTTTCGCGAGTACCTTACCAACTTCCTAATACACTTAACATAATTGTTTCATACTCCAATTAGTCCTTTTAGGTCTTTAACCTATGTTTCAAAGTAAGGCGAGGGGTAATGATTCGTTCGCGAAACGTCGTTACTTAAAACGGCCGTTTCTCCTAAACCGTACATCGGAATCAAACGAACTACATATCAAAACGAAGCTCGTAACATGAACTATCTATCATGGAAATGGTCAAAACTAGCAGTGAGTTCACGGGTCCTAATGTTAAGAACAAAAACAGCCTAAAGTAAATCGGACATTACGATGACTATGTTTACGCGATTACCCAAATTTAAACCACTCCAAATCAACCCACAATCAATCCACAATCACAACCCAATCAAAATTCCATTTATAACTCACCATAACAGCCCCAACAACTCCATATTATCAATTTATACTATTCTTAAACTTGAATTTAAACTACACTTAAGTTCATTAATCAACAATCCAAGAACTACCACGCCAAAAACTTCACAAAATCAACTAATCTCTACATTTACAACTAGCAAGCCTCTCATGAATTATAATCAACAAAACTAAACCTAATTACTCAAATAAAGTTGGGTTTGGAGGGGTTATACCTTCTGTGGAGAGTGGAGAATCAACTGAATATCTTGGAATCACCCTTAAAGTCCTTATCCAAGCTTAATCAAAACAAAACTTCAAGAACAAAAAATTTATTTCTTGAAAAACACTATTCACCATCTTCTTCCATGATTTTTAGGAAGAGATTGTGAATGATTTAGGAGCTCAAACTTATAGGATATCCATAACTATGCATAAGGAGTCTTAGATAATTACCTTGCAATTTAACAAATCTTGGAACTAGGTTTTTGATTTTTCTTTCTTTGGAAAAGAAGAAAAGCCGAGAGCTTGATGAAGAATGGGGAGAAAATTTTGTGTTTTTGGTGAAAATGAATTGTTGGCTTGGTTGGTTGACATTTTGATTTGTTTTGTTACCTTTTTACCATGGTAATTTTTGTGTGGTTCTAATTCAACCAACAACACACTTGCTTGGTCATGCTTATGTCACCATGTGATGTCACCCTCCCTCCTTTGTCCTCTTCTCATTGGTTTGATGACATCATCCCCACTAATCTCTTTGATTAGCTTTTAATTATTTGGCTAATAACCGCTGATCTGTTATACGGTTCGCTTAACTTTCGTTCTTGTTTATCGTTTGAGGGATCATACCCGGGATCTTATTCCTTGGGTTCCCTTAACCTTTCTCAATACATTATATTCCTTTTATGATCCTCTCTTAAAATCCTTGAATTTAAATCCTTTTTATCCTGTTACCTTATACTCAATTATTTCGATATCTGGTGGATTTTCGGGAAAAATTAAAAGGTTCAAATTTGGATTCTGACGATCTTTACATACACTTATATATTATATAGAGTACCCATAAAATCTCAGAATATCCATAAAAGAACCCCTACATAGTGTGGCATGAAAAGTTTTCTTATTCAGCAATATCAGCAAAAACACTATTCATAAGGGTTACAAAAAGTTCAAAATTTTGGGGTTATTACATTTGAGTTTGAGCATTCACTGCTTCAGAACTTGTATTCTTCTATGTAGAAGATTTGCTAGAATCAGAAATTAGTTTCTGTGAGGAAACTTTGCTTCTCTGCTTTCCTTGACTTTGACCTTTGCCTTTGCAAGGGTTTCCTTGGTCATCTTCAGAATCATCCTTTTTCTTTAGTGTTTGGCTTGGTGAGCATTTGGACTTAACTACCTTCTCCCCCTTTTTGGCATCATCTAACAGGAGTAGAGAAAGAAGGAGTTCCACTGAAGATTGGATTTCATTGAGCTGCGTTTGTTGAGAGGCTTGATTCTGCAGGAACTCTTCCAGTTGGGCTTGCTGCTTTTCTTGAACAAGCTCAATAGCCTCCACTTTTTCTTAAATTGGTCTGATAAACCTATTCTTGTCTAGTTTGAGCATCAGGTCTAGCTTATCAGCTTCTTCCTGAAGTTTATCAACCTTTTCATGAGTCTTCGAGTGTAGACCTTGAAGATTTTTAGTACTGAGAGTAGTGACTTTTAGTTGGTGCTTGAAATCAGAACTTTTCCGCAACTCATCAGCTTTTGAAACATGTTCTGACAGAACATGTGGGCTGGGAATGAAGTCAGGTTCATTCCACTTCTTTTTCCACTCAACTCCTCTAAAGGTTTCCTCCCATGAAACAGGCGCATCTTCTTCATTAAATTTAAGCAGTGCCTCATTGCCAAGAATTGGAGCATTTACTGGAGCACTATCTCCAGAATTTGATAAAATCTCATTATTTTCTGATAACACCAGAGTGTGTGTTACTAAAGGAGATTCTGAAGCTTCTGTTTCCAAATTCTGATCTTCAGGTTCCAAATTCAGAATTTGTGTAGTAGGAATTTCAGCCTGTAGAATTGGTGAAACAGGAGATGTTGGTTGTTTTTCTGGTGGAGCTTCCAAATAGAGAACAAAAGGTATATTCAACCCGTGAATGTCAATTTCAGGACTTAGCCATGAATCTTCAAATAGAGCAGTTTCTTTGGATGGAGAGATAGGAGGTGTGATCACTGTGTCATGAATAGTGTCTTCAGGTTGAGGTGGAGCTGTCAAAGCTTCAATGACTGTAGGTTCTGATGAGATCAGAGATTCCTGATCCCCTTCCTCAGCATCTTCAGTATCCTCATATTGAATTTGTGCAATATGCACACCTGCTCTAGTCTTCCTTGATCTTCTAGACGGAGGAGTGACTTTATCTATATCAGAACTTGAATAGGTCTTTTCCTTTTCAAAATTCCAGAACCTTCAACTTCATTCTCTTTCCGAAGAGTTGACTCTTCAGCTTCTAATGTCACAGGTTCTGATGCAGAAACCTGGACTTGTTCTTCCTCATCAGATTCATCTCTCAGAATCATCCTTCTTTTTCTCCTTGGTGGAGATTCAGGCACAGAGATAGTTCTTTTGGTTTTGGGCCTAGAGGATGTGTCAGATTTTACAACTGGCACCTTTTGAGAAGTACCAGAGGTTGGTTTGGTTTTGGATTTGAGAGGTGAGATTCTAATAGTAGGCTGTGGTTGAATATTGGAAGGCTGGGTTGGTGGAGGTTAAGAGGGTGCAACTTCAGAAAATTTGGTTGTGTATGTGTGAGGATCAGAATTTACTAAGAACTGTTTTACAGATTGAGGAATTTGAAGAGGTTTTCGTATGTATTTCTTATTATCAGCAGATAACAAGTCTGTGAAGGCCATTTTATGAAGTATAAAAGGTTGAATCAAGTCACTAAAGGCTTGGGGCTTATCATAACAACAAAAACTATAAATAAGCTGACAGAACCTAGCAAAGTAAACAGTATTTGGGTCCTCTTTCAACCTATCCCCAATAAAACCCAAAATAGCGGTAGCATAATCAAAATGAGTTTGATTAAGAAGTGCATACCCTATTTGCTGACTCGGAATTGGAATATCATCAAAGTTTAAGCATTTGTTGGCAAAGGCTCTGGTGATGCAATCGAAAAAGAAGCTCCACTCCCTTATAATGTATGGCCACTTCAGTTGTCCCAACTTGGACAGACTTTTCTCATAGCCAAGATTGGCCATCATACTCTGTAGAAGTGGATCCTCAATCTGAGCATTGAAAGTACAAGTTTCTGGTAAATGCAGAGCTTATCGAACAGTAGAAAGGGTAACCAGATGCTCACCTTCCCCAGTTGTGAAAATGATGCTTGGAGACCCATCTTCACCACCATCATCATAGACATCAGACCTCCAAAACTCCAGTATTTCTGTTCCTGAGAGTGCTTGTGGTTGGGTCAAAGCATATCCAATCTCACTGCGAGCAAGAAAATATTGAATGAAGTGAAGATCTGAAGGAGCATCGTCCTTGCTGAGAATAGCCATATAGTTGTTGGGGACGAACTTGGCTCCATTAAAGATAATTTCCTTTGGTGCCATTTCTGTGAGAAATTAAGTGAAATAATGTGTGTTCGCAAGGTGTTTGATAAAATGCCTGTAAGAAAGTCCGTCAGAAAATAGAGAGAAAAGGAGAGAGAGAGTAAAAGAAATAAGAGATAAGGTAAGACAGAAGTTAAAAGATTTGTATAATCTTTTATCTCTAATATTTATACTCTTTCCACTCAACGGCTCTTTTTGGAAGTAAAACCGGCATAATTATACCTGTCATGCAGTAAATAGTCAATGCAGTCATTAGTGGGCACAGGAAATGTGCAGTAATTATTTCACACATGCATATGCAAAAACCAACACGCAACCTATTAATCAAATAATTATCACTATTTTTATCTCACTTAATTATTTTATGAAAATATGACCGTTACATTAAATATCAAAAATAAGTCAAGTAAATAAATAATGTCGCGCAAGCATCAGAGTTTACATCAGAACTTGACTATTATCAGAATTTAACGGTCATCAGAACATGGCTTCTGTACTCAAAAAGTGAATGACTGTTTCTGTGATTCATCACATAAATACTGACTGGTGTCTTCTGAGTTTAATCATCAGAATATAATCAGAACTTGTCCTCAGAATTTATGCAAATAATGCTTAACTGTTTATCTGAAACAACTTTATCACCATAGTAATTTTCATCATTAATATGGAGTGATAGTGTGTGTATGTGCAAATGATCAGATAAAGATTAAAGTCTGATAAACTTCAGTATATCTTAGAAATAAGGCATAACTAAGAAAAATGCTTAAAATCTGTCTTGAATTGTGAAGTCTACTGTTAGATATATTTGAGATGTCATGTCAAATCTGATTTGTGTTTAGTTTTCAGAACTTAACAACATGACTTATCAGGACCTACTGGAAATCGAAACTTACTGAAGTCAGAACTTAATATCAGAACTTAAGGCGTCAGAAAATATATATCAGGTCTTAAGTGCGGGAAGACTTCAGATAAGGAATGCGGCTGATTTACAGGAGAAGATCTAGACTAAAACAAAAGAAGCTATGCATGAAGAGTTAGAGGACTAGAAGACTTGTAGAAGATATCTGATTGATATATTTTAGGAGACAGAATTATATTCCATATCAATTAGAAGATATCTTGTAACTGTGTACTATATAAACACAGCTTAGGGTTTATACTATATGTGTTATCATTATCGAGAAGATTATATATTGTAACCTAGCAGCTGTTAGTGATATTGTTCATCACTGAGAGAGAATAACAGTTCTATTATAACAGAGTTTATTTGAATATACTTGATCTTTGTTACATACTTGTATTAAAATCGATTTGATTGTATAAACACCATATTCAACCCCCTTCTATAGTGTTGTGTGACCTAACAAGTGGTATCAGAGCTTTTCTGTTAACACACATACAGTAAAGATCCAAACAATCATGTCTGAAGAAACACAAACCCCAACTAAGCCCACCAAAACTCAAGAAACTCAAAACACTCAAACCCACAGTCGATATGAGACTATTAGGGTTCCCATACTGAGACCTTCTGAGTATACCATATGGAAAGTGAAGATGGCTATGTTTCTGGAAGCTACAGATCCAGAATACCTTGACAGAATTAATGAAGGACCATATAAGCCTACCAAGCTCTCTGTTACAGTTGATGATCAACCAGCAAAGACCATATCAAAGGAGAGAGGTGAATACACACTTGAAGATATCTCATCTATTGCCAAGGATGCAAGGGTAAGGCATTTGCTGCATAGTGCAATTGATAATGTCATGTCAAACAGGGTAATTGGATGCAAGAATGCAAAGGAGATATGGGATGCTTTGGAGATAAGATGCCAGGGAACTGATGTAATCAAAAAGAATAAAAGGACTATACTCACTCAAGAGTATGAGCACTTTGACTCAAAAGCTGATGAGTCATTAATTGATTTATATGACAAGTTTGTCAAACTCTTGAATGATCTGTCACTGGTGGACAAGGAATATGATCTTAAAGATTCAAATCTAAAATTCCTTTTAGCTCTTCCTAAAAATTGGGATTTGAAGTCTACTACCATAAGAGACAACTATGACCTTACTGAAACTACTCTTGATGAAATTTATGGTATGCTCAAGTCTTATGAACTTGAGATGGATCAAAGGAGCAAGAGGCATGAAAGAAATTCAAGGATAGTTGCTCTTAAATCTGAGGAGGAGTCTTCTAAAGTTGTTGTCTCAAAGAAGGGCAAAGGAAAGGCTCTTATCATAAAGTCTGATTCAGAGTTATCATATTCTGATGATGATGATTCAGAAACTGAAAGTTTATCTGAAGTTGATGTTGATGCAGAAATGATGCAACTATGTGCTCTTATGGTGAAGGATATCACAAAGATAGCCAACAAGAAATTCAAAAAGGGCAAGAAGTTTTCCAGGAAATGTGGAAGTGCTGATAAGAAAGGGTTCAGAAAGTCTGAAGGCAAAGGAGGAAAGTCTGACAGAGGAGACAACTCAAATGTCAAATGCTACAATTATGGTGAAAGAGGCCACATATCTCCTGACTGAAAGAAAGGAAAAAGTGATAAAGGCAAGGCACTTGTCACAAAGAAGAAAAGCTAGACAGATACTTCAGATTCTGAAGATGAGGTGAACTATGCCTTGATGGAAAATGCTGATAGCAGTACTGACACTACTGAATTGAAGGTACCTCAAACAACCTTTGCTTTTCATACTGATGATATTACTGAGTTGAGATTATACCTTAAAACCATATTCATTAGTTTTAGAGATCAGACTTTAACATGTGAAAGATTAACATCTGAAAGTCTTGCTCTTAAAAATAGAAATGACTATTTAGAAAAGGAGTTAGTTTTTCTTCATCAAACTAAGAAAGAAAGAGATGAGGCTTTGTATGTTAGAGATGAAGTGATAAAATTGAATGAATCTCTAAAAACTGATTTAGAAAAGGAAAGAGAGATCATCAGAACTTGGACTAACTCTGGCAGAACAACTCAGAATTTACTAAGTAGTGGAAACTGGAAAGAGGGCTTAGGTTATGGAGATGATAAAAGTGAGAAAGGAATTGTGCAAATTGAGCCAATTGTTGTTAAACAGACTCCTAAGCTAAAGGTAAATCCTGTTAAATTTGTAGCAAAAACTGTTATGTCTGATTCTGAAAAGATAAAAGATTCTAAGACAAAAGTAAAAGTAAAGTCAACTTCTAACAAATTAAAACAGGATAAACCAGCTGAAGTAAACATAGGCTTAATGACTAAGAAGCAGCTTAAGCATAAGCTAAAAGAGATTAGAAATGTGAACAAGGTAAAGGAAGCTAGGAAAAATAGGAATGGAAAGGAAGGTGCGAATAAAAGCAATAATTATATGCCTGTTCCTAATGCTCCTAGAAAGAAATATTACAACTATGGAAACTCTAACCATCTTGCTACTTTTTGCAGGAAAAATAAAGATATAAACTCTTTACCTCCTAAATCAGGAGTTAAGAGTCAGTCTGTTAGGTTTAAACCACAAAATCTTTGTTTTCATTATGGTAGTTTATGGCATTCCATTTATACTTGTAAGGAATATCATAGTTTGTACTATGATTATTATCAAATAAAACCTTCTTTGAAGAAAGTTAGTGTAATTCCTACTAGTGTAAACTCTGATGCAAAGTCTGATATAAAGTCTGATAAACAACATGTTTGCATAAACTCTGAAATTAAATCCGCTGCAAATGCTAACAAACTTAATAAGGCCAAAGGATCCAAGCAAGTCTGGGTCCTTAAAACTAACCCATAGTGGTCTTTGTGATTGCAGTGCAACAGGAAAAACATCCTAGTTCTAGACAGTGGATGTTCAGGACATATTTATGGAGATGGCAAAATGGGAAAAACTCTGGGATATGGCAATATCAATCTTGGAAATGTCATCATTGAGTCAGTAGCTCTTGTCTCAGGACTTAAACACAATCTGCTAAGTGTGAGTCAAATCTGTGACATAGGTTATCATGTGGATTTCTTTGAAGAACACTGTGAAGTTGTAAGTAATTCTACATGCAAAGTAGTTTTGAAAGATCTAGTAAAGAAAGATCTTGTGAGAGAAATGCCAAAATCAGTATTTGCTCCTGATGGCCTTTGTGATTAATGTCAAAAGGAAAAACAAAGAAAATCTTCATTCAAGAGCAAAACTGAATCCTCAATTCTTGAGCCTTATCACCTACTGCATGTTGATCTATTTGGTCCAGTCAATGTCATGTCCATTACAAAGAAGAAATATGCTATGGTTATAGTGGATGAGTTCACAAGATACACTTGGGTATATTTCTTGCACAAGAAGAATGAAACTGCATCTACTCTAACTAATCATGTCAGACAGCTGGATAAATTGGTCAAAGATTCTGTTAAAATCATTAGAAGTGATAATGTCACTGAGTTCAAGAATTCAATTATGGGAGAGTTCTGCAAAGATGATGGAATAAAGCAGGAATTTTCTGCACCTGGAACTCCACATGAAAATGGAGTTGTAGAAAGAAAGAACATGACTCTCATTGAAGCTGCACGAACTATGCTTGATGAAGCAAAGCTGCCAACCTACTTTTGGGCTGAAGCTATGCAGACTGCTTGTTTTACACAGAATGCTACACTTATAAACAAGCATGGAAAAACACCATATGAGATGGTGAAGAAAAAGAAACCAAATCTGAAATACTTTCATGTATTTGGATGCAATTGTTTTGTTCTTAAGACTCATCCTGAATAGCTGTCAAAATTTGTTCTAAAAGCTGATGAAGGAATTTTTGTTGGATATCCACTTTCCACAAAAGCCTTCAGAGTCTACAATTTAAGAACAAGGGTTGTCATGAAATCTATCAATGTATCTTTTGATGATTAAAAGATTACTAGACTTGAAGATTTCAATGATCATGATCCGCTGAGATTTGAAAATGAAGATTTAAATTCTGATTCTGTAAATTCTAATGGCTTAAATCCTTATCCTGTAAGTACCGACGGATTAAATTCCGATGTCATTGAAACTGTGATAACTACTCCAAGGGAAAATGCACCTGTTCAGGAACAGAAATCAATTTCCACATCAACTGCAGAAGCATAATATATTGCTGCAGGAAGCTGTTGTGCACAAATTCTTTGGATGAAGAATCAGTTATTGGACTATGGGTTAGAATTTTCTAAAATACCCATTTACTGTGATAATCAAAGTGCTATTGCTATGACAGGTAATCCAGTTCAACACTCAATGACAAAGCACATCAGTATTAGGTACCATTTCATAAGGGAATATGTGATGGAAGGTACGGTGGAATTGCATTTTGTTCCAACAGATCAACAACTAGCAGATATCTTCACAAAACCACTATGTGAAGCTACTTTTACAAGACTGGTAAATGAACTTGGAATGGTTTCAGGTTCTTTCCCAAAATCTGCTTAGTTTTTGTTCTCATGCATCAGACTTTATGATCAGTGTTAACAAATTGTCTTATCTCCATGAAATATGTGCTTAAACTGTAATAAATTAAATACTGATTATTATCTAATGTGATTTTATATACTCTGATAGTGTTTTGAATGTTCTGTGGCTATTCATTCCAATGAGGATAACTGTGCTAGATGTTGACCTAGTAGTCTTTAACATACTAGAAATTTCATGTTTGAATTAGTTGTTTATGTGGAAATTCATTAACACAAGTAAATTCTGATTTTGAGCTTAGTCAAATTTACTTTGTGTATCTTACTACTAAGTCACAAACTAGATTCTTACTTCTTATCTGTCAAATTATAATGTCAGTAAATCTTAAGGATGAACTACATGCTTGATAAGCCTCACTTATTTGAAGAAAAGAAAAGAAGAAAATCAAAATCAGGTACTCCTTTGAGATCTAGAGTAAATATGTGAAATGGAAGACCCAAGTGCATTGCTGGTATTAAGTAATATGCATTAGAAAAGCAAATAAATTTTTCTTGGTGACTTTTCACATTCTCTGATACTGGAAAAATACTCTGATAATATCATAAATCCCTTTGTGTGGCTTTACCGGTTAATATGTGATATTGATGCGAGTGTAGTGATAGCGTTATAGTGATGTTGAATCTTGCTAGGTTGATATGCATGCTAGAAACACTTGTAATTTCACTAAGTCTTAGAGTATGCTTAAGGACTAGATTATTGTCATGATTTGATGGTTTTTGAGGTTAATCTATTGCTTATATTTAGAATGCATGATAGGCTCTAAATGATAAAAGACATGAAAAGATAAAATTTGGAAAAAAATTGGAATTCATTGCTAGTTGTGGCTAGGCGCCAAATGGCTAGTAGACGGCTCGTATTGTATACGAGTAGTCTAGGGTTGAGCAAGATGGAGCGAAACGCACTTGCTCAGAAAAAAAAAAGAAAAATAAAGGGAAAATAAAAGAAAGAAGAAAAATATGGCTAATGCACAATTGATCACGAGTGGGCTTTTTGGTATTCGAGTTATTAAGTTCTTAGGGGACTTTGTGCCTAGTGACATAAGGCTTTTATAGTCTGGGATCCGCTAACCTAATGCTCGCTAAATGGATACCATTGCATAAGTCTTTTGTGGACCTCACTCATTGCATGATCAAATATGCATTTATTTATGTGTTGAATAAAAGCATGATTCCGTAATAAACTCCAATAATCTTGAAGTGTTATAAGTGATTTTGTGTCTAGAATATATTCTTCGTATACGTTTGTGATTGCCTTGAGGATAATTAAGTTATGATGATTGATCTAGCTTCGAAGCATATCTGTTAAGCATTCACATACACCACATTTCTAGTTGTACGTTAGCTTGCGTGATTTGATTGATCTTTAGTCGCTTAATTGCATTTGTTGATATGCCATGTGTTGGTTGGTTTAGTCATCGCGAGGGGATCGCTGTATTCATATAGTTGCATTCATGCATGTTTTATTCTGAATTTGAGTCTGTGATGCTTGAGGACAAGCATTGATTCAAGTTTGGGGGTGTGATAAGTGGCATTTTATACCACTTAGAGCATCTCATAACAGCTTGAATTGGTGTCTTGGACTTAAGTATTTTGTGTATTTGACGCATTTTCTAGTGTTTTTGCATATTAGGGTATAACTTGCTTAGATAGGCATTTTTCATCAAATAAAGCTTAAGGAAGTGCTTGGAATCAGTCTAGGGGTGATGAGCGAAGAAATCAGCAAAAACAGAAGCAAGATAAGGAATTTTCCAAAAAGGTTACAAGCGGCCGCGCGCTAGGAGAAGGCGCCCGCGTGCTAGCAGGTGATCGCGTGGAGGATGCAGGCGACCGCCTGTGGGCGGATTTTTAGAATCTGGATTTTATTAATTCGAGTACGATTGGGCTTCTGTTGGCGCGGGTTCTCTTGGGCTATTATATAAACCTTATGGGAAGACGTTTTCTTCATCAAGAAAGCAAGAGCAAGGGCAAGAAGATTGAGAAGACCGTTTTAGCACGCAACAACGAAGAAGAGGAAGCATACGTGTATCTTATGATTCTTTTAATTTGTTGTAACTGTGGATGCTAGTTTTATTTATGCTTTGAACCTTAATACTCTTGTGACATACTTCATTATTTATTAAGTATTTTTATTAGCCTTATATTGTTGTGTTAGTATCATGCTTTCATATGAACCCATGGTGACGATGAGTTCTATTATGGGTTAATCGTGATCATGGGATTCTAGCGGATTTACTATGGATTTCTTTAGTTAATTGTTTAATACCTTGATATGTGGTGATTGTATGATATCTAGTATAGCTTGTGCTTATTCGTCTTATATGCGTCGCGAACATGTAAGATAACCTGTTAATCTCTTGTGAAGCGAGAGTGAATCTTGAGATTTAGAACTTGCCATGCTAGCATAGGTTCATGTATTGTATGCATGATTAGTGGGTACCTCTAACCGTTTTACTTGCCCTGTGTAATCATCATGAATAACTTGTACTTAAATCGTTATGTTGTCAAATTCTGTAGACATATAGGGTCTTAACATAATTGATGCCTATTCAACTTCTATCTTAATTGTGGATACTTGGTAGAATGGTATTCGTACAACGAAAGTTAGCATTTATCAGTTTCGTGTTGTTCGATTTATATCATCACCATTACATGCTAAGGTTAATAACAATAACTATTGAATGAAGTAGTAATGAAGTTAGGATATCATGTGTGTTTAATATTGTTAATTCAAATGTTTAATTCTCGTAGTTAATATTAGTTAACCAATCATAATTGTTATTTTCTTGGCATTGTAGAAAATCATACATTGGTGAGTAAGTGTTAATTAAATATAATTAATCAGAGTCTCTATTTGGAATGAACTAGAAATCATTCTATATTACTTGTGAACGCGTATACTTGCGTGATTTATTTAGCGCATGCTTTGTGCCTAACAAGTTTTTGGCGCCGCTGCCGGGGACTCGGTGTTAATTTGTTTATTTTATGTACTTGCCATCAGTGGTCATTATGATTCATTGATTAAGACTTGTTACTTACTGCTTTCAGTTTTGTTTCAGGTACTCTAGCGAGCATTTATGCAAACACGTTCTCGCACTCGTAAGAGAAATCTGGATAAAGTTGAGGAAACAGATAAAGCTCTTGACTCTCCGGAAAAGATAGTTTTTGAAGATTCGGATAAATAGAGTGAAAAGAAAGAACCTGAAATAATGGGTGATCGTCTAGCTCAAGTTGATCCAGCTCTTATGGACTTTTCTCGGCCTAAAATTGATGACATTCAGTCAAGCATCATTCATCCGGCTATTGAGGCAATAATTTTGAAATCAAGTCGGGCACTATTCAGATGGTGCAGAATTCTGTTTTTTTTGGAGGGGCTGCCACTGAAGATCCCAACATGCATATCAGGAATTTTGTCGAGATCTGTAGTACTTTTAAATATAATGGTGTCACTGATGAGGCTATCAAGCTGAGGCTTTCCCATTCACTCTGAGGGACAAAGCTAATGACTGGTTACATTCGTTACCAGCTGGGTCCATCACTACTTGGGAAGATCTTGCACAAAAGTTTCTGGTGAAGTTCTATCCAATGTCAAAAACTGTAGCTATGAGGACTGCTCTTACTCAGTTTACGCAGCAACCAGGAGAATCTATGTACGAAGCTTGGGAGCGCTACAAGGAGATGTTGAAAAAGTGTCCACATCATGGTATGCCTGACTGGATGATGATCACTGGTTTCTACAATGGTTTGGGGGTCCAATCTCGACCCATGCTAGATGCAGCCTATGGAGGCGTCTTGTGGGCCAAAAGCTATACTGAGGCCTATAATCTCATTGAAACTATGGTTGCAAATGAGTATCAAAACCCAACTCAAAGGATGATGCCTGGGAAAGTAGCAGGTATTCTGGAAGTCGATGTAGCTACAGCTATTGCAGGGTAGCTCCAGGCGCTGTCTATGAAGGTCGATTCTTTAACCAACTATGGCGTAAATCAAATAACTAGTGTATGTGAGCTTTGTGCAGGCTCTTATGCTACGAATCAGTGTTCCCTTGTTAATGAATCTGTTCAGTATGTGAACAATTTTCAGAGACCGCAGTAGCCTGTGCCCGCTACTTATCATCCTAATAACAGAAATCATCCTAATTTCAGCTGGAACAATAATCAGAATGCTATTCAGCAACCATATCAGCAAGCTGCAAATAAACAGTTTAATCCACCTGGATTCCAGCAACCTCAGCAATTTTCATAAAGGCAAACATATTCTCAACAAGGAGGTGCTGCTCCACCTTTTAGTGCTGATTTCGAGGAGTTAAAGTTGTTATGCAAAAGTCAGGCTATTTCTATTAAGACCTTGGAAAATCAAATTGGACAAATAGCCAATATAATGCTCAATCGTCAACCTGGCACACTTCGCAGCGATACTGAAGTGCCAGGTAGGAAGGAAGCTAAAGAGCAAGTCAAAGCTATCAACTTAAGGTCTAGAAAAGTTGATGATTCTAAAAAAGCAAAAGATGTAGAAGTTAAAGTTGTAGATGAAGAAGGAAAGCAAAAGGAGAAAGAGGGGGAACCAAGGAAGTCTACTGTTGAACATACTCTACCTGAGGGTAATACAGAGGAGAAACAACTCTATCCTCCACCACCTTTTCCTAAGCGATTGCAAAAACAAAAGATGAACAAGCAATTTGGTAAATTTCTGGAGGTGTTCAAGAAACTTCACATTAACATACCTTTCGCTGAGGCTCTTGAGCAAATGCCTAGTTATGCGAAATTCATGAAAGGTATTCTTTCGAGGAAGGTGAAACTGGATGATCTTAATACCATTGCTCTGACGGAAGAGTGCAGTGTCGTTCTGCAACAAAAGTTACCTCCAAAGCTTAAGGATTTAGATAGTTTCACCATTTCTTGCACCATTGGCAAGTTGTCATTTGACAAGTGCCTTTGCGATTTGGGAGCAAGCATCAATCTGATGCCATTGTCTATCTTCAAGAAGCTGAATTTGCCTGATCCAAAGCCCACCTACATGTCTCTACAATTGGCTGATCGTTCGATTACATACCCACGAGACATTGTGGATGACGTGCTAGTAAAGGCAGACAAGCTCATCTTTCCTACAGAGTTTGTCATTCTGGATTTCGAGGAAGATAAGAAGATTCCCATGATCTTGGGGAGACCTTTCTTGGCCACAGGCCGTACCTTGATAGATGTGCAAAAAGGTAAACTCACTATGAGGGTGCAAGATCAAGATGTGACATTCAATGTATTCAATGCGATGAAATTCCCTACAGAAGATAAGGATTGCTTCAAGGTGGATTTGGTCGATTCTGCAGTTATTTCATAACTTAATCATGTGCTAAGGTCTGAAGCCTATGAAAAAGCCTTATTGGGGGATTTTGACAGTGAAGATGATGAAGGCAATGAGCAGTTACAATATCTGAATGCGTTTCCTTGGAAACGGAAGTTAGACATGCCATTTGAATCTCTTGGTAATACTGATCTCAAGAATGCTGAGGGAAAGCTCAAACCATCTATTGAGGAAGCACCTACTTTGGAGCTTAAACCATTGCCTGAACACTTGAGGTATGCTTTTTTAGGTGAAGCATCTACTTTGCCTATTATTATTGCATCTGACCTTTCAGGTAGTGATGAGGACAAGCTCTTGAGGATTCTGAGAGAATTCAATTCGGCCATCGGATGGACTATAGCAGATATAAAAGGGATCATCCCTTCGTACTGCATGCATAAAATTCTGCTAGAGGAAGGTAGCAAGTCGACTGTTGAGCAACAAAGAAGGCTTAATCCTATCATGAAAGAAGTGATGAAGAAAGAAATTCTAAAATGGCTGGACGCAGGTATCATATTTCCTATTTCCGACAGTTAATGGGTGAGCCCCGTGCAATTTGTACCTAAGAAAAGAGGTATTAGTGTGGTAGCAAATGAGAAGAACGAGCTCATCCCTACTCGAACAGTCACAGGATGGAGGGTATGTATGGACTACAGGAAGTTAAATAAAGCCACGAGGAAGGATCATTTCCCTCTTCCATTCATTGATCAGATGCTTGACAGGTTGGCTGGTCATGAGTATTATTGTCTTCTGGATGGCTATTCGGGCTACAATCAGATTTGCATTGCACCACAAAATCAAGAGAAGACCACCTTCACTTGTCCATTTAGCACGTTTGCTTTTTGTAGAGTTTTTTTTGGCTTATATGGTGCACCTACCACTTTTCAGAGATGCATGATGGCCATATTCTGATATGATTGGAAATAATGTCGAAGTATTCATGGACGACTTCTCCGTCTTTGGACATTCGTATGATGAATGCTTGAATAATCTCCGTTTGGTGCTCAAAAGGTGTGTTGAGACCAATCTAGTGCTCAATTAGGAAAAATGTCACTTCATGGTGCAACAAGGCATCATTCTTGGGCATAAGGTCTCTAGTAAAGGTCTTGAGGTGGATAAAGCCAAGGTGGGCGTTATTGAAAATCTTCCGCCACCTATTTCTATGAAAGGAATCTGCAGCTTTCTTGGTCATGCGGGTTTTTATCGGCATTTTATCAAGGACTTCTCAAAGATATCTAAGCCGTTATGCAATTTGCTCGAGAAAGATGTGTCTTTCAAATTTGATGATGAATGCTTGGAAGCATTCGAGACTCTCAAGAAGAGTTTAATCACCACACCAGTTATTACGGCACCTGATTGGAGTGAGATGATGTGTGATGCAAGTGATTATGGAGTGAGAGCAGTTCTTGGGCAGCGAAAGACTAATATCTTTCATGTGGTCTTTTATGCTAGTAAGAAGCTAAATGGAGCCCAACTGAACTACACTACTACTGAGAAAGAGCTCTTGGCTATAGTTTTTGGTTTGGAAAAATTTCGATCTTAACTACTGGGTACAAAGGTGATAGTGTTCACTGATCACGCTGTCATCCGCTATCTGGTCTCAAAGAAGGATTCGAAGCCTAGACTTATTCGTTGGGTTCTCTTACTACAGGAATTCAAGTTAGAGATCAAGGATCGAAAAGGTACTGAAAATCAAGTGGCTGACCATCTCTCTATATTGGAGAATCCTAATTCTACTTCACATGATAAGACATTGATCAACGAATCTTTTCTGGATGAGCAGTTGTTCGCAATTCAAGAGGAAGAGCCATGGTTTGCAGACATTGTGAACTATCTTATTAGCAATATAATGCCTCCTAATATGAATGCGGCTCAAAAGAAGAAGTTTCTGCATGAGGTGAAGTGGTATATGTGGGATGAACCATATTTATTTAGACAAGGAGCTGACCAGATCATCAGGAGATGTATCCCATTCTGAGAACGGAGGGAATATTACAAGACTTTCATTCCACAGTTTATGGTGGACATTATGGTGGTGAAAAGACAACAGCTTGTATTCTTCAAGCAGGTTTTTTCTGGCCTACATTGTTTAAGGATGCACATCAGTTCGTTTTAAGGTGTGATCGTTGCCAAAGAGTTGGGAATCTTTCCCAAAAGGATGAGATGCCTTTAAATGTGCTACTTGAAGTTGAGGTCTTCGATGTTTGGGGAATTGATTTCATGGGACCATTTATCTCGTCCTGCAATAATCAGTACATGTTGCTGGCAATCGATTATGTCTCGAAATGGGTAGAAGTCAAAGCTCTACCGACTAATGATGCAAAGGTAGTGTTGAGTTTTCTGCATAAGCAGATATTCACAAGGTTTGGAACACCACGAGTTATCATAAGTGACGAAGGTTCGCATTTCTGCAATCGTAAGTTCACTTCTATGATACAACTCTACAATGTGAATCATCGCATTGCTACTTCCTATCTTCCACAAATTAATGGTCAAGCTGAAGTGTCTAATAGAGAGATCAAGCGCATTCTAGAGAAAGTAGTTTGTACGTCAAGGAAAGATTGGTCTTTGAAGCTCGATGAAGCTGTGTGGTCTTATAGAACAACATACAAGACTCCACTTGGGATGTCCCCGTTTCAACTAGTCTATGGTAAGGGATATCATTTACCTGCGGAGCTTGAGCATAAGGCTTATCGGGCATTGAAGAAGTTAAACCTTGATCTAAATGCAGCTGTGAAGAAGCGAATGCTTCAGTTAAATGAACTTGATAAATTTCGACTTCAAGCGTACGAAAACAACAAAATGTACAAGGAAATGGTAAAAAGGTTGCATGGCAGGAAGCTATCGCCTAAGTCATTCATGCCGGGGCAACAAGTTCTTCTATTTAACTCTCGTCTCCGAATTTTTCCTGGAAAGTTGAAATCAAGGTGGTCTGGATAATTTATTATCAAAACTGTGTTTCCACATAAAGCGGTGGAGATTTTTGAGAACAATCCGGGCGAAGCATTCAAAGTAAATGGTCAGAGATTGAAGCACTATTATGGGGATACGACAAACCGTGAAGTGGTTAGTGCCGTTTTATTGTCCACTTGATCGCATTAGTCTACATCAAGCTAATGACGTAAAAGAAGCGCTTCGTGGGAGGCAACCCAAGATATGAAAAATCCGAAAACGGTTGGCAGAAACAATGAAGAAGATGAAGCATACGTTTATCTTGTGATTCTTTTAATTCGTTGTAACTGTGGATGCTAGTTTTCTTTATGCTTTGAACCTTAATACTCTTATGACGTACTTTGTTATTTATTAAGTATTTTTATTAGCCTTATATTGTTGTGTTATTATCATGCTTTCCTATGAACCCATGGTGATGATGAGTTCTATTATGGGCTAATCGTGATCATGGGATTCTAGCGGATTTACTATGGATTTTTTTAGTTAATTGTTTAATACCTTGGTATGTGGTGATTGTATGATATCTAATATAGGTTGTGTTTATTCGTCTTATATGCGTCGCGAACATGTATGATAGCCTATTAATCTCTTGTGAAGCGAAAATGAATCTTGAGATTTAGAACTTGCCATGCTAGCATAGGTTCATGTATTGTATGCATGATTAGTGGGTAACTCTATCCGTTTTACTTGCCTTGTGTAATCATCATGAATAACTTGTGCTTAAATAGTTATGTTGTCAAATTCTGTAGACATATAGGGTCTCAACATAATTGATGCCTATTCAACTTCTATCTTAATTATGGATTCTTGGTAGAATGGTATTCATACAACGAAAGTTGGCATTTATCAGTTTCGTGTTATTCGATTAATATCATCACCATTACATGCTAAGGTTAATGACAATAACTATTGAATGAAGTAGTAATGAAGTTAGGATCTCATGTGTGTTTAATATTGTTAATTCAAGTGTTTAATTCTCGTAGTTAATATTAGTTAACCAATCTTAATTGTTATTGTCTTGGCATTGAAGAATAATCATACATTGGTGAGTAAGTGTTAATTAAATATAATTAATCAGAGTCTCTGTGGGAACGAACTAGAAATCATTCTATATTACTTGCGAACGCGTATACTTGCGTGATTTATTTAGCGCATGCTTTGTGCCTAACAACTGTAAAAAGAATGTCAAACGTTGCATAAAATGAGCACAAATAGTTAAGGTGGACTCTTGCATAACTTTATTCTATAGTAGAATTCAAAATTAAAGATAGATTTTAAGCACTTTTTTTAGTTATGCCTTATTTCTAAGATATATTGAAGTTTATCAGACTTTAATCATTATCTGAACATTTGCAAATGCACACACTCTCACTCCATGTGAATGATGAAAATTACTGTGGTGATTAAGTTGTTTTTGACAAACAGTTAAGTATTATATGCATAAATTCTGAGGACAAGTTCTGATGAAAGTTTTGATGATTAAACTCTGAAGAAACAAGTCAGTATTTGTATGAAGAATCACAGAAACAAACATTCACTGTTTGAGTACAGAAGCCATATTCTGATGACCGTTAAATTATGATAATAGTCAAGTTCTGATGCAAATTCTGATAGAAACTCTGATGCTTACGTGGCATTATTTAATTACTTGGCTTAATTTTAATATTTACAGTAACAGTCATATTTTATCAGAATATATTTAAGTGAGATAAAAATAGTCATAATCATTTGGTTAGTGGGAAATGTGTTTTCTTTGACAACTGCATGTGCACAATAATTACTGCTTATTTCTCGTGCCCACTAACTACTGCTTTAACTATTTTCTGGCTGACAGGTGTAAAGTGTCTGTTTTACTTCCAAAAAGAGCTGTTGAGTGGAGAGAGTATATATATGGGAGTTAAAAGATTTTACAATCTTTTACCTACTTTCTAATTCTTTTCTTATCTCTATTATTCTCTCTCTCTCTCTCTCTCTTTGTAATATTCTCTGAAGGTCTATTTTTCACAGGAATTTTATCAAACACTTTGCAAACACACATTTTCTCACTTATTTCTCTACAGAAATGGCACCAAAAGATCTGATTTATGATATAGCAAAGTTTGTTCCTAATAACTACATGGCTATTCTTTCTAAGGATGAAGCTCCATCAGAACTTCACTTCATCCAAGATTTTCTATCTCAAAGTGAGATTGGGTATGCTTTGACCCAACCAGAAGCACTCTCAGGAACTCAAATGCTGGAGTTTTGGAGGAGTGGTGTTTATGATGATGGTGGTGCAAATGGGTCCCCAAGCATCATATTCATAACAAGGGAAGATGAACACTTGGTTACATTATCAACTGTTCGACAAACTTTACATCTCCCAGAAAACTGTGTTTATAGTTCACAATCCCGAGTCAGCAAATCGGGTATGCTCTCATTAATCAAACTCATTTTGATTATGCTAGTGCTGTGCTAGGATTTATTGGAGATAGGATGCAAGAGGACAGAAATACTGTATATTTTGTTAGATTTTGCCAACTTATTTAAAGTTTTTGTAGTTCTGATCAGCCCCAACTAGCTAATGAGTTGATTGAACCCTTTAAACTTGCTAAAATGGCTTTCACTGACTTATTATCTATTGATAATCAGTAGGCTGTACTGAGACCCCTCCAAATTCCACAGTCAGTCAAATAGGTCATAGTAAACTCTGACCCTCTCACATACAATGCTATATATCCTGATGTACAACCATCCCCACCTCCATCAGAACCTACACCCACTACACAAACAACTCATACTTCTCAACCTCAACCAACTCAACCTACCATCAGAACATATTTCCAGCCAGCTCAATCATCTCAACCTCAACCATCAGTACCTACCATCAGATCTTCATCCTCCAAGCCTAAAAGAGCAAAATATGTTCCTAAATCTCTACCAAGGAGAAGAAGGATGATTCTTAGGGATGAATCTGATGATGAAGATGAGCAAGTCCAGGTTCATGCATCAGAACCTGTGACAGTTGAAGCTGACAAGGCAACTTCTCAGAAAGGAATTGAAGCTGACAGTTCTGATATTTTGAAGAGAAAAAGAACTTCAAGTTATGATGCTACCCAAGCAACTCCTTTATTATCTAGGAGATCAAAGAAATAGAGAGCAGGAAGGCCTTTGGCACAACCTTCATCTGAGGATACTAATGAAGCCGAGGAAGGGGATCATGAATCTCTGATCTTAAAGCAATTAGTAATTGAATCTTTGCCACCTCCAACTCAGGCTAAAGACACTGTTCAGGATACAGTGATCACACCTCCTGTCTCTCCTATTTATGACAATGTTACAGTTGAAGATTCAGGGTTAAGTCCTGAAATTGACCTTCAAAGGCTGATAATTCCAACTGTGTTGTATCTGGAAGCTCCAACTGCAGCTCAGCCAACTATTGCTACTTCTCCTATCTTACAGGCTGAGATACCAACAACTCCAATTCTGGAGATAAATTCTGATGATCAGAATTTAGATGAAGTTATACCATAATTACCTTCAGTTAAACACACTTTAGTACTGTCAGAAGATGATGAGTTTTCTGCAAGTTCTGGAGAGTCAGCTCCAGTTAATACTCCAGCTCCCATTCTTGGAAATGAGGCACTGATTGAAAAGTTTGTTGAACAAGCTGCTCCTGTTCCTTGGGAAGAAACTCACAGAGGGGTTGAGTGGACCAAGAAGTGGAATGAATCTGAGTTCATTTCAAGCTCAAAAGTTCTAACAGAGCACATTGCCAAAGCTGATGACAAATTCTGATTTCAAGACACAACTCAAAGTCACAGCTCTAAGTATCAAGTCTCTTCAAGGTCAACACTCTACAACTCATGAAAAGGTTGAAAAATTTCTGGAAAAAGCTGAAAAGCTGGATATGGAGATCAAGATAGATAAAAAGAGGTTTATTAGACCTACTTCTGAGAAAGTTGAAGCTATTGAGAAGATTCAAGAACAGCAACAGCCCCAAATTACTGAGGTACTGCAGAATCAAGCTTCTCAAAAAGCTCAACTTAATAAAATTCAATCTTCAATAGAACTTCTTCTTCTCTCTCTCCTACTACCAGATGATTCCAAAAAGGGGGAGAAGGTAGTTAAGTCCAAATGCTCTAATACTCAAGTACTGAAGAAAAAGGATGACAAAGAAGATGACCAGGGAAACCCTAGCAAGGGTCAAGGTCAAGGTCAGGGGCAAAGCAGTAAAGTTTCTTCAAGGAAACTAATTTCTGATGCTATCAAATCTTCTACATAAAAGAAGACAAGTTCTGAAGGTGCTCAAACTCAAAATCTGATATCAAGTTCTGATAATCAAAATCTGATATCAAGTTCTGATGTTTTGATTCAAGGAAGAAGTAAAGACTCTCAGAAGTTTTTGCAAACTCTGAAGCTAAAGGGAAAGCAGACTACTATCTACTACAAAGATCCTAAAATTTAGACACTTGATGAAGAGATTGCTAGAAGATTATTTCTCAAGCATATTCCTGGAATGGATTTAGAGAATTTAAAGGAGGAAGAAGCTAGATTTGCAGCTGAGAAGATAAATCTAAAGTCTAAAACTTCTGATGCTAAGAAACCTCGAAGGCCTAAGGTAAAAGGCATTGTGATCAAGGAAAAGTCAAATTCTGAGGCTTCAAAGCCCAAGACAAGATCACAGATTGATCCCAAAGATAAAGGGAAAGGAAAAATTGATGAACCAACAAAGCCACAAGAGATGAAGATTCCTCAAATCCTGGTGAAACCTGTATATAAACTGGTTCAAGTATTTGACGATGCTGATGCAGTAGATGAAACTGTTCAAACTCTGAAGAGAAGGAAGATAACTGAAGAATCTAAAACAACCTCTGACACAGCTCAAGTTGTTCAGAATGAAGGAAAGCAAGCTACAGAAGAAACAACAAATTCTGATCAAGTCATCAAGACATCAACCTCTGACAAAGCTCAAGTTGATTTGAATAAATTGACATTTACTGATAAGAGAAAACTCCTATGGAAGAATGTTAATCCATCAGATCCTAAGAAAAGCCAGCTGCTATCTGATTTCATGACTGTTGGATTAAAATCCAGAGAAGCAAGAGATAGAGCTAGACTAGGTTTTGATGAAGCCAAAATCAAGACAGGAGTTGAAGTGCTTACAAGAGATCCATTTCTATTGACTGACAAACCTCTTGAAGAAGTTACACAGAAACACCTTGATAAGGTTATATCTGTTCAAGTGGTACTGGATGCTCATAATAAGCATAATATCACAGAAAATCTGATTCTATTTCTTGAAGATGGAAGAACATATCAAATGTCAGAATCAGACGTGCTGAACAAATATCTGAAAGAACTTCAATTCTTTCATTATCTTTTAGAGATAAAGTCTGAGATTACCAGGAGATGGTTAAATTTCATAATGAAGACCATAAGAGATAAAGCAAGAATTTCTGGTTCAAGGGTTACAGAATTCATTCCTAATATAGTTGAAGATGATGGAAGTGAAATTCCAATGAAGAAGGATTATGCTAAACTTGAAGTCATTCTGAAAGAGAAATGTTTGTGCTATAATGAAGACTCTTCCCATCCAAGAGTAATCAGACTTGGTGATGGTTTAGAAAGAAATCACATTTCAGCACTTAGGACTGTAATCTACCAGATTGGAAGTCAGGGTGAAGAATTGAAGCAAGTCAAAGCTACACTAGCTCAAGTCCTGAGGAATAAAGAAGAAAAGCTGATATCAAACTTTGTCAAGAATCACTTTGGATTTAGATTGACTCAGTGAGATTGGTAAAAGCTACAAGGACTATAAGTTGTAGTTAGTTGTCTAATTAGACTCTCATTGCATTTGTACTTAAATGTTTTTGACATCATAAAATTTATTAACTTATATATTTTGCATAATTTACAAGTTGGGGGAGATTGTTAGATACATTTGAGATGTCATGTCTAATCTGATTTGTGTTTAGTTTTCAGAACTTAATAATAGGACTTATCAGGACTTACTAGAATCAGAACTTACTGAAGTCAAAACTTAATATCAGAACTTAAGGTGTCAGAAGATATATATCAGGACTTAAGTGTCGGAAGACTTCAGATAAGGAATGAGGCTGATTTACAGGAGAAGATCTGGACTAAAACAAAAGAAGATATGCATGAAGATTTAGAGGACTAGAAGACTTGTAGAAGATATCTGATTGATATATTTTAGGAGACAGAATTATATTCCATATCAATTAGAAGATATCTTGTAACTATGTACTATATAAACATAGCTTAGGTTTTACACTATATGTGTTATCATTATCGAGAAGATTATATATTGTAACCTAGCAGCTCTTAGTGATATTGTTCATCACTGAGAGAGAATAACAGTTCTATTGTAACAGAGTTTATTTGAATATACTTGATCTTTGTTACATACTTATGTTGAAATCGATTTGATTGTATAAATACTATATTCAATCCCCTTCTATAGTGTTGTGTGACCTAACATCTTCTATAGAATAAAGTTATGCAAGAATCCACCTCAACTGTTTGTGCTTATTTTATGCATCTTTTAAAATTCTGTTGACAATGGATTCTCAGTGTAAATGAGTTACAACTGTCATCAGAATTTATGCTGTTATCGGAATATTTCTCCAGTAATCAGAGAATGTGAAAAGTCACCAAGAAAAATTAATTTGCTTTTCTAATGCATATAACTTAATACCAGCAATGCACTTGGATCTTCCCTTTCACATATTTACTCTAGATCTCAAAGGAGTACCTGATTTCAATTTTTCTTTTCTTTTATTTTCTTCAGATAAGTGAGGCTTATCAAGCATGTAGTTCATCCTTAAGATTTACTGACATCAGAATTTGACAGATAAGAAGCAATAATCTAGTTTGTGACTTAGTAATAAGATACAGGAAGTAAATTTGACTAAGATCAAAATCAGAATTTGCTAGTATTATGAATTTCCAAATAAATAACTAATTCAAACATGGGATTCATAGTTTGTTAAAGACTACTAAGTCAGCATCTAACAAGATAATCGTCATTGGATTGAATAGTCACAGAACATTCAGGACACTTTCAGAGTTTATAGAATCACATCAGATATTAAGCAGTGTTTTAATATGTTACAATTTACGCACAGATCATATTGAGATATTAAAATCTGTAAACACTGATCATAAAGTGTGATGTATGAGAACAAAAACTAAGAAGATTTTGAGAAAGAACCTGAAACCATTCCAAGTTCATTTACCAGTCTTGTAAAAGTAGCTTCACATAGTGATTTTGTGAAGATATCTTCTAGTTGTTGATTTGTTGGAACAAAATGCAATTCCACTGTACCTTCCATCACATGTTCCCTTATGAAATGATACCTAATGCTGATTTGCTTTGTCATTGAGTGTTGAACTGGATTTCCTGTCAAAGCAATAACACTTTGATTATCACAGTAAATAGGTATTTTAGAAAATTCTAATCCATAGTCCAGTAACTGATTCTTCATCCAAAGAATCTGTGCACAACAACTTCCTGCAGCAATATATTCTACTTCTGCAGTTGATGTGGAAATTGATTCCTGTTTCTTGCTAAACCAAGAAACCAATCCGCCTCCAAGAAATTGGCAGCTTCAACTAGTGCTTTTCCTGTCTATTTCGCATCCTGCAAAATCTGCATCTAAGTAACCTATTAGCTTAAAATCCGATTCTCTAGGATACCACAATCCTAGATCAGCTATACCCTTGAGGTACTTGAAAATTCTTTTCACAGCTATTAGATGAGGTTCTCTTGGATCAGCCTAAAATCTTGCACAAAGACAGGTAGCATACATGATATCTGGTCTACTTGCAGTTAAATAGAGTAAAGAGCCAATCATACCTCTGTAGTTAGGAATATCTACTGATGCTCTAGTATCTTTATCTAACTTGATAGCAGTGGCCATGGGAGTTGATGCAGTAGAACTGTCTTGCATTCCAAATTTCTTGAGTAGATTTCTGGTGTACTTGGATTGACTGATAAAAGTACCTTCTTCAGTTTGCTTGACTTGAAGTCCTAGAAAATAACTCAACTCTCCCATCATACTCATTTGATATCTTGACTGCATTAACTTGGAAAATCTTTCACAAAGTTTTATATATGTAGAGCCAAAGATGATATCATCAACATAAATCTATACCAAAAGTAAGTCCTTTCCATGGTTGAAGTAGGATAAAGTTTTGTCAATTGTGCCTCTGTGAAATCCACTTTCCAGAAGTAATTGAGTCAGAGTCTCATACCATGCTCTAGGAGCTTGCTTAAGGCCATAAAGTGCTTTGTCAAGCCTGTAGACATGATTTGGAAATTTTGTATCTATAAAGCCTGGAGGTTGTTCAATATATACCTCTTCTTCCAATTCTCCATTTAGAAAAGCACTTTTCACATCCATTTGAAAGACTTTAAACTTCTTGTGAGAAACATAAGCCAAAAAGATTCTTATGGCTTCTAATCTAGCAACTGGAGCAAATGTTTCATCATAGTCAATACCCTCCTGTTGAGAGTAACCTTTAGCAACCAGCCTTGCTTTGTTTCTTGTAATTATGCCATCACTGTCAGTTTTGTTTCTAAACACCCATTTTGTGCCAACAATGGATCTGTTCTTTGGTCTTAGCACTAGGGTCCAGACTTTATTTCTTTCAAATTCATTTAACTCTTCCTGCATTGCTTGCATCCAATCAGCATCTTGAAGAGCTTCTTCCACTTTCTTTAATTCAGTCTGAGATAGAAAGGAATGATAGAGACATTAATTTTTTGTTGTTGTTCTTGTTCTGACACCTGCTTCAGGATCTCCAATTATTAAGTCAGGTGTGTGTGTGTGATTTAGTCCACTTCCTTGCAGATGGAAGTTAATTTCTAGAATTGGATCCTCCCCAATGATCCATGCTATCACCATCAATATTTTATGATGCTCCCCCTGAAGTTATGCTCTATGAGATTCTAGAATTTGAGTTGGCTCCTTCAGGAATTGAAGAATTAGAGTTCCCAGATTTGTCAGAATTTGGCTCATCAGAACTTGATGAATCAGAACTTGAAGAGCCAGTGACTGATTCTGATGCTTTTTGAGAGTATGATCATCAGCTTGCTCCCCCTGAACAAGTGCATTTTCCTTTGGAGCAGTTACCACAGTTTCAATGACATCAGAATTTAACCCGTTAGAACTTACAGGATCAGGATTTAGGTCATCAGAATTTACAGAATCAGAAATTACATCTTCATTTTCAAATCTCAGCCGATCATGATTATTGAAATCTTCAAGTCCAGTAATCTTTTTATCATCAAAAGATACATTGATAGATTCCATGATAACCCTTGTTCTTAAATTGTAGACTCTGAAGGCTTTTGTGGAAAGTGGATATCCAACAAAAATTCCTTCATCAGCTTTTAGATCAAATTTTGACAGTTGTTTAGGATGAGTCTTAAGAATAAAACACTTGCATCCAAATACATGAAAGTATTTTAGATTTGGCTTATTTTTCTTCACCATCTCATATGGTATTTTTCGTTGTGTATGCCGAATTTCTATCGCATTTTCGTGCCATGCTTGTTTATGAGTGTAACATTCTGTGTAAAGCAGTCTTCACAGCTTCAGCCCAAAAATAGGTTGGTACTTTGCTTCATCTAGCATAGTTCGTGCAGCTTCAATAAGAGTCCTGTTCTTTCTTTCTACAACTCCATTCTGCTGTGGAGTTCCACGTACAGAAAATTTATGCTTAATTCCATGCTCTTTGCAGAACTCTTCCAAGATTGAATTCTTGAACTCAGTGCCATTATCACTTCTTATTATTTTAACAAAATATTTGACTAGCTTGTCCAGCTATCTGACATGATCGGTTAGAGTAGATGCAGTTTCATTCTTCTTGTGCAAGAAATACACCCAAGTGTATCTTGTGAACTCATCCACTATAACCATAACATATTTTTTCTTTGCAATAGACATGACATTGACTGGACCAAATAGATCAACATGCAGTAAGTGATAAGGCTCAAGAATTGAGGATTCAGTTTTGATCTTGAATGAAGATTTTTTTTTTTTGCATTTTGACATGAGTCACAAAGACCATCAGGAGCAAATATTGATTTTGGCAGTCCTCTCACAAGATCTTTCTTTACTAGCTCATTTATATTGTTGAAATTTAAATGAGAGAGTCTCTTGTGCTAATTCCAGCTTTCTTCAATTGATGCTCTGCTTAACAGACAGATTGCAGAACCATTGGAATTTGTTGAAAGTCTGGCTTCATATATGTTACCACGTATGTAACCTTTCAGAACCACTTTGCATGTAGAATTACTTACAACTTCACAGTGTTTTTCAAAGAAATCCACATGATAACCTCCGTCACAGATTTGACTCACACTTAGCAGATTATGTTTAAGTCCTGAGACAGGAGCTACTGATTCAATTATGACATTCCCAAGATTGATATTGCCATATCCCAGAGTCTTTCCCAAATTTCCATCTCCATAAGAAACTCCTGGGCCAGCTTTCTCCACAAAATCTAATAGCAGGGCTTTATTTCCAGTCATATGTCCTGAACATCCACTATCCAGAACCATGATGTTTTTCCTGTTGCCCCTGCAATCACAAAGACCACTATTGATTAGTTGTAAGGACCCGGACTTGCTTGGATCCTTTGGCCTTATTAAGTTTGTTAGCATTTGCAACGGATTCAGTTTCAGAGTTTATGCTAACATGCTTTTTATCAGACTTTATATCAGACTTTGCATCAGAATTTATACTAGAAGGAATTACACTAACTTTCTTTAAAGAAGGTTTGATTTTATAATAATCATAGTACAAATTATGATATTCCTTACAAGTATAAATAGAATGCCATAAACTACCACAACGTAAACAAGGATTTTATGGTTTAAACCTAACAGACTGACTCTTAACTCCTGATTTAGGAGGTAAAGAGTTTATATCTTTATTTTTCCTGCAAAAAGAAGCAAGATGGTTAGAGTTTCCACAATTATAATATTTCTTTCTAGGAGTATTAGGAACATGCATATATTTATTACTTTTATTCACACCTTCCTTTCCATTCCTATTTTTCCTAGCTTCCTTTACCTTGTTCACATTTTTAATCTCCTTCAGCTTATACTTGAGCTGCTTCTTTGTCATTAAGCCTATGTTTACTATAGCTGGTTTATTCTGTTTTAATTTGTCAGAAGTTGACTTTTCTTAGACTTTTGTCTTAGAGTCTTTCATCTCTTCAGAATCAGACACAACAGTTTTTGCTACAAATTTAACAGGATTTACCTTTGGCTTAATTGGCAAAGTCCCTTTCTCACTTTTACCATATTTATAACCTAGCCCCTCTTTCCAGTTTCCACTACTTAGAATATTCTGAGTTATTTTGCCTGAATTACTCCAAGTCCTGATGATTTATCTTTCTTTTTCTAATTCAGTTTTTAGATAATCATTCTGTTTAAGCAATTCAGTCTTAACATACACAGGATTATCTCTTTCTGTGTGAATAGTGTTCTGGTGGACTAACTCTTCTTCAAGATAGCTATTTCTATTTTTGTACTTTAGATTTTCAAATTTTAATCTTTCATTCTATAAAGTATGATCTCTATAGCTATTATAAATGTTTTTCAGAAATAATCTCAACTCAGTAACATCATCTATATCAAAATCAAGGGTTGATAGAGGTACCACTAGTTTAGCAGCATCAGAATTGCTATCAGCATTTGCCATTAAGGCATAGTTCACCTCTTCTTCAGATTCTAAAGTGTCTACCCAATTTTTCTTTTTTGTGATAAGTGCCTGGCCTTTATCACCTTTTCCTTTCTTGCAATCAGGAAAGATGTGGCCTCTTTCACCATAATTGTAGCATTTGACATTTGAGTTGTCTCCTCTGTCAGACTTTCCTCCTTTGCCTTCAAACTTTCTGAACCCTTTCTTGTCAGAACTTCCACCTTTCCTGGAAAACTTTTTACCCTTTCCATATTTCTTGTAGGCTATCTTTGTGATACCCTTCACCATAAGAGCACACAGTTGCATCATCTCTGCATCAACATCTACTTCAGATAAATTTTCAGGTTCTGAATCATCATCATCAGAATCTGATGAATCTGAATCAGACTGTATGATGAGAGCATTTCCTTTTGCCTTCCTAGAGACAATTGGCTTTTCTTTAGCCTTTAAAGCAACTGTCTTATACTTCCCTCCATGCCTCTTCTTTCTTTGCTCCATCTCAAGTTCATGAGTCTTGAGCATCCCATAGATTTCATCAAGAGACATATCAACAAGGTCATAGTTGTCTCTTATTGTAGTAGCTTTCAAATCCCACTTTTCAGGAAGAGCTAGTAGGAATTTCAGATTTGAATCTTCTGTATCATATTCCTTATCCACTAGTGACAGATCATTCAACAGCTTTGTGAATCTGTCATATGTCTCAGTTAGTGACTCATCAGATTTTGAGTCAAAGTGCTCATACTCCTGTGTGAGTATTGTCTTCCTGTTCTTTTTGATGGCATTGGTTCCTTGACATCTCACTTCCAATGCATCCCAGATTTTTTTGCAGTCTTGCATCCAATCACCCTGTTTGACATGATATTGTCAAGTGCACTATGAAGCAAGTGTCTTACTTTTGCATCCTTACCTAGTGAAGAGATGTCTTCAGTGGTGTATTCTCTCTTTTCTTTGGGAATCATCTTATGTGGCTCATTCCTAACTGCAATAGAAAGCTTTGTGGGCTTGTGTGGACCATCATAAATTCTGTCTAAATATTATGGATCTGTAGCTTCCAGAAACATGGCCATCTTCACACTCCATACAGGGTACTCAGACACCCTGAGCATAGGAACCCCGATGGTTTCATATCTACTGGTGTTTTGAATGGGTTGAACCTTTGCAGGTTCTTGAGGGTCTGGTATTTTTGCTTGTTCAGACATGATTGATTGTTTGTTTGGATCTTAATTGTTTGTAAGCTTAACAGATTGGCTCTGATACCACTTGTTAGGCCTCAATAATACTATAGAAGAGGGTTGAATATAGTATCTACAATCAATTCGATTATGAACACAAGTATGTAACAGAAAACAAGTTTATTCAATATATCAAACTCTGTTACAGTAGGTTAATCTACTCTCTCAGTGATGTATGATATCACTAAGAGCCGCTAGGGTTACAAAGAATAATCTTTCTAGTGAATGATAACACTTATAGTGTAAACCCTAAGCTGTGTTTATATAGTACACAGTTACAAGATATCTTCTAATTGATATGAAATATATCTCTTCCTAAAATATATCAATCAGATATTATCTTCTGTAGTCCTTTAGATGTCCAACTCTCCATGCATATCTTTATTTTTTAATCCATATGCTCTCCTTTAAATCAGCCGCTTTTCATCCCTGAAGTGTATCCGCACTTAAGTTCTAATATAAGTTCTGACACCTTAAGTTCTGATAACTTCCTATCTTCAGTAAGTTCTGATTTCCAGTTAAGTTCTGATATTCTGATAATAAGTTCTGAAACTAAACAAATCAGATTAGACATGACATCACAAATATATCTAACATAAGGCTAACTACGATCTTGATGAAATATCTCTGGATCAGAGAAGTAAGAGGAAAGGGTCTAGAGCAAGACAGGTTGCACTTAGGGTTGAAGAGATACCAAAGGAGAAAGTTAGGAGAAAAAGCCATTCCAAAGGGAATGTTATGATTGCAAATTCTGATCTTGAGTCATCAAACTCTGATGATGACTCAAACTCTGATAATGACTCAGATATTGAAAGTGATCATGGAAATGATGAAGAAATTCTATAGATGGTTGCTTTCTTAATGAAAAGCTTCAGGAAGATGGCCTACAAAGACTTCAAGAAGGGAAAAAGGTTTTCCAGGAAAGGCTCTAGTTCCTCAAACTCTGATAGGAGGAACTACAGAAGAAGCTATGATGAGAAGGAGTCAAAGTCTAGGAAAATTGACAAGTCAAAGATAAGGTGTTATAATTGTGATGGAGTTGGACACTTTGCAGCTCACTACAGAAATCCAAAAGCTGAGAAGAAACAAGCCTTGATTATAAAGAAGAAGAATTGGGATGATACATCAGAATCTGAGGAGGGTGTCAACTATGCTCTCATGGAAAATGCTGATAGTGAACTTGAGACTGAGATGAAGGATAACAGTAAAAATTCTCTAGATTTGGACAAGGGATGTTCAGGACATATGACTGAAAATGAATCCCTGTTATCAGAGTTTAAGGAGAAGGCTGACCCAAGTGTTTTTAGGGATATGGAAACTTAATAAAACTTTGGGATATGGCAAAATCAAACTTGGGAATATCATCATTGAAGATGTAGCTCTAGTTGCAGGACTCAAGCATAATCTGATCAGTGTGAGTCAAATCTGTGACAGAGGTTATCATGTGACTTTTTATGAGGAACATTGTGAAATTGTCAACAAGTCAGTTGGCAATGTTGTAATGACTGGTTACAGACATGGTAACTTATATGAAGCTAGGGTCTCCAAAAATACTGATGATTCTGAAATATGTCTACTGAGTAGAGCAACTGCGGAAGACAACTGTAACTGGCATAAAAGACTTTCTCATCTCAACTACAACTACATCAATGAACTTGTGAAGAAAGATCTTATTAGAGGTTTGTCTAATGTATTTTTTACTTCTGATGACCTATGTGACTCTTGCCAGAAGGCCAAATTAAGGAAATCATCTTTTAAGAGTAAGACTGAAACCTCAATTTTTGAACCATATCACTTGCTTCTGTTGATCTTTTTGGTCCAATTAATGTGATGTCTATTGCAAAGAAGAGGTATGAACTTCTGATTGTTGATGAGTACACAAGATACACATGGGTGTATTTTCTGCAGATCAAGAATGAGACTCCATCCATTCTTCTTGATCATGTAAGGGAACTAGAAAAGGGATGAACATACAAAGTAAAGATCATTAGAAGGGACAATGGAATTGAATTCAAGAACAACACTTTTGAAGAATTCTGTAAGTACAAGGGGATCAAACAAGAATTTTTTGCCCTTGGAACTCTACTGAAAATGGAGTTGTTGAAAAAAAGAACAGAAATCTTATAGAAGCTGCAAGCACCATGCTTGAAGAAGAAAAATTGCCAACCTACTTTTGGGCTGAGGCTGTACAAACTGTATGTTTCATACAAAATGCAATACTGATAAACAAGCATGGCAAAAGACCATTTGAGATGGTGAAGGGAAACAAGCCAAATTTGAAGTACTTTCACATCTTTGGTTGCAAATGTTTTGTTCTCAAAACTCATCTTAAAAAACTTAAATTTTTTTATCTAAAAGCTTATGAAGGAAATTTTGTAGGATATCCACTGTTTATGAAATCTTTGAGAGTTTACAATCTGAGAACAAGAATGGTCATGGAATCTAATCATGTATCTTTTGATGACAAGAAGATTACAGGTTTAGAAGATGTAGATGATCATGAAGAATTAAGATTTGAAAATAAAATACTATATGCTAAACAGTTAAATCCTAATGATCTGACAAACTCTGATATTGCAAATCCTGATATCACTTTAAACTCTTATGAGGCACATGTCAGTGGAATTACTGCAAATACTGAAGCTCATGTTGAGGGGGAGCAATATGATTCACATCAAGAGTCAAGTTCAAGTGATTCAAATTATGAAAGATCATTAAATACTTCATCAGATTCTGATTTCTCAAATAATGATGAAGCAAATACTTATAGTATTGGAAATACTGCTTCAGGGGAACTTCAGGAAATAACGATGGTACAAGACAAAGTGAGACTAGAGACTTCATGGATCAAGGGGAGGTTCTACTTCAAGAAGTTAACTCCCTTCTGTAAGAAAATGGACTAAGTCACACACACCTGACTTAATTACTGGAAATCCTGATAGTGGTGTAAAGACCAGAAAAGCCACTTAAAATAAATGTCTCTACCATTCTTTTTTATCTCAAACTAAACCTAAGAAAGTGGAAGAAACTCTTCAAGATGTTGATTGGATCACAATAATGCAAGAGGAGCTCAATGAATTTGAAAGGAACAAAGTCCGGACATTGGTACCAAGACCAAATAATAAATATGTAGTTGGTACAAAGTGGGTGTTCAGAAACAAGACTGATAGTGAGGGCATTATTAAAGGAATAAAGCAAGGTTGGTTGCAAAGGGTTATTCACAGCAAGAAGACATTGATTATGATGAGAGTTTTGCTCCAGTTGTAACAACCGGAAAATTATGACTGTTTCATATTATATTATATGAGTATTATGTGATTTATGATATTATAAATTATTATTGATCATAAGATATTATATGTGATGTGCTGTTTATATATGTAGTATGGTTCAGGATATTTTTCGTCTATTTTATTACGTGTTAAATGGGTTTATATTGAATATTATGTTATCAAGTATCAATTTTAATAGTCGTTACTGCGTGTACGACATTTGGCCTTATTTTGCGTAATATGGTACTTACCATATTGATTTTCAGAACATCTAGTTAATTTAGAAAATATTTCGTTTAGAGAAAAATATTTTACCAGGCCCCTATCGGAACGTCAATACTCAAAAAAATTATTTTTTTATTTTTATAAAATTGTGGGACTATCAAATATTCGATATTTTTGCTTTTTTAGATTATTCATATTTTTCAGGGAATTTTACCATAAATTTTATAATTATTCAATTAAAAATTAGTTCCCATAATTATTATTTTTGGGCTTAAATATTTTAATTAAGGCATAAAAATAACCTTAAATGATTTTAGGGAATTAATTTTCCCAAAAATATAAATAGCTGAATTTTTCATTTTATTATTCATATTTATCCAAAAATTAGAAAAACAAATAAAAAATCGGAAATTTGTTCTTGGGGGTGTGATATGTCCTTGACTATAAATCTGATGATTTTAGGAGCTCTTGGAATCTGTTTTTGACGCTCTTGTTACCAAATTAAAGCTTCAATCATCTTCTTTCTATTGGTACCAAAATTATCATTTGAGGTTGGTTATTTGTTAAAACTATTTTTCTTGTTCTTCAGTCGAATTTGGGCTTTTAATTTCTGAGAATTTATGATTTTTTTATGTTATAAATAGCTTTAAAATGATTCAGTGAATCGATTCATGTATTTACTTGAATTATTTGAGTCCCAGAATTATATATTCGAGTTTCGGTTTTTGTGGTTTTTATTTCTTTGATTTTCTGGATTATTGAAGTTAGGTTGATTGATTTTGATTGAAGAAACGTGTTGTATGTAATTGTAGCTTTAATTTGGCATATATTTCATCGAGTTTGGTTAGGAATTAAGGCAAATCAGAGTTTGGCTGGTGTTCTTCGTTCTTTTGATCGGTTTTGAAAGGAAATTGATATATAGTGATGATTTGAAGTAGTTAGCTTGGTTTCTAAGTTCCGGAGTTGCCATGGGATGGGTTGGCATAAAAACCATTGAGTTTGCAGTGTTTTGGTGGCTAATCGGAGGAGTTTGGGATGTGGCCGGGTTTTGGCCGGAACTGGCGAAGTCGACCGGTTTCTGGGTTGCTTACCAGATTACGACGAACTCCGGACGGATTATCCGGTCATCCCCTACCTTCCCTCCCTCGTTTGAACTTTAGAATTTTTTAAAACTTAATTCAAAATTTAATTCTTTTAATTCTGCAATTTTTTTAATTCAAAATTAATTTAGTTAATTATTTTTAATAATTAAATAATTCTAAAATTTTATTTTCTTTTATTATTTTCAAAAATCTAAATTTTATTTAATTATTTATAATTGATTGTAATTAATTATTTATGGATTTAATTAATTGATAAATTTATTTAATCAATTAATTTTATTTAAAATAGTTAAATAAAATAAAATTATTTATAAATAAGTCAAATAATTCCTAAAAAAATTATTTTGTTCTTTTAAAAATATATTTAGGTATTTAAAAATCAATTAATATTCTTAAATTGATTTATTCTTATTTTATTCATAATAAATAGACCGTTCGTCTGTTAAATACAAAACGAACGCGTCTGGAATCAGAAAAATATTCCGCTTTCAATAAAAATTCTTTCGAGACCTAAATATTTTTGTCACGAAAGGTCGTTTGATTTACGAGTCATCTGAGTCGTATAATTGATCGATAAATCATATTTTTGACCCAATTCTAGTTTTAAAAGTACTAAGCCCTGCCTTTTAACGATTTGACTTATGTGTTACATGAATTATGTGTTGACGTGTTATATGAATAACATGATTACGTGCTATCTGACCCGCATGATATCCGTTTACAGTCTTCAATGCAATGATTGGGTATAAACAATCGGGTAGACGTCGAGACGTATCGTTACGTCAATTGAGTTTGGTTTTGTTGTTTGAAATAGTAGTGTTGTTTATAGAATCGAGTGGCAAAGAGTGGAGTCAGGTGTTAGATTGAGTTGGTAGCCATCAGTTATAATCTAAGTTTATATTGAGAAGTTATTGTGCATAATAGGAAAGTATTTCTTCCTTATTCTAAATTCAGAATAGTTAAATATTTTATATTTCGCTATAATAAATCTTGATTATGCTAGTATCCCTTATTCTTGTATTTTTACGATGATTTATGACCTTTTGAGCAAATACATGTTGTTCTGGGCTATTTGCGAACCCTGAATCATGATATTTTTTAAATCAAAATGATTTAGTATCGAAATACTCTACGGACTGGATGGTTATGATAAGGGCAAATGATGCACTGGACCCAAAGGGCCGGGGATGGACCAGACACTTTTGAGGCCCGAATGGGCCTGGGTACCCGATATGATGTGGGTCTATGCGGATGGGCATAAGTCCGTACTATATTCTGACAGATCAGTAGAGTATAGTACATATATTGGTTCTAGTGTCCAGTCTAATTTATTGTTGATCACCATTAACAGCATTCCTTCTTTAAAAGTTTCATGTTTACAAAACCGAACAAATAATTGATTCAGGAGATGAATCAGAGAATTGTTCGTGGTTCTTTTTCTGAGAAATATGAAATATGATTAAAGGCTAATAATATTTTATTGGCTCATCTGTTTTAAATAAATAAAGATGTCAATGAAATCATTTCAAGATTATTCCAGGAGCTTCTTTTGATAATGATACCTGTAAACTAACAATAATACTTGCTGGGCATTCTTGGCTCACTCTTGCTTTATTATTCTCTTATTCTTTCAGCTCAGTGAGGATAACTGTAGAGAGTTCATAATAGATAGCGAATTGGAGAAACCCCAATTTCAGAAGTTTGGACATGTCAGAATAAATAAGACAAGGAAGATGGCAAAGAGGTAATAAAATTTGAATTAGTTGTTATAAAAATTTAGATGTTTAGATTCTTGTTTCATACCATAACCTGTAAAGATCCGGTAAGAAAGGGGTCATGTGTATATTTATTTTAATATACACATTTATATTGTGTAATGAAATTGAGTAACACCAAATACTGACCTCGGATTTGGGGGATGTTACAAGTTGGTATCAGAGCTACAGGTTATTGGTCTGTGAAACAAGAATATGTGGAAGTTAAGATAAGATTGACAGGTTATATAAGATAGGGAAGACCTTAAGTATACTCATTTTGAGTTTGATTTGAGTATGAGTTAAGATTATTAGATCTGATATTGATTATTAATATAAGATGTTAATATAGGTTTGAGGCAAATATATTGACGCTATAGGTATATTGAGTACCCAGACCCTACAGTTACGAGGAGTCAATAACTCGATGGATATTGGGTGAACTACCTTGATTTTCACGGGGTTTTAAATAAATTGAGAGTAAGTCTTTTGAGAATATTGTATAAGGAAAGGTGGATGAGTTTTAGTATGACTTGGTTTAAGATTGCGTATTAGAAAATAACTATCAGTCCGTAGCCAAGCGAATCGATGGGAGAGCCAAATTTGTAAGTTCGAAATACATCACTACTGTGAGAAGTTTTTGATATTATCAACCACTTTTCGGGCGCCCCGTAAGGAACGAAACTTACCTTACTAGGTATACTTAAAGTTAATAAGAAGGTATGACCTTATCTACAGATAGTATGTCAAATTGCGCTGATTGGTTGTAATTGCGATAGAAAAAATGATGATGAGAGTATCAAGGATAATATCAGATGTCAATATTCGAGTTAAAGCTGTGAATAAGATAATATACAACGATAAATGAAGTTTGTCGACTAATGAAGGCGAGATGAACCCAACAAGGGGTAGAATATATACTGAAGTGGATGGACCCTTATGTGGTCGTTTCTTTAATTAGATACCTTATTGATAGATTATGAGAACAACAACCAACTCATATAATAATGATGACCAGGTGTGTGATTTTCAAAATTTAAAAACGTATTTTCGAAAAAGACTTTGTTAACAAAATTACTAAAAGTTTTTTAAACATGATGAGTTTTTAAAATTTGGTTGTCAAATTACTACTTGAGTTTCTTGTTTGTTATAAGCATTATATTACCCAGAAGAATACTTGATCAAGACTTAGTATGATTAATTCAGAGGGCCAAGTGGACCTGCTATTACTCAGAAGTTTAAAACTTTCCCGATAGAGAAGAGTGCAAACCTTGTTTAATAGTATCAACAATAGAATCAACATGCGGAAACATCATTTATCCAATTTATGAAACTATTAAAGTTTAAAAAGATTCATTGACCCAAAAGAAGGAAGAGGATGATTGAATAAAATAGATGTAGAAAAAGACTTACAAATAATATGGCATGAAGAAAGGAATAAATGTTATATATGACTGAAGGTCAAGGAAGAGCATAGCAATAAGTTTCGTATGGGAATTTCCTAGAACCAAAATAAAGGATAAAACGAGTTAGAATATTGCGGGTGATGTCTCCAGGTTAGCATATTTTCTTTTAACTAGTGAAAGATCTTCGCTCGGCGAATAAATTCTGGTGTGATTAGAGGAAATTATGGTATGATGATAAATTCGTGCATCAGTTGTATCCAGTCGAGATTTTCTTTTTAATTCTTAATTCTGGAGTTAATTTCGAAAATGTTTAGAAACCAAGTGCATCATGGGCTTAGTGTACCATTCGCAGATGGATGAGAAGAGTAAGAAAATGATTAAAGAGCTTTGAATGCGTTTGGAAGCAGTTTTAAACTAGGCTATTTAAACAAAGAGGTATATGGGGAATGAAGTTAAACAACCAGTAAATGTTAAAAGTGTTCATAAATATGATTGAGTAGAATTAGCAAGAAAAAGAAAGTTTAGTATGTATTATATTGGTCCTTTTGGAATAGTAAGACGTACAGGAAGATTTGTATGCGAGTTGGCTTTACCGCCACATGCATAGCATGTGCATAGGGTGTTTATATATGTTTATATTCAAGTTGAGTGATCTAGATTCATTATATATATGATGGAAACTCAAATTAGGGTGTACAAACAACTGATAGAATATTATGTCAGAAAGAAGGTGTTGAGAAATAATTGATATTCTGAGTTAAAATATTATGAGCGAATTGTAAGGTTGAGAGGTCAATTTGAGAAATGGAAGTGAGATCCTTGAACGTATCATTATCTCTTCCTTAGCATGATTCTGATGATAAAATTCTTTTAAGGGGGAAGGATGTAACCGGGAAATTATGACCGTTGTTAGGATCTAGCGCTAACCAGTTGTTCCAAAAGAAGCTACTTGTGGAGAAGGTGCAACTATAACCTTTATAGTGTAGCAGCCAGCGCCATGTTTTGATATAAGGAGATGCTGGACACCCCAACAATCCCCCCCAGCATCTGCCAACACTACCAACTCCAACATCTCCGTAAATTGAAACGTGGCGCTGGCTGCTACACTATAAAGGTTATAGTTGCGCCTTCTCCACAAGTAGCTGCTTTTAGAACAACTGGTTAGCGCTAGATCCTAACAAGTGGTATCAAAGAAAACTGATAAATTTACAACCAGAAGCGATCTAAACATGTCTCTGAACAAGTATGAAAGTATTAAAATCCCCATTCTGAAAAAGGCTGAATATTCTACATAGAAGGTGAATATGCTCATGCACCTGGAGGCTACAAATCCAGACTCTCGACATAATCAATGATGTACCCTACATGCCAACAAAACTGATGCCTGCAACTCCTACTATTGCTGAACACTATCAGTTGAAGGAGAAGAGTGAGTGGACACCAGAAGAGAAAATAGCTGTGCTGAAAGATCCAAAGGTAAGAAACATTTTGCATAACAGTCTTGATTTTGTGATGTCAAACAGGGTTATAGCCTACAAGACTGCCAAGGAGATCTGGGATGCTCTTGAAACTCAATGTCAAGGAACCATGGCCATCAAGAAGAACAGAAGGGCTGTTCTAATTTAAGAATATGAACATTTTGAGGCCAAACCTGATGAAAGCCTCACTGACATCTATGATAGGTATCTCACCCTTCTCAACAACCTATCCTTGGTGGGAAAAGTGTATGATCAGGAGGATTCAAAGACTAAGTTTCCGAGAGCCTTGAATGAGGAATGGGAGACTCAGACTTCAATCATACGACATCAGTATAATATGGAAATAATCACCCTGGATGAAGTCTATGGCATGCTGGGAACTCATGATCTGGAAGTTTAATAAAAGAAAGAGAGGAAAAGCAACAAGGGAAAATCAGTTGCTTTGAAAGTGAATGCTAAAGCTTCAAAAGAAAGGTCAGTTGAAGCTGTAAGGAAAAAGAACAATATGCCAGAATCAGATACTGATGATTCATCATCAAATCCTGATGATGATACTGAGTCTGAAACTGATGAGAACATGATAAATTCTAATGTCATGCAAATGGTTGCATTGCTAGTTAAGGGCTTTAAGATGATACAATTCAGAAAGTCTCAGAAGAATAGAAGCTTCAGGAAAAAGGTCACTGGAGGAGAAAGGAAGTCATCTGGAAGAAGAGAAGGGAATGACTCTAAAGCTGGAAGGGTCGACAGGTCGAAAATCAAGTGCTACAACTATGACAAACCTGGTCACTTTGCTATAGAGTGGAAGAAGACAAAGCATAACAAAGGGAAGAACAAAGCCTTGATTACATCAAGCAAGGATTGGATGGACTTCACCGATTCTGAAAATGAAGAAACATGCTATGCACTGATGGCTAGCTTTGATGCTCCTGCTATCTATGATTCTAAGGTATCGACTTTCTTCTTCTCTTTTGACACTGAAGATATATTTGAACTGAAATCTATTCTTAAGTCTCTTCATGGAAATTTTATAAATAAGACTTTGGAGAACAATAGGCTGTTAACTGAAAATGAAATCTTAAAGTCTAGAAATGATCATTTGGAATCTGACTTAGTAAATTAGATTGAAGTTCAGAAAGAATGTGAGAAAGCTAAACATACAGTGAAGATACTAGAAGCTAAGTATAACATGTTGGAAAATGAATTAGAGAATGAGAGGAAAACCCTTAAAGCCTGGACTAATTCAGGAAAAAAAGGTTCATGAGATAATCTCTAAGAAAAACTGGAAAGAATGTCTTGGTTATGTAGATGGAATTAATGATGTTGACACTGAAAATAAAACTACCCTTAAGACTCCTATAAAGTTTATCTCTTCAGAAGTTGATGAACCCAAATCTACCTTTGAAAAGGGTTCAACATCTGCATCCCAAGAAAAGTCAGTAAGTGATAAATCTCAAAGAAAGGAAAACAAGGAAACCATTAAGACTGTTAAGAAATAAAAGAATATAGGACTTTTGTCTAAAAGACAATTGAAACAGAAATTATATGAGGTTACTCACAAACCTCAAGTTAAAAGTCCTAAAAGGAACAAAAATGGTAAGCAAGGTATTTCTAAGGATTCTAATTAAAAGTTTTTTCCCAATGCTCCTAGAAAAACTAGTTTTAACTATGGTAATACTAATCATCTTGCTATTGATTGCAGGAGGAGTAAGAAAATGAAAACTGCTATTCCCGAGTTTGATATTAGGGGTAGATCAGTATTTTTATTAACCACAAAATCCTTGTTTTCATTGTGGTAGTAGTTGGCATTCAATTTACACCTGTAGTTCATATCATAATTTGTATCACAACTATTATGAACCTTTTCCTAAATTCAATAAAACTGCTTATGTACTCAATTCTTCTAGTTTTACAAAATCTACTTCTGACAAGACAAATCCTAACAAAGGAACTGTCAGAAGTACCTCTGAATCTTAAAGGCTTAAGTTGTCTAAAAAGAGGGCCCAACAAGTGTGGGTCCTTAAAAATCCTTCTAATTAATTGCTCTTCTGACTGCAGGGTAACAGGAAAAACACTCTTATCTTGGATAGTCGATGTTCAGGACATATGACTGGAAATAAATCCCTGCTGTCAGAGTTTGAGAAGAAGGCTGGCCCAGATGTATCTTATACGATGGAAATGTAGGACACACTCTGGGATATGGCGACTTAATAATTGGAAAGGTAGCAATAGAGAATACTGCTCTAGTGGAAGGACTGAAGCATAATCTTCTAAGCATCAGTCAAATTACTGACAGAGGTTATCATGTTGTGTTCTATGACTCTCATTGTGAAGTGGTTCACAATAAGTCAAAGAAGATTGTCTTAATGGGATATAGACATGGCAATATGTATGAAACAAGGCTACATGAAAGTCTTGAGCAAGAAGCTATGTGCCTTATCTCAAAGGCATCAGTAGATGAAAGCTGGAATTGGCATAAGAAGCTCTCACATCTCAACTTCAATTCAATCAATGAACTTGCTAAGAAGGAGCTAGTAAGAGGATTACCAAATATGCTATACTCATCTGATGGTCTTTGTGATGCTTGTCAAAAGTCTAAGCAAAGAAGAGTCTCTTTCAAAAGCAAAATAGAATTCTCCATCACTGAACCATATCACATGTTACACTTGATCTCTTTGGGCCAGTGAACATAATGTCTATCAACAAGAAAAGGTACACACTTGTAATTGTTGATGATTTCACTAGATGCACTTGGGTTTATTTTCTACACGGGAAGGATGAAACTCCAGAAATTCTTGTGGACCATTTAAGGCAAACTGAGAATGGATCCACCCACAAAGTGAAAATTCTGAGAAGTGATAATGACACTGAGTTCAAGAACTTAAAAATGGAGGAAGTCTGCAAGTACAAAGACATACACTAACAATTCTCAGCTCCTGGTACAACTCAACAAAATGGTGTTGTTAAGAGAAAGAACAGAACCCTGATTGAAGCTGGTAGGACTATGCTGGAAGAAACAAAACTACCCACTTACTTCTGAGCTGAAGCAGTAAACACAGCATGTTATACTCTGAATATCACACTATTAGTCCCAAAGTATCGTAGAAGGGGGGGTTGAATACGATACCCACAATCTTTTTCGATTCGTTTCAAGTTCTTCGTTAAAAATACGGAATCAAAAACCACACAAAACCAATTCGAGGAATATATTGTTTTATTAATATAAACCTTGAGGTTGCTACAATCTAATTAAAGTAATGATTAGCTACAATAAATTCAGCAGCATAACATTCTGTTTACAAGAATAATAAATGTGAAGCTTTAATGGAGCTCTCGTAAACTTTTTGTGTTTGCTGAAGAAGATAACTCACTGAATGAATTACATTCAATTGCTGCTTTGTAGTCTTTCAAAATTCAATGGACAGGTGGCCAATTATTGTCCACACAATTCATTAATTTTACTGCAAACAATTGTGTGAATAACTCATCTATGGTGACAGCTCTGTGGCGACAAGCTTTCCCCTGTGCTTCCTCTGTGGCAACAGCTCTGTGGCGATAACTCTATGGCGACAAAGTTGCCTTAGAGTATTTTCTCTGTGGTTACAACTTCTGTGGCAACAGCTCTATGTCGACAGAGTTTTCTTAGAGTATTTTCTCTGTGGTTACAACTTCTGTGGCGACAGGGTTACCTTAGAGCTGTTTCTCTGTGGTTACAGCTTCTATGGCGACAACTCTATGGTGATATAGTTGCATTAGAGTATTTTCTCTGTGGTTACAACTTCTGTGGCGACAGGGTTACCTTAGAGCAGTTTCTTTGTGGTTACAGCTTCTGTGGCGACAGGTAGAGAGAGCTGTCATGATTTAGAATATTTTGGCTCTGTGTCAAACCATTCTTCAATGTATCAATCATTTTTCTTCTGTTAATTGAATCAAAATACTTTCTTGAATGTTGATGTTTGGTGCACTGGTCTGGTTCACAAACAACTAGTACTGAGAGAATCCTGATTCAATTTGTCTTGTAAAATTCTGAGTTGATACATACTGATGTTTATCCATTGCTTCTTTCACTAAACCCTTGAACTTGTAACACTAGAAGTCAATACATGCAACTGATACTTAAAGCCCCTTGATGTCTTATTCTTCATGGCTGCTTGAATATAACAATGAACTTCTTCCCATGATCTGTAGGAGGACCTAATGAATCAATCACATCATTTGGTTCTTTATGTTTATCCTGTCTTCATCTGAAGGGTTCCTGTGCTTCACAGTTTAATAATGTTTATCTGTTGCTGTTTTCATGTTGAGTTATAAATCCTCGATTACATGTTACATTACATTATGCTTTACAATCTCCCCCTATTTGATTGTTAGAGTCCGACAAGCAAATCCTTAAGGATAACTCAACTGATAATAAGAAAAAGTATGAACTGTAAAATAGATAAAGATATTAAATACATTCTGGACTACATATTCATTTCCAAATTTCTTAAGATACAAATTACAAAGAAGTGTTCCTCTAGTCTGAACATATTCAATTTTTCTTCTTTGTCTTTATCTTTTTCTGCTTCCTGCTTCCTTCTTCTTCTTGAGGCTGAACGGATTTTCTCTTATAGACTTTCTTCTTAGGAGGAGATTCCTTCAGCTCATTCAATCTAGCTTAAACACAATCACGAGCTTCTATGTCAAGTGCATTTACTGGAGGTGGATTGTTTAGCTCATGAAGCATTATCTGAAGATACTTGACTTTAGAACATTTAGGAACCAGATCAAACAATAGAGAGGACTTTCTGGATATTACGAAGATTGTTATCCTTTTTGGATGTCCTCTTACTCTTCTAGTATCATTGATCGACTCTTCTTCCATTACTTCATCAAGAATCTTTATGATAGGGATCAGAGCAACCTTGTCATCTTTACAAGTAGATAGTTTGACATTCGTCAAGGCTTGCTGAATTGAGCTTGATTCACTTGTCCTGAAGTCTTTGATTCTGATTCTGCATTTGTTGATTCTAAAGACTAACTCTCCTTCACTGTCAATGCTGATTATGGGTTCATTGTCTTTGAGAAGATTAATTTCTGCTTCTCCATTAATGAATACCATCTCATGATATTCTCTTTTGATTGCCCTCATATCCTTCTCCGTGTTTCTGATCATCTTATCATTGAGCCTATAAGCGTAAAGAACTTCAGCAGCTTTGACATCTGCTTCAAATCTCTTGACACCTGGAGCTGTCAGCTTAGCTCTTTTTCTCCTTAGTTGACTTTCCAAAAAGGTAAGTTTTAGATACCGAATGCTTCTTATGTGTTGGTCAGACATGGTGATATTCTGCAATCTACCACCCGCAACAAGTTTGATCACGAATGGATACATAAATGCTTGAGGAGATACATCCATCATCAATCTCCAAAGTCTTTCTCTGAAGTATTTATTTTCATTCGATTTTAACCATGGGATCTTTGAGGCTAAGACAAATAGTTCAACAATGTTCAACTTCTTCAGTACACTAGTAGACACTTTCATCTGTAGGCCATCTCTGTGATTGATAGTGATCTTCCATCCATTCTTCAGAATGTTGACATTAGTTCCAGTAATTACTTTGCTGAACTGATCATAGAACTCATGGATGTTTACATATGTCTCTATAGTGCTCCACAGTTCTCAACAGATTAGAGTTTCCAGGGTCTGAAAAGTGATATGTTACTGGTTTGTCCATTTTCTTCTTTATTTCTTCCCATTTACTTCCTTTCCTGTTAGCTCAAAGATATGCTTCTCTCTCCTATCTGTTCCTTTTTCTTTGAATAGCTCTTTGAATTGTTGCTCTGGATCTTTCTATTTCTTCATGAATTTCCAAATAAGAGCATTTGATTTTCTCCGTGATTCCATAGGATAGACAGTCATCTGAGAAAGCATCTTCGTCTTCAAATTCTTTATCCTCTGTGATGATCATTCTTTCTTCCATAGCCACTTTTTCAAATCTTGGCTCACACCCTATGGGAACATCAATTTCATCTATTTCACCTTCTTCTAGTTCTTCTTCAGAAAATAAGGGTGTCGGAGCATATATCTGAGACAACAGATTTCTCTGAGTTGTAATAATTCTGCTCAAATCCCCTGATTGCTCCCCCTGAGATGTAATGTTTTCCTTTGAGAATCTTTCCTTTAGGAGCACTCTTTCATCAATTCTCTCCTCTAACTCTTCCTTCATCTCTACTTCAAATTCATCATACGTACCAGTGGTCTGAAAGGCATCTTAAAGTAGATTAACAACAGTGTCCACTTTTTCTTATTCTACTACCCTTTTCTCCCCCTCGGTTGGGTTATCCTTCAGAGCTGGTGTTAATTGAGCATGTGAGGTCGAGACGGGGATCTCAAGAGAAGCAGGAAGTTGCTTGCTAACTGAGGTCTTTGGCCAAGTACTGGCAAAAGCTGCTTCAGATGAAACCGGGATCGGCGCCTACGTGCTAACTGAGATCTTTGGCTCATTGTTGGCAGTTGATTTTCCTTTTCCTGTATGAGAGAGAGATCGCTCAACGAATTCTCGCAAACTGGCGAATGCGTCTTGTTGATGTTCAAGTTGATCGGAAAGACTGGCGATCTGATGATCTCTAAGAGATAGTTATGTCTGAAAGTGTTGATCTTTAAGAGCCAGCTGTTCTTTGAGATAGCTGTCTTTGAATGCTAGCTGCTCTTTGAGATAATCTTTAGTGACGTAGTTTGATAGATCTATAGGTGTAGTTTGGATGGTAGGTGTCTCACATGCTTCTCGCTGTGTATCGCTCAGCACTCTATCACTCGGTTTAGGGTCATGTGTTTCACCCGTTCTCACAAGTTCACTCCTCTCAAAGCTCCAAGTTCCAAGTGTACCTGCAGAAGACACTGGAGCCATCCTTAAGGAGGTCAGCAGTGGTGCAATGGGAGTTCACAATTCCCTATCCTTGTCTAAGACAAGTTGTCTATCATCAGGAGATGATTCGTCCAGAGTTTGAATCTCTGAGGGGAGCACTGGGGCCTTCATATCTGGCATCTGATCCCCAACTTCCCCTTGTATCTGTGAAGATACATTCCCCTTAGGCTCACCAGTTAAATCTGGTTCATCGCCAATGGGTTGCCGATCCGCACCTACGTCGGATCCACTATCCGCAGATGCATCCAGGTTTATTAGTCCTGGGGAGGTAAGTGTTGTGCTGGATTTGGCAGCTATTTCAGCACTATCTCCTAACACATGTGAAGGCAGTTGATCCATTGAAGGACCTTGAACTGGATATTCTAACCGTAAAATGGTTGAATTCCCTGTTACCGTCAATACTTCCTCACCAAATTGTACTCTTCTAATTGACTCATTTAAAGCTTCAAGATCTTGGATATTGGATAAGGTGTTTGACTCGTTACAGGATGTCGTGGCTGACGGGCGAATTTCAATAGACCTACCTTGTTGAGAAGATAGATCTAGTAACTGTGTAGTTGCCTTTTTAGCCAGAGAATCCTTTTGATAAGATACCTGGAGGTTTGAAGTTGTCTCAGGATGTTCACTACTTTGCTTCATAGGAGACAGAGCTGCGGGTTCACTCAAAGTACCTTCATTATTTGCTGCATCTAGTGCAGTTTCTCCCTCTATTTGCATAGGGTCCTTATACTCCAGGGTTTGAGCTAGGAGAGATGACGGTGTTTGGTTTGGCTCTAGAGGGTGGTTATGAATTTTTGGCATGCCAAATTCACTCCCTAGCCTATCAACTTGTTCAACAAGTATTTGTGTGTGCTGAGAATCAAGGTGTAATTGATCTATGCTAATGAAATCAGAGCATGCTTCAAAAGTACGACTCATAGAAGAAGTACCCATACCTGAGAAGACTGGTCTATAGATAGAGGTATTAGAATGAGTAGACTCAGCAGCTTGATATGGTGGACTAGCAGCTTCAGGTTGAGGTTGAGGGGAATCTTCAGGTTCAGCTTCTTGTTCTTGTTCAACTTCAGCCTCTGCTTGGTCACCATGCTTAGAAATAGATTCATCTGCTTCTTCATTCACATCTTCTTCAGGTTCATGATCAATGTTTTCCTATGGGTCATTTTCAGCTTGAGGTTCATCTATAGCTATAGATGCATCTTCAGCTTCTTCTTCTTCTTCTTCTTCTTCTTCATAGTGGCAAAGGCATCTATCATGTGGTCTATTAGGAAAGCAACCTCTGAGTTTTGATAGTTCCATTTCTTGTGTAGCTTTGTTACTACCAGTTGAGATAGGACAGGAGGATCTTGCATTAAGTCACTATGAGTTGATGTCTTTTGGGCTTCTGACAGTTTTCCATTTAGCACTATCTGAAGAAACCTTGCATATAGGATAAAGTTCTGATGATTTGATTGGTTCTCCAAAATGTGCTCCATGAATAACCTCCCAAAGTTGATGCGAAGATTATTCGCGACAGCAATCCCAACAACTTGATTGAAAATAATGAGTCCATGAAATCCAGCTGTCTTGGGAGACAAGCAATGAGATAGTATATTGAAGAATAGATTCCATTCCTTCCGAAGATGACTTTTGTTGAAGTGCCTTGGTAAATCATCATTTGCTGTCATTGTGCTCCTTATTGCTCTAAAGAAGCTGAGTAGTTCCCAATCTTCTGGAGTGTCATCAAAGTTATCTTGAGGTAACTGAAGATGATTATTGAAATCATCCTCTATAATTCTGATGGTATCATCATCAATGTCAAAAGAAAAAGCTAATTTTTCATCTTCTGAAGAGTTTATAGCTGTTGTGTGTACATGCCTGAGAAGCTCAACATTCAATTTCACATTAGTCGTTAATATGAAGCGCACAATTCAGTGTTTGTTTAAAAAACGTATTTAAGTTTCAAAATGTACCATTTTCACGGGATCACGTTCAATAATAGAAACAAAAATTGTTTTTGGAATCTGAATATTATTCGCCATTTAAATAAAATGAGAATAAAGTTTAGATTTACAAAAAAATTAAATTGAGCACTTCGAATTATTAAGAGAAATAAATTGACTATAATTAAACACACTGCAGTTCTAAAGGATTAACCAAACAATGTCTTAAGGAAGAAATTAGATAACTAATCAAATCAATTAAAACTGCCAAACAAAGCCTTAAACAAACAAAATCAAGTGCAAATCGATTTCAACAATTAACCGGTGGAATTTGTTGAAACTGGTCTTAAAATGATTCTTGTGTAATGGGCTTTCAGAATCTATAAGAAATTATAAATTTCAACAGCACTTAGTTAGGGTTTTGATAAAAAAAAATTCCCTCTCCTGCGATTGTAATGTTGTGTGTATATAGAAGATAACCAAACCCGACTGTGTATATATATTAACAGCAAAACAATCAAAACTAATCAAAGGAGCTGTGTGGCGATCCCTCTCTGTGGCGACCACTCTCTGTGGCGACACAGGCGACATAGAGTACATTACTTGGAGAAATTGTAAGTCAGGTCTCTATGAAGACACAGTCTGTGGCGACATAGAGTACTGGACTTAAAGAATTTCTAAGTCAAGTCTCTGTGGCGACACTCTCTATGGCGACACAGAGGTCTCTGTGACGACACAGTCTATGGCGACACAGAGTACGGGACTTAAAAAAATTCTAAGTCAGGTCTCTGTGGTGACACAGTCTGTGGCGACACAGAGTACTGGACTTAGAGAATTTCTAAGTCATAATCCTTTGCTACTGATTTATTTTAAACATCTTTTAAATATTGAGTGTTTAAAAAGAATGTTAAAACAATAAATCACAATTATTTTTCACTACTTCTACAAATATTATCATTACATTGATAACACTATATTTTTGTGAAAAATGATTATGCCGCAATATATTTAATTTTAATTTCAATGAACCCCTTTAAATATTTATTATCTAAAGTCCACTGAGATCAAATTAAATAGATTTATCAATATGAATGTACTCAGCCATATATATATTTTGTATGTAAGTACAAAAATAATTGAATTACGAGAAATAATTAATGGCATTTAATTCAGATGTCCTTAATATATAGAATTTAAAGAACAAGTGAATTTAACCAGACCAAATTGCAGTTATTGACTTCTAAAATAATTAGAGATATTTAACATCCCAAGTTCACTAACCAACTTAGAGAAAGTGTTTTCATCAAATGGTTTGGTGAAGATGTCTGCAATTTGATCTTCTGTGGGTACAAAGTGTAACTCCACTGTGCCATTTGTGACATGCTCTCTGATAAAGTGATACCTGATATCAATGTGCTTTGTCCTTGAGTGCTGAACTGGATTGTTTGAGATTGCTATTGCACTTGTATTGTCACAGAATATTGGAATCTTTGACACCAATAGACCATAATCCCGGAGTTGATTCGTCATCCACAAGATTTGAGCACAACAGCTTCCAGTAGCTACGTATTCAGCTTTAGCAGTTAATGTGGATACTGAGTGCTGCTTATTGCTATGCCAGGATACCAATCTTCTTCAAGGAAACTGACAGCTTCCTGGTGTACTTTTCCGGTCAATCTTACAACCTGCAAAATCTGAATCTGTATAGCCAACTAGGTCAAAACATGTACCTTTAGGGTACCAAATTTGAAGATTTGGAGTTCTCTTAAGGTACCTAAATATTCTTTTAACAGCTATTAGATGAGATTATTTTGGTTCAGCTTGAAATCTAGCACATAAGCATGTTGCAAACATAATATCTGGTCTACTTGCTATGAGATAAAGTAATGAGCCTATCATACCTCTGTAGCTTGTGGTGTCAACTTTCTTATCAGTTTTGTCCTGATCAAGCTTGGAGGCTGTTGGCATGGGAGTCTTTGTTGGAGCTGAATCTTCCAGATTATACTTCTTAAGAAGTTCTCTGATGTACTTGGATTGACAAATGAATATTCCATCTTTCCTCTGACTCACTTGTAATCCAAGAAAGTAGTTCAACTCTCCCATTATACTCATCTCGTACTTGCTCTGCATTAGCTTAGAGAATCTCTTGCAAAGATCATCATTAGTAGAACCAAATATAATATCATCAACATATACTTGAACTAATATCATATCAGATTTATGCACTTTATGAAACAGAGTTTTATCTATGATACCTCTAGTAAAACCATTTTCAAGTAAAAACTCAGAGAGAGTGTCATACCATGTCATTGAAGCTTGCTTAAGACCGTAGAGAGCTTTGAATAAAAAGTATACAAAATCAGCCATATTAGGATCTTCAAAACCAGGTGGTTGTTCCACATACACTTCTTCTTCTAGCTCTCTATTCAGGAATGCACTCTTTACATCCATTTGATAAACTTTGAAATCTGAATGTGCTACGAATGCCATAAACATCCTGATTGCCTCAAGTCTAGCTACTGGTGCATAGGTTTCATCATAATTAATACCCTCTTCTTGAGAGTAACCTTTAGCTACCAGTCTGGCTTTGTTTCTCGTTACAATGCCATCTTCATCTATCTTGTTCTTGAATACCCATTTAGTGCCTATCACTGACTTGTTCTTTGGTCGGGGTACCAGCTTCCATACTTTCTGCCTCTCAAACTGATTGAGTTCTTCTTGTATTGCAATAACCCAATCTGGATCTTCCAGTGCCTCATCCACTTTCTTAGGTTCCATTTCTGAAAGAAACCCTGAGAAGTGGCACACATTCTGAGTGGCATGTCTAGTTCTTACTCCTGTGTCAGGATCACCAATGATCAATTCAAAGGGATGGTCTCTATTCCAAACCCTTTGACGAGGTAGATAAGATCTTGATGTTTCCCCTTGTTCAGCCTGATGTTGAGTGTGAACTATAGATCTTCTTCCTGCTCCCCCTGAGTTGCTGTCACCATGACTGGATGTTTCCGATCTGTTTGTAGTGGTTCTTGATGGAATTCCTGAATGATTATCATGATCAGTATTTCCACCATTATCACCACTTGATCCTGAATCAGCTACAGGCACAGTTCTAGCAATCTCAGGTTTTATTATATCCATAAGATCATCTGATAGATTTTCAAATTCCAGAGATTCAGAATCCTCTTCTCTTTGCAGGCTTGCCAATTTGGTGTCGTCGAATGTTACATTATGTCTTTCAATCACCTTCTGATCAGAGATCACATAAACCTTGTAAGCTTTAGATTCCAAAGAGTAGCCAAGAAATATGCCTTCTTCTGCTTTAGCATCAAACTTTCCTAGATGTTCAATTTCTTTCTTTAGCACAAAGCATTTAGCACCAAACACATGAAAATATTTTAGTGTTGGTTTCTTGTCAGCCATAATCTCATAAGGAGTCTTGTCATGATCTTTGTTGATCAGGGTACGATTTTGAGTGTAACACGGTGTGTTGACAGCTTCAGCCCAGAAGTAGGTGGGAAGTCTTGATTCACTTAGCAAAGTCCTTGCTGCTTCAACCAAGGTACGATTATTTCTTTCTACTACCCCATTTTATTGTGGGGTTCTTGGGGCTGAGTACTGTCTTGAAATGCCTTTCTCCGTACAAAATTCATTTAGAAATGCATTCTTAAATTCTGTCCCATTATCTGATCTGATCTTCCTAACAGGCAATTTCGCTTCCATCTCAATCTTCTTTATATGATCCACTATCAGCTGAGGTGCTTCATCCTTGGTTTGTAAAAACAACACCCATGTGTACTTGGAGAAATCATCGACCATTACTAAAGCATATCTTTTCCTTGATAGTGATAATACATTCACTGGACCAAATAAATCCATGTGAATCAACTGAAGAGGTTCAGTTATACTTGTCATTTCCTTGCTTCTGTGTGACGCTTTCTTTGATTTTCCTTTTTCATATGCTTCACAGAGTCCTTCTTGACAGAATTCTATCTGTGGTAGTCCTCTCACTAGTTCTCTCTTGATCAGAGAGTTCATTGTTTTGAAGTTCAACTGCGAGAGCTTCTTGTGCCATAGCCAACTTAGTTCTGATGAAGCTTTGCTGTAGAAACATCTGCTTACTCCATCACAGGTAGACTTTAAGTCAGCTACGTACAGATTACCTTTCCTTACTCCCTGTAAAGCAAGCTTCTCATCTTTCCTGTGAGAGATCAAACATCTTTTTGTTCTGAAATCAACATTGTATCCCCTGTCACAAAACTGACTTATGCTCAAAAGATTATGCTTTAATCCTTCTACAAGAGAGATATTCTCAATGATGATATTGCCAATTATCAAATTGCCATATCCCTTAGTAAATCCTTTGATGTCATCTCCAAAGGTAACTATAGGGCCAGCTTTCTCAACCACACCTGTGAGCAGGGACTTTTCTCATGTCATGTACCTAGAACACCCACTGTCCAGTATCCACATGATCTTCTCTTTCCTTACCTTACCCTGCAAACACAGATTGATTAAGAAGACTCTAGTACCCAAGCTTTCTTGGGTCCTGAAGGTGTAGGAATAGAAACAGAATAAATAATTGAACCCTTAACAGGCTTAGCTTTCACTTTGGCTGGCTCCTTCTCAGTGTTAGTCTCAACAGAGTTGTCAGACTTAGAAATATGAGTCACAGTCTTGTCTTGTGTGTGCTTATTACTCATGCTTGTCTTAGTATTGATGCAAGTGCTAGCAGTTACATGAAAAACTTTAAAATAATCAGACATGGTTATAAAAGCACATGGCATACATCCAACTATACCACAGGGTTCATGAAAACTAGGCATGTTAGGCATGGCAGGCATACTGGAAGTTGCAATAGTAGGTACTTTACCTTTAGTGCATGCATGTGTAAGATGTGCAGAAGAATTGCAATTATTACAAAGCTTGCTAGATGCAGATGAGGACGATGCAAAATCAGATTTCTGATTAACACCTACCTTGCCATTCCTGTTCTTCTTAGTCTTAACCTTAGCACTTACACCAGTCTTAGAGTTGACTATAGGTTCTGGTTTCTTAAGCGGTTCAGGTTGTTTTCTATCCACCTTAGTACCTAGGTCAGCTATGGATTTAGCTTTCTTAGATGGAGCCTTAGGGGTCTTAGGGGATTCCTCTACCTTCTCTCTATCTTCAGCAATCAATTCCTCATTGATCAGCAAACTTACTTCATCTAAAGGTTCTGAAACAGGCTCAGTGAAAATCAGAGATACAACATTTTTAATAACATATGGAACCTTTTCTGAGACAAAGATGTTTATCTCTGATGTGCCACTATGTTTCTTACTGTTCAGCTTAGAATAGTCAAGTCCTATTGAAGTCTTAGATTTAAATCTTTGACTATCTATTATCTCCTTCTGAGTCAGAGTTGCATTCTTAAATGCCTGTAACTTCTTTTCTAAGTCAGCAATTTGGGTTCTAAGTATGGCCTCTATGTCTGTATTGCACTTAACCTTATTCTCTAGATACTCATTTTTTGCTTAAGGTCTTCTAGCCCAACTACAAGCAATTCTAGTTCTTCATTCCTAGAGGTTAAACTCTCAGATTTAAAAACTAATTTATCATTTTCCATTTTATATGCAAGCATACTTGTATGGATATTATACAATTCTAAAGTAAGTTCATGCACAGTAGATTTATGTTCAGATACAAACATTTCTATAGTGGTAAGTTCAAGAACCTGAGATGGTCGTGGTGATTCCTCTGCAGAGTCTGCCATGAGAGCCAGATTTACATGCTCTTCCTCTTCATCTGAATCAGTATCATCCCAGCTTTTTCCTTCAGCAATGTAGGCTCTCCCTTTTTCCTTTACCACATAAGTATTCAGCTTCTGTTTCAGCTTCTCATTCTTCCTTTTCAAATCTTCATAAGTTTCCTTCCTTTCATAGGAATCATTTGGTTTAGCTGCCTTGGGCTTTCTGCAATCAGATGCAAAGTACCCTAACTCATTGCAGTTGTAGCATTTGATTTTTCTCTTGTCAACCCAGCTTGACTTGTAGCCTCCTCTGGAGCTTGACCCTGACGAGTGGCTTCCTTTCTGAAATCTCCCTGATGAACCCCTTGGTTTGTAGTTGGGCTTTCTTCTGAATCGAACTTGACTAAATTTTGCAGCCATGTATGCCATCAATTTGTCCTCCAACTGTTCAAGTTCCTCTTGAGTATATAACTCACTTTCATCTTCTGGCTCACCATGAGTAATTTCAGCTACGACAATTTCTTTAATTCTTGAGGAGGGTGCAACCTTGTTTTCTTGAGATTCTGGATCACAAACTACAAGTGCAGTGGTTTTTGCAAGTGTCGTACTCTTACTGTCAACAGAACCAGATCCATAGATAATGGCTCTTTGCTCTTGCTCCAGCTCATGTGTTCTTAACTTACCATAGATCACAGCCAGGGACATAGTGATAAAATCTGATCTTTCCCTGATTGATGTGTTCTTTTGTTCCAAGTGAACTGGGAGCGTCAGCATAAACTTTCTGTTAGACTCTCGTATGGGGTAGACTTTCCCTTGCAGCTTTAATTCACTTAACAGTCTTGTATATCTCTCAAAGAGTGAAGACAGTGCTTCTCCAGGTTGAAGTTTGAATGCCTCATACTGAGTCGTCAGAATATCCATCCTGTTTTCTTTGACTTCCTCTGTTCCTTCCATCAAAAGCTCAATGGTCTCCCACATATCTTTTGTACTGTTACTTTCTAGAAGCTGATGACTCATATCCTTATCGGTCAATTCCACAATTATGAGTTGAAGGCTTGTGTCCAAATTTATCAACTCCTTATCGGTTTTCGTATATTTAAACGGATCCCTGGGAGTAGATGTGGAAGGAATTCTTACACCAGTTGTAGTTATGGATTCAGCAATTACTTCCATCGGAACATAAGGTCCATTCAGTAGTATCCCAATGTAAAGTGGATTCGAAGCTTTCATAAACAGCATCATCTTTTTCTTCCATAGGTTGTAATTATCTCTGTCGAATGGAGTAACCTTTATGCTTCCAATTCTTTGGTTATTCATTTTCTTTGCGGAATTAAATTATTTAAAATTCAAAAAATTTCAAGAAATGAGAATTTTTGAAAATAAAAAAATTCAAGAATTTTTCAAGAACTTGTTTCTTTCTCAGAATCTTGATTTGTGTGTCAATCAATAAGCACTGATACCAATTGTTAGTCCCAAAGTATCATAGAAGGGAGGGGGGTTGAATACGATACCTACAATTTTTTTCGATTCATTTCAAGTTCTTCGTTAAAAGTACGGAATCAAAAACAACACAAAACCAATTCGAGGAATATATTGTTTTATTAATATAAACCTTGAGGTTGCTACAATCTAATCAAAGTATTGATTAGCTACAATAAATTCAGCAGTATAACATTCTGTTTACAAGAATAATAAATGTGAAGCTTTAATGGAGCTCTCGTAAACTTTTTGTGTTTGTTGAAGAAGATAACTCACTGAATGAATTACATTCAATTGCTGCTTTGTAGTCTTTCAAAATTCAATGGACAGGTGGCCAATTATTGTCCACACAATTCATTAATTTTGTTGCAAACAATTCTATGAATAACTCGTCTATGGCGACAGCTCTGTGGCGACAAGCTTTCCCCTATGCTTCCTCTGTGGCGACAGCTCTATGGCGACAACTCTATGGCGACAGAGTTGCCTTAGAGTATTTTCTCTGTGGTTACAACTTCTGTGGCTACAACTCTATGCCGACAGAGTTTTCTTAGAGTATTTTCTCTGTGGTTACAACTTCTGTGGTGACAGGGTTGCCTTAGAGCTGTTTCTCTGTGGTTACAACTTCTATGGCGACAGCTCTATGGCGACAGAGTTGCCTTAGAGTATTTTCTCTGTGGTTACAACTTCTGTGGCGACAGGGTTACCTTAGAGTAGTTTCTCTGTGGTTACAGCTTTTGTGGCGACAGGTAGAGAGAACTGTCATGACTTAGAATATTTTGGCTCTGTGTCAAACCATTCTTCAATGTATCAATCATTTCTCTTCTGTTAATTGAATCAAAATACTTTCTTGAATGTTGATGTTTGGTGCACTGGTCTGGTTCACAAACAACTAGTACTGAGAGAATCCTGATTCAATTTGTCTTGTGATTCTGAGTTGATACATACTGATGTTTATCCATTGCTTCTTTCACTGAACCCTTGAACTTGTAACACTAGAAGTCAATACATGCAACTGATACTTAAAGCCCCTTGATGTCTTATTCTTCATGGCTGCTTGAGCATAATAATGAACTTCTTCCCATGATCTGTAGGAGGACCTAATGAATCAATCACATCATTTGGTTGTTTGTGTTTATCCTGTCTTCATCTGAAGGGTTCCTGTGCTTCACAGTTTAATAATGTTTATCTGTTTCTCTTTTCATGTTGAGTTATAAATCCTCGATTACATGTTACATTACAATATGCTTTACACACATTAATAAACAGACATGGTGTTACTCCTTATCAGATGCTGAAAGAAAAGAAGCTCAGTCTCAAACATCTCAATGTATTTGGATGTAAGTGCTTTGTTTTGAGTACTCATACTTATCAGCTAGGGAAGTTTGAATCAAAAGATGATGAAGGAATCTTTGTTTACCATCAAGAGCATACAGAGTTTTCAATCTAAGAACTAATACTGTAGTTATATCCATAAATGTATCTTTTGATGATAAGAAGATTCCTGGTTTTGAAGAAGACTCTAATGAAAGTCTAATCTTTGCAAATGAAAATGCATTATTGGAATCTGGATCAAACTCTAATGAACTGTTAAATCCTGATGATACAAATCCTGGTACTCCTTCTGATTCTGAAGATAATCATTGTACTAATGAACCTGCACATGTTGAGGGGGAGCAACAGCAAGGTTCAGCTGATGGTACTAACACTGAAGAATCAACGCAAGGTTCTTCTCAATCTAGTCATTTAGAATCCAATGCTGATTCAATATCAGATGGACATGATTCAAGTCCCAAGACTTCATCTGGAGATAATAGCACATATTCAGGGGGAGTCTCAAATCCATTTGTGAGGCATACAATTCAGGGGGAGCATCTAGCTCCAGAAGGACACTTCCTAGTGCCAGGAAATAAACTAAAGATCATAATCCTGATCTAATCATTGGAAATCCTGATGAAGGTGTAAAGACAAGGAGTGCAACTCAAAATGAATGTTTGTATCACAATCTAATTTCAAAAGAAGAGCCAAAGAAAGTAGAAGATGCACTTAAGGATGCATATTGGGTCATTGCTATGCAAGAAGAGTTAAGTGAGTTTGAAAGAAATGAAGTGTGGAAGCTGGTGCCTAGACCTAAGAACAGGTCAATTATGGGCACAAAGTGGGTCTTCAGAAATAAGACTGATTCTGATGGAACAATTGTCAGAAACAAAGCAAGATTGGTGGCTAAAGAATATTCTCAACAGGAAGGCATTGACTATAATGAAACATTTTCTTATGTTGCTAGGCTGGATGCGATCAGAATTTTCTTGGCATATGCTGCACACAAGAAATTTAAAGTCTTTCAGATGGATGTGAAGAGTGCATTTCTCAATGGAGAACTCGAAGAGGAAGTTTATGTTGAACAACCACCAGGTTTTGTGGAATCCAAACATCCTGATTATGTGTATAGACTTGACAAAGCACTCTATGGACTAAAGCAAGCACCTAGGGCATGGTATGAGACTCTTCCTCAGTTTCTGCTAGAAAGTGAATTCAAAAGATGTACAATAGATAAAACTTTATTTTATCTGATTCAAGATAAAGATCTCCTTTTTAGTTCAAATTTATGTGGATGATATTATTTTTGGATCAACTAATCAAAAACTGTGTGATAAGTTCTCAAAGTTGATGCAATCAAGATATCAAATGAGTATGATGGGAGATATGAGTTACTTCTTGGGATTGCAAATTAAACAGAATGATAATGGTATCTACATTAATCAGTCAAAGCACACAAAGAATCTGTTGAAAAGGTTTAATATGCAAGAGAGTACAGTTGCAACTACTCCTATGGCAACTACCACAAAGCTTGATCCTTATGAAGGTACAACAGTTGATGTCAAAAATTACAGAGGTATGATTGGTTCTCTTTTGTACCTAACGGCTAGTAGGCCAGATATTATGTTTGCCACCTGTCTGTGTGCAAAATTTCAGGAAAATCCAAGGGAGCCACATCTCATTGCAGTAAAGAGAATCTTCAGATACCTCAAAGGGAATGTATCACTTGGTCTCTAGTATACAAGGGAAGATGACTTTGAATTATGTGGATATTCAGACGCTGAATTTGGTGGCTGCAAGATAGACAGGAAGAGTACGTCTGGGAGCTGTCAGTTTCTGGGAGGCAAATTAGTCTCATGGTTCAGTAAGAAATAGAAATCTATTTGTACTTCAACTGCTGAGGCTGAATATATTGCATCTGGGAGTTGCTGTGCTCAGTTGTTATGGATGAGAAACCAGTTCATGGACTATGGATTATCATTTTCTAAAATTCCTATTTATTATGATAATCAAAGTGCTATTGCTATGACAGGAAACTCAGTACAACACTCTCTTGCTAAACATATCAGCATCAGATATCACTTTATAAGAGAGCATGTCATGGAAGGAACGATTGAGCTTCATTTTGTCCCTACTGATCAATAGCTGGCTGATATTTTCACTAAGACATTACCTGAAGCAACATTTACAAAGCTTGTCAATGAACTTGGTATGGTTAGTTGGGACAGATAAATTCTTTTAAATTTATATTTGATCAAATCCTGATGTGAGTTGCTTAAATCTTGATATGTCCTAAATACCGTTCAAGATATTAAGCTGGGAATTTTTGATGTATTTTATTATATGCATGATAAATTAAGTGAATTTATTTGCTAAATGTGCATGTATGAATATATATCATTATCATCATTGCATATCAGTCTAGGGAGACGCGCCTTAATAAGATATCTTTTGGTTAAATTATTAAGTTAACTCTACACTTAATAACCAATCAGTCTTCTAGTCCCTTGATATTCCCTCGGTTATTTAAACCGTCATTTTCATTCAGTCCAATCATCTCTTCCTAAACACAAAACACTCTCCTCACTATTGTCTCTCATATCCCTTTCTTCTCAAACGATGGCACATTTCAACTGGTTTTATAACCATTTCACTAATATTATGATTATATTTCATGATGGAATGCAAACTCCATACCACATCAATGCAATCTCAAACAAAATCTGAATTCAACTTCCAAAAGTCATCAAAAACGATCTTCTGGGATTCCAAAAAGATCTTCACCTCTACACTCTTCGACAGCAAGAGAGAATCATTCGTCTTGCTGTTCTTTTTGTTGAAAGCAGGAAGAAGCATTGAACATCCTCCGATTGTTTCTCTTCACCATCAGCTTTGTCAGGCTTCTTAGACCAAGGTTGTTGATGTTCTTCGATTAGATTAGGATTTTATTGTAATCATCTATGCATGTAATCAAAAATTTCATGAAATGTACTTTCTTGAACTATTAATGAAATTTTGTTTATTTTGCTTACAAGACCTAATCTATGATCTTTAGTTGTGTATGCATGTGCTCGTTCTTTTATTGTAGCCTGTTAATCTCTACATCACACCATTAACATCTATCTTTTGATGATTCTTGAGATTAAAATTATGGTTTTCTAACAATCTTGAGTTGTTTTGACAAACACTGATGAATTTGAATCGACAAATCCTAACGATGTCAAATCCTGACAGATAAGAGGTACCAAATACTGATGACAGGTCAGCATATTTTAATTTAGAATATTATTGAAAAATGATTTCTGAATTATTTAATGACGAAAAGTAATTATCTTCTTAATTATTTTTTAAAAGTGGATAAATTGTTGAACAAAGTTTCACCGCAAATTTTCTAAAAGAGCAGCGCGTCCTTTGATTTTGATTCTGCACATTACTCCACTTTCCACTCCAATTCTTCAATAAGTACCCTCTATCAGAAGTCTAATTCACTAAGCTTCCTTCTCCGAGTGTGTTACATACAACAAAGCTTTGCAAACCTATATTTGCGCAAGAACCTCTGTGACATATATTATCATACACATATAGCCTCACTATTCACCTCTAAAGAACACCTTTTCTCAACACCTACACACATCATGTCATTTTCTGAGCTTTCACCCATCTTCAGTCAAACCACTATTATTCATGGCAAAACTTTTGGAACCAATAACTTCTTGGCTCCACTTACACATCAACAGTTTCCTCAATCTTTTCTTGATATACAGGATTTCTTACTCCAATGTCCAATTGGATATGCTCTCACAAATCCTACTAAGGTATCATACAGAGCTGTAAAGCAGGTATGGGATACAGCTCTAGTTAATGCAACAAATACTGGTTTCTCTTTTGAATTTAAGGGACAGAAGTGTGAAGTTGATGCTGTTGTTCTAGTTCAAGCATTGAGGTTGCCTGCCTGTGATGGTGCTCCTGACAATTATACAACTGAGCAGCTGTACGATATGCTCAGAACTCTGAACTACAAAGGTGACATCACAATAATTAGGAAATCGACAAGAAAAAAATTAAAGAGGGAATGGAATTTCTTCTTTGATTGCATCAGCAGATGTTTCTTGAATAAGACAATAAATTTTGATGCTCTTCCATCAACTTCTCTGAAAATTAAATATTCTTTTCTCTATTCTGGTAATTTTGACTATGGTAACACCATTCTTCAATTTATAATTTCTAGGAGAACAGATGCATCAAGAGTAATAGGGTATACTAGATTTCTTCAACTGATTTTTAATTTTCTATGCCCTAATGTTGAATTTGATAATGATGAATTGCTTCCTGTATTTCAAATTTCTGAAAAGGCTATTACAGATCATATCAAAAGAGATGAAAAGAATAAGTTTTCAGGACTTCCCTTCCTGCCTCAGGAGGTCAGGAAATTTCTATTGAGAAATAGACGTACTCCTTCACAAGTGCCTGCAAATCCTGATGCTGGCACCTCTGTTAAATTTCCTGATGCTGTGGAATAAGACACTATCCCTCTTGTTTCTAAACCAAGAATTTCTTCTACTAAACAGAACTCTAACTGAGCTCCTAAATTAGCCTCCTCTGATGTCTCTCAAAAGGCATCAGTTGTACTAAAGAAAAGGCTGGTTAAGAAATCTGTTCAATCTAAACAGAAAGCTCAACATGACTCACTGAGTGAGAGTGAGAAGAAAGAAGAATGTTTTCCAGTCAGGAAAAGAAGGCTGATCATGCAAGATGATTCTAACTTTGATGATCAGATGCCCATTGGGCCAAGGATGAAGACAAAGAAATCAACAGCTGCAATTCCTGATGACTCTGTTGACACAACTAGAACTAAGGAGCCAACTACTGATGCTAGTGCTCTGATCAAATAGATTTCAGTAATCAAAGAATCTGTTGTGTTCAAGAAAACTGACAAGAGCAAGTTGAAAAGAAAAGCTAAAGATGTGGTTAAGTACATCAGGAAGAAGAAAAATAGCCAGTCTTCTACTATGGATATCAGTCCACAAGAACCTAAGTCTCAAAGGGATTTAGAAACTGAGATACATCCAGTCACACAAGAACCATCTTCTCAAAGGGAAGATACAGAAAAAGAGGCTGCATAAATAATTGTTGACTTTGCTCAAGGTGATCTTCTTGTAAACTCTGCACAACTGCTGCAAGAAAAGAAGGCTCATCAGGATGTGTTGTCAAAGGTGGATGCAAATATTAATGATTTGATGTTTGAGGAGAGCACACATAACCTTTATCACTTCTTGCTGAAGCAGCTCATATTCCTCAGGCCCCACAAGAACCATCAGTTCAAAGTACTGATGCTGGCCTAGTTCATTCTCCTGACAAATCAAATCCTAATGCTATAACAAATCCTGATGTTGATCAACCGTCCATTCAAGCAGCTTATACTGATGATTCTTTGCTTCTCACTAGCTTGTCAAAGCATCCTAGTTCATTGTTTGTTCCTCCACTGTCATCACTGCCACTTGAGGACTCGCTTTCAGGTATTGCTTATTTTCCTCTGCTGTTCTCAATATTTGTATGATTATAAATAGTCTCTTATTTGAGGTTACCTCTATTTATATGACAAGCATACTACTTCTCTCATCCATCTCTTATTTCTTTGCAAAATGTGTGATTGTGCTTTTCTGTGAGACTGTGTAAAAATACTATGTGAGAAAATTAAAATTTGAGTGGCAGTCTCTTGTACTGGCAAAAAGAGAGGTAGTTTTGAGAAAAGAATTTTATAATTTTTTCCTTTCTTATAAACTTTCTTATGTGAGAAACATATTTCTCTTCAAAGTAATATATTGTGTGAGAAGTGATGAGATCACTTGAAAAGAAAAGAGAGATTTAGGTGTTACATTGTTTTATATTTCAGGATCTCATCAGAAACAAATAATTATTGCTAAGGATCCTCTGAAAGGCAAAGCAATTCTAGCAAGCTCTGCAAATTCTTTTGAGGGCATGTCTTGCTCTGATTCTGATAAAGACAGTGATCCTGATGATCCTGACACAGTTCAACTTAAGATTCCTATTGATGCATCTAAGAAGTCCAATGTTGTTTCTTCTTCATATTTCAATGCTGATCCTTCTTATTACAATACTGATGCTGAGCATTTTCAAAAGACTGAATGGGATTTTGCATGGAGAGATGCGCATACTTCTATCTCCTTAGTTATTGGTATGCAACATGTTCACAGGGCATATGATGGACTTCAAAACCCTGACCTTAAATTGCATCTCAAGGCTTCTACCATCTCTGTGAAAGGAATTCTCTCTGAAATTACTGATATGAAGACATCTCATGCTAATTTACTGAACAAGATTGATGCCTTTATGATCAATCCACTTACTTCAGCTGAACTCATAAGTGTGAAAAAGGATGTAAAAGACATGGTTCAATCTCAACAAAGCATGGATACTCGATTTTCTTCCTTGGAAGATAAAGTGTCTTCAATGGCTGATAAACTGGATACTATGTTTTCTCTTCTTTCAAATACTGATGCCAAAAAGGGGGAGAAGATAGCTGTCACAAAATGTACACCTGACTCTATTCAGTTGAAAGATAAAGATACTGATGATGATGGTGATAAAAATCCAGTTGCAAATGTTCAAATTGCTCTTGTTGCTCAACAACCACAACATTCTAAAAGATCTTGTTCTTCATGACAAGGAAAGTCTACTAGTGCTCATGAAGTTAAGCACAAGACTAGTGTTGATGCTTCTGAAACTGGTGATGTTACAATCTCTAACATAGAAGATGCTAAAGGATTATTCTTTCCTTACAAACACAAGGAAATAGGTGAAGTGATTGTTCTGTACTACAAGGATAAGAGGTTTGAGCAAAAGAATGCCAGAGGTGCTCTTGGGTTGATAACTGAAGAATTTCTTGATCTAACAATTGAAAAAGCAGTTATGCAACAGAAGGAGCTAAAGGCTCAAATTGAAGATGAATCAAACACCTCTAAAGGAAGAGGAAAAAAAGGTCAAAGAGCCACAAGAGCCAGAGGAAGATGAAGAATTTCTAATTCAAGTCAAGGTTCTGCAATTAATTCTGCATTTCTGAATGTTCTATTCAGGGAAGGTTTTGTCATGTACAAGTGTTAGGTCCCGAATTATCGTAGAAGGGGGGTTGAATACGATAATCATTAAATTAAAAATTCTTTCGAATCTTTAGCGGATATAGATTTAGTGCTCGGTTAGTGGTTTCATGTTCTTGAAAGGAATAGTGTTTGGAACGATAAAAACAAGGAACACAAGATATTTGTGGAAATATATATTCGTATATAAATCCTCAAGGGGTGTTGCTACACTCCGGTAAATAAATTAACCGGATACAATCTAAGAACAATAAAGTTCCTAGCTTCTACAAAGATTTACAAATCAAATCCTATACAATGCTCTAGCTTTTGTTTGTACTAGGATTTAATTACCGGGTAACGATTATAATGCCCCTAAAAATATACACGAATTAAATCAAGTATTATAACGTTACTCCGGTGAGAAGTTAAAAGGATATAAAAAAAGCTTGAGCTTCTCTATAAATCTTTGCTGCCATTTTCACTACTCTCTTGGGAGAGAAGATGAACATAAATTAATCCAAAAATGAATGGCTCAATATCTTCTGCTGCAAAGTGTAAACTTTATATCCAATAAAATTGTGTGGCTTGGTGCAATAGGCTAATCAAAATGGATTTAAAGTACATGAGGGAATACTTAATTATCTATTTATAGTAAATACTGCTGCACAGTTATGAAACCAGTCAAATTAAAGATCAGGTACCAAGTATTTTAAGCCAAGTTCTAAAACAATTTTCTCTTACAAGTAGTATCATGGGAAAACACCGTGCTAATAAAGAGTCTTAAATTAATTTGATGTTAATGGCTCTTATGGAAACACCTGATTACGAAATCCAACTGGATCTGGTTCCATGGAATCCAAAAGATAATACTCTTCCCGGGTTGCTGCAGATAGACCAGTAGTTTGCTACATAAACAGACAACAGTAAGATTATATAGAAAAAGAGCACATAATTCTGATCATGACTTGGCTGTTGAGAGACAAAGTAAAGTGGAGAAGATAACCCTTCTGTTGACCTTTCTGTCTCTAGAGTGTCTTAGGTTATCCTCTTTTCCGGCAACAAGACCAGATAAACCAGTAGCACTAGAACAAGGATTCCTAGCAATCTCCACAAGCTGTTATAACGACTCAGGAGATCCAGGCCTTTGTGCAAGCTGCAATAATGGTGATCACAATTTACAAATTCGTTTAGTCTCATAGTCTTCCAGCTCCCCTAAATCTTGAGAGTATAAACGGTTCCACAACACTGTCATATCCTCTAGTGGCAATAAAAGGGAGTTTCTGATGGTCATCACTCTCACTAAGGCCTCTCATCCAAGTCGGGACCTCCTTATTCAACCTCTCTATACCATAGACAGCTGCAATAATACGACAAGAATCATGAGCCAGCTTCAAAATCAAAAAAAATTTAGTAGACTAGTAGAATAAAGAATCTACCATGGTGCGGTAGAAGGCCTCCATGACAAAAAAACCAGTCATTAACTTTAAGAATAACAGGGTGCTTTGCCAATTCAGATGCTAAAGGACCTACTGGCCTAAAGAAAACAGATGTTACTATCACCCCCTTTTATCGTTGTCCTAATGTTTGAATAACTCAGTGAGAATAGCTAGAGCAATAAGAAAAAAACCAAGTAGCTCATCTCGCTCATCTCGCTCAATATAGGTGTTGTTGGGATCAAAGCATCCCAGCAAGAACTCCCAAACTGTCGCCTTAATAGAGGGATGCATGCCCTACAATGAATAACAAAATTATTATTTCCAAAGATATAGAGACAAAAATCTGAAAATGCCTACCAAAGCATAGCAAACACAGAGAATAAATAAAAATCTCTAAAAACATAAACACCAACTCAAGTACTGAACAAGCATATAGCGCATAAATGAATTGCTCTTAAAATTTAAAGATCAAGGTAGCACATCTACACTATACACCACATGACTCAAATCCAATCTCTTTACAAGACCCTTCAATTAAAATATATGAATAATCAGCACTTGGAATGAATAATTTCAACATAATTTACCATTAAGAGAAATAATACAGAATTGATCATATGGTTACGACATGTATGATTAAGACTTTAAGTACGTTATGTACCGGGACAACTCACCAAGCTTACAATCAGAAGCTGCAATGAAATCAGGCATGTACACATCTTTGGCAAGCTTAATGAAATTTGGAGGAAGCACCTGGTTTTCAGATGAGCCACACAACCATATCAGTTTACCAAATTTATAATCTTTTTCGAGCATAAAAATTAAAAAGAAAGGATCTTGCAAGATATTTGTTTGTTTCACTAAATGACTGAAAATCTAGATTCATACCCCAGCTTGGCAGACATCAAACAGAGTGGGTGAACTTACGATCAGGCATCTTCTCTATCTCAAACAAGGATATCACACAGTTTTGATTCAACATTAAGCGCAAATAATCGTAAGGGCCAATCACTACAACCCAAAAGGAAAAACTTCTCCATATTCAGAAAAAGCTTAACGACTTCGAATACTAAAAAAATAGCTCCATATAATAACAAGTATCAAACAAGCATGATAAAAGAAACAAAGATGGATAAACAGCTGAAGAAAAAGGGAAATCTTTCTTGACGAACCCAAATCTCCAAAACCAAATCTTCACAAAGATCCTTAATCTCCAAAAGCAGCAGATCTGTGAACAAAAATAGACTAAAGAGAAAGAAAAATTTAAAATTGGAGACTAGTTCAAATTTAACGAACCAAATTTGAAATTAAAACTTAATCGAAGGATACCCAAAGTTTCGAAGATCCTCAAATCTACGATTTTTGTCTAATCTTACCAACTCAAAGCGTAAGTTGGTGCTTAATTAGGTATAATTTGAATGTAAAATATGTACTAGTGTAAATTAGGGTTTATGAGAGCGAGTTCGAGAGATAGAGGAAAGAGAGAGAAGACATAGTCGCCTTGGGGTGTGGGGGAAGAGAGAGATAAGGGAAGTGAAGTCGCAGTTGAGGTTTGGGGGAGAGAGGGAGGTTAGATAAAGAGGGGATAGAGAGAGAGAGAGAGATAGAGAGATAGTCGATGTATGATTAAAGGGGGAAGGTGGAAATAAATTTTAACTTTTTTGTTAAGGGAGGAATTTGGGCACTCAACGGGGGAACTTAAACATTTATTTAGTCATTTTTTTAGAAATGGCTATAGACAACGGTTAGCAAAATAACTGATGTTAAAGTGAAAAGCATTTATTTGTTATTATTTTAAAACTGAACATAGACAACAGGTACTATATAAATCCGATGTCAGATTTATATTCGATATTGCTTTTTTTAAACCGATGTTAAACAAGCTTTTAACATTGGGTGCATTACATGCCGATGTCTAAGGACCGATGTCGTATCTACTATTTCTAGTAGTGAGATGCACATAGATGAAGCATGTCATAGAGGAAGATGCAAAAAGACGAGAACACATGCATATAAGATGTAAAGGGAGAAAGTACAAAGATACATGTGTAAGTAAAAGAGTGCATGCAAGAATTGATATCCAAGATATAAAAAATATTCTAATCCAAAAATTGAAAACTCCTACCACTACAGCTTAGGGCACCCCCGAAGGTATATTACCTAGGATAGGGGGCACCTGGAACATACCAGAAGGAGGAGGAATGCTCGTCGTACTCTCCATATCACCTCTCCTCCTATACTCGAAATCTATGTCAGCATAGATGCCATACCAACACAAGCCCATCTATCATGAATTTTTTGAAGACTATCCATCTGCTTCGGAGTAAGCTTCTTCTCCCGATCACTCCTCCAATCCAAGTCCTACTCACACTCCTTTACCTCCAGATGAAGATAAGATATATAAGACTTATGAGGAGTGACAACGAACTTGGTAGTTGATGGAAATAAGAATTCTGCTTCGTCTCTAAATACATCCTGAGTAGTAGGCCCATACACATGAGACTTACCCTCCTCATCAGAAACCACAGTCTTGCCTTTCCTTTTACCATTTGCCTCTAAATCTGAAATTTCATCCTCCGACCAATCTTCCAAGATTGAATGACAACTCGGAGCATGTGGTCCAGAAAAAATATCAGAACACTATGCCATATATGGCCTATAGCAATAGGAACAAATGTTACAACATGCCAAAAAATGTTACCATTGCCATCCAAAAGACCTAAGTTAACATAAAAATGAAGTTGCTTTTTTTTCGAGTAACCTTTGACCCCTAAGGTAACATCCCTTTTGCCCTGGTGTAACATTTCCATTTATGTTACAATAGCAGTAAAAGGTAACATCAAACTATATCTATAGTATCACACTATGTATGTTACTTTTGCGCTTAGAATTTAAAAAAAAATGGGCCCCTCATGTGGGCCTACCTGTGGGCCACAAAATCATTGTAACATTTGTTTCCCCTACTATAACAGTTTTATAATTATTTGTATTATATTATACTAGTTTGTTTGTAACATTGTAGTACGTAATGTAACATATTTCTAGAAAAAAATTAAAAATATTTGTTTGGAAATTGAACATGCCATAAACCTGTTTTTCAAATAAGTCAACAAATAAACAATTCAAACCACAAAACTTCAAATAGGTTTTCACAAACCCCCACCAAATACTACTTCAGTTTTCTCACATTTCACCATCAACTCCACATAAACCAAAAAACAGGTACATAGTCTATAGTCTAGAGTATGATAAATAAACATCTGAAATCTAGTACGATGACACTTGGAGTACGCAAAAGAAGATAGGTAAAAAATAGTGATGCCACTGTGAGATTAAGTGCAACCCCTCCTGCTTTTAAGCTCACAATCTGGATCCTCGATAAATCTTGTGATGGTAGCATCTCTTTCCTTCATAGTCATAGATCCATCCAACTGAACACACTGAACTTTGGACTACAAATGGTTTCGATATCAAGCAAATTATTATGAAAACTATAACTTTTGGAATAACCAATATAAAGAGATATTGAATGTCAGCCTGAACTTTAGTAGACTTAAGTTTGCCATATATTTGAGCTGAAAGTAGAATTAAGAATTAAGAATAACTGCCTAGCTTTATCCATCATTTTCTATCATCTAATGAAGTAAAAAAAATCACAGGAACTCTTATTTAGCCATATAACTGGTAAAAAAATCCAATACATTTAACACAGACCAAGTAAAACAACTGGTATCCGGTAATCTCGGTCAGGAATGACAGTTGAGGCTATAGTTGCTTTCTTTACCTTCCTTCCAAACTGCAAAAGAATTTAAAAATCCACATAAGTCAACACAAAAGGGCATCCTCAAAAGTTCTCTAAGTCGACTATCATGTGTACTAGCAGCTAATGCAAAAATTGCAAATTTGAGTAACATAACTCTTTCCATTATCCTCTTTAGATAAAGAAATTACACAATAATTTAATATGCAATATTAGAAAAACTATTAAACAAGATATATAAGACAATAACATCTAATTGAGCAAAAAAATAAAAGTTAAGCATAAGAACCAATGAGGTGATTATATCGCCGCTTTTCCGCTGCGCATACATATCTTTACTCACAAAAAACTTGTTAACTATCATTTTTTCAAATGTTATATATGTGCAATTTTATATTTACATGGTTTGGAGGGGTGTTAAGTATTAGAAATACCAGCTGATAAACATGTGCTTCATTTTCTGAAAATTATGAAGAATTCATGCATTTCTCATCACATCTAACTCAGCTAACTCCATCACTTCCTCAACAAACATTCAAAAAGCGAGAAAATGTTAAAATATCAACCTCCTCTAATTTGGTTATATAATGATTACACTTTACACTAGCCTTTCACAAACTAACATGAAGTCTGCTAACTTGAAACTCAAAGGCAAACCAACAGAGGAATAATCACAAAGTTGTTCCACCAGTCTGGTGCAACATAACATCGATTTTGTCTCCATTTTCCATTTCCAACTGGGAAAACACAACACATAATGTATATTAGCAATAGAAAAAGCGGGTGTACACAGAGTTAAGCCGGAGACCAAGTAAACATGTAGGAGACAGAGTGAAACCAAGGGCTACCTTATCACGACGCTGCTCTCCTCGGAGATGACAACCATCATAAAGAAAGGCAATTGAATTTATGTCAATTAATTGACGGTCACAAATTAAGTTAGCTCCACAACAAATTGAGATTCCTCAGGACCAAACCCGAGAAAGGCATTTGCGTACTTCTCTTCCGGAATATCCCTCTTTCTCAAAAGCTCCATCCCAAAACCTTCAGTATAAAACATGTAAACATCAAATAAAACACCATTTAGCAATAAATCCATCACAACTAGCACATATTTGACATACTTTCTTCCAATTAAACAATAAACCACATACTTGATGGTGCGAACAAGGTCACCAACATGAAACATAACATGTAAGAACCCGCACTTATCCATTTTAGGCCATTCCAACAACTCGCTACTCGGAACAACATGCGTAGCTTCAGATTCAGCCATAATTCCTCTACGTAAAACAACAACTCGGGTTTAATTAAACGACATAATTATAAACATAGATATACACACAAAAACCACTACACCATAGATGGCCTACAGCAACACCCAAAAAATGTTACAACAGGCCAAAAAAATGTTACCATAGCCACCCAAAAGACCTAAGGTAACATAAAATTTAAGTTGCTTTTTTTCGAGTTACCTTTGGCCCCTAAGGTAACATTTCCTTTGCCCTGGTGCAACATGGACTTTTGTGTTACAATAGACACCAAAGGTAACATCCATGTATATCTATGGTATCACATTATGTATGTTACCTTTGCACTTTGAATTTACAAAAAAAAATAGGGCCCACTTATGGGCCCCATTTTTCATAATGATTTGTATTATATTATTTTGATAGGATTTGTTTGTAAATGGAACATATATACCATTAACATATTTTTCATACATAAAAAGCAATACTACATGAAATTATGCTATTCGAAATCGACAATCCCAAAATATCATTACATACCACAAAATGTATTACATCCAAACCAACTCAAACATTCAAACCATCACATGTCTAAAACTACGACAACAACAATTATTTTAACTAAACAAAATAGTTCAGGTTATTTACTAAACATTAGGAAAAAAGATAAACTTAAATAGTTTGCTGATGTCCATTGATATGTCAGCAGGGAACTTGACACCGCGATCAATCTGTAAAGTAAAGACTTAAATATTAGATGTGTAGGGAGCAGAGGAAATTGACATCCAATTAGGTGAGTGTGATTGATTGAATGTTGTGTGCTTTCTGGCAAGGGCACAACTCGCACAAATGGTTATACAGAAGTGTAAACAATGATATGATGACTGAGAAAGTAACTTTAGATTAAGGGTTTAGTGTTTATGGTGGACTTACTAATGAAGCTGATATTGGTTTGTGTAATGAACTTTTATAACCTCTAACTGCAACTTTCTCTGCCATTTGGAGCCGTGATAGTCTGTCTGGCCCCCCAACATTCAGAACCAGTTACATTTCATTACATCTTGGACATAACACAAACATAGTGTCATAACAAACATAAAGATAATAAAAGAATGAAATAATGGAAAATGGACCAATTCAATCATATGCACGAAGGTAAATGAGTGATGTTATAGTGAATTGTGACTAAAATTCAATGCAAGTTATATAGTAATATTTTAACAAGGCATTTTCATGTACAATAACCACATTATCAATCAGATTAGCTACATGTACCATATAGTCCTTCACCTAATACATTTCCGTACAATAACAACATTATCAATCAGATTAGCTACATGTACCATATAGTCCTTCACCTAACAAGGAAAATAGGTTATTTCCGTGTAACTCAAAAAATTGTGGAACTTACAAATAGAAATCAAAGTTAAGCAAAAAAACTCATGCAACCACCTTTTTCTATAAATTTTTCATACCTGGGAAAAATTCAGCAGATGGGGAAGTAGACTTTTGTTAGGATTTGTACTTGAATATTATTTGCATTCTAAGAACTGAAGCTTTTAAAGAAGCTAATATAGAAAGTCCAACAAATATTTAAGTACTGTAAAATATAATTTGGCACTAAAGCCACTATTTTACACAGTGCAGGTTTGATTTTTTGTGTAATCTAATTACCTCCTCTATAGAAGTAAATGTTCTGATGTCCCTTCCCTGAATCCGTTACAACCCCCACCAAGTTTCTCTTTTCCAAGTACAACTGTAGAACATATAAGTATTCACTGAACTTTTGTCTATATATGTAAAATTTCTTTAAAATACTTTACATATAACAACAATTTGGGTCTACCGGAGCAATTTAGAAGTTTAAGTTTTAGAATCACTTTAATACTAAATAACATAAATTGCTAGAAGTATACTCTTACACCAGTTCCAGATGGAAGGTATGTTGTATACCAAAACTCCCCCTATATCTTTCTAAATAAGCAAATATATGAAGAGATACATGTTGAAAATTCTACAGACAAAGGATACAGAAGACCAGTTCATTTTTTATTTAGCATCATTTATCTCTAAAAGTCAGCTCATCACCTAACCTACCATTTAGTTCTTGAAAATTCCCAAAAAGGGTCAGACTTACGCACACAGGTAGTACACGTACCCATGCAGTGCACACACAAAGAGAGAGAGGATCTATTCACAGTTTACTTGACTAGAGAACAAGGTATGTCTCAGTGAATAAGGTTCTGTACACAAAATTATACTAGTACTTCAATAAGAAGTCAATTAAACTGTTTAGCTAATATTACAGTTGTCATAAATACCCGTTCATGTTTGTTCTCCACAAGATGTATTTGTTGTTTCTCTAGCGAAACAAAACTAGGAGCAATGATCTTCACATCAAGAGGTCCTTTTCCTTTGTTCTGAATTAAAAGTGCGAGCTCCAGAGATTCTGAAACACGGGAATGAGACATCAAATAATGAACAAATTTCAAGCAAGGGAGTAGATAGTAATAAATTGCAAATACAGAAAATACAAACACCAATTTCGAGAGCATGAACGAGAAAACCGTCGCTAAAGGCCCACAAATAAAACTGATCCATCCATCTGCCAAGCAACCGGTAGAACTGGTCAATTGGATGAAATTATTTAATTTTGCTGACCCACTCCTATGAAATCATTTTATACTGGAAAAGATGCAATATATGACTGCAGGGTAATGGTAGTATCTAGATTAAATTTTATTTAGAAGATTAGAAAAAAGTTGGTAAATACAGACTAAGGGGTGACAGACCAAGGGATGAGGGGTCTCCACTTACTAAATACTTCTAAGCAACAAGGTTTTATGAAAAAAACTCAGTTAAATACTTTGAGTAATAAGTAATAACTAACAAGCATCTACAACAGACAACTAGTCACAATTAAAACAGCAGGTTACTACTCAAGGAACATAGAGTAAAAACATTCATACAAGATGCTATAAAATTGACTGCTAAGTTTCAATAAAATTAACAGTATCTCCTTGTAGATTAGCTCATCTTCCCCACATTCTTGTATCTGCATTCAATTATTCAAATAGATAGTTATAAAATTGTCCATAGTCCCGATGTCAGGTATATATGTTAATCAACAAATAGTCTTCAAATAAATGTACCTAAACATCGGGTGTACCTCCTTGAAATCAATGTAACTGTTGCAGGTAAATGTTTAAGCTTCAGCTTACCAGTCTGGAAAGTAGATTAGGTCAAGTAAAACACCATTATATTAGGTTAAGAGAGCATAACTATTAATCTGATTTATCTACACATTATCAAGCGCACACACAACTATAAAATTATTAAGGATATTCCCTTGTAGTAGAGGCATAATGAACCCATCAAGCTGCAATAAAAAGGCATGATACATTAAGAGAGAGCTGAAGTTTACAAGTCAACCTGGGAAATTAGTAGAGCTCTGTTTAGATGATTTAAATGCATTACAAAACTCTTGCATGATACTTTTCTACAAACAAAAAGAATATTTAATCTTATTTTCAATAAGCTCCTCTATAATGTATCTGTTCCAAACATATTGTGGGTCAGACTGAAACACATATATGGACCCCAAATTAGAAGCCTGTTTGAATATATGATTAAAGTGCTAGCCTGGTAAGAGAATAGATGTTTAAAAAATAGTCCAAGGAATGGGAAACTCAATATGCAAATTACGACCAATGAGAAATCAATAAATCAAGGAACCTCTACACTACGCCATAGATGTAGAGGTTCATTCGGGAAGTTCTGTGTGCATTTTTCTTAACTTTCCTTGTTATGTCACCTGATATTTACCTAATACATATATCCCTGAGGATCCTCCAATTGAATGAAGTGAAGATCGTGGTGGTTTTCCTGCTCTTAGAGGAGAAACGCTGAATTGATGAACTGAACAAAGAAAAAGTAATACTAAAAGATTGTAATAACATTGCAAATAACCATGCAGAACTGTTCAACATATCATACACGTAAATCTATAGAGGTGTTGCAGGAAGAGCAAAACTTTTTTTCTCCTCTGCATCATTCTGGACCGTATTTAGCAATAAGCTTCTATTTACAGCTCACTTTTCCTGTCCAGCTTCTCCTTCTTCTAGTTCAACTTCTGTTTCTATTAAAGAAAAGCCTATGTCAGAACTCAGATACAAAAATCAGTAATATACTAGGTTATGCATATCACTGATTTATGTCAACATGGCACAAAAAGGAAAAAAACCAGGAAAACTATTATTTTTAAGTAATGAACTGATCAATGAAGGGGATCAAACTGAACCATAACTACTCAATCAAATATAAAAAATGAATAAATTTATAAAGCACTTAGCTCTAGGGGCCACCATAATATGCTTCAAACAGCTGAACTGGTATGTGTTGTTTCATTAATCTCCATTCCTGAAACAATAAGTGCAAAACATTTAAATACCAGGGTTTTGGCCTTCCTGATAGTTCAAATTTCATAATTCCCTAGATATGTTACTCTTATTGGTAATTTTGATTTCGATACTTAACTGCCATATCATATTAATGTACAAGCTACCAACAACTTTAAATGCCAATAGCAAGCTAGTATCTCCTCCCTGGCTATGGGTAATACTGTCGAACATAAATTGCAATTGTTTCCATTTTAGTGATCTCAGTATTATGGCCTTTACAGATATATTTAGAGTAAAGTCACATAGGTATCTACAAATAATAATAACAGATTAAAAATATTTATTAAGTTTTGGAATTAGTTGTAAAACATTACTCCTTACATTCTTGTCATGCCCTGCACCAGCTAAAAGCTTCCCCTCTGGAAAAAAAATGGCAGCATGTAACTTTGTTTCTGGTCCGTATACAGCCAAATTCTTCAAATGAGAATCTTGAAAATAGGGGTGAAAACATGATAGAGTCAACAACATTATGCAAAACAGTTCACTTAATAGAAGTATAAAACATATTCAACAAGTATATCATTACCTTTGGAAGACTCAGTTTAGAAAAATTAATAAATTTCACTTGTATTATCCAATTTTATAACACAAACCCCAACATCATAAAGCAACCAACTGCTTGAACCTAACAATTGACCAACGTCTATAAAAAGCTTAATTACAATCATTACTCTTATACTTTAAAACAAGCACATTAGAAAACAAAAATAAATCAAATAAAAAACTGTAAAACGAAAAATTTACAGAATCTAAATATATTTATATATATAACAACAATCCTAACCTAAAATTTAGTAGTTTGCAGGTCTCTTAACTAGTCATCGACTCATACTAGTTATTTTAAAGAGTTAAAGTTCATAAAGTTGTAAGTGTAATTACAGAGTTCTTTTGACTGCAAGATACAAACACATAACATAAAATTTAGAAATCTGCAAAATAGACATGGGAGAGTAGGGAAGAAGGGAGAGAGGGGGCAAAGGTAGTATATTCATATACACATAAAATGAGAGAGAGAAAGAGAGGTAATACCTTAAAGTGGAACCCCAATTCCAATTTAAAACCCTAATTTTGTTTGAAACTCGAATTTGTGAGATTTTATCAATATAAAATCCTAGCTTGAATAATCGATCTCTGAGGCAGTAGTTTAGAATGATTAGATTCGATTCAATTGAATTTGAGAGAGAGATAGCGTGTGAGAGGAGAGAGCGACCGAGAGAGAGAGGGAGATTCTGGAAGCTGAGAGAGTGTTTTGACTTGTCTACAAAATTGCCACTTCTCCAAAAATTTTAAGCCTATTTTAGCCCGCCTGATGAGAGCTAAAGCCCAAAATTACTAATTTCACTTTATTTTTATTTTTTTAATAAAATTTTAAGTTTAAATAGTGTTCAAATTTTTAATTAATAAAAAAATTGAGTTACTATATACTATAGTTTAGAAAATATAACAAAAAGAAAATATTTAATCAATCTTAGCTAATATTAATATTATTGGTTAACTATATTATCAAATTAAATTAATTTTGAAGTCAAATAATTATATATTGTTAATTTTTTGTAAAATGTTACTTTTTTATCCATTAACACCCTATTGTAACATAAGTTTTCACATGTTACAGTATGTAACACTTTAGAACTATAGTAACAAGTTACAAAGGCTATGGTAACATTAAAAATACTATGTTGCGGTAGGCTAAGATGAACATAGCTAAGGTAACATAATTTTGTAACATGCATGATTAAACCATTGCGATAGGCCATCTATGGCGTAGTGAACAAAATAAAAACTAATTATTTCAGCAAACAAACAAAACTGCACTAAATTAAAATAAACTTAGATTAAAAATCATAACTGAACTGCTACTACAAGGATAGATCACAATATAACACATGACAGTACTAAATATAAGTGATAAAAGAAATAATTACGTACTGGAAATGAGAAATACAAAGCCCTAAAATAAGATCAAGTGATATTGTAAACTGCAGATAAATTTTTTGCTATCTTTATACAAGATTTCAAAATAATGCAGTAACTTTATATGTACATTCTTCTATCAGGAACTCCAAGCGTAATGGAGAAGATACCAATATAACTGAAATTGGAAAGCTTTGGTGCCAAAACCACAATACTATGGGGAATATAACAGTAGGTTGAAATTTTCAAGTTCACCAACCGATGACAAGAAATGATATGATCTTAAAAACTCTAATGTGAGATTTTGTAGATTGAGAAGTGTGGGGTCATGTCACTCATATTATTGAGAAGTATTACGTCACGGAGATATAGACTTAATAGAGCTGGGAAATCCCAATTTATTTTGGGCAGTTTATAGTCATATAAATGAAGAGTTGTTAATTTTAAAAACTAAAAGAAAATGGAGAGATTAATAAATCCCAACCACAAATACTCTTAGTTTACAATCCAGGTACGCATGCTAAACAGAAAGCAGATAACTTCTGGGCATTAAAAACCGTGGGACTTTCAGTGGAGAGTTTTTAAGGGAGGTAAAACCCAAATATCTGATTCCGACGCACATACTTCAAGTTGTACAACGATTTAGAGCTGAAGGTGGTTAACTTATAAGGTTTATGATCACATAAGAGATATAAATGTAAGCATTAAATATTCTGCCAGATTGCAAACTTAAGAAATTTTTGAACTAAACGGAGCGGAGGTTTATTTCTCAATATATATAACTTCAATTTCAAGATATGGGATTTATGGTTTCGGTTAGAAAAGGGAGTGATCTCTATACCTCCATCGTTGTGAGAGAATTCCGGTTTAAACTGCTTCTTTCCCATCGACAAGTGACATGATTTTATGAATTATTTCATCTAGTAACCTGTTGATTTTGTCTTGTTCGCCTCCAAGAATCCCAACTTTTTTCATCGTCGGGAACCCCATTAACCTTAATTATCCGTCACTCAAGTTTGCAGTTACTAACTATGTCCCAACTACGGACCTTTATATATTATCCCTATTTCATAATAATCTCACAAATTTGCATATTTTTAGATGAGGCAAAAAATCACCGTATAGACAAAATACACATTTAGCAAATAAGTATCGCATTAAAAAATTGTATGATACACAACTTAATTATCAGGTCAATTCGTATTTCCAAGTTCTCGCCTGATCTTTGTTTCTATTCAAGTATGATACATTCCTTACTACATCCATTTTTTTAGAATCCTTATCATGTCAATTTTGCATTAACTCATTTTTTCTAAATTTTCCCTTCAATTCCAGTTAATTTTCTTTAATTTTATCTATCCTATTCCATTCACATCTACCAAACAGAAAATAATTTTTGAAAAGAATAATGGACTCAAAAAATTACTTATGATTTCTGGACAATCGTGGCTCTGAGGGTAATCCTGACTATGACGCACAAGACTTGCACTTCGGTCCCTAACACTTAAGGTCCTAAATTCTCATAGTCCTTTTTTATATGAATATAAAATATTCCATGTATGTATAATTTAGGCCCCAAAAATGATTTTTCCAAAGGCCCAATTAACTTGAAGGCCGCCCCTGCCCATGCGAGGCTCTCGGAGAGTGTTCAAGTAAGTAGTTCCAAAGGGCACTAGATTTACTTGATTCTTCGCATCCTTAGTTAGCTTCACAGTATTCAATTTAGTAAATCGAGAAGCAAACCAAATAAGAAAGTTTGATATTACAGAAAGTGCCTACAAAGTAAACATGCAAGAATCTGAAACACACCAGACATCAGTCCGCCATTTGAAATTTAATTTAGATGTCCATTTCATAATGCAAAAAAAGAAATTAATAGCATGCATATTTCTCCCATATTAATATATAAAGTATCTGATTTTGCGGGGGTAGCAAGATCACTTCAGATACAGATATGAAAAATCTACCTTCCGAAAATATTGCCCTCCAATGTTCTTATGTTCCCATGAACAGAGAGAGGCTGGTTCCGATATTCAAGTGCATTACTTGTGGGTACGATATTAAAATGATCGACCTTGTTAAATAAATTGAAAGATAATTTAAATTGACAAGTGCGGAGAAAAAGCCACTCATATACTCCGAAGACTTGCATTATACAGATGTTAAATTTTTTTAGCCGGGAAGTTACATGCAATATTGAGCCATCTATACTTGTACCGATGAGGGAGGCTTGTTACACCGGCGAATTGAAAGAGAAAGATGATCTTGATAAACCCCAATAATAAATGCAAAGATTTCTCAAGGCAGGCAAGCATGTTAGTAAATTAGAATTCATATCATATAGGCATTTAATTGGGGAGTTGTCTAAGCAGGTAAATTCTGACAATCAGACTTACCTTATTTCCATTCACATTCATCAAATTTCAGTCACAAAATCAGTTTTGTTAATGAATCAGAGCTAAAGGTGGATAACTTATATAGTTTAATATTTTCTAGATTAAGTGTTAAAACTCTTCACCAAACTATTTTTCTGAAAGTACTCATTAACCCTTGTGTTCCTTGCTCGCGGAGCTTGCTTCACCCCGTATAGTGCTTTCGTCAGCCGGTAGATTTGATTTTCTCGGCCTTTCTGAACATATCTGGGAGGCTGCTCAATAGATACTTCTTCTTCAAGATAAATATTCATGACATCCATCTGAAATATCTTCCACTGACTCTGAGCTGCTATTATTGTTAGAAGTCGTATGGTATCAACTCTTGCAACTGGAGTGAATATCTGGTCATAGTCAAGGCCATATCTCTACTTGTAGCCTTTAGCTACCAACCTCGCCTTGTATTTCTCCACTTCTCCATCTTGATTCTTCTTAGTTTTATAGACCAACTTGAGACCAATTACTTTATGTCCCTCTGCAAGATCTGTGAGTTTTTATGTATCATTCTTCTTGATTGCGCCAATTTCTTCATCTATGGCTTTGTTCCATTTGCTTTCTTCAGAAGGTTCTTCAAATATAACTGGATCATATTCATCAATTAAACAAAATAGAGAATAATCAATGGATGTTTGTACCAGACTTGTTACTTCATAGATATTATCCAGACTCCGCATCTTTCTCATTGTTCCCCCTGAACTGTGGCTCTCTCCCGTCGATCGTATCGACGCAGGAGTTTGTTGAGTCAGACTTTGTGGAGGAGTTAGATCATCATCTCCGTCATCTTCAATATTGGAGTCATCACCGTCGTTATCATCTTCGTGAAAGAATAAACCGGCAACTTTTCTTTCTTCCTCGCTCTATCTCCAGTAATCTGATTCATCGAACTCAACATCTCGAGAAATGAATAAATTTTTCATTAGAGGATTATGGAGTCTGTATGCCTTGCTCCTTTTGTCATATCCGGTAATGATGCATTTCTCGCCTTTATCATCTAGCTTCTTCCTTTTCTGATCGGGAACGTGGGCATAAGCAATACACCCGAAATTTCCGAAATGTCCAACTGATGGTTTGCTTCCACTCCATGCTTCATTTGGAGTTTTATTTCTCACACTTTTTTTGGACAACGATTCAACAAATAAACTGCACACAAAAATGGCTTTAGCCCAAAAAGTTCTTGGCAAGTGCTTTGCTTTAACCATGCTTCTTGGCATGTAAAGAATTGTGCGGTTCTTCCTTTCTGCAACACAATTTTATTGAGGAGTATATGCCGTTGTCAACTGATGATTTATGCCATGTGCCCTACCGAAGTTTCTAAACAAGTATGAAGTATAGTCTCCTCCTCTGTCTGATCTTAGTGTCTTCAAATGCAGGCCACTTTGTTTTTCTGCTAGTGCTTTGAACTCCTTGAATTTATCAAGAGCCTCCGATTTTTCTTTGATGATATACACCCAACTTTTCCTGCTAAAATCATCAATTAATGTTAGGTAATACCTATTACCTCCCAGTGATGGGATATCAAATGGACTAGCTATATCTGTGTGAACAATCTCCTACAGCCTCCTGGCTCTCCATAATTTTCCAACGGGAAAACTTTGTCTATGTTGTTTCCCCTTGATACATGCTTCAGACAAATTTTCTGGTTCATTAATTTCTGGAAAGTCGTCCACCATCTTTGTCTTTGACAATAATTTCAAGCCAGAAAATCCAAGATGACCAAATCTTAAATGTCATAACCACGAGTCATTTTTAATGACTTATTTCAAGCACTTCTACACTTTCATCTATATATCAAGTGTGAAAAGGCGATTCTTCGACACCTCCACATCTGTAAATAATTATCAAACCTGATTTTTGATTATGAGAGAATTACCCTGTATCTGAATGTTATACCCTTTCTCTACAAGTTGGCCAAAACTGATGATATTATTTTTCAAACCAGGTATATAATAAACATCATTTATATACTTTTTCTCATCATTCTTTGACACAATCGTAATTGTACATTTTTTTGACAGAAATTTTTAACGAGTCACCAAAAGTAACTTCTCCGCTGATGGACTCGTCTACCTCTGTAAATAAATCTTTATGGCCAGTCATATGATTGTTGGCTCATGAGCCAAGATACCAAACATTCTTCTTGCTCTCCTCGTCACCTTTATAAGTAAGGAAAATAGCAGTGCCAACGTCTTTATCTCTTTTGTTGATGCAAAATGACTTCTTTCTTCCACTTTTGTTGTTCTACCCTCGTAACTGAAGTGACCAAATTTATAACAATTATAATATTGAAATTGAGATTTGGCACCTCATTGAAATCCGGCTATTCCTCAGCCTCTAAAATTCTGACCATGACCATATGGTTAATAACATTCAGAATTCCGGTCTCTATTGAAAAATTGCTTTCCACGTCCTCGTTCACCTCGGTAGCCACCTCTGTAGCCACCTCTTCCACGTACAGTACTACTACTATCAGAATTATGGCCAATGGATACTTTACTTTGCAACGTCTTCTCTAGATGGCTTGCATCATCATATTGGTTCATTCGCTGCTCGTGAGCTTGAAGTGAACCTACGAGCTCATCAATTGAAATTGTGGACAAGTCCTTTGACTCCTTGATAGAAGAAACAACATAATCAAATTTTCTAGTCAGCGAACGGAGTAGTTTTTTCATGACCCGAACATCGTCGAGACTTTCACCATTTCTTTTCCTCTCATTTGTCACGGATTTCAAGCACGTAACAAATTCACCAATATTTTCAGAAGTCTTCATCTTTAAATTTTCGAACTCTCCGCATAGCACCTAGAGCCGCACCTTTTTAACTTTTTCAACTCCCTGGAATGATTTGTACAAAATCTCCCACACTTCCTTTATCGTTTTTGCTTCAAATATTTTTTCAAAGGTTGATTTATCAACGCCCTGAATAATTATGTACAACGCTTTTTATCTTTTTTCCGGATCTCATTTAACACCCTCTTCTTGTCATTTGGAATTGCTGTTTCAGCGGCTGCATCAGCGGGCTTGTTGAACCCATTTTTGCCAACTTTCCAATTATCGTAAGAATCGAGTAACAACTTCAATTGGATACTCCAATTCTCTAATTTGTGGATGTCAATTTTGGAATGCTAGGTTGCACCATATTTTCCATTTTTCACGAACGTAACATTGGTTTGGATAATAGTTGTTGGAAACGTGTATGGGATTTTCTATTTCTCGAACTCGAAAGACAGGGTGCATGTTTAACATTATTTGGATAATAAAATATACACTTAGAAAACTATGTATATATATAAGTAAAGCACACAATAAACTTTTTATTTCACAAATATAAGCTACAACATATTTTGTAATCTAGTACACAACTTTTCTTTTTATCACTTAAAGGAGCTTTTGTTGTCTATTTATAATCACTCTATTTTTCACTTCAATAATAAACTACAAACTACCAACTTTCTATTAATAGGCTACATATGAGGTCTGATTACTTCATGTCTAACATCAGTAATATTACATAATAAGACTTTTATTACCTAGCCTATAAAGGATGACCATTATTTATACTGAGCAGCTGTGTACCTCGAGAGAAACTCATCCACCCAACTATTTAGACAACGTGGTTAATTACACAGCGTGTACAGCTATATACTTAAGTCTCAAGCATATATATATTTAATACTCACAAGACTTTGAATCACATTCACATGCTGCCTACCATTTTCCTCCGCCTTGACTTGACAATTTCAATTCCAAATTAATGTTTATTCTTTTCTTGCTAGATATGTTTTATGGATGTAGACTTCTGATGCATATAGCTAGCTGTAATACTTATTAGGATGGGGGAGAGTCGGAAATTCTAACATTAAGTTCAAAGTATAGTACGTTGTGCTAGATTGCTTACCTATTCAAGAAAATGTATAGGAAATACTGTGTTGAAAATGTACATATTATAGAATTCTAGAAAAAGGATTCATGGTTTGTTTAAGTAAAAACATTGGAGACAAACCTGTATGAGTTTTATCTCTTAGATATTTGATACCAACCAAAACTGAGACACATAAGACTGTACAAGTAGTCCAGATAAGCTTCCATTGAACGGAGAGAACACTGTTTGAACACCTACTCTATGAAGGTACAGAACCGGACATCGGAAAATTGGATTTTATAAAATTATGCAACAAGGTCCAATGACAGAATCTATTATCATGTTTGATATTGGGATCGGACTGAACCTTAAACAGATTGTTTAAAATTTTGAATTTTATAGTTTAAATTTTGTTTTTCACTAAAAATTTTAACACAAAATTATTTAAAATATTTTTTAAGCTAATGCCTAATAGGATTATTAAGAAGTAAATATATTCCTTACAATAAAAAGTAAATATATTATTATTTTAAAATAATAGTGTTTATTAAATGTACAAGTATCAAACAATTTAGGTTTATCATAATGTAGCATTTAATTATTTCTTTTTTAATATTGAACATATTCTTTCAAGTTGAATACATATAAATATATAATATACGATGTAAAATAATGAAAAAAGATAACATTATTGAAATAATTCGGTCCAATCTATATTATTCACAAGCTACTAACATTTTACATTTTATCAATTACATTAGATGACCGTAAGGTACATGTATATCTTGGGGGGCATGAGGGGAGTTAAATCTACCTAGTCACTTATACAGAGTATCATTTATCATCGTAGCTAAATATAAATAGGGACAAAATACCCGGAATTATCATATCTAAGTAACAAAACAAAATAGAGTAAAAAAATTAAAGTCTCTGTAACATAATAGGGTTTAAACATATTGTAAGTTAGCTCCACAACAAACTGAGATTCCTCAGGACCAAACCCGAGAAAGGCATTTGTGTTCTTCTCTTCCGGAATATCCCTCTTCCTCAAAAGCTTCATCCCAAAACCTTCAGTATAAAACCTGTAAACATCAAATAAAACACCATTTAGCAATAAATTTATCACAACTAGCACATATTTGACATACTTTCTTCCAATTAAATAATAAACCACATACTTGATGGTGCGGACAAGGTCACCAACACGAGACACAACATTTAAGAACCTGTGCTTATCCGTTTTAGGCCACTCCAACAACTCGCTACTCGGAACAACAGGCGTAGATTAAGCCATAATTCCTCTGCGTAAAACAACAACCGAGTTTCAATTAAACGGCGTAATGATAAACATAGATTTACACACATAAACAAAATAAAAACTAACTATTTGAGCAAACAAACAAAACTGCACTAAATTGAAATAAACTTGGATTAAAAATCATAACTGGTATTGCTACAATAAGGATAGATCACTGTATAATACATGACAATATTAAATATAAGTGATAAAAGAAATAATTACATACTAGAAATGAGAAATACAAAGCCCTAAAATGAGATCAAGTGATAATGGAAACACAAAACAACGAAACTAAACACGAGATTGCGATAATTCAATTTTTTGTTTATACATAAATATAGATATACAAAAATGAATTGGGGAGAGAGAGAGAGAGACTACTTAATAGGAGAGTGAAGAGTGAAAGAATATGATGCTCCTTCGACCCCCAATTTCAATTAAAAACCCCGATTCTAATTAAAAACCCTAGCTCAAATCTGTAAGGTTGCTAATCTAATCATCAACCTGTGAGGTAGTACTTTAGGATGATTCGGTTCAGTTGAAAGCTGAGAGAGACTGTGTGAGTGGTGACCGAGAGAGTGATATTTAGAGTGTGAGAGAGCGACTGTGAGAGAGAGAGATGTTTACAGAAGACTGTGAATTTTTGACAAAAAACTGTCGCTTCTCTAAAAATTTTGAGCCTGCTATAGCCCGATTGATGCAGAGCCCAATGACATCCCAAATAACCGCTATCTAATTTCACTATTTTTATTTTTTAATAAAATTTTAAGTTTCAATAGTGTTCAAATTTTTTATTAAAAAAAATTATTAGTTATTAATTAGTACAGTTTACAAAATTTTAAAAAAATATATTTTCTCAATCTTAGATAATATTAATATTATAGCTTAATTATATCATCAAAATTGATTAATTTTCAGTTCAAATAATTATATATATTTATTGTTTGTAAAATGTTACTTTTTAATCCATTAACATCCTATTGTAACATAAGTTTCCACATGTTACTCGTATGTAACATTTTCAAACTATAGTAACATGTTATAAAGGCTATAGTAACATCAAAAATACTACGTTGTGGTAGGCTAAGATGGGCATATCTAAGGTAACATGATTTTGTAACATGCATTATTAAACCATTGCTATAGGCCATCTTTGGCGTAGTGGAAGTAGATGCCTCATGCTCAATAGCCATAGAAATATCTCATCGTCGAATCCCGTTTACCAAAGTCTCGGCACAATGAAACAAGGATGAAGCTGAAAAAGGAGTCGGTGACCAAAGTGAAGTGGTGAAAAACCCATCTTGCGGTTAAAATCCGTGAACGGATGGAAATACGTAGGCGAATCGTCATCCAGCTGCGATAAGAACAAGGAAAAATGTTAGAACGCGTCACAATACCAATAAAAATAAAAGTATATTTTGGAGGAGCTAAGACACACCACAATGAAAAGGACAAAAGACGTAAACTAGAAGTTCCAAGGTGCCTCGGGCGCCCCCGTATTACGCAAAGGGCCGTACCTGAAAGCTACAAATCCTCGGGCGCGCCATGCACTCCGCGAATGCGGTGACCCAAACGACATTAAAAGCTTCGGGCGCGGCCTATTTTAAAAAAAAAATCAAAGGCCGGAACCCGGGAGCTTCAAGGCTCCAGGCATGCCCCGCCTAGTACGGAGGTCGTGGCTGTGATGCATCTCCGACGCGCCCCGTATGGGGAAAGGGGGGTCGCGACCAGAGAGCCCCCATGGCATGCCTCGAGCGCGCCCCCGTGTGTGTGGCTACGAATTTTTATGACCTAAATTTGAAGATTCAAGCTACTAATACAATTAGAATTTAAATTGGTGCATCTACAAAAATCAACAAGCTATGTATACAACCTATACATATACACACAAAACATGGCATAAACATGGAAGTTCAAGAAGCTCAAATTTCTTTTATCTAGTAGCATACATGAAAGGAATTTAAAAGAGAGACATGAAAGAGTACCTTGGAAGATGGAGGATGAGTGGGTTGAAGTTAACACAAAAGTGGAGCCAAGAATAAGTTAATCCAAGATTCTTGAGATTTTTAGAGGAAAAGAGTTTATGCCCTTTATATTGGGTATTTTGGAAGATGGGAGTTAAGAATGAAATGAAGGAGCAAGATGTATTAAAAGAAATAAAAGTTTAGAATTTTTGAAATTTGAAGGCGCCCTGAATGCGCTCGGAAGGAGGAGAATATTTGCAGAAAATATTTGCGGAAAACGTCTGCGGAGGATCTTTATGGAAAATTTTGAGTGAATTTGCGAAAGCACTTGACACGAGGACTCGGAAGAACATTTTTATGATGAAGATTATCAACTAAAATATTCCTTTATGGAAAAAAGAATTCTCGCGTACGAAAAAGAGTTTATTAGCAAAAGATGGAGTGACGATATTATGGATGATAAAAATCATGGAAAGATGTAGGCAGTAGAAGAAGATTTTCCACTTTATTTTTAACAAACTAGAAAATCGGGGGGTAGTTGTTATACCACAAAATTGTCATGGGTATTTTATCGGTCTTTTAGAAAATAGGTCGGATCGCTCCGCGGAAGAGGACGGACGAGCTCCGGGGCTCCGGAGCCTAGGGCCCTCCCTTTACGGAAAACACTTACAACTAGGACGCTCCCTTTACGGAGGACATTTACGACTAGGACACTCCCTTTACGGATGACTCTTACGACTAGGGCACTCCTTATATGGGATTCGCTTACGACGATTATTGATGAGGAGAAGTTACGACGATGATTGGTAAAGTTATATGTGAAGGTTTACAATTACCATTATGACGGAGGATTACGACGAATGGGGTGGAGGAAGTGTGCGAGGACTGCAACGATAACGGTACCACGACGATCGTTATAGTAGAAGACAGCGACAAAGAATAAGTATTGATAGGGAACTTATAGAATATGATCTCAAGACAAGGGAGAAAGAGTGAAGCAATTAATAATTGAAGGACGACCTGAATTCCGGGGAAATGTCCCCGGATCCTTATAAGGAGCGCCTCGTGCTATATGGCCGCACGGGTGGCTACTCTGCAATACTAGTGAGATAACAAGGAAGAATGAGCGAGGAGTCTGCTCCCACAACTAAACTGGGAAGTGAACAAAGCATAAGAATCATACAAGGAAAGGAGTCCCCAAAGGGCCTCTCCATGCTTATGGCGCGCCCTAGGCATTGAGGAGAACTCCAGAAGGCTTCCGTGAAGGAAAGGGCCCTCTGGGAGCCCTTTATCCCGGAAAATATGTCGAAGGTGTCGTTCTGTAATCTTGCGGTTTATCCTCATATGGGAACGGTTGTAAATATCTAGTGTGTGCTTTGGGAGACCTGTCTCCATATTCGGCGGGTTGTCCTCGACATGAGACTCTGGGGTTATCTGGCACTTTACACTTTTACGCTTGGGATCACTTGTCCTGTAGTCTGGTGGGTTATCCTCATCGGGGGGCAAGGATGCACTTTGGTATTTGCAGTAAGTCATGGCTATACCCGCGTGTACGATCGACGGAAGTAGCGGTAGCGAATATGGATATTCTTCGGCCGGGGAGTTTTCTTGTCCGTAAAGTCCCAAAGTCATAACGAGCCTTGGGCCTTTGTGACTAGGACGCATCGTCGTGCACTCCTAAAGCAAATCAGTGTTCGAGTTATAATAGGAAGTTGGTTCGACAACTCCTATTGGGCCACGGAATGAGAAGCCAAGTCCATCTAGGTTCCTTGTTCCCCAAGAACTACGTCTGGCTTGATCCTCTATAAAATTAGCTACGTAGGCACATTGTGAGGGCACGTGTTTGAGAGCTCTAATAAGACAAACATAAAACCTAGCAATCTTAGCCGTTTCTTAAGTACAAATCAACGCATTGCGGTGATTTCTCCGATCACCGACCACCGCATCAGATCTTGATTCCGACCGCGAACCTCAAATTTTTGTTAACCAAATTCTTCCGTTAACAGTGAGTTTATAAACTAAGTTATTTGCGATTAAAATTTTGTGAACAATGTTCATTAGTTGTTCGTTTAATGTTAGTCCATGAGTTGTTCGTAAACATGTACACGAATAAACTTTTTCATAATGAGTCGATACACAAGCAAAATTTTTAACTCGATAAAATTTCAGCTAAGTTTCAGGTTTGACATTTTTTTAACGAATTAATACATAAGAGTTCAGCTCGATTCGACTCCTTTAAAACCGCAGATATTTAGGCCATTATCTCTCAAAGGGTTATATATTTACTTTTTATTATTTTAATAGTAATCAATTAAACAAGATAATCAATTATTTCGCTTATAATAAGTTAATTATTACTTTTTACGTTTCAGGTTGAACATAATGTCTGCATCTGGGGAGCAACTCTATTACTCTGAAACTAGGAACCACTTTTGTCACCCCCACCTCCTAATTTTCTGAAACTAGTAGCCCACAATTAGGGGCTTGAGGCCGAGCAGAGCCTCCTGCCCCAAGAGGTTCTACTCGACCCCGAGCCCCCCTTTCGAATTTTTTTTGAAATTTTTTGGAAAAAATAGGAAATAATTACAAAATTTTTGATTTTTTTTAAATTTTCAGGATTTTGAGATAAAGCCCAGATTAGGGCCGATTAGTGAAATTAAGCCCAGATTAGGGCCGATTAGTGTATATGAAGCGTAATTAACCCAAATTAGGGATAATTAGTGACTTATATGGTGAAATTAGCCCAGATTAGGGCCGTTTAACCCATTCACTCTAGTAATTAGTGTGAATTAAGGATAATTAGTGTCTTATGCATACTGATTAGTCTCAATTAGCCCCGTATAGGAAGGATTAGCCTCGATTAAGGCCAATTAGTTATAGCTTAAAATTAGGCTCTTTTAAGCATAATTAGCAACTTGTACCTAGAAATTAGCCCCGATTAGGGTCGATTAGCCTCGGTTAGGGCCAATTAGTAGCTTTCACCCTAAAATTAACCTTGCCGAAGGTTAAGGGGTGATAAACGCTTGCTTTAAATAATTAAGTTTCATTTATTTTGTCATTTTTTTTGAAATGCGGTTTTATGACCAAAATTAAATCCAACTATCATTTTTTCCGCATTTTTAATTTCTAATTCTAAAAATTGAATATCTCTCGTTTTGGTTTTATCCAAACCCGATCCTTTAATATACATAGAATAAATGGGTTTGTTTCATTGTTTTTGGCTTTAGAAACCATTCTCAAGTGGGTGTGAATAAAATTTGAAGTCTTAAAAGTTAACGTGCCAATAATATATCAGTCATAACAAATTTGGTTTTAATTGGCTGGATAGCATGAGCTTCCGAACACCCGATTTTCCACTTCTAGAAAATAAAATATAAGAATACTGAACACTAAGATGTGTTGACATTGAATCATCTGTCAACTTAGTTTTGTCAATAGATAGTACGGAAACGGATTGAATTATATCTGTATTGGTATCCGACATATCCATATTTGTATCAGTGATTCTCGGATTCAGATAAGGATAATATTTGCTATATTTTGGATACCGATAATATTCATGTTTTCTCAAATACGAGTGTGGGTATTTTGGACAGATATCTAATTTTTTGATTTTTTTTACGGGCCTACTGTATTGACAATAATTTTAGAATATTTTTTTACGTTTAAACTCAACTGATATTTTTGTATATGTACAAAGTATTTGTACAATTAGTTAAAATTTGTATAAGAGTATTATTCAATGCATATACACATACTATAAGCTAATTTATTAAATTTAAATATATATAAGTATATATTTATATAATTAAAATATTATATATGTATTTAATTTCGGATTCGAATATCCTGAATTTGGATACGGATAATATTCTCTTTTTTTCGAATCCGGATAATATTCCCTTTTTCTCGGATAAGAATATAAATTTTTTGGACGGATATCGGAATTTTCCATATTTTTTATGGCCTTATGTTTACTTAGCTTTTTAATGAAAATTGAGAGGAGAAATTATGTAGGAAGCAATTTGATCATATGAATACTGCAGCTCATTGTGAAGAAATCTCTTTGGCTCTACAAGAAATTTCATTATTGCCAATGACATATTCTGTTGGTAAGTTGAGAAAATCCGTTGGTAACCGAATACCCGCTGAACTCGACTATCGTAGGAAACAGTGTTGGTTAGTACCTTACTGAACGATTTAGTGTCTATAGCTAAGTTTAGTAACGGAATAGTAACAAACTAGTAACATCTTACAAAGTAATCAAAAAACATCACCATGCCAACAAAATATTTGGTTGCTAATTCTAAGAACAACTGTTAACGGAAAATACATTGTAAAATTTAGTGACAATAAACTATCGAAATTTTGACAAGAAACCATCCTAAATTAGGTCGTAATTTTTTCAGCGGAAAACCTCGTGAGGCCTTACTAATAATGAGAATTGTTAATATTATATGCATGCAATATGTTAGATATCAACAGCTCTCTAAATATCAGACTCCATTTATAATCACAACTCACAAACAACGCAAAATAAAATATACAAAAAGTTTCTAAATTTCTTAATTAATCAGTAACATACAACCATTAATTCCACTAAAAATAATAGTACATACAACTCTCACATTACAATCCACAAAAATTTAGGACTTCAATAAAAGTTGTTCATATTTAATATAGAACTGGTTTAGTGTCAAGTGTTTCCAACATTTATAGTTTCCCCAAGCTAGTACTTCATCATTTCTCAAAAAAAAATTCTTGTACATCCTATTTACAGAGGTTAACATACATATCAGTGTTGTTATATTATAAAGTACTGAAACAAAATCCCTAAATTCAAGGCCTAATTTAAGAAAACATAAGGAAGGTGAAGATCCACACAATAATTAGTCATGTACTAAAACATTGAATCCAAGCCCCAACATAAATCTTTAAATCACCTGCAAAATTGTAAGTCAACAATTCCAAATGGTAAGCCCCAAATTCAAAAATATTAAATAAATGAGAAGAGAACAACACCACCAAATTGAAAGCGCTAAAACTCAAGCCCCTACTTGAGATTATATAGAAATTGAATCGGGTGCATACTGTTGGATTGAGATGGAGAGAGTAAAATTTGAGAGAAAATTAAATGAACAGGAGCGCTCAAATCTAAATGATTTTAGGAGTTGTGAGAGGGAAATATAAATCAATTGAGAGTAAATTATCCGTCCTTTTTTTGCTTCGACTTAAACTTTTCCAAAATAAATTAAATACAATAAAATGCCAATAAATTTTATTTTTGAGGCTCCCTCTCTAAATATTCATGTATTTTTAATCCAAAAAATTACTCTAAATATAGCATACTAGTTGTCGAATAAGACACACACATATATGGTAAAATTTTACAACATATTAGTAACAAAAATTTACAATGACCAATTTAGAATTGAATATATATCAATCGATGAATAACAATATAGAAGCTCGACCTATTTGACAATGTCATTAGTACTGTGTTGGCAAGGCCTTTAGAAAATTATAATTATTGTTATTCTGTTAGTAGTGTGTAGTGAAATATATATATGTTGGCAATCTATTAGTATTTCTGTTATAATTTTTGGTTTCTCAACGGAAACTTTTATGGGCAGCATTTCATTAGTGATCCATTGTGAAACCGTTGATGTTGTGTAAGCTTTTCAAAAGTTTGCAATTAATCATCAATCCGTTAATAATTGTTAACGAATAGATTTTTGTTGGTAAATAAAAAAATGGCTTCTATGAACAATATAAATATGCTAGAAATTTCGCAAGTGAAGTGATATTATGTTTTACAAGCTACCCGGCAAGCAGTCAAACCTTTCATGACAAGGACTTGAAAGTAAAACACCAAGAATCGTTTGATACCAAGTCAAAAAGGATGATATTTGAAAGTACTAATGACTTCAACCACACAAAAACAACGATACATCCAAAAAGTCTCGAGCTAAGAACTAATACATGAAAATTGTGGACGAGACAATAAATCATCTCCAATAAAATCTACACCGAGGTTAGTATCCATAGTTCCATAAATCTTTCTCAATTTCATTAATCTTCTCTGCACGAAGTGTCTGCATATTTTGTACCTTATCTACGGCATCACCAAGACGATCGTGCAGAATTTGTACTTTACTTTTTGGCAGCATTGAGGGGCCAGTTAATTGCGTGAAACTCAGTGATAGGGGCTATAAAAACCGAAGATGTTGTATATAGTTTAGCCGGTTCAACCCCCAACTTTCACTACTAAAAATAGTAGATACGATATCGGTGCTTAGACATCGGTATGTAATGCACCCGATGTTAAAAGCCTATTTAACATCGGTTTTAAAAAAGCGATGTTAAAAGCATGTTTAACATCAGTTTTACATAGTAGCCGTTGTCTATGTTCAATTTTAAAATAATAACAAATTTATGTTTTTCACTTTAACATCGGTTATTTATGCTAACCGTTGTCTATAACCATTAATAAAAAATGACTAAATAAATGTTTCAGTTCCCCCGCTAAGTACCCAAATTTTCCCGCGTAACAAAAAAGTAAAAAAATTATTTCCCCCTTCCCCCTTTACTCACACACCCATACATCTCTATCTCTCTCCATCTCCATCTTTATCTCTCTCCCTCTCTCCTCCAAACCTCGACTCACACATCAGGGCTCTCTCTCTCTCAAACTCGCGACTCTCTCTCTCTTTGTTGTCTCTCTCTCAGGCCACGATTGCAATTCTCTCTCAAACCTCCGCTCTATCTCAAAAACTCTGATTCTCTCTCTCAAATATTAAACTTCATCTCATTCAGCTCTCTCTCTCTCCCTCTCTGTCTTTCTGTCTCTCTCTGTCTCCTTTCTTACCGCTCCTTTCTTGTGAAACCCAATTTAAACCTAATACAAAATCAATGAATCAAGATTTTCTCTCTCTTTCTCCACTCTACTATTGTATTCTCTATTACCATCTCTTTCTCCTCTCTCTTCCGTCTCCCTATCTAGATCTTTAGTAACATAAAATCGAGCCGAGAAAGCAAATGTTTGGTTTGATTATGTATGTAAATTTTAAATTTATTTCAAAATTTTATGTTTTGATTTTAATGAAGCTTTTATTATAGGTCTGAAGCTTTGGAGCTTGAAACAAACCTTCAATCGGTAACATATCGCTCTCTCTCTCTCTTTTAGCTTTATTTACATCCATTGTGTATTTATATAGATATGTCGATGTATATTTATATTTGTATGTTCAGTTTTGTTTATTCTATTATGTTCTGCAATTAAGTGTAGGTGTTATTAACACATTTAGCTCTAGATTTTTTGTATTAGATCTCTATGCTTTTGTCATTGAGAGCTATGTCATTTGGACTGTTGTAGCTGTAGTTCTTTTGAAGCATATATGGAAGTGGTCTGGCATTGTTCTGAAGAGCTGTGTATTATTATCGATATAGGTAAGAATCTGGTCTTTGATTATAACTTTTCTAGTTTATTTTATCAACTCTGACATTGATTTCTCTCCCCAGATTTTTGTAATCCCAGTTTTGATTGGATTGCTCTTTGAACTTTTGGTAATTGTGCCAATGTTGGTACCAGTAGATGAAAGTCCTGCATTCCTTTTGTATTAGGATTGGGCTCTAGGACTAATTTTTCTCAAGATCTGTACCAGACTGGTGAGTTATATATCGCCTCTTATGTCTTTCTTAGAGGGTCTGTATGTAAATCTTAAATGTACAAGAGTAGGAACTCTGGGTGCACCGTTTTTATGTTATTTCTGTCACATTCATTACATAGTCCAAAGAAAAGCCTGGTCTATTGTCCATATTTGAATAATAATGTTGAGAGCCACATATTCACGCCTCACCTAATTCTGTGTTGAACTAACAAGATGGCATAAGTAGAATTTTTCTCAAATGGACCAACTAATAGGTCTCATTCTGCTGTTGACGTCTTTAATAAGAAAAGTAGATAACTAGCAAGATCCAGTAATATTCTTTTGTGATATCTATATGTTCTGTGTTATTTTAAATAATTAAATAGACACTTAATATTCCTTTACTATTTTTAGTAATTCAGATGACACAACGTCTCATTTTTCTTTGTTAAGTGATAAATGATGATATATATTCTAATGGAAGGTGTAATGCGTTAATAATCAAACCTTATTTTCTGTGTATAACATGGTACCTGTATGTTTTCCAGTCACTCTTTCTTCTTCTTGTTTCAGCTTGTGATTATAAAGATGAATATTTTCACGTCGATATACTAATTTTTGACCTATATTTCTCACGAAGAACTGAAATCTGTTGGACGTATTGAAACTGCTTCGCGGTCCTACAAAGTGTATGTATTTGGTCTTACATATGTATTACCCTCCTTCCACCTGTTCATTATTAAAGATCTTATTTTTTGTACCATCACCTTCAGCATTTGAAACTACTAATATTATCCAGTATCTATGTTGTAAAATATATTGTCTGCTAAATTTAGTTTTTATTCATAATTGGACAGGGTTGCTGATTATGTGATCGCAAGTTCTGATCCTTTAATCACTACGTAAGAACATTATGTTTGATTATATGAATTTGCAAAGGTAAATGTATCTAATCTTTGCCACTAATTTCTTATTCATGTGTGCAAAAGCGGTAATAACCCTTTCTAATATATCACCAATTATTGGTAAGAGCTAGCCTTTTTGCATATTATCTTTTACAACTTGCTTGAGATTTAGTATATGTATTTACTTTAGGCTTGACTTGCTGGTGAATATGTAGTATGAAACTATAAATCTTTCTAATTTACTCCACTTGGTATACTTGAAAGGCTTTCACCACCAGTCTTTCATATGTTAAGGGGTCTATGTGATTTACTACTTTTTGTTCACATGAATGAGGGATAAAATGCTAGGGTTGTGTTTTTAACTCTCTTTATAAAATTACTGCAGCATTTATCCAACTGCCCTTCCCTCTATTTGAACTAATATACAGACCTCAATTTATAACATATTTTGCTTAGCAAAGAAAATGGTAGTCCTGTGGATTGTATGGACAACAAATGCAATTATGAAATGATTGAATCATTGTGAACCAAATGAACGAATGTGTCTCACTATTGAATTTATTCTTTCAACGACATAAATTAATGTCATTTCTGGTTCAAGAACTCTAATATGTATCAAGTTAATTATCCAGAACTTGTACTTGTATCATTTTGCAATCAATGTCTCGCTGTGCATCCTGGATGCTTTTGTCACTTGAGATATTGTTTCTATAAGTATTGCTTAACTGTGACAATGATACCTGGATTAGTTATGGGTACTAGTTATAGTGTTACACCCAATTTGAGAAGATGTATATAGCCCTATCTAATATATGAGTACATTCTCTGTTTTCTTATGCTCTCACTGTGTAAAGACCAATTGATTTGTCCGGACTATAGAGATAAAATTGCTGATAACATGTTAATGTATTGTACAGATGTATGCAGTTTTGCTGCCAATTGCTGTATTCAACCTCTTCTATATCCGGAGAAGAAGTGTCTATGACCTGCACCATAGTATTTTAGGTGGGTACATATTAATTATATAATCTCAGCAATTAAAGATAAACTGTTCTTTCATCACCTAGTCAATATCCTACTGAAAATCTTGTACACTGATGATGAGCTAATGATAAATACTCATTATGCAGGCCTCTTATCCGCTAGACTGATAACTGGTTTTATTACGGATTCTATTATGAACACAATTGGTGTCCCTCGATGTGATTAGTTTATAGGAAATGCTTTATGAATGTGGTTTATTGATGACTGGACATTATTGTTGGTGTTTGACACTCACTGTGATTCTCTGTTTAGATTATTCAATATATCTAAGATAAATATAATTTGGGACCTCTAGATGCTCCTTGTTTGATGGTTGCTTTTTTAAATACAATTCTGCAAACACACCCCTTATATTTATCGGTAGATATTAAATTCTCTTTGTGTTTTCTTCAGTTATATTGGAACCTAATTTCAAACTTTTCACTCTGTTAATTTTTCTGTATTAGGTTTTGCAATACGGCTAGAGGAGTATTCTGTTATACAGAGGATAACATATTTGAATTTGGTACAGGTATTAGTGATATTGTATTCTCAAATAATCATATAATAAAATTTGTTCACACGGTAATTAGATTATTTTATATCTCTATTTCTTTTTTTTATGAAATCATATTATCATCTAACATAAACTTTTTATTAAATCTAGTTTATATATCAAATGTTCTGCAGTAATGATTGATATTGTTTATTTTTATTACAGTCTAAATGATCGGCACCATTAGAACCAGACGTACACATTATCGGCATGCAGGGTTGATTTGCTGCTCTTTGGTTTGATCATGCAGAAGTCAGACTCTTCTTTAGTTTGTCAGAATTGGGTTGATTGGCTAAATTGGATGGAGTTGTCGGAATTTAAGAATAGGGTACTTAAAAATTAGTATAGTATAAGTTGGCTAATGAAATGCTTGTATTTTATTTGAAATGTATGTATAGTATGATATGAGTAATATTTTGGTATTAGACTTGTAATTTGGATAAATACCTTTATGTTTCTGTTTGGATGTTTTTTTGTTGGGATGTTGCATTGTTTTGGTTCCCTATGGCTGTAAATAGTACCACGATGACATGCAATTTACAGAAAATTAACATCACAATGATACATGTAAACCGATGTAAAAAATGTACAAAAGACATCATGTAAAATAATATTAAACGAAAAAGAACTAAAAAAAACGATGTGAAATAGTCATTTGACATTGGTTCTCAAAAGAAACACAATATATTTTAAATCAAATAACATCGGTTAGAGAAATTGGCTGATGTTAAACAAAAAGATTTGACATCGGTTTCTTGAAGAAAACCCATGTCCTATCCATCATTTCAAATCGGGGGGCTAACTTAACCGATTTTTGATCAAACATTTCACATCGGGAAACTAATCTAACCGATGTCTGATCTAGCATTTCACATCGGTTTATTCGAAAGAATTTTAATAAATGGCGTTTAGAGCTTGTAGATTTCATGTTTTAATGGATAAATACCTCATAATATACCCATATTCACCTAGAAATACTGTAATATAAGCTGAAATTTGTTGCAAAGACATCACATTTAATCTTAAAACCGATGTATAGCACTGTAATAGACATCAGCTATTAACCGATGTCAAAGACTGATGATATTTAACATCACACACGAAGACATCGGTTCAGTTTTTTTTTAACATCGGTTCTGAACCGATGTCTGATCCCATATTTCTAGTAGCGTTTAGTTAAATCCCAGACTGTGCAAGTAGGAAAATTATCTCAGAATCAACCTCAGCCACCTCACTGCACACAACTTTTTGCTTTTTATTTGGTGGTGAAGCGCTAAAAGTTTTCCCGGGACTTCGCAGTTAACCTCAGAGTCATAGACCAGCCATAACTCTGAGATATCTTTTCCCCTTGAAAGAGCTCAACAGTTATTGTTTGTCCCTTCAGCTGGAGAATCAATTGGTCTAACTCTATCTGCATCTACTAGAGAATTATGCAACACATGTTGTACTTCAACGTTCAAGTCGACAGTAATAACGGTCACAGTTTTATCTTTATGCTGACAATCAACCATCCTCTTGGTTTGAGCTTCCAATGGCTCTTCAGGTGCTGGATTTTCAGCTGTCACCAACACATTTGTTTTTTGGGCTACAATTTCAGCTGTCACCACTCGCTGGAACAGTTGCTGTTTGAGGATCATGTCATCCTGCAGAGAATCAAAAACTTGGGTGATATATTCATCTTTTTTAAAGAAAGTGGAATAAGAATTAATGCAGCATACACACACATACTACAGCCGTTATACATAATATTGGTAGAGCATCTGAATAATTTAACTTTACTTACCTATATCAAGTTCTAGAAAATGACTGAAGAATATTTACCAACAACATGATGAAAACTTTAGTCAATATATTATGGCCACTATAAAGTTCAGCAAGTTGGCATGGCTGCGACAAATAAAATGCACAAAGTTCCTAGGTTTCTATGACTTGGCAATAAAAGAATATAAACAAGGAGGAGCATGCAACATTGCTTGACAGTCGCAACCGTGCTTGTTTTTCTTAAGAAACTTAAATGGTCCGATGCTTAGGTGACCTTCAAGCAATCACCACCTCCCCATGAAACTCTCAGGGAAACAAGCACTGGAGATGTTCTAAATGGCACCTTGAACAAAGTTCAAAGAAAACTACAAGTAAATAGCTTGTAAGAGCGCTACGTATACTTGATTCTTCATATCCCTGTGGTGAAATGTCTAGATCAACCTAAATTATTACAGCTGCTTTACATTGAAACCCCTCCGGGCTCCAAGATTTTGTAAGGTTCAAACGGGGTAATATGCCGTCTTTCTAAGCAACTGCTAGCATTTTCATAATTCACAACTGCAAAAGTTGTAAGGCATCAACAACACTTTCCTGCACATCCTCATGTGAGCTATATGTAAAACTAAGAAACAATGCCACACCTTGGATGCACCAATATTTATTCAAACATGTAGGATCCCTTACAGAAAACGCAAAAGAGAATCTGAGAGGATCCATTTCAACCAAATCATAATCTCATTAGGCCCTGCTCTTTATTTTTTGAATACCTCCAAATGGTGAAAACATGCATCTCTTCCATTGTTGTTTGAGCAAAAAGAGAACATAAAAATTTAAATATAATGGTGGAAATATTAATTAATAGTTTATCTTTAATATTATTGAGGTCAATAATACTAGAATCATTATCAATAATTGTACAGTTCAATGCACATAAGATCAATAAGTTCTCCGGGGTTGAAAGCAAACTAGACATAGCATCAGATGATATGAATTCGTGAAACATGTATGTAACATTATAGCATTTGAGTATGTTTCTACATTTGATATGTCTAGATGTTTCATGAACTGATATCGTCCTGATGCTTTGTCTAGATTTCTTTCAACCTCAGAGAAATTATTGATCTTATGTGCATTGAATAGCCGAGCTATTGATAATGATCCTAGTTTTGTTGACCTCAAAAATATATTTGAGGTAAACTGTAAATTACTCTTTCCATCAATATATATAAAGGGGTATGTTTTCTTTTTGCTGAAACAACAATGGAAGAGAGGAATATTTTCATCAGCTGGAGGAATTCAAAAATTAAAAATCAGGGCCAAAATGAGATTATGATTTGGTTGGAATAATACTCTGATATTCTCTTTTGCGGTTTGCTGTAAGGGATCCGACAAATTTGAATAATTATTGGTTCAGCCAAGGTGTGTCATTGTTGCTTAGTTTTACACAAGGCTTACGAGAGGGATGTGCAAGGAAGGGCTCTTGATAGCCCTCTCAACTTATGCGGTTGTAAATTATGGAAATACTAATATTGATTCTGCACTTGCTGAAGCAATTGCTCAAAAAGGCGGTATATTACCCTCTTTTGAACCTTACAAGATCTTGGAGGGAGGGGGTTCAGTGTAAAGCAACAATGGTAATTTAGGTATCTTGATTCTTCATATCCTATACTCTTGTTGATTCTTCAACAAGAGTGAGCAAGCTATTGTATAAAGCATTAAGAACTTCAATTATTGAGAACATAATTTCAAAATTAAGTGTCTGCCTATACTAAATTCAAACATGCATCTCATGCAATTGGATGTTGAAAGTCCTCTAATCATTTACAGGACTACATCTTACTTGCTAATATTCTCTTAAACAACAAATCCTTTTCAAGAAATTAATTATAAATACTCAGTAGTTCCCACACTGTATGCTCTATTCCCATCAAAAAAACCATAATCTGGCGGAGATATACCATTAAAAATAGAGGATACATGCACAGTCTCCCCTACAAAAACAAGGGAAATTTTGCATTGAGTTATAGAGAAGCATAAGTCAGTCAAGTTCTGGTAGTTGACTTTAATTAGAATACTAAAGCGTAACACCAACAGTAATAACTGCAACAGATGCTTGAAAATGCAAGAGGCTCATTAACAGGAACAGTTACTTAAAAGTCTTTGCTTTTGAAGATTGAAAAGGCTTCTGAATATCAATTTTAAGGAATAGTGAACTATGACAGATGAGATTGAACGTGTATTAAAGGGTCTGATTCTTGACACCTGCGAATAACTAGTTTAGCCTAAAGATTTAAAACCCTTGCTTAGTAACTAAATTTACCAAGTCCACAACTTACACAATCAAGTGTCAATAATATCATCAGTCATAGAAGCAAACCAAGGAATTGAAACTATTATCAAAATCTTAATTAGATAAAAAAATTACGTGAATGCTCTCTGAGTCGAATGTAAGAATCTTGGCATTACCAAGTCCAAGAAGCATACTTGCAAACTGCAGATAATTTTTTTTCCCATCTTTATATAAGATTTCAACACAATGCCGCAACTCTATACATAAATTCTTCTACTCGGGAACTCCAAATGTAAGGGAAAAGATACCAACACAACTGAATTTGGAAAGCTTTGGTGCGAAAACCACAATACTATGGGGAATCAAAAAGTAGGCTAAAATTTTCAAGTTCACCAACCAAGGACAAGAAATACTTGAATCTAGTAAAGGGGGACTAGATATACTTGAATCTCCAGGCACCGGAGATTCTCTATATGGAACCTTGAACACTGTTCAAAGATCCATAATCCAAAATAGTTTTTTAAAGTGTTTTTTAGAATTTTGAAGCATTTGTTGCCCTGATATCTATAGATCTACCACTTTATAGTGCATCGTATTTTATGACTAAAAAAACTAAATGATAACAAACACATTAAATACGTGAGGCAATTTCGGGACTGTGGTAGATCTTACAAAGCCACCAAGTAAGTAGATTCTGAGAGCAATAGGTATACTTAATTCTTCTTATCCCCATGGTGAAATGTCTAGATCAACCTAAGAACACTAGATAAACCGAAATTACCTCAGCTGAATTACACTAAAGCCCCTCCCTTCAAGATTTTGTAAAATTCAAAAAGGGTAATCTGCCGCTTTTCTAAGCAACTTCTTCAGCCAATGCAGAATCAGTACTAGCATTTTTATAATTCACAACTGTAAAAGTTGAAAGGGCGTCAACAGCCCTTTCTTGCACATCCTCTTGTGAGCTTTGTGTAAAATTAAGCAACAATACAACACCTTAGATGCACCAATAATTTTTCAAGTATGCCGGATCCCTTACGGCAAACTGCGGAATAGAATCTGGGGGGATCCATTTCAACCAAATCATAATCTCATTTAGGCCCTGCTCTTTAGATTTTGAATTCCACCGGCTGGTGAAAACGTTCATCTCTTCCATTGTTGTTTCGGTAAAAAGAAAATATAACCCTTCAAATATTTTGGTGGAAAGATTAATTAGCACTTTATCTTTAAAATTCTTGAGGACAACAAAACTTGGATCATTATCAATAACTGGGAAATTCAATGTGCATAAAATTAATAAGTTCTCCGGGGTTGAAAGCAATCTAGACATAGCATAAGGGATGATATCAATTTGTGAAACATTATAGTACTTGAGTATGTTGTCACATTTGAAATGTTTAGATGTTTCATGAACTGATATCATCCGGATGCTTTGTCTAGATTGCTTTCAACCTCGGAGAACTTATTGATCATATACGCATTAAATGGCCTAACTATTGACAACGATCCTAATTTTGTTGACCTCGAGAACATTAAAGGTAAACAGTTACTTACTCTTTCCACCAATATACTTAAAAGGGAGGAATTCAGAAATTAAAGAGCAGGGCCCAAATGAGATTATGATTTGGTTGGAATGGAGCCTCACATATTCTCTTTTGCGGTGTGCTGTAAGGATCCTACAAGGTTGAATAATTATTGTTTCATCCAAGGTGTGACATTGTTGCTTAGTTTTACACGAAGCTCAAGGGAGGATGTACAAGAAAGGGCTCTTGATGCCCTTTCAACTTTTGCAGTTGTCAATTATAAAAATGCTAGAATTCTTTTTGCACTTTATATCCCCGTGGAGGGAGGACTCGACAAAAAGGAGCAAGCTATAAAGCTGTAAAAATTGTGATTGAGATCATAATTCGAAATTTACTGTAAGCTTTTGTTAAAGACTGCCATATACACCTCTACCTATACTAATTTCAAACCTTGCATCTAATGCAATTGGATGCTGAAAGTCCTATCATCATTAACAAGACTACATCTAACTTAATATGATTCTGTTAAACAGTAATAAATACCAGTAGTTCCCACACTGTATGCCCGCTTCGCCAATAAAAAACCATAATCTGGAAGAGATATACCCATTAAAAATGGAGGATACTAGAGGCTATGTTGCAATGAGTTATGGAGAAGCATAAGAGAATAATAGAGGCTATGTTGTGACAATGGTGGTTCTAGGAGAGGCTATGTTATGACAATGGTGGTTCTAGGCGAGCCACCAAATCAGTCAAGTTCTAGTAGTTGACTTTAACTGGAATACTAAAGCTAAACACCAAAAGTGAAAACTGCAAGTGATGCTTAAAAATGCAAGAGGCATATTAACAGAAATAGTAACTTTAAAGTCTTTATTTTTGAAGATTAAAAAAGGCTTATGTATATCAATTTGAAGGAATAGCGAACTATGACAGATCAGATTAAATGTGTATTGAAAGGTCTGATCCTTATCACACATGAATAACTAAAGATTTAAAACCCTTGCGTAGTAACTAAATTTACCAAGTCCACAAGTTCCACAATCAAGTGTCAGTACCATCATCAGTCATACAAGCAAACCAAAGGAACTGAAACTATTATCAAATTTTATTAGATAGAAATTTTAGCTAAATGCTCTCCGAGTCAAACGAATGAACCTTGGCATTAAAAAGTCCTAGAAGCATACTTTTAAACTGCGGATAATTTTTTTGCTATCTTTATACAAGATTTCAAAATAATGCAGTAACTTTATACGTACATTTTTCTATCAGGAACTCCAAGCGTAATGGAAAAGATACCAATATAACTGAAATTGGAAAGCTTTGGTGCCAAAACCACAATACTATGGGGAATATAACAGTAGGTTGAAATTTTCAAGTTCACCAACCGAGGATAAGAAATGATATGATCTTAAAAACTCTAATGTGAGATTTTGTAGATTGAAAAGTGTGGGGTCATGTCACTCATATTATTGAGAAGTATTACGTCACGGAGATATAGACTTAACAGAGCTGGGAAATCCCAATTTATTTTGGGCAGTTTACATTCATATAAATGAAGAGTTGTTAAATTTGAAAAACTAAAAGAAAATGAAGAGATTAATAAATCCCAACCATAAATACTCTAAGTTTACAATCCAGGTACGCATGCTAAACAGAAAGCAGATAACTTCTGGGCATTAAAAATCGTAGGACTTTCAGGTGAGAGTTTTTAAGGTAGGTAAAACCCAAATATCTGATTCCGATGCACATACTTCAAGTTGTACAACGATTTAGAGCTGAAGGTGGTTAACTTATAAGGTTTATGATCACAAAAGAGATATAAATGTAAGCATTAAATATTCTGCCAGATTGCAAACTTAAGAAACTTTTGAACTAAACGCAGCCGAGGTTTATTTCTCAATATATATAACTTCAATTTCAAGATATGGGATTTATGGTTTCGGTTAGACAAAACATGGAGAACGAACTTTTGATTATTGTCGTTTCCAAACCAATTAAAACTGAGAAAATGAAGTGATCTCTATACCTCCATCGTTGTGAGAGAATGCCGGTTTAAACTGCTTCTTTCGCATCGACAAGTGACCTGATTTTGTGAATTAGTTTATCTGGTAACCTGCTAATTCTGTCTTGTTCGCCTCCAAGAACCCAACTTTTTTCATCGCTGGGAACCCCATTAAGTAATCAAATCCGCCTCTGTTTCCAATTTTCCCTAACCTTATTAAGCGGTCACTCAAGTTTGCAGTTACCAACTATGTCCCAACTCCCAACCTTTATATATTATCCCTATTTCATAATAATCTCACAAAATTGCATATTTTTAATTGAGGCAAAAAATCACCGTATAGACAAAATACGCATTTAGCAAATAAGTATCGCATTAAAAAATTGTATGATACACAACTTAATTATCACGTCAATTCGCATTTCCAAGTTCTCGCCTGATCTTTGTTTCTATTCAAGTATGATACATTCCTTACTACATCCATTTTTTTAGAATTCTTATCATGTCAATTTTGCATTAACTCATTTTTTCTAAATATTTCCTTCAATTCCAGTTAATTTCCTTTAATTTTATCCATCTCATTCCATTCACATCTACCAAACGGAAAATAATTTTTGAAAAGAATAATGGACTCAAAATATTACTTGACATGATTTCTGGAGAATCGTGGCTCTGAGGGTAATCCTGAGTATGACGAACAAGACTCAAGACTTGCACCTCGGTCCCCAAGACTTAAGGTCCTAAATTCTCATAGTCCTTTTTTATATGAATATAAATTATTCTGTGTATGTATAATTTAGGCCCCAAAAATGATTTTTCCAAAGGCCCAATTAACTTCAAGTCCGCCCCTGCCCTGCGTGGCTCTCGGAGAGTGTTCAAGTAGTTCCAAAGGGCACTAGATTTACTTGATTCTTCGCATCCCTCAGTAAGCTTCACACTATTCAATTTAGTAAATCGATAAGCAAACCAAATAAGAAAGTTTGATATTGCAAAAAATGCCTACACAATAAACATGCAAGAATCACAAACACACCAGACATCAGTCCACCATATGAAATTTAATTTAGATGTGCATTTCATAATGCAAAAAAAGAAATTAATAGCATTCCTATTTCTCCCATATTAATATATGAAGTATCTGATTTTGTGAGGGTAGCAAGATCACTTCAGATACGGATAATGAAAAATCTACTTCCCGAAAATATTGCCCTGTAATGTTCTTATGTTCCCCATGAACAGAGAGAGGCTGGTTTCGATATTCAAGTGCATTACTTGTGGATACGATATTAAAATGATCGACCTTGTTAAATAAATTGAAAGATGATTTAAATTGACAAGTGCGGAGAATAAGCCACTGATATACTCCGAAGACTTGCATTATACAGATGTTAAATTTTTTAAGTCGGGAAGTTAAATGCTATATTGAGCCATCTATACTTGTATCGATGAGGGGGGCTTGTTACTCCGGAGAATTGAAAGAGAAAGATGATCTTGATAGACCCCAATAATAAGTGCAAAGATTTCTCAAGGTAGGCAAGCATGTTAGTAAACTAGAATTCATATCATATAGGCACCTAAATGGAGAGTTGTCTAAGCAGGTAAATTCTGACAATCAGACTTACCTTATTTCGATGCACATTCATTAAATTTCAGTCACAAAATGAGTTGTCTAAGCCAGTAAATTCTAACAATCAGACTTACCTTATTTCGATGCACATTCATCAAATAAGGTGCATAACTTATATAGTTTAATATTTTCTAGATTAAGTGTTGGAACTCTTCACGAAACTATTTTTATGAAAGTACTCATTAACCCTTGTGTTCCATGCTCGCGGAGCTTGCTTCACCCCGTATAGTACTTTCTTCAGCCGGTAGACTTTGTTTTCTCGGCCTTTCTGAACATATCTGGGAGGCTGCTCAATAGAGACTTCTTCTTCAAGATAAATATTCATGAAATCCATCTGAAATATCTTCCACTGGTTCTGAGATGCTATTGCTGTTAGAAGTCTTATGGTATCAACTCTTGCAACTGGAGCGAATATCTGGTCATAGTCAATGCCATATCTCTACTTGTAGCCTTTAGCTACCAACCTCGCCTTGTATTTCTCCACTTCTCCATCTTGATTCGTCTTAGTTTTATAAACCCACTTCACACCAATTGCTTTGTGTCCTTTTGTAAGATCTGTGAGCTCCTATGTATCATTCTTCTTGATTGCGCCAATTTCTTCATCCATGGCTTTGTTCCATTCTTCTTGTTGCTTCATAGATATTATCCGGAATCCACATCTTTCTCGGTGCTCCCCCTGAACTGTGGCTTTCTCCCGTCGACGGTATCGACACAGGAGTTTGTTGAGTTAGACTTCACTACACCATAAACTGGATTTCGCAACCCCAAGAAACCATTACTAAAGGCCAAAAAATCGTTGTTAAAGGACAAAAAAAGGCTATGTCGACTCTTTTTCGGGGTTGAAATTTTAGGCGTTGCAATAGAGTTTTTTGCAACCCCGGTGACACCCTATTGCAACCCTTGTTTATCCGTTACAGAAACGTGTTATTGCAACACCATTGTCTTAAACCAAAACAATCCACAAACCATAAACATCAGTCCACCAACCATCACCATACTACCACTACCTTCACCATACTACCATCAGTTTCCCCATACTACCACAACCTTCACCATCACCATACTACCATCCTTATACCACTAATTGTCTACCAACCATAAAATAAAAGGGGAATTTTAAATAAGTTTATATTACAATTCAAAATCTAAACATAGTAGTACTGAGAAAAACAAAGTAGAACGAGAATGCTGCTAGAATGCTTCTGACTAGGTAGAACCACCTCCAGTAATAGGAGTGACCATGGTAACAGGAGTGCCATCATCATGGTCACTTGAAATTGTGGCGCATAGCTCTTCCATATTGACATTGTGGCTAGGGTTTGCTTCACCTAGTTTTCTCAGCACCCAGTTGAAGTTCTCCTGCATCTTGTTCATCTTTGCGTCAACTTCTTCTTTTTGTTACTTCATCTTTTCTTCCATTTCTGCAGTAACTTCTTCCTGAATCTTTTCTGTCAAGTCATTGATTTGCGACTTCGTCGGGCTAGAACCTTTGACAGGCTTGACAGATCTCCCTACAAGCCAAGAAGGACCATGTCCTTTTATATCCAACAGAAGCTCATTCACACCATCAGTTGGTCCTGATAAATCATCTCCCAGGACATTTTCAATTTTTTCCTACCAAATAAAGACAGAAACAAGTCAATCCAAATATTTGTAATCCATAATTAAGACTAGCAGGTGATGAACAAAATTAAGAATACTTACAATTATGAAGTTAGTTACTCTGCCATCAGTTTTATACTTGCGACCAACTTTTGTTTTTCGAGTCTTAACAAAAACTGATGCGTCTGAATTGTTGATCTAGATGCAAATTTAAATCCATTAAAATTACTCAAACCGATATTCACTTTTTAAAGAAAGAAATGAAATAAAAAAATATTTATCTAAAAACCCTTTATCTAAATTTATTTAGATAAAGAAATTTAGAAATGAAAATTATAGACTAAAATTTAGAAATGATCCAATATATGCCATTAAATCAAATATCTCTTGTCAGAACAGTAAAGAAGGCAAGTAAAAATAATTCAAATTTTCCTTTGAGAACGGTCAAGAACATACCATCTTATGTCGAAGTTGTGAAAATAATTTAGTACCAGCAGTGTGTGTGTCCACATATGTATGCTGATTCTTAGCATTTTTCTAGGCCATGGTCTACATAAAAAATGATGAAAATATTTCAGTGTAACTAAATACACAAAAGAGACGATATTGGGCTATATAAAGGTATACCTGAATTTCTTGATCTCCCTAATACTGCAACAACAGTTTGAATTCCTCGAGGGGAATTTCAGCAGGCCTGTTTGCTAACCTCTCCTCATCGGTGTCATATGCAGTAAAATGTTTCGTCTTGGCACGACTCTTGTACCCCTTCCAATCAGCATTAATTGACTTCAACACCCAGGCTTCCAACTCATCAGAAAATATGTATCGTTGCTTACATACAAATCATAAATTAATTATTTAAATTTCAGTTCAGAAGCAACGAAATTGAGAAAAATCAATTAAATACAATTTTCCTACTATGACCAACATTTTACACTTGCAAATTCCTACTATGATCAATATTTTAATATAAGCAAGGAAATTGAAAAAATTGCAGTTTAGAATACCTTGACATAATTCAGCAAAGTGGTCTTTAAATTTTTAGGAACATCTTTCCAAGATTTATAGGTAAGTGGCACACACTTCTTCAATGTCCCAAGAAATTGACCAAATTCAGACACAACTTTGTCACTGTCAGATATAGGTTGAAATTCCTTATTCATGCGTGGATAATTCTTTTGTCAAAGGGCCTTGTATGAAGTTTATCCATAATTGTAGGCCATCTTTTCTTTTTAAGAACTTCAACTGTAATTGTCAAGTATACGTATGAAAGATAGACAATTAATACCAAATCATTTCATACATAATTGAAGTACACACTAGAAAGAATGATAATTGTGAAACTAAAGATGCTAACCTTGTTCGGATTCTTCTCCAAGATCAGGAAATGCATCATTTGCATCAACTCGCACATTTGCGGTTCTACTTCCACTACCAATTTCTATAATTTTCTCAACATTTTGTTTCTCTTGACGCTTTCGCATAGCTACATAAGCCGCCATTGTTCCTACCCCCTCAATTTGTGGAAACTGGATTTGTGTAGCTGGCTCCACCGGAACTGAACCATGTGGTGCCTCGGTTGATGCATCTTTCTCAGTGGTAGTTGTACCTTTCACCCGTGAACGGGTTGTTGGTCTACCACCAAGAGGATTCCTATTCAGCTCTCTTTTACTTCTCTCTAGTGTAAAAAATAATAATGCAATAAAATTTAATTTGCAGGCATAATTATTATCCAATTAAAATGAACCAGTAGTGGAAATGACACTCCTTTCTTTTTTTCTCTCCATTTTCAGCTTCTTTACTTTCCTCAACTCTAGGATCCCCAGGATCATATTTAGAGCCTTCCTCTTGAATATCGTCTTTTCGTGAACCTTTTCCTTTCGTCTCAGCTCTAACACCTTCCACTAGTTTAGGCAAGCCTAACTGCTTCAACCTCATATTATTTTTCATGATATTAATGGCTCGCGCTTTTTCATACTCTGTAAGGGGGGTGGTAGAGGTAGGTCCTGCAGATAAAACATGATTCAAATTTTAGAATTGCATGACAAGATACTCTACTTTAGCAAAAAAACTGAGCATAATGAAGTCTTACTTCAATTTCATTTTCCAGCATTTTTTCATCTTCATTCTGTGGATTTTTTAAATCCAATTTCCTCTTCACACTTGTAATTTTGGCAATTGCATCATGAACCTCTTGACTAGCTGATTTTGGATGACTGTTAACCTCTTGATTATTCAACCGTGTTGACTTTTTCGGGCTGTTCATTAGCCGTGTAGACCTACGAGGACTGTTGACATCTTGTGGATGTTAAGCCGTGCTGACTTCCGAGGATTGTTGCGCACATCAACTTGTTTCTTTTTTTGTTGCAGTTGGAGTTGGTGAGTGGTCACAAACATCTGTTTCCCTGCATTTTTAGCTGTAATAAAGTAGTCATCAAAACTAAAAGCAAGTGATATCTATGATGGATTCAAGCAGTGAAAATTGAGCAAATAGAAATTACAATACCTACAAATAGATTTGGCCTAGGTCGCATCACCACATGTGGCTGCATCTATTTCAAAGGCTGGATCTTATGATCGACCACAATGTCAACATAAAAATCCAGGTAGCCAAAATTTTCTACTTCTTTATCATATTCATTAAGGTCTGCATCATTGCCACATAATTTCCACCCTTCTTTATTTATATATATTCCTCTGATTTTCGAGTATCCAAGGTCATCCTTAACATACTCCATTAGTACCGTGTAAGACCAGCTATCACGCTCAACATACTTAAAAATAGCCAGGTCGCCTCCAACATAACTATTATTTTGAAATTGACCCTTGTGGTAAATCCTGACATGGAATGAATCATCTTCCATCCTCAAAAAAATCATAGAAAATATTAGATAGGCAAGTCCAGTGATATTAATATTCTGCCACTTATAAGAAAACAAATGCTTAAACAACCACTAATTAACTAATGGAAAAATGCAACTAATTAACTAAGATTAAAATTCAACAAAATATCCATTTTTATCTAAATTGCAACTTAAACAACCACTAATTATGTAATGGAAAAATTCAACTAAATAACTGAAATTAAAATTCGACAAAAATACCCATTTTTATCTAAAATCAAAAATACCGAAGCATAAGTATTGTGATTACAATTTAAGCATAAATAGAAGGTTCAAAGATCAAATCATGACGTTACAAAGAAATAAGCTAAATACTAGCATGATAATTAAATATTATAGATTCTAATTCTAAGAAGCATTTTCTTCCTCTTCGGTAAATGGGATCTCTATTATTGGGGCATCATCTCTGCACCAATGAACATCACTAACTTCAACGCCCGCACGAACAGTCTCTGGGCTTTCATTTGCATCTGGGATTTCAACCTCAGACCAGTCTCTTGGAAGTTTATTGATGACATTGTGGTATGATTTATCAACATGATCTTGTAAGTAGTAGACTTGCGGTACTTGTGATGCCAAAATATATGGATCAGATTTTTGGCATAATTTACTAAAATTAACACGAATAAGGCCATACAAGTCTGTCTCTTCTTGGTACCAACAACATTTAAACAAAACCACTGAAATTTCTCCCCAATAATCAATTTCCAGTATTTCTTCAATCCTTCCATAGTAATTGAGTTCACTAACCAGTGGACTCTCATCTTTCGAACTCGCAAAGCTAGTTGTCAAGGCATTTAGAAAAACACTAATGTTTTGTGTTGTACACCTAGCATCTCTAAACTTAGTATGAGATCTGAATCCACTAATGACATATCCACTAAATTTTTTAGCGACTCGATTGGGGCCCATTGAAAGAACTTGTAATTCTGGTGAAACAACTTCCTTTTTTCCAACTTGTTCTTGCAGCCACTTATAAAAATCATCAGTATGAACTCTCTCTGTTTTAAATCTTTTAGGTATAGTTTGGCCTTCAATTAAAGCTCGATGTTCCCTACAATAATGACCTAGTTAATAAAATCATAACGGAAAGATCCTAATTCTTTAATACTAATTGGAAAAAAAGAACTTAAAAAACTTACTCAAGTAAGCTTTCTACTTCCTTGTTAGCACAGTTGAAAAGAATATAGCGATGACATTCCATCCATTACGAATCTTTTAGAGTAATGGCTTTCCCATCTTTATTCCTTCTTGAACCGAATTGATATTCCACATTTTGTGGACATATTTCAGATTTAGCAGAATACTTGCCTATTTTCCCAGCTGCATCATTATTTAAGAATCTTGAACAGAAAATTATGCATTCTTCTGCAAGATAACCTTCAGCAATGGAAGCCTTTGGTCTACTCCTGTTTCGCACATACATTTTTAACTTACCTAGATATCGCTCAATGGACCACATACACCGAAGATGCGCTGGTCCACCATACTCAATTTCCTTGCGTAAATGTACGGGTAGGTGCACCATTATGTCGAAGAAAGCTTGTATAAATATCATCTCAAAACTACACAGGATTTCTATAATTTCCTGTTGCAGTTTCTTTAAGTCGGCCAAATCGATAACTTTCGCCCAAAGCCTTCTTAAAAATGCACTTAATCTTATCATAGGCAACACAACCTCAGGTTTCAGTGTTCTCTTCACAGCAAATTGCAATAAGTAGTGAAGAATGAAATGTGCGTCATGGCATTTATACCCGTGATTTTTCTCTCCTTCGTATGTACATACCGTCTAATATTAGATGCAGAACCATACGGCAATTTAGCATTCTCCAACACTGCACAAAAAGTTTCTCGTACGCTTTCCCATAATTTGTTAAAACTGGATGTAGGTCCTTCCTGATTCCCATTTCTTGAAGATCAAACCGAGCATTTAAATGGTCTTTCGATTTTCCACCCATATTTAGCTAGTACCAAGTATGCTATCACATAGGTTTTTTTCTATGTGCATAACATCAAGGTTATGTCGATGCAAGTTCTGACTCCAATATGTTAAATCAAAAAGAATTGATTTTTTTTAAAAGGAGAATCAGTTTTTTCCCCTCTCTTCTTCCTGCCCTTTTTCTTGTGTTTAGCAGCCCCAAACTGGTTCTGAAAACCGGTTAATAATTCTTCAACCTCTAGCCCCGATAAAATTGACGGACTCGTTCCCATTTCAATTTGACCATTGAACCTCTTTTTATCAAACCTCCACTTGTGGTTCGGCTCTAAAAATTTCCTATGGTTCATGTAGCACACTTTCTTACTATGTTTTAAATACGAAAAAGAAGTCTCGTAGTGGTATACCGGACAGCCCAAATAGCCCTTTGTGGTTCAACCGGATATCATTGCGGGCCCCAGAAAATCGCTAATGGTCCATAAAATACTTGCACGTAGATTAAAATTTTCTCCAGCTAAAGCATCATAAGTTTCTATGCCTTTATCCCACAAATCTTTCAACTCAGAGATCAGGGGCTACATAAAAACATCAATACTATTTTTTGGAGAATCTGGACCGGAGGTAATCGTTGAGAGTATCAAGTTTTTTGGCTTTATGCATAACCAATGTGGGAGATTATAATTTACTAACACAATTGGCCACATACTATGAGTTGTACGCATTGTACGATATGTACTGAACCCATCAGATGCTAGATCTAATCTGACATTTCTATCGTCTTCCGCAAAATGAGGGAATTTGGCATCCATCGTCTTCCAGGCCTCGACATCTACCAGATGCCTCAGTTTGGCATCTTTTTTCCGTCGCGAGGAATGCCAAGTCATAAGTTCTGCATATTCCTTGCACATAAATAGCCTTTGGAGCCTCAGCTTAAGTGGAAAGTAACACATTACTTTTTCCGGAACTTTGTGCATCAACTTCTCCGGAATGCCGTCACTTGTATCTTTATTTTCCACTACAATCCACTTAGAGGCATTGCAAGCTTTGCAGACTTCTTCCTTCTTATTTTTTCCCCAAAACAACATGCAATTGTTGGGACACACGTGTATTTTTTGGTAATCCAGGCCTAAGTCTTTAATGACATTTTTCGCGGCCTTAAATGAAAGAGGGATGTGTGCTTCTGGAAAGGCCTCTTTAATCAGTTCTAATAAATCAGTGAATGCAAACTCGGTAATCCTGTGTACACATTTCAAGGTATAAAGCCTAATGATAAAACCTAGTCGTGAGAATTTTGTGCAACCTTGATACAGACGCTGCTTTCCATCTTCAATAAGGCGATTAAAATTCCTAGTTGTTTCATTTGGTTTACTAGAACCCCTACCCTTGTCTTGACAGTTGTGCTTACGGTGCAACATTTCACCTAAATTATCTCCGAAATATACGCCCTCATCAAACTCCATATTTACATTTTATGTATTGGAAATCTCACAAATCCAGTTCACTAATAGTGGAGATGGACCACTGTAGATGAGATGATAAAAAATCACATCCTCACGATGCCACCTGTGATTATCACAGTTTTTGCAGGGGCATGTGATTTCATCACCTACACAGTATCTAGAAAATGCATTTCGCAAAAAATACCTTATCCCTCTGATATATCCTTCGCTGAACTTTGGAAGTTCAATCCAGCCTTCCATCACTAAAGTTTTTTTATATCGATATTCAATAATGTTCATCAATAACGTGCAATACTTCAAGACATTTACCAAAATGTGATTGTGTGATTATTACAATAGTATTTACTAAAAATGTAGCCTTGGAGCTCACTAATAAAAATAATATTCATACACGCAAACTTATATAAATGCAGACATTTACAAGAGTATTTACTATTCATACACGCAAACTAATATAAATGCATACATTTATACAGAGAGAGGGGAAAGAGAGAGAGAGAGAGACATAAAGAGAGAGAGAGATAGAGAGATAGAGAGAGGAGCATGCATACTTCAATACACATAACATACACATAAACATACTTAAATACACACACTTCTAATTCAATAAACAAAACTCGAAACCCTAATTTGAAATAAAAATAAAAGCTCGATTTATGAATAATACCTGATGTAATAAGAATGCAGTAGTTCAAATCGATCGAAACCCCCAAACTTCAACTCCAATTGTAGAATCCCCAAACTGGAACCCTAGTAATCAAACCCCGACAAAGCCCAAATCCATACCGTAATATCGAACTCCAATGAAGCCAAAGAAGAACTCTAATTGTAAGATTTTTGAGATTTGTAAGAGAGTGCGAGATTTGTGAGAGAGTGCGAGATTTGTGAGATAGTGCGATTTATGAGAGAGTGCAATTTTGCTGAGTGAAATTTGTGAAGTTTCTGTTTTGTGAAATTTATCTGAAAACCGCCTATAACCAATTTCAAGTCCCCGCTTATCCAAAAATTGAACTCTCGCCCACAATTTTAATCACAGCCCAGCCCATTTCCCTATCAGCCCAGCCACATTTCACTATTCATAAAAACACAGCCCAACCCAACTTGGTTTTTCTCAAATTTAAATTATTAATTGCTCGTTTTTTATTAAATATTATTTCAAATATTTAATTACGAAATTATTAAAAATAATATATAAATATTTTAAAATGATATATAATATACATATATATATAATGATTTGTTAAGTTTTATAAATCACGTAACTAATATTATTAACTTTTAAAAATAAATTAAAAATATATTTCAATTATTATATCATTTCTATGTTAATTATTAATTAGTTAAATTAAAAAATTATCTTTAATCATCTATGTAATTTTGGTAACACATTTTGACTATACCACAACATCAAAAAATAGGGGTTGCGATAGACATGGGTTTAGAAGGCTATTATTACGCTTTTGTTTGCAACCCTAGTGTGAACGGTTGCAGAATCTAATCTATGGTGTAGTGCTTTGTGGAGGAATTTGATCATCATCTCCGTCATCTTTAGTGTTGGAGTCATCACCGTTGTAATCATCTTCGTTAAAGAATAAACCGGCAACTTTTCTTTCTTCCTCGCTCCATCTCCAGTAATCTGATTCATCGAACTCAACATCTCGAGAAATGATTAAATTTTTAGTTAGAGGATTATGGAGTCTGTATGCCTTGCTCCTTTTGTCATATCCGGTAAAGATGAATTTCTCGCATTTATCATCCAGCTTTTTCCTTTTCTGATTGGGAACGTGGGTATTAGCAATGCACCCGAAAATTCCGAAATGTCCAACTGATGGTTTGCTTCCACTCCATGCTTCATTTAGAGTTTTATTTCTGACACTTTTTGTTGGACAGCGATTCAGCAAATAAACTGCACAGAAAAACGGCTTAAGCCCAAAAGTTCTTGGCAAGTGCTTTGCTTTCACCATGTTTCTTGCCATGTCAAAAATTGTGCGGTTCTTCCTTTCTGTAACACAATTTTATTGAGGAGTATATGTCGTTGTCAACTGATGATTTATTCCATGTGCCCTACAAAAGTTTCTAAACAAGTATGAAGTATACTCTCCTCTTCTATCTGATCTGAGTGTCTTCAAATGCAGGCCACTTTGTTTTTCTGCTAGTGCTTTGAACTCCTTGAATTTATCAAGAGCCTCCGATTTTTCTTTAATGATATATACTCAAGTTTTCCTGTTAAAATCATCAATAAATGTTAGGTAATACCTATTACCTCCAAGTGATGGGATATCAAATGGACCAGCTATATCTGTGTGAACAATCTCCAACGGCCTCCTGGCTCTCCATAATTTTCCAACGGGAAACTTTGTCTATGTTGTTTCCCCTTGATACATGCTTCAGACAAATTTTCTGGTTCATTGATTTCTGGAAAGCCGTCCACCATCTTTGTCTTTAACAATAATTTCAAGCCATAAAATCCAAGATGACCAAATCTTAAATGTCATAACCACGAGTCATTTTTAATGACTTATTTCAAGCACTTCTGCACTTTCATCTATATATCAAGTGTGAAAAGGCGATTCTTTGACACATCCACATCTGCAATTAATTCTCGAACCTAATTTTTGATTACGAGAGAATTATCCTGTATTTGAATATTATACCCTTTCTCCACAAGTTGGCCAAAACTGATGATATTATTTTTCAAAGAAGGTATATAATAAACATCATTTATATGCTTTTTCTCATCATTCTTTGACACAATCGTAATTGTACATTTTCTTTTACCCGGAATTTTTAATGAGTCACCAAAAGTAACATTTCCGCTGATGGTCTCGTCTACCTCTATAAATAAATCTTTATGGCCAGTCATATGATTGCTGACTCCTGAGTCAAGATACCAAACATTCTTCTTGCTCTCCTCGTCTCCTTTAAAAGTGAGAAACATAGCAGTGCCAACGTCTTTATCTTCTTTTGTTGATGCAAAATGACTTCTTTTTTCCACTTTTGTTGTTCTATCCTCGTAACTGAAGTGACCAAATTTATTACAATTATAACTTTAAAATTGAGATTTGTCACCTCGTTGAAATGCGCCTCTTCCTCGGCCTCTAAAATTCTGACCACGACCGGATGGTTAATAACCTTCATAATTCCGGTCTCTATTGAAAAATTGCCTTCCACATCCTCGTCCACCTCGGTAGCCACCTCTGAAGCCACCTCTTCCACGTACAGAACTACTACTACTAGAATTGTCGCCAATGGATACTTTACTTTGCAACGTCTTTTCCAGATGGCTTGCATCATCATACTTGTTCTTCGCTGCTCGTGAGCTTGAAGTGAACCTATGAGCTCATCAATGGAAATTGTGGACAAGCCCTTTGACTCCTCGATAGAAAAAAACAACACAATCAAATTTTTTAGTCAGCGAACAGAGTAGTTTTTCCATGAACCGAACATCGTCGAGACTTTCACCATTTCTTTTCATCTCATTTGTCATGGCTTTCAAGCCCGTAACAAATTCACCAATATTTTCAGAAGTCTTCATCTTTAAATTTTCGAATTCTACGCGTAGTACTTGGAGCTTCACCTTTTTAACTTTTTCAACTCCCTGGAATGATTTTTGCAAAATCTCCCACGCTTTCTTTTTTGTTTTTGTTTCAAATATTTTGTCAAAGTTTGATTTATCAATTCCTTGAATAATTATGTACAACACTTTTTATCTTTTTTCCAGATCTCCTTTAATACCGTCTTCTCGGCATTTGGAAGTGCTGCTTCAGCGACTGCATCAGCGTGCTTGTTGAACCCATTTTCGACAATTTTCCAATTATCGTAAGAACAGAGTAACACCTTCACTTGGATACTCCAATTCTCGTAATTTGTGGACGTCACTTTTGGAATTCTAGGTTGCACCATATTTGCCATTTTTCACGAACGTAGCATTGGCTTGGATACCAGTTGTTGGAAATGTGTATGGGATTTTCTATTTCTCGAACTCGAAAGACAGGGTGCATGTTTAATATTATTCAGATAATAAAATACACACTTAGAAAATGTATATATATAAGTAAAGCACACAACAAAGTTTTTATTTCACAAATATAAGCTACAATATATTTTGTAATCTAGTACACAACTTTTCTTTTTATCACTTAAAGGAGCTTTTGCTCTCTATTTATAATCACTCTATTTTTCACTTCAATAATAAACTACAAACTACGAGCCCTCTATTAATAGGCTACATCTGAGGTCTAATTACTTCATGGCTTACATCAGTAAATTTATTATATAATAAGACTTTTACTACCTAGCCTATAAAGGATGACCATTTTTTATACTGAGCATCTCTGTACCCCGAGAGCAACTTATCCAACCAACTATTTAGACAACTTGATTAATTACACAGCGTGTACAGCTACATACTTAAGTCTCAAGCATATATATATATGAAGGTATATGCATGCACGTATAGTAACGGGCACCATCTTTTACTTCGTCTTATACAGATGGTCTTATTTTTAATACCCACAAGACTTTGAATCACATTCACATGCTGCTTGCCATTTTCCTCGGCCTTGACTTGACAATTTCAATTCCAAATTAATGTTTATTCTTTTCTTACCTATTCAAAAAAATGTATAGAAAATACTGTGTTGAAAATGTACATATTATAGAATTCTAGAAAAAGGATTCACAGTTTCTTTAAGTAAAAACATTGGAGACAAACTTATACGTGTTTTATCTCTTAGATATTTGATACCAACCAAAACTGAGACACATAGTCCATATAAGTTTCCATTGAACGGAGAGAACACAGTTTGAACAACTACTTCTGCTTGCAAAAATGAGAAGATTTTTAGGTATTAGCTCATTAGGAAAACTTCTAGGTTTCGTCATGATCGTCTCCAATAATCTTTACTTTCTTAATCGACGGAGACTCCATTACTAATAAGATATCTAATGGCTCTATGAAGGTACAGAACCGGACCTGATCACAAAATTGGATTTCATAAAATTATGGAACAAGGTCCAATGACAGAATCTATTATCATGTTTGATTTTGGGATCGAGCTGAATCTTAAACAGATTGTTTAAAATTTTAAATTTTATAGTTCAAATTTTGTTTTTCAATAAAAATTTTAACACAAAATTATTTAAAATATTTTTTAAGCTAATGCCTAATAGGCTTATTAAAAAGTAAATATATTCCTTACAATAAAAAGTGAATATATTATTATTTATAAAATAATAGTGTTTAATAAATGTACAAGTATCAAACAATTTAGGTTTATCATAATGTAGCATTTTATCATTTCTTTCTTAATATTGAACATATTCTTGAAATGTTGGATACGTATAAATATAATGAAAAAAAGATAATATTATTGAAATAATTTGGTCCAATCTAGATTATTTAGGATCCGAACAATTTTTCTTAATAATTGGGAAAGAGAAGAAGAAGCCTTCACCTTTTTCGAAGTACCAACTCTCGAACCCGTTTTGACACGCTTCGACGAAGGGACTGGAAGTGCATGAACGATCTTTGTGGGAGGTGGACTAGAGCGTGCCCCATGCCTTGAAGGAGGCTCAGTAACGTTCCCTTCAAGAACTATAGGAACTATTCTATCAGAAGTCAAGTCAGTTCTGAAATACCTCGGTATCTTAGGAGCCATACCTAAAAGTTAAACAAAAAATAGTTTAGTAAGATGCAGATAGATGAAGCATGGCATAGAGGAAGATGCAAAGAGACGAGAACACATGCATATAAGACCTAAAGGGAGAAATTAAAAAGATACATTTGCAAGTAAAGGAGTGCATGCAAGAATTGATATCCAAGATATGAAAAATATTCCAAGCCAAAAATTGAAAACTACTACCACTACAGCTTAGGGCACCCCCCGAAGGTATATTACATAGGATAGGGGGAGCCCAGAACATACTAGAAGGAGGAGGAATGCTCGTCATTCTCTCCATATCACCTCTCTTCCTATACTTTCCATACCAACACAAGCCGATCTATCATGAATTTTTCGAAGATTATACATCTGCTTCAGAGTAAGCTTCTTCTCCCAATCACTCCTCCAATCCAAGTCCAATTCACATTCATTTACCTCCTGATGAAGATTATAAGATATATAAGATTTATGAGGAGTGACAACGAATTCGGTAGTTGATGAAAATAAGAATTCCGCCTCATCTTTAAACACATCCTGAGTAGTAGGCCCGTACACATGAGACTTACTCTCCTCATCAGAAACCGTGGTCTTGCCTTTCCTATTACTATTTGCCTCTAAATCTGAAATTTCATCTTCAGACCAATCTTCCAAGATTGAACGATGACTCGGAGCATGCGGTCCAGAAAAAATATCAAAATACTATGCCATAAATGGCCTATAGCAACATGAAAAAAATTACAACAGGCCAAAGAAATGTTACCATAGTCATCCAAAAGACCTAAGGCAACATAAATATTAATTTGTTTTTTTCGAGTAACCTTTGGCCCCTAAGGAAACATCCCTTTTTCCCCGGTGTAATATTGACATTTTTGTTACAATAGCAGTCAAATGTAACATCAAACTATGTCCATAGTATCACACTATGTATGTTACTTTTGCACTTAGAATTTGCAAAAAAAATGGGCTCCACATGTGGGCCTACGCGTGGGCGACAAAATCATTGTTACATTTTTCCCCCTACTGTAATAGTTTTATAATGATTTGTATTATATTATACTAGTTTGTTTGTAACATTGAAGTACGTAATGTAACATATTTCTCAAAAAAATTTGACAAGATTTGTTTGTAAATTGAACATGCCACAAACCTGTTTTTCAAACAAGTCAATAAATAAACAATTCAAACCACCAAACTTCAAATAGGTTTTGACAGACCCCTCAGTTTTCACACATTTCACCATCAATTTCACATAATCCAAAAAACAAGTACATAGTATATAGTCTAGAGTACGATAAATAAACATCTGAAATCTAGTACGATGACACTTGGAGTACGCAATAGAAGATGGGTAAAAAATAGTGATGCCACTGTAAGATTAAGTGCAACCCCTCCTGCTTTCAAGCACACAATCTGGATCCTCGGTAAATCTTATGATGGAAGCATCTCTTGCCTTCATAGTCATAGATCCATCCAACTGAATACACTGAACTCTGGACTGCAAAACATTTCAACATCAAGCAAATTATTATGAAAACTATAACTTTTGGATGAACCAATATAAAGAGATATTGAATGTCAGTCTGAACTTTAGTAGACTTAAGTTTTCCATATATTTGAGCTGAAAGTAGAATAAAGAATTAAGAACAACTGCCTAACTCTATCCATCATTTGCTATCATATAATGAAGTAAAAAGAATCACTTGAACTCTTATTTAGCCATATAACTGGTAAAAAAATCCGATACATATAACACAAACCAAGTAAAACAACTGGTTTCCGGTAATCTGGGTCAGGAATGATAGTTGGGCTACAGTTGCTTTCTTTACCTTCCTTCCAAACTGCAGAAGAATTTAAAAATCCACATAATTCAACACAAAACAGCATCCTCAAAAGTTTTCTAAGTCAATTATCCTGTGTACAAGCAACTAATGCAAAACTTGCTAATTTAAGTAACATAACTCTTTCCATTATCATCTTTAGATAAAGAAATTACACAATAATTTTATATGCAATATTAGAAAAACTATTATAAAAGATATATAAGACAAAAACATCTAATTGAGCAAAAAAAGGAAAGTTGAGCATAAGAACCAATGAGATGATTGTAGCGCCGCTTCTCCGCTGCGTATACATATCTTTGCTCACAAACAACTTGTTACCTATCATTTTGCCAAATGTTGTATGTGTGCGACTTTAAATTTACATGGTTTGGAGGGGTGTTAAGTATTAGGAATACCAGCTGATAAACCTGTACTTCATTTTTTGAAAATTATGAATACGTCATGCATTTCTCAGCACATTCAACTCAGCTAACTCCATCACTTCCTCAACAAACATCTTAAAAGCGAGAAAATGTTAAAATATCAACCTCCTCTAATTTGGTTAGAAAATGATCACACTTTACAGTAGCCTTGCACAAACTAACATGAAGTCTGCTAACTTGAAACTCAAAGGCAAACCAACAGAGTAATAATCAAAAAGGTGTTCCACCAGTCTGGTGCAACATAACATCGATTTTGTCTCTATTTTCGATTTCCAACTGAGAAAACACAACACATAATGTATATTAGCAGTAGAAAAAAGGGGTGTACACAGAGTTAAGCCGGAGACCAAGTAAACATGTAAGAGACCGAGTGAAACCAAGGGTTACGTCATCGGGACTCTGCTTTCCTCGGAGAGGACAACCATCAAAGAAAAAGGCAATTGAATTTATGTCAACTGATTGACGGTCACAATAAGCACTCATAAGTTTTTTCAATTGGGTACTCGATTTGATCCTGAAAAAGACTTCATTTCCAACCTATACAAATCATCACAATCAATCTAAAATTTAAAACTTGATTTATATTTATAAACAACCTAGTTCATACAGCAGGGTACACAATTGGGCAAACATACATCACTCTTAACGAGACTCTACTCCACATCACCAATTGTATATATCAAAACACTATCATTCTAGAAACTAGCAGCAGAAGACACCTTTCCAGGTTAAGGAAGGGGCAATATAAGAAAATTACATTAACTAGCAGTGATTACCTTTCAAACTTAATAGATCTTTTAGTTTACTTGGTACATTCTCAATAATGGTGATTACTTCAACAGAAAATAGACAGGACTGCAGAATACATAAACCCATAAAATAACTTGGTTATACATTTTAATTTTTTAAATTTTAATTCTATACAAATCACAATCTTTTAACACTGAACAAATAACCAAACACCACAATTTAAATTAAACAATACATTAACTAATTTGCCCCAAAAAAGACACTCGCAAGCTACTAACATCTTACATTTTATCAATTACATTAGATGACCGTAAGGTACATGTATTTCTTGGGGGGTAGGAGGGGAGTTAAATCTACCTAGTCACTTATAAAGAGTATCATTCATCATCATAGCTAAATAACAATACGAAGAAAATACACGGAATTATCCTAAAAAGATTAAAGTCCATGTAACATAATAGGGTTTAAACATATTGTAAGTTAGATCCACAACAAACTGAGATTCCTCACGACCAAACCTGAGAAAGGCATTTGCGTTCTTCTCTTTCGGAATATCCCTCTTCCTCAAAAGCTTCATCCCAAAACCTTCACTATAAAACCTGTAAACATCAAATAAAACACCATTTAGCAATAAATTTATCACAACTAGCACATATTTGACATACTTTCTTCCAATTAAATAATAAACCACATACTTGATAGTGCGAACAAGGTCACCAACACGAGACACAACATTTAAGAACCCGTGCGCTTATCTTATCCTTTTTAGGCCATTCCAATAACTCGTTATTCGGAACAACAGGCGTAGCTTCAGATTCAGCCATAATTCCTCTGCGTAAAACAACAACTGGGTTTTAATTAAATGGCATGATTATAAACATAGATATACACACAAAAACAAAATAAAAACTAATTATTTCATCAAACAAACAAGACTTCACTAAATTAAAATAAACTTGGATTAAAAAGCATAACTGGTATTGCTACTACAAGGATAGATCACAGTATAACACATGAGAGTATTAAATATAAGTGATAGAAGATATAATTACATACTAGAAATGAGAAATACAAAGCCCTAAAATGAGATCAAGTGATAATAGAAACACAGAACAACGAAACTAAACACGGGATTGCGATAATTCAATTATTTGTGTGTACATAAGTATAGATATACAGAAACGAATTGGGGAGAGAGAGAGAGAGAGCAAGACTACTTATTAGGAGAGTGAAGAATGAAAGAATATGATTCTCCTTCGACCCCCAGTTTCAATTAAAAACCCCGATTTCAATTAAAAACCCTAGCTCGAATCTGTAAGATTTTAATAATATAAAACCCTAGATAATCTAATCAACAACCTGTGTGGTAGTACATTAAGATGATTTGCTTCGAATCTGTAAGATTTTAATAATATAAAACCCTAGCTAATCTAATCAACAACCTGTGAGGTAGTACTTCAAGATGATTTGCTTCAATTGAAAGCTGAGAGAGAGTGTGTGAGTGGTGACCGAGAGAATGATATTTAGAGTGTGAGCGACTATGAGAGAGATATGTTATAGAGGACTATGAATTTTGACAAAACACTGCCGCTTCTCCAAAAATTTTGAGCCTGCTTTAGCCCGCCTGATGGAGAGCACAATGACATCCCAAATAACTAACTGCTGTCTAATTTCACTTTTTTTAATAAAATTTTAAGTTTCAATAGTGTTCAAATTTTTTATTAAAAAAATTATCATTTATTAATTAGTAGAGTTTACAAAATTTTAAAAAAAATATTTTCTCAATCTTAGATAATATTAATATTATAGCTTAATTATATTATCAAAATTGATTAATTTTCAATTCAAATAATTATTTATATTTAATTATTTATAAAATGTTACTTTTTAATCCATTAACACCCTGTTGTACATAAGTTTCCACATGTTACTCGTATGTAACATTTTGAAACTATAGTAACATGTTATAAAGGCTATAGTAACATGTTATAAAGGCTATAGTAACATCAAAAATACTACGTTGTGGTAGGCTAAGATGAGCATATCTAAGGTAACATAATTTTGTAACACGCATTATTAAACCATTGCGATAGGCCATCTTTGGCGTAGTGGAAGTAGAGGCCTCATGCTCAATAGCCATAGAAATCTCTCCTCGTCGAATCCCGTCTACCGAAGTCCCGACGAATGAAACAAGGATGAAGCTGAAAAAGGAGTCGGTGACCAAAGTGAAGTGGTGAAAAGCCCCATCTTGCGGTTAAAATCCGTGAACGGATGGAAATACGTACGCGAATCGTCATCCAGCTGCGATAAGAACAAGGAAAAATGTTAGGACGTGTCACAACACCAATAAACATGAAAGTATATTTTGGAGAAGCTAAGACACGCCATAATGAAAAGTAAGAAAGACGTAAACTAGAAGTTCAAAGGTGCCTCGGGCGCCCCCCGTATTACACGAAGGGCCGCAACCTGAAAGCTGCAAATCCTCGGGCGCGCCATGCACTCCACGAAGACGGTGACCCAAGCGATAGTGAAAGCTTCGGGCGCAGCCTATTTAAAAAAAAAATCAAAGGCCGCAACCTGGGAGCTTCAAGGCTCCGGGCGTGCCCCGCCTAGTGCGGAGGCCGTGGCTGTGACGCATCTCTGGCGCGCCCTGTATAGGGAATGGGGGTCGCGACCCAAGAGCCCCCATGGCATGCCTCGACCGTGCCCCCGTGTGTGGCTACAAATTTTATGACCTAAATTTTAAGATTCAAGCTACTGACACAATTTGAATTCAAATTGGTGCATCTAAAAAATCAACAAGCTATGTATACAACCTATACATATACACACAAAACATGGCATAAATATGGAAGTTCAAGAAGCTTAATTTTTTTTATCTAGTAGCATACATGAAAGTAATTTAAAAGAGAGACATGAAAGAGTACCTTGGAAGATGGAGGATGAGGTGGTTGAAGTTAAAACAAAGGTGGAGCCAAGAACAAGTTAATCCAGGATTCTTGATATTTTTGGAGGAAAGGGGTTTATGCCCTTTATATTGGGTATTTTGGAAGATGGGAGTTAAGAATGAAATGAAGGAGCAAGATGTATTAAAAGAAAGAAAAGTTTAGAATTTTTGAAATTTGAACCCCCATAATAGACTTTCGGGGGTAGGGGGCGCCCTGAATGCGCTCGGAATGAGGAGAATATTAGCGGAAAATGTTTGCAGAGGCTCTTTTTGGAAAATTTTGAGAGAATTTGCGAAAGCACTTGACTCGAGGTCTCGGAAGAAGATTTTTACGATGAAGATTATCAACTAAAATATTCCTTTATGGAAAATAGAATTCTCGCCTATGGAAAGGAGTTTATTAGCAAAAGATGAAGTGACGATCTTATGGATGACAAAAATCACGAAAGGACGTAGGAAGTAGTAGAAAATTTTCCACTTTATTTTTAACAAACTAGAAAATTGGGGGGTAGTTGTTATACCATAAAATTGTCATGGGTATTTTATCGGTGTTTTGGAAAATAGGTCGGACCGCTCCACGGAAGAGGACGGACGAGCTCTGGAGCCTAGGGCCCTCCCTTTATGAAAAACACTTACAACTAGGACACTCCCTTTACGAAGGACATTTACGACTAGGACGCTCCCTTTACGGATTACGCTTACACCTAGGGCACTCCTTATATGGGAGTCGCTTACGACAATTATTGAGGAGGAGAAGTTACGACGGCGAATGGTAAAGTTATATGCGGAAATTTACGATTACCATTATGACGAAGAATTACGACGAATGGGGTGGAGGAATTGTGCGATGAATGCAACGACGATGGTACCACGACGATCGTTAAAGTAGAAGACGGCGACAAAGAATAAGTATTGATAGGGAACTTGTAGAATATGATCTCAAGACAAGGGACAAAGAGTGAAGCAATTAATAACTGAAGGACGACCTGAATTCCGGGGAAATGTCCCCGGATCCTTATAAGGCACGCCCCGTACTATACGGCCGCACGGGTGGCTGCTCCGCAATACTAGTGAGATGATAAGGAAGAATGAGCCAAGAGATTGCTCCCACAACTAAACTGGGAAGTGAACAAAGCATAAGAATCGTACAAGGAAAGGAGTCCCCAAAGGGCCTCTCCATGCTTAGGGCGCGCCCAAGGCATTGAGGGGAACTCCGAAAGGCTCCCGTGAAGGAAAGGGCCCTCTGGGAGCCTTTTATCCTGGAAAATATGTCTAAGGCATCGTTCTGTAATCTTTCGGGTTATCCTCATATGGGAACGGTTGTAAACATCTAGTGTGTGCTTTGGGAGCCCTGTCTCCGTATTCGGCGGGTTGTCCTCGACTGGAGACTTTGGGGTTATCTCGCACTTTACACTTTTAAGCTTGGGATCACTTATCCCGTAGTCTGGTGGGTTATCCTCATCGAGGGGTAAGGATGCACTTTTGTATTTGCAGTAAATCATCGCTATACCTGTATTTACAATCGACGGAAGTAGCGGTAGCGGATATGGATATTCTTCGGCCGGGGATTTTTCTTTTTCATAAAGTCCCAAAGTCATGACGAGCCTTTGGCCTTTGTTACTAGGACGCATCATCGGGCACTCCTAAGGAAAATCAGTGTTTGAGTTATAATAGGAAGTTGGTTCGACAACTTCTATTAGGCCAAAGAATGAGAAGCCAATTCTATCTAGGTTTCTTGTTCCCCAAGAACTATGTCTGGCTTGATCCTCTATAAAAGAAGGTACGTAGGCACATTGTGAGGGCACGTGTTTGAGAGCTCTGAGAAGGCAAACAAAAAACCTAACAATCTTAGCCGTTTCTTAAGTACAAATCAACGCATTGCGGTGATTTCTCTGATCACCAACCACCGCAGCAGATCTTGATTCTGACCGCAAACCTCAAATTTTTGTTAACCAAATTCCTCCGTTAAAAGCGAGTTTATAAACTAAATTGTTTGCGATTAAAAGTTTGTGAAAAATTTTCATTAGTTGTTCGTTTAATGTTAGTCCATGAATTGTTCGTAAATATGTACGCGAATAAACTTTTTCATAATGAGTCGATACACAATCAAAATTTTTAACTCGATAAAATTTCATTTAGATTTTAGGTTCGACATTTTTCTAACGAATTAATACATAAGAGTTCAGCTCGATTCGACTCATTTACAACCGCAGATATTTAGGTCATTACTCTCAAAGGGTTATATATTCCCTTTTTATTATTTTAATATTAATCAATTAAACAAGATAATCAATTATTTCGCTTATAATAAGTTCATTATTACTTTTTACGTTTCAGGTTGAACAAAATGTCTGCATCTAGCGAGCAACTCTATTACTCTAAAACTAGGAACAACTTTTGTCACCCCCACCTCCTAATTTTTACGTATTTTTCAAATAATTAAGTTGCATTTGTTTTGTCATTTTTTCAAATGCGGTTTTATGACCAAAACTAAATCCAACTATGGTTTTTGCCACATTTTTAATTTCCAATTCTAAAAATTGAATATCTCTCGTTTTGGTTTTATCCAAACCCAATCCTTTAATATATATAGAATAAATGGGTTTGTTCCATTGTGTTTGGCTTAAAAACCGTTCTCAAGTGGGTGTGAATAAAATTGGAAGTCTTAAAAGGTAACGCGCCAATAATATATCAGTCATAACAAATTTGATTTTAATTGGCAGGATAGCATGAGCTTCCGAACGCCCGATTTTCCACTGCTAGAAAATAAAATATAAGAATACTGAACACTGAGATTTGTTGACATTGAATCATCTGTCAACTTAGGGTTGTCAATAGATAGTACTGATACAGATTGAATTATATCCGTATTGGTATCCGACATATCCATATCTCTATCCGTGATTGTCGGATTCAGATAAAGATAATATTTGCTTTATTTTGGATACAGATAATATTCATGTTTTCTCAAATACGAATGGGGGTATTTTGGACAGATATCTAATTTTTTGAATTTTTTTATGGGCCTACTGTATTGACAATGATTTTAGAATTTTTTTTATGGTTAAACTCAATTGATATTTTTGTATATGTATAAAGTATTTGTATAATTATTTAAAATTTGTATGAGAGTACTATTCAATGCATATACACAAACTATAAGGTAATTTATTAAATTTAAAATATATATAAGTATATATTTATATAATTAAAATATTATATATGTACTTAATTTCGGATTCGGATATGGATAATATTCTATTTTTTTCGAATCCGGATAATATCCGCTTTTTCTCGGATAAGAATATTATTTTTTTGGACTGATATTGGAATTTTCCATATTTTTTATGGTCGTATGTTTACATAGCTTTTTAATGAAAATCGAGAGGAGAAATAATGTAGGAAGCGATTCGATCATATGAATGCTGCAGCTCATTGTGAAGAAATCTCTTTGGCTCTACAAGAAATTTCATTATTGCCAACGACATATTCTATTGGTAAGAAAATCCTTTGGTAAAAGAGATTACTAACCAAATACCCGCTGAACTCGACTTTCGAAGAAAACAGTGTTGGTTAGTACCTTACTGACCGATTTAGTGTCTTTAGCTAAGTTTAGTAACAGAATAGTAACAAAATAGTAACATCTTACAAAGTAATCAAAAAACATGACCTTGCTAAGTTTAGTAACGGAATAGTAAAAAACTAGTAACATCTACACTGAGGTTAGTATCCATAGTTCCATAAATCTTCACTACACCAAAAGTGGCCTTCTGCATCATTCCACAAACGTTACAACAGGCCAAATAAATGTTGCAACATACCAAAAAATTTCAACGGCACTACACCATAAATGGCCTACAGCAACACCAAGAAAATGTTACAACAGGCCCAAAAAAGTGTTACCACAGCCAGAAAAAGGCCTAAGGTAACATAAAAATTAAGTTGCTTTTTTTCGAGTTACCTTTGGCCCCTAAGGTAACATTACTTTTGCCCTGGTGTAACATTTACTTTTGTGTTACAATAGCCGTCAAAGGTAACATTAATCTATGTCTATAGTATCACAATATGTATGTTACCTTTGAACTCAGAATTTTCAAAAAAAATGGGGCCCACCAGTGGGGCCCACAGTGGTGACGTGGCATGTAGGTTCCGCAGTGGTGATGTGGCATGTGGGTCCCACAGTGCTAGCATCAAATTTGTACCCGGGGTAACACTTTGAACAACCTACTCTAACACTTTATGAAGCTACTGTAACAATTTACCAGGAAGAAAAATGAAAAACTAATATTATAAAGTGTAAAATCGACTGCAAAATTTGAAAATATATTACATTAATCTAATACATTCCAAATTTCATAATCTCAACTACATTCATAACTAGTTTACCATCTACTTAAATCATAATAAATTTAACCAATACAACCAAGTAATCTACATCCCAAAACTTAATCCAATTCCTGCTAGTAGCTGCCGAGAACTTGACACGTATGCATTCATCAACAAATATATAGTTGTTACAGCTGAAATGAGAAAGAAACAAAGGTTAGGTCATACAATACCCTATATATATACCCCATGCAAAAGTATTGTACTTCTATATTCTATAACAACTACTATTTTACATACCTGATGCATATATACATACAACAATGCCTGCAAACTCAATGATGCCAATGTATCTCTCCATCTAGCTAGCATTTTTTGCTGCATCAACATGAACAACAGCAGTATTATCTAAAAGAATGATAAGAATCAAGTACTAAAAAATAATCAAGTATGGTTCTTTACTACTTTAAGAGTTAAACATACTATGCATAATACTAACAAACCCGTGTGGAGATCAAGTAATGACCACCAGTTCTAAGATAGGATCGAGCATTCATAGCAATATAATTCACAGTTGATGCAGGGGGGACTATCAACACTAGTGCTTTTGTTGCAGAATACACAGTTGATATGCTACCTTCTAGAACATGAGATTTGACTAGCATATTGCAAGTATTAATACAGAGGATATGCTACCTTCTAGAACATGAGATTGAAGAGAGTTAATTGCTTAAGAAAACATAGAACATCATTTATTTAGCATGGACATCCTGGTAGGCTTAGATAATCATGTAAAATTAAGCCTGGAACAAAAGTAAAACTATTTTTTCATATAGCTTGGAATTATTAATGTGTAGCAATCATGTCCGCAACCAACTAATCTAAACTACACTTAGATTAGAATTAATAAATAAAGTGATCAAATCGATCCATAATCATTGGTTTACCCATGTTAGTCAGCAGTCAAACTCCTATTTAGGATTTACAGTTAATGATAAGCAGGTAGGCTAATCATATAGATGCAAAAGAGGAAATTAAAAAAAAATTGAAAATTACCAGCATCAAATATGAGCCCTGGATCTAAAGGAGCTCTAGGATTTACATGGCCACTTCCATAATCAAAAGGTGTAGCTGGGACAAGCGACACAGTCTCAGATCCAGAATATTGTTGGGCTTGAAGAGGCGTCTCTGCCCTGTCAAGTGTAATTAATGTCGTCATTAATGCTGATTTAATGGAAGCACGACTCTCGTGAAAGTGTTCCTGTTTTACCAGAGCAACAATTCCTGCTATATGTGGTGCATCCATGCTAGTCCCAGATATCATGGCAAATCCTGCACCTACTCCATGGAAAACAGTTCTTTGAGTTGGTTTCGTCATGCATGATGTTACCTGCTTAACTCCAAAATTCATATACAGTATTATCCTATGATGTATCTTTGTATAGCTTCAATTACACATCTCAATTTGTAACCAAGACATGGAGAAATATATTATAAAGATGTGGAGTAATTTGTTCTAAATGCACATCTAATGGGTGGAACTAGCTAGAGAAGAATTCACAGTGCTTCTGTTGGAAGCAGGCGATGCAGCAACATTAGTGCTTCTATTGCAGAATACATAGTTGATGCATGGGGAACCAATCAACAAGAAAAAAAGGTAATGTACCTCTTTTACCTTGTGTGTGTCAAGTAGACATCAGATGCCTGTTGCTGCTGCTGATATCACTCATGGCTGAATGAATAAAGACTTCATATTTTCTAGCTTATGTTCTTTATGTTTGTCATATATTACCTATGTGTTATGAAGTATGAACTAACGTCTATATAGGATATCCTCTAAGACTTATAATAGCGCAGACATACAACTCTAAGATGGAATTACTGGCTACTATATGTCAGTACTTGTTAAAGGATCGTGTCTTTTGGTGGTACAGTTTTGTGGAAAGTTAAAAAAATGCAGTCTGCTTGCCCTTTTTTCGTTACTGTAACCAATTAATCAGTAAGCATGGTTTATGATGGACAAATTAGTATTGCCTAATAATTTAGGATTTTTATCCTTTTGGAGTACGAGTACCCTAAATCTAAACAAAACATGATTGGAGACTTTGAGCAAGGAGAGCAGGGTCCTGCCCTTTTGATTTTAGCAAGTCCAATACCATGGAGGTGGTAGAGGCATCCGCTGCAAAACCATGAGCAACTAGATTCAGATACCTATAATCTAATACAACTGCTACTATTTACTAGCATTGCCAATCACTACAACAAGAAAAAACTGGATGAAATTTATCAGATTACGACTACAAAAAGGACTAGGACCGTAACCAAACCTGGTGGAAATCGGGAGGTAAACTACAAATTGTTTAAAAAATAGTAGGGCAACCCTCAACCGGAGACATTTGAAAATGCTCAGTCCACCTTAAATAAATTCAGCACACCATCAATCAGTTAAATGAAAACAAGCAAAAAATACAACAATTCAACCATATTTAAAACTGCCGAAAAGCAGCAACGCTAGTTACAAACAAAAATCCTAAACTCTCACCCCGTAAATGAACCGTTGAGATAAACACTTCTGCCTCCATAAGGCCACACAAATCTTGTCGGTATAAGCACTGTCCCAGTAGCAGCAACACCACTTCAAATTCTCCACGATGGTTTGTTCCAGCAATAAGAAGACCGATATCAAGGGTTATAACCTGAATATAAAGACATATAACTCTCAGAAAGAGTCCCGAACACACAAAATATGAAACCAGTATCGAGTAAACCCTCCCAAAATACACAAAAATACACATGTAAATTGACATTCAGAACTAAATTAGAGAATTTCCTTGAGCACTTTGTCAGTGAGTGGTTGTAAGCGAAATGAGACGATGGAGAAGATGTGGAACTCTGTCGCTAGAATCTCTCAGCACCACTTAGCATTTCAGACCACCAATCTCCACAAACATCTACAAACAAATAATCAAATAAAAAAACAATAACACACAAAAACCCTAATTGTAAGACCCAATTTGGAAAAATACCCTAATTGAGTAACCCGATTACAGAAGAAGAACCGATTATAAAACAAGAAGACCCGATATTAATGAAGCCCCAAAACCAATTATGTTGAGAAACAAGAAGACCCGGTTGAATCCTTCTGCAGTGAAGCCCCAAATCCTAGCTAATTTATAATTCAGTTCAATTGAAAACTGAGAGATACCGAGACAAAGATATGTTTAGACTGATAGAAACCCTAGCTCGAGTCCAATTAGTGACCGGGAGAGAGAGAATGCGAGAGTGAGATAGAATGAGGGAGAATAAGAGAGAATGAGAGGGAAATAAGAATATGTCTGAAATTTTACCGCTTCTCCGAAAATTTTGAGCCCGCCTGATTGAAATCCCAGCTAATTTCATTTCTTTTTTTTAATAAATTTTAAATTTTAATAGTGTTTAAATTTTTTATTGATAAAAAATTATCAATTAATAATTAATACAGTTTATAAAAAAAATTTAAAAAATATATTTTATCAATCTTAACTAATATTAATATTTTTTCTTAATTATATTATAAAAATTGATTAATTTTCATGTCAAATAATTATATATATTTAGTTGTTTGTAAAATGTACTACTTTTTTATCCATTAACACTCTATTGTAACATAAATTCCTAAATGTTACTCGTATGTAACACTTTGAATCTATAGTAACATATTATAAAGGCTATGGTAACATCAAAATTACTACGTTACGGTTGACTAAGATGAGCATACCTAAGGTAACATAATTTTGTAACATGCATGATTAAACCATTGCGATAGGCAATCTATGGTGTAGTGGGCAACACTTTTGTGATGTTAGTATTTTTGGCATTGCATTAGGGTTTAAAGGCAACATTTTATTATCAAGGGCAACACCAAAAATTATGTTACAAAAAGCAATGACATGGCAAAAAAGGGGGCCAAAGTGACACATGGACTGCCACGTGGAATGACACGGGGCACTTTGACACATGGTTTTTTGACACGTGGTAGTTGTGGGGCCCACTGACAGGTGGAGCCCACTGACAGGTGGGTCCAGCTTGACACGTGGCACTTTTGCAACACTTTTTAGTACCTATTTGTAATATTTTTAATACCTATTGCAACACAATAACAATGGTCAAATTTTGAAATACACTTTCTGCATACATTAAAGCCCAGTTCTATATTAGAACTGTTTTCCCAATCAAAGTCATTAGAAAGACAATACAATATCACCAGTATGATGAACTACATCATTTAGACAATTTCTAATTACTAAAAGATTACATTTGCAAATGTGATATTACTGGACAATTCCAAAGTACCAGAATTAATACAGCTCCTACACACGTTCAGACTTGGAAATCACTACATAACTCTGCTTTACAAAATAAACAACTACTTCAGCAGATAAAATGGCATGTCCTTGGCCTGGTGTCATGGCCATTATTGAACACTGTAATGGCACTTACTCCGTTGGGGTTCTGCATCCCATGACTAGTAAATTCACACTCCCCAACAGCAGAGAGTTCATTGGCATGTCCGATCTTGATCATTCTCGGCGGTGAAGTATCTGGTGTCCATAAGTAGTGTATGAAGTTTTCAAGGAAGCATTTGATTTTGATAAATTTTGGCCGATCTGCAGGGTCTTCTACCCAACAGGACACCAGGAGGTACACTATCTCCTTTGGAATGTTATCAGTGCTAGTCCTCGTATTTTGGGGAAATGGGGAACAGAATGAATTAAAGGTCAATCAACCAATACAAAGTTTGGTTAGTAAAATTACCAAGTTTAACTGTTTGATCTAAGGTTGTAAAAGGGCACACATGTATGTATAACCATTTGATTTTATATTATTAAATATATCGACGTGCTATTAAGGCATTGTATCTTGCCATCATATAAGAATATCATAAGTACTTACTTGAGTTACGGCAGCATATGTTGCAGTCATGCAGCACTTTCCTTTAAACGGAGTGGTGTTTGTCAGCAGGTCCCACAGAACCAGTGAAAAGCTGTAAACATCCACCTTGTGATCATATCTTTTCTTATTCCTCTCGCCAGCTACCTCAAACATTTGATTAATATAAAGAGTAAGGATTATATCATGATCTTTGTCAATCATATGTATCTGGCCATCATATAAGAATATCATAAGTACTTACTTGAGTTACGACAGCATATGTTGCAGTCATGCAGCACTTTCATTTAAACGGAGTTGTGTTTGTCAGCAGCTCCCACAAAACCAGTGAAAAGCTGTAAACATCGACCTTGTGATCATATCTTTTCTTATTCCTTTCGCATCTACCTCAAACATTTGATTAATATAAAGAGTAAGGATTATATCATGATCTTAGTCAATTTATAGCGAGTTGTGTCAAATAGATACCTCGGGAGCCATCCAGCGGTATGTACCAGCTTCAGTAGACATATCACCAATTATCTCCTCTCTAGATAACCCAAAGTCGGTTACCTTGACTATTTTCTTGTCTTCGGACAGAAGCATATTGTCTACAGTATTCACATAGAGGTTCATTTAAACGTGTACATGAAGAAACAAGGAACTATACATAACGCATAAAAACCCAGATCATAATTGCAAAAGAAAATAGGGTAGTTTTGTTATTGATTAAGTAATATGACCACCACCACAATCACTAAATAATAAGCGAAGCTAGCCATGGAAATTCGATGATTACTAGGCTTTAAGTCACGGTGTATAATCCCTTGCGCGTGCAAATAAGTCATTGCTCGAGAGATCTCCAATGCATAGTGCATCGAAAACTCCAGATCTAGAAAATTTGGATGGATGTCTGCCAAGTACTTCTGAAGGGTACCACCTCCCATAAACCCTGTAATGATCATCAAGGCTGGTACAAGAGAAGCACCAATGAACTGGTTCATAATTAGAATGATTTCATCAGGAGAAAGACTTAAGTTGATAATACTATAAGCAAGAGATATCTTATGGTCAATTTTTGGAGGATATATACGCAGTTGATGTTAGAAAACATATATCTTAACAATAAACACTCAGTTCCCACAAGTAAAAATTTACTTAACATAACTCACAACTGATAGAAAAATATAAAAATTAATTACTTTCTTTCAGTATTGCTTCTAATATCCATGTCTTTTAAATATCTAGTAAATCACTAAATCCTATACTTAGTCTTATGAGATCTGAACAACGTGACATATAGTCATAAAAACATACCATTATTCCATGGCCAGTAAAAAGATTTCCGATATCACCGAGCACACGTCAAGAAACAAGAGGACGGACGAGCTCCATGTTCTTCCTGGTTCCTGGGTGTAAACAAGAAACATATACCAACAAAGTACGACCACCTAACAGGAGGATCAGGAGCTTCCTAGTTCAAATATCGAAACCTCTGAGGCATAGTACTCATTCCCCTATGTTAAATATATGATCCTATTGGGGCCTTCATCTAAAACCTTAAGGTTTTAGATGAGCTGGTTACTCAACATGGTATCAGAGCTTAGGCTGGCGGGAGAACTAAGGTTTGATTCCCAGCCACCCCCAATATTCTCACAATTTATTGTGGACACTAAAGGCAATTAATACCCCAAAGTTGGGTGCCGGTGTTCCACTCTTCGACCCATAAATGGGCTTTCGACTGAGGGGTAGTGTTAAATTACTACTAGAAATAGTAGATACGACATCGGTCCTTAGAGATCGGCATGTAATGCACCCGATGTTAAAATGTAGTTTAACATCGGTTTTGTAAAAAGCGATGTTGAATACCCATATTGACATCGGTTTCACTTAGTAGCCGTTGTCTATCTTCAGAAATTAAAAAGGCCACAAATATGTTTTTAACTTTGACATCGGTTCATTTTGTTAACCGTTGTCTATGGCCTTTTAAAAGAAAATAAAAATTACTTAACTCCCCCCCGCTTTTCAGTACACTTCCCCCTTTAATTTTAACAAAAAATTCACTTTAACATATTTCCCCCCTTTTCCAAAAAACCTCCCGCGAGCTTCTCATCTCTCCCCGACCCTCGCCTCTCTCGTCTCTCTCGTCTCTCCCCTCCTTCTCTCTTAGTCTTCTTACCTTTCTTCTCTCTTCTTACCTTAGTCTCTGTTAACCGTCTCTTCTCTCTTTTCTCTGAAACCCTAATTTTAGCCCCAATTCTAATTCAAGATTTGGAGCTTCAAATTAGAGCAAATTAAACTTAAAATTGAGCTAGTATCTGGAGGTTGGAGCTAGTATCTGGAGGTAGACAGCATCTGAAGGTTGGAGCACTGAGGTTTTAGAACATTGGGGTTTCGGAACATTGAAAGCATCCGGAGGTATATTCTTCTTTACTTCATTACTGTTTATCTCCCTCATTTTTATGTTTAATATCTTCTTTGTGCATGTAAATGTTTTATGTTTATCTTCTTTTCTTCTTTACTGTTTTTCTTCTTTGTGCATGTAAATGTTTTATGTTTTTGGGGGTTTTATGTTTGTTTCTTTTTGGGGGTTTTATGTCCCGTTTTTGGGAATTTTATGTCGTGTTAAATATTTTAGGTACACTGATGTAAATCAATGTTTTAGGTACATTGATGTAAATGTAAATGTTTTTGTTCTGTTTTTAATTATGTGTTTTCTGGGGGTTGTTCATACATATTAGTGTGTTTTGGGGGTGTTTTGGGGGCTGCATATGAACAGGTCTCAGATATGAACAAGTCTCTGCATTTCTTGTTTTGTATGATAGTCATTTCTCTGATATGAACAAGTCTCTGCATTCCTGATATGAACTATGTGTAACTTGTGTTGTATTATTGTAATTGTTTTGTATAATTATCCTTCTCACAGATACAAGTAACAGATAATTTTAATTTATTTATTTATGGGCTGAATTTGTTTCAATACTCAAGTTCTCACTGAGTTTTATTTATGTGAAGGAAATTTAACAATTGTCTGGGCTGTGAATGTTGGAATTATTGGTTTTTAATTATGTGATATTTTCAAATATCATGGTTTAATTTGTTTTAATTATCTTGGTTTAATTTAGTCTAGTTTATAAATTTAGTCTAGTTTTGTAATTAATTTTGAATATGTATAGGATCTTAGAGTAATGAATTAGTACTATAAATTATTAGGATATCAAGGTATTTACTCCTTTCTAAGTTTATATAATTAATCCCTACAGTAACCAACACAAATTTGATATGCCTTTTATTAAATAATTATAAATAGGTATGTGTTGGATTTTTAATATTTATAGTGGCTATCAGGTAGGGAAATTTGATGGATAAGACATGGATTTTGCAAGATAGGGATTCTTTAGCATTTGAAATGGGGGTGGAAAACTTCTTGATATATGCTGAAGAAAATTCTGAAGATCGTAACAAAATTCCTTGCCCTTGTGGACGATGCGCCAATTTTAAAAAATTCTCTATAAAAACAATTAGGGGCCATATCTATGACAATGGCTTTTGTCTAGGTTATATGCATTGGGTTTGGCACGGGGAGACTGCTTCTACGGGTCCTAAATCTTCAAGTGCTAGTTATCCACCTGAAGAGCAAGCTCCAGACCCACCTCCTGAGCAAGCCTCTGATGAAGCGTCAAAGCAAGATCAGGAGCATGTCGCTGCTTCGGAAACTGTTGATGTTTGTGAAGTGGCATATAACTCGGGTCAATATGATAATGATTCATATCAGTTTAGGAGGTTCGTAGCCGATGCTGAGTAACCTCTATATGAGGGTAGCGACTGTACTAAGTTAGAGTCGATGTTGAAGTTGCATAACTGGAAATCTAGGTTTGGTATGACCGATAGTGCCTTCACTGACCTCCTTTCTTCTGTTGGGTCTCTACTTCCCAAAGCTAATGTGTTACCTAGTAATGCATATGAAGCAAAAAAAAAACCTCTCAAATTTAGCTCTAGAGTATATAAAGTTCCATTCATGTCCGAATGACTGTGTACTGTACATGGGTGTACATGCTAATGCAACCAAGTGTCCTAAGTGTCGACTTTCTTGGTGGAAGTTGACAAAGAAAGGTGAAGAGAGGGTTAATCTTCCAGCCAAAGTCATGTGGTATTTTCCAATAATTCCTAGATTTAAACGTATGTTTAAATCTCCTTCCACCGCTGAACTAATGTGTTGGCATGCGCAACAGCGGACACAAGATGGTAAAATGCGACATCCGGCCGACTCTCCATCTTGGAAAAATATAGATTATAGGTGGCCATCCTTTGGTAGTGAACCGAGAAACCTTCGCTTGGCTTTATCGGTGGATGGTGTAAACCCGCACAATAATGACCTATCTAATAGATATAGTTAATGGCTAGTCATATTGGTGACTTACAATCATCCTCCCTGGTTATGTATGAAAAGAAAAATTATGATGTTGTCGATATTGGTCCCTGGCCCGCATGAGCCTGGTAATAACATCGACATCTACTTACAACCGATGATTGATGATTTAAAAAAGCTTTGGAAGGAAGGGGAACCAAATGTGTATGACGGGTATAAAAAATCATTTTTCACTTTAAAAGCAGTTTTAATGTGGACGATAAATGACTTCCCTGCTTACGGAAATTTATCTGGCTGCGTTAATAAGGGTTATAAGTGTTGTCCAGTTTGTGAAGATGACACCGTAGCTAAATATTTGACTCATAGTAGGAAAATGTGCTACCAAGGGCATCGTTAATATTTGCCTCTACATCATCCTTATAGAAGGCAGAAGGCTGCTTTTAATGGACAACAAGAGTTTGGGCAGCCGCGTCGAACCCTATCCGGAGAAGAAGTGTTAGCAGAGAAAGAACAAATCAAATTTGAATTTGGGAAGAAAATGAAGAAGGCAAAGAAGGTTGAAAGTCCATGGAAGAAAAAGTCAGTATTTTTTGAGTTAGAATACTGGAAATTTCACCATGTTAGGCATTGTATTGATGTCATGCATGTCGAGAAGAATGTATGTGATAGTCTGATTGGCACATTACAAAATATGCGCCATAAGACAAAGGATACTGCGGCAGCCCATCGTGATATGATGGAAATGGGGGTTAGATCTGATTTGGCTCCCCAAGTAGGAGAAAAGAAAACCTATTTGCCTCCTTCTCCCTTTACTTTGTCAAAGGCAGAAAAAAGGACTTTCTTGTCATCATTAATGTCGATGAAACTTCCATACGGACATGCATCGAACATAAACAATTGTGTTTCCATGCCTGATTTGAATATTTACGGGCCGAAATCATATGATTGCCACATTCTTCTCCAATAATTACTCCCGGTTGCAGTACGCTCCGTTCTTCCGAAGCATGTTAGGGTCACAATTATTAGATTATGTTTCTTTTTTAATGCTTTGTGCAACAAAGTAGTAGACGTGTCAAAACTGGATAAGCTGTAGTCAGATGTTATACTAACCTTGTGCGATCTAGAAAAGGTTTTCCATGCATCATTTTTTAATGTAATGGTACATATAGTAGTCCACTTGGTCCAGGAACTACGCTTATGTGGACCAGTATTTTATAGGTGGATGTATGCGTTTGAACGGTTTAATAAAGTACTAAAGAGTTATGTTCGAAACTGTTATTATCCCGAAGGTTGTATGGCAGAGAGTTACCTTGGAGAAGAGTCCGTAGAATTCTGCACCGAGTTTCTTAGTCAGAATTACTCCACTGCCTGTCTTCCAAAGGACCAAGATAATAAGATATCAGGTCCATTATCTGCTGTGATAATAAAATCAGTGGAAGAGAAGGAGCGAGATGAAGCACATCTACATGTCCTTCTAAACAACGCTGAAGTGTTTCCATATATTATGTGAGTTTATGCAGTTTTTTGTTTTCAATTCCTCATTATCCAGTAGTTAATGTTGTAATGTGTCTTTAATATATCATTCCATATGCATTTTTCAGAATGCATAAGGAATATCTTGAATAAATTCACCGAGGGAAAAGGAAAAGTTTACATTGGCTCATGAGAGAGCACAATCGGCTCTTTGCTGATTGGTTTTAAAACAAAGTCAGTGTTGTATTAGGTTCTTTGATCTGTAGTGTAATGACGACTATTAGCTATTTAGGATTTAAAATTTCTTATCATATTTGTAGGTGAATGATGAACTAAGGGAGAACAACAAAGGTGTTTCAGATACGATAAGATGGCTCGCTGCTAAGCCATAATTTTCAGTACTAACTTATCAAGGTTATCTAGTGAATGGAGTGCGATATTTTACAAAGGAACGACACATCCAGCCAGAGGCGTCGGTTCCAGTACCCATACCTGGTGAAATTGAGGTTGTACGCCAAGCAGTTGGCTCTCACGTAGCATGGCCTCGTGAATTGATCATCTACCCAATTGTGGCGGTATGTTATATAAAAATTATGTTAATATACTCTGAATTGATTGTTGTATTCTATAGTAGTTATGTCAATAATAACCGATTATTCTTGTTTTATTTAATTCTATGTAGAAAAAGAAAAAGGAAGTGTTGCAGGGGCAGTCTAAGCAGAAAGATGAGTTGCAAAAACTTCAAGATGATTATAGAAAAATGAAGCTAAACAAGAATGTGCCAAAGCAGTACAAGGTGTTATACAAATATGTTGCAGTCTTCATGAAAGCCACTGGGGAGTCAATACCAATTCCGTGTGATTCGGACGTGTTTGGGACTGAGAAAATAATTTATATATTGCATGAAAATATGAAAGTATTGTTGGAGTTCGATATGATTGGCCAAGCTGCAATATCTGCTTATATGGCGTAAGTTAATTTTTTATCGTTACATATTCAATATTCATATTTTATACGGGTATTATAAGTAATGTAATTCACTCCCTGGTAGGCTCTTGCAAAGACTGATTAAGATTGAGAGGAAGAATGATGATGTGGTCTTATATGGATTTTTCGATCCAGGAGCTACATTTACGTTGAACAAATCTTTTCATTCTTATTTTGTTAATCGGTTGAAAGAGAGTAGTCCCTATCGCATGTACTTCATGCCACATAATCATAAGTAAGTATTTTTAATTTAGACATGCTTTTACAAATTAATATATTTAGGTAGTTTTTTTAAAATTTCTGACTTGTGTTTTTCTTTTTTCTTTTTTATAAACATAGTTGCCACTGGATTTTGGTTGTAATTTGGGATGGGGACATTTATATTCTGAACCCTGTGCCACATCCAACACATTTTGACGAGTTGGAAAAATCATTAACAGAGTAATATATTTTTGTTTACTATATATATATATATATAGTAAATATTCTCCCTTTTAAAAATAATCATGTATATTATTGTTGTTCTGCAATGTAGAGCGATGAAATCCTACAATGCTCAAACTGGAAGGGGAAATAAAGCTCCTCAGATAAAGAATCTTCTTGTAAGTTTTTTGTATTTTTTTATCACTTTGTAATTTTAATTAATTTCTGGAGCTAATTAAGATTTTATATTGTAACAGGGATCTCCCAAACAACCAGGAGGGGTTGAATGTGGCTATGTTATAATGCGATACATGAAATATATCATTGCTTATAAGGAGCTATCTTTTACTACCAAGGTATATATGCAAATCATTTCCGATAGATGGCACATAGAATTTTTTTGTGTAGTTTTTCAGAACAGATATATATGAGTGCCATTTTTATTATCAGTTTATTATTAGTGATTTCCATATGGATCTTGTTTTTATTATTAGTAATGATCGACAACTATTAGTGATAAGGAACTATCTGGTATAGTTTTGGATTAACGAAGAAAATTACGGTTAAATATAGAAAAGGTCCTCTTCTGGTTAAATTATAAATAGTTGGTTCTGTTTAAATTTAATTATACATATGGCAATTCTGGTTAATAATATTCTGGTTGCTAATTTTTACCTGTGTTTTATAGTGGGCAGCCAAAACTCGAAAGTCCTACACAAGGCAGGAGCTGGATGAGGTGCGGATGGAGGTGCTTGAATTTATCCAAGACAAGATGTAAAAATGATAAGTATCTATATATATAGCTTTCCTCTGAACTATGTGAATTGATATTGTGTTTGCTGGTGGTTGGTGGTTAATTAAGGGATGTTTGGTGACAATTACATCCATCATTCTGATTTATGTTTGGAATTGTCGAAACTTGACAAGTGGTACATATTAACTAGTCAAATATGTTTAGAATGTTGGATGTAATAACTAGATAATTTGGGTTTTATTATTTTTAGTTGGGATGTTTATTTTAGACTTGGAATGTAATGTCCGAATTGAGCTCTTGTTGGATTGAATGTTAGTAAATTTGGTATCAATGTATACCTCTATGTTTTTACAAATTTGGTTGGATGTATTGCATATTGTTGGTATTTTTCTGGTTGAAAATGCAATTGGTTCCCTGGGCTATTAATAGTACCAGGATAGCATATGCAATTTACAGTACATTAACATCAGAATGGTAATTTAAAACCGATGTAAAAATGAACAAAAGACATCAGGTGAAACAATATTAAAAGAAAAAGAACTACAAAAACCAATGTCAAATAGTCATTTGACATCGGTTCTGTAAAAAAATCAATGTATTTTCAGCCAAATAACATCGAATTTTCAATAGCCGATGTCTTAAATTTTAAAATATTAAAGATTAAACATCGGTTAAAAAAACACTGATGTTAAACAAAAGGATTTAACATCACCAAATGAACGAAACCGATGTCTAACCCAGTATTTTACATCGGTTGAACATCGGTCAGACAACATAATCGATGTCTGATCTAGATTTTCACATCGGTTTGTTTGAAAGATTTAAAAAAAATGTCTTTTAGAGCTTGTAGGTTTCGTGTTTTAATGGATAATTACCCCATAATATACTCATATTCACCTAGAAATACTGTAATATAAGCTGAAATTTGTTGCAAAGACATCAGAATTATTCTTAAAACCGATGTACAGCACTGTAATAGACATCGGCTGTGAACCGATGTCAAAGGCTGATGACATTTAACATCACACGCGAAGACATCGGTTCTGTTTTTTTTATCATCGGTTCAGAACCGATGTCTGATCCCATATTTCTAGTAGTGAATATATGATCCTATTGGGGCCTTCTTCTAACACCTTAAGGTTTTAGATGAGCTGGTTACTCAACACCCTAGCTTCAATTTCACCTTCATCACCACTCTTTCTGCTACATCATATACAATCAGCAGCATTTTAATCAACCAAAAAAAATACACCAATGTTCTGTCGTTTAATTAACGGGAATATACTATGAGGCTTAATATCAAATATACAGGGGAATTATGCTAAATGTATAAAAAAACGGAGAGACTGCGAATATACATAAATACAATTTAAAATATCATGTGCAAAGGGTTATATAATAACTATGCCTTCCCATTTTTGAATAAATAAAACCAACTAAATCTAACCAAGAAAATGCCTGGACCCTGGACCCTGGACCCTGCTTTTATTTATGTATACCTTCAAATATTTTGATTGCAAAATATTAGGTGGAAGACCGAGATAAGTGGTAGATGTCATTTGTCATGCCCTCAAAGTATGGTTCCAGCTTGCCATTACCCAAAGATCCATCAGTGGCTATCAAAGAGGTGCCAAGCAAAATTATGGCCGAATAATAACCGCTTTAACTTTACAAAAGACCTTACAATAAAGATGGAAGCAGTGGAGATAACTATAGATATTCTGAAATTTCATTCTGCACAAAGATGCATTTTTCTGTACATACATAGAGGTCATTGTATTGAAGAAGTATGTACTTGGGGTTAAACACAATCGAGAAGAAGAGTTTTCTGTTGAATACAGTGGTATGCATCTCCTTCCCTCTAATCTAAGTAAGTTTATATAAACCAATTGTCATGATTTACTAAAACTGTTTTTCTTTAAATCGATGATTTACTAAAACTGTTTTTCTTTAAATGGATTAAACAGTCTAGATTAAAATTGAAACTGGTGATCCCCGTGATACATTCTCCAGCCAATACCTTACTGCCACATAGCAATCAAGTGGATGATTTTCTATTTTTTATTTATTGAATTAGGTACTAATTAAAAATCAATATAAAATAACTAGAAAACTTTAAAAATTCCACAAAAATTTCTATAACACTCAAACAATTATCTAGATAATTATAAAAATAAAAAAATATTTTTTTTATTTCCCCCATTTATTCGATATCTATAAAAAAATCTTATATATAATTAAAATATTTAGAGAATAAATTATATATTAATTATATCTGACAAAATAAATAAATAAAATCCTAATAATGATTGTACACCCCTAAAATCCATAGTTTCTAACATCCGTACAGACGGATCGTTAAAATTTTATTTTATAATAATCGATACTTCATTCGGGACTCATACAGGGCATAGTGTATTCTGACTGCTATATTATCCCATAAAATAAATAAATAAAATCCTAATAATAATGGTACACCCCTAAAATCTTTAGTTTCTAACATCTGTACGGACGGATCGTCAAAATTTTATTTTAAAAGCATCGATACTTCATTCGGGACAGTAGCGCAAACAAGCCCTGGTCTATTATAACTGCTTTGACTGATTTAAAAACTCGCAAAATAAATATAAAAAAAACTAATAATGATGGTACACGCCTAAAATTGATTGTTTTTAACATCCATACGGTATGATCGACGAAATTTTAATTTAAAATAATCGATACTTCATTCGGGACAGTAGCGCATATAGGGCATAGTCTATTCTGACTACTTTGATTGCTATATTATCCCTCAAAATAAATAAATAAATCCTAATAATGATGGTACACCCCTAAAATCGATAGTTTCTAACATCCATACGGACGGATCTTCGAAATTTTAATTTAAAATAATTGATACTTCATTCGGGACGCATATAGGGCATAGTGTATTCTGACTGCTTTGACTGCTATATTATCCTACAAAATAAATAAATAAAATACTAATAATGATGGTACACCCCTAAAATCGATAGTTTCTAACATCCGTACGGACGGATCGTCGAAATTTTAATTTAAAATAATCGATACTTCATTCGGGACGCATACGGGGCATAGTGTAATCTAACTGCTTTGACTGTTATATTTTCCCATAAAATAAATAAATAAAATCCTAATAATGATTGTACACCCCTAAAATCAATAGTTTATAACATCCGTACGGACGAATCATCAAAATTTTAATTTAAAACAATCGATACTTCATTCGGGACGCACACATGGCATATTGTATTTTGACTGTTTTGACTATTATAATATACCTCAAAATAAATAAATAAAATGCTAATAATGATGGTACACCCTTAAAATTGATAGTTTTTAACATTCGTACGGACGGATCATCGAAATTTTAATTTAAAATAATCGATACTTCATTCGGGACGCATACAGGGCATAGTGTATTCTCACTACTTTGATTGCTATATTATCCCACAAAATAAGTAAATAAAATCCTAATAATGATGGTACACCCCTAAAATCGATAATTTTTAACATCCGTACAGACAGATCGTCGAAATTTTAATTTAAAATAATCGATACTTCATTCGGGACGCTAGCATAAACAAGGCTTGGTATATTTTGACTACTTTGATTGATATAAAATCTTGCAAAATAAATATAAAAAATTATAATAATGATGGTACATACCTAAAATCGATTATTTTTAACATCCGTACGGACAGATCATCGAAATTTTATTTTAAAGAAATTAAAGAAGTTAAAAGAGACTTTACTTTAAGTAGAAATGAATTATTTCTATAAGGTTATATTTAAATAATATGGACTAAAAGACATTGTCTTCCTTGGTGTAGTGGTTTGCACTCAACTTTTTTTAGTAGGAGGTCTTGGGTTTAATACCTGGGTAATGCAAAATTTTTGAAAATATTTGATTTAATACTTCACCACTGCCACCTCACCACTGCCACGTCAGCAGGGGACCACTGCCACGTCAGCAGAGTGGGGCCCACATGGGGGACCCCTTGCCACGTCAGGAGGGTCCCACTGCCACGTCAGCAGGGTGGGGCCCACGTGTGACCCAACTGCGTCAACAGGGTCCCACATGGGGTGACTCACCTGCCACGTCAGCAGGGGTCCACCTGCCCCGTTAGCAGTGTGGGGACCCAGCTCTGCCACATCAGCATTTATTTATTTATTTTTTAATAAAAAATTGAATATTTTTATTAATCACTACTAGAAATATGGGATCAGACATCGGTTCAGATGCGATGTTAAAAAAAATCTGAACCGATGTCTTCGCGTGTGATGTTAAATATCATCAGCCTTTGACATCGGTTAACAGCCGATGTCTATTATAGTGCTATACATCAGTTTTAAGATTAAATGTGATGTCTTTGCAATAAATTTCAGCTTATATTACAGTATTTTTAGGTGAATATGAGTATATTATGAGGTATTTATCTATTAAAACATGAAATCTACAAGCTCTAAAAGCCATTTATTAAAATTCTTTTGAACAAACCGATGTGAAATGCCAGATCAGACATCGGTTAGATTAGTTGCCCGATGTGAAATATTTGATCAGACATCAGTTATATTAGCCCCGTGATGTGAAATGATGGATAAGATACAAGTGTTCTTCACGAAATCGATGTTAAATCTTTTTATTTAACATCAGCCAATTTCTCTAACCGATGTTATTTGACTTAAAATACATTGAGTTTCTTTTCGGAACCGATGTCAAATGACTATTTCACATCGTTTTTTAGTTCTTTTTCGTTTAATATTATTTTACCTGATATCTTTTGTACATTTTTTACATCGATTTACATTAATCATTATGATGTTAATGTTCTGTAAATTGCATGTCATCTTGGTACTATTTACAATCACAATGAACCAATTGCATCTACAACAAAAAACAACCAAACAATGCTAACATCCCAACAAAAAATATCCAAAAACATCCAACAGAAACAGAAAAATAAATTGATAGCAGATTTCTTAACATTCACTACAAGAAACTCAATTCGTACATATATTCAAGTCTAAAATAAACATCCCAACCAAAAATAATAAAATCCAAATTCCCTAGTTATTACATCCGACATTATAAACATCTCTAATGCTTGCAAGTACCACTAATTGCATCATGATGTTGCGCAATTGCCAAAATATCAGCCAAATTCCGTAGCCAATGTGGTAAAAGTTGGCTGCAACTTTATTACTTGACCCTGAAAACATATTGAATAATATGTTTCCTTTTACCTTATATATAATGTAGGAAATATATGAAATGGAAAAGTAGTACTGTGGTTCATGAGGGTGAAACATACCCACTCAACCAGACTCTCGTCACCCAGTGGCTGAGATCCATCCACAGGTTTACTCCCAGTGATGAGCTCTAAAAGAACTACTCCGAATGAGAAAACATCATATTTTTCAGTCAGCTTGCCACTTGATGCATACGCTGGAGCCATGTATCTAACAAATCACCAACAAAGATTCATCGGATAAATTGTAAAAAAAAATAAAATTGAAGGATAAAACCCTGGTGATTGTAGCCACGGAATTATGTTGGACAAAAGAAGATTGAACACTTAAGTAAAACAAGGAAAACCAGGGTGTCATTGTTGCAACAATTTGAGTACCTCTAGGCTTTGTCTATATGAAAAGTAAATATAGGGTGTCAAGTTGTCTCAAGATTACACGAGTAGTGATGTCCTGCTTATTTGCCAAAATCAGTAGTGATGATCCTGATAGCCTCTATTATAAAAAAAGAAAGAAAAATTATGTATCAAAAAGATAAATAGATATACTTACGAAACACTTAAGCTACAGAAAAGATAGCAACACGTTTACAATATATAGAAAGTTCAATGACATGGTGAATTTCACGTTTATTTAATATTAAAGCTAACCTGTCTTCCTGAAGAAGACTTTCCGAGATAGAAATACAAAAAGCATTACCCAGAGTGCGAAATAAATCCAACATCGTAGGTTCCCAAACCTTGACATCTGGATTTATGGACCTGACCTGTCAGTAAATAATAGCTAGCACATATAAGATTCCCAACACGCTCAGATATAAGAACACTGCCACAAAGTAGAGTTTCTAAAGTTCATTTATAAGCTATGTAGTAGTAAATTCTAGAAATGAGATAATTGACAGAACATGATCAGCTTAAAGATGTCTAACATACGCAGGAGACCAGCACACAAAGATCAGGATTTCAGCGGTAATGGGAATACTACATTACCTATCTCGAAAAAGGGAGGAAACAAGCACACAAAAAGTTTATAAATTATGCTTTAGTCAACACTTATTAAGTTCTGGTAATTATAAATGTAGTTTATAAATTATTGTTAAACTCCTCAAACAAGGACCATCACCTTAATTATCACTTCTATATATTTCTCACAAAATATGTCTGTGTTCAGAGGGGAGGCACTTTTCATTCTAACATTATGCAATGTAAATTATCACAGAGGATGTTGACAATTAGATAAGTTGCATTGACTAATTAATTAACATTCATATTATCTTTTAATATATTAGCCAATATCATGTATTACATCCTTAGTGTTTATTTAATAAATACAAACAGTTACAAAGATTCACCTAGTTAAGGTTTAATGTTACTAGAATAAAGGCAGGACACCTAAAGTATGGTCAACCAGTTTGGTTAATCAATTTATATTCAACTTTAACCAGGAACAAGTGTGTGAGATTATACTTTTAAAGCACAGGTCAATATAAGTTCTTAACATATAGGACACCCTTAGCGAAATATTGTAATCTATCTTGGTGAGAATTTGTTTGACCTTAACTAAAGTTCCACCATTCCACCTGTCTACAAATAGACATCAAAAGTAAAATAATAACAGTCTATTATACTGAATGATATGCAAACTGAGCAAAAAAATAGTTAAATGATAACAGATACATGCTCTAGAGAGCACATCAGTAGGCATTCATTACAATAGAAATTTACAAGCTTAATCAAACCTTGGGTCACCTAATTCATGTATAATGCAGAGAAGTTAGGAAGCAAGTTAAGTGCATTATGCAGGAACATATATAAAGTACAAGTGAGTGCACTCATACTTCTAAAATGACATGCATAACAATATAGGGACAATGTCAGAAGGAAAAATACAGAACATTGCTAGCTGACTTTGTAATAGTCTATTTTGACTTGAAGGTTCCAATATACCAGTGGCAATTCATCAAAATCTATTATCACTTGTACCACCCGATTAACATATAATTTTAACAAATTAGAAAGCATGGTACATGATTTGTAGACGTGTAGGACAAACCAAGTAGACTAGTTCAGTCTTAATTAGTGAGGATCCAATAATTAGAATAATCAAGCAGTACATTTATTATACTACTACTTAATGCATTCAATTCAAGTTGTAAGATATCAGTTAATATACATACCCCTTTTTTTAAAAAAAAATATCAGTGTATAAATATAGCAGTAATAATACATTATAATACACACCACCAAAATCAACAGATTATTTCTCAATTTCTCATTAACTCAAATTAACCTTGATTAAGCAGGTCAAATATCATGCCAAAAATATGAGGATCAAGAAAGATAGTAGAAATATGAGAATGAGGTGTCATTTAGACAATAAAACTTATATCTTAACATGCTTTTTAATGTGCATGAATTTACTTCTTATGCATGAAGAATAAATAATCTTTAATCTTATTTCAAACAAAGTCATCAAAAAATACATGACATTAGACTTTAGTGGCTTGTAATTATCTTAATGTGCATAAAAATTGATCCTTATGCATTGTACATATTTGAGTAGAGTAAAGTATTAGCATCCAAGTGTTTAAGCAAGTTGGAAAAGAAGTCAGGATTAGCATAAATGCGGACATAGTGATGAAGTTTCCTTTAAACAGTAAGTTCCAAGATACACATTCTAAACTTCCACTACTATGCAGAATTTATAATGTAGTTTATAAATTATGCTTTAGTCAACACTTATTAAACGCAAAATATGTCATTGCCACGAATATCTTTAAGGATCCTAGACACATTATCTTCTCGATTCGAACTCTGGTCTGCGCTTTCATCATGTGATCCAGAAGAGGTATTGTTATACTCGTTACCACTAGATTTGAGCTGCAGAAGATTCATGTTAGTCATAAACGTAAATATTTAAATGCCAATCTGATTGCTTAATATGAAACAGGACATGCAAAAAATTTACAGAGTTTGACCTGTCGCAACTGAGAGTTCAAAAGGGAAGCAATAACACCTTGCATTTTGTTTACCCAATCAATCCTATCTGCTTCTGTTTGAGGCTGCTCAAATCAGAAAACATGTTGTTATACCTCTATAGAAACGTAACTGCATTACAAAGGATACCACTAGATAATTATGTTAAAATAAATACATAGAATACATAGAATTTAAGATGAACCTTATCAAAACCTCTTGTTTAAACTGCTTAGTATTGCATCATTGCACGCGACACCACCGCTTCAGGTTCCTCTTTACCCAATATCAAAACCTAAATATCAGCAAAACAAAGCATTATACCTTCAACTTCATGTAATTATTTCCAATAACCATATCACACCCCTATCCCTATTAGCCTAAATAAATAACAATTAAGCCCAAAAAAATATAAATATACACAAATAAAAAAACATAACTACTCATTTAGTACTCAATAAACTTACTAATAATTACCAATTGTCTAGGAGAAGACACAGAGATTTTTAATTTCGATAAAATTAGCACCTCACATTCACCAAATTAGAGTAGAAAAAATAAGCAGTAGGTAAGCCCTAAATATATATAATAGAACTATACTAGCTAGCTAAGAATGTACTTTTACATAAATGAATAAACTAAAACACTAACAATAAAAGAGATCGGGAGAGAGACAGGGGAGAGAGAGAGGGGGGGAGAGAGAGGGGGGAGAGAGCGAGGGAGAGAGAGATGTACACAAGAACTCGACGATATTTTTGGAACGAAACCCATGGCCCTTTCCAAGCTCTGATGCCACTATTTAGGTCCAACCTTACCAATTTGAAGCTCGATATGGTTCCTAATCAGGTCCAATTTCAGTATCGATTATGTACTGGTTTCTAATTAGGGTTTACGAAAGGGAGTGGCAAAAAAGAAAGAAAGAAAAGAGAGATGAGGAAGAGTCGTGGTGTTGGAGATGAAGTTCAGGTTCGAGAGAGAGAGAGTTGCCATCGATGTTTGAGAGAGAGAGAGAGAGTCTGGCCTGCAGGGAAAGAGGGGAGAGGGGAGATGGTTTTGGAAAGAGGGAAATGAAATGTGTAAAGGGGGAGCAATAATTTTGTTAAAGTTAAACGGGGAAAAGTGAACTGGAAAGGGTGGAAAAGACAAGTAAATTTTTATTTTTTTTAAAAAAGAGCATAGACAACGGTTAACAAAATTAACCGATGTCAAATTTAAAAGCACATATTTGGCCTTTTTAATTTCTGAACATAGACAACGCCTACTATATGAAACGGATGTCAGTATTCGTATTCAACAACGCTTTTTTCTAAACCGATGTTAAACATGATTTTAACACCGGGTGCATTACATGCCGATGTCTAAGCACCAATGTCGTATCTACTATTTCTAGTAGTGAATATATGTATTGGCAACACTTTACGAGACCTATGCTAACATAATTAAAGCATGTTGCAGTATCGTACATTATCATATAGCTCCTGCAACATTATCTACGGCAACATCACGTAATTATGTGGTAGAAGGCCGTTTATGGCGTAGTGATTTCCTCAAAAATTATTGTTAATCTTCTCTGCCCGAAGTGTCTGCAGATTTTGTAGCTTATCTACGGCATCACCAAGACGATCCTGCAGAATTTGTACTTTACTTTTTGGCAGCATTGATGCGCCAGATAATTGCGTGAAGCTCCGTGATAGGGGCTATAAAAACCGAAGATGTTGTAGATAGTTTAGGCGGTTCAACACCAAACTTTAGTTAAATCCCAGACTGTGCAAGTAGAAAAATTATCTCAGAATCAACCTCAGCCACCTCACTGCACACAACTTTTTGTTTTTTATTTTGTGGTGAAGTGCTAAATGGTTTCCCGGTACTTAGCAGTTAACCTCAGAGTCATAGACCAGCCATAACTCTGAGATAATTTTTTCCCCTTAAAAGAGCTCACCAATAATTGTTTATCCCTTCAGCTGGAAAATCAATTGGTCTAACTCTATCTGCATCTACTAGAGAATTATGCAACACATGTTGTACTTCAACGTTCAAGTGGACAGTTTTAACGCTCCCAGTTTTATCTTTATGCTGACAATCAACCATCCTCTTCGTTTGAGCTTCTAATGGCTCTTCAGGTGCTGGATTTTCAGCTGTCACCAACAAATTTGTTTTTTGGGCTGTAATTTCAGCTGTCACCACTCGCTGGACCAGTTGTTGTTTGAGGATCATGTCATCCTGTAGAGAATCAAAAAATTTGGTGATATATTCATTTTTTTTAAAGAATATGGAATAAGAATTAATGCAGCACACACACACACACTACAGCCGTTATACATAATATTGGTAGAGCATCTGAATAATTTAACTTTACTTACCTATATCAAGTTCTAGAAAATGACTGAAGAATATTTACGAACAACATGATGAAAACTTTCCAGAAAAAACTGAGCTAAAGTCTCATACCATGCTCTTGGAGCTTGCTTAAGGCCATAAAGTGCTTTATCAAGCCTATAGACATGATTGGGAAATTTGGGATCTACAAAGCCTGGAGGTTGTTCAATATATACTCCCTCTTCCAATTCTCCATTAAGAAAAACACTTTTCACATCCATTTGAAAGACTTTAAACTTCTTGTAAGCAGCATAAGCCAAAAATATCCTTATGGCTTCCAATCTAACAATTGGTGCAAATGTTTCATCATAATCAATTCCCTCATATTGAGAGTATCCTTTTGCAACCAGCATTGCTTTATTCCTTGTAATTATGCCATCACTGTCAGTTTTGTTTCTGAACACCCACTTTGTACCAACAACAGACCTGTTCTTTGGTCTTGGCACTAGGGTCCAGACTTTATTTCTTTCAAATTCATTTAACTCTTCCTGCATTGCGTGCACCCAATCAGCATCTTGAAGAGCTTCTTCCACTTTCTTTGTTCAGTCTGAGATAGAAAAGAATGATAGAGACATTCATTTGATGTAGCTGTTCTAGTTCTGACACATGCATCAGGATTTCCAATAATTAAGTCAGGTGTATGTGCTTTAGTCCACTTCGTTGCAGATGGAAGGTTATCTCTAGAACTGGATGATCCCCCATGATCCATGCTATCTCCATCAACATTTTCTTATGCTCCCCCTAAAATTATGCTCTTTGAGTTGGATCCTTCAGAATTTGAGTTTCTAGAAATATCAAAAAATGAGTTTCCAGAATTATCAGAACTTGGCCCATCAGAACTTGAAGAGCCTGTTGTAGGTTCCGATGCTTCTTGAAATGTGGTTGAATCTTCAATATGCCCCCTTGCACATGTGCATTTTCCTTAGGCGTAGTCACCACAGTTTCAATAACATCAGAGTTTAATCCATCAGAGTTTGCAGTATCACGATTTAGACTGTCAGGATTTAGAGAATCAGAATTTAAATTTTTATTTTCGAATCTCAGCTGATCTTGATCATTGAAATCTTCAAGTCCAGTAATCTTCTTATCATCAAAAGAGACATTGATAGATTTCATGACAACCCTTGTTCTTAAATTATAGACTCTGAAGGCTTTTGTGGATAGTGGATATCCAACAAATATTCCTTCATCAGCCTTTAGATCAAATTTGGATAGCTGTTCAGGATGAGTCTTAAGAACAAAACACTTATATCCAAATACATGAAAATACTTCAGATTTGGATTCTTTTTCTTCACCATCTCATATGGTGTTTTTGCATGCTTGTTGATAAGTGTTGCATTATGAGTAAAACAAGCATTCTGCACAGCTGCAGCCCAAAAATAGGTTGGTAACTTTGCTTCATCAAGCATAGTTCGTGCAGCTTCAATAAGAGTTTGATTCTTTCTTTCAACAACTTCATTTTGCTGTGGAGTTCCAGGAGCAGAGAATTCTTGCTTTATTCCATGGTTTTTGCAGAACTCTTCCATAATCAAATTCTTGAACTCAGTGCCATTATCACTCCTTATGATTTTCACAGAGTCTTTGACCAATTTATCCAGTTGTTTGACATGATCAATCAAGATAGATGCAGTTTCACTTTTTGTGTGCAGGAGATACACCCATGTGTATCTGGTGAACATATCGACTATGACCATATCATATTTCTTCTTTGCAATAGACATGACATTTTCCGGACCAAATAGATCAATATGTAGTAGGTGATAAGGCTCAAGAATTGATGATTCAGTCTTGCTCTTGAATGAATATTTTCTTTGTTTTGCCTTCTGACAAGAATCACAAAGGCCATCAGGAGCAAATACTGATTTTGGCAGTCCTCTCACAAGATCTGCTTACAACTTTGCCTGTAGATTTCCTTACAACTTCACAGTGTTCTTCAAAGTAATCCACATGATAACCTCTGTCACAGATTTGACTCACACTCAGCAGATTGTGTTTAAGTCCTGAGACCAGAGCTACTTTTTCAATGATGACATTCCCAAGATTGATATTGCCATATCCTAGAGTTTTTCCAATGTTGCCATCTCCATAAGAAACACCTGGGCCAGCTTTCTCCACAAAGTCTGATAGCAAGGCTTTATTTCTTGTCATATATCCTGAATAGCCACTGTCCAGAACTAGGATGTTCTTCCTATTGCCCTGCAATCACAAAGACCACCAATGATTAGTTTTAAGGACCCAGACTTGCTTGGATCCTTTGGTCTTATTAAGTTTGTTAACATTTGCAGCGGATTTAACATCAGAGTTTATGTTAACAGTTTTCTTATCAGAATTTGCAATATCAGACTTTGCATCAGAACTTACACTAGAATGAATAATGCTAACTTTCTTTAAAGAAGGTTTTATTTGATAATAATCATAGTATAACTCTGATATTCCTTAAAAGTATTAATAGAATTCCATAAACTACCACAATAAAAACAAGGATTTTGTGGCTTATATCTAACAGACTGACTCTTAACTCCTGACTTTGAGGGTAAAGATTTTATGTTCTTATTCTTCCTGCAAAAAGAAGCCAGATGGTTAGAATTTCCATAGTTATGAAATATTTTTGTAGGAGAATTAGGAACAGGCTTATAATTGTTATTTTTGTTCACACCTTCCTTTCCATTCCTATCTTTCCTAGGTGGCTTTACCTTGTTTACATTTTTAACTTATTTCAGCTTATGCTTAAGCTGCTTCTATGTCATTAAGCCTATATTAACTTCAGTTAGCTTATCCTGTTTAGGTTTGTCAGAAGTTAATTTCTCCTTAACTTCTGATTTCTCAATATCAGACTTTGCAGTTACAAACTTAACAAGATTTACCTTTGGTTTTTGTTTAACAACTATAGGCTCAGTTTCTAAAGTTCCCTTACTGTTCTTATCATCTTCATAACCTAAGCCCTCTTTCCAGTTTCCACTACTAAGAATATCCTGAGTTACTCTACCATAGTTAGTCCAAGTCCTGATAATCTCTCTTTCCTTTTCTAACTCAGTTTTTAGAGATTCATTTATTTTTAGCACTACTTCCCTAACATAAAAGGCATCATCTCTATCTTTCTGAGTTTGATGGAACATGACTAACTCTTTCTCTAAATAATCATTCCTCTTTTGATAAGCAAGATTTTCAGAAGTTAATCTTTCACATGTTAAAGTTTGATCTTTATAACTAATGGACATGGTTTTAAGATATCTTCTCAACTCAGTAATATCATCAGTATGAAAGACATAAGTAGTTTGAGGTACCTTTATGTCAGCAGTATCTGAACTGCTATCAATATTTGCCATCAAGGCATAGTTTTCCTGATCCTCGGAATCTAAAGCATCTGACCAGCTTTTCTTCTTTGTGACAAGAGCCTTGCCTTTGTCATTTTTCCCTTTTCTGCAATCAGGAGATATGTGGCCTTTCTCACCACAGTTGTAGCATTTAACATTTGAGTAATCTCCTCTGTCAGACTTTCCTCCTTTGCCTTCAGATTTTCTAAAACCTTTCTTATCAGAACTTTCACCTTTCCTGAAAGACTTCTTTCCTCTCCTGAATTTCCTGTATGTAATCTTTGTGATTCCTTTCACCATAAGTACACACAGCTTCATCATCTCTTCATCAGGGTCCATCTCAGGTATACTTTGAGTTTCTGAGTCATCATCACTATCAGAACTTGATGACTCAGTATCAGACATTGTGATGAGAGCCTTTCCCTTGCCTTTCCTTGAGGCAGCCTCTTTGGGAATTTCCACCTCAGCCACAAAAGCAACTGTCCTTGACTTTCTTCCATTCCTCTTGCTTCTTTGTTCCATCTCAAGTTCATGAGTCTTGAGCATCCCATAAATTTCATCAAGAGTAGTTTCTTCAAGATTATAGTTGTCTCTTGTTATTGTGACCTTCATCCCATCTTTCAGGAAGAGCTAACAGAAATTTAAGATTTGAATCTTCAATATCATATTCCTTGTCCACTAGTGACAAGTCATTCAAGAGTTTGACAAATTTTTCATATAAATCAGTTAATGATTCATCAGGCTTTGAGTCAAAGTGCTCATACTCTTGAGTGAGTATAGTCTTCATGTTCTTCTTGATTGAATCAGTTCCCTGACACCTTATTTCCACAGCATCCCATATCTCTTTTGCAGTCTTGCATTGAATTACCCTGTTTGACATGACATTATCAAGGGCACTATGCAGCAAGTGTCTTACCTTTGCATCCTTTGCAATCGATGAGATATCTTCAGCAGTGTAATCACTTTTCTCCTTTGGTACAGACTTTGCTGGCTGACCTGCAACTTCTACAAAGAGTTTGATTGGCATATATATGTGGTCCTTCATTAATCCTGTCTAGATATTCTGGATCTGTAGCTTCCAGAAACATAACCATCTTCACTTTTCATATGGGATATTCAGAAGGTTTTTACATGGGAACTCTTATAGTCTCATATCGACTATGGGTTATGGTTTTTGGAGGTTCTTCAGTTTTGATGGGCTTGGTTGGAGTTTCTATTTCAGACATGATTGTTTTTGGATCTTAAACTGTATGTGTGTTAACAGATCTGCTCTGATACCACTTGTTAGGTCACACACACTGTAGAAGGGGGTTGAATACAGTGTTTAGTATAATCAAATCGAATTAAAGAACACAAGTAACATAACACAGATTTTATTCAACACAATAAACTCTATTACAATATGGAACTGTCCTCTCTCACTGATGAACAAATTATCACGAGAGCCGCTAGGGTTACAAAGAATAATAACTTCGATTAAGATAACAAATATAGTGTAAATCTTATGTCTGTGTTTATATACTACACAGTTACAAGATAAGTTCTAATTGATATTGAATATAATTCCACTTCCTAAAATATATCAATTAGATATCTTCTCTTCCAAGTATTCTATTCTTCATAGAATTCCTTCTCCATGCATATTTCTTACTGTCTTAGTCTCGATCTTCTTTCCTTTCAATCAGCCGTCAGCCTTATCTGAAAGTTTTCTTAAGTCCTGATATTGTCTTCTGATAAATATCTTCTGATAACTTAAGTTCTGATAAATTAAGTTCTGATATCTTAAGTCCTGACTTCAGTATAAGTACTGATTTCCAGTTAAGTACTGATTTGTCCTATTAGTTAAGATCTGAAAACTAAACACAAATCATATTACCCATGACATCACAAATATATCTAATAACCTATTTACGGAGGTTAACATATATCACTATTGTTATATTATAAAGTACTTAAATGAAATCCCTAAATTCAAGGCCTAATTTAAGATAACATAAGGAAGGTAAAGATCCGCAGAAGAATTAGTATGTACTAAAACATTGAATCCAAGCCCCAACATAAATCTTTAAATCACCTACAAAATTGTAAGTCAACAATTCTAAATGGTAAACCACAAATTCAGAAATATTAAATAAATGAGAAGAGAACAACACCACCAAATTGAAAGCGCTAAAACTCAAGCCCTTACTTGAGAGTATATAAAAATTGAATCGGGTGCATAGTGTTGGACATAGATGGAGAGAGTAAAATTTGAGAGAAAATGAAATGAACAAGAACGCTCAAATCTAAATATTTTACGAGTTGTGAGAGGGAAATATAAATAAATTGAGAGTAAATTGTCCGTCCTTTTTTTGCTTCGACTTGAACTTTTCGAAAATAAATTAAATATAGTAAAATGTCAATAAATTTTATTTTTGAGGCTCCCTCTCTATATATTCATGTATTTTTAATCCAAAGAATAACTCTAAATATATCATACTAGTTGTCGAATGATACACACATATATGGTAAAATTTTACAACGTATTAGTAACAAAAATTTGCAATGACCCATTTAGAAATGAATATATATCAATCGATGAATAACGGAATAGAAGCTCGACCAATTTGACAATGTCATTTGTATTGCGTTGACAAGTCCTTTAGCAAATTATTGTTATTCTATTAGTAGTGTGTAGTGAAATATATGCTGGCAGTCCATTAGTATATCTATTATCATTTTTGGTTTTTCAATGGAAACTTTCGTGGACAACATTTCAATAGTGATCCATTGCGAAATCGTTGAAGTTGTGCAGGCTTTTCAAAAGTTTGCAATTATTTGTCAATCCGTTAATAATTGTTAACGGATAGTTTTTCGTTGGTAAATGAAAAAATGGCTTCTATGAACCGTATAAACATGCTAGAATTTCATGACAAGGACTTGAAAGTAAAACACCAAGAATTGTTTAATACCAAGTCAAAAAGGATGATATTTGACAGTACTAATGACTTCAACCACACAAAAACAACGATACATCGAAAAAGTCTCGAGCTAAGAACTAATACATGAAAATTGTGGACCAGACAATATATCATCTCCAATAAAATCTACACCGAGGTTAGTAGCCATAATTCCAAAAATCTTTCTCAATTTCTTTAATCTGCTCTGCACGAAGTGTCTGAAGATTTTGTAGCTTATCTACGGCATCACCAAGACGATCCTGCAGATTTTGTACTTTACTTTTTGGCAGCATTGCCGCGCCAGTTAATTGCGTGAAGGTCCGTGATAGGGGCTATGAAAACTGAAGATGTTGTATATAGTTTAGGCGGTTCAACACCCAGCTTTAGTTAAATCCCAGACTGTGCAAGTGGGAAAATACATCCCTGTATTTAACAATTATCTCAGAATCAACCTCAGCCACCTCACTGCACACAACTTTTTGTTTTTTTTGTGGTGACGTGCTAAAAGGTTTCTGGGTAGTTCGCAGTTAACCTCATTGTCCAGCCATAACTCTGAGATATCTTGTCCCCTTAAAAGAGCTCACCAGTTATTGTTTGTCCCTTCAGCTGGAGAATCAATTGGTCTAACTCTATCTGCATCTACTAGAGAATTATGCAACACATGCTGTACTTCAACGTTCAAGTCGACAGTTATCTTTATGCTGACAATCAACCATCCTCTTGGTTTGAGCTTCCAGTGGCTCTTCAAGTGCTGGATTTTCAGCTGTCACCGACACATTTGTTTTTTGGGATGCAATTTCAGCTGTCACCACTCCGGAACATCCTGCAGAGAATCAAAAACTTTGGTGATATATTCATTTTCTTTAAAGAGAGTGGATTAAGAATTAATGCAGCACACAGACACACACACTACAGCCGTTATACATAATATTGGTAGAGCATCTGAATAATTTATCTTTACTTACCTATATCAAGTTCTAGAAAATGACTGAAGAATATTTACCAAGAACATGATGAAAACTTTAGTCAATATATTATGGCCACTATAAAGTTCAGCAAGTTCGCATGGCTGCGACGAATGAAATGCACAAAGATCCTAGGTTTCTATGACTTGGCAATAAAAGAATATAAACAAGGAGGAGCATGCAACATTGCTTGACAGTCGCAACGGTGCTTGTTTTTCTTAAGAAACTTAAATGGTTTAGGTGACCTCCCCATATTGAGGCAAGATGCCTTTGAAGAAGTGTGACGTCTGATCATAACATGCCTCTGACCAATGATCAGATTTTAAATTAAAAATCTGAGACATGGCAGACAACTGAGAAGTTTCACAACCTTCATATAACTCTCTTTGTGAAGATTTCAAAATATCATACAACTTTTGTGCCTCTGCATTTGGAATTTGTGGATCAAAACTTGGACCAGCAGCATCCATCACCATGTTGTACATTAGGTTATCATCATCTCTTTCACGATTTATATTGGAGTAATATGGGGAGGATTGCTCTGCCCTTTGTCTAGAAACATATGGCTCTCCATGTCGATCCCACACATAATAATCTCTTACAAACCCTTTTTTCATTAAATGCAATTTTACTGTCTCCGCATTCCAGAATTTGTCATTCTCACACTTGAAACATGGAAACTGAATATTTGTTCCATTCATAGATTCTTCTAGAGATATAACATATTCCATAAAGCTTTCCAAGCCATTTACAAAAGCCGAAGTTAAATATCCTCCACTATGAATCCTTTGATACATCCAACCTCTATTATTATCCATGCTTAACTTTTAATAACCTAAAAAAAACATTCATAATTCAAATATTTATACATGTACATATTATACTTTTGGAAAAGTGAGCATGGAATAAAAAAAGACAGCATGAATCAGGTTTACACAACGCCCAATCTCCCATCCAAAAACTTGTTAAACTGATTTATTATAAAATTAAAATTGAATAGCACAGTACATTAACAATATAAAAAATATGTACTACTGTTTAGAAAACTAGGACATGGCAAAACATTTTTAATTAAAATTAATTACAAGCTAACTACATAATGCAAACAAAATACTAGTTATGCGTGTTTAAGAATCTCAAAACACAAGTTAATTACCGAAAATAATAAAAATAAACTTACCTTAATATTTTCCAAAGAGATATGATGTGATAATTTGTGAGGATTAGATCTTGAACAAGATGAGAAAAATAGTATGGAAGTAGATTGATTTTTGAATAAAAGTTAAGAAATGAGAGATGCAGCTCAACTATTGCTTTTACTAACCAGTAGGTTGTTAATATTAAATGCGAGACCTGTATTTAATAACAGAACAATAACCGTGGAAATTTTAACCGATCTAGTTTTGTAACGACTTAGTAACGTAATACTAACGGAACATTTTCCGTTGGCACTTCCTTACTAATTCATTGCAATTTCGTTACTATTTCATTAGCAAATATCTGATAGTAATCTGTTGGCAGTTCCGTTGGTAGAATTGCGCGGGATCTTTTCACGCTTATTTTACCAACAAAATTTTTCGTTGTTAAATATCTGTTACTGTTTTGTTGGGTCTTCGTTATTATTATATTGATTTTTTAATATTGTGAGTTCCTTTAGCAATTTGTTACTAATTTGCAACCGAATGATTTCCGTTTTAAAATTCTGTTGGCATTATTGGAAACTCTTGTAGTGATAAAATCTACACCGAGGTTAGTATCCATAGTTCCAAAAATCTTTCTCAATTTCTTTAATCTTCTCTGCACGAAGTGTCTGCAGATTTTGTAGCTTATCTACGGCATCACCAAGACGATCCTGCAGATTTTGTACTTTACATTTTGGCAGCATTGATGCACCAGTTTATTGCGTGAAGCTCGGTGATAGGGGCTTTGAAAACCGAAGATGTTGTATATAGTTTAGGCGGTTCAACACCCAACTTTAGTTAAATCCCAGACTTTGCAAATAGGAAAATACATCCCTGTATTTAACAATTATCTTAGAATCAACCTCAGCCACCTCACTGCACACAACTTTTTTTTTTTTTTTTGTGGTGAAGTGCTAAAAGGTTTCCGGGTAGTTCGCAGTTAACCTCATAAACCAGCCATAACTCTGAGATATCTTTTCCCCTTAAAAGAGCTCACCAGTTATTGTTTGTCCCTTCAGCTGGAGAATCAATTGGTCTAACTCTATCTGCATCTACTAGAGAATTATGCAACACATGCTGTACTTCAAGGTTCAAGTCGACAGTTTTAACGCTCATTGTTTTATCTTTATGTAGACAATCAACCATCCTCTTGGTTTGAGCTTCCAATTGCTCTTCAAGTGCTGGATTTTCAGCTGTCACCGACACATTTGTTTTTTGGGATGCAATTTCAGCTGTCACCACTCCGGAACATCCTGCAGAGAATCAAAAACTTTGGTGAGATATTCATTTTCTTTAAAGAAAGTGGATTAAGAATTAATGCAGCACACACACACACTACAGCCGTTATACATAATATAGGTAGAGCATCTGAATAATTTAACTTTACTCACCTATATCAAGTTCTAGAAAATGACTGAAGAATATTTACGAACAACATGATGAAAACTTTAGTCAATATATTATGGCCACTATAAAGTTCAGCAAGTTCGCATGGCTGCGACCAATGAAATGCACAAAGATCCTAGGTTTCTATGACTTGGCAATAAAAGAATATAAACAAGGAGGAGCATGCAACATTGCTTGACAGTCGCAACCGTGCTTGTTTTTCTTAAGAAACTTAAATGGTCCGATGCTTAGGTGAGCTTCAAGCAATCACCACCTCCCCATGCAACTCTCAGGGAAACAAGCACTGGAGATGTTCTAAATGGCACGTTGAACAAAGTTCAAAGATGCATAATACAAAATAGTTTTTGAGAGTTTTTGAAAGTTTTAAAGCATTTGTTGCAACCTATCCTACAACTTCTCTAAATTTTGCAATTTTTTTGTATATTTAAGGAAAGCAACACATTTTGTTATGCAGAATTATTATTAATACCCTGATATCTGTAGATCTACCACGTTTTACACCCATTTAATAATAAAAGATAAGTGCATTGTATTTGTGACAAAAAACATAAATAAACCGATAACAAACACATTAAATACCTGAGCAATTTCGGGACTATGGTGGCTCATAGAGAGCTACAAGTAAGTAGCTTGTAAGAGCCCTACGTATACTTGATTCTTCATATCCCTGTGGTGAAATGTCTAGATCATCTAAATTACCACAGCTGCTTTACATTGAAGCCCCTCCGGCCTCCAAGATTTTGTAAGGTTCAAACGGGGTAAACTGCTAGCATTTTTATAATTCACAACTGCAAAATTGTAAGGCATCAACAGCCCTTTCTTGCACATCCTCATGTGAGCTATATGTAAAACTAAGCAGCAATGCCACACCTTGGATGCACCAATAATTATTCAAACATGTAGGATCCCTTACAGAAAACGCAAAAGGGAATCTGAGAGGATCCATTTCAACCAAATCATAATCTCATTAGGCCCTCTTCCAAATGGTGAAAACATGCATCTCTTCCTTTGTTCTTTGAGCAAAAAGAGAACATAACAATTTAAGTATATTGGTAGAAATATTAATTAATAGTTTATCTTTAATATAATTGAGGTCAAATAAAACTAGAATCATTATCAATAATTGGACAGTTCAATGCGCATAAGATCAATAAGTTCTCCGGGGTTGAAAGCAAACTAGACATAGCATCAGATGATATCAATTCGTGAAACATGTATGAAACATTATAGCATTTGAGTATTTTTCTAAATTTGAAATGGCTAGATGTTTCTTGAACTGATATCGTCCTGATGCTTTGTCTAGATTTCTTTCAACCTCAGTGAACTTATTGATCTTATGTGCATTGAATAGACGAGCTATTGATATTGATCTTATATTTAAGATAAATTGTTAATTACTCTTTCCAGCAATATATTTAAAGGGGTATGTTCTCTTTTTGCTGAAACAACAATGGAAGAGAGGAATATTTTCATCAGCCGGAGGAATTCAAAAATCAAAAATCAGGGCCAAAATGAGATTATGATTTGGTTGGAATAATACTCTGATATTCTATTTTGCGGTTTGATGTAAGGGATCCGACACATTTGAATAATTATTGGTTCAGCCAAGGTGTGACATTGTTGCTTAGTTTTACACAAGGCTTACGGGAGGGATGTGCAAGAAAGGGCTCTTCTTGCCCTCTCAACTTATGCAGTTGTAAATTATGAAAATACTAGTATTGATTCTGCACTTGCTGAAGCAATTTCTCAGAAAGGCGGCATATTACCCCTTTTGAACCTTACAAGATCTTGGAGGGAGGGGGTTCAGTGTAAAGCAACAATGGTAATTTAGGTATCTTGATTCTTCATATCCTAGTGGAGGGAGGACTCAACAAGAGTGAGCAAGCTATAGTATAAAGCAGTAAGAACTCCAATTATTGATATCATAATTTCAAAATTAAGTGTCAGTTGCACATGCTTTTGTTTAAGATTCTCTAATACACCTCTGCCTATACTAAATTCAAACATGCATCTCATGCAATTGGATGTTGAAAGTCCTATAATCATTTACAGGAATACATCTAACTTGCTAATATTCTCCTAAACAACAAATCCTTTTCAAGAAATTAATTGTAAATACTCAGTAGTTCCCACACTGTATGCTCTATTCCAATCAAAAAAACCATAATCTGGTGGAGATATACCATTAAAATAGAGGATACAGGCATAAGTCAGTCAAGTTATAGAGAAGCATAAGTCAGTCAAGTTCTGGTAGTTGACTTTAATTAGAATACTAAAGCTTAACACCAACAGTAAAAACTGCAACAGATGCTTGAAAATGCAAGAGGCTCATTAACAGGAACAGTAACTTAAAAGTCTTTGCTTTTGAAGATTGAAAAGGCTTTTGTAAATCAATTTGAAGGAATAGTGAACTATGAGAGATGAGATTGAACGTGTATTGAAGGGTTTCATCCTTGACACCTACGAATAACTAGTTTAGCTAAAGATTTAAAACCCTTGCTTAGTAACTAAAATTACCAAGTCCACAAGTTACACAATCAAGTGTCAATAATATCATCAGTCATAGAAGCAAACCAAGGAATTGAAACTATTATCAAAATCTAATTCGATAAAAAAAAATTACCTGAATGCTCTCCTAGTTGAATGTAAGAATCTTGGCATTACCAAGTCCAAGAAGCATACTTGCAAACTGCAGATAATTTTTTTCCCATCTTTATATAAGATTTCAACACAATGCCGCAACTCTATACATAAATTCTTCTACTCGGGAACTCCAAACGTAATGGAAAAGATAGATAGCAACACAACTTGGAAAGCTTTGGTGCCAAAACCATAATACTATGGGGAATCAAATAGTAGCCTAAACTTTTCAAGTTCACCAACCAAGGACAAGAAATACTTGAATCTAGTAAAGGGGCACTAGATATACTTGAATCTCCAGGCACCGGGGATTCTTTATATGGAACCTTGAACATTGTTCAGAGATCCATAATCCAAAATAGTTTTTAAAGTGTTTTTTGAGAGTTTTGAAGCATTTGTTGCAATCTGTTCCACGGCTTGTCTATATTTTTCATTTTTTTTGTATATTTAAAGAAAACAACACATTTTTTTCTAAAAAATTATTTTTATTACCCTGATATCTATAGATCTACCACTTTATAGTGTATCGTATTTATGACAAAAACAAAATAAATGATAACAAACACAGTTAATACGTGAGGCAATTTCGGGACTGTGGTAAATCTGAGAGAGGCACCAAGTAAGTAGATTCTGAGTGCAATAGGTATACTTGATTCTTCTTATTCCCATGGTGAAATGTCTAGATCAACCTCAGAGCACTAGATAAACCGAAATTACCACAGCTGCTTTACACTAAAGCCCCTCCCTTCAAGATTTTGTAAGATTCAAAAAGGGTAATCTGCCGCTTTTCTAAACAACTCCTTCTGCGAATGCGGAATCAATACTAGCATTTTTATAATTCACAACTGTAAAAGTTGAAAGGGCATCAACAGCCCTTTCTTGCACATCCTCTTGTGAGCTTTGTGTAAAACTAAGCAACAATACAACACCTTGGATGCAACAATAAAATTTCCAATATGTCAGATCCCTTACAGCAAACAGCGGAATAGAATCTGGGAGGATCCATTTCAAACATATCATAATCTCATTTAGGTCCTGCTATTTAAATTTTGAATTCCTCTGGTTTGTGAAAACGTTTATCTCTTCAATTATTGTTTCGGCAAAAAGAAAATATAACCCTTTAAATATTTTGGTGGAAAGAGTATTTAGCACTTTATATTTAAAATTCTTAAGGTCAACAAAACTAGGATTATTATCAATAACTGGGCAATTCAATGTGCATAAAATCAATAAGTTCTCCGGGGTTGAAAGCAATCCAGACATAGCATAAGGGATGATTTCTACTCGTGAAACATTTGTGATACATTATAGTACTTGAGTATGTTGTCACATTTGATCTTATGCGCATTAAATGGTCCAACTATTGACAACGATCCTAATTTTGTTGACCTCGAGCACAGTAAAGGTAAACGGTTACTTAATCTTTCCACCAATATACTAAAAAGGGTATGTTCTCTTTTTGCTGAAACAGCAATGGAAGATAGGAATGTCTTCACAAACGGGAGGAATTCAGAAATTAAAGAGCAGGGCCCAAATGAGATTATGATTTTGTTGGAATGGATCCTCTCATATTCTCTTTTGCGGTGTACTGTAAGGATCCTACAGGGTTGATAAATTATTGGTTCATCCAAGCTGTCACATTGTTGCTTAGTTTTACACGAAGCTCAACAGAGGATGTGCAAGAAAAGGCTCTTGTTGCCCTTTCAACTTTTGCAGTTGTGAATTATAAAAATGCTAGAATTCATTCTGCACTTTCTGAAGCAACAATGGTAAATTAGCTATTTTGATTCTTTATATCCCCGTGGAGGGAGGACTCCACAAAAAGGAGCAAGCTATAAAGCTGTAAAAACTGTGATTGAGATCATAATTCGAAATTTACTGTTATGCTTTTGTTAAAGACTCCCATATACACCTCTACCTATACTAATTTCAAACCTTGCATCTAATGCAATTGAATGCTGAAGGTCCTATCATCATTAACAAGACTACATCTAACTTAATACAATTCTGTTAAACAACAAATCCTTTCAAGAATTTAACAATAAATTCCAGTAGTTCCCACACTGTATGCCCGCTTCGCCAACAAAAAACCATAATCTGGAAGAGATATACCCATTAAAAATAGAGGATACATGCACAGTACCCCCTACAAAAAACAAGGGCAAATTTGCATTGAGTGATGGAGAAGCATAAGAGAATACTAGAGGCTATGTTGTTACAATGGTCGTTCTAGGCGAGGCTATGTTGTGACAATGGTGGTTCTAGGCGAGCCACCAAATCAGTCAAGTTCTGGTAGTTGACTTAAACTGGAATACTAAAGCTAAACACCAAAAGTGAAAACTGCAAGTGATGCTTAAAAATGCAAGAGGCTTATTAATAGAAATAGTAAATTTAAAGTCTTTATTTTTTAGATTAAAAAAGGCTTCTGTATATCAATTTGAAGGAATAGCGAACTATGGTAGATCAGATTAAATGTGCATTGAAAGGTCTGATCCTTGACACCTATGAATAACTAGTTTTACCTAAAGATTTAAAACCCTTGCTTAGTAACTAAATTTACCAAGTCCACAAGTTCCACAATCAAGTGTCAATACTATCAACAGTCATAGAAGCAAACCAAAGGAACTGAAACTATTATCAAATTTTAATTAGATAAAAATTTTAGCTGAATGCCCTCCGAGTCAAACGTAAGAACCTTGGCATTAAAAAGTCCTAGAAGCATACTTGTAAACTACAGATAATTTTTTTGCTATCTTTATACAAGATTTCAAAACAATGCCGTAACTTTATAAGTACATTCTTCTATCAGGAACTCCAAGTTCACCAACCGAGGACAAGAAATTATATGATCATAAAAACTCTAATGTGAGATTTTGTAGATTTAGAAGTGTGGGGTCATGTCACTCATATTTTATGAGAAGTACTACGTCACGGAAATATAGACTTAACAGAGCCGGTAAATCCCAATTTATTTTGGGCAGTTTACAGTAAGATAAATGAAGAGTTGTTAAATTTGAAAAACGAAAAGAAAATGGAGAGATTAATAAATCCCAACCATAAATACTCGGAGTTTACAAATATCTGATTCCGATGCACATACTTCAAGTTGTACTGCTAATAATAATTTCTTGAACAATTTAGAACCGAAGGTGGTTAACTTATAAGGATTATGACCACATAGAAATATAAATGTAAGCATTGAATATTCTGCGAAATAGCATACTTAAGAAATTTTTCAATTAAACGCATCAAAGGTTTATTTCTCAATATATATAACTTCAACTTCTAGATATGGGATTGATGGTTTCAGATAGATTAAAAATGGCGAACAAAATTATGATTATTGCCATTGACAAACCAATTAAAACTGAGAAAAGGGAGTCATCTATATACCTCCATCGTTGCGAGAGAATGCCCGTTTGAACTGCTTCTTTCGACAAGTGACAGGATTTTGTGAATTAGTTCATCTTGTAACCTGCTGATTCTGTCTTGTTCGCCTCCAAGAATCCTAACTCTTTTCATCGTCGGGATCCCAATTAAGTAATCAAATCCACCTCTGTTTCCAATTGCCCCTAACCCTAATTATCGCTCACTCAAGTTTCCCCTATTTTGAAGGCCCAAGTACTTTCTACTATGTCCCAACTCGCAACCTTTATATATTAGCCCTATTTTATAATAATCTTACAAAATTGCAGATTTTTTAATTGAGGCAAAAAATGACCGCTTAAACAAAATACGCATTTAGCAAATAAGTATCACATAAAAAAATTCTACGATACACAACTTAATTATCAGTGTCACGTCAATTCGTATTTCCAAGTGCTCACTGATCTTTATTTATACTTAAGTATGAGATGGAATGCTACATTCCTTACGACATCCAATTTTTTCACAATTCTTATCATATCAAGTTTGCACCAACTCATTATTTCTAAATCTTCCCTTCAATTGCAGTTAATTTCCTTTAACTTCACCCATTCCATTCCATTCACATCTACCAAACAGAAAAGTCCTTTTAAATCTTTAATATTCGATTTTGGGATCAGACGGAACCTAAATCGGTTGCTTAAAATTTTCAATTTTAGATATCATAGATTTTGTTTTTCTTTTAAACAATGTACTTAAAGTATTTAAATGGCAAAATTAATTCTAACGTCCCTGAACTATAGACACTTTTTTGTCTATGCCCCTAAACTATAAATATAAATTTATAGGTAATTCAACTTTTGATTTTTTCTTATTGCAGCCTTTCCATTAAATTTTTAAGTAACACTGTTAGTTTTTAATTAAAAACCAGTTTTTAAACTTGAAAATTGAGTTTCGAAGATCAAATAATTTCTTGGTAAATAACTTCGCCGAAAAAGTAAAAAATACCCCAAAGAAATCGGGCAATCTAGTTTTCGGCCGGCAATGCTCCACAATAGCCAACAAAATCCGGTGAGCTAGAACTTTTTGATACACCAAAGTCGACCAAAATTCAATTAACATCATAGACAGTGTTCTAAAAATCGGTCTAGGCGGCCACCTAGGCGGCGCCTAGGCGCTCGGCGGTGGTAAAACGCCCTGACTCGGATCTAGGCGGTGATTTAGTCATTTTTTCAAAAAATCGGGTAAAAATCGGGATTAGGCGGGCTAGGCGGTCAAAAATCGGTCCTGGGCGGTTTAGGCGGAAAATAATTAATTTTTTTTTACGTTTTTATAATTTTAATTCATTAATTTCATAATTTCACACAATATCATGTCAATTTCAAATATAAAATATTAGTAACAAGTAACAAGTAATCTAATATATTTATTTTTCACTTGAAATACAAAAATAACATATTATAATTAATTTAAAAGTGTGAATTAAAATATAGTTAATATTGTAAAGTCGATAATTAGTACATAATGCATCTCAAATGTGTAGATATTGTTTAATATCATTCTAATTTCTTTTTCAAACAAATATTTGACATCACTACGCCATAAATGGCCTATCGCAATAGTTTAATCATGTGTGTTACAAAATTATGTTACCTTAGCTATGCTCATCTTAGCCTACCGTAACGTAGTATTTTTTATGTTACCATAGCCTTTGTAATATGTTATTGTAGCTTCAAAGTGTTACAAACGGTAACATGTGGAAACTTATGTTACAATAATGTGTTAATAGATAAAAAAAGTAACATTTTATAAAAAAAATAAATATATATAATTATTTGACTTAAAAATTAATCAATTTTGATAATATAATTAAATAATAATATTAATATTAGCTAAGACTGATAAAATGATTTTTTTTGTTAAATTTTGTTAACTGTACTAATTAGTAACTGATAATTTTTATTAATAAAAAATTTGAACACTATTTAAACATAAAAAATTATTAAAAGTTAAAAATCAAAAAATAAAAGTGAGTAGCAACGGTTTTTTGGAGTTTCGTTGGGCTTCAAAAATTTTAGAGAGCGGGCTCAAAATTTTAGAGAAGCGGGCTCTAAGCCGCTCTATCACACTCTAAACGTATCTCTCTCAGTTTTCAATCGATTCACGCCCTATCAATTTAGGGCTTCACTGCAAAAGGATTTAACACAATTGGTTTGAGGCTTCACGGGTCTTCCCGCTTGCGCAATTTCTTTATCAGAAGAAGATGAAGGGGAGCTCATCAACGACGATGGCTTCGTCTATAAGCGCAACAAGCGCCCTCGCCTCGATATCAGTGCCGCCACTTCTGCTCCCCCTCCAGATCCACTTGTTGAGGACAACAATCGAAAGATTCGGAGAAGAAATGCTCTTTTAAAACTTAAAGAGAAGTACCAAGCTGAGCTTTCTCGTTGGGAACTTTTGTCAAACACCTTGAGGGACTTGAATTTGTGAACCCAGAATGTTGTAAAGAGGTCTGAGAAGATTGATGTTGGCCAAAGGGGAGATGAGTTGTCGTTTGAGTTTTCGGGTTGTAGTGTGTGTGCTCTTGTTGATGAGCTCCTTACTCAGGTAGTTTCTAGATCTTAGTTTTTTGTTAAATTTGACTTTCTTTGTGAATTTTAGGAACTTTTTTTGTAGTGTATGAGATATTCTGTTTTAATTCTTGGTAATTTCGAGTTTCGGGTTGTTTGTGAAATTGGGTTTTCTTGGATATATATTAAAATTTCATTTTTTATAGATGTAATATCATCATATCTATGAATCCAATTGCTTTTACAGCACAGCTTCTCAATGGGCCAGGAGAAATGGTGTGTAGGTTAGATGCAAACATAAATAACTGTAAAAAACTCCCGTCTAATTCATGTAGTTAAATATAAGAATGCTCAGACTACTGGGATAGGGACGGCCTCAGTTTTTACATCGGATTTTCGTGCAACTTCCTCAGCTGCTATTTCCTTGACAGGTTCCACCACTTTCTCCACAGCTGCTTCCTCCTTTGGCTTCTCCTCTGTCGTTACCTCAGATGTAGTTTCTGGCTCAGTAGTTTTTAGCTCCTCGGCCTTGGGAGCCTCATCATTTGAAGCAAAAACATCTACCAGAGGTTCGTCTTTCTTTTCCTCTCCACCATTGATCTCCTGCTTTATATATGCGAAAATGAAATCAACTGATCGGTATTGTAAAGAATTAAGGTATATTTAAATACGATACATCTTTGTTTTATTAGTTATCATATAAACATATAATGCATAAAATCTAAACTAAAGGAATAGTTAATTTAACTAATTACCTGTGGAACAGTCTCGGCCACGTGCTCTTGGACGGTCTTTGCAGGATCCTCAGCTGGGACCTGAGTTTCGAGGGCCAAATCCTTAGTTTGTTAGGAGTGAATGAAGATGAAGATGAATAAAGCTTGCGATCTCAGCTATATCTCTGTTCTTCCTCCTCAAGCCAGTATCTATATATTTAGATACGCGCCTCTGTATTTATAGATGATTGTTTTTTTCTAATTACTGTGATTGACTAGATAAATGTTCGATTATATATGTATATGATTGTTTATATGATGATTTTTGTGTTTTCGCAATGAGTTGAGATCTAATATTGAGCATCAGCGATTATGTGTATATGTGATGATGATTATTGTGCTTATTACAACTGATGGAAATGAATTTTCTATTATGTATATATGTGATGATGATTATTGTATTTACCGTGAGTGACGTAGATGAATTTTTGATTATGTTTATTATGTTTTCGTGATAAAATGAAATCGAATATTGAGAAACGGAGCTAAATTTTCAATTATTGTTTATATGATGATTGTTATTGTGTTTAGTGCGAGTGATGGAGATGAATTTACGATTATGTGTGATTAATTGTATGCTGATTGTTGTGTTTTGGTGATGGAAGGAGATCTAATGTTGCTAATACTGGCGTTGAGTCTTCGATTTTCGGGAGAAGTCAAGCTGCTTCTCAACTTCGATCGCAGCAGCTACCGCAACAATCATTTTCTCAAGGTATTTCGTCTCGGCCTAAGATGTTCTCACACCTCATTCAGAATCAGAACTCTCCTGATGACATTGCGATTAACGATCAGGTTTAAAATCTCCAAGCCTCTTGTAGCTTTCGATGATAATGTCACTAACTGATTTGAGTTTAAATAAACCTAGATTAGTTTTGTTAAGTATGGAAGACATAAACCATATGTCTTCTGGATATGAAACATGTTTCCTTTTAAACTGAAAATTACTAGTAGATATTATATATGTGTTATTTTAATTAATTGCATTAGTCATTAAAACTCCAGACAATCACAAGATATACATATGCATTAGGAGAGAGTCAAGTGTCTGTTAGCTAGCTATTAAACATATACGACCCTATTAATAAATAGGGCTTTAATATTTAACAAAGTAAGTTCCTCTTTCTTTAAATATCGGTGAAAATTAATTAAATATTAAAAATACTGATATCACCATTATTTTCATAGATTATCAGCATTCATGGATTCAAATCGCTGCATAAAGTTAAAAAGGTAAGCTGATTTCAAAATTATACATACTTACATATATGTTCATATATTGATTCCTTGATTTCGTGTTAATTGTTACTCTGTGTGTGTGTGTAAGATGGGTGAATTGTGGTTCTGAATTGTTGGTAAGAGGTGCTGATTGATGCGGTAGACTTGATTAAGCTGATGGATCTGACTCGCTCCACTTTCAATGATGATAACGTGTCATCTGATGTGTTTGGAAAGCTTGGAATAATCTATGGCTAGGAAAGCTCTCTGAGCTTCCCAATAAGTAACAAAAAAATGTGCTTCGTATACTTCTATTCGGTACAAACTTGTTTTTTATGGCCTTTGTACTGTAATGGTTCCTATGATATTGTATATTAACGTAATATTTTCTGGGATTTATGCAAGATTTAGCTTTTGGATCCTTGTTAGTGCATTGAATTTTTGGTAACAATTCACTTATACAACCTGTGTTGACTGAGATTCTATTCGCACTTGCAGAAAATACATATATTATCAACACATAGTTTTGTTGCTTACTTATATTTGATTCCATCTTGGTAGCAGACGGTCTGAACAGAACTCCAGCGAGAAACCCAGATTCAACCAAAGACGCACCTCCCAGTAATTCAGTTTTAACATTCCTTGTCAATCCACGTGATTTTGTATCTTGTTGCTATCGGTAATAGTACTTTTCTCTCCTTGTATACCATTATAGATTCTAAAAACATGTTCTAAATATATGATTATTAACTAGTTATTATTTAAGAAACAGGTACTGGTTCATAACATGGAAACCTCAACAATTTGGCAAATAAACCAACCATAATCCTTGTAAGCAAATAAACCAGCCATAATCCCGAGCCATACTGCCAACACCCAAACTCTTTGCCAGTTATCATGTACGAAGTAATTAATATCTTTATATGGTCTCGAAATTATTTGGTCTATTACTAATTGATGTTGCATTGATTAAATAGGTTGTTGACTAAATTGTGAACCATATTGTCATTACTTTTAACCACATTAATGTCATAATTAAAAAAATCTTTTGAAATGTCTGTTCTTCTTGTAGAATTACGCAGTCCTAAAGGCATGTGCTAAGCCACCCAAAACTGCACAGATGGACAATGAGGGATTACAGTCAAAGAAAGAATGATTTAGTAGTACGCATCAAAATGTGGTGTAACCAAAAGGTAACAATGCCACTCATCAGCCTTGCCATTCTTCTTTTCTGTCAAATTTGTGTTGTCTAACTAATTTGTGCATTGTTATCTTTGAGGTATCTTGCAGTTAGAGACATGCTGGTAAATGAGGACACTTAACAAAAAGTGGACCAACTGATTACGTCTGAAGTCGAGGAGAATGTGAAGAGTTTCTAGTGTTACTATTTATTAAGTTTATCTTTTTTTTCTAATGTTTAGTAAAGAACCTAAACTATTTTGTTTAGTTAAAATAATTGTTGTTGTCGTAGTTTTAGACATGTGATGGTTTGAGTGTTTGAGTTGGTTTGGATGTAATATATTTTGTGGTATGTAATGATATTTTAGGATTATTCGATTTCGAATAGCAGAATTTCATGTAGTATTGCTTTTTACGTATGAAAAATATGTTAATGGTATATATGTTTAATTTATAAAGAAATCATGTCAAATTAATATATTACAAATCATTATAAAAAATGGGGCCCACCAGTGGGGCCCACATGTGGGCCCCAATGCTGGGCCCCATTTTTTTTGAAAATTCAGAGTCCAAAGGTAACATACATATTGTGATACTATAGATATAGATTTATGTTACCTTTGACAGCTATTGTAACACAAAAGTGAATGTTACACCAGGGCAAAAGTAATGTTACCTTAGGGGCCAAAGGTAACTCGAAAAAAAGCAACTTAATTTTTATGTTACCTTAGGTCTTTTTCTGGCTGTGGTAACACTTTTTTGGGCCTGTTGTAACATTTTCTTGGTGTTGCTGTAGGCCATTTATGGTGTAGATTGATCATTATATAATTATAAAAATTAAAAATAATATTGGTATTCTTCCGATTAATGTTCCGATTAATCTCTCGAAGGTACCCTCACCGCCCGGGCACGCCTAGCGATTTCTGGAACACTGATCATATATAGTGATAAACAACATCAAACGAGTCTATTACACTAATTTATAATCCTAAATAGCATCAAATTATGCCGGAGAAATGAAGAACACCGGTGGCACATAAAAATTTTCGAATGAGGCTAATTGGAACACTCAAAATCACGAAAATCATATCAACATGCTCACAATCTCACGGTCTATCAATCTACATCATCAAAACCACTAAAAAATTATTCGAATCAAAATCAATATTGAAGTCAAAATTTAAAAATGACCCAAACTGAATTTTGATGGTGTAAATGGATAGTGGATTTAAAAATGAGCAATTTGGTTACTCAAGTTCTGATTTTGGACACTAGAAACACCTTTCAAATTATCCTCAATTCTCCAAAATTTCAAGGATGTTCTTCACAACTAATTACATATTTTATTTTTTTATAAGATGCCACATCATTAAAAATTAGCGACGTTACTAAAAATGGGATGATTGCCATTAGAAAAATTCAAAAATTTAATTACTTATAAATTTATATTTATAGTTCAGGAACCTAGAAAAAAAGTGGCTATAATTTAGGGTCATTAAAATTAATTTTCTCAATTTAATTGTTTGTTAAGGTAATAGGTTTATTAAGAAGTAAATATCTTATTACTTCTAAAAGGGTAAATTAATTCTAAATTATTTTTTCTAGAAACCTAAATTATAAATATAAATTTATAAGTAATTTAACTTTTCATTTTTTCTCATTGCATTCCTTTTAAAATCAGATTGACGCCGTTAGTCCGGACATTCTTGAAGTTCCGAAGAATCTAAGACAACTTTAAAGGTTATTTCGATTTTCAAACACAAAACTTGAGTTACCACATCACATGTTTTTCAATACCCTATCAATGTACATCGTCAAAATTATCGAAAAACTAATCGAATCAACCTTAATTTCAATCAAAAATTAAAAAAAAAATCAAACTCAGTTTCGAACGAAAAATGAGTGTTTTGATAACTCATTTTCAAATTTGGATATGGGAAACTTCAAGAATGTTGTTAAGGGTTTTGCCCATCATTGAAAAGTTAACGAAGTCAATCTGATTTTAACGGAAGCACTGCGATTAGAAAAAATTAAAAGTTAAATTATTTATAAATTTATTTTTATAATCTAAGACCTACAAAAAAGTGTCTATAATTCACGAACGTTATATTAATTTTCCCTTTTATAAAAAAAATATTAATTTGTAAACATACAGTAACGAGCATGTGTGCCGAGATAGTTTCAATTTTTGTATCGCATGCAACATTTAATCATTTACATTGTAGTGTTGATTCTATTATTTCAAATAAGATAAAAATAATATTATAGATAGATTCGGTCTCGCCAAGATCAGGGTTTAGACCGGAATAAATCTAAAATCGACTTTTTTTTTTAATTTTGAGGACCCTTGACCAGACTGACGGTCTTGGACTGATGGTGCCTGCCGGGTGTAATGTTTACAGGGTTGCTTTTAAATTTACACACTGCTGAAGTATTTGTAGCAGTTGCTAAGAATTTATATAGTTATACCTAAATAATGGAATGCTAGACTACCTATATACAGAGTGCTCAGCAAACAAATGATACAAACAGATCAATGTATGGACAATATCGGTCATACGAAATACAAAGAGTATCCATTCTGCACTTCTTTTTCTTTAAATCAAACTCAATATATAGATTAAATAAGATTTGATAAATAAATAAAAACTTCACTTTTATTTCAAGTAAAGCTACAGCTTTTTTGTAATACAAATGCAGGCTACCGCCTTTTTTGTTTGCTCACAATACAGAGCTTCAGCTCTTTGTTTCTTTCACTTCAATAATAAATTACATTACAAACACATGAGCCTATTTATAGGTTACATATTAGACATATTGAGCTCATGGCTTACATCACTGTATTAACTTCATTGTTTTCTTGCCAGCTTTATATACGTAGACTTTAAAGGATAGCCTGCCATGATTTGTCGGTGTATAGAAGATAATCCAGCTTGATATTTGAATCTTGTAAATTGTGTAGATGGCTCTTGCAGTAATTCTTCCATTCACATGACAACCTACCTTATTTCTAGGAAAAACTTGTGTAGCTGCACTTTGGTTATCTTTGGCCTACCTTATATTTAGGAGCTCTCTCGCTATTTATTTCTTTCATATTTGCCAGCCACCTTTTCTCCTGGAACATGCATGACCAACTCCTTAAGTTATATATTTCAAACCTTATCTCCAAGCTATAGTTTTTGTTTTATTCTTTTACACACATATAGATAATATAACATATTCAAAGTCATTAGTAAATGAGAGTTTGATTTCCAACACTCCCCCTCAAACTCAAATTTACATTCCAAGCTTCGTTTTCATTTTGTGGAACACATCCGGCTTCAACGACTTCTTAAAAATATCTACTAAATTTTCTTCTGTCCTGCAATGCATCTACTCCACTATTTTCTCGTTAACCTGTTCTCGAATAAAATGATATTTTATATTGATGTGCTGGTGTTTGGTCCGACTGTGCGACACTGGATTTTTCGCGAGAGAAATAGCGGATTTATTATCCACATAAATTTTAACCGGATCTTCCTTTGCAATATTTAACTCGCCCAAAATGTAGCCTAGCCACATAGCCTGACATCATGCGCATACTGCTGCTTCCATGTATTCTGCCTTACATGTTGAGAGGGCAAATGTTTGTTGTTTCTTCGATGACCATGAAAATATTGCTGAACCGATATGAAAAGCATATCCCGATATGCTTTTCCCGTCATCCAAATCACCGCCATAATCATTGTCTGAGTAGCCAACTAATTTTGAATCTTAAGAATGCGTGTAAAAAAAGACATGATCAAACGTACCTTTTATGTACCCCAAAATTCTTTTAGCTTCCATGAACTGATCTTGCTTCGGCTTCTCCATGTACCTACTAACCAATCCAACTGCGTACATTATATCTGGACAGGTAAAAGTTAGGTACCTCAGACTTCCAACCAAACTTTTGAACAACGTCGGATTTACTGACTCCCTTGTTGAATCAACTCTAAGCTTTATGCTCGGTTCTGCTGGCGTGCTCACTGGCTTGCATTCCTCCATTCTGAACTTCTTTAAAATTTGCTCCGCATATTTTTTCAGAGACATAAAAATCCCGTCTTTGTTTTGCTTCACCTTGACTCCAAGAAAGTATGACATTTGACCAATATCTGTCATCTCAAATTCGTTAATCATAACTTTCTTAAAATCATCAAACATACCAAGGTTATTTCCAGTAAAGATCGGGTTGTCTACCTATAAGCAAACAATTATGATATCTCCCCCTGAATTTGTTTTTCTGAAAGTATTCATCAACCCTTATGTTCCATGCTCGCGGAGCTTGCTTCAAAACATGTAAGGCTTTCTTTAGTCTATAGACTTTATTTTCCCGTCCTTTCTGAACATATCCGGGAGGCTGCTCAATATATACTTCTTCTTCAAGATAACCGTTGAGAAATGTTGACTTGACATCCATCTGAAATATTTTCCACTGCTTCTGAGCTGCAATTGCCGTCAGAAATCGTATGGTATCAACTCTTGCAACTGGAGCGAATACCTCATCATAGTCAATGCCATATCTTTGCTTGTAACATTTAGCTACCAACCTTGCCTTATGTTTTTCCACTTCACCATCCTGATTTGTTTTTGTCTTGTAGACCCACTTGACGCCAATTGCTTTATGTCCTTGTGGAAAATCTGTGAGCTCCCAAGTATCAATTTTATTTATTGCACCAATTTCCTCATCCATGGATTTATTCCATTTGTTTTCTTCATAAGCCTCTTCAACTGTAACTGGATCACATTCAGCCATTAAACAAAATGGAGAATAATCAAAGGATGTTTGTACCGGACTTGTCGCTTCATAGATGTTATCTAGACTCTGCATCTTTCGTGGTGCTCCCCCTGAACTTCCGCTTCCTTCCGTGGATGGTGCCGATCCAAGAGTTTGTTGATTTGGACTTGGTGGAGAAGTTTGATCATCGTCATCTTCAATGTTCTGGTTATCACCGGTGTCGTCATCACCATTGAAAAATAAACCAGCAACTTTTCTTTCATCCTCGCTCCATCTACAGTAATCAGATTCATCAAACTCAGCATCTCAAGAAATGATTAAATTCTTCGTTAGGGGATTATAGAGTCTGTATATCATCTCCGGTGAAAATGCATTTCTCGCCTTTATCATCCATCTTCTTCCTTTTCTGATCAGCAATATGGGCATAAGCAGTACATACAAAAATTCTGAGATGTCCAACTAATGATTTGCTCCCGCTCCATGCTTCATTTGAAGTTTTGTTTCTGACACTTTTTGTTGGGCAGAGATTCAACAAATAAACTGCAGATAGAACGGCTTCCACCCAGAAAGTTCTTGGAAAGTGCTTTCCTTTCACCATACTCCTTTCCATGTCAAGAATTGTGCGGCTCTTCCTTTCTGCAACGCCATTTTGTTGAGGAGTATATGTCATTGGAAACTGATGATTTATGCCATGTGCTCTGCAAAAACTTTTGAACAAGTTTGAAGTATACTCGCCTCCTTTGTCTGATCTGAGTATCTTCAAATACAGGCCGCTTTGTTTTTCCGCAAGTGCTTTGAAACTCCTTGAATTTATCAAAAGCCTCTGATTTTTGTTTGATGATATACACCCAACTTTTCCTGCTAAAATCATCAGTAAATGTTACGTAATACCTATTACCTCCAAGGAATGGGATATCAAATGGACCAACTATATCTGTGTGAACTATCTCCAATGGCCTTCTGGCTCTCCAGGATTTTCCAACAGAAAAACTTTTTTGGGGTTGCTTCCCCATGACACACGCTTCACATAAATTTTCTGGTTCATTGATTTCTGGCAAACTGTCCACCATTTTTGTCTTGACAATAATTTTAAGCTAGAAAATTCAAAATGACCAAATCTTAAATGACATAACAACAAGTCATATTTAATGACTGATTTCAAGCACTTTTGTACTTTCGTCTGCATATCAAGTGTGAACAAACGATTCTTTGACATCTTCACATCTGCAATTAATTCTCGAATATGATTTTTGATGATGAGAGAATTATCCTGCATCTGAATATTATACCCTTTCTCCACAAGTTGGCCAAGACTGATGATATTATTTTTCAAAGCAGGTATATAATAAACATCATTTATATATTTTTTCTCATCATTCTTTGAGACAATCATAATTGTATCTTTTCCTTTGACGAGTCACCAAAAGTAACTTCTTCGTTGATGGTCTCGTCTATCTCCGTAAATAAATCTTTATGTCCAGTCATGTGATTGTTGGCCTCTGAGTCAATATACCAAACATTATTCTTGCTCTCCTCATCTCCTTTATAAGTGAGGAACATAGCAGTGCCAATATCGTTATCTTCTTTTGCTGCAGCAACGTGACTCTTTTCTTCCTCTTTTGGTGCTCTACACTCATAACTGAAGTGATCAAATTTATTACAATTATAACATTGAAATTGAGATTTGTCACCTCATTGAAATCCACCTCTTCCACGACCTCTGAAATTTTGACCACGATCAGATGGTTGATAACCTTCGTTATTCTGGCCTCTGTTGAAAAACTGCCTTCCACGTCCTCGTCCACCTCGGTAGCCACCTCTAAAGCCACCTCTGCCACGTACAAAACCGCTACTCCCATAACTATCACCAATGGACACCTTACTTTGCAACGCCTTTTCCAAGTGGCTTGCATCATCATACTAGTTCATTCGATGCTCATGCGCTTGAAGTGAACCAACCAGCTCGTCAATCGAAATTGTTGACAAATCTTTTGACTCCTCAATAGAATTAACCACGTAATCAAATTTTTTGTTCAGTGAACGGAGAAGTTTTTCCATGACCCAAACATCGTCGAGACTTTACCATTTCTTTTCATCTCATTTGTCACGGCTTTCAAGCGCGTAAAAAATTCACCAGTATTTTCAGAACTCTTCATCTTTAAATTTTCGAACTCTCCGCGTAACTCCTGGAGCCACACCTTTTTAACTTTTTCAACTCCTTGTAATGAGTTTTGCAAAATCTCCCAAGCAATCTTTGTTGTCTTTGCCTCCAAAATTTTTTCAAAGGTGGATTCATCGACACCTTGAAAACTCGTGTATAACGCCTTTTTGTCTTTTTTCCGGGACTCCTATAACACCGTCTTCTCGGAATTTGACAGGGCTGCTTCAGCGGCTGCATCTGTGGGCTCGTCATACCCGCTTTCAACAATATCCCAATTGTCATAGGAACCGAGTAACACCTTCATTTGAATACTCCAGTTACCGTAATTTGTACCCATCATTTTTGGAATATTTAGTTTCACCATCGTCGCCATTTTTCACGAACAGAACCTTGGCTCTGATGCCACTTGTTGGAAACGTGTATGGGCTTCACTTCTTTTTCTTTAAATCAAACTCAATATATAGATTAAATAAGATTTTTTAAATAAATAAACACTTCACTTTTATTTCAAATAAAGCTACGGCTTCTTTATAATACAAATGCAGGCTACGACCTTTTTTGTTTCACTCACAATACAGAGCTTCAACTCTTTGTTTCTTCCACTTCAATAATCAATTACATTATAAACACAAGAGCCTATTTATAGGTTACATATTAGACATATTGAGCTCATGGCTTACATCACTGTATTAACTTCATTGTTTCTTGCCGGCTTTATATACGTAGACTTTAAAGGATAGCCTACCATGATTCCTCGATGTATAGAAGATAATGCAGCTTCATATTTCATATTTGAATCTTGTAAATTGTGTAGCTAGCTCTTGCAGTAATTCTTCCATTCACATGACAGCCTGCCTTATTTCTAGGAAAAACTTGTGTAGCTGCACTTTGGTTTTCTTTGGCCTACCTTATATTTAGGAGCTCTCTCTGGCTATTTATTTCTTTCATATTTTCCAGCAACCTTTTCTCCTGGAACATACATGACCAACTCCTTAAGCTATATATTTCAAACCTTATCTCCAACCTGTATTTTTTATTTTATTCTTTTACACACATATAGATAATATAACATATTCAAACTCGTTAGGAAAATGGGAGTTTGATTTCCTAACATTAGAGCCGCATGAGTATTTATCTCAGTTTACTTCAGAACAGAAACTTGAAATATCAAATATGGATTTGTTTATCAGTTAAGAGGTTAGAACGAATTTGTGCGTAAAGCCAGAATTAAATTAGCGCATTACAACTTCTCTCACATATGAACGGTCACATAATCTACAGTAGCAAATCTCTATGTAAGAATATAGAATATAACAACTTTAGGAATGAGAAATCCAACATATGCAGGACTAAAGAAAAGATGTGCATTTTCTCACTAGTACACAAGACGGATGTGCACATTGGGACCATCTTCTTGGTTAGGTGTCAATGTCACGGAACCTTCAATCCGTTGACCTTGTTTAACATCTATTGGATTGTACAAGTAGACGAGCATCTACAAATATACATCAATACTTAGAAACAAAACTTCACTTAATACATAACAAGGAAATAAAGCTATTTAGTTCTGAATCAAGAAGTATATAAAAATAATAAAAGACATGAAAATATCCTAATTAAGATGTTATTTCGATCAAATTGTTTGACAATTGGGTACCAACATCCTTAATTACTCATGAGAGAGGATTGTTGACATTTAGGAAAGGGCTTTTGTAAATATCTATTTCCTAATATATGAATTAAAAAGGAACTGTGAGCCTGCGATGTATATGACAAAATACAGAGACAAGACTCCTTCGTTTCACTTGTAAAACCAATCAACTATTATTTCTCTTGTATATTTTTCAGTGAAATGAACAATCTACTTATATACTTCAAAGAAAGTAGCTCCTGACCTTTCAACTACAAAATAAACTCTTGGCCTTTCAAATTATATATTAACTTCTAAATTTAACCAACCCACTTAAGAATAACATTTAAAGTTTATTCAACAAAAATCCCCCATAAACTTAAATGCTTTTACCATCTGTCATGCCAATCATCTTCTTGTAATTGTCTAGAAGTAATTTCGGTAGCGGCTTTGTGAAGATATCCGCAACTTGATCCTGACTTGCGACATGAACCAATTCCACACTTCTTTTGTTCACATGATCTCATATAAAATGAAAACGAACGTCAATGTGTTTGCTTCTTTCATGGTTTACTAAGTTCTTTGCCAACTCAATTACTGATTTATTGTCAACTTGAATCACAGTTGCACCTTGTTGCTTTAGCTCTATCTTGCTCAATAAATTTCTAAGCCATATTGCATGACATACACACCAAGATGCAACCACATATTCAGCTTCACACGTTGAAAGTGTCACGATTGGTTGCTTCTTTGAAGTCCAAATAAAAGTTGTATTGCCCATAAAAAATATATACCCCGATGTACTTTTTCGATCATTTATGTCTCCACACCAATTGCTATCAGAGTAACCAACCAATTTGTTATCTTCTGCTTTTGAGTAGAACAAACCGAGAGACACTGTTCCTTGGATGTACCGTAGGACTCGCTTCAGCGCCTTCCAGTATGAATAAAATGACTCCTTCATGAACCGACTTAAAATGTCGACACTTAATAAAAGATCTGGCCTTGTGCATGTGAGATAGGGAAGGCTTCCTATCAAACTTCGGTATTTACTTGCATCAAAACGTTTTCCTCCATCAAACTTTGAAAGTTTTACACTTGGTTCCATTGGTGTTGATATAGGGTTGCAGTTTGCCATCTTGTATTTCTTCAAAATTTCTTTTGCATATATCTCCTGTGATACAAAAATACCTGTCTTAAACTTCAAACCAAGAAAATTCTTCGACAAGCCCAAATCTGTCATCTCAAATTCTCGTGTCACTGTGCTCTTAAACTCTTCTATCATCTCATTATTATTACCCAAAAAGATAAGGTCATCAACATATAGAGCGACAAATATTACGTTACTTCCACTCTTCTTTGTGTAAAGGGCATGTTCAAAGGGACACTGCATGAACCCGTTTCTCTTGAAATATCTATCAATACGAGTATTCCAAGCCCGTGATGATTGCTTCAACCCGTAAAGAGCCTTTTTGAATTTTAGCACCTTCTTCTCTTCTCCGATTTTTATGTAACCGGGTGGTTGTTCTATGTAGACCTCCTTTTCAAGCACTCCATTCAAGAATGCCGATTTGACGTCCATTTGAAATATCGGCCATTTGTTTTGAGCTTCTAGGGCAATGAGCAATCAAATTATCTCCATTCTTACAACAGGAGCAAACACTTCACCGAAATCAATTCCTGCCTTCTACTTGTATCCCTTCGCAACAAGTCGCGCCTTGTACCGCTCTATTTTGCCTTGAGCATTCATTTTTTTCTTGAAGACCCACTTCACGCCAATGGGATGACTTCCTTCTGGCAATTCTACTAGTTCCCATGTGTTGCTGTGATTAATTGCTTCAATCTCCTCATCCATGGCAGTTTGCCATTTTTTGACTTATACTGCCTCTTCAAAACTGATATTTTCAGAATCTGACAAAAGACATACAAGGTGTGCCTCATTTGTTGAATCATACAAATATTGCAAAGTTCGCATTTTAGGATGCCATGGCTTATCTTCATCATTGGTAGGTTCATAGTTTATTGGTATACTTGGTGCAAACACTGTTGATTTTTCAACTTCATTGGTAGCCTCCGTCAAACTGTTCCAGTCCCACTCGCTTACTTCATTTACTCGCACATCCCGACTCACCATCACTTTTTTGCTTTTCGGGTCAAATAGCTTGTACCCTTTTGTCTTCCCATCATAACCAATAAAAATATATCTTTTTCTTTTGTCTTCGAGCTTACTTCTTCGTTGATCAGGTATGTGTGCATACGGCACACTACCGAACATTTTAAGATGAGAAACTCTCGGCTTTTTTCCACTCCATGCCTATTGTGGCGTATGTTTCTTTAACTTCAATGCGGACATCGATTTTGCATGTAGATGGCGCATTTCACGGCTTTCGCCCAGAATTCTTTTGGCATCCTTTTACTCTTGAGCATTGATCCAACCATGCCGAGAATAGTCTGGTTCTTCCTTCTGGCCACACCATTTTTTTGAGGAGTGTAAGACGCGGTCAGAAATTTCCTTATACCTTGCTCCTCATAATATTCTTTGAAAGTCATTGAAGTGTACTCGCCACCCCTATTGGATTGTATAACTTTAATGTATCTATCAGTTGCCTTCTCTATCATTACTTTGATTTTTTTAAAACACTCGAATGCCTCAGATTTTTCTTTCAGAAAATACACCCAAGTTTTTTTGAGAAATCATCGATAAAAGAAATAAAATACCTTTTACCACTGAAAGATTCGGGGGTAATTGGTCCACATATGTCGGTATGAATCAGCTCGAGAGGTTGCTTAGCCCGATATTCTACCTTATTTTGAAACGAGGTTCTCACTTGTTTGCTGAGGACACATTCTTCACAAAATTTCTTTCGTAGTCCATGTTGGGTAGTCCATGTACCATATTTTTCTTTGCTAACTCTTTTAAGCTGCCATGATGTAGGTGACCAAAGCGGAGATGCCAGAAGGATGCCTTGTCTTCTACATTGACTCGCAAACATTTTTCTCGTATGCTTCTCAAGTTTAGTTTGTACATGACATTTCTTTCCATTTCAACTCGAGCAACCCAACGCCCTTGGTTTTCCTTCAAATGTAATAGACGGTCTTTTAAAAGAATCGAGTAACCTTTCTCTGTGAGTTTCCCTATACTCAAAATGTTGGTCTTGATGTCTGGTATGTAATAAACATCTTGGATAGACCTTATTAAGCCATCCTTTTGATGGTAACAGATCGTACCTTGACCTTTTAGCTCCACCTTTGATGCATCCCCAAATGACACATGACCAGCTTCAATCTTTTGCATTTCTTTGAACAGGTACTCATGACCACACATATGGTTGCTTGCCCCTGAATCGAGGTACCACAGAGAGTTATTATTGCTATTGACTTCATTTTGAGCCATTAAGAGAATATCTCCATTCGTTTCATCTTCCAAGGCTAGGTTGGTTGTTTCTTCCACTCGTTTATCAGATTTACATTCTTTTGCAAATGCCCCACTTTACCACAATTATAACATTTATCGGAGTTGCAATAGTCAGATACACTTTCTGACTCCTTCATCTTCATGCTCTCCAATTCGCCACGAAGAGTTTGGAGATGCACCCGCTTGACTCGGTCGGCTACTTTGAACACTTTTTCTAAAATGTCCCATGCTTCTTTTGAAGTAGTTTCACCGACAATCTTCTCAAAGCCCGACTCGTCAATGGCTCGAAATAACATGTATAGTGCCATCTTATCCTTTGATCGCGTCTCTTTCAATGCCTTGTTTTGTGCCGCCGAATAACCTATTGTATTTTCTTGTTCTTCAAAACTTTCTTCGACCACCTCCCATGCATCTTGAGAACCGAGAAAAGCTTTCATTTGAATGCTCCAGTTCTCGTAGTTCCCCTTTGTTAGTCGAGGCAGCGGTATTTGACCCATCACATTCGCCATCGGCTCTGATACCAATTTGACAAAATACAGAGACAAGACTCATTTGTTTCACTTGTAAAACCAATCAACTATTATTTCTCTTGTATATTTTTTAGTGAAAGGAACAATCTACTTATATACTACAAGAAAAACAGCCATTTCCTACCAACATTTTGGTAGGTAATGACCCAAATCTGGTAGGAAAAGGGATCAGTTCCTACCAATGAGCTTGGTGGAAATTACTCAGGTCGGAATTGCCCCTTGGTAGTAATTGGTGCTTGTATCTCAAATGGTCCCCACTTGACAAGTGGCTGCCCATATGGCATGCCATATGGTCGGCCACATCACCTGCCACATCACACAATTGGGGACCCAGTTGATGAGTTGTCTTGTGGGACCCAGCCACGTGTCATGCCACATGTCATGCCACGTGTCATGTCACGTATCATGCCACGTGACATGACACATGTCATGCCACGTGTCATGTCACGTGTCATGCCACGTGGCAATTTACACAGTCAGGTCCTTTTTCCTACAAGAATTGGTAGGTTTTGATTGAGTATTTCCTACCAGAATCGATAGGTTTTGATTAAGAACTGGTAGGTTTTATGCCAGCAGCCGTGAAAATGGACATTTCCTACCAAGCATTTCCTACTACTGTTTAGCTTGAATGCGGTAGGAAATAGCTTGAATGTGGTAGGAAATAACTTGAATGTGGTAGGAAATGTTGGACCTCCTTAATATATATATATATATATATATATATATATATATTCTATTGATATAAATGTAGAACAAATTGTACATAAATAATATCTACATTATAAGCATACAACAATAACCAAAATTGAAAAATTCGCCATAAAGCACAATCCGGGAACATCTCTTTATCATAATATAAAAAGTTAAAATTACATCTTCATAACAATTGTTCAGTATTACAAATAATAATTGCAACAATTAATTGATGTTTAAAAGGTTTAGACTAATTATCTTTAAATTATCATCATCGTTGAATCCTTTGTCTTCATTGTTTGTAATGTCTTCATTTTCGTCATTGTTTTTCCATTTTCTTGGCCTCAAATGAATAAAATCTACATAAAAAAGTAAATAAATGTTAGTAGTCATTAACACACATGAATAATTAATACATGTAGTAAAAAAAATTAAGAAGTAATTACATAAAAACTATAAATCAATCAAGATTATGTAATGTTTTATGAAGATTCAAATGCATACATATATAAAAGATGGTTAATATGAATAAATGAAGATATTTATCAAAAGAGAAGAAGAAGATGAAGAAATTATGAAATGAAATTTTGGTAGAGTAGATGAAAATGAAAGTGAAAAGAGAAAGATAGTAGTTTATAGGTTCAAGTCACCTATTTCCTACCAATATTGGTAGGTTATGGCTTCGGGCGCAATTTTTAAATTTTTTGATTTCGTTTTGGCTCCATATTAGAAATTTTCATTTTTGGTTTTGGCTCCATGTTTGAAATTCTTGTCAAATTATGTGGTTCATTTCCTACCAATATTGGTAGGTTTTGAATTGGGCAAAAATTTTGAATTTCTGATTTTGCCTCCATGTTTGAAATTTTTTTATTTGGTTCCATGTTTGAAATATTCGTGAAACCAAGGTTTATTTCCTACCAATATTTGTAGGGTGTGAGTTTGACAATTGTTTTGAATTTTTGGTTTTGGCTCCATGTTTAAAATTTTGGTTTTGGCTCCATGTTTGAAATTTCATGAAAATAAGGTTTATTTCCTTCCAATATCGATAGGCATATTTGTTCACGATCGATCCGAGTTTTGATCGAATCGAGCCGAGCTTTAAAAAAATTTTGACGAGTAGAGTCGAGGAGAGCTTTTTTATCGAATAAAAAATTGTGTTACAGCTCGAACTCGTTAACTAACGAGCCAAGTCGAGTGGATCCGAATATGAGTTTTCTCCATCAATACGAGTCAGGTCGAGCCGAGTCAAGCTGTAGTAAAAATTTTTGGTCAAATTACTGGTTGACTGTTAAAACAACAAACTAAATATATTTTTTTCTAAAAGTTTTATCATATCACTTATATATATATATATCTTGACATTCGTACGATTGAATCATTCATAAATATTTTAAAAAAAAATTGAAACATCAATATTGGACTAATCGCTAGTAAGAAGAACTGGTCAAACCATTTGTTAATTGTTAAAATAATAAACAAAATAAATTTATTTATTTCTAAACATTTTGTCATATCACCAAAATATATAAATCTTGAGGTACGGTTGGATCATTCATAAATATTTTTAAAAAATCAAAATATCAATATGAAACTAAACACTAGTTTAAAGTAATATTCAAAAAAGTGGTTGATTGTTAAAATAACAAAAAAAATAAATTTATTTTTTTCTAAAATTTTTGTCATGTCACTAAAACATATAGATCATTACATCTGAACGGTTGGATCATTTATGAATATTTTTGGAAAAATTGAAATATCAATATCGGACTAAACGATAGTCTAAAGAACTGGCTGGTTGGCTGTTATAATAGCAACTTGAATACATTTATTTTTCTAATAATTTTATCATATCATTAAAATATATAGATCTTGACATCCATATGGTTGGATCATTCATAAATAATTTTAAAAAAAATCAAAACATAAATATATGATTAAACACTAGTTAGAAGTACTATTCGAACAATTGGTTGATTGTTAATATAAGAAAAAAAATAAATTTATTTTTTTAATTTTTTTCATGTCACTAAAACATATAGATCTTAAAATCATGCTGTATCATTTTTAAATATTTTTTAGAAAGTCGAAACATTAGTATGGTACTAAACGCTATTTAGAAGAACTGGTCAAGCTATTGGTTGACTGTTAAAATAACAAAACGAATACATTTCTTTTTTTCTTATAAATTTATCATATTACTAAAATATAAAGATCTTGACATTCTTATGGTTGGATCATTCATAAATACTTTTATAAAAATCAAAACATGAATATAGGGCTAAACACTAGTTAGAAGTATTATCCCAACCATTGATTCATTGTTAAAATAACAAGCAAAATAAATTTATTTTTTTCTAATTTTTTTTCATATCACTAAAATATATGGAACTTGCCATCTGTACGGTTGTATCATTCATAAATATTTTTTTTAAAAAATGACTTTCCACTTTTGAAGTTATATTTTATCGAAACATTTCGATATTTATTATTATTTTTTAAATAATTATAATTTATCTAAATATAGAGTTGCAAATGAACAGAGCCGTTCGTGAACAAAACTCGGGATCGGCTCGTTTAAGTGAACTCGGCTCGACTAGTTTTCTTAAATGAGCCGATCGCGAACAAAAAATAACATCAGATAATTAAACGAGTCGAGCCGAGTTTTTTGTATGTTCGGCTCGGACTCGGCTCGTTTAGCTCGGACTCTGCTCGAACTCGGTAACTCGGCTCGGCTCGGATAAATTTTTTATAAATAACATATAATAAATATTTACTAATCACTTATATAAAAATTTTAAATTTTTTAATTAAAATTTAATACTAATTTTAAAGTAAAATGATTAATTTAATAAAAATTTAATACATATTTTAACAATAAATAATTTAATTACTTTCATACAGATCACTTCTTGATTACTTTAACAAACAATTTCTAATTAAACCTAACCCTCAATTTCACCTCACAATTTTATTAGAGGAGTCTATGATAAAATTGACAAAAATTACGATTTTGAATAAATTAAAATAGTGAGTTGTTAAAATAAATTATAACATTATAATATTTTATAAAAAAAAACATAAATTAACTTTTAATAATTACATTTTTCAACCACTTAAAGGGGCTTGCTTCCTTTATTTTATTTTATATGCCTTTTCTAATATAAACCAATTTAACAGAAATATCAAAAATTACTAAATCTTTGACAATCAACATCAACAATTTAAAATTAATGTACGATTTCTAAAGTTATGAATGTTTCAATAATTTAAAATAAAAATGATTTTTTTTAAAACTCGACTTGTGAAATAAATTAATAAAATTGTAGGAATTAAGAAATAAGTGTAGAGTGTGAGTGTGCGTATATAATTGTAAGATGAAATTAGTATTTGATCTCCATATAACTTATAAAATTATAAATTATACCTTATGTTAGGTCGATTAAAAAATATATGCGAACTATTAGTGGACAACTCGGCTCCGCTCGAGTTCGACTCGGCTCGGTTGTTCGTGAGCAAACTCCTGTTCGGCTCGGCTCGGCTCGTTTATAAATGAGCCGATCATGAACTTTTTTTCGGCTCGGCTTGGCTCGTTTTAAAAAAAATTATGCTCGGCTCGGCTCAGACAGAACTCGGCTCATTTTGATATTTATTATTTTTTCGTAATAATTATAATTTATCTAAATATAAGAGAAACACAAAAATGTAAGTATAATCAACTATTTTCTTGAATTTCACTACTAAAATGCATACATCTTTAGGTCTTTAGAGTTTGTTCAACAAAAATGTGACAAACAATCAACAAAAAATACGAAAATGTAATTTTTTCTTTGTTTTTGGTCATTGCCCACCAATACTGGTAGGAATTGAACGTTTTGTTTTAACAAAGTTCACTTTAACTATAATAAATAACAATAAAAAAACTTCTTCTTTTTCTTCTTGATCTTCCTTATCTTTATTTTCTTCTTCTTTATTTTCTTTTATTAACTATAATAAATAACAATGAAAAAACTTCTTCTTTTTCTTCTTGATCTTCCTTATCTTTATTTTCTTCTTCTTTAATTTCTTTTATCTTATCTTTAATACATTAACACCACACAATACAAAAGAAAAAGGTAGTGGGTCCATTTTTAAATCTGGACATTTTTTTCCCATTAAATTTGGTAGGAAACACCTTTTAGCTGGCAGATCTCTTTTCCAACCAATATCGGTAGGAAAAATCCATGAATTATTAAAAAGTTTTTAACGTCAAAAAATAATATTTATTTTGGATAATACGTGGACCGCTGATATTGAGGGTGAGGTCCTATCCATATAAAATTTCATCATTTCCTTCCAATATCGGTAGGTTTTAAGTTCTTACCAAATATGGTAGGAAATATCTCTAAAATGATTAATTTTAAAATAAAGTTTAATTGATTTAAAAAGGTGAGAGCTGATGACATGGATGGTGGGGTCATTTTGGTATCATTTTTCGATTAAAACCTACCAATATTGGTGGGAACTGATGTTCCTACCAATATTGGTAGGTTTTGGTGCTTGCGTGTTCAAGATTTGGGCCCACCAGGAGCAATTCCTACCAGATTTGGACCTGGCAGGAAATAATGGAGCAATTCCTACCAGAATTCCTTGGTAGGAAAATCTTGGTAGGAAACGGCCCTTTTTCTTGTAATGAAAGTAGCTCCTGACATTTCAACTACAGAATAAACTCTCGGCCTTTCATTTTCTTTATTAACTTCTAAATTTAACAAACCCACTTAAGAATAACAATTAAAGTTTATTCAACAGTATATCCCTGAATCTGCAACATAATATTTCCCCAAAAGTAAGTTTGTCCCAGGAGAATGTCTACAAGAGTTCTCTATGTATTATATGGGATTCAAAAGGAGATAGATATAATGCTAAATATTGCTTCACAAGCTTAAGGATTGATGCTGATGAAGTTATGGAGTACTAATGCATCCTATATGCAAGTTTATGGATAGAGGATGAAGTAAATTGAAGACTTTGTTTTGTAATAAATTAGTGAAGGGTTATCCAAGAATTATAATCTTTTAAATTATCCTATCCCTTTTGTTTTAGACAATGCTAGTTGTGGAAAATCATAAGAACGCCTGTTTCCTAAATTAAATAGTATTAATTTCAGCTGTGGATAAGCAATTTAAGCATGGTGTTATTGAAGAGTAATGAAAGTAAAAGGTAGCAACATGCTGAAAAAATTATTATACTCATACTTGTTCCCATTGTGTACGCCGCTTGTCAGGTGCCGTTGACAGTACAATTGCTTCATTCATATCATCATACTTTCTCTTTTGACCACTTATAGTAGGATGATTGCTTGTAGACTGCGTGGGTGTTGTATTACAATCAGCAGGGGATGTCACAGGGACAGAAAATTCGACATCGAACCAGAAAGCAAATCCATGAAATGGAGCTGGAAATGAAATTTAAGATAGTTGTTTAGTTCGACATAAGACTACAGAATATATGAATTAAAACTGCAAATTCTGTGAATAGTATATGTGAATTACACATGATCAACTATCAGCTTTCATGAGAATAGAACAAGATATATGGATGAAGTTCGATAGTGAAGGACACTGCAAATAATCAGCTTGAGCCTAGTTTCGTATAGATGTGCAGTACTGTTATTTCAAAAAGTATTTTAAGTCTTACCATATTGCCATTAGTTTCATCTATTTATATCATTTAGGCCCTCGTCTTTAAATTTTGAATTCCTCCGGCTCGTGAAAACATTCCTCCCTTCCACTATTGTTTCAGCAAAAAGAATTTATAACCCTTTAAATATTTTGGGGGAAAGAAAATAACTAGGCAATTCAATGTGCATAAAATTAATAAGTTCTCCGGGGTTGAAAGCAATCTAGAAATAGCATCCGGGATGATATCAATTCGTGAAACATTTAGGATACATTATAGTACTTGAGTATGTTGCCACATTTGAAATATTTAGATGTTTCACATGAACTGATATCATCCTCATGCTTTGTCTGGATTTCTTTCAACCTCGGAGAACTTATTGATCTTATGCGCATTAAATAGCCCAACTATTGATAATGATCCTAATTTTGTTGACTTGGAGAATAATAAAGTTAAACGGTTACTTACTCTTTCCACGAATATACTTAAAAGGGTATGTCTCTTTTTGCTGAAACAACTATGGAAGATAGAAATATTTTCACAAACGGGAGGAATTCAAAAACTAAAGAGTAGGGCACCAGTGGGATTATGATTTATTTGAAATGGATTCTCTCACATTCTCTTTTGCGGTTTGTTATAAGGGATCAGACAAGTTTGAATAATTATTGGTTCAAAGGAGGATTTGCAAGAAAGGGTTACATCTAACAAGACTACATTTAACTTAGTACGATTCTTTTAAACAACAAATGCTTTCAAGAAATTAACAATATATACCAGTAGTTGCCACACTGTATGCCCGATTCCCCAACAAAAAACAATAATGTGGAAGAGATATACCCACTAAAAATAGAGGAAACATGCACAGTACCCCTCTACAAAAAAATAAGGGAAAAATTGCATTGAGTTACGGAGAAGCATAAGAGAATACTCGAGGCTATCGTGTGACAATGGTGGTTCTAGGCGAACCACCGAGTTAGTCAAGTTCTGGTAGTTGACTTTAACGTCAATACTAAAGCTAAACACCAAAAGCGAGAACTGCAAGTGATGCTTAAAAATGCAAGAGGCTTATTAACAGAAATAGTAACTTTAAAGTCTTTGCTTTTAAAGATTAAAAAAGGCTTCTGTTTAACAATTTTAACTAGTTTTACCTTAAGATTTAAAACCCTTGCTTAGTAACTAAATTTACAAAGTCCACAAGTTATACAATCAAGTGTCAATACTATCATCACCCATAGAAGCAAACTAAAGGAACTGAAACTATTACCAAATTTTAATTAGATAAAAAATTTACCTTAATGCTCTCTGAGTCAAACGTAAGAAACTTGGCATTAACAAGTCCTAGAAGCATACTTGTAAACTGCGGATAACTTTTTTTTTCCTTTATTTATACAATGTTTCAAAATAATGACGTACCTTTATACGTACATTCTTCTATCAGGAACTCCAAGCGTAATGGAAAAGATACCAATATAACTGAAATTGTAAAGCTTTGGTTGAAAAACGACAAAACTACGGGGAATATAACAGTAGGTTGAACTTTTCAAGTTCACCAACCGAGGACAAGAAATGATATGATCTGTGAAAACTGTAATGTGAGATTTTATAGATTGAGAAGAGTGGGGTAATGTCACTCATATTATCGAGAAGGATGACATCACGGAGATATAGACGTAATAGAACTCACTACAAGAAATTTGATTTGACACAACAGTTTTGCACCGATGTCTGACTTCAAAATTTTCCGTTGAATACCCAGCAGTCGTCTGATATGAAGTAACACAACGGTTTTTCAACCTTTGTTAGAAAAATATAGCACAACAGTTATGCAAGACTTGTTAAAGTTCAAGACAAATAACGGAATTAAAAACAAGAACTATTGTTGAAAACAGTGTAAAACAACAGTTTTAGTTCTACACAACGGTAAATTTGTGTCAACTAAGAGTATTCAATTTATAGTTCAAGACAAACAACGAAATTGAAAATAAGAACCGTTATTGAAATAGAGTAAAACAATTGTTTTAGTTCTACACAACGGTAAACTTATGTCAACTAAGAGTATCTAATTTTATTCTTAGAATTTTATGTCTATTGAAACAATGGTAATTTCAATTTCACTATTTTCTCAAAACATAACAACAACAGTTTTCAAGAAAAGCCCTTATTCTAGTTTCTTTGTGACAATGGCTTTTGTTCAGAACCGTTGTGTGGATAGTATTAAAACAACAGTTTTGTTCAAATCAAGCATTGTGTACATGCTTTTAAACAATTTTTTTGAATGTGGAGTAGGTGTTCACTATTATCTCAAAACTATTTAGACAATTCTCTGTATAGTAGTCACATTGTTCTTTATATTTTGAGACAACACTTTCTAATTTTTACCATTTACTTGAATATTATTGACACAATGGCTTATAATTTTTACCAATTAGATTATCTAGCATAAGGCAACTATGTTGATAATGCATTACTTAAGGTGGTTGTTGTTTGGATATGTACTGTACAATGGTTGTTTTTGCTTTGAATCACCATTATCTTTTGAAGTATAAAATTTTTGCATACCAAATTCACAGTTCATGCACACCAGCGCCTACGGAAACTTAAAACTAAAATTTTACCAATCACAAATCCATATAAAACTAAATCCATATCATTCAATTCATCAATCCGCAACTTATTAATCTAGGAACACAATCCAAGCCAACTAAATCGAACTACATCCATAGACTTCAACATTCACAATACTTAAAAACAAATTCAACAAGAACCAAATCCTACAATCTGATCAGCACATAAGAACTTCTACTAAACATCCAAAGTTTACTTAACGTCTCACATCACCAACTACAAATTTGAAAACTTGCACTTGACGAAATATTTCTAAAGAAAATGATCAGAATCTAGAACTTTAACTTGCATAGTTTTTCATAAAATATTTTGCAAATTCAACACGAATCTCATTTATGTCATCATCGGCATACACCTGGTTCGACCTACGCAACCACTGAAAAACCATCCAAAATTTTTATAAGTCACATATGCTACTAATGTACGCGTAAATACAAAATGGTGAGAAAATCCAAAGAAAGTGAATTTTTTACCTTAGTGACAAAGTCAAGCTCTTTGTCGTGAATAATTTCTTTAATGTACCCCATAACGAACAAGCCAAAAACCTTGTTCCCCGTTAGCACTCGAACTCCCTGAAAAAAGCAAACACAAATTAAATTATAATTTCATACAAGACATAAATTAAAATAATGAGAAATATTATTACCGCCAAATTCTCCCTTAATACTTTCTTCTTTAAAATCTTATTCAGATCCTCCTCCTTATACAGCTTAATGGCATTATAAACCAAAAAAATATATGAACAGATTAAAAAAATAGTGCAAAATATGGTTTGACAAGGTAATTTACAAGTAAAGACTCGTATACACAAACTTTATAAGTTGTACTTACTTGTCGACAACATCAACCCATTCCCCGTTTGCAATTTGATGTTTAAGAAGGTCCATGTAATAGACCATCTCTGCTTCGGTTTTCACAACTGTCAACATCCAGTGTTTCATACAAAAATATGAATAAAGATGCATAACAGTTCTAGCAAAATTGACATAATCTAATTCACCTTCTAATATAATTTAACCCTAAATTACCGTAAATTCAACTTACAATTTGCAAGAAATATTATCAACTTTAAACTCAAAATTATATTCATGTATATAAAATTTGTATCTTAAATTGTCTTAAGAAATCAACTTAAAAATGGCCATACATATGATCATTTTAATCTAAGAAAATTATTTAAGAGAATGGCTTATTAGCTAGCAATAGTATAAATTAAATACTCACACATCATTGTAAGGCATCAGAAAATATTGGCCTTTGTTAGCACCCTTGAAACGTGTAGCTAGTGCACATGACCTCTGTGCTGCAGTACCACATCCAATGGCGCCAATTGTGCTACGATCTACGAAGCTTATCATGCTCAACATCCTATTATTTTTCACATATTCATTTAAGAGGCTACATATATTATTAGGCAGTAGTGAGTAAAGATTCTGACTTTAATTCCGGAAAAATAAATAAAGAATTTTAGCATAAAAACTTACTGAATATAAAGGCAAATGACTGAGCCTTCCATTTCACCTCGAGAGCACACCGCATGTACATCTGATAAGAACATGGTTTGCGTATTTAACAAGCCAAAGGCTTGTTTGCTGAACTCAAAAGAAAATTTTTGGCCATCACTCAGGGAATTCTTGGCCCATGTCCATAAGTGCTTCAATGCATACGGATAATTTCCACTCATCTCAACAACCAGCTTCGGTTTAACATCTTCAATTATTTATATGACTTCTTAGATTTCTTGGAAAGACCTTTCTTGGTTCTCTAAAATTTTTTTATATATGTTAAAATAGTAAAAATAACATGCTCAATAAATACATACTAAATATACTAAACATTCTAAAAAAACAATTCTGACCTTTGGAGCAGACAAGACATGTATAGTGCTATTGTTTCCTCCTGCAATGAGATCTCTTGGCCATGCAATAAAAGTTCCTATGGCATCTTGCACAAACACAATTTCATCGCCAATAGGGAAGGGAATCTTTGCTTTACCTTGAATGACTTGAGTAATTGACACTCTTGCATTCTCTTCTCCAAGTCTTACTCCATGGATAGTCTGCTCATGCCCTTCAACAACTAGTACTTCATCAATTTTTGTGAAGGCAACAATGTTGTTCAATGATCCAACTGCTAGTTTGCATACAGAACTATCTAAAGCATCTTTAACGTCCTCAACAGCCACATTTTGATCATCCTCACCAGCCACCTTCTGATCATCCTCATCATCCACCTTCAGATCATCTTCACCAGCCTCAATCTGATCATCCTCACCACACAGCTTGTTACGTACGGAAGCTCTTCCCCCAAATCAACAAAACAAAATTCAATCATATCCACTTTATGAACAAATCGCTCCTCTTTAATGGAAAATATCTTCCTAACCATTTCAGGTGTTGTAAGATCATTTAAACCTGCATCTCCTTCATCCCCTTCAACCCTGTCCTTAGAATGACAACTTGCTTGCTGGGAAGCACTTTTCGGACAATAAGCGACTATCCAGCCTTAGGGAACTTGTCAGGAAATGTCATTAAAGGGTATAATGCTTGTACAATATGTGTTGATAAAACAAATGCAACTAGGCTGGTTAATTACCGTAAGACAGTAATTATGAGGCATCGAAGGTGGTTGCCCAGACATCATCTGTATAGAAGGCAAAAATCATTTTTTGATAATACTGTAGAAAAGGAGGTTGCTCCTATTCCATTAACCGGAGAACAGGTTCTTGAAAGAGTACAGCATATAAGGGGCCATGTATTTGGTAAGACACAACGCCCACTTCGATAGAAGAAAGGTGAAGCTCGACCCGTTTGGAAGAAGATTTCTATATTCTTTTAACTCGAGTATTGGAAGTTTTTACCGGTTAGGCATGTTCTCGATGTGATGCACATTGAGAAAAATATATATGAATCTATGCTTGGTACTTTATTAAATATTCCGGGAAAGAGAAAAGATAGGGAGTCTATCCGTCTCGATATGGCTGAAATGGGAATAAGAACGGAGTTAAGGCCAAAAACTCCCGGAAAGAAAGAGAAGGTGTCGTTGGCATCATGGAACTTAACCCATGCAGAAAAGAAAACCGTTTGCTCAGCCTTTCTTCAAATGAAGTTGTCGGATGGATTTTGTTCAAATATCAAAAATCTGGTAAATATGGAAAATCTTCGACTTGTTGGTATGAAATCTCATGATTGTCACACCATATTGCATCATTTGCTTCCTATTTCAATTCAGTCAGTCCTGCAAAAACAAGTCAGATTCACAATTATTCAGTTTTGTCTCTTCTTCAAGGCAGTTTGCAGTAAAGTCATCGATGTAGAAAAATTGGAAAAAATGCAATCTCAGTTGGTGGAAACACTTTATCAGCTAGAAAAACACTTTCCCCTCTCGTTCTTTGATGTGATGATTCATCTCTCAATTCATCTTGTTAGAGAGGTTAAGCTTTGCGGGCCAATATTCATATGTTGGATGTACCCTTTCGAAAGGTATATGAAGGCGTTTAAGGGATATGTACGGAACCCCGCTCATCCTGAAGGATGTATTGCCGAGGAATATGTTCCCAAGCAGGCGGTTGAGTGTTTGGTGAATTTTGAAGAACCTACCGTAGGACTACCCCAAAATTCTAGGCATAAGGAGGATGCAATGTATAGGCCCTTATCTGGTGCAACAATGATAAAGCCAAGTAAGGAGGACTTGCACCTAGCACATTTGTGTTCTCTGTAAAATAATAATGCAATAAAGCCATATTTTGAGTGAGTATTACTCAATTTTCTGTGTGTTATTTCTGAATATGTATGGATTTCGATTCTTATATTAAATTAATTCATTTCACTGGCAGTGAACACATGGTATCTCTAATGACGAGATTCAAGCAAAGTGAAAATGACCAAGTCTGGTTAAAAACCAAGCAAAATGATGAATTCCCCACATGGTTCCGGAAAAAAGGTAAAATTTTTATGGTTAATAGCATCATATGTAGGCCTAATTGACATGTTCACAGTAATTGCATTACTCTATTTATTTTGCACTTAAACACTAATTTAGGAGTTTTTTAGCAAATGTTTTTAATTCTATAAAATTATTTAAGACATTATCAGCTTCTTTCTTATTACTTCAGGTCTAAATTAGTATAATAATTTAACTGGCTAGCACTATCGAATTTACTTTTAATCAGTTTATTATTGGACAGATTCAATCACAATTATTGGATGACAACCATAACATACCTGAGGAGATAAGGTGGATTGCAGAAGGCCCCAACAAGATTGTCCCTACATTCAGCGGATATAAAAATAATGCTATTACTTATAGCACCAAGGAGCGGGATGATAATCGACACGTTCAGTGCAGTGGTGTTTGCGTTATTGCAGATACAATGCTTGTGCATGGTAAGGATAAAAATATTGAACATATTTCACACACCTACTATGGAGTTATATCAAGTATATGGGAGTTAGACTATAATAAGTTTAGAATCCCTCTATTTCGTTGTAATTGTGTAGATATGAATAAAGGAGTTAAGGTAGATGATTTAGGATATACGTTGGTTAATTTGAGCAAATTAGGTTATGTAAATGATCATTTTGTTCTAGGGAAGCATGTTAACCAAGTTTGTTACATTGATGATCCTCTCGAAAAACATTGGTGCGTAGTGTTGAAATTATGAGAAACAAGTTATTATGACCAGTATGATGATGAAAATGATGGATCCGTGGATATAGAACTTGACAATGAGCTGTATGTGCCACTGTTCCCTAGTGTGGAGGAATGTGACGAGGAAGAAGAATGGATTCAACTTCCATGATGGTAATAAGTACATTTCTTTTAAGATACATAACTTCAAAATTAACCCAACAAGAATATAAGTCTGCCTTTCATTATTTTTTTGTTGGAAATATTTCTTTTTCATTTCTTAAATGTTTTATTTGTCGAATCATGTTTTTTTATTGATTTCTGTCACTTACTAGTAGTAAAGTTAGGATTTTTGCAAATTTTATTATATCATAATTATTTGAATTCTGCCTTGTATTGGTTTAATGTAATTATACTGGGCATACATTGATAATATCATAAACCTTGTTTCTTTAATATTTGCTAATATTCAAATTTTTTATTTTGATTTCAGTTGTCGATTTGATTTTTGAGCGTGATTTAAAACTACTCAAGTGACAAATAATTTACGTCATCACAGATTGACTCGTTAACCTGGAATAAATGATGAAATTGATCAAGCTGAGGTTACAAGAACTTTTTGACAGTTTGGCCAATTTGGATGGACACTACTATTTGATTGTATTCTTCACTGGACTTATAGTATCATGGAATTGTGATTAATTTGTGTATTTTTCAATTCATAGATGAACTTGTAAATTTGTAAAAATATTTAGTTTCTTGATAAATGTATACGTGTCCAAGTTTACTCTCTTTATAGTAATGCAAGAGCTGCAAAATGCGGTCTCCATAAAATGGAGATTGCATTTTGCAGCTTTGTATTACTATATAGAGAGTACACTTTGATTTGTATGTATTTATCACCAAACTTTTAGTTTAATAGTTGAACTCGTCCATTTGAGGTAGTATTTTTGGTTTTTGTTTTGGCTCATGATTTTTTGATTATTAGTTTGTTGGTCGAATGATTCATGGTTTGGAAATTTCTTGGTTAAATGGTTTTGGATTTGTTTTATGGGGACTTGCATATATGCAAGTCAAAATTTTTTATACCATTACTCAACAGACAACTGTTACTGTCACAATGTGTAAAACAATCATCTAAATAAGGTGTTCAGACAACAAGACACAAGACTGGTTGTTTGAATCTCATTTACCCAACACTATTAATAACCATTGTCTGTGAGCTTTCCTTTTAACAATGGTATGTAAAAACCATTGTCTGATGTTCAATAAGACAAGGGTTATAATAAACACTTGTATAAATTACACAACATTAACTCGAAAACCATTGTCTGATCTCCAATAACTTAGCTTATTTACAATGGTTTTCGACTGTTATGTTAAAGATGTATCACAATAGTGCAGTATAAGAACTTTTGTCTAGCTCGATAAGTGGATGCCACATAGAAAAGTCTTTCAAAATACATCTATAACCATTATATGTAGTCCAACAACAGTTTTTCGAGGAAAGAAAATTCACAGTTGTCTACTAATTTGGGGCAACGATTTTTTTATCGACCGTTGTTTCATAGTTATTGTGTGATTGCAAATTTCTTGTAGTGGCTGGAAAATCCCAATTTATTTTGGGCAATACAGGCAGATAAATGAAGAGTTGTTAAATTTGAAAAACTAAAAGAGAATGGAGAGATTAATAAATACCAATCATAAATACTCAGGGTTAAAAAGACAGGTAAGCATGCTAAACATAAATCAGATAACTTCTGGGCATTAAAACCGTAGGACTTTCAGTGGAGAGTCGGTAAGGAAGGCAAAACCCAAATATCTGATTCTGGTGCACATACTTCAAGTTTTACAACGATTTAGATCTGAAGGTGGTTAACTTATAAGGTTTATGATCAGATAAGAGATATAACTGTAACCATTAAATATTCTGCCCGATTGCAAACTTAAGAAACTTTTGAACTAAACGCAGCGGAGGTTTATTTCTCAATCTATATAATTTCAATTTCAAGATATGGGATTTATGGTTTCGGTTAGAAAAAACATGGCGAACAAACTTATGATTATTGTTGTTTCCAAACCTGAACAGAGAAAAGGGAGTGATCTCTATACCTCCATCTTTGCGAGAGAATGCCGGTTTAAACTGCTTCGTTTGCATCGACAAGTGACAGGATTTTGTGAATAAGTTTATTTGGTAACCTGCTAATTCTGTCTTGTTCGCCTCGAAAAATCTCATTTCATCGCCGGGAACCCCATTAAATAATCAAATCCGCCTCTGTTTCCAATTTCCCCTAACCCTAATTAGCGGTCACTCAAGTTTGCAGTTAATAACTATGTCCCAACTCCCAACCTTTATATATTATCCCTATTTCATAATAATCTCACAAAATTGCATATTTTTAATTTAGGCAAAAAATAACCGTATAGACAAAATACGGATTTAGCAAATAATTATCACATTAAAAAAATTGTATGATACACAACTTAATTATCACGTCAATTCGCATTTCCAAGTTCACACCTAATCTTTGTTTCTATTCAAGTATTCAAGTATGATACATTCCTTACTACATCCATTTTTTTAGAATTCACATCTACCAAACCGAAAATAATTTTTGAAAAGAGTAATGGACTCAAAAATTTACTTGACATGATTTCTGGACAATTGTGGCTACGAGGGTAATCCTGAGTATGATGAACAAGACTTGCACCTCGGTCCCCAACACTTAAGGTCCTAAATTCTCATAGTCCTTTTTTATATGAATATAAAATATTCTGTATATGTATAATTTAGGGCCCCAAAAATGATTTTTCTATAGGCCCGATTAACATCAAGGTCGCCCCTGCCCGTGCGTGGCTCTCGAAGAGTGTTCGAATAAGTAGTTCCAAAGGGCACTAGATTTACATGATTCTTCGCATCCCTGAGTTAGCTTCACACTATTCAATTTAGTAAATGGAGAAGCAAACCAAATAAGAAAGTTTGATATTGCAGAAAGTGCCTACACAATAAACATGCAAGAATCAGAAACACACCAAACATCAGTCCGCCTATTTCTCTCATATTAATATATGAAGTATCTGATTTTGCGGGGGTAGCAAGATCACATCAAATACAGATAATAAAAAATCTACCTTCCAAAAATATTGCACTGCAATGTTCTTATGATCCCATGAACTCTGATATTCAAGTGCATTACTTGTGGATACGATATTAAAATGATCGACCTTGTTAAATAAATTGAAAGATAATTTAAATTGACAAGTGCGGCGAATAAGCCACTCATATACTCCGAAGACTTACATTTTACAGATGTTAAATTTTTTAAGCTGGGAAGTTTCATGCTATACTGAACCATCTATACTTGTACGATGCAGGGGGGCTTGTTACACCGGCGAATTAAAAGAGAAAGATGATCTTGATAGAGCCCAATAATAAATGCAAAGATTTCTCAAGGCAGGCAAGCATGTTAGTAAATTAGAATTCATATCATATAGGCACCTAAATGGAGAGTTGTCTAAGCAGGTAAATTCTGACAATCAGATTTACCTTATTTCGATGCGCATTCATCAAATTTCAGTTGCAAAATGAGTTTTGTTAACGAGTCAGAGCTAAAGGTGGTAACTTCTTCGCTGATGGTCTCGTCTACCTTTGTAAATAAATTTTTATGGCCAGTCATATGGTTGTTGGCTCCTGACTCAAGATACTAAACATTTTTCTTGCTCTCCTCGTCTCATTTATAAGTGAGGAACATAGCAGTGCCAATGTCTTTATCTTCTTTTATTACTGCAAATTGACTTCTTTCTTCCACTTTTGTTGCTCTACCCTCGTAACTGAAGTGACCAAATTTATTACAATTATAATATTGAAATTGAGATTTGTCCCCTTAAAAGAGCACACCAGTTATTGTTTGTCCCTTCAGCTGGAGAATCAATTGGTCTAACTCTATCTGCACCTACTAGAGAATTATGCAACACATGATGTACTTCAACGTTCAAGTCGACAGTTTTAACGCTCACTTTATCTTTATGCATACAATTAACCATCCTCTTGGTTTGAGCTTCCAATGGCTCTTAAAGTGCTGAATTTCAGCTGTCACCAACACATTTGTTTTTTGGGCTGCAATTTCAGCTGTCACCACTGGCCGGAACAGTTGCTGTTTGAGGATCATGTCATCCTGCAGAGAATCAAAAACTTTGGTGATATATTCATTTTTTTAAATAAAGTGGATTAAGAATTAATGCAGCACACACACACACACTACAGCCGTTACACATAATATAGGTAGAGCATCTGAATAATTTAACTTTACTTACCTATATCAAGTTCTAGAAAATGACTGAAGAATATTTACCAAGAACATGATGAAAACTTTAGTCAATATATTATGGCCACTATAAAGTTCAGCAAGTTGGCATGGCTGCAACGAATGAATTGCACAAAGATCCTAGGTTTCTAAGACTTCGCAATAAAAAAATATAAACAAGGAGGACCATGCAACATTGCTTGACAGTGCAACGGTCCGATGCTTAGGTGACCTTCAAGCAATCACCACCTCCCCATGCAACTCTCAGGAAAACAAGCACCGGAGATGTTCTAAATGGCACGTTGAACAAAGTTCAAAGATGCATAGTAGTATTATGATAATACAAAATTGTTTTTGAGAGTTTTTGAAAGTTTTGAAGCATTTGTTGCAACCTATCCTACAACTTCTCTAAATTTTGACCACGATCAGATGGTTGATAACCTTCGTTATTCTGGCCTCTGTTGAAAAACTGCCTTCCACGTCCTCGTCCACCTCGGTAGCCACCTCTAAAGCCACCTCTGCCACGTACAGAACCGCTACTCCCATAACTATCACCAATGGACACCTTACTTTGCAACGCCTTTTCCAAGTGGCTTGCATCATCATACTAGTTCATTCGATGCTCATGCGCTTGAAGTGAACCAACCAGCTCGTCAATCAAAATTGTTGACAAATCTTTTGACTCCTCAATAGAATTAACCACGTAATCAAATTTTTTGTTCAGTGAACGGAGAAGTTTTTCCATGACCCAAACATCGTCGAGACTTTACCATTTCTTTTCATCTCATTTGTCACGGCTTTCAAGCGCGTAAAAAATTCACCAGTATTTTCAGAACTCTTCATCTTTAAATTTTCGAACTCTCCGCGTAACTCCTGGAGCCACACCTTTTTAACTTTTTCAACTCCTTGTAATGAGTTTTGCAAAATCTCCCAAGCAATCTTTGTTGTCTTTGCCTCCAAAATTTTTTCAAAGGTGGATTCATCGACACCTTGAAAACTCGTGTATAACGCCTTTTTGTCTTTTTTCCGGGACTCCTATAACACCGTCTTCTCGGAATTTGACAGGGCTGCTTCAGCGGCTGCATCTGTGGGCTCGTCATACCCGCTTTCGATAATATCCCAATTGTCATAGGAACCGAGTAACACCTTCATTTGAATACTCCAGTTACCGTAATTTGTACCCATCATTTTTGGAATATTTAGTTTCACCATCGTCGCCATTTTTCACGAACAGAACCTTGGCTCTAATGCCACTTGTTGGAAACGTGTATGGGCTTCACTTCTTTTTCTTTAAATCAAACTCAATATATAGATTAAATAAGATTTTTTAAATAAATAAACACTTCACTTTTATTTCAAATAAAGCTACGGCTTCTTTATAATACAAATGCAGGCTACGGCCTTTTTTGTTTCACTCACAATACAGAGCTTCAACTCTTTGTTTCTTCCACTTCAATAATCAATTACATTATAAACACAGGAGCCTATTTATAGGTTACATATTAGACATATTGAGCTCATGGCTTACATCACTGTATTAACTTCATTGTTTCTTGCCGGCTTTATATACGTAGACTTTAAAGGATAGCCTACCATGATTCCTCGATGTATAGAAGATAATGCAGCTTTATATTTCATATTTGAATCTTGTAAATTGTGTAGCTGGCTCTTGCAGTAATTCTTCCATTCACATGACAGCCTGCCTTATTTCTAGGAAAAACTTGTGTAGCTGCACTTTGGTTTTCTTTGGCCTACCTTATATTTAGGAGCTCTCTCTGGCTATTTATTTCTTTCATATTTTCCAGCCACCTTTTCTCCTGGAACATACATGACCAACTCCTTAAGCTATATATTTCAAACCTTATCTCCAACCTGTATTTTTTATTTTATTCTTTTACACACATATAGATAATATAACATATTCAAACTCATTAGTAAATGGGAGTTTGATTTCCTAACATTAGAGCCGCATGAGTATTTATCTCAGTTTACTTCAGAACAGAAACTTGAAATATCAAATATGGATTTGTTTATCAGTTAAGAGGTTAGAACGAATTTGTGCGTAAATCCAGAATTAAATTAGCGCATTACAACTTCTCTCACATATGAACGGTCACATAATCTACAGTAGCAAATCTCTATGTAAGAATATAGAATATAACAACTTTAGGAATGAGAAATCCAACATATGCAGGACTAAAGAAAAGATGTGCATTTTCTCACTAGTACACAAGACGGATGTGCACATTGGGACCATCTTCTTGGTTAGGTGTCAATGTCACGGAACCTTCAATCCGTTGACCTTGTTTAACATCTATTGGATTGTACAAGTAGACGAGCATCTACAAATATACATCAATACTTAGAAACAAAACTTCACTTAATACATAACAAGGAAATAAAGCTATTTAGTTCTGAATCAAGAAGTATATAAAAATAATAAAAGACATGAAAATATCCTAATTAAGATGTTATTTCGATCAAATTGTTTGACAATTGGGTACCAACATCCTTAATTACTCATGAGAGAGGATTGTTGACATTTAGGAAAGGGCTTTTGTAAATATCTATTTCCTAATATATGAATTAAAAAGGAACTGTGAGCCTGCGATGTATATGACAAAATACAGAGACAAGACTCCTTCGTTTCACTTGTAAAACCAATCAACTATTATTTCTCTTGTATATTTTTCAGTGAAATGAACAATCTACTTATATACTTCAAAGAAAGTAGCTCCTGACCTTTCAACTACAAAATAAACTCTTGGCCTTTCAATTTATATATTAACTTCTAAATTTAACCAACCCACTTAAGAATAACATTTAAAGTTTATTCAACAAAAATCCCCCATAAACTTAAATGCTTTTACCATCTGTCATGCCAATCATCTTCTTGTAATTGTCTAGAAGTAATTTCGGTAGCGGCTTTGTGAAGATATCCGCAACTTGATCCTGACTTGCGACATGAACCAATTCCACACTTCTTTTGTTCACATGATCTCATATAAAATGAAAACGAACGTCAATGTGTTTGCTTCTTTCATGGTTTACTGGGTTCTTTGCCAACTCAATTACTGATTTATTGTCAACTTGAATCACAGTTGCACCTTGTTGCTTTAGCTCTATCTTGCTCAATAAATTTCTAAGCCATATTGCATGACATACACACCAAGATGCAACCACATATTCAGCTTCACACGTTGAAAGTGTCACGATTGGTTGCTTCTTTGAAGTCCAAATAAAAGCTGTATTGCCCATAAAAAATATATACCCCGATGTACTTTTTCGATCATTTATGTCTCCACACCAATTGCTATCAGAGTAACCAACCAATTTGTTATCTTCTGCTTTTGAGTAGAACAAACCGAGAGACACTGTTCCTTGGATATACTGTAGGACTCGCTTCAGCGCCTTCCAGTATGAATAAAATGACTCCTTCATGAACCGACTTAAAATGTCGACACTTAATAAAAGATCTGGCCTTGTGCATGTGAGATAGGGAAGGCTTCCTCTCAAACTTCGGTATTTACTTGCATCAAAACGTTTTCCTCCATCAAACTTTGAAAGTTTTACACTTGGTTCCATTGGTGTTGATATAGGGTTGCAGTTTGCCATCTTGTATTTCTTCAAAATTTCTTTTGCATATATCTCCTGTGATACAAAAATACCTGTCTTAAACTTCAAACCAAGAAAATTCTTCGACAAGCCCAAATCTGTCATCTCAAATTCTCGTGTCACTGCGCTCTTAAACTCTTCTATCATCTCATTATTATTACCCAAAAAGATAAGGTCATCAACATATAGAGCGACAAATATTACGTTACTTCCACTTTTCTTTGTGTAAAGGGCATGTTCAAAGGGACACTGCATGAACCCGTTTCTCTTGAAATATCTATCAATACGAGTATTCCAAGCCCGTGATGATTGCTTCAACCCGTAAAGAGCCTTTTTGAATTTTAACACCTTCTTCTCTTCTCCGATTTTTATGTAACCGGGTGGTTGTTCTATGTAGACCTCCTTTTCAAGCACTCCATTCAAGAATGCCGATTTGACGTCCATTTGAAATATCGGCCATTTGTTTTGAGCTTCTAGGGCAATGAGCAATCGAATTATCTCCATTCTTACAACAGGAGCAAACACTTCACCAAAATCAATTCCTGCCTTCTACTTGTATCCCTTCGCAACAAGTCGCGCCTTGTACCGCTCTATTTTGCCTTGAGCATTCATTTTTTTCTTGAAGACCCACTTCATGCCAATGGGATGACTTCCTTCTGGAAATTCTACTAGTTCCCATGTGTTGCTGCGATTAATTGCTTCAATCTCCTCATCCATGGCAGTTTGCCATTTTTTGACTTATACTGCCTCTTCAAAACTGATATTTTCAGAATCTGACAAAAGACATACAAGGTGTGCCTCATTTGTTGAATCATACAAATATTGCAAAGTTCGCATTTTAGGATGTCGTGGCTCATCTTCATCATTGGTAGGTTCATAGTTTATTGGTATACTTGGTGCAAACACTGTTGATTTTTCAACTTCATTGGTAGCCTCCGTCAAACTGTTCCAGTCCCACTCGCTTACTTCATTTACTCGCACATCCCGACTCACCATCACTTTTTTGCTTTTCGGGTCAAATAGCTTGTACCCTTTTGTCTTCCCATCATAACCAATAAAAATATATCTTTTTCTTTTGTCTTCGAGCTTACTTCATCGTTGATCAGGTATGTGTGCATACGGCACACTACCGAACATTTTAAGATGAGAAACTCTCGGCTTTTTTCCACTCCATGCCTATTGTGGCGTCTGTTTCTTTAACTTCAATGCGGACATCGATTTTGCATGTAGATGGCGCATTTCACGGCTTTCGCCCAAAATTCTTTTGGCATCCTTTTACTCTTGAGCATTGATCCAACCATGCCGAGAATAGTCTGGTTCTTCCTTCTGGCCACACCATTTTTTTGAGGAGTGTAAGACGCGGTCAGAAATTTCCTTATACCTTGCTCCTCATAATATTCTTTGAAAGTCATTGAAGTGTACTCGCCACCCCTATTGGATTGTATAACTTTAATGTATCTATCAGTTGCCTTCTCTATCATTACTTTGATTTTTTTAAAACACTCGAATGCCTCAGATTTTTCTTTCAGAAAATACACCCAAGTTTTTTTGAGAAATCATCGATAAAAGAAATAAAATACCTTTTACCACTGAAAGATTCGGGGGTAATTGGTCCACATATGTCGGTATGAATCAGCTCGAGAGGTTGCTTAGCCCGATATTCTGCCTTATTTTGAAACGAGGTTCTCACTTGTTTGCTGAGGACACATTCTTCACAAAATTTCTTTCGTAGTCCATGTTGGGTAGTCCATGTACCATATTTTTCTTTGCTAACTCTTTTAAGCTGCCATGATGTAGGTGACCAAAGCGGAGATGCCAGAAGGATGCCTTGTCTTCTACATTGACTCGCAAACATTTTTCTCGTATGCTTCTCAAGTTTAGTTTGTACATGACATTTCTTTCCATTTCAACTCGAGCAACCCAACGCCCTTGGTTTTCCTTCAAATGTAATAGACGGTCTTTTAAAAGAATCGAGTAACCTTTCTCTGTGAGTTTCCCTATACTCAAAATGTTGGTCTTGATGTCTGGTATGTAATAAACATCTTGGATAGACCTTATTAAGCCATCCTTTTGATGGTAACAGATCGTACCTTGGCCTTTTAGCTCCACCTTTGATGCATCCCCAAATGACACATGACCAGCTTCAATCTTTTGCATTTCTTTGAACAGGTACTCATGACCACACATATGGTTGCTTGCCCCTGAATCGAGGTACCACAGAGAGTTATTATTGCTATTGACTTCATTTTGAGCCATTAAGAGAATATCTCCATTCGTTTCATCTTCCAAGGCTAGGTTGGTTGTTTCTTCCACTCGTTTATCAGATTTACATTCTTTTGCAAATGCCCCACTTTACCACAATTATAACATTTATCGGAGTTGCAATAGTCAGATACACTTTCTGACTCCTTCATCTTCATGCTCTCCAATTCGCCACGAAGAGTTTGGAGATGCACCCGCTTGACTCGGTCGGCTACTTTGAACACTTTTTCTAAAATGTCCCATGCTTCTTTTGAAGTAGTTTCACCGACAATCTTCTCAAAGCCCGACTCGTCAATGGCTCGAAATAACATGTATAGTGCCATCTTATCCTTTGATCGCGTCTCTTTCAATGCCTTGTTTTGTGCCGCCGAATAACCTATTGTATTTGCTTGTTCTTCAAAACTTTCTTCGACCACCTCCCATGCATCTTGAGAACCGAGAAAAGCTTTCATTTGAATGCTCCAGTTCTCGTAGTTCCCCTTTGTTAGTCGAGGCAGCGGTATTTGACCCATCACATTCGCCATCGGCTCTGATACCAATTTGACAAAATACAGAGACAAGACTCATTTGTTTCACTTGTAAAACCAATCAACTATTATTTCTCTTGTATATTTTTTAGTGAAAGGAACAATCTACTTATATACTACAAGAAAAACAGCCATTTCCTACCAACATTTTGGTAGGTAATGACCCAAATCTGGTAGGAAAAGGGATCAGTTCCTACCAATGAGCTTGGTGGAAATTACTCAGGTCGGAATTGCCCCTTGGTAGTAATTGGTGCTTGTATCTCAAATGGTCCCCACTTGACAAGTGGCTGCCCATATGGCATGCCACATGGTCGGCCACATCACCTGCCACATCACACAATTGGGGACCCAGTTGATGAGTTGTCTTGTGGGACCCAGCCACGTGTCATGCCACATGTCATGCCACGTGTCATGTCACGTATCATGCCACGTGACATGCCACATGTCATGCCACGTGTCATGTCACGTGTCATGCCATGTGGCAATTTACACAGTCAGGTCCTTTTTCCTACAAGAATTGGTAGGTTTTGATTGAGTATTTCCTACCAGAATCGATAGGTTTTGATTAAGAACTGGTAAGTTTTATGCCAGCAGCCGTGAAAATGGACATTTCCTACCAAGCATTTCCTACTACTGTTTAGCTTGAATGCGGTAGGAAATAGCTTGAATGTGGTAGGAAATAACTTGAATGTGGTAGGAAATGTTGGACCTCCTTAAAAAATATATATATATATATATATATTCTATTGATATAAATGTAGAACAAATTGTACATAAATAATATCTACATTATAAGCATACAACAATAACCAAAATTAAAAAATTCGCCATAAAGCACAATCCGGGAACATCTCTTTATCATAATATAAAAAGTTAAAATTACATCTTCATAACAATTGTTCAGTATTAGAAATAATAATTGCAACAATTAATTGATGTTTAAAAGGTTTAGACTAATTATCTTTAAATTATCATCATCGTTGAATCCTTTGTCTTCATTCTTTGTAATGTCTTCATTTTCGTCATTGTTTTTCCATTTTCTTGGCCTCAAATGAATAAAATCTACAAAAAAAAGTAAATAAATGTTAGTAGTCATTAACACACATGAATAATTAATACATGTAGTAAAAAAAATTAAGAAGTAATTACATAAAAACTATAAATCAATCAAGATTATGTAATGTTTTATGAAGATTCAAATGCATACATATATAAAAGATGGTTAATATGAATAAATGAAGATATTTATCAAATGAGAAGAAGAAGATGAAGAAATTATGAAATGAAATTTTGGTAGAGTAGATGAAAATGAAAGTGAAAAGAGAAAGATAGTAGTTTATAGGTTCAAGTCACCTATTTCCTACCAATATTGGTAGGTTATGGCTTCGGGCGCAATTTTTAAATTTTTTGATTTCGTTTTGGCTCCATATTAGAAATTTTCATTTTTGGTTTTGGCTCCATGTTTGAAATTCTTGTCAAATTATGTGGTTCATTTCCTACCAATATTGGTAGGTTTTGAATTGGGCAAAATTTTTGAATTTCTGATTTTGCCTCCATGTTTGAAATTTTTTTATTTGGTTCCATGTTTGAAATATTCGTGAAACCAAGGTTTATTTCCTACCAATATTTGTAGGGTGTGAGTTTGACAATTTTTTTGAATTTTTGGTTTTGGCTCCATGTTTAAAATTTTGGTTTTGGCTCCATGTTTGAAATTTCGTGAAAATAAGGTTTATTTCCTTCCAATATCGATAGGCATATTTGTTCACGATCGATCCGAGTTTTGATCGAATCGAGCCGAGCTTTAAAAAAATTTTGACGAGTAGAGTCGAGGAGAGCTTTTTTATCGAATAAAAAATTGTGTTACAGCTCGAACTCGTTAACTAACGAGCCAAGTCGAGTGGATCCGAATATGAGTTTTCTCCATCAATACGAGTCAGGTCGAGCCGAGTCAAGCTGTAGTAAAAATTTTTGGTCAAATTACTGGTTGACTGTTAAAACAACAAACTAAATATATTTTTTTCTAAAAGTTTTATCATATCACTTATATATATATATATCTTGACATTCGTACGATTGAATCATTCATAAATATTTTAAAAAAAAATTGAAACATCAATATTGGACTAATCGCTAGTAAGAAGAACTGGTCAAACCATTTGTTAATTGTTAAAATAATAAACAAAATAAATTTATTTATTTCTAAACATTTTGTCATATCACCAAAATATATAAATCTTGAGGTACGGTTGGATCATTCATAAATATTTTTAAAAAATCAAAATATCAATATGAAACTAAACACTAGTTAAAAGTAATATTCAAAAAAGTGGTTGATTGTTAAAATAACAAAAAAAATAAATTTATTTTTTTCTAAAATTTTTGTCATGTCACTAAAACATATAGATCATTACATCTGAACGGTTGGATCATTTATGAATATTTTTGGAAAAATTGAAATATCAATATCGGACTAAACGATAGTCTAAAGAACTGGCTGGTTGGTTGTTATAATAGCAACTTGAATACATTTATTTTTCTAATAATTTTAGCATATCATTAAAATATATAGATCTTGACATCCATATGGTTGGATCATTCATAAATAATTTTAAAAAAAATCAAAACATAAATATATGATTAAACACTAGTTAGAAGTACTATTCGAACAATTGGTTGATTGTTAATATAACAAAAAAAATAAATTTATTTTTTTAATTTTTTTCATGTCACTAAAACATATAGATCTTAAAATCATGCTGTATCATTTTTAAATATTTTTTAGAAAGTCGAAACATTAGTATGGTACTAAACGCTATTTAGAAGAACTGGTCAAGCTATTGGTTGACTGTTAAAATAACAAAACGAATACATTTCTTTTTTTCTTATAAATTTATCATATTACTAAAATATAAAGATCTTGACATTCTTATGGTTGGATCATTCATAAATACTTTTATAAAAATCAAAACATGAATATAGGGCTAAACACTAGTTAGAAGTATTATCCCAACCATTGATTCATTGTTAAAATAACAAGCAAAATAAATTTATTTTTTTCTAATTTTTTTTCATATCACTAAAATATATGGAACTTGCCATCTGTACGGTTGTATCATTCATAAATATTTTTTTTAAAAAATGACTTTCCACTTTTGAAGTTATATTTTATCGAAACATTTCGATATTTATTATTATTTTTTAAATAATTATAATTTATCTAAATATAGAGTTGCAAATGAACAGAGCCGTTCGTGAACAAAACTCGGGATCGGCTCGTTTAAGTGAACTCGGCTCGACTAGTTTTCTTAAACGAGCCGATCGCGAACAAAAAATAAGATCAGATAATTAAACGAGTCGAGCCGAGTTTTTTGTATGTTCGGCTCGGACTCGGCTCGTTTAGCTCGGACTCTGCTCGAACTCGGTAACTCGGCTCGGCTCGGATAAATTTTTTATAAATAACATATAATAAATATTTACTAATCACTTATATAAAAATTTTAAATTTTTTAATTAAAATTTAATACTAATTTTAAAGTAAAATGATTAATTTAATAAAAATTTAATACATATTTTAACAATAAATAATTTAATTACTTTCATACAGATCACTTCTTGATTACTTTAACAAACAATTTCTAATTAAACCTAACCCTCAATTTCACCTCACAATTTTATTAGAGGAGTCTATGATAAAATCGACAAAAATTACGATTTTGAATAAATTAAAATAGTGAGTTGTTAAAATAAATTATAACATTATAATATTTTATAAAAAAAAACATAAATTAACTTTTAATAATTACATTTTTCAACCACTTAAAGGGGCTTGCTTCCTTTATTTTATTTTATATGCCTTTTCTAATATAAACCAATTTAACAGAAATATCAAAAATTACTAAATCTTTGACAATCAACATCAACAATTTAAAATTAATGTACGATTTCTAAAGTTATGAATGTTTCAATAATTTAAAATAAAAATGATTTTTTTTAAAACTCGACTTGTGAAATAAATTAATAAAATTGTAGGAATTAAGAAATAAGTGTAGAGTGTGAGTGTGCGTATATAATTGTAAGATGAAATTAGTATTTGATCTCCATATAACTTATAAAATTATAAATTATACCTTATGTTAGGTCGATTAAAAAATATATGCGAACTATTAGTGGACAACTCGGCTCCGCTCGAGTTCGACTCGGCTCGGTTGTTCGTGAGCAAACTCCTGTTCGGCTCGGCTCGGCTCGTTTATAAATGAGCCGATCATGAACTTTTTTTCGGCTCGGCTTGGCTCGTTTTAAAAAAAATTATGCTCGGCTCGGCTCAGACAGAACTCGGCTCATTTTGATATTTATTATTTTTTCGTAATAATTATAATTTATCTAAATGTAAGAGAAACACAAAAATGTAAGTATAATCAACTATTTTCTTGAATTTCACTACTAAAATGCATACATCTTTAGGTCTTTAGAGTTTGTTCAACAAAAATGTGATAAACAATCAACAAAAAATAGGAAAATGTAAATTTTTCTTTGTTTTTGGTCATTGCCCACCAATACTGGTAGGAATTGAACGTTTTGTTTTAACAAAGTTCACTTTAACTATAATAAATAACAATAAAAAAACTTCTTCTTTTTCTTCTTGATCTTCCTTATCTTTATTTTCTTCTTCTTTATTTTCTTTTATTAACTATAATAAATAACAATGAAAAAACTTCTTCTTTTTCTTCTTGATCTTCCTTATCTTTATTTTCTTCTTCTTTAATTTCTTTTATCTTATCTTTAATACATTAACACCACACAATACAAAAGAAAAAGGTAGTGGGTCCATTTTTAAATCTGGACATTTTTTTCCCATTAAATTTGGTAGGAAACACCTTTTAGCTGGCAGATCTCTTTTCCAACCAATATCGGTAGGAAAAAACCATGAATTATTAAAAAGTTTTCAACGTCAAAAAATAATATTTATTTTGGATAATACGTGGACCGCTGATATTGAGGGTGAGGTCCTATCCATATAAAATTTCATCATTTCCTTCCAATATCGGTAGGTTTTAAGTTCTTACCAAATATGGTAGGAAATATCTCTAAAATGATTAATTTTAAAATAAAGTTTAATTGATTTAAAAAGGTGAGAGCTGATGACATGGATGGTGGGGTCATTTTGGTATCATTTTTCGATTAAAACCTACCAATATTGGTGGGAACTGATGTTCCTACTAATATTGGTAGGTTTTGGTGCTTGCGTGTTCAAGATTTGGGCCCACCAGGAGCAATTCCTACCAGATTTGGACCTGGCAGGAAATAATGGAGCAATTCCTACCAGAATTCCTTGGTAGGAAAATCTTGGTAGGAAACGGCCCTTTTTCTTGTAATGAAAGTAGCTCCTGACATTTCAACTACAGAATAAACTCTCGGCCTTTCATTTTCTTTATTAACTTCTAAATTTAACAAACCCACTTAAGAATAACAATTAAAGTTTATTCAACAGTATATCCCTGAATCTGCAACATAATATTTCCCCAAAAGTAAGTTTGTCCCAGGAGAATGTCTACAAGAGTTCTCTATGTATTATATGGGATTCAAAAGGAGATAGATATAATGCTAAATATTGCTTCACGAGCTTAAGGATTGATGCTGATGAAGTTATGGAGTACTAATGCATCCTATATGCAAGTTTATGGATAGAGGATGAAGTAAATTGAAGACTTTGTTTTGTAATAAATTAGTGAAGGGTTATCCAAGAATTATAATCTTTTAAATTATCCTATCCCTTTTGTTTTAGACAATGCTAGTTCTGGAAAATCATAAGAACGCCTGTTTCCTAAATTAAATAGTATTAATTTCAGCTGTGGAGAAGCAATTTAAGCATGGTGTTATTGAAGAGTAATGAAAGTAAAAGGTAGCAACATGCTGAAAAAATTATTATACTCATACTTGTTCCCATTGTGTACGCCGCTTGTCAGGTGCCGTTGACAGTACAATTGCTTCATTCATATCATCATACTTTCTCTTTTGACCACTTATAGTAGGATGATTGCTTGTAGACTGCGTGGGTGTTGTATTACAATCAGCAGGGGATGTCACAGGGACAGAAAATTCGACATCGAACCAGAAAGCAAATCCATGAAATGGAGCTGGAAATGAAATTTAAGATAGTTGTTTAGTTCGACATAAGACTACAGAATATATGAATTAAAACTGCAAATTCTGTGAATAGTATATGTGAATTACACATGATCAACTATCAGCTTTCATGAGAATAGAACAAGATATATGGATGAAGTTCGATAGTGAAGGACACTGCAAATAATCAGCTTGAGCCTAGTTTCGTATAGATGTGCAGTACTGTTATTTCAAAAAGTATTTTAAGTCTTACCATATTGCCATTAGTTTCATCTATTTATATCATTTAGGCCCTCGTCTTTAAATTTTGAATTCCTCCGGCTCGTGAAAACATTCCTCCCTTCCATTATTGTTTCAGCAAAAAGAATATATAACCCTTTAAATATTTTGGGGGAAAGAAAATAACTAGGCAATTCAATGTGCATAAAATTAATAAGTTCTCCGGGGTTGAAAGCAATCTAGAAATAGCATCCGGGATGATATCAATTCGTGAAACATTTAGGATACATTATAGTACTTGAGTATGTTGCCACATTTGAAATATTTAGATGTTTCACATGAACTGATATCATCCTCATGCTTTGTCTGGATTTCTTTCAACCTCGGAGAACTTATTGATCTTATGCGCATTAAATAGCCCAACTATTGATAATGATCCTAATTTTGTTGACTTGGAGAATAATAAAGTTAAACGGTTACTTACTCTTTCCACGAATATACTTAAAAGGGTATGTCTCTTTTTGCTGAAACAACTATGGAAGATAGAAATATTTTCACAAACGGGAGGAATTCAAAAACTAAAGAGTAGGGCACCAGTGAGATTATGATTTATTTGAAATGGATCCTCTCATATTCTCTTTCGCGGTTTGTTATAAGGGATCAGACAAGTTTGAATAATTATTGGTTCAAGGGAGGATTTGCAAGAAAGGGTTACATCTAACAAGACTACATTTAACTTAGTACGATTCTTTTAAACAACAAATGCTTTCAAGAAATTAACAATATATACCAGTAGTTGCCACACTGTATGCCCGATTCCCCAACAAAAAACAATAATGTGGAAGAGATATACCCACTAAAAATAGAGGAAACATGCACAGTACCCCTCTACAAAAAAATAAGGGAAAAATTGCATTGAGTTACGGAGAAGCATAAGAGAATACTCGAGGCTATGGTGTGACAATGGTGGTTCTAGGCGAACCACCGAGTTAGTCAAGTTTTGGTAGTTGACTTTAACGTCAATACTAAAGCTAAACACCAAAAGCGAGAACTGCAAGTGATGCTTAAAAATGCAAGAGGCTTATTAACAGAAATAGTAACTTTAAAGTCTTTGCTTTTAAAGATTAAAAAAGGCTTCTGTTTAACAATTTTAACTAGTTTTACCTTAAGATTTAAAACCCTTGCTTAGTAACTAAATTTACAAAGTCCACAAGTTATACAATCAAGTGTCAATACTATCATCACCCATAGAAGCAAACTAAAGGAACTGAAACTATTACCAAATTTTAATTAGATAAAAAATTTACCTTAATGCTCTCTGAGTCAAACGTAAGAAACTTGGCATTAACAAGTCCTAGAAGCATACTTGTAAACTGCGGATAACTTTTTTTTTCCTATATTTATACAATGTTTCAAAATAATGACGTACCTTTATACGTACATTCTTCTATCAGGAACTCCAAGCGTAATGGAAAAGATACCAATATAACTGAAATTGTAAAGCTTTGGTTGAAAAACGACAAAACTACGGGGAATATAACAGTAGGTTGAACTTTTCAAGTTCACCAACCGAGGACAAGAAATGATATGATCTGTGAAAACTGTAATGTGAGATTTTATAGATTGAGAAGAGTGGGGTAATGTCACTCATATTATCGAGAAGGATGACATCACGGAGATATAGACGTAATAGAACTCACTACAAGAAATTTGATTTGACACAACAGTTTTGCACCGATGTCTGACTTCAAAATTTTCCGTTGAATACCCAGCAGTCGTCTGATATGAAGTAACACAACGGTTTTTCAACCTTTGTTAGAAAAATATAGCACAACAGTTATGCAAGACTTGTTAAAGTTCAAGACAAATAACGGAATTAAAAACAAGAACTATTGTTGAAAACAGTGTAAAACAACAGTTTTAGTTCTACACAACGGTAAATTTGTGTCAACTAAGAGTATTCAATTTATAGTTCAAGACAAACAACGAAATTGAAAATAAGAACCGTTATTGAAATAGAGTAAAATAATTGTTTTAGTTCTACACAACGGTAAACTTATGTCAACTAAGAGTATCTAATTTTATTCTTAGAATTTTATGTCTATTGAAACAATGGTAATTTCAATTTCACTATTTTCTCAAAACATAACAACAACAGTTTTCAAGAAAAGCCCTTATTCTAGTTTCTTTGTGACAATGGCTTTTGTTCAGAACCGTTGTGTGGATAGTATTAAAACAACAGTTTTGTTCAAATCAAGCATTGTGTACATGCTTTTAAACAATTTTTTTGAATGTGGAGTAGGTGTTCACTATTATCTCAAAACTATTTAGACAATTCTCTGTATAGTAGTCACATTGTTCTTTATATTTTGAGACAACACTTTCTAATTTTTACCATTTACTTGAATATTATTGACACAATGGCTTATAATTTTTACCAATTAGATTATCTAGCATAAGGCAACTATGTTGATAATGCATTAGTTAAGGTGGTTGTTGTTTGGATATGTACTGTACAATGGTTGTTTTTGCTTTGAATCACCATTATCTTTTGAAGTATAAAATTTTTGCATACCAAATTCACAGTTCATGCACACCAGCGCCTACGGAAACTTAAAACTAAAATTTTACCAATCACAAATCCATATAAAACTAAATCCATATCATTCAATTCATCAATCCGCAACTTATTAATCTAGGAACACAATCCAAGCCAACTAAATCGAACTACATCCATAGACTTCAACATTCACAATACTTAAAAACAAATTCAACAAGAACCAAATCCTACAATCTGATCAGCACATAAGAACTTCTACTAAACATCCAAAGTTTACTTAACGTCTCACATCACCAACTACAAATTTGAAAACTTGCACTTGACGAAATATTTCTAAAGAAAATGATCAGAATCTAGAACCTTAACTTGCATAGTTTTTCATAAAATATTTTGCAAATTTAACACGAATCTCATTTATGTCATCATCGGCATACACCTGGTTCGACCTACGCAACCACTGAAAAACCATCCAAAATTTTTATAAGTCACATATGCTACTAATGTACGCGTAAATACAAAATGGTGAGAAAATCCAAAGAAAGTGAATTTTTTACCTTAGTGACAAAGTCAAGCTCTTTGTCGTGAATAATTTCTTTAATGTACCCCATAACGAACAAGCCAAAAACCTTGTTCCCCGTTAGCACTCGAACTCCCTGAAAAAAGCAAACACAAATTAAATTATAATTTCATACAAGACAGAAATTAAAATAATGAGAAATATTATTACCGCCAAATTCTCCCTTAATACTTTCTTCTTTAAAATCTTATTCAGATCCTCCTCCTTATACAGCTTAATGGCATTATAAACCAAAAAAATATATGAACAGATTAAAAAAATAGTGCAAAATATGGTTTGACAAGGTAATTTACAAGTAAAGACTCGTATACACAAACTTTATAAGTTGTACTTACTTTTCGACAACATCAACCCATTCCCCGTTTGCAATTCGATGTTTAAGAAGGTCCATGTAATAGACCATCTCTGCTTCGGTTTTCACAACTGTCAACATCCAGTGTTTCATACAAAAATATGAATAAAGATGCATAACAGTTCTAGCAAAATTGACATAATCTAATTCACCTTCTAATATAATTTAACCCTAAATTACCGTAAATTCAACTTACAATTTGCAAGAAATATTATCAACTTTAAACTCAAAATTATATTCATGTATATAAAATTTGTATCTTAAATTGTCTTAAGAAATCAACTTAAAAATGGCCATACATATGATCATTTTAATCTAAGAAAATTATTTAAGAGAATGGCTTATTAGCTAGCAATAGTATAAATTAAATACTCACACATCATTGTAAGGCATCAGAAAATATTGGCCTTTGTTAGCACCCTTGAAACGTGTAGCTAGTGCACGTGACCTCTGTGCTGCAGTACCACATCCAATGGCGCCAATTGTGCTACGATCTACGAAGCTTATCATGCTCAACATCCTATTATTTTTCACATATTCATTTAAGAGGCTACATATATTATTAGGCAGTAGTGAGTAAAGATTCTGACTTTAATTCCGGAAAAATAAATAAAGAATTTTAGCATAAAAACTTACTGAATATAAAGGCAAATGACAGAGCCTTCCATTTCACCTCGAGAGCACACCGCATGTACATCTGATAAGAACATGGTTTGCGTATTTAACAAGCCAAAGGCTTGTTTGCTGAACTCAAAAGAAAATTTTTGGCCATCACTCAGGGAATTCTTGGCCCATGTCCACAAGTGCTTCAATGCATACGGATAATTTCCACTCATCTCAACAACCAGCTTCGGTTTAACATCTTCAATTATTTATATGACTTCTTAGATTTCTTGGAAAGACCTTTCTTGGTTCTCTAAATTTTTTTTATATATGTTAAAATAGTAAAAATAACATGCTCAATAAATACATACTAAATATACTAAACATTCTAAAAAAACAATTCTGACCTTTGGAGCAGACAAGACATGTATAGTGCTATTGTTTCCTCCTGCAATGAGATCTCTTGGCCATGCAATAAAAGTTCCTATGGCATCTTGCACAAACACAATTTCATCGCCAATAGGGAAGGGAATCTTTGCTTTACCTTGAATGACTTGAGTAATTGACACTCTTGCATTCTCTTCTCCAAGTCTTACTCCATGGATAGTCTGCTCATGCCCTTCAACAACTAGTACTTCATCAATTTTTGTGAAGGCAACAATGTTGTTCAATGATCCAACTGCTAGTTTGCATACAGAACTATCTAAAGCATCTTTAACGTCCTCAACAGCCACATTTTGATCATCCTCACCAGCCACCTTCTGATCATCCTCATCATCCACCTTCAGATCATCTTCACCAGCCTCAATCTGATCATCCTCACCACACAGCTTGTTACGTACGGAAGCTCTTCCCCCAAATCAACAAAACAAAATTCAATCATATCCACTTTATGAACAAATCGCTCCTCTTTAATGGAAAATATCTTCCTAACCATTTCAGGTGTTGTAAGATCATTTAAACCTGCATCTCCTTCATCCCCTTCAACCCTGTCCTTAGAATGACAACTTGCTTGCTGGGAAGCACTTTTCGGACAATAAGCGACTATCCAGCCTTAGGGAACTTGTCAGGAAATGTCATTAAAGGGTATAATGCTTCTACAATATGTGTTGATAAAACAAATGCTACTAGGCTGGTTAATTACCGTAAGACAGTAATTATGAGGCATCGAAGGTGGTTGCCCAGACATCATCTGTATAGAAGGCAAAAATCATTTTTTGATAATACTGTAGAAAAGGAGGTTGCTCCTATTCCATTAACCGGAGAACAGGTTCTTGAAAGAGTACAGCATATAAGGGGCCATGTATTTGGTAAGACACAACGCCCACTTCGATAGAAGAAAGGTGAAGCTCGACCCGTTTGGAAGAAGATTTCTATATTCTTTTAACTCGAGTATTGGAAGTTTTTACCGGTTAGGCATGTTCTCGATGTGATGCACATTGAGAAAAATATATATGAATCTATGCTTGGTACTTTATTAAATATTCCGGGAAAGAGAAAAGATAGGGAGTCTATCCGTCTCGATATGGCTGAAATGGGAATAAGAACGGAGTTAAGGCCAAAAACTCCCGGAAAGAAAGAGAAGGTGTCGTTGGCATCATGGAACTTAACCCATGCAGAAAAGAAAACCGTTTGCTCAGCCTTTCTTCAAATGAAGTTGTCAGATGGATTTTGTTCAAATATCAAAAATCTGGTAAATATGGAAAATCTTCGACTTGTTGGTATGAAATCTCATGATTGTCACACCATATTGCATCATTTGCTTCCTATTTCAATTCAGTCAGTCCTGCAAAAACAAGTCAGATTCACAATTATTCAGTTTTGTCTCTTCTTCAAGGCAGTTTGCAGTAAAGTCATCGATGTAGAAAAATTGGAAAAAATGCAATCTCAGTTGGTGGAAACACTTTATCAGCTAGAAAAACACTTTCCCCTCTCGTTCTTTGATGTGATGATTCATCTCTCAATTCATCTTGTTAGAGAGGTTAAGCTTTGCGGGCCAATATTCATATGTTGGATGTACCCTTTCGAAAGGTATATGAAGGCGTTTAAGGGATATGTACGGAACCCCGCTCATCCTGAAGGATGTATTGCCGAGGAATATGTTCCCAAGCAGGCGGTTGAGTGTTTGGTGAATTTTGAAGAACCTACCGTAGGACTGCCCCAAAATTCTAGGCATAAGGAGGATGCAATGTATAGGCCCATATCTGGTGCAACAATGATAAAGCCAAGTAAGGAGGACTTGCACCTAGCACATTTGTGTTCTCTGTAAAATAATAATGCAATAAAGCCATATTTTGAGTGAGTATTACTCAATTTTCTGTGTGTTATTTCTGAATATGTATGGATTTCGATTCTTATATTAAATTAATTCATTTCACTGGCAGTGAACACATGGTATCTCTAATGACGAGATTCAAGCAACGTGAAAATGACCAAGTCTGGCTAAAAACCAAGCAAAATGATGAATTCCCCACATGGTTCCGGAAAAAAGGTAAAATTTTTATGGTTAATAGCATCATATGTAGGCCTAATTAACATGTTCACAGTAATTGCATTACTCTATTTATTTTGCACTTAAACACTAATTTAGGAGTTTTTTAGCAAATGTTTTTAATTCTATAAAATTATTTAAGACATTATCAGCTTCTTTCTTATTACTTCAGGTCTAAATTAGTATAATAATTTAACTGGCTAGCACTATCGAATATACTTTTAATCAGTTTATTATTGGACAGATTCAATCACAATTATTGGATGACAACCATAACATACCTGAGGAGATAAGGTGGATTGCAGAAGGCCCCAACAAGATTGTCCCTACATTCAGCGGATATAAAAATAATGCTATTACTTATAGCACCAAGGAGCGGGATGATAATCGACACGTTCAGTGCAGTGGTATTTGCGTTATTGCAGATACAATGCTTGTGCATGGTAAGGATAAAAATAATGAACATATTTCACACACCTACTATGGAGTTATATCAAGTATATGGGAGTTAGACTATAATAAGTTTAGAATCCCTCTATTTCGTTGTAATTGTGTAGATATGAATAAAGGAGTTAAGGTAGATGATTTAGGATATACGTTGGTTAATTTGAGCAAATTAGGTTATGTAAATGATCATTTTGTTCTAGGGAAGCATGTTAACCAAGTTTGTTACATTGATGATCCTCTCGAAAAACATTGGTGCGTAGTGTTGAAATTACGAGAAACAAGTTATTATGACCAGTATGATGATGAAAATGATGGATCCGTGGATATAGAACTTGACAATGAGCTGTATGTGCCACTGTTCCCTAGTGTGGAGGAATGTGACGAGGAAGAAGAATGGATTCAACTTTCATGATGGTAATAAGTACATTTCTTTTAAGATACATAACTTCAAAATTAACCCAACAAGAATATAAGTCTGCCTTTCATTATTTTTTTGTTGGAAATATTTCTTTTTCATTTCTTAAATGTTTTATTTGTCGAATCATGTTTTTTTATTGATTTCTGTCACTTACTAGTAGTAAAGTTAGGATTTTTGCAAATTTTATTATATCATAATTATTTGAATTCTGCCTTGTATTGGTTTAATGTAATTATACTGGGCATACATTGATAATATCATAAACCTTGTTTCTTTAATATTTGCTAATATTCAAATTTTTTATTTTGATTTCAGTTATCGATTTGATTTTTGAGCGTGATTTGAAACTACTCAAGTGACAAATAATTTACGTCATCACAGATTGACTCGTTAACCTGGAATAAATGATGAAATTGATCAAGCTGAGGTTACAAGAACTTTTTGACAGTTTGGCCAATTTGGATGGACACTACTATTTGATTGTATTCTTCACTGGACTTATAGTATCATGGAATTGTGATTAATTTGTGTATTTTTCAATTCATAGATGAACTTGTAAATTTGTAAAAATATTTAGTTTCTTGATAAATGTATACGTGTCCAAGTTTACTCTCTTTATAGTAATGCAAGAGCTGCAAAATGCGGTCTCCATAAAATGGAGATTGCATTTTGCAGCTTTGTATTACTATATAGAGAGTACACTTTGATTTGTATGTATTTATCACCAAACTTTTAGTTTAATAGTTGAACTCGTCCATTTGAGGTAGTATTTTTGGTTTTTGTTTTGGCTCAAGATTTTTTGATTGTTAGTTTGTTGGTCGAATGATTCATGGTTTGGAAATTTCTTGGTTAAATGGTTTTGGATTTGTTTTATGGGGACTTGCATATATGCAAGTCAAAATTTTTTATACCATTACTCAACAGACAACTGTTACTGTCACAATGTGTAAAACAATCATCTAAATAAGGTGTTCAGACAACAAGACACAAGACTGGTTGTTTGAATCTCATTTACCCAACACTATTAATAACCATTGTCTGTGAGCTTTCCTTTTAACAATGGTATGTAAAAACCATTGTCTGATGTTCAATAAGACAAGGGTTATAATAAACACTTGTATAAATTACACAACATTAACTCGAAAACCATTGTCTGATCTCCAATAACTTAGCTTATTTACAATGGTTTTCGACTGTTATGTTAAAGATGTATCACAATAGTGCAGTATAAGAACTTTTGTCTCTCGATAAGTGGATGCCACATAGAAAAGTCTTTCAAAATACATCTATAACCATTATATGTAGTCCAACAACAGTTTTTCGAGGAAAGAAAATTCACAGTTGTCTACTAATTTGGGGCAACGATTTTTTTATCGACCGTTGTTTCATAGTTATTGTGTGATTGCAAATTTCTTGTAGTGGCTGGAAAATCCCAATTTATTTTGGGCAATACAGGCAGATAAATGAAGAGTTGTTAAATTTGAAAAACTAAAAGAGAATGGAGAGATTAATAAATACCAATCATAAATACTCAGGGTTAAAAAGACAGGTAAGCATGCTAAACATAAATCAGATAACTTCTGGGCATTAAAACCGTAGGACTTTCAGTGGAGAGTCGGTAAGGAAGGCAAAACCCAAATATCTGATTCTGGTGCACATACTTCAAGTTTTACAACGATTTAGATCTGAAGGTGGTTAACTTATAAGGTTTATGATCAGATAAGAGATATAACTGTAACCATTAAATATTCTGCCCGATTGCAAACTTAAGAAACTTTTGAACTAAACGCAGCGGAGGTTTATTTCTCAATCTATATAATTTCAATTTCAAGATATGGGATTTATGGTTTCGGTTAGAAAAAACATGGCGAACAAACTTATGATTATTGTTGTTTCCAAACCTGAACAGAGAAAAGGGAGTGATCTCTATACCTCCATCTTTGCGAGAGAATGCCGGTTTAAACTGCTTCGTTTGCATCGACAAGTGACAGGATTTTGTGAATAAGTTTATTTGGTAACCTGCTAATTCTGTCTTGTTCGCCTCGAAAAATCTCATTTCATCGCCGGGAACCCCATTAAATAATCAAATCCGCCTCTGTTTCCAATTTCCCCTAACCCTAATTAGCGGTCACTCAAGTTTGCAGTTAATAACTATGTCCCAACTCCCAACCTTTATATATTATCCCTATTTCATAATAATCTCACAAAATTGCATATTTTTAATTTAGGCAAAAAATAACCGTATAGACAAAATACGGATTTAGCAAATAATTATCACATTAAAAAAATTGTATGATACACAACTTAATTATCACGTCAATTCGCATTTCCAAGTTCACACCTAATCTTTGTTTCTATTCAAGTATTCAAGTATGATACATTCCTTACTACATCCATTTTTTTAGAATTCACATCTACCAAACCGAAAATAATTTTTGAAAAGAGTAATGGACTCAAAAATTTACTTGACATGATTTCTGGACAATTGTGGCTACGAGGGTAATCCTGAGTATGATGAACAAGACTTGCACCTCGGTCCCCAACACTTAAGGTCCTAAATTCTCATAGTCCTTTTTTATATGAATATAAAATATTCTGTATATGTATAATTTAGGGCCCCAAAAATGATTTTTCCATAGGCCCGATTAACATCAAGGTCGCCCCTGCCCGTGCGTGGCTCTCGAAGAGTGTTCGAATAAGTAGTTCCAAAGGGCACTAGATTTACTTGATTCTTCGCATCCCTGAGTTAGCTTCACACTATTCAATTTAGTAAATGGAGAAGCAAACCAAATAAGAAAGTTTGATATTGCAGAAAGTGCCTACACAATAAACATGCAAGAATCAGAAACACACCAAACATCAGTCCGCCTATTTCTCTCATATTAATATATGAAGTATCTGATTTTGCGGGGGTAGCAAGATCACATCAAATACAGATAATAAAAAATCTACCTTCCAAAAATATTGCACTGCAATGTTCTTATGATCCCATGAACTCTGATATTCAAGTGCATTACTTGTGGATACGATATTAAAATGATCGACCTTGTTAAATAAATTGAAAGATAATTTAAATTGACAAGTGCGGCGAATAAGCCACTCATATACTCCGAAGACTTACATTTTACAGATGTTAAATTTTTTAAGCTGGGAAGTTTCATGCTATACTGAACCATCTATACTTGTACGATGCAGGGGGGCTTGTTACACCGGCGAATTAAAAGAGAAAGATGATCTTGATAGAGCCCAATAATAAATGCAAAGATTTCTCAAGGCAGGCAAGCATGTTAGTAAATTAGAATTCATATCATATAGGCACCTAAATGGAGAGTTGTCTAAGCAGGTAAATTCTGACAATCAGATTTACCTTATTTCGATGCGCATTCATCAAATTTCAGTTGCAAAATGAGTTTTGTTAACGAGTCAGAGCTAAAGGTGGTAACTTCTTCGCTGATGGTCTCGTCTACCTTTGTAAATAAATTTTTATGGCCAGTCATATGGTTGTTGGCTCCTGACTCAAGATACTAAACATTTTTCTTGCTCTCCTCGTCTCATTTATAAGTGAGGAACATAGCAGTGCCAATGTCTTTATCTTCTTTTATTACTGCAAATTGACTTCTTTCTTCCACTTTTGTTGCTCTACCCTCGTAACTGAAGTGACCAAATTTATTACAATTATAATATTGAAATTGAGATTTGTCCCATTAAAAGAGCACACCAGTTATTGTTTGTCCCTTCAGCTGGAGAATCAATTGGTCCAACTCTATCTGCACCTACTAGAGAATTATGCAACACATGATGTACTTCAACGTTCAAGTCGACAGTTTTAACGCTCACTTTATCTTTATGCATACAATTAACCATCCTCTTGGTTTGAGCTTCCAATGGCTCTTAAAGTGCTGAATTTCAGCTGTCACCAACACATTTGTTTTTTGGGCTGCAATTTCAGCTGTCACCACTGGCCGGAACAGTTGCTGTTTGAGGATCATGTCATCCTGCAGAGAATCAAAAACTTTGGTGATATATTCATTTTTTTAAATAAAGTGGATTAAGAATTAATGCAGCACACACACACACACTACAGCCGTTACACATAATATAGGTAGAGCATCTGAATAATTTAACTTTACTTACCTATATCAAGTTCTAGAAAATGACTGAAGAATATTTACCAAGAACATGATGAAAACTTTAGTCAATATATTATGGCCACTATAAAGTTCAGCAAGTTGGCATGGCTGCAACGAATGAATTGCACAAAGATCCTAGGTTTCTAAGACTTCGCAATAAAAAAATATAAACAAGGAGGACCATGCAACATTGCTTGACAGTGCAACGGTCCGATGCTTAGGTGACCTTCAAGCAATCACCACCTCCCCATGCAACTCTCAGGAAAACAAGCACCGGAGATGTTCTAAATGGCACGTTGAACAAAGTTCAAAGATGCATAATAGTATTATGATAATACAAAATTGTTTTTGAGAGTTTTTGAAAGTTTTGAAGCATTTGTTGCAACCTATCCTACAACTTCTCTAAATTTTGCAATTTTATTGTATATTTAAGGAAAGCAACACATTTTGTTATGAAGAATTATTATTAATACCCTGATATCTATAGATCTACCACTTTTTACACCCATTTAATAATAAAAGATAAGTGCATTGTATTTGTGACAAAAAACATAAATAAACGGATAACAAACATATTAAATACCTGAGCAATTTCAGGACTATGGTGGCTCATAGAGAGCTACAAGTAAGTAGCTTGTAAGAGCGCTACGTATACTTGATTCTTCATATCCCTGTGGTGAAATATCTAGATCATCCTAAATTACCACAGCTGCTTTACATTGAAGCCCCTCCGGCCTCCAAGATTTTGTAAGGTTCAAACGGGGTAAACTGCTAGCATTTTCATAATTCACAACTGCAAAATTGTAAGGCATCAACAGCCCTTTCTTGCACATCCCCATGTGAGCGATATGTAAAACTAAGCAACAATGCCACACCTTGGATGCACCAATAATTATTCAAACATGTAGGATCCCTTACAGAAAACGCAAAAGAGAATCTGAGAGGATCCATTCCAACCAAATCATAATCTCATTAGGCCCTGCTCTTTATTTATTGAATACCTCCAAATGGTGAAAACATGCATCTCTTCCATTGTTGTTTGAGCAAAAAGAGAACATAAAAATTTAAATATAATGGTGGAAATATTAATTAATAGTTTATCTTTAATATAATTGAGGTCAAATAAAACTAGAATCATTATCAATAATTGGACAGTTCGATGCGCATAAGATCAATAAGTTCTACGGGGTTGAAAGAAAACTAGACATAGCATCAGATGATATCAATTCGTGAAGCATGTATGAAACATTATAGCATTTGAGTATTTTTCTAAATTTGAAATGTCTAGATGTTTCTTGAACTGATATCGTCCTGATGCTTTGTCTAGATTTCTTTCAACCTCAGAGAACTTATTGATCTTATGTGCATTGAAGAGCCAAGCTATCGATAATGATCCTAGTTTTGTTGACCTCAAGAATATATTTAAGATAAACTGTTAATTACTCTTTCCACCAATATATTTAAAGGGGTATGTTCTCTTTTTGCTGAAACAACAATGGAAGAGAGGAATATTTTCATCAACTGGAGGAATTCAAAAATTAAAAATCTGGGCCAAAATGAGGTTATGATTTGGTTGGAATAATACTCTGATATTCTGTTTTGTGGTTTGTTGTAAGGGATCCGACATATTTGAATAATTATATGTTCAGCCAAGGTGTGACATTGTTGCTTAGTTTTACACAAGGCTTACGGGAGGGATGTGCAAGAAAGGGCTCTTGATGCCCTCTCAACTTATTCAGTTGTAAATTATGAAAATACTAGTATTGATTCTGCACTTGAACCTTACAAGATCTTGAAGGGAGGGGGTTCAAAGTAAAACAATTATGGTAATTTAGGTAATTTATAAATACTCAGTAGTTCCCACACTGTATGCTCTATACCCATAATCTGGCGGAGATACACCATTAAAAACAGAAGATACATGCAGAGTCTCCCCTACAAAAACAAGGGAAATTTTGCATTGAGTCATAGAGAAGCATAAGTTAGTCAAGTTCTGGTAGTTGACTTTAATTAGAATACTAAATCTTAACACCAACAGTAAAAACTGCAACAGATGCTTGAAAATGCAAGAGGCTCATTAACAGGAACGGTAACTTAAAAGTCAAAGTCTTTGCTTTTGAAGATTGAAAAGGCTTCTGAATATCAATTTGAAGGAATAGTGAACTATGACAGATGAGATTGAACGTGTATTGAAGGTTCTGAATAACTAGTTTAGCTAAAGATTTAAAACCCTTGCTTAGTAACTAAAATTACCAAGTCCACAAGTTACACAATCAAGTTTCAATAATATCATCAGTCGTAGAAGCAAACCAAGGAATTGAAACTATTATCAAAATCTAATTAGATTAAAAAAATTACCTGAATGCTCTCCGAGTTGCATGTAAGAATCATACTTGCAAACTGCAGATAATTTTTTTCCCCATCTTTATATAAGATTTCAACACAATGCCACAACTCTATACATAAATTTTTCTACTCAGGAACTCCAAACGTAATCGAAAAGATACCAACACAACTTGGAAAGCTTTGGTGCCAAAACCACAAAACTATGGGGAATCAAACAGTAGGCTAAAATTTTCAAGATCACCAACCAAGGACAAGAAATACTTGAATCTAGTAAAGGGGCACTAGATATACTTGAATCTCCAGGCACCCGGGATTCTCTATATGGAACCTTGAACATTGTTCAGAGATCCATAATCCAAAATAGTTTTTAAAGTGTTTTTGAGAGTTTTGAAGCATTTGTTGCGATCTATTCCATGACTTGTCTATATTTTTCAATTTTTTTATATATTTAAAGAAATCAGCATATTTTTTTCTAAAAAAATATTTTTATTACCTTGGTATCTATAGATCTACCACTTTATAGTGCATCGTATTTATGACAAAAACAAAATAAATGATAATAGGTATACTTGATTCTTCTTATTCCCATTGTGAAATGTCTAGATCAACATCAGAGCCCCAGATAAACCGAAATTACCACAGCTGCTTTACACTAAAGCCCATCCGTTCAAAATTTTGTAAGATTCAAAAAGGGTAATCTGCCGCTTTTCTAAGCAACTCCTTCCGCGAATGCAGAATCAATACTAGCATTTTTATAATTCACAACTGTAAAAGTTGAAAGGGCATCAACAGCCCTTTCTTGCTCATCCTCTTGTGAGCTTTGTGTAAAACTAAGCAACAATACAACACCTTGGATGCACCAATAAAATTTCAAATATATCAGATCCCTTACAGCAAACAGCGGAATAGAATCTCGGAGGATCCATTTCAAACAAATTATAATCTCATTTTGGTCCTGCTCTTTAAATTTTGAATTCCTCCGGTTTGTGAAAACGTTTATCTCTTCAATTGTTGTTTCAGCAAAAAGAAAATCTAACCCTTTAAATATTTTGGTGGAAAGTGTATTTAGCACTTTATCTTTAAAATTCTTGAGGTCAACAAAACTTGGATCATTATCAATAACTGGGCAATTCAATGTGCATAAAATCAATAAGTTCTCCGGGGTTAAAAGCAATCCAGACATAGCATAAGGGATGATTTCTATTCATGAAACATTTGTGATACATTATGGTACTTGAGTATGTTGTCACATTTGAAATGTTTAGATGTTTGATGAACTGATATCATCCTGATGCTTTGTCTAGATTGCTTTCAACCTCGGAGAACTTATTGATCTTATGCGCATTAAATGACCCAACTATTGACACCGATCCTAATTTTGTTTACCTCAAGAACAATAAAGGTAAACGGTTACTTACTCTTTACACCAATATACTTAAAATGGTATGTTCTCTTTTTGCTGAAACAACAATTGAAGATAGGAATGTCTTCACAAGCGGGAGGAATTCAGAAATTAAAGAGCAGGGCCCAAATGAGATTATGATTTTGTTGGAATGGATCCTCTCATATTCTCTTTTGCGGTGTGCTGTAAGGATCCTACAGGGTTAAATAATTATTGGTTCATCCATGGTGTCACATTGTTGCTTAGTTTTACACGAAGCTCAAGGGAGGATGTGCAAGAAAGGGCTCTTGATGCCCTTTCAAGTTTTGCAGTTGTGAATTATAAAAATGCTAGAATTCATTCTGCACTTTCTGAAGCAACAATGGTAAATTAGCTGTTTTGATTCTTCATATCCCCGTGGAGGGAGGACTCGACAAAAAGGAGCAAGCTATAAAGCTGTACATACTTTGATTGAGATCATTATTCGAAATTTACTGTTATGCTTTTGTTAAAGACTCCCATATACACCTCTACCTATACTAATTTCAAACCTTGCATCTAATGCAATTGGATGCTGAAGGGCCTATCATCACTAAAATATCCAACAGTTTACAGTCAGATAAATGAAAATATGAAAAACGAAAAGAAAATGGAGAGATTAATAGATCCCAACCATAAATACTCAAAGTTTACAATCCAGGTATTCATGCCCGTAGGACTTTCGGTGGAGAGTTTTTAAGGTAGGTAAAACCCAAATATCTAATTCGATGCATATACTTCAAGTTGTACTGCTAATACTAATTTCTTGAACGATTTAGAACTGAAGCTGGTTAACTTATAAGGATTATGACCAAATAAGAAATATAAATGTAAGCATTGAATATTCTGCGAAATAGCATACTTAAGAAACTTTTCAATTAAATGCATCAGAGGTTTATTTCTCAATATATATAACTTCAACTTCTAGATATGGGATTGATGGTTTCGGATAGATAAAAAATGGCGAACAAAATTATGATCATTGCCATTGCTAAACCAATTAAAAGTGAGAAAAAGGAGTCATCTATATACCTCCATCGTTGCGAGAGAATGCCTATTTGAACTGCTTCTTTCCACAAGTGACAGGATTCCGTGAATTAGTTTATGTGGTAACCTGCTGATTCTGTCTTGTTCGTCTCCAAGAATCATAACTTTTTTCATCGTCGGGAACCCAATTAAGTAATCAAATCCACCTCTGTTTCCAATTGCCCCTAACCCTAATTATCGCTCACTCAAGTTTCCCCAAGTACTTTTTGACTATGTCCCAACGCGCAACCTTTATATATTAGCCCTATTATATAATAATCTTACAAAATTGCATATTCTTTATTGAGGCAAAAAATGACCCCTTAAACAGAATACGCATTTAGTAAATAAGTATCACATAAAAACAATTCTATGATACACAACTTAATTATCTGTGTCACGTCAATTCGCATTTCCAAGTGCTCACGTGATCTTTGTTTCTACTTAAGTATGAGATCAAATGCTACATTCCTTACTACATCCATTTTTTTCACAATTCTTATCATATCATGTTTGCACCAACTCATTTTTTCTAAATCTTCCCTTCAATTGCAGTTAATTTCCCCTAATTTCACCCATTCCATTCCATTCACATCTACCAAACGAAAAATAATTTTTGAAAAGAATAATGTACTCGGAAAATTACCTACCATGCTTTCTTGACAACCGTGGCTTCTCATATTCCTTTTTTTATATGAATATATAATATTCTGTGTATACATAATTTAGGACCCCAAAAAATGATTTTTCCAAAGGATCAATAAACTTTAGGGCCGCCCGTGCCCCTGTGTGGTTGTCGGAGAGTGTTCAAGTAAGTAGTTCCAAAGGCACTAGATTTACTTGATTCTTTCCATCCCCGAGTTAGCTTCACACAATTAAATTTAGTAAATGGAGAAGCAACCTAAATAAGAACTGATATTGTATAAAGTACCTACACAATAAACATGCAAGAATGAGAAACACACAAAACATCAGTACGCCATATGAAATTTAATTTAGATGTGCATTTCATAATGCAACAAAAGAAATTAATAACATGCCTACTTCTCCCATATTGATATATGAAGTATCTGATTTTACGCGAGGAGCAAGATCACTGTAGATACATATAATGAAAAATCTACCTTCCAAAAATATTGCCCTGCAATGTTCTTATGTTCCCATGAACAGACAGAAGCTGGTTCTGATATTCAAGTACATTACTTGTGGATAGGATATTAAAATGATCGACCTTGTTAAATAAATTAAAAGATAATTTAAATTGACAAGTGTGGAGAATAAGCCACTCATATACTCCGAAGACTTACATTATACAGAGAGAGAGGCTAGTTCTGATATGGGGTGTATTCATTTGAGATTTTAATGGATTGATAATAATCCATGGATTTTGGAAGATTTTCGCTGATTTTAATTGTTCGTGGATTTTGACGGAGTTGAAGGAAAAATCTTGCAGAATCTTGCTGATTTTGTGAAATTTTCCACAAATCCTTCAAAATCTCATGTATTTTATGGATTTTGGTTAAATGGTTTTGGATTTGTTTTATGGGGACTTGCATATATGCAAGTCAAAATTTTTTATACCATTACTCAACAGACAACTGTTACTGTCACAATGTGTAAAACAATCATCTAAATAAGGTGTTCAGACAACAAGACACAAGACTGGTTGTTTGAATCTCATTTACCCAACACTATTAATAACCATTGTCTGTGAGCTTTCCTTTTAACAATGGTATGTAAAAACCATTGTCTGATGTTCAATAAGACAAGGGTTATAATAAACACTGGTATAAATTACACAACATTAACTCGAAAACCATTGTCTGATCTCCAATAACTTAGCTTATTTACAATGGTTTTCGACTGTTATGTTAAAGATGTATCACAATAGTGCAGTATAAGAACTTTTGTCTAGCTCGATAAGTGGATGCCACATAGAAAAGTCTTTCAAAATACATCTATAACCATTATATGTAGTCCAACAACAGTTTTTCGAGGAAAGAAAATTCACAGTTGTCTACTAATTTGGGGCAACGATTTTTTTATCGACCGTTGTTTCATAGTTATTGTGTGATTGCAAATTTCTTGTAGTGGCTGGAAAATCCCAATTTATTTTGGGCAATACAGGCAGATAAATGAAGAGTTGTTAAATTTGAAAAACTAAAAGAGAATGGAGAGATTAATACCAATCATAAATACTCAGGGTTAAAAAGACAGGTAAGCATGCTAAACATAAATCAGATAACTTCTGGGCATTAAAACCGTAGGACTTTCAGTGGAGAGTCGGTAAGGAAGGCAAAACCCAAATATCTGATTCTGGTGCACATACTTCAAGTTTTACAACGATTTAGATCTGAAGGTGGTTAACTTATAAGGTTTATGATCAGATAAGAGATATAACTGTAACCATTAAATATTCTGCCCGATTGCAAACTTAAGAAACTTTTGAACTAAACGCAGCGGAGGTTTATTTCTCAATCTATATAATTTCAATTTCAAGATATGGGATTTATGGTTTCGGTTAGAAAAAATATGGCGAACAAACTTATGATTATTGTTGTTTCCAAACCTGAACAGAGAAAAGGGAGTGATCTCTATACCTCCATCTTTGCGAGAGAATGCCGGTTTAAACTGCTTCGTTTGCATCGACAAGTGACAGGATTTTGTGAATAAGTTTATTTGGTAACCTGCTAATTCTGTCTTGTTCGCCTCGAAAAATCTCATTTCATCGCCGGGAACCCCATTAAATAATCAAATCCGCCTCTGTTTCCAATTTCCCCTAACCCTAATTAGCGGTCACTCAAGTTTGCAGTTAATAACTATGTCCCAACTCCCAACCTTTATATATTATCCCTATTTCATAATAATCTCACAAAATTGCATATTTTTAATTTAGGCAAAAAATAACCGTATAGACAAAATACGGATTTAGCAAATAATTATCACATTAAAAAAATTGTATGATACACAACTTAATTATCACGTCAATTCGCATTTCCAAGTTCACACCTAATCTTTGTTTCTATTCAAGTATTCAAGTATGATACATTCCTTACTACATCCATTTTTTTAGAATTCACATCTACCAAACCGAAAATAATTTTTGAAAAGAGTAATGGACTCAAAAATTTACTTGACATGATTTCTGGACAATTGTGGCTACGAGGGTAATCCTGAGTATGATGAACAAGACTTGCACCTCGGTCCCCAACACTTAAGGTCCTAAATTCTCATAGTCCTTTTTTATATGAATATAAAATATTCTGTATATGTATAATTTAGGGCCCCAAAAATGATTTTTCCATAGGCCCGATTAACATCAAGGTCGCCCCTGCCCGTGCGTGGCTCTCGAAGAGTGTTCGAATAAGTAGTTCCAAAGGGCACTAGATTTACTTGATTCTTCGCATCCCTGAGTTAGCTTCACACTATTCAATTTAGTAAATGGAGAAGCAAACCAAATAAGAAAGTTTGATATTGCAGAAAGTGCCTACACAATAAACATGCAAGAATCAGAAACACACCAAACATCAGTCCGCCTATTTCTCTCATATTAATATATGAAGTATCTGATTTTGCGGGGGTAGCAAGATCACATCAAATACAGATAATAAAAAATCTACCTTCCAAAAATATTGCACTGCAATGTTCTTATGATCCCATGAACTCTGATATTCAAGTGCATTACTTGTGGATACGATATTAAAATGATCGACCTTGTTAAATAAATTGAAAGATAATTTAAATTGACAAGTGCGGCGAATAAGCCACTCATATACTCCGAAGACTTACATTTTACAGATGTTAAATTTTTTAAGCTGGGAAGTTTCATGCTATACTGAACCATCTATACTTGTACGATGCAGGGGGGCTTGTTACACCGGCGAATTAAAAGAGAAAGATGATCTTGATAGAGCCCAATAATAAATGCAAAGATTTCTCAAGGCAGGCAAGCATGTTAGTAAATTAGAATTCATATCATATAGGCACCTAAATGGAGAGTTGTCTAAGCAGGTAAATTCTGACAATCAGATTTACCTTATTTCGATGCGCATTCATCAAATTTCAGTTGCAAAATGAGTTTTGTTAACGAGTCAGAGCTAAAGGTGGTAACTTCTTCGCTGATGGTCTCGTCTACCTTTGTAAATAAATTTTTATGGCCAGTCATATGGTTGTTGGCTCCTGACTCAAGATACTAAACATTTTTCTTGCTCTCCTCGTCTCATTTATAAGTGAGGAACATAGCAGTGCCAATGTCTTTATCTTCTTTTATTACTGCAAATTGACTTCTTTCTTCCACTTTTGTTGCTCTACCCTCGTAACTGAAGTGACCAAATTTATTACAATTATAATATTGAAATTGAGATTTGTCCCCTTAAAAGAGCACACCAGTTATTGTTTGTCCCTTCAGCTGGAGAATCAATTGGTCCAACTCTATCTGCACCTACTAGAGAATTATGCAACACATGATGTACTTCAACGTTCAAGTCGACAGTTTTAACGCTCACTTTATCTTTATGCATACAATTAACCATCCTCTTGGTTTGAGCTTCCAATGGCTCTTAAAGTGCTGAATTTCAGCTGTCACCAACACATTTGTTTTTTGGGCTGCAATTTCAGCTGTCACCACTGGCCGGAACAGTTGCTGTTTGAGGATCATGTCATCCTGCAGAGAATCAAAAACTTTGGTGATATATTCATTTTTTTAAATAAAGTGGATTAAGAATTAATGCAGCACACACACACACACTACAGCCGTTACACATAATATAGGTAGAGCATCTGAATAATTTAACTTTACTTACCTATATCAAGTTCTAGAAAATGACTGAAGAATATTTACCAAGAACATGATGAAAACTTTAGTCAATATATTATGGCCACTATAAAGTTCAGCAAGTTGGCATGGATGCAACGAATGAATTGCACAAAGATCCTAGGTTTCTAAGACTTCGCAATAAAAAAATATAAACAAGGAGGACCATGCAACATTGCTTGACAGTGCAACGGTCCGATGCTTAGGTGACCTTCAAGCAATCACCACCTCCCCATGCAACTCTCAGGAAAACAAGCACCGGAGATGTTCTAAATGGCACGTTGAACAAAGTTCAAAGATGCATAATAGTATTATGATAATACAAAATTGTTTTTGAGAGTTTTTGAAAGTTTTGAAGCATTTGTTGCAACCTATCCTACAACTTCTCTAAATTTTGCAATTTTATTGTATATTTAAGGAAAGCAACACATTTTGTTATGAAGAATTATTATTAATACCCTGATATCTATAGATCTACCACTTTTTACACCCATTTAATAATAAAAGATAAGTGCATTGTATTTGTGACAAAAAACATAAATAAACGGATAACAAACATATTAAATACCTGAGCAATTTCAGGACTATGGTGGCTCATAGAGAGCTACAAGTAAGTAGCTTGTAAGAGCGCTACGTATACTTGATTCTTCATATCCCTGTGGTGAAATATCTAGATCATCCTAAATTACCACAGCTGCTTTACATTGAAGCCCCTCCGGCCTCCAAGATTTTGTAAGGTTCAAACGGGGTAAACTGCTAGCATTTTCATAATTCACAACTGCAAAATTGTAAGGCATCAACAGCCCTTTCTTGCACATCCCCATGTGAGCGATATGTAAAACTAAGCAACAATGCCACACCTTGGATGCACCAATAATTATTCAAACATGTAGGATCCCTTACAGAAAACGCAAAAGAGAATCTGAGAGGATCCATTTCAACCAAATCATAATCTCATTAGGCCCTGCTCTTTATTTATTGAATACCTCCAAATGGTGAAAACATGCATCTCTTCCATTGTTGTTTGAGCAAAAAGAGAACATAAAAATTTAAATATAATGGTGGAAATATTAATTAATAGTTTATCTTTAATATAATTGAGGTCAAATAAAACTAGAATCATTATCAATAATTGGACAGTTCGATGCGCATAAGATCAATAAGTTCTACGGGGTTGAAAGAAAACTAGACATAGCATCAGATGATATCAATTCGTGAAGCATGTATGAAACATTATAGCATTTGAGTATTTTTCTAAATTTGAAATGTCTAGATGTTTCTTGAACTGATATCGTCCTGATGCTTTGTCTAGATTTCTTTCAACCTCAGAGAACTTATTGATCTTATGTGCATTGAAGAGCCAAGCTATCGATAATGATCCTAGTTTTGTTGACCTCAAGAATATATTTAAGATAAACTGTTAATTACTCTTTCCACCAATATATTTAAAGGGGTATGTTCTCTTTTTGCTGAAACAACAATGGAAGAGAGGAATATTTTCATCAACTGGAGGAATTCAAAAATTAAAAATCTGGGCCAAAATGAGGTTATGATTTGGTTGGAATAATACTCTGATATTCTGTTTTGTGGTTTGTTGTAAGGGATCCGACATATTTGAATAATTATATGTTCAGCCAAGGTGTGACATTGTTGCTTAGTTTTACACAAGGCTTACGGGAGGGATGTGCAAGAAAGGGCTCTTGATGCCCTCTCAACTTATTCAGTTGTAAATTATGAAAATACTAGTATTGATTCTGCACTTGAACCTTACAAGATCTTGAAGGGAGGGGGTTCAAAGTAAAACAATTATGGTAATTTAGGTAATTTATAAATACTCAGTAGTTCCCACACTGTATGCTCTATACCCATAATCTGGCGGAGATACACCATTAAAAACAGAAGATACATGCAGAGTCTCCCCTACAAAAACCAGGGAAATTTTGCATTGAGTCATAGAGAAGCATAAGTTAGTCAAGTTCTGGTAGTTGACTTTAATTAGAATACTAAATCTTAACACCAACAGTAAAAACTGCAACAGATGCTTGAAAATGCAAGAGGCTCATTAACAGGAACGGTAACTTAAAAGTCAAAGTCTTTGCTTTTGAAGATTGAAAAGGCTTCTGAATATCAATTTGAAGGAATAGTGAACTATGACAGATGAGATTGAACGTGTATTGAAGGTTCTGAATAACTAGTTTAGCTAAAGATTTAAAACCCTTGCTTAGTAACTAAAATTACCAAGTCCACAAGTTACACAATCAAGTTTGAATAATATCATCAGTCGTAGAAGCAAACCAAGGAATTGAAACTATTATCAAAATCTAATTAGATTAAAAAAATTACCTGAATGCTCTCCGAGTTGCATGTAAGAATCATACTTGCAAACTGCAGATAATTTTTTTCCCCATCTTTATATAAGATTTCAACACAATGCCACAACTCTATACATAAATTTTTCTACTCTGGAACTCCAAACGTAATCGAAAAGATACCAACACAACTTGGAAAGCTTTGGTGCCAAAACCACAAAACTATGGGGAATCAAACAGTAGGCTAAAATTTTCAAGATCACCAACCAAGGACAAGAAATACTTGAATCTAGTAAAGGGGCACTAGATATACTTGAATCTCCAGGCACCCGGGATTCTCTATATGGAACCTTGAACATTGTTCAGAGATCCATAATCCAAAATAGTTTTTAAAGTGTTTTTGAGAGTTTTGAAGCATTTGTTGCGATCTATTCCATGACTTGTCTATATTTTTCAATTTTTTTATATATTTAAAGAAATCAGCATATTTTTTTCTAAAAAAATATTTTTATTACCTTGGTATCTATAGATCTACCACTTTATAGTGCATCGTATTTATGACAAAAACAAAATAAATGATAATAGGTATACTTGATTCTTCTTATTCCCATTGTGAAATGTCTAGATCAACATCAGAGCCCCAGATAAACCGAAATTACCACAGCTGCTTTACACTAAAGCCCATCCGTTCAAAATTTTGTAAGATTCAAAAAGGGTAATCTGCCGCTTTTCTAAGCAACTCCTTCCGCGAATGCAGAATCAATACTAGCATTTTTATAATTCACAACTGTAAAAGTTGAAAGGGCATCAACAGCCCTTTCTTGCTCATCCTCTTGTGAGCTTTGTGTAAAACTAAGCAACAATACAACACCTTGGATGCACCAATAAAATTTCAAATATATCAGATCCCTTACAGCAAACAGCGGAATAGAATCTCGGAGGATCCATTTCAAACAAATTATAATCTCATTTTGGTCCTGCTCTTTAAATTTTGAATTCCTCCGGTTTGTGAAAACGTTTATCTCTTCAATTGTTGTTCAGCAAAAAGAAAATCTAACCCTTTAAATATTTTGGTGGAAAGTGTATTTAGCACTTTATCTTTAAAATTCTTGAGGTCAACAAAACTTGGATCATTATCAATAACTGGGCAATTCAATGTGCATAAAATCAATAAGTTCTCCGGGGTTAAAAGCAATCCAGACATAGCATAAGGGATGATTTCTATTCATGAAACATTTGTGATACATTATGGTACTTGAGTATGTTGTCACATTTGAAATGTTTAGATGTTTGATGAACTGATATCATCCTGATGCTTTGTCTAGATTGCTTTCAACCTCGGAGAACTTATTGATCTTATGCGCATTAAATGACCCAACTATTGACACCGATCCTAATTTTGTTTACCTCAAGAACAATAAAGGTAAACGGTTACTTACTCTTTACACCAATATACTTAAAATGGTATGTTCTCTTTTTGCTGAAACAACAATTGAAGATAGGAATGTCTTCACAAGCGGGAGGAATTCAGAAATTAAAGAGCAGGGCCCAAATGAGATTATGATTTTGTTGGAATGGATCCTCTCATATTCTCTTTTGCGGTGTGCTGTAAGGATCCTACAGGGTTAAATAATTATTGGTTCATCCATGGTGTCACATTGTTGCTTAGTTTTACACGAAGCTCAAGGGAGGATGTGCAAGAAAGGGCTCTTGATGCCCTTTCAAGTTTTGCAGTTGTGAATTATAAAAATGCTAGAATTCATTCTGCACTTTCTGAAGCAACAATGGTAAATTAGCTGTTTTGATTCTTCATATCCCCGTGGAGGGAGGACTCGACAAAAAGGAGCAAGCTATAAAGCTGTACATACTTTGATTGAGATCATTATTCGAAATTTACTGTTATGCTTTTGTTAAAGACTCCCATATACACCTCTACCTATACTAATTTCAAACCTTGCATCTAATGCAATTGGATGCTGAAGGGCCTATCATCACTAAAATATCCAACAGTTTACAGTCAGATAAATGAAAATATGAAAAACGAAAAGAAAATGGAGAGATTAATAGATCCCAACCATAAATACTCAAAGTTTACAATCCAGGTATTCATGCCCGTAGGACTTTCGGTGGAGAGTTTTTAAGGTAGGTAAAACCCAAATATCTAATTCGATGCATATACTTCAAGTTGTACTGCTAATACTAATTTCTTGAACGATTTAAAACTGAAGCTGGTTAACTTATAAGGATTATGACCAAATAAGAAATATAAATGTAAGCATTGAATATTCTGCGAAATAGCATACTTAAGAAACTTTTCAATTAAATGCATCAGAGGTTTATTTCTCAATATATATAACTTCAACTTCTAGATATGGGATTGATGGTTTCGGATAGATAAAAAATGGCGAACAAAATTATGATCATTGCCATTGCTAAACCAATTAAAAGTGAGAAAAAGGAGTCATCTATATACCTCCATCGTTGCTAGAGAATGCCTATTTGAACTGCTTCTTTCCACAAGTGACAGGATTCCGTGAATTAGTTTATGTGGTAACCTGCTGATTCTGTCTTGTTCGTCTCCAAGAATCATAACTTTTTTCATCGTCGGGAACCCAATTAAGTAATCAAATCCACCTCTGTTTCCAATTGCCCCTAACCCTAATTATCGCTCACTCAAGTTTCCCCAAGTACTTTTTGACTATGTCCCAACGCGCAACCTTTATATATTAGCCCTATTATATAATAATCTTACAAAATTGCATATTCTTTATTGAGGCAAAAAATGACCCCTTAAACAGAATACGCATTTAGTAAATAAGTATCACATAAAAACAATTCTATGATACACAACTTAATTATCTGTGTCACGTCAATTCGCATTTCCAAGTGCTCACGTGATCTTTGTTTCTACTTAAGTATGAGATCAAATGCTACATTCCTTACTACATCCATTTTTTTCACAATTCTTATCATATCATGTTTGCACCAACTCATTTTTTCTAAATCTTCCCTTCAATTGCAGTTAATTTCCCCTAATTTCACCCATTCCATTCCATTCACATCTACCAAACGAAAAATAAAAAGAATAATGTACTCGGAAAATTACCTACCATGCTTTCTTGACAACCGTGGCTTCTCATATTCCTTTTTTTATATGAATATATAATATTCTGTGTATACATAATTTAGGACCCCAAAAAATGATTTTTCCAAAGGATCAATAAACTTTAGGGCCGCCCGTGCCCCTGTGTGGTTGTCGGAGAGTGTTCAAGTAAGTAGTTCCAAAGGCACTAGATTTACTTGATTCTTTCCATCCCCGAGTTAGCTTCACACAATTAAATTTAGTAAATGGAGAAGCAACCTAAATAAGAACTGATATTGTATAAAGTACCTACACAATAAACATGCAAGAATGAGAAACACACAAAACATCAGTACGCCATATGAAATTTAATTTAGATGTGCATTTCATAATACAACAAAAGAAATTAATAACATGCCTACTTCTCCCATATTGATATATGAAGTATCTGATTTTACGCGAGGAGCAAGATCACTGTAGATACATATAATGAAAAATCTACCTTCCAAAAATATTGCCCTGCAATGTTCTTATGTTCCCATGAACAGACAGAAGCTGGTTCTGATATTCAAGTACATTACTTGTGGATAGGATATTAAAATGATCGACCTTGTTAAATAAATTAAAAGATAATTTAAATTGACAAGTGTGGAGAATAAGCCACTCATATACTCCGAAGACTTACATTATACAGAGAGAGAGGCTAGTTCTGATATGGGGTGTATTCATTTGAGATTTTAATGGATTGATAATAATCCATGGATTTTGGAAGATTTTCGCTGATTTTAATTGTTCGTGGATTTTGACGGAGTTGAAGGAAAAATCTTGCAGAATCTTGCTGATTTTGTGAAATTTTCCACAAATCCTTCAAAATCTCATGTATTTTATGGATTTTGGTTAAATGGTTTTGGATTTGTTTTATGGGGACTTGCATATATGCAAGTCAAAATTTTTTATACCATTACTCAACAGACAACTGTTACTGTCACAATGTGTAAAACAATCATCTAAATAAGGTGTTCAGACAACAAGACACAAGACTGGTTGTTTGAATCTCATTTACCCAACACTATTAATAACCATTGTCTGTGAGCTTTCCTTTTAACAATGGTATGTAAAAACCATTGTCTGATGTTCAATAAGACAAGGGTTATAATAAACACTGGTATAAATTACACAACATTAACTCGAAAACCATTGTCTGATCTCCAATAACTTAGCTTATTTACAATGGTTTTCGACTGTTATGTTAAAGATGTATCACAATAGTGCAGTATAAGAACTTTTGTCTAGCTCGATAAGTGGATGCCACATAGAAAAGTCTTTCAAAATACATCTATAACCATTATATGTAGTCCAACAACAGTTTTTCGAGGAAAGAAAATTCACAGTTGTCTACTAATTTGGGGCAACGATTTTTTTATCGACCGTTGTTTCATAGTTATTGTGTGATTGCAAATTTCTTGTAGTGGCTGGAAAATCCCAATTTATTTTGGGCAATACAGGCAGATAAATGAAGAGTTGTTAAATTTGAAAAACTAAAAGAGAATGGAGAGATTAATAAATACCAATCATAAATACTCAGGGTTAAAAAGACAGGTAAGCATGCTAAACATAAATCAGATAACTTCTGGGCATTAAAACCGTAGGACTTTCAGTGGAGAGTCGGTAAGGAAGGCAAAACCCAAATATCTGATTTTGGTGCACATACTTCAAGTTTTACAACGATTTAGATCTGAAGGTGGTTAACTTATAAGGTTTATGATCAGATAAGAGATATAACTGTAACCATTAAATATTCTGCCCGATTGCAAACTTAAGAAACTTTTGAACTAAACGCAGCGGAGGTTTATTTCTCAATCTATATAATTTCAATTTCAAGATATGGGATTTATGGTTTCGGTTAGAAAAAACATGGCGAACAAACTTATGATTATTGTTGTTTCCAAACCTGAACAGAGAAAAGGGAGTGATCTCTATACCTCCATCTTTGCGAGAGAATGCCGGTTTAAACTGCTTCGTTTGCATCGACAAGTGACAGGATTTTGTGAATAAGTTTATTTGGTAACCTGCTAATTCTGTCTTGTTCGCCTCGAAAAATCTCATTTCATCGCCGGGAACCCCATTAAATAATCAAATCCGCCTCTGTTTCCAATTTCCCCTAACCCTAATTAGCGGTCACTCAAGTTTGCAGTTAATAACTATGTCCCAACTCCCAACCTTTATATATTATCCCTATTTCATAATAATCTCACAAAATTGCATATTTTTAATTTAGGCAAAAAATAACCGTATAGACAAAATACGGATTTAGCAAATAATTATCACATTAAAAAAATTGTATGATACACAACTTAATTATCACGTCAATTCGCATTTCCAAGTTCACACCTAATCTTTGTTTCTATTCAGGTATTCAAGTATGATACATTCCTTACTACATCCATTTTTTTAGAATTCACATCTACCAAACCGAAAATAATTTTTGAAAAGAGTAATGGACTCAAAAATTTACTTGACATGATTTCTGGAAAATTGTGGCTACGAGGGTAATCCTGAGTATGATGAACAAGACTTGCACCTCGGTCCCCAACACTTAAGGTCCTAAATTCTCATAGTCCTTTTTTATATGAATATAAAATATTCTGTATATGTATAATTTAGGGCCCCAAAAATGATTTTTCCATAGGCCCGATTAACATCAAGGTCGCCCCTGCCCGTGCGTGGCTCTCGAAGAGTGTTCGAATAAGTAGTTCCAAAGGGCACTAGATTTACTTGATTCTTCGCATCCCTGAGTTAGCTTCACACTATTCAATTTAGTAAATGGAGAAGCAAACCAAATAAGAAAGTTTGATATTGCAGAAAGTGCCTACACAATAAACATGCAAGAATCAGAAACACACCAAACATCAGTCCGCCTATTTCTCTCATATTAATATATGAAGTATCTGATTTTGCGGGGGTAGCAAGATCACATTAAATACAGATAATAAAAAATCTACCTTCCAAAAATATTGCACTGCAATGTTCTTATGATCCCATGAACTCTGATATTCAAGTGCATTACTTGTGGATACGATATTAAAATGATCGACCTTGTTAAATAAATTGAAAGATAATTTAAATTGACAAGTGCGGCGAATAAGCCACTCATATACTCCGAAGACTTACATTTTACAGATGTTAAATTTTTTAAGCTGGGAAGTTTCATGCTATACTGAACCATCTATACTTGTACGATGCAGGGGGGCTTGTTACACCGGCGAATTAAAAGAGAAAGATGATCTTGATAGAGCCCAATAATAAATGCAAAGATTTCTCAAGGCAGGCAAGCATGTTAGTAAATTAGAATTCATATCATATAGGCACCTAAATGGAGAGTTGTCTAAGCAGGTAAATTCTGACAATCAGATTTACCTTATTTCGATGCGCATTCATCAAATTTCAGTTGCAAAATGAGTTTTGTTAACGAGTCAGAGCTAAAGGTGGTAACTTCTTCGCTGATGGTCTCGTCTACCTTTGTAAATAAATTTTTATGGCCAGTCATATGGTTGTTGGCTCCTGACTCAAGATACTAAACATTTTTCTTGCTCTCCTCGTCTCATTTATAAGTGAGGAACATAGCAGTGCCAATGTCTTTATCTTCTTTTATTACTGCAAATTGACTTCTTTCTTCCACTTTTGTTGCTCTACCCTCGTAACTGAAGTGACCAAATTTATTACAATTATAATATTGAAATTGAGATTTGTCCCCTTAAAAGAGCACACCAGTTATTGTTTGTCCCTTCAGCTGGAGAATCAATTGGTCTAACTCTATCTGCACCTACTAGAGAATTATGCAACACATGATGTACTTCAACGTTCAAGTCGACAGTTTTAACGCTCACTTTATCTTTATGCATACAATTAACCATCCTCTTGGTTTGAGCTTCCAATGGCTCTTAAAGTGCTGAATTTCAGCTGTCACCAACACATTTGTTTTTTGGGCTGCAATTTCAGCTGTCACCACTGGCCGGAACAGTTGCTGTTTGAGGATCATGTCATCCTGCAGAGAATCAAAAACTTTGGTGATATATTCATTTTTTTAAATAAAGTGGATTAAGAATTAATGCAGCACACACACACACACTACAGCCGTTACACATAATATAGGTAGAGCATCTGAATAATTTAACTTTACTTACCTATATCAAGTTCTAGAAAATGACTGAAGAATATTTACCAAGAACATGATGAAAACTTTAGTCAATATATTATGGCCACTATAAAGTTCAGCAAGTTGGCATGGCTGCAACGAATGAATTGCACAAAGATCCTAGGTTTCTAAGACTTCGCAATAAAAAAATATAAACAAGGAGGACCATGCAACATTGCTTGACAGTGCAACGGTCCGATGCTTAGGTGACCTTCAAGCAATCACCACCTCCCCATGCAACTCTCAGGAAAACAAGCACCGGAGATGTTCTAAATGGCACGTTGAACAAAGTTCAAAGATGCATAATAGTATTATGATAATACAAAATTGTTTTTGAGAGTTTTTGAAAGTTTTGAAGCATTTGTTGCAACCTATCCTACAACTTCTCTAAATTTTGCAATTTTATTGTATATTTAAGGAAAGCAACACATTTTGTTATGAAGAATTATTATTAATACCCTGATATCTATAGATCTACCACTTTTTACACCCATTTAATAATAAAAGATAAGTGCATTGTATTTGTGACAAAAAACATAAATAAACGGATAACAAACATATTAAATACCTGAGCAATTTCAGGACTATGGTGGCTCATAGAGAGCTACAAGTAAGTAGCTTGTAAGAGCGCTACGTATACTTGATTCTTCATATCCCTGTGGTGAAATATCTAGATCATCCTAAATTACCACAGCTGCTTTACATTGAAGCCCCTCCGGCCTCCAAGATTTTGTAAGGTTCAAACGGGGTAAACTGCTAGCATTTTCATAATTCACAACTGCAAAATTGTAAGGCATCAACAGCCCTTTCTTGCACATCCCCATGTGAGCGATATGTAAAACTAAGCAACAATGCCACACCTTGGATGCACCAATAATTATTCAAACATGTAGGATCCCTTACAGAAAACGCAAAAGAGAATCTGAGAGGATCCATTCCAACCAAATCATAATCTCATTAGGCCCTGCTCTTTATTTATTGAATACCTCCAAATGGTGAAAACATGCATCTCTTCCATTGTTGTTTGAGCAAAAAGAGAACATAAAAATTTAAATATAATGGTGGAAATATTAATTAATAGTTTATCTTTAATATAATTGAGGTCAAATAAAACTAGAATCATTATCAATAATTGGACAGTTCGATGCGCATAAGATCAATAAGTTCTACGGGGTTGAAAGAAAACTAGACATAGCATCAGATGATATCAATTCGTGAAGCATGTATGAAACATTATAGCATTTGAGTATTTTTCTAAATTTGAAATGTCTAGATGTTTCTTGAACTGATATCGTCCTGATGCTTTGTCTAGATTTCTTTCAACCTCAGAGAACTTATTGATCTTATGTGCATTGAAGAGCCAAGCTATCGATAATGATCCTAGTTTTGTTGACCTCAAGAATATATTTAAGATAAACTGTTAATTACTCTTTCCACCAATATATTTAAAGGGGTATGTTCTCTTTTTGCTGAAACAACAATGGAAGAGAGGAATATTTTCATCAACTGGAGGAATTCAAAAATTAAAAATCTGGGCCAAAATGAGGTTATGATTTGGTTGGAATAATACTCTGATATTCTGTTTTGTGGTTTGTTGTAAGGGATCCGACATATTTGAATAATTATATGTTCAGCCAAGGTGTGACATTGTTGCTTAGTTTTACACAAGGCTTACGGGAGGGATGTGCAAGAAAGGGCTCTTGATGCCCTCTCAACTTATTCAGTTGTAAATTATGAAAATACTAGTATTGATTCTGCACTTGAACCTTACAAGATCTTGAAGGGAGGGGGTTCAAAGTAAAACAATTATGGTAATTTAGGTAATTTATAAATACTCAGTAGTTCCCACACTGTATGCTCTATACCCATAATCTGGCGGAGATACACCATTAAAAACAGAAGATACATGCAGAGTCTCCCCTACAAAAACCAGGGAAATTTTGCATTGAGTCATAGAGAAGCATAAGTTAGTCAAGTTCTGGTAGTTGACTTTAATTAGAATACTAAATCTTAACACCAACAGTAAAAACTGCAACAGATGCTTGAAAATGCAAGAGGCTCATTAACAGGAACGGTAACTTAAAAGTCAAAGTCTTTGCTTTTGAAGATTGAAAAGGCTTCTGAATATCAATTTGAAGGAATAGTGAACTATGACAGATGAGATTGAACGTGTATTGAAGGTTCTGAATAACTAGTTTAGCTAAAGATTTAAAACCCTTGCTTAGTAACTAAAATTACCAAGTCCACAAGTTACACAATCAAGTTTCAATAATATCATCAGTCGTAGAAGCAAACCAAGGAATTGAAACTATTATCAAAATCTAATTAGATTAAAAAAATTACCTGAATGCTCTCCGAGTTGCATGTAAGAATCATACTTGCAAACTGCAGATAATTTTTTTCCCCATCTTTATATAAGATTTCAACACAATGCCACAACTCTATACATAAATTTTTCTACTCAGGAACTCCAAACGTAATCGAAAAGATACCAACACAACTTGGAAAGCTTTGGTGCCAAAACCACAAAACTATGGGGAATCAAACAGTAGGCTAAAATTTTCAAGATCACCAACCAAGGACAAGAAATACTTGAATCTAGTAAAGGGGCACTAGATATACTTGAATCTCCAGGCACCCGGGATTCTCTATATGGAACCTTGAACATTGTTCAGAGATCCATAATCCAAAATAGTTTTTAAAGTGTTTTTGAGAGTTTTGAAGCATTTGTTGCGATCTATTCCATGACTTGTCTATATTTTTCAATTTTTTTATATATTTAAAGAAATCAGCATATTTTTTTCTAAAAAAATATTTTTATTACCTTGGTATCTATAGATCTACCACTTTATAGTGCATCGTATTTATGACAAAAACAAAATAAATGATAATAGGTATACTTGATTCTTCTTATTCCCATTGTGAAATGTCTAGATCAACATCAGAGCCCCAGATAAACCGAAATTACCACAGCTGCTTTACACTAAAGCCCATCCGTTCAAAATTTTGTAAGATTCAAAAAGGGTAATCTGCCGCTTTTCTAAGCAACTCCTTCCGCGAATGCAGAATCAATACTAGCATTTTTATAATTCACAACTGTAAAAGTTGAAAGGGCATCAACAGCCCTTTCTTGCTCATCCTCTTGTGAGCTTTGTGTAAAACTAAGCAACAATACAACACCTTGGATGCACCAATAAAATTTCAAATATATCAGATCCCTTACAGCAAACAGCGGAATAGAATCTCGGAGGATCCATTTCAAACAAATTATAATCTCATTTTGGTCCTGCTCTTTAAATTTTGAATTCCTCCGGTTTGTGAAAACGTTTATCTCTTCAATTGTTGTTTCAGCAAAAAGAAAATCTAACCCTTTAAATATTTTGGTGGAAAGTGTATTTAGCACTTTATCTTTAAAATTCTTGAGGTCAACAAAACTTGGATCATTATCAATAACTGGGCAATTCAATGTGCATAAAATCAATAAGTTCTCCGGGGTTAAAAGCAATCCAGACATAGCATAAGGGATGATTTCTATTCATGAAACATTTGTGATACATTATGGTACTTGAGTATGTTGTCACATTTGAAATGTTTAGATGTTTGATGAACTGATATCATCCTGATGCTTTGTCTAGATTGCTTTCAACCTCGGAGAACTTATTGATCTTATGCGCATTAAATGACCCAACTATTGACACCGATCCTAATTTTGTTTACCTCAAGAACAATAAAGGTAAACGGTTACTTACTCTTTACACCAATATACTTAAAATGGTATGTTCTCTTTTTGCTGAAACAACAATTGAAGATAGGAATGTCTTCACAAGCGGGAGGAATTCAGAAATTAAAGAGCAGGGCCCAAATGAGATTATGATTTTGTTGGAATGGATCCTCTCATATTCTCTTTTGCGGTGTGCTGTAAGGATCCTACAGGGTTAAATAATTATTGGTTCATCCATGGTGTCACATTGTTGCTTAGTTTTACACGAAGCTCAAGGGAGGATGTGCAAGAAAGGGCTCTTGATGCCCTTTCAAGTTTTGCAGTTGTGAATTATAAAAATGCTAGAATTCATTCTGCACTTTCTGAAGCAACAATGGTAAATTAGCTGTTTTGATTCTTCATATCCCCGTGGAGGGAGGACTCGACAAAAAGGAGCAAGCTATAAAGCTGTACATACTTTGATTGAGATCATTATTCGAAATTTACTGTTATGCTTTTGTTAAAGACTCCCATATACACCTCTACCTATACTAATTTCAAACCTTGCATCTAATGCAATTGGATGCTGAAGGGCCTATCATCACTAAAATATCCAACAGTTTACAGTCAGATAAATGAAAATATGAAAAACGAAAAGAAAATGGAGAGATTAATAGATCCCAACCATAAATACTCAAAGTTTACAATCCAGGTATTCATGCCCGTAGGACTTTCGGTGGAGAGTTTTTAAGGTAGGTAAAACCCAAATATCTAATTCGATGCATATACTTCAAGTTGTACTGCTAATACTAATTTCTTGAACGATTTAGAACTGAAGCTGGTTAACTTATAAGGATTATGACCAAATAAGAAATATAAATGTAAGCATTGAATATTCTGCGAAATAGCATACTTAAGAAACTTTTCAATTAAATGCATCAGAGGTTTATTTCTCAATATATATAACTTCAACTTCTAGATATGGGATTGATGGTTTCGGATAGATAAAAAATGACGAACAAAATTATGATCATTGCCATTGCTAAACCAATTAAAAGTGAGAAAAAGGAGTCATCTATATACCTCCATCGTTGCGAGAGAATGCCTATTTGAACTGCTTCTTTCCACAAGTGACAGGATTCCGTGAATTAGTTTATGTGGTAACCTGCTGATTCTGTCTTGTTCGTCTCCAAGAATCATAACTTTTTTCATCGTTGGGAACCCAATTAAGTAATCAAATCCACCTCTGTTTCCAATTGCCCCTAACCCTAATTATCGCTCACTCAAGTTTCCCCAAGTACTTTTTGACTATGTCCCAACGCGCAACCTTTATATATTAGCCCTATTATATAATAATCTTACAAAATTGCATATTCTTTATTGAGGCAAAAAATGACCCCTTAAACAGAATACGCATTTAGTAAATAAGTATCACATAAAAACAATTCTATGATACACAACTTAATTATCTGTGTCACGTCAATTCGCATTTCCAAGTGCTCACGTGATCTTTGTTTCTACTTAAGTATGAGATCAAATGCTACATTCCTTACTACATCCATTTTTTTCACAATTCTTATCATATCATGTTTGCACCAACTCATTTTTTCTAAATCTTCCCTTCAATTGCAGTTAATTTCCCCTAATTTCACCCATTCCATTCCATTCACATCTACCAAACGAAAAATAATTTTTGAAAAGAATAATGTACTCGGAAAATTACCTACCATGCTTTCTTGACAACCGTGGCTTCTCATATTCCTTTTTTTATATGAATATATAATATTCTGTGTATACATAATTTAGGACCCCAAAAAATGATTTTTCCAAAGGATCAATAAACTTTAGGGCCGCCCGTGCCCCTGTGTGGTTGTCGGAGAGTGTTCAAGTAAGTAGTTCCAAAGGCACTAGATTTACTTGATTCTTTCCATCCCCGAGTTAGCTTCACACAATTAAATTTAGTAAATGGAGAAGCAACCTAAATAAGAACTGATATTGTATAAAGTACCTACACAATAAACATGCAAGAATGAGAAACACACAAAACATCAGTACGCCATATGAAATTTAATTTAGATGTGCATTTCATAATGCAACAAAAGAAATTAATAACATGCCTACTTCTCCCATATTGATATATGAAGTATCTGATTTTACGCGAGGAGCAAGATCACTGTAGATACATATAATGAAAAATCTACCTTCCAAAAATATTGCCCTGCAATGTTCTTATGTTCCCATGAACAGACAGAAGCTGGTTCTGATATTCAAGTACATTACTTGTGGATAGGATATTAAAATGATCGACCTTGTTAAATAAATTAAAAGATAATTTAAATTGACAAGTGTGGAGAATAAGCCACTCATATACTCCGAAGACTTACATTATACAGAGAGAGAGGCTAGTTCTGATATGGGGTGTATTCAATTTGAGATTTTAATGGATTGATAATAATCCATGGATTTTGGAAGATTTTCGCTGATTTTAATTGTTCGTGGATTTTGACGGAGTTGAAGGAAAAATCTTGCAGAATCTTGCTGATTTTGTGTAATTTTCCACAAATCCTTCAAAATCTCATGTATTTTAAAAAGATTTCAAAGGATTAAAAATGAACTTTTTCAAATAAATAAAAAAATCCAATGATTTTTGAATATCATCAGATTTTGATGAATTTTTAAAAATCCAAATTGAATACCGCCTCCGACAAAAAAAATTGAATACAGCCAGATTACACTCATATATTAAAAGACTTTTTAAAATCTATATTGAATACCATCCGATTTCAAATCATTTTTTAAAATCTAAATTGAATACCTTTTAATTTTAAGAATCCAAAAAAGTCCTTTTAAATCTTTAATATTCGATTTTGGGATCGGATTGAACCTAAACCAGTTGCTTAAAATTTTGAATTTTAGATATCACAGATTTTGTTTTTATTTAAAAAAATGTACATAAACAATTTAAATGGCAAAATTAATTCCCACGTCCCTGAACTATAGACATTTTTTCGTCTATGCCCCTAGTCTATAAATATAAATTTATAGGTAATTCAACTTTTGAATTTTTTTTATTGCGGCCTTTTAGTTAAATTTTTAAGTAACACTATTAGTTTTTAGTTTAAAAATGGTTTTTAAACTTGAAAATTGAGTTTCGAAGATCATGACGATATCTTGGTAAATAACTTCGCTGGAAAAGTAAAAAATACCCCAACGGAATCGGGCAATCTAGTTTTCGGTCGGCCATGCTCCCCAACATCTAACAAAATCCAGTGAGCTAGAATTTTCAGATACACCAAAGTCGACAAAAAATCAATAAACATCATAGATAGTGATAAACAACATCAAACGAGTCTATTAGACTAATTTATAATCCTAAATAACATCAAATTATGCCGAAGAAAGGAAGAACACCGGCGGAACATAAATTTTTTTGAATGAGCTTGCAGTGAACCTACGAGCTCATCAATCAAAATTATGGACAAGTCTTTTGAGTCCTCGGTAGAAGTAACAACATAATCAATTTTGTTGTTCAACGAACGGAGTAGTTTTTCCATGACCCGAACATCGTCGAGACTTTCACCATTTCTTTTCGTCTCATTTGTCACGACTTTCAAGCGCGTAACAAATTCACCAATATTTTCAAAAGTCTTCATCTTTAAATTTTCGAACTCTCCGCGTAGCATCTGGAGCCGCACCTTTTTAACATTCTCAACTCCTTGGAATGATTTTTGCAAAATCTCCCACTCTTCTTTTGCCGTTTCTGCTTCAAATAATTTTTCAACGGTTGATTTATTAAAGCCTTAAATTATTATGTACAAGGCTTTTTTATCTTTTTTCCGGATCTTCTTTAACACGGTCTTCTCGACATTTGGAAGTGCTGCTTCAGCGGCTGCATCAGCTGGCTTGTTGAACCCAGTTTCGATAATTTCCCAATTATCATAAGAACCGAGTACCACCTTCATTTGGATACTCCAGTTAGGTAATTTATGGACGTCAATTTTGGAATGTTATTAGGTTGCACCATATTTGCCATTTTTCACGAACGTAGCATTGGCTCGGATACCAGTTGTTGGAAACGTGTATAGGATTTGCTATTTCTCGAACTCGAAACACAGGGTGCATGTTTAATATTATTTGGATAATAAAATACACACTTAGCAAACTTTGTATATATATAAGTAAAGCACACAATAAACTTTTTATTTCACAAATATAATTTACAGCTTATTTTGTAATCTAGTAAACAACTCTTCTTTTTATCACTCAAGCAGCTTCTGCTCTCTATTTATAATCACTCTATTTTTCACTTCACTTCAATAATAAACTACAAACTACCGTCCCTCTATTAATAGGCTACATCTGAGGTCTGATTACTTCATGGCTTACCTTAATAAATTTATTACATTATAAGACTTTTACTACCTAGCCTATAAAGGATTGACCAATATTTATACACTACAAGAAAACAAGGCTAAATACAACCGCACAAATACAACCGACATCAAATTCAACCGTTTTCGGTTGAAATTAAGGGCGCGGCTAAATACAACCGCATGCGGTCGTATTTAAATACAGTCATATTTAGGCGGTCGAATTTAGTACTAATTACAACCGAATAAATACAACCGTATTTATATACAACCGTATACGGTTGAGTTTAGGTGTGCTCCTAAATTCAACCGCATTCGGTCGAATTTAGCCTTACTATTTACAACTGAATAAATACAACCATATTTATATACAACCGTATACGGTTGAGTTTAAGCGTGCTCCTAAATTAAACCGCATACGGACGAATTTAGCCTTGCCAAAAAATGGAGGGAATTTTCCCGCCAATGAATTTTGTACTAAATTCAACCGATTTCGTTCAAATTATTTTTAAAAATGGCGAAAAATTTCTGGAAAAAAATATAGAATAAAATTTACACGAAATTTATATTTTAGTTCTTGCAAAAAAGATTATTATGGTAGTTAGATATTTATCATTCAATTAATAATTATAGTTTGAGTTTCAATTTATTTTGTATGTGTTTTAAATTATAATCCACCCATACGGATATGAAAATTGTTGAAAAAAAAGTTCACGGAAAAATGTAAGTAATTTCAATATTTAAATTTTAACTATTTTGACATCCGTACGGTTGGATCATTCATTAATATTTTTAAAAATATCGAAACATCAATATGGGATTAAACACTAGTTAGAAGTAGTGGTCCAACTACTCTTTGACTACTAAAAAGGCAAACCAAATATATTTATTTTTTTCTAAAATTTTTGTCATATCACTAAAATATATAAATCTTGACATCTGTACGGTTGGGTCATTCATTAATATTTTTAAAAATATCGAAACATCAATATGGGATTAAACACTAGTTAGAAGTACTGGTCAATTTACTAGTTGACTGTTAAAAAGCAAACTAAATACTATTTTTTTCTAAAATTTTTGTCATATCACTAAAATATATAGATCTTGACATCCGTACGGTTGGATCATTCATTAATATTTTTAAAAATATCGAAATATCAATATATCAATATGGGATTAAACACTAGTTAGAATTATTGGTCAAACTACTCTTTGACTATTTAAAAGGCAAACCAAATATATTTATTTTTTTCTAAAATTTTTGTCATATTTAAATATATATAAATCTTGACATCCGTACGGTTGGATCATTCATTAATATTTTTAAAAATATCGAAACATCAATATGGGATTAAACACTAGTTAGAAGTACGGGTCAAATTACTCTTTGACTATTAAAAAAACAAACCAAATATATTTATTTTTTTCTAAACTTTTTGTCATGCCACTAAAATATATAGATCTTGACATCCGTACGGTTGGATCATTCATTAATATTTTTAAAAATATCGAAATATCAATATGGGATTAAACAGTAGTTAGAAATACTGGTCAAACTACTCTTTGACTATTAGAAAGGTAAACCAAATATATTTACTTTTTTCTAAAATTTTTGTCATAACACTAAAATATATAGATCTTGACATCCGTACGGTTGGATCATTCATTAATTTTTTTAAAATATCGAAATATCAATATGGAATTAAACAATAGTTAGAAGTACTGGTCAATTTAATAGTTGACTGTTAAAAAAGCAAACCAAATATATTTATTTTTTTCTAAAAATTTTAAAAAATGTTTATGAATTCAGGCAGACCTATCATAAAGTACAATCATTATGGGATTAAACACTAGTTAGAAGTATTGGTCAAACTTTTTAAAAAATGTTTATGAATGATCTAACTTTACAGATGTCAATATCTATATATTTTAGTGATATGATTAAAAGTTGAGAAAAAAATAAATATATATGGTTTGCTATTATAATATTTTAGTGATATGATTAAATTTAGAGTATTATAATATTTGTAAGCAAAATATTAATTATTATTATATAATCTATAAAAGATAAAAAAATATAATAATAATAATATTTAAATTCACACTCCTAAATTAGATCAAATAAGGTTGTATTTAGTGCCATGTCACTAATCCTGGTGAATTATATCTAACGGACCAAATTCAACTATTATCAAAACAATCCAAGGGTTGGAGTTACATTTTATAAAAATTAAAACAAAAAATAAAACAAAATCATATAATGTAAAAATTTAACCCTGAACCCCCACCCCCCAGACCTACCTGCCCCGGCCCCTTTATCCCTCACCAACGCCGCACTTTTTTGTTCTCTCTCTCTCCCCCACACACACCTTCGTCCTCGACTAAACCCCCCATGACACCGCCACCTGGTGCAACCGGCCGTCCGCCATCTGGTCATACTCCGGCGAGCCCCTTTCTCGATAGTTCTTTTCCGATTCGCACCCATCTCCCCCCGATCTATCACCTAGTCACTTTTATTTTGTCAAAATCGAGGCAAAATTAATATTCCGGCCAACTCCCCCTTTTCCAATTCTCTGTTATATATAGGCATGTACAGTTTGTTACCCGCTAGCGTTTGGAAAGGGAGAAACACAGAGAGAATGGCCTAAACAAGAAGAATGAGGAGATGGGTGGTTGAGTTTGTTTACTTGATTTTCTTCCTCATTTTCCATTTTTCTGTGTTGAGTATTGTACTGTCTTGAAAATATTGTTACTTTTGTATTTATGTAGCTGTAAAAAAGAGAGTTTTTGTGTTAATTTTGTGGGTGTGTTTGCTGGGTAATACATAGGGTTAGCCCAAAGTATCAATGAGCGAGAAGTATTAGTTCTAAACAAGCATTGCAAGTTTTCTCCGATGTTGTTAGATAACGCTGAACTAAAGGGTGATTGTGATACTCATGCTTTATTTTGTGAGGCGCCGGACAACAACAACTATCGATATTTCTAAAATATGTATAAAAATCCATTAGTAGGTAAATTGCAGGCTTCACAATAGTCTATTTGTTTCCGGCGATGTCTTCCAGTTTCCGGCCATGACTTCCAGTTTCGGCCCATTTTTTTTTAAATTGGTTTTTCATATTTTCGACCGCATGGGGTCGAATTTAAAGTCATAGTTTTGACCATTTTCGGTCGAATTTAATTTTTGGGCGGGCTGTTCAAAACTCTTCGGAAAATTTAATTGTTTGGGCGGGATTTTTGAATTTTAGCCGAAAAATATAATTCGACCAGAACTGGTTGTATTTAATAGCGGTTGTATTTAGTTGGTCGTATTTAAACGGTTGTATTTAGCACTAAATTCAACCGGTTTACTAAATATTAATCGAGCGAATACAACCGGTCCAAAAACTGGTCGTATTTAGTTAAATACAACCGGAAACGGTCGAATTTAACTAAATACAACCGGTTTTGAACCGGTTGTATTTAGCCGTTTTTTTTGTAGTGATACTGAGCAGCTGTGTACCTAGAGAGCAACTCATTGGGCCAACTATTTAGACAACTTGATTAAGTACACAGTGTGTACAGCTATATACTTAAGTCTCAAGCATATATATATTAAGGTGTATGCATGCAGGTATAGTAACTCGCACCATCCTTTACTTCATCTTATACATATGTTTTTATTTTTAATACCCACAAGACTTTGAATCACATTCACATGTAGCCTACCATTTTCCTCAGCCTTGACTTGATAATTTCAATTCCAAATTAATGTTTATTCTTTTCTTTCTAGATATGTCTTCTCTATGTAGAGTTGTGATGCATATAGCTAGCTGTAATATTTATTAGGATGGTGGAGAGTTTGAAATTCTAACATTAAGTTCAAAGTATGGTACATTGTGCTAGATTGATTACCTATTCAAGAAAATGTATAGGAAATACTGTGTTGAAAATGTACATATTATAGAATTCTAGAAAAAGGATTCATGGTTTCTTTAAGTAAAAACATTGGAGACAAACTCGTACGTGTTTTATCTCATAGATATTTGATACCAACCAAAACTGAGACAAATAAGACTGTACGAGTAGTCCAGATAAGCTTCCATCGAACTGAGAGAACACTGTTTGAACACCCACTTCTGCTTGTAAAACTGCTAGGTTCCATCATGATGGTCTCCAATAATCTTTACTTTCATAATTGCCCGAGACTCCATTACTAAAAACATAACTAAAGGCTCCACTGAGGTACAGAACCGGAGACCTGACCGGAAAATTGGATTTCATAAAATTACGCAACAAGGTCTAATGACAAAATCTATTATCATGTTTGATTTTGGGATCAGACTGAACCTTTAAAATTTTAAATTTTATAGTTTAAATTTTGTTTTCACTAAAATTTTGAACACAAAATATTTAAAATGTTTTTTAAGCTAATGCCTAATAGGCTTATTAAGAAGTATATATATTCCTTTCAAAAAAAGTAAATATATTATTAATTTTAAAATAATAGTGTTTATTAAATGTACAAGTATCAAATAATTTAGGCTTATCATAATGTAGCATTTAATCATTTCTTTTTTAAAATTGAACATATTATTTCAAGTTGGATACATATAAATATATGACATATGATGTAAAATAATGAAAAAAGATAATATTATTGAAATAATTCGGTCCAATCTAGTTTATTCACCATCAGAACAATTTTTCTTTAAAAAAATGAGGGCTAGAAACCGGGTCGATTATATTTTGGGCAGGCTCGATGGTGGACCGATGGATCCTATCTGGTCTAATTTAGAAAAGGGTATCTCTACCTGATATATTTAGTTTTATTTAAAATAAATGTCGTTTAAGAATTGATGATGAAACACACAAACACTACAACCGTAATACATAATATATATAGGTAGAGCATCTAAATAATTAACCTCGGTTAACTATCTAGAAAATGATTTAAAATAGTCACCCAAAATATGATGAAAACTTTGGTCAGCCTAAAGTTCAACAAATAGGCATGGCTTCAAGACTGAATTGCAGAAAGATCCTAGGTTTCATAATATAAACAAGTAAGTTAGCCAGCAAATTCAAATTCTTTGTCTTTGTAGGTATCTTAAGTTTTAACTTCACTCCAAATTTTACAAAAAATCAAATAGGTTTATGTACTTGTGCTTGTGCAACGCATAATTGTTGAATATGCATACACCGACACAGTTTGTGTCTTCCAGCGTCAAGCAAAAGAAAATGGTACGATTTTTCGAATTAAGTTGTTAGAGCTACAAGTTTATTTATCATTTCGATTCTCAAGAGTATCAAGAACGGCTAAGAAGCAAGATCCCCAAAAGGAGTCATATTCCCCTTGGGGCGTGCCCAGGGAAGGAATTTTTGAGTTACTCCATTATAATTACTTATCCTTTTGTTATTGTTTTTGCCAAATGGAAATATTCTAAGGAAACAACAAAGAGATAACATGCAACTAGATACACAGTATTAGGTCCAAGTACAAAAGTCTGATAAAGGAATAAGCACATACAAATTGCTAGGATTTTATAGAGACCGCACCTCGAATAAAGTCATAGAATTAATCACAATGTAGCAAGAAGCATATGGTAGATAATACAAGAGGTAAGGGGCATAAAAAGCGCACCTCCACGATAACGGAAGGCATAGAAGGCACACCCTACTCTCGGGAAGTGGACATGAGATAGTAAGCATAAGGAGAAGTCACGGGGCGAGAAAAATTACCCATAAACATAACATCATTTGTAGGAGAAGCGCTATCTAGAGGAGCACCAACATCAGTCGTATCAGCCATGACTCCTACTATGCCTACTGCTGCGACGGGTGTACCCGAAGCAATAACATGGCTGTGATTAAATTCTAAGGCAACTCTCGTGTCAACATTGGCCTGGGCATTGTCCCTCCTGAAGTCGTCAACATAAGACAATGTCTCTGCGTCAGAGGAGCTAAAGTTATAAATGGGATCGTTGGCCAAGAAAGTAGTAAAAAGCATGGAAAAGCCCTGCTCGATCCCCTGATCACGAATCTTGCCCCTCTCCTCCGGCCAACCGTGAAGCTAATCCTCTGGGAGATCATCCACCTGAGGTTGAAACAGATATTTCTAATCGAGTGTTGAATCTGAAATACTGCACAAGTCGGTGATGATCTCTCTCTGTTGTCTCAGCTCCCCCACCTGTCCAAAAACCATAACATCTTTCTCCTCAGAAACCATCTTCAACTTTTCCTCCACAGTGGTGGCACGATCAAGTAAACTCCTACACTCCGTCTTAAGGCTCTTCAGATGAGCCCTACCCCTCGGAGCCTCAGAAACATCCTCCAAAGAGAGAAACAATTGTTGTGCGATGGCTCTAACTCTAGCACTATCACTGTGAGCTGGTAGTAAGTCCCTCCAAGAAGATAACTCGCCATCTCAAAGAAATATAGTGACTAAAGGACCCAAGTGAGATTCTATTTTGGAAAGAGAAGAATAGGCCTTCACCATCTTCGAAGTACCAACTCTCGAACTTGCTTTGACACGCTTCGGTGAAGGGACTGGAAGCGCATGAATGATCTTCATGGGAGGTGGACTAGGGCGCGCCCCGTGCCTTGAAGGAGGCTCAGTAACGTTCCCTTTAGGAACTATTCTCTCAGAAGTCAAGTCAAGTATGAAATACCTCAATATCTTAAGAGCCATACCTAAAAGTTAAGCATAAAATAGCTTAGTAAAACACTACTAGAAATATGGGATCAGACATCGGTTCAGAACCGATGTTAAAAAAAATTTGAACTGATGTCTTCACGTGTGATGTTAAATGTCATCAGCTTTTCACATCGTTTAACAGCCGATGTCTATTACAGTGCTATACATCAGTTTTAAGACTAAATGTGATGTCTTTGCAACAAATTTCAGCTTATATTACAGTATTTTTAGGTGAATATGAGTATATTGTGAGGTATTTATCCATTAAAACATGAAACCTACAAGCTCTGAAAGCCAAATTATTAAAATTCTTTCGAACAAACCGATGTGAAATGCTAGATCAGACATCGGTTAGATTAGGTGTCCGATGTGAAATGTTTGATCAGACATCGGTTAAATTAGCCCCTCGATGTGAAATGATGGATAAGACATGGGTGTTCTTCAAGAAACCGATGTTAAATCTTTTTGTTTAACATCAGCCAATTTTTCTAACCGATGTTATTTGACTTAAAATACATTGAGTTTCTTTTCAGAACTGATGTCAAATACCTATTTCACATCGGTTTTTTAGTTCTTTTTCGTTTAATATTATTTTACATGATGTCTTTTGTACATTTTTTATATGGGTTTACATTTACCATTGTGATGTTAATGTGGAGTAAATTACATGCCATCCTGGTCATGATTTACAGCCACATGAACCAATTGCATTTACACAACCAAAAAAATACCAAACAATGCAACATCCAACCAAAAACATCCAACAGAAACATAAAGCTACATTGATACCAAATTCTTAACATACAATATTCCAAAACCAATTCGGACATACATTATTCCAAGTCTAAAATAAACATCCCAACCAATAAAAATAAAATAACTTAGTTATCCAGACTGTTTTAACTAAGGACTTGTCAGGAGTTTATACATGACCAAAAAAATTTAAAGTAAAACACATACTTGAATACACAAGTTCAGGAATGGGCTAATCTCTTTCTTCAAGCTAATCACATATTAGTCCATTTATTTTTTCAATACAAGCCGTTAAGTGCTGTTTACACAACAGAGCCGTATACTTGGCCACCATAGATATACTGGTGGTGAACCTCAACATCAAGCTGTTTAGAATCCTTTGAGTAGCCAACAATTCATTTTTCAGTGTGAGGAATGTCAAGGCCACCATCCAAAGCACCCTACAATGAACAACTGAATAAGTTCTAGTATATATGCACAAACACAAGCAATCACATGCTAACCAATACCATGTTACTTGTACACCAGACATACACTTTCTAATTGAGACCTAAGTCACACTCAGTATTACATGCTGGCATTTAGTACATAGAGGCATATAGTGACTAGGACTCCTTCATCCAAGACATATTTTCCTACAAAAATGTGGGGTAAAATAAAAAAAAGTATACCCATAACTGAAACCATTTAAATCAATTTAATACACAACACAACTTGTGGGAGTAACAAGAAAGATTATTGTATTTCAGTAGTATTTGCGAAAATTATAAATAATACCAATATTATAGTACAGATCAAAAAAGGTACATAGATACAGAGATTCAGTATTAAGTAATGTAAGATTACTGTGAAAAAAAAGATGGATCATGTACAATTATAGTTAATATTTAATTATATACCAATTCATACCTTAAGAGCACCAAAGACACGATTGCCTATAGTAGTCTTTCAAAGGCCAGCATCAAGTAGAGCCCTGAAGGGTCTTCGGCTTTCAGCAAGTTCAACTGAATAATCCTCTCCAGTTGCCTGGAAGATAGATGTAAAAGAATGAAGATATTGTTGTAATCTACAGATTAAAAGTAGTGAATATTCTTCAGATACAATTAATGAAGATATAATTAACAGAGAGTTGTATTATGTATCCTTTGTTGGCCTGGCCCTGGTGGGCATCAGTCTAGATCAAATTTGATAACATTCTCATAATATTCTCTAACATAGCCTATTGAACTCTGTTTCCCTACCTTAGATTCTTCATGGTCCCTACTAATGGAAAATGCATGACACTTGACTCTGTTATTGTAACATCATTAGTGAAAAAGAGCCATTTCAAGAATATATAAAATTCATTAAAGGTGATATATGCTACTTCTTGCAGAAATTTATCCAGATGAATAGATTGTTGGAGGGAAAAGGAAAATGTGAGTAGCTACTACACATAAAAAAGAAGAACATACTGTACATGCCTTTAAGTATAACCTGACCTGGTGGGCAGCATTTAGTTATTAGATTCCTTCATATAATTCTTGCAAAGTTTGAGTGGACTGTTACAAAAATTTACTTATCACAAGACTATATATGTTTTGATAAGATAATAAAATTACAGAATAAACAAATTATTTGAGTAGCAATTTAGTTCAGAAGCTTTTACCATCGGCAACATGGATCTGCCTTAACTGCTACTAGCTTCATTCATTATGCGGGAGCCACATACGTGAAATATGTAAAGACACCAAATCCTCCCGGCAACCTCACCTGCTGTATGACTAGCATTATTAGGATGTAAATGATGACTGTCAATGAATGTTTACCTCGCCTTCTCTTAAACTTAGTCTGAAACCTCTTGAAGTAAGCCCTCGATTTGTTAGCTTTGACAAACACCTGAATGAAAAATATTAAGAAAGGCATACTTTAAATCCAGCTAAGAAACACTACAAAATACAAAACTCTAAATCATAACTTATACCGTTATATAGTATCAGAGCTTTGCCAACAAGAACTTTTAAAATTTTTAACCCTCCTTCAATCTATCTATTTTTCAACAGCAAAAGTGCAATCAATCTTTTTTTATTTCATGGAGAAAATGGATTTAAAGTACATGACAGAATATTTAATTATCTATTTATAGAAAATACTGCTGCACAGTTATGAAACCAGTCAAATTAAAGATCAGGTACCAAGTATTTTAAGCCAAGTTCTAAAACAATTTTCTCGTATAAGTAATATCAAGGGAAAACACCGTGCTAATAAAGAGTCTTAAATTAATTTGATGTTAATGGCTCTTATGGAAACACCTGATTATGAAATCCAACTGGATCTGGTTCCACGGAATCCAAAAGATAATACTCTTCCCGGGTTGCTGTAAATAGACCAGTAGTTTGCTACATAAACAGACAACAGTAAGATTATATAGCAAAAGAGCACATAATTCTCATCATGACTTGGCTGTTGAGAGACAAAGCAAAGTGGAGAAGATAACCCTTCTGTTGACCTTTCTGTCTCTAGAGTGTCTTAGGTTATCCTCTTTCCCGGCAACAAGACCTGATAAACCAGTAGCACTAGAACAAGGATTCCTAGCAATCTCCACAAGCTGTTATAATGACTCAGGAGATCCAGGCCTTTGTGCAAGCTGCAATAATGGTGATCACAATTTACAAATTCCTATAGACTCATAGTCTTCCAGCTCCCCTAAATCTTGAGAGTATAAACGGTTCCACAACACTGTCATATCCTCTAGTGGAAATAAAAGGGAGTTTCTGATGGTCATCACTCTCACTAAGGCCTCTCATCCAAGTCGGGACCTCCTTATTCAACATCTCTATACCATAGACAGCTGCAATAATACGACAAGAATCATGAGCCAGCTTCAAAATCAAAAAAAAATTAGTAGACTAGTAGAATAAAGAATCTACCATGGTGCGGTAGAAGGCCTCCATGACAAAAAACCAATCATTAACTTTAAGAATAACAGGGTGCTTTGCCAATTCAGATGCTAAAGGACCTCCTGGCCTAAAGAAAACAGATCTTACTATCACCCCCTTTTGTCGTTGTCCTAATGTTTGAATAACTCAATGAGAATAGCTAGAGCAATAAGAAAAAACCAAGTAGCTCATCTCGCTCATCTCGCTCAACATAGGTGTTGTTGGGATCAAAGCATCCCAGCAAGAACTCCCAAACTGTCGCCTTAATAGAGGGATGCATGCCCTACAATGAATAACAAAATTATTATTTCCAAAAATATAGAGACAAAAATCTGAAAATGCCTACCAAAGCGTAGCAAACACAGAGAATAAATAAAAATCTCTAAAAACATAAACACCAACTCAAGTACTGAACAAGCATATAGCGCATAAATGAATTGCTCTTAAAATTTAAAGATCAAGGTAGCACATCTACACTATACATCACATGACTCAAATCCAATCTCTTTACAAGACCCTTCAATTAAAATATATGAATAATCAGCACTTGGAATGAATAATTTCAACTTAATTTACCATTAAGAGAAATAATACAGAATTGATCATATGGTTACGACATGTATGATTAAGACTTTAAGTACGTTATGTACCGGGACAACTCACCAAGCTTACAATCAGAAGGTGCAATGAAATCAGGCATGCACACATCTTTGGCAATCTTAATAAAATTTGGAAGAAGTACCTGGTTTTCAGATGAGCCACACAACCATATCAGTTTACCAAATTTATAATCTTTTTCGAGCATAAAAATTAAAAAAGAAAGGATCTTGCAAGATATTTGTTTGTTTCACTAAATGACTGAAAATCTAGATTCATACCCCAGCTTGTCGGACATCAAACAGAGTGGATGAACTTACGATCAGGCATCTTCTCTATCTCAAACAAGGATATCACACAGTTTTGATTCAACATTAAGCGCAAACAATCGTAAGGGCCAATCACTACAACCCAAAAGGACAAACTTCTCCATATTCAGAAAAAGCTTAACGACTTTGAATACTAAAAAAATAGCTCCATATAATAACAAGTATCAAACAAGCATGATAAAAGAAACAAAGATGGATTAACAGCTCAAGAAAAAGGGAAATCTTTCTTGACGAACCCAAATCTCCAAAACCAAATCTTCACAAAGATCGTTAATCTCCAACAGCAGCAGATCTGTGAACAAAAATAGACTAAAAAGAAAGAAAAATTGAAAATTGGAGACAATTCAAATTTAACGAACCAAATTTGAAATTAAAACTTAATCGAACGATACCCAAAGTTTCGAAGATCCTCAAATCTACGATTTTTGTCTAATCTTACCAACTCAAAGCGGAAGTTGGTGCTTAATTAGTTATAATTTGAATGTAAAATATGTACTAGTGTAAATTAGGGTTTATGAGAGCGAGTTCGAGAGATAGAGGAAAGAGAGAGAAGACAGAGTCGCCTTGGGGTGTGGGGGAAGAGAGAGATAAGGGAAGTGAAGTCGCAGTTGAGGTTTGAGGGAGAGAGGGAGGGAGATAAAGAGGGGATAGAGAGAGATAGAGAGATAGTCGATGTATGAGTAAAGGGGGAAGGGGGAAATAAATTTTAACTTTTTTGTTAAGGGGGGGGAATTTGGGCACTCAGCGGGGGAACTGAAACATTTATTTAGTCATTTTTTTAGAAATGGCTATAGACAACGGTTAGCATTAATAACCGTTGTTAAAGTGAAAAGCATTTATTTGTTATTATTTTAAAACTGAACATAGACAACAGGTACTATATAAAGCCGATGTCAGATTTATATTCAATATTGCTTTTTTTAAACCGATGTTAAACAAGCTTTTAACATTGGGTGCATTACATGCCGATGTCTAAAGACCGATGTCGTATCTACTATTTCTAGTAGTGAGATGCACATAGATGAATCATGTCATAGAGGAAGATGCAAAAAGACGAGAACACATGCATATAATATGTAAAGGGAGAAAGTACAAAGATACATGTGTAAGTAAAGGAGTGCATGCAAGAATTGATATCCGAGATATAAAAAATATTCTAATCCAAAAATTGAAAACTCCTACCACTACAGCTTAGGGCGCCCCCGAAGGTATATTACCTATGATAGGGGGCACCTGGAACATACCAGAAGGAGGAGGAATACTCGTCGTACTCTCCATATCACCTCTCCTCCTATACTCGAAATCTATGTCAGCATGGATGCCATACCAACACAAGCCCATCTATCATGAATTTTTTGAAGACTATCCATCTGCTTCGGAGTAAGCTTCTTCTCCTGATCACTCCTCCAATCCAAGTCCTACTCACACTCCTTTACCTCCAGATGAAGATAAGATATATAAGACTTATGAGGAGTGACAACGAACTTGGTAGTTGATGGAAATAAGAATTCCGCTTCATCTCTAAATACATCCTGAGTAGTAGGCCATACACATGAGACTTACCCTCCTCATCAGAAACCACAGTCTTGCCTTTCCTTTTACCATTTGCCTCTAAATCTGAAATTTCATCCTCCAACCAATCTTCCAAGATTGAATGACAACTCGGAGCATGTGGTCCAGAAAAAATATCAGAACACTATGCCATATATGGCCTATAGCAACAGGAAAAAATGTTACAACATGCCAAAAAATGTTACCATTGCCATCCAAAAGACCTAAGTTAACATAAAAATGAAGTTGCTTTTTTTTCGAGTAACCTTTGACCCCTAAGGTAACATCCCTTTTGCCCTGGTGTAACATTTCCATTTATGTTACAATAGCAGTAAAAGGTAACATCAAACTATATCTATAGTATCACACTATGTATGTTACTTTTGCGCTTAGAATTTAAAAAAAATGGGCCCTTCATGTGGGCCTACATGTGGGCCACAAAATCATTGTAACATTTGTTTCCCCTACTATAACAGTTTTATAATTATTTATATTATATTATACTAGTTTGTTTGTAACATTGTAGTACGTAATGTAACATATTTCTCGAAAAAAATTAAAAATATTTGTTTGGAAATTGAACATGCCATAAACCTGTTTTTCAAATAAGTCAACAAATAAACAATTTAAACCACAAAACTTCAAATAGGTTTTCACAAACCCCCACCAAATACTACTTCAGTTTTCTCACATTTCACCATCAACTCCACATAAACCAAAAAACAGGTACATAGTCTATAGTCTAGAGTATGATAAATAAACATCTGAAATCTAGTACGATGACACTTGGAGTACGCAAAAGAAGATAGGTAAAAAATAGTGATGCCACTGTGAGATTAAGTGCAACCCCTCCTGCTTTTAAGCTCACAATCTGGATCCTGGATAAATCTTGTGATGGTAGCATCTCTTTCCTTCATAGTCATAGATCCATCCAACTGAACACACTGAACTTTGGACTGCAAATGGTTTCGATATCAAGCAAATTATTATGAAAACTATAACTTTTGGAATAACCAATATAAAGAGATATTGAATGTCAGCCTGAACTTTAGTAGACTTAAGTTTGCCATATATTTGAGCTGAAAGTAGAATTAAGAATTAAGAATAACTGCCTAGCTTTATCCATCATTTTCTATCATCTAATAAAGTAAAAAGAATCATAGGAACTCTTATTTAGCCATATAACTGGTAAAAAAATCCAATACATTTAACACAGACCAAGTAAAACAACTGTTATCCGATAATCTCGGTCAGGAATGACAGTTGAGGCTATAGTTGCTTTCTTTACCTTCCTTCCAAACTGCAAAAGAATTAAAAAATCCACATAAGTCAACACAAAAGGGAATCCTCAAAAGTTCTCTAAGTCGACTATCATGTGTACTAGCAGCTAATGCAAAAATTGCAAATTTGAGTAACATAACTCTTTCCATTATCCTCTTTAGATAAAGAAATTACACAATAATTTAATATGCAATATTAGAAAAACTATTAAACAAGATATATAAGACAATAACATCTAATTGAGCAAAAAAATAAAAGTTGAGCATAAGAACCAATGAGGTGATTATAGCGCCACTTTTCCGCTGCGTATACATATCTTTACTCACAAAAAACTTGTTAACTATCATTTTTTCAAATGTTATATATGTGCAACTTTAAATTTACATGTTTTGGATGGGTGTTAAGTATTAGGAATACCAGCTGATAAACATGTGCTTCATTTTCTGAAAATTATGAAGACTTCATGCATTTCTCATCACATCCAACTCAGCTAACTCCATCACTTCCTCAACAAACATTCAAAAAGCGAGAAAATGTTAAAATATCAACCTCCTCTAATTTGGTTAGATAATGATTACATTTTACACTAGCCTTTCACAAACTAACATGAAGTCTGCTAACTTGAAACTCAAAGGCAAACCAACAGAGCAATAATCACAAAGTTGTTCCACCAGTCTGGTGCAACATAACATCGATTTTGTCTCCATTTCCATTTCCAACTGAGAAAACACAACACATAATGTATATTAGCAATAGAAAAAGAGGGTGTACACAGTGTTAAGTCGGAGGCCAAGTAAACATGTAAGAGACAGAGTGAAACCAAGGGCTACCTTATCACGACTCTGCTCTCCTCGGAGATGACAGCCATCATAGAGAAAGGCAATTGAATTTATGTCAATTAATTGATGGTCACAATAAGCACTCATAAGGTTTTTCAATTGGGTACTCCATTTAATCCTGAAAAAGACTTCATTTCCAGCTTGTACAAATCATCACAATCAATCTAAAATTTAAAACTTGATTTATATTTATAAACAACCTAGTTCGTACAGCAGGGTACGTAATTGGGCAACCATACATCACTCTTAACGAGACTCTGCTCCACATCACCAATTGTATATATCAGAACACTTTCATTCTAGAAACTAGCAGCAGAAGACACCTTGCCACGTTAAGGAGGGAGGAATATAAGAAAATTACATTAACTAGCGGTGATTACCTTTCAAACTTAATAAATCTTTTAGTTTACTTGGTACATTCTCAATAATGGTGATTACTTCAACAGAACGTAGATAGGACTCCAGAATGCATGAACACATAAAATAACTTGGTTGTACATTTTAATTTTGTAAATTAAAATTCTGCACAAATCACAATCTTTTAACACATAACAAACAACCAAATACCGCAATTTAAATTTACCAATACATCAAATAATTTTTCCCAAAAAAGACACTCGCAAGCTACTAACATCTTACATTTTATCATTTACATTAGATGTCCTTAAGGTACATGTATTTCTTGGGGGGTAGGAGGGGAGTTAAATCAACTTAGTCACTTATAAAGAGTATCATTTATCATCATAGCTAAATAACAATACTAACAAAATACCCGGAATTATCACATCTATGTAACAAAACAAAAAAGAGTAAAAAGATTAAAGTCCATGTCACATACTAGGGTTTAAACATATGGTAAGTTAGCTCCACAACAAATTGAGATTCCTCAGGACCAAACCCGAGAAAGGCATTTGCGTACTTCTCTTCCGGAATATCCCTCTTTCTCAAAAGCTCCATCCCAAAACCTTCAGTATAAAACATGTAAACATCAAATAAAACACCATTTAGCAATAAATCCATCACAACTAGCACATATTTGACATACTTTCTTCCAATTAAACAATAAACCACATACTTGATGGTGCGAACAAGGTCACCAACATGAGACATAACATGTAAGAACCTGCGCTTATCCATTTTAGGCCATTCCAACAACTCGCTACTCGAAACAACATGCGTAGCTTCAGATTCAGCCATAATTCCTCTACGTAAAACAACAACTCGGGTTCAATTAAACGACATAATTATAAACATAGATATACACACAAAAACAAAATAAAAACTAATTATTTCAGCAAACAAATAAAACTGCACTAAATTAAAATAAACTTAGATTAAAAATCATTACTGGTATTGCTACTACAAGGATAGATCACAATATAACACATGACAGTACTAAATATAAGTGATAAAAGAAATAATTACGTACTGGAAATGAGAAATACAAAGCCCTAAAATAAGATCAAGTGATAATAGAAACACAAAACAACAAAACTAAACACGGGATTGCGATAATTCAATTATTTGTATGTACATAAGTATTGATATACATAATCGAATTGGGGAGAGAGAGAGGGAGAGAGAGCATGAGAGTTACTACTTACTAGGAGAGTGAAGAGTGAAAGAATATGATGCTCCTTCGACCCCTAATTTCATTTTAAAACCACGATTCCAATTAAAAACCCTAGCTCGAATCTGTAAGATTTTACTAATATAAAATTCTAGCTAATCTAATCATCAATATGTGAGGTAATACTTTAGGATGATTCAGTTCAATTAAACGCTGATAGAGAGTGTGTGAGTGGCTACCGAGAGAGATATTTAGAGTGTAAGAGAGCGACTGTGTGAGAGAGAGATGTTTATGGAGGACTGTGAATTTTTGACAAAAAACTGTCGCTTCTCCAAAAATTTTGAGCCTGCTTTAGCCCGCCTCATGGAGAGCCCAATGACATCCCAAATAACTGCTGGCTAATTTCACTTTTTTAATTTTTGATAAAATTTTAAGTTTAAATAGTGTTCAAATTTTTTATTAAGAAAAATTATCAGTTATTAATTAGTACAATTTACAAAATTAAAAAAAAAATTATTTTCTCAATCTTAGATAATATTTATAATATTGCTTGATTATATTATCAAAATTGATTAATTTTCAATTCAAATAATTATATATATTTAATTGTTTATTAAATGTTACTTTTTAATCCATTAACACCCTATTGTAATATTTTGAAACTATAGTAACATGTTATAACGGCTAATGAAATATCAAAATTACTATGTTGCGGTAGGATAATATGAGCATATCTAAGGTAACATAATTTTGTAACACGCATGATTAAACCATTGCGATAGGCCATCTATGGCGTAGTGGAAGTAGATGCCTCATGCTCAATAGCCATAGTAACCTCGTCGAATCCCGTCTACCAAAGTCCCGGCGAGATGAAACAAGGACGAAGCTGAAAAAGGAGTCGGTAACCAAAGTGAAATGGTGAAAAGCCCCATCTTGCGGTTAAAATCCATGAACGGATGGAAATACGTTGGCGAATCATCATCCAGCTGCGATAAGAACAAGGAAAAATGTCAGGACGCATGCGTCACAACACCAATAAAAATAAAAGTATGTTTTGGAGGAGCTAAGACACGCCACAATGAAAAGGATGAAAGATGTAAACTAGAAGTTCCAAGGTGCCTAAGGTGCCCCCATATTACGTGAAGGGCCGCAACCTGATAGCTGCAAATCCTCGGGCACGCAATGCACTCCGCGAAGGCAGCGACCCAAGCGACATTGAAAGCTTCGGGCGCGACCTATTTTTTAAAAAAAGAATCAAAGGCCAGAACCCGGGAGCTTCAGGGCTACGGGCGTGCCCCTCCTAGTATGGAGGTCATGGTTGTGACCCGTCACTGGCGCGCGCCGTATGGGGAAAGGGGAGTCGCGACCCGATTGCCCTAATGGCATGCCTCGAGTGCGCCCCCGTGTGTGTGGCTACAAATTTTTATGACCTAAATTTTAAGATTCAAGCTACTAACTTAATTGGAATTCAAATTGGTGCATCTACAAAAATCAACAAGCTATGTATACAACCTATACATATACACCCAAAACATGGCATAAATATTGAAGTTCAAGAAGCTCAAATTTCTTTTATCTAGTAGCGTACATGAAAGGAATTTAAAAGAGAGACCTGAAAGAGTACCTTGGAAGATGGAGGATGAGTGGGTTAAAGTTAAAACAGAGGTGGAGCCAAGAACAAGCTAACTCCAAGCTTCTTGAGATTTTTGGAGGAAAGGGGTTTATGCCCCTTATATCGGGTATTTTGGAATATGGGAGTTAAGGTTGAAATGAAGGAGCAAGATCTATTAAAGGAGGCAAAGTTTAGAATTTTTGAAATTTGAACCCCCGGAATAGACTTTCGGGGATAGGGGCGCCCTGAATGCGCTCGGAAGGAGGAGAATATTTGCGGAAAATATTTGTGGAAAATGTCTGGGGAGGATATTTTTGGAAAATTTTGAGAGATTTTGCGGAAGCACTTGACACGAAGACTCGGAAGAAGATTTTTATGATGAAGATTATCAACTAAAATATTCTTTTACGGAAAAAAGTATTCTCACGTACGGAAGTGAGTTTATTAGAAAAAGATGAAGTGACGATATTGTGGATGACAAAAATCTCGAAAGGACGTAGGAAGTAGAAGATGATTTTCCACTTTTTTTTTAACAAACTAAAAAATCGGGGGTAGTTGTTATACCATAAAATTGTCACTGGTATTTTATCGGTCTTTTTGGAAATGGGTCAGATTGCTCCACGGAAGAGGGCGGACGAGCTCCGGATCCTAGGACCCTCCCTTTACGGAAAACATTTACAACTAGGACGCTTTCTTTACGGAAAACACTTACAACTGGGACGCTCCCTTTACGGAGGACGTATACGACTAGGACGTTCCCTTTACGGAGGACGCTTACGACTAGGGCACTCCTTATGTTGGAGTCGCTTACGACAATTATAGACTAGGATAAGTAACGACGATGATTGGTAAAGTTATATACGGAGGTTTACGATTACCATTATGACGGAGGATTACGACGACTAGGGTGGAGGAAGTGTGGGATGACTGCAATGATGACGGTACCACGACGATCATTATAGTAGAAGACGACGACAAAGAACAAGTATTGATAGAGAACTTATGGAAGATGATCTCAAGAAAAGGGAGAAGGAGTGAAGAAATTAATAATTGAAGGACGACCTGAATTCCAGGGAGATGACAAGGAAGAATGAGCGAGGAGGTTGCTCCCATAACTAAACTAGGAAGTGAACAAAGCATAAGAATCGTACAAGGAAAGGAGTCCCCAAAGGGCCACTCCATGCTTAGGGCACGCCCTAGGCATTTAGTAGAACTCCGGAAGGCTCGCGTGAAGGAAAAGGCCCTCTGAGAGCCCTTTATCCCGGAAAATATGGCGAATACGTCATTTTGTAATCTTGTGGGTTATCCTCATATTTGAATGCTCACAAACATCTAGTATGAGCTTTGGGAGCCCTGTCTCCGTATTCGGCGGGTTGTCCTTCACAAGAGACTCTAGGGTTATCTCGCACTTTACACTTTTACGCTTGGGATAACTTGTCCTGTAGTCTGGTGGGTTATCTTCGGGGGGCAATGATGCACTTAGGTATTTGCCATAAGTCATGGCAATACCTGCGCTAACGATCAATGGAAGTAGCGGTAGCGAATATGGATATTCTTCGGTCGGGAAGTTTTATTGTCCATAAAGTCCTAAAGTCATAACGAGCCTTGGGCCTTTATGACTAGGACACATCGTCGGGCACTTCTAAAGCAAATCAGTGTTCGAGTTATAATAGGAAGTTGGTTCGACAACTCCTATTGGGACACAGAATGAGAAGCCAAGTCTATCTAGGTTTCTTGTTCCCCAAGAACTACGTCTGGCATGATCCTCTGAGAAGGCAAACATAAAACCTAGCAATCTTCGCCACTTCCTAAGTACAAAACAACCCATTCCGGTGATTTCTCCGATCAATGACCACCGCAGCAGATCTTGATTCCGACCACGAACCTCAAATGTTTGTTAACCAAATTCCTCCGTTTACAGCGAGTTCATAAACTAAGTTGTTTGCGATTAAAAGTTCATGAACAATGTTCATTAGTTGTTCGTGTAATGTTAGTCCGTTAGTTGTGCTTAAATATGTATGCGAATAAACTTTTTTATAATGAGTCGATACACAAGCAAAATTTTTAACTCGATAAAATTTCAGCTAGATTTCGAGTTCGACATTTTTTTAACGAATTAATACATAAGAGTTTAGCTCGATTTGACTCCTTTACAACCACAGATATTTAGGTCATTATCTCTCAAAGGGTTATACATTTCCTTTTTATTATTTAATATTAATCAATTAAACAAGATAATCAATTATTTCGCTTATAATAAGTTAATTATTACTTTTTACATTTCAGGTTGAACAAAATGTCTGCATCTGAGGAGAAACTCTATTAGTTTGAAACTAGGAACCCGTTTCGTTGCCCCCACCTCCTAATTTTTACGTATTTTTCAAATAATTAAGTTGCATTTGTTTTGTCATTTTTTTAAAATGCGGTTTTATGACCAAAATTAAATCGAACTATCGTTATTGTCATATTTTTAATTTTCAATTCTAACAATTGATATCTCTCAATTTGATTTTATTCAAACCCAATCCTTTAATGTACATACAATAAATGGGTTTGTTCCATTCTATTTGGCTTTAGAAACCATTCTCAAGTGGGTGTGAATAAAATTTGAAGTCTTAAAAGTTAACGCGCCAATAATATATCAGTCTAACAAATTTGATTTTAATTGGCAGGACAACATGAGCTTCCGAACACCCGATTTTCCACTGCTAGAAAATAAAATATAAGAATACTGATCGAATTGTATCCGTATTGGTATTCGACATATCGAATTGTATCCGTATTGGTATTCGACATATCCATATTTGTGTCCGTGATTGTCGAATCCATATAAAGATAATATTCGCTTTATTTTGGATACAGATAATATTCGTGTTTTCTCAAATACGACTGGGGGTATTTTGGATCAATATCTATTTTTTTAATTTTTTTATGGGCCTACTCTATTGACAATTATTTTAGAATATTTTTTAAGGTTAAACTCAACTGATATTTTTGTTTATGTATAAAGTATTTGTACAATTATATAAAATTTATATGAGAGTATTATTCAAGGCATATAAACACACTATAAGCTAATTTATTAAATTTAAAATATATATAAGTATATTTTTATGTAATTAAAATATTATATATGTAGTTAATTTCTCGGATAAAATTAAAAAATTATTATTAATACCCTGATATCTATAGATATACCACTTTTTACAGCCATTTAATAATAAAAGAGAAGTGCATTGTGTTTGTGATAAAAAAAATAAACCGATAACAAACACATTAAATACCTGAGCAATTTCGGGACTATGGTGGCTCAAAGAGATCTACAAGTAGCTTGTAAGAGGGCTACATATACCTGATTCTTCATATCCCTGCGGTGAAATGTCTAGATCAAACTAAATTACCATAGCTGCTTTACATAATTCACAACTGCAAAAGTTATAAGGCATCAAAAGCCCTTTCTTGCACATGGTAATTTAGGTATCTTGATTCTTCATATCCTAGTGGAGGGAGGACTCAACAATAGTGAGCAAGCTATAGTATAAAGCAGTAAGAACTCCAATTATTGATATCATAATTTCGAAATTAAGTGTCAGTTGAACATGATTTTGTTTAAGATTCTCTAATACACCTCTGCCTAAACTATATTCAAACATGCATCTCATGCAATTGGATGTTGAAAGTCCTATAATCATTTACAGGACTACATCTAACTTGCTAATATTCTCTTAAACAATCGTTTTCAAGAAATTATTTATAACTACTGAATAGTTCCCACACTGTGTCAATACTATCATCAGTCATAGAAGCAAACCAAGGAATTGAAACTATTATCAAATTCTAATTAGATAAAAAAATTACCTGAAATCTCTCCGAGTCGAACGTAAGAATCTTGGCATTACCAAGTCCAAGAAGCATTCTAGCAAACTACTAATAATATTTTTTCCCATCTTTATATAAGATTTCAACACAATGCCGTAACACTCTACATAAATTCTTCTACTCGGGAACTACAAACGTAATGGAAAAGATACCAACTCAACTTGGAAAGCTTTGGTGCCAAAACCACAATACTATGGGGAATCAAACAGTAGGCTAAAATTTTCAAGTTCAGCAACCAAGGACAAGAAATACTTGAACAATGTTCAGAGATCCATAATCCAAAATAGTTTTTTAAAATGTTTTTGAGAGTTTTGAAGCATTTGTTGCAATCTATTCCACGACTTGTCTATATTTTTCAATTTTTTTGTATATTTAAAGAAAACAACACATTTTTTTCTAAAAAATTATTTTTATTACCGTGATATCTATAGATCTACCACTTTATGGTGCATCATATTTATGACAAAAATAAAATAAATGATAACAAACACATTAAATACCTGAGGCAATTTCGGGACTGTGGTAGATCTTAGAGAGCCACCAAGTAAATAGATTCTGAGAGCAATAGGTATACTTGATTTTTCTTATCCCCATGGTGAAATGTCTAGATCAACCTATGAGCACTAGATAAACCGAAATTACTACAGCTGCTTTAAACTAAAGTCCCTCCCTTTAAGATTTTGTAAGATTCAAAAAGGGTAATCTGCCACTTTTCTAAGAAACTTCTTCAGCGAATGCAGAATCAATACTAGCATTTTGATAATTCGCAACTGTAAAAGTTGAAAGGGCATCAACAGCCCTTTCTTGCACATCCTCTTGTGAGCTTTGTGTAAAACTAAGCAACAATACAACACCTTGGATGCACCAATAAATTTTCAAATATGTCAGATCCCTTAGAGCAAATGGCGGAATAGAATCTGGGAGGATCCATTTCAAACAAATCATAATCTCATTTAGGCCCTGTTCTTTAAATTTTGAATTCCTCCGGCTGGTGAAAATGTTTATCTCTTCCATTGTTGTTTCAGCAAAAAGAAAATATAACCATTCAAATAATTTCAAAACTAGGATCATTATTTGTTTATCTCCATACTTAAAAAGGTATGTTCTCTTTTAGCTGAAACAATAATGGAAGATAGGAATGTTTTCACAAACGGGAGGAATTCAGAAATTAAAGGGCAGGGCCCAGATGAGATTATGATTTGGTTGGAATGGATCCTCTCATATTCTCTTTTGCGGTGTGCTGTAAGGATCCTAAATGGTTGAATAATTATTGGTTCGTCCAAGTTGTCACATTGTTGCTTAGTTTTACACGAAGCTAAAGGGAGGATGTGCAAGAAGGGGCTGTTGATGCCCTTTCAACTTTTGCAGTTGTGAATTATGAAAATGCTAGAATTCATTCTGTACTTTCTGAAGCAACAATGGTAAATTAGCTATTTTGATTCTTCATATCCCCGTGGAGGGAGGACTCGACAAAGAGGAGCAAGCTATAAAGCTGTAAAATAGAGGATCCATGCACATTACCCCCTACTAAAAATAAGGGCAAATTTGTATTGAGTTATGGAGAAGCATAAGAGAATATTAGAGGCTATGTTGTTACAATGGTTGTTCTAGGCGAGGCTATGTTGTGACAATGATGGTTCTAGGCGAGCAACCAAATCAGTCAAGTTCTGGTAGGTTACTTTAACTGGAATACTAAAGCTAAACACCAAAAGTGAAAACTGCAAGTGATGCTTAAAAATGCAAGAGGCTTATTAAAAGATACCAATATAACTGAAATTGGAAAGCTTTGGTGCCAAAACCACAATAGTATGGGGAATATAACAGTAGGTTGAAATTTTCATGTACACCAACCGAGGACAGGAAATGATATGATCATAAAAACTCTTATGTGAGATTTTGTAGATTGATAAGTTTGGGGTAAATCCCAATTTATTTTTGGCAGTTTACAGTCAGATAAATGAAGAGTTGTTAAATTTGAAAGACTAAAAGAAAATGGAGAGATTAATAAATCTCAACCATAAATACTCAGAGTTTACAATCCAGGTACGCATGCTAAACAGAAAGCAGGTAATTTCTGGGCATTAAAACCGTAGGACTTTCAGTGGAGAGTTTTTAAGGTAGGTAAAACCCAAATATCTAATTTCGATGCACGTACTTCAAGTTGTTCTGCTAATACTAATTTCTTAAACGATTTAGAGCTTAAGGTGCTTAACTTATAAGGATTATGACAACATAAGAAATATAAATGTAAGCATTGAATATTCTGCCAGATAGCATACTTAAAAAACTTTTCAATTAAACGCATCAGAGGTTTATTTCTCAATATATATAACTTCAACTTCTAGATATGGGATTGATGGTTTTGGTTAGACAAAAAATGGCGAACAAAATTATGATTATTGTCGTTGCCAAACCATGACAAAAGGGAGTCATCTATATACCTCCATCGTTGCGAGAGAATGCCGGTTTGAACTGCTTCTTTCGACAAGTGACAGGATTTTGTGAATTAGTTCATCTGGTAACCTGCTGATTCTGTCTTGTTCGCCTCTAAGAACCCTAACTTTTTTCATCGCCGCGAACCCAATTAAATAATCAAATCCACCTCTGTTTCCTGTTTCCCCTAACCCTTCGCTCACTCAAGTTTCCCCTATTTTGAACGCCCAAGTACTTTCTGACTATGTCCCAACTCGCAACCTTTATATATTAGCCCTATTTTATAATAATCTTACAAAATTGCATATATTTAATTGTGGCAAAAACTGACCGCTTAAACAAAATATGCATTAAGCAAATAAGTATCACATAATTTTTTTTATGATACACAACTTTATTATCCGTGTCAGGTCAATTCGCATTTCCAAGTGCTCACGTGATCTTTATTTCTACTTAAGTATGAGATGGAATGCTATATTCCTCACTACATCCAATTTTTACATAATTCTTATCATATCAAGTTTGCACCAACTCATTTTTTCTAACTCTTCCCTTCAATTGCTGTTAATTTCCTCTAATTTCACCCATTCCATTCCATTCACATCTACCAAACGGAAAATAATTTTTGAAAAGAATAATGGACTCAATAAATTACTTGACATGATTTCTGGACAATCGTGGCTCTGAGGGTAATCTTGGGTATGACGAACAAGACTTGCACCTCGGACCCCAACACTTAAGGTCCTAAATTCTCATAGTCCTTTTTTATATAAATATAAAATATTCTGTGTATGTATAATTTAGGCTCCAAAAATGATTTTTCCAAAGGCCCAATTAACTTCAAGGCCGCCCCTGCCCTGCGTGGCTCTCGGAGAGTGTTCAATTAAGTAGTTCCAAAGGGCACTAGATTTACTTGATTCTTCGCATCCCTGAGTAAGCTTCACACTATTCAATTTAGTAAATCGATAAGCAAACCAAATAAGAAAGTTTGATATTGCAGAAAGTGCCTACACAATAAACATGCAAGAATGAGAAACACAGCAGACATCAGTCCGCCATATGAAATTTAATTTAGATGTGTATTTCATAATGCAAAAAAAGAAATTAATAGCATGCCTATTTCTCCCATATTAATATATGAAGTATCTGATTTTGCGGGGGTAGCAAGATCACTTCAGATATAGATAATGAAAAATCTGCCTTCCGAAAATATTGCCCTGTAATGTTATTATGTTCCCGTGAACAGAGAGAGGGTGGTTCCGATATTTAAGTGCATTACTTATGGATACGCTATTAAAATGATCGACCTTGTTAAATAAATTGAAAGATAATTTAAATTGACAAGTGCGGAGAATAAGCCACTCATATACTCCGAAGACTTGCATTATACAGATGTTAAATTTTTTATGCCGGGAAGTTACATGCTATATTGAGCAATCTATACTTGTACCGATGAGGGGGACTTGTTACACTGGAGAATTGAAAGAGAAAGATGATCTTGATAGACCCCAATAATAAGTGCAAAGATTTCTCAAGGCAGGCAAGCATGTTAGTAAATTATAATTCTTATCATATAGGCACCTAAATGGAGAGTTGTCTAAGCAGGTAAATTCTGACAATCAGACTTACCTTATTTCGATGCACATTCATCAAATTTCAGTCGCAAAATGAGTTGTCTAAGCATGTAAATTCTGACAATCAGACTTACCTTATTTCGATGCACATTCAGCAAATAAGGTGGATAACTTATATAGTTTAATATTTTCTAGATTAAGTTTAGAACTCTTCCCGAAACTATTTTTTTGAAAGTACTCATTAACCCTTGTGTTCCATACTCGCGGAGCTTGCTTCACCCCTTATAGTGCTTTTTTCAGCCGGTAGACTTTGTTTCTCGGCCTTTCTGAACATATCCGGGAGGCTGCCCAATAGAGAATTCTTCTTCAAGATAAATATTCATGACATCCATCTGAAATATCTTCCACTGATTCTGAGCTGCTATTGGTGTCAGAAGTCATATGATATCAACTCTTGCAACTGAAGCGAATATTTGGTCATAGTCAATGCCATATCTCTACTTGTAGCCTTTAGCTACCAACCTCGCCTTGTATTTCTCCACTTCTCCATCTTGATTCATCTTAGTTTTATAGAACCACTTGACACCAATTATTTTATGTCCCTCTGCAAGATCTGTGAGTTCCTATGTATCATTCTTCTTGATTGTGCCAATTTCTTCATACATGGCTTTGTTCCATTTGCTTTCTTCAGAAGGTTCTTCAAATGTAACTGGATCACATTCATCAATTAAACAAAATAGAGAATAATAAAAGGATGTTTGTACCGGACTTGTAGCTTCATAGATATTATCCGGACTCCGCATTTTTCTCGGTGCTCCCCCTGAACTGTGGCTTTCTCCCATCGATGGTATCAACGCAGGAGTTTGGTGAGTCAGACTTTGTGTAGGAGTTAGATCATCATCTTCATCATCTTTAATGTTAGAGTCATCACCGTCGTTATCATCTTCGTTAAAGAATAAATCGGAAACTTTTCTTTCTTCCTCGCTCCATCTCCAGTAATCTGATTCATCGAACTCAACATCTCGAGAAATGATTAAATTTTTCGTTAGAGGATTATCGAGTCTGTATGCCTCGCTCCTTTTGTCATATCCGGTAAAGATGCATTTCTCACTTTTATCATCCAGCTTCTTCCTTTTCTGATCTGGAACGTGGGCATAAGAAATACACCCGAAAATTCCAAAATGTCCAACTGATGGATTGTTTCCACTCCATGCTTCATTTGGAGTTTTATTTCTGACACTTTTTATTGAAAAGTGATTCAGCAAATAAACTGCACACAGAAACGACTTCAGCCCAAAAAGTTCTTGGCAAGTGCTTTGCTTTTACCATGCTTCTTTCCATGTCATGAATTGTGCGGTTCTTTCTTTTTGCAACATAATTTTATTGAGGAGTATATGTCGTTGTCAACTGATGATTTATTCCATGTGCCCTATAGAAGTTTCTAAACAAGTATGAAGTATACTCTCCTCCTCTGTCTGATCTGAGTGTCTTCAAATGCAGGCCACTTTATTTTTCTGCTAGTGCTTTGAACTTCTTGAATTTATCAAGAGCCTCCGATTTTTCTTTGATGAGATACACCCAACTTTTCCTGCTAAAATCATCAATAAATGTTAGGTAATAATTACCTCCAAGTGATGGGATATCAAATGGACCAGCTATATCTGTGTGAATAATCTTCAACAGCCTCCTTGCTCTCCATAATTTTCCAACAGGAAAACTTTGTCTATGTTGTTTCCCCTTGATACATGCTTCAGATAAATTTTCTGGTTCATTGATTTCTGGAAAGCCGTCCACCATCTTTTTCTTTGACAATAATTTCAAGCCAGAAAATCCAAGGTGACCAAATCTTAAATGTCATAACCACAAGTCATTTTTAATAACTTATTTCAAGCACTTCTGCACTTTTATCTATATATCAAGTGTGAAAAGGCGATTCTTTGACATCTCCACATCTGCAATTAATTCTCGAACCTGATTTTTGATTATGAGAGAATTATCCTGTATCTGAATATTATACCCTTTCTCCACAAGTTGGCCAAAACTGATGATATTATTTTTCAAAGCAGATATATAATAAACATCATTTATATACTTTTTCTCATCATTCATTGACACAATCATAATTGTACATTTTCTTTTGACCGGAATTTTTAATGAGTCACCAAAAGTAACTTCTCCGCTGATGGTCTCGTCTACCTCTGTAAATAAATCTTTATGGCCAGTCTTATGATTGCTGGCTCCTGAGTCAAGATACCAAACATTCTTCTTGCTCTCCTCGTCTCCTTTAAAAGTGAGGAACATAACAGTGCCAACGTCTTTATCTTCTTTTGTTGTTGCAAAATGACTTCTTTCTTCCACTTTTGTTGTTCTACCCTCGTAACTGAAGTGACCAAATTTTTTACAATTATAACATTGAAATTGAGATTTGTCACCTCGTTGAAATCCGCCTCTTCCTCGGCCTCTAAAATTCTGACCACGACCAGATGGTTAATAACCTTCAGAATTCCGGTCTCTATTGAAAAATTGCCTTCCACGTCCTCGTGCACCTCGGTAGCCACCTCCGACGCCACCTCTTCCACATACAGAACTACTACTACCAGAATTGTCGCCAATAGATACTTTACTTTGCAGCGTCTTCTCCATATGGCTTGCATCATCATACTGTTTCATTCGCTGCTCGTGAGCTTCAAGTGAACCTACGAGCTCATCGATGGAAATTGTGGACAAGTCCTTTGACTCCTCGATAGAAGAAACAACATAATCAAATTTTCTTGTCAGCGAACGGAGTAGTTTTTTCATGACCCGAACATCGTCGAGACTTTCACCATTTCTTTTCATCTCATTTGTCACGACTTTCAAGCGCGTAACAAATTCACCAATATTTTCAGAAGTCTTCATCTTTAAATTTTCAAGCTCTCTGCGTAGCACTTGGAGCCGCACCTTTTTAACTTTTTCAACTCCCTGGAATGATTTTTGCAAAATCTCCCACGCTTTATTTTCGTTTTTGCTTCAAATATTTTTTCAAAGGTTGATTTATCAATGCCTTGAATAATTATGTACAGCGCTTTTTATCTTTTTTCCGGATCTCCTTTAACACCGTCTTCTCGGCATTTGGAAGTGCTGCTTCAGCGGCTGCACCAGCGGGCTTGTTGAACCCATTTTCGACAATTTTCCAATTATCGTAAGAACCAGGTAACATCTTCATTTGGATACTCCAATTCTCGTAATTTGTGGATGTTAACTTTGGAATGCTAGGTTGCACCATATTTGCCATTTTTCACGAACGTAGCATTGGCTTGGATACCAGTTGTTGGAAACGTATATGGGATTTTCTATTTCTCAAACTCGAAAGACAGGGTGCATATTTAATATTATTGAGATAATAAAATACACACTTAGAAAACTATGTATATATATAAGTAAAGCACTCAACAAACTTTTTATTTCACAAATATAAGCTATAACATATTTTGTAATCTAGTATACAACTTTTCTTTTTATCACTTAAAGGAGCTTTTGCTTTCTATGTATAATCACTCTATTTTTCACTTCAATAATAAACTACAAACTACCAGCCCTCTATTAATAGGATACATCTGAGGTCTGATTAGTTCATGGCTTACATCAGCAAATTTATTACATAATAAGACTTTTACTACCTAGCCTATAAAGGATGACCATTATTTATACTGAGCAGCTGTGTACCTTCAGAGCAACAAATCCGGCCACTGTGTACGCCTATATACTTAAGTCTCAAGCATATATATATATGTGAAGGTGTATGCATGCACGTATAGGAACCGACACCATCTTTTACTTCATCTTATACAGATGGTCTTATTTTTAATACCCACAAGACTTTGAATCACATTCACATGCTGCCAACCATTTTCCTCGCCTTGACCTGACAATTTCAATTCCAAATTAATGTTTATTCTTTTCTTTCTAGATATGTTTTCTGGATGTAGACTTTTGATGCATATAGCTAGCTGTAATATTCCCTCCATCTCATATTATGTGTCTTCTTTGAATTTGTGCCGGTCAAATTGACTTAAATTTGACCGAAGTTTATTAATAATTTATAATTGAACAAAATAAAAAAATTACATCACCGGAAAATAGATTTAATCTACTTTAATATATAATTTTTAGTTTTTTAAAATAATATACGAGTAATGTTTAATCGTTGGTCAAAAGTTTGTCAATTTCACTTCTATAAAAGTAAATGTGAAACATAATATGAGACGGAGGGAGTACTTATTAGGATGGGGGAGAGTTGGAAATTCTAACATTAAGTTCAAAGTATGATACACTGTGCTAGATTGCTTACCTATTCAAGAAAATGTATAGGAAATACTGTGTTGAAAATGTATATATTATAGAATTCTAGAAAAAGGATTCATGGTTTCTTTAAGTAAAAACATTGGAGACAAACTTGTGCGTGTTTTATCTCTTAGATATTTGATACTAACCAAAACTGGGACACATAAGACTGTACAAGTAGTCCAGATAAGCTTCCATTGAACGGAGAGAACACTGTTTGAACACCTACTTCTACTTGCAAAAATGAGAAAATTTTTAGGTATTAGTTCATCAGGAAAACTGCTAGGTTTCGTCATGATCGTCTCCAATAATCTTTACTTTCTTAATCGCTGAAGACTCCATTACTAATAAGATATCTAAAGGCTCTATGAAGGTACAGAACCGAACCTGATCAGAAAATTGGATTTCATAAAATTATGCAACAAGTTCCAATGACAGAATCTATTATCATGTTTAATTTTGGGATCGGACTGAACCTTAAATAGATTGTTTAAAATTTTTAATTTTATAGTTCAAATTTGGTTTTTCAATAAAAATTTTAACACAAAATTATTTAAAATATTTTTTAAGCTAATGCCTAATAGGCTTATTAAGAAGTAAATATATTCCTTACAATAAAAAGTGAATATATTATTATTTATAAAATAATTCTGTTTATTAAATGTACAAGTATCAAACAATTTAGGTTTATCATAATGTAGCATTTAATCATTTCTTTTTTAATATTGAACATATTCTTTCTAGTTGGATAAGCATAAATATATAATATATGATGTAAAATAATGAAAAAAAATTAATATTATTGAAATAATTCGGTCCAATCCAGATTATTCGAGACCCAACAATTTTTTTTAAAAATTGGGAAAGAGAAAAAGAAGCCTGCACCTTCTTCGAAGTACCAACTCTCGAACCCGCTTTAACACGCTTCGACGAAGGGACTGGAAGCGCATGAACGATCTTCGTGGGAGGTGGACTAGAGCACGCCCCGTGCCTTCAAATAGGTTTTCACAGACCCCTCAGTTTTCACACATTTCACATAAATTCCACATAATCCAAAAAACAAGTACATATTCTATAGTCTAGAGTACGATAAATAAACATCTAAAATCTAGTACGATCACACTTGGAGTACGCAAAAGAAGATAGGTAAAAATTATTGATGCTACTGTAAGATTAAGTGCAACCCCTCCTGCTTTCAAGCTCACAATCTGGATCCTCGATAAATCTTGCGATGATAGCATCCCTTGCCATTATGGTCATAGATTCATCCAACTGAACACACTGAACTCTGGACTGCAAAAGATTTCAACATCAAACAAATTATTATGAAAACTATAACTTTTGGATTAACCAATATAAAGAGATATTGAATGTCAGTCTGCACTTTATTAGACTTAAGTTTGCCATATATTTGAGATGAAAGTAGAATTAAGAAATAAGAATTAAGAACAATTGCCTAGCTCTATCCATCATTTTCTATCATATAATGAAGTAAAAAGAATCACGTGAACTCTTATTTAGCCATATAACAGGTAAACAAATCCAATACATTTAACATAGACCAAGTAAAACAACTGGTTTCGGGTAATCTGGGTCAGGAATGACAGTTGGGGCTACAATTGCTTTCTTTACCTTCCTTCCAAACTGCAGAAGAATTTAAAAATCCACATAATTCAATACAAAATGACATCCTCAAAAGTTCTCTAAGTCAACTATCCTGTGTACCAGCAACTACTCCAAAACTTGCAAATTTAAGTAAAATAACTCTTTCCGTTATCCTCTTTAGACAAAGAAATTAAACAATAATTTTATATGCAATATTAGCAAAACTATTAAACAAGATATATAAGATAAAAACATCTAATTGAGCAAAAAAAGAAAAGTTGAGCATAAGAACCAATGAGGTGATTGTAGCGCCGCTTTTCCGCTGCGTATACATATCTTTGCTCACAAACAACTTGTTACCTATCATTTTGCCAAATGTTGTACGCGTGCGACTTAAAATTTACATGGTTTGGAGGGGTGTTAAGTATTAGGAATACTAGCTAATAAACTTGTGCTTCATTTTTTCAAAATTATGAATACGTCATGCATTTCTCAGCACATCCAACTCAGCTAACTCCATCACTTCCTCAACAAACATCTGAAAAGTGAGAAAATGTTAAAATATCAACCTCCTCTAATTTGGTTAGAAAATGATCACATTTTACAGTAGCCATGCACAAACTAATATGAAGTCTGCAAACTTGAAACTCAAAGGCAAACGAACAGAGTAATAATAAAAAAGGTGTTCCTCCAGTCTGGTGCAACATAGCATCGATTTCGTCTCCATTTTCCATTTCGAACTGAGAAAACACAACACATAATATATATTAGCAGTAGATAAAGGAGGTATACACAGAGTTAAGTCGGAGACCAAGTAAACATGTAAGAGACAGAGTGAAACCAAGGGCTATGTCATCGGGACTTTGCTTTCCTCGGAGAGGACAACCATCAAAGAGAAAGGCAATTGAATTTATGTCAACTGATTGATGGTCACAATAAGCACTCATAAGTTTTTTCAATTGGGTACTCCATTTGATCCTGAAAAAGACTTCATTTTCAACCTATACAAATCATCACAATCAATCTAAAATTTAAAACTTGATTTATATTTATAAACAACCAAGTTCATACAGCACGGTACACAATTGGGCAACCATACATCACTCTTAACAAGACTCTGCTCCACGTCACCAATTGTATATATCAGAACACTATCATTCTAGAAACTAGGAGCAGAATACACCTTTCTAGGTTAAGGAGGGAGCAATATAAGCAAATTACATTAACTAGCAGTGATTACCTTTCAAACTTAATAGATCTTTTAGTTTACTTGGTACATTCTCAATAATGGTGATTACTTTAACAGAAAATAGACATGACTGCAGAATGCATGAACACATAAAAGAACTTGGTTGTACATTTTAATTTTGTAAATTTTAATTATGTACAAATCATATTCTTTTAACACTGAACAAACAACCAAACATCGCAATTTATATTAAATAATACATCAACCAATTTGCCCAAAAAAAAACACTCGCAAGCTACTAGCATCTTACATTAGATGACCGTAAGGTACATGTATTTCTTGGGGGTAGGAGGGGAGTTAAATCTACCTAGTCACTTATATAGAGTATCATTTATCATCATAGCTAAATAACAATACGAACAAAATACCCAGAATTATCACATGTAAGTAACAAAACAAAATAGAGTAAAAAGATTAAAATCCATGTAACATAATAGGGTTGAAACATATTGTAAGTTAGCTCCACAACAAACTGGAATTCCTCGGGACCAAACCCGAGAGAGGCATTTGCGTTCTTCTCTTCCGGAATATCCCTCTTCCTCAAAAGCTTCATCCCAAAACCTTTAGTATAAAACCTATAAACATCAAATAAAACAACGTTAAGCAATAAATTCATCACAACTAGTAGATTGGATTAAAAATCATAACTTGTATTGCTACTACAAGGATAGATCACAGTATAACACATGACACTATTAAATATAAGTGATAAAAGAAATAATTACATACTAGAAATGAGAAATACAAAGCCCTAAAATGAGATCAAGCGATAATTGAAACACAAAACAACAAAACTAAACATGGGATTGCGATAATTCAATTATTTATGTATACATAAGTATAGATATACATAAACGAATTGGGGAGAGAGAGAGAGGGAGAGAGAGTGAAAGAATATGATGCTCCTTCGACCCTCAATTTCAATTAAAAACCCCGATTTCAATTAAAAACCCTAGCTCGAATCTGTAAGATTTTACTAATATAAAACCCTAGTTAATCTAATCATCAACCTGTGAGGTAGTACTTTAGGATGATTCGGTTCTGTTGAAAGCTGAGAGAGAGTGTGTGAGTGGCGAGCGAGAGAGTGATATTTAGAGTGTGAGAGAGCGATTGTGAGAGAGAGAGATGTTACAGAGGACTATGAATTTTTGACAAAAAAATGCCCGTTATCCAAAAAATTTGAGCCTGATTTAGCCCGCCAGATGGAGAGCCCAATGAAATCCCAAATAACTGCTGTCTAATTTCACTTTTTTTTTAATTTTTAATAAAATTTTAAGTTTCAATAGTTTTCAAATTTTTTATTAAAAAAATTATCAGTTATTAATTAGTACAGTTTACAAAATTTAAAAAAAAATATTTTCTCAATCTTAGATAATATTAATATTATAGTTTAATTATATTATCAAAATTGATTAATTTTTAATTCAAATAATTATATATATTTAATTGTTTGTAAAATGTTACTTTTTAATCCATTAACACCCTATTATAACATAAGTTTCCACATGTTACTCGTATGTAACATTTTGAAACTATAGTACAATGTTATAAAGGCTATAGTAACATCAAAAATAATACGTTATGGTAGGTTAAGATGAGCATATCTAAGGTAACATAATTTTGTAACACACATTATTAAACCATTGCGATAGGCAATCTTTGGCGTAGTGGAAGTAGGTGCCTCATGCTCAATAGCCATAGAAATCTCTACTCGTCGAATCCCGTCTACCAAAGTCCCGGTGCAATGAAACAAGGATGAAGCTGAAAAAGGAGTCGGTGACCAAAGTGAAGTGGTGAAAAGCCCCATATTGCGGTTAAAATCCGTGAACGGATGGAAATACGTAGGTTAATCATCATCCAGCTGCGATAAGAACAAGGAAAAATGTTTGGACGTGTCGCTACACCAATAAAAATAAAAGTATATTTTGGAGGAGCTAAGACACACCACAATGAAAAGGATGAAATATGTTCCAAGGTACCTCGGGCGCCCCCGTATTACGCGAAGGGCCGCCATGCACTCCGCGAAGGCGGCGACCCAAGCGACATTGAAAGCTTCGGGCGCAACCTGTTTTAAAAAAAAATCAAAGGTCGCAATGTGGGAGCTTCAAGGCTCCGGGCGTGCCCCGCCTAATGCTGAGGTCGTGGCTGTGACGAATCTTCGGCGCGTCCCGTATGGGAAAAAAGGGGTCGCGACTCGAGAGCCCCCATAGCATGCCTCGAGCGCGCCGCCGTGTGTGTGGCTACGAATTTTTATGCCCTAAATTTTAAGATTCAAGCTACTAACACAGTTGGAATTCAAATTGGTGCATCTAAAAAATCAACAAGCTATGTATACAACCTATACATATACACACAAAATATGGCATAAGCATGGAAATTTAAGAAGCTCAAATTTCTTTTATCTAGTAGCATAGATGAAAGTAATTTAAAAGAGAGACATGAAAGAGTACCTTGGAAGATAGAGGATGAGTGGGTTGAAGTTAAAACAAAGGTGGAGCCAAGAATAAGTTAATCCGAGATTCTTGAGATTTTTGGAGGAAAGGGGTTTATGCCCTTTATATTGTGTATTTTGGAAGATGGGAGTTAAGAATGAAATGAAGGAGCAAGATGTATTAAAAGAAAGAAAAGTGTAGAATTTTTGAAATTTAAACCCCGAGAATAGACTTTCAGGGGTAGGGGGCGCCTGAATGGGCTCGGAAGTAGGAGAATATTTGTGGAAAACGTCTGCGGAGGATCTTTGTGGGAAATTTTGATAGAATGTGCGAAAGCACTTCATGAGGACTCGGAAGAATATTTTTACGATGAAGATTATCAACTAAAATATTCCTTTATGGAAAAAAGAATTCTCGCGTACGGAAAGGAGTTTATTAGCAAAAGATGAAGTGACGATCGTATGGAAGACAAAAATCACGGAAGGACGTAGGAAGTAAAAGAAGATTTTCCACTTTATTTTTAACAAACTAGAAAATGGGGGGGTAGTTGTTATACCACAAAATTGTCATGGATATTTTATCGGTCTTTTAGAAAATTGGTTGGATCGCTCCGCGGAAGAGGACGGACGAGCTCCAGAGCTCCGGAGCCTAGGGCTCTCCCTTTACGGAAAACACTGACAACTAGGATGCTCCCTTTACGGAGGACGCTCACGACTAGGACGCTCCTTTTACGGATGACGCTTACGACTAGGGCACTCCTTATATGGGAGACTCTTACGACGATTATTAATGAGGAGAAGTTACGACGATGATTGGTAAAGTTATATGTTGAGGTTTATGATTACCATTATGACGGAGGATTACGTTGATTGGTAAAGTTATATGCAATTTAGTTATATGCAATGAAGACGGTACCACGACGATCGTTATAGTAGAAGATGACGACAAAGAACAAGTATTGATATGGAACTTAGATAATATGATCTTAAGACAAGGGAGAAAGAGTGAAGCAATTAATGATTGAAGGAGGACCTGAATTCCGGAGAAATGTCCCCGGATCCTTATAAGGCACGCCCCGTGCTACATGGCCACACGAGTGGCTTCTCCGCAATACTAGTGAGATGACAAGGAAGAAAGAGCGAGGAGATTGCTCCAACAACTAAACTGGGAAGTGAACAAAGCATAATAATCGTACAAGGAAAGGAGTCCCCATAGGGCCTCTCCATGCTTAGGGCGCGCCTTAGGCATTGAGGAGAACTCCGGAAGGCTCTCGTGAAGAAAAGGGCCCTCCGGGAGCCTTTTTCCCGGAAAATATGTCGAAGGTGTCGTTCTGTAATCTTACGGGTTATCCTCATATGGGAACGGTTGTAAACATCCACTATGTGCTTTGGAAGCCCTGTCTCCGTATTCGACGGTTTGTCCTCGACAGGAGACTCTAGGGTTATCTCGCACTTTACACTTTTACGCTTGGGATCACATATCCTCTAGTCTGGTGGGATATCCTAATCGAGGGGCAATGATGCACTTTAGTATTTGCGGTAAGTCATGGATATACCTGGGTTTATGATCGACGGATGTAGCGGTAGCGGATATGGATATTCTTTGGTCGGGGAGTTTTCTTGTCCGTAAAGTCCCAAAGTCATGACGAGCCTTAGGCCTTTGTGACTAGGACGCATCGTCGGGAACTCGTAAAGCAAATCAGTGTTCGAGTTATAATAGTTAGTTGGTTCGACAACTCCTATTGGGCCACGGAATGATAAGCCAAGTCCATCTAGGTTTCTTGTTCCCTAAGAAGTACGTCTGGTTTGATCCTCTATAAAAGGAGGTACGTAGGCACATTGTGGGGGCACGTATTTGAGAGCTCTGAGAAGGAAAACATAAAACCTAGCAATCTTAGCCGTTTCTTAAGTACAAATCAACGCATTGCGGTTACTTCTCCGATCACCGACCACCACAGCAGATCTTGATTCCGACCGCGAACCTCAAATTTTTGTTAACCAAATTCCCCCGTTAACAACGAGTTTATAGTCTAAGTTGTTTGCGATTAAAAGTTGGTGAACAATGTTCATTAGTTGTTCGTTTAATGTTAGTCCATGAGTTGTTTGTAAATATGTACGCGAATAAACTTTTCCATAATGAGTCGATACACAAGCACAATTTTTAACTCGATAAAATTTCAGCTAGATTTCAGGTTTGACATTTTTTTAACGAATTAATACATAAGAGTTCAGCTTGATTCGACTCCTTTACAACCGCAGATATTTAGGTCATCATCTCTCAAAGGGTTATATATTTCCTTTTTATTATTTTAATATTAATCAATTAAACAAGATAATCAATTATTTCGCTTATAATAAGTTAATTATTACTTTTTACGTTTCAGGTTGAACAAAATGTCTACATCTGGGGAGCAACTCTATTACTCTGAAACTAGGAACCACTGTTGTCACCCCCACCTCCTAATTTTTACGTATTTTTCAAATAATTAAGTTGCATTTGTTTTGTCATTTTTTTAAAACACGGTTTTATGACCAAAATTAAATCCAACTATCGTGTTTGCCGCATTTTTAATTTTCAATTCTAAAAATTGAATATCTCTCATTTTGGTTTTATCCAAACCCGATCCTTTAATATACATAGAATAAATGGGTTAGTTCCATTGTTTTTGGATTTAGATACTATTCTCAAGTGGGTGTGAATAAAATTTGAAGTCTTAAAAGTTATCGTGCCAATAATATATCAGTCATAACAAATTTGGTTTTAATTGGATAGATAGCATGAGCTTCCGAACACCAGATTTTCAACTGCTAGAAAATAAAATATAAGAATATTGAACACTGAGATGTGTTGACAATGAATCATCTGTCAACTTAGGGTTGTCAACAGATAGTACATATATAAATTGAATTATATATGTATTGGTATCCGGCATATCCATATCTGTATCCGTGATTGTCCGATTCAGATAAAGATAATATTCGCATTATTTTGGATACTAATAATATTCATGTTTTCTCAAATACAAATGGGGGTATTTTGGATGGATATCTAATTTTTGGAATTTTTTTATGGGCCTACTGTATTGACAATGATTTTAGAATATTTTTTTATAATTAAACTCAACTGATATTTTTGTATATGTATAAAGTATTTGTACAATTATTTAAAATTTGTATGAGAGTATTATTCAATGCATATAACCACACTATAAGCTAATTTATTAAATTTAAAATATATATAAGTATATGTTTATATATTTAAAATATTATATATGTATTTAATTTCGGATTCGAATATCCAGGATTCGGATACGGGTAATATTCTCTTTTTTCGAATCAGGATAATATCCGTTTTTTCTCGGATAAGAATATAAATTTTTTGGACTTATATCGGAATTTTCAATATTTTTTATGGCCTTATGTTTACTTAGCTTTTTAATGAAAATCAAGAGGAGAAATAATGTAGGAAGTGTTTCGATCATAATACTGCAGCTAATTGCGAAGAAATCTCATTGGCTCTACAAGAAATTTCATTATTGCAAACGACATATTCTGTTGGTAAGTTAAGAAAATCCGTTGGTAAAAGAGATTACTAACTGAATACCCGCTGAACTCTACTATCGAAGGAAACAGTGTTGTTTAGTACCTTACTAACCGATTTAGTGTCTGTAGTTAAGTTTAGTAACGGAATAGTAACAAACTATTAACATCTTACAAAGTAATCAAAAAACATCACATTGCCAACAAAATATTTGTTTGATAATTCTAACAATAAACTATCGAAATTTTGATAAGAAACCATCCTAAATTAGATCGTAATTTTTTCACCGGAAAACCTCGTGAGACCTTACAAATAATGAGAATTGTTAATTTGATATGCCTGTAATATGTTAGATATCAACAACTCTCGACTCCATTTATAATCACAACTCACAAACAACGCAAAATGAAATATACAAAAAGTTCCTAAATTTCTTAATTAATCAAATGTAACCAAACAACCATTAATTCCACTAAAAAACAATAGTACATACAACTCTCACATTACAATCCATAAAAATTTAGGACTTCAATCAAAGTTGTTCATATTTAATATAGAACTGGTTTAGAGTCAAGTGTTTCCAACATTAATAGTTTCCCCAAGCTAGTACTTCCTCATTTCTCAAAAAAAAATTCTTGTACAACCTATTTACAGAGGTTAACATATATCAGTGTTGTTATATTATAAAGTACCGAAATGAAATCCCTATATTGAAGGCCTAATTTAAGATAACATAAGGATGGTGAAGATCCGCACAAGAATTAGTCATGTACTAAAACATTGAATCCAAGCCCCAACATAAATATTTAAATCACCTGCAAAATTGTAAGTCAACAATTCTAAATGGTAAGCCCCAAATTCAAAAATATTAAATAAATGATAAGAAAACAACACCACCAAATTGAAAGCGCTAAAACTCAAGACCCTACTTTAGATTATATAGAAATTGAATCGGGTCCATACTGTTGGACTGAGATGGAAACAGTAAAATTTGAGAGAAAATGAAATGAACAAGAGCGCTCAAATCTAAATGATTTTAGGAGTTGTAAGTGGGAAATATAAGTAAATTGAGAGTAAATTATCCGTCCTTTTTTTGCTTCGACTTAAACTTTTCAAAAATAAATTAAATACAGTAAAATGTCAATAAATTTTATTTTTGAGGCTCAGTCTCTAAATATTCATGTATTTTTAATCCAAAGAATTACTCTAAATATATCATACTAGTTATCGAATGAGACACACACATATATGGTAAAAGTTTACAACATATTAGTAACAAAGATTTGCAATGACCGATTTAGAATTGAATATATATCAATCGATATATAACGGAATAGAAGCTCGACCGATTTGACAATGTCATTAGTATTGTGTTGGCAAGGCCTTCAGCAAATTATTGTTATTCTGTTAGTAGTGTGTAGTGAAATATATATATATTTTCAATCCATTAGTATTTCTGTTATAATTTTGGGTTTCTCAACGGAAACTTTTATGGGCAACATTTCATTAGTGATCCATTGCGAAACCGTTGATGTTGTGTAGGCTTTTCAAAACTTTGCAATTAATCGTCAATCCGTTAATAATTGTTAACAGGTAGATTTTCGTTGGTAAATGGAAAATGGCTTCTATGAACAGGATAAATATGCTAGATATTTCGCAAGTGAAGTGATATTATGTTTTACAAGCTACGGGCCAAGCAGTCAAACCTTTCAGGACAAGGACTTGAAAGTAAAACACCGAGAACTGTTGGATACCAAGTCAAAAAGGATGATATTTGAAAGTACTAATGACTTCAACCACACAAAAACAACTATACATCCAAAAATCTCGAGCTAAAAACTAATACATCTTATGAAACTTAAATGGTCCGATGCTTAGGTGACCTACAAGCAATCACCACCTCCCCATGCAACTCTCAGGGAAACAACCACTGGAGATGTTCTAAATGGCACCTTGAACAAAGTTCAAAGAAAACTACAAGTAAGTAGCTTGTAAGAGCGCTACGTATACTTAATTCTTCATATCCCTGTGGTGAAATGTCTAGATCAACCTAAATTACCACAGCTGCTTTACATTGAAGCCCCTCCGGCCTCCAAGATTTTGTAAGGTTCAAACGGGGTAATATGCCGTCTTTCTAAGCAACTGCTAGCATTTTCATAATTCATGTGAGCTATATATAAAACTAAGAAACAATGCCACACCTTGGATGCGCCAATATTTATTCAAACATGTAGGATCCCTTACACAAAACGCCAAAGAGAATCTGAGAGAACATGCATCTCTTCCATTGTTGTTTGAGCAAAAAGAGAACATAACAATTTAAATATAATGGTGGAAATATTAATTAATAGTTTATCTTTAATATTATTGAGGTCAATAAAACTAGAATCATTATCAATAATTGGACAGTTCAATGCACATAAGATCAATAAGTTCTCGGGGGTTGAAAGCAAACTAGACATAGCATCAGATGATATCAATTCGTGAAACATGTTTGTAACATTATTGCATTTGAGTATGTTTCTACATTTGATATGTCTAGATGTTTCATGAACTGATATCGTCCTGATGCTTTGTCTAGATTTCTTTCAACCTCAGAGAAATTATTGATCTTATGTGCATTGAATAGCCGAGCTATTGATAATGATCCTAGTTTTGTTGACCTCAAAAAAATATATTTAAGCTAAACTGTTAATTACTCTTTCCACCAATATATATAAAGGGGTATGTTCTCTTTTTGCTGAAACAACAATGGAATAGAGGAATATTTTCATCAGCTGGAGGAATTCGAAAATTAAAAATCAGGGCCAAAATGAGATTATGAAAATACTAATATTGATTCTGCACTTGCTGAAGCAATTGCTCAGAAAGGCGGCATATTACCCTCTTTTGAACCTTACAAGAACTTGGAGGGAGGACTCAACAAGAGTGAGAAAGCTATTGTATAAAGCACTAAGAACTCCAATTATTGAGAACATAATTTCGAAATTAAGTGCAGTTGCACATGCTTTTGTTTAAGATTCTCTAATACACTTCTGCCTATACTAAATTTAAACATGCATCTCATGCAATTGGATGTTGAAAGTCCTATAATCATTTACAAGACTACATCTTACTTGCTAATATTCTCTTAAACAACAAATCCTTTTCAAGAAATTAATTATAAATACTCAGTAGTTCACACACTGTATGCTCTATTCCCATCAAAAAAACCATAATCTGGCGGAGATATAATTTTGCATTGAGTTAAAGAGAAGCATAAGTCAGTCAAGTTCTGTTAGTTGACTTTAATTAGAATACTAAAGCTGAACACCAACAGTAAAAACTGCAATAGATGCTTGAAAATGCAAGAGGCTCATTAACAGGAACAGTAACTTAAAAGTCTTTGCTTTTGAAGATTGAAAAGGCTTCTGTATATCAATTTTAAGGAATAGTGAATTATGAGAGATGAGATGGAACGTGTATTGAAGGGTCTGGTCCTTGACACCTGCGAATAACTAGTTTAGCCTAAAGATTTAAACCCTTGCTTAGTAACTAAATTTACCAAGTCCACAAGTTACACAATCAAGTGTCAATACTATCATCAGTCATAGAAGCAAACCAAGGAATTGAAACTATTATCAAATTCTAATTGGATAAAAAAATTACCTGAATGCTCTCCGAGTCGAATGTAAGAATCTTGGCATTACCAAGTCCAAGAAGCATGCATGCAAACTGCAGATAATTTTTTTTCCCATCTTTATATATGATTTAAAAAGGGTAATCTGCCGCTTTTCTAAGCAACTTCTTCAACGAATGCAGAATCAGTACTAGCATTTTTATAATTCACAAGTGTAAAAGTTGAAAGGGCATCAACAGCCCTTTCTTGCACATCCTCTTGTGAGCTTTGTGTAAAACTAAACAACAATACAACACCTTGGATGCACCAATAATATTTTAAATATGTCGGATCCCTTATGGCAAACCGCGGAATAGAATCTGGGAGGATCCATTTCAACCAAATCATAATCTCATTTAGGCCCTGCTCTTTAAATTTTGAATTCCACCGGCTGGTGAAAACGTTCATCTCTTCTATTGTTGTTTCAGCAAAAAGAAAATATAACCTTTAAATATTTTGGTAGAAAGAGTAATTAGCACTTTTTCTTTAAAATCTTGAGGACAACAAAACTTGGATCATTATCAATAACTGGGAAATTCAATGTGCATAAAATAAATAAGTTCTCCGGGGTTGAAAGCAATCTAGACATAGCATAAGGGATGATATCAATTTTTGAAACATTATAGTACTTGAGTATGTTGTCACATTTGAAATGTTTAGATGTTTCATGAACTGATATTATCCTGATGCTTTGTCTAGATTGCTTTCAACCTCGGAGAACTTATTGACCTTATGCGCATTAAATGGCCCAACTATTGACAATGATCCTAATTTTGTTGACCTTGAGAACAATAAAGGTGAACGGTTCCTTACTCTTTCCACCAATATGCTTAAAAGGGTATGTTCTGTTTTTGCTGAAACAACAATGGAAGATTGGAATGTTTTCACAAACGGGAGGAATTCAGAAATTAAAGAGCATGGCCCAAATGAGATTATGATTTGGTTGGAATGGAGCCTCACATATTCTCTTTTGCGGTGTGCTGTAAGGATCCTACAGGGTTGAATAATTATAGTTTCATCCAAGGTGTGACATTGCTGCTTAGTTTTACACGAAGGTCAACGGAGGATGTGCAAGAAAGGGCTCTTGATGCCCTTACAACTTTTGCAGTTGTAAATTATGAAAATGCTAGAATTAATTTTGCACTTTTTGAAGCAACAATGGAAAATTAGCTATTTTGATTCTTCATATCCCCTTGGAGGGAGGACTCGACAAAAAGGAGCAAGCTATGAAGCTGTAAAAATTGTGATTGAGATCTTAATTCGAAATTTACTGTATGCTTTTGTTAAAGACTCCCATATACACCTCTACCTATACTAATTTCAAACCTTGCATCTAATGCAATTGGATGCTGAAATTCCTATCATAATAAGTTCTTCAACGAATGCAGAATCAGTACTAGCATTTTTATAATTCACAAGTGTAAAAGTTGAAAGGGCACCAATAGCCCTTTCTTGCACATCCTCTTGTGAGCTTTGTGTAAAACTAAACAACAATACAACACCTTGGATGCACCAATAATTTTTTAAATATGTCGGATCCCTTATGGCAAACCGCGGAATAGAATCTGGGAGGATCCATTTCAACCAAATCATAATCTCATTTAGGCCCTGCTCTTTAAATTTTGAATTCCACCAGCTGGTGAAAAGGTTCATCTCTTCTATTGTTGTTTCAGCAAAAAGAAAATATAACATTTAAATATTTTGGTGGAAAGAGTAACTAGCACTTTTTCTTTAAAATTCTTGAGGACAACAAAACTTGGATCATTATCAATAACTGGGAAATTCAATGTGCATAAAATCAATAAGTTCTCCGGGGTTGAAAGCAATCTAGACATAGCATAAGGGATGATATCAATTTTTGAAACATTATAGTACTTGAGTATGTTGTCACATTTGAAATGTTTAGATGTTTCATGAACTGATATCATCCTGATGCTTTGTCTAGATTGCTTTCAACCTCGGAGAACTTATTGATCTTATGCGCATTAAATGGCCCAACTATTGACAATGATCCTAATTTTGTTGACCTCGAGAACATTAAAGGTAAACGGTTCCTTACTCTTTCCACCAATATGCTTAAAAGGGTATGTTCTGTTTTTGCTGAAACAACAATGGAAGATTGGAATGTTTTCACAAACGGGAGGAATTCAGAAATTAAAGAGCATGGCGCAAATGAGATTATGATTTGGTTGAAATGGAGCCTCACATATTCTCTTTTGCGGTGTGCTGTAAGGATCCTACAGGGTTGAATAATTATTGTTTCATCCAAGGTGTGACATTGCTGCATAGTTTTACACGAAGGTCAACGGAGGATGTGCAATAAAGGACTCTTGATGCCCTTACAACTTTTACAGTTGTAAATTATGAAAATGCTAGAATTAATTTTGCACTTTTTGAAGCAACAATGGAAAATTAGCTATTTTGATTCTTCATATCCCCTTGGAGGGAGGACTCGACAAAAAGGAGCAAGCTATAAAGCTGTAAAAATTGTGATTGAGATCATAATTCGAAATTTACTGTATGCTTTTGTTAAAGACTCCCATATACACCTCTACCTATACTAATTTCAAACCTTGCATCTAATGCAATTGGATGCTGAAATTCCTATCATCGTTAACAAGACTACATCTAACTTAATACGATTCTGTTAAACAACAAATCTTTTCAAGAAATTAACAATAAATACCAGTAGTTCCCGCACTGTATGCCCGCTTCGCCAACAAAAAACTATAATCTGGAAGAGATATTTCCATTAAAAATAGAGGATACTAGAGGCTATGTTGCATTGAGTTATGGAGAAGCATAAGAGAATACTAGAGGCTATGTTGTGACAACGGTGGTTCTAGAAGGAAGAGGCTATGTTGTGACAATGGTGGTTCTAGGCGAGCCACCAAATCAGTCAAGTTCTAGTAGTTGACTTTAACTGGAATACTAAAGCTAAACACCAAAAGTGAAAACTGCAAGTGATGCTTAAAAATGCAAGAGGCATATTAACAGAAATAGTAACTTTAAAGTCTTATTTTTTGAAGATTAGAAAAGGCTTATGTATATCAATTTGAAGGAATAGCGAACTATGACAGATCAAATTAAATGTGCATTGAAAGGTCTGATCCTTATCACATATGAATAACTAGTTTTACCTAAAGATTTAAAACCCTTGCTTAGTAACTAAATTTACCAAGTCCACAAGTTCCTCAATCAAGTGTCAATACTATCATCAGTCATACAAGCAAAACAAAGGAACTGAAACTATTATCAAATTTTAATTAGATAGAAATTTTAGCTGAATGCTCTCCGAGTCAAACGTATGAACCTTGGCATTAAAAAGTCCTAGAAGCATACTTGTAAACTGCCGATAAATTTTTTGCTATCTTTATACAAGATTTCAAAACAATGCAGTAACTTTATACGTACATTCTTCTATCAGGAACTCCAAGCGTAATGGAGAAGATACCAATATAACTGAAATTGGAAAGCTTTGGTGCCAAAACCACAATACTATGGGGAATATAACAGTAGGTTGAAATTTTCAAGTTCACCAACCGATGACAAGAAATGATATGATCTTAAAAACTCTAATGTGAGATTTCGTAGATTGAGAAGTGTGGGGTCATGTCACTCATATTATTGAGAGTATTACGTCACGGAGATATAGACTTAACAGAGCTGGGAAATCCCAATTTATTTTGGGCAGTTTATAGTCATATAAATGAAGAGTTGTTAAATTTGAAAAACTAAAAGAAAATGGAGAGATTAATAAATCCCAACCATAAATACTCTTAGTTTACAATCCAGGTACGCATGCTAAACAGAAAGCAGATAACTTCTGGGCATTAAAAACCGTAGGACTTTCAGTGGAGAGTTTTTAAGGTAGGTAAAATTTCGACGCACATACTTCAAGTTGTACAACGATTTAGAGCTGAAGGTGGTTAACTTATAAGGTTTATGATCATATAAGAGATATAAATGTAAGCATTAAATATTCTGCCAGATTGCAAACTTAAGAAATTTTTGAACTAAACGCAGCGGAGGTTTATTTCTCAATATATATAACTTCAATTTCAAGATATGGGATTTATGGTTTTGGTTAGAAAAGGGAGTGATCTCTATACCTCCATCGTTGTGAGAGAATTCCGGTTTAAACTGCTTCTTTCCCATCGACAAGTGACATGATTTTGTGAATTAGTTCATCTAGTAACCTGCTGATTTTGTCTTCTTCGCCTCCAAGAATCCCAACTTTTTTCATCGCCGGGAACCCCATTAACCTTAGTTAGCCAGTCACTCAAGTTTGCAGTTACTAACTATGTCCCAACTCCGAACCTTTATATATTATCCCTATTTCATAATAATCTCACAAATTTGCATATTTTTAGATGAGGCAAAAAATCACCGTATAGACAAAATACGCATTTAGCAAATAAGTATCGCATTAAAAAATTGTATGATACACAACTTAATTATCAGGTCAATTCGCATTTCCAAGTTCTCACCTGATCTTTGTTTCTATTCAAGTATGATACATTCCTTACTACATCCATTTTTTTAGAATTCTTATCATGTCAATTTTGCATTAACTCATTTTTTCTAAATTTTCCCTTCAATTCCAGTTAATTTTCTTTAATTTTATCCATCCCATTCCATTCACATCTACCAAACAGAAAAATGGATGAGGGTAATCCTGACTATGACGCACAAGACTTGCACTTCGGTCCCCAACACTTAAGGTCCTAAATTCTCATAGTCCTTTTTTATATGAATATAAAATATTCTGTGTATGTATAATTTAGGCCCCAAAAATGATTTTTTCAAAGGCCCAATTAACTTGAAGGTCGCCCCTGCCCATGCGAGGCTCTCGGAGAGTGTTCAAGTAAGTAGTTCCAAAGGGCATTAGATTTACTTGATTCTTGGCATCCTTAGTTAGCTTCACACTATTCAATTTAGTAAATCGAGAAGCAAACCAAATAAGAAAGTTTGATATTACAGAAAGTGCCTACAAAGTAAACATGCAAGAATCTGAAACACACCAGACATCAGTCCGCCATATGAAATTTAATTTAGATGTGCATTTCATAATGCAAAAAAAGAAATTAATAGCATGCATATTTCTTCCATATTAATATATAAAGTATCTGATTTTGCGGGGGTAGCAAGATCACTTCAGATACATATATGAAAAATCTACCTTCCGAAAATATTGCCCTCCAATGTTCTTATGTTCCCATGAACAGAGAGAGGCTGGTTCCGATATTCAAGTGCATTACTTGTGGGTACGATATTAAAATGATCGACCTTGTTAAATAAATTGAAAGATAATTTAAATTGACAGGTGCGAAGAAAAAGCCACTCATATACTCCGAAGACTTGCATTATACAGATGTTAAATTTTTTTAGCCGGGAAGTTACATGCAATATTGAGCCATCTATACTTGTACCGATGAGGGAGGCTTGTTACACCGGCAAATTGAAAGAGAAAGATGATCTTGATAAACCCCAATAATAAATGCAAAGATTTCTCAATTGGGGAGTTGTCTAAGCAGGTAAATTCTGACAATCATACTTACCTTATTTCGATGCACATTCATCAAATTTCAGTCGCAAAATCAGTTTTGTTAATGAGTCAGAGCTAAAGGTTGATAACTTATATAGTTTAATATTTTCTAGATTAAGTGTTGGAACTCTTCACGAAACTATTTTTCTGAAAGTACTCATTAACCCTTGTGTTCCTTGCTCGCGGATCTTGCTTCACCCCGTATAGTGCTTTCGTCAGCCGGTAGATTTGATTTTCTCGGCCTTTCTGAACATATCCGGGAGGCTGCTCAATAGATACTTCTTCTTCAAGATAAATATTCATGACATCCATCTGAAATATCTTCCACTGACTCTGAGCTGCTATTGTTGTCAGAAGTCGTTTGATATCAACTCTTGTAACTGGAGTGTATATCTGGTCATAGTCAAGGCCATATCTCTACTTGTAGCCTTTAGCTACCAACCTCGGCTTGTATTTCTCCACTTCTCCATCTTGATTCGTCTTAGTTTTATAGACCAACTTGACACCAATTGCTTTATGTCCCTCTGCAAGATCTGTGAGTTTTTATGTATCATTCTTCTTGATTGCGCCAATTTCTTCATCCATGGCTTTATTCCATTTGCTTTATTCAGAAGGTTCTTCAAATATAACTGGATCATATTCATCAATTAAACAAAATAGAGAATAATCAAAGGATGTTTGTACCAGACTTGTTGCTTCATAGATATTATCCAGACTCCGCATGTTTCTCGTTGTTCCCCCTGAACTGTGGCTGTCTCCCGTCGACCGTATCGACGCAGGAGTTTGTTGAGTCAGACTTTGTGGAGGAGTTAGATCATCATCTCCGTCATCTTCAATGTTGGAGTCATCACCGTCGTTATCATCTTCGTGAAAGAATAAACCGGAAACTTTTCTTTCTTCCTCGCTCTATCTCCAGTAATCTGATTCATCGAACTCAACATCTTGAGAAATGATTAAATTTTTCATTAGAGGATTATGGAGTCTGTATGCCTTGCTCCTTTTGTCATATCCGGTAAAGATGCATTTCTCGCCTTTATCATCTAGCTTTTTCCTTTTCTGATCGGGAACGTGGGTATAAGCAATACACCCAAAATTTTCGAAATGTCCAACTGATGGTTTGCTTCCACTCCATGCTTCATTTGGAGTTTTATTTCTCACACTTTTTTTGGACAACGATTCAACAAATAAACTGCACACAAAAATGGCTTTAGCCCAAAAAGTTCTTGGCAAGTGCTTTGCTTTAACCATGCTTCTTGGCATGTCAAGAATTGTGCGGTTCTTCCTTTCTGTAACACAATTTTATTGAGGAATATATGTCGTTGTCAACTGATGATTTATGCCATGTGCCCTACAGAAGCTTCTAAACAAGTATGAAGTATAGTCTCCTCCTCTGTCTGATCTTAGTGTCTTCAAATGCAGGCCACTTTATTTTTCTGCTAGTGCTTTGAACTCCTTGAATTTATCAAGAGCCTCCGATTTTTCTTTGATGATATACACCCAACTTTTCCTGCTAAAATCATCAATTAATGTTAGGTAATACCTATTACCTCCCAGTGATGGGATATCAAATGGACTAGCTATATCTGTGTGAACAATCTCCTACAGCCTCTGGCTCTCCATAATTTTCCAACGGGAAAACTTTGTCTATGTTGTTTCCCCTTGATACATGCTTCAGACAAATTTTCTGGTTCATTAATTTCTGGAAAGCCGTCCACCATCTTTATCTTTGACAATAATTTCAAGCCAGAAAATTCAAGATGACCAAATCTTAAATGTCATAACCACGAGTCATTTTTAATGACTTATTTCAAGCACTTCTACACTTTCGTCTATATATCAAGTGTGAAAAGGCGATTCTTTGACACCTCTACATCTGCAAATAATTCTCGAACCTGATTTTTGATTATGAGAGAATTATCCTGTATCTGAATGTTATACCCTTTCTCCACAAGTTGGCCAAAACTGATGATATTATTTTTCAAACCAGGTATATAATAAACATCATTTATATACTTTTTCTCATCATTCTTTGACACAATCGTAATTGTACATTTTTTTTGACAGAAATTTTTAACGAGTCACCAAAAGTAACTTCTCCGCTGATGGACTCGTCTACCTCTGTAAATAAATCTTTATGGCCAGTCATATGATTGTTGGCTCATGAGCCAAGATACCAAACATTCTTCTTGCTCTCCTCGTCACCTTTATAAGTGAGGAAAATAGCAGTGCCAACATCTTTATCTCTTTTGTTGATGGAAAATGACTTCTTTCTTCCACTTTTGTTGTTCTACGCTCGTAACTGAAGTGACCAAATTTATTACAATTATAATATTGAAATTGAGATTTGGCACATCATTGAAATCCGACTATTCCTCAGCCTCTAAAATTCTGACCACGACTATATGGTTAATAACATTCAGAATTCCGGTCTCTATTGAAAAATTGCTTTCCACATCCACGTTCACGTCGGTAGCCACCTCTTCTACGTACAGTACTACTACTACCAGAATTATGGCCAATGGATACTTTACTTTGCAACGTCTTCTCCAGATGGCTTGCATCATCATATTGGTTCATTCGCTGCTCGTGAGCTTGAAGTGAACCTACGAGCTCATCAATTGAAATTGTGGACAAGTCCTTTGACTCCTTGATAGAAGAAACAACATAATCAAATTTTCTAGTCAGCGAATGGAGTAGTTTTTCCATGACCCGAACATCGTCGAGACTTTCACCATTTCTTTTCCTCTCATTTGTCACGAATTTCAAGCACGTAACAAATTCACCAATATTTTCAGAAGTCTTCATCTTTAAATTTTCAAACTCTCCGCATAGCACCTGGAGTCGCACCTTTTTAACTTTTTCAACTCCCTGGAATGATTTATACAAAATCTCCCACGCTTCCTTTGTCATTTTGGCTTCAAATATTTTTTCAAAGGTTGATTTATCAACGCCCTGAATAATTACGTACAACGCTTTTTATCTTTTTTCCAGATCTCATTCAACACCCTCTTCTTGTCATTTGGAATTGCTGTTTCAGTGGCTGTATCAGCGGGCTTGTTGAACCCATTTTTGACAACTTTCCAATTATCGTAAGAATCGAGTAACAACTTCAATTGGATACTCCAATTCTCGTAATTTGTGGATGTCAATTTTTGAATGCTAGGTTGCACCATATTTTCCATTTTTCACAAACGTAGCATTGGTTTGGATAATAGTTGTTGGAAACGTGTATGGAATTTTCTATTTCTCGAACTCGAAAGACAGGGTGCATGTTTAACATTATTTGGATAATAAAATATACACTTAGAAAACTATGTATATATATAAGTAAAGCACACAATAAACTTTTTATTTCACAAATATAAGCTAAAACATATTTTGTAATCTAGTACACAACTTTTTTTATCACTTAAAGGAGCTTTTGTAGTCTATTTATAATCACTCTATTTTTCACTTCAATAATAAACTACAAACTACCAACTTTCTATTAATAGGCTACATATGAGGTCTGATTACTTCATGTCTAACATCAGTAATATTACATAATAAGACTTTTATTACGTAGCCTATAAAGGATGACCATTATTTATACTGAGCAGCTGTGTACCTCGAGAGAAACTCATCCACCCAACTATTTAGACAACGTGATTAATTACACAGCGTGTACAACTATATACTTAAGTCTCAAGCATATATATATTTAATACTCACAAGACTTTGAATCACATTCACATGCTGCCTACCATTTTCCTCCGCCTTGACTTGACAATTTCAATTCCAAATTAATGTTTATTCTTTTCTTGCTAGATATGTTTTACGAATGTAGACTTCTCATGCATATAGCTAGCTGTAATACTTATTAGGATGGGGGAGAGTTGGAAATTCTAACATTAAGTTCAAAGTAGAGTACGTTGTGCTAGATTGCTTACCTATTCAAGAAAATGTATAGGAAATACTGTGTTGAAAATGTAAATATTATAGAATTCTAGAAAAAGGATTCATGGTTTCTATAAGTAAAAACATTGGAGACAAACTTGTACGAGTTTTATTTCTTAGATTTTTGATACCAACTAAAACCGAGACACATGAGACTGTACAAGTAGTCCAGATAAGCTTCCATTGAACGGAGAGAACAGTGTTTTAACACCTACTCTATAAAGGTACAGAACCGGACATAGGAAAATTGGATTTCATAAAATTATGCAACAACGTCCAATGACAGAATCTATTATCATGTTTGATTTTGGGATCGGACTGAACCTTAAATACATTGTTTAAAATTTTGAATTTTATAGTTTAAATTTTGTTTTTCACTAAAAATTTTAACACAAAATTATTTAAAATATTTTTTAAGCTAATGCCTAATAGGATTATTAAGAAGTAAATATATTCCTTACAATAAAAAGTAAATATATTATTATTTATAAAATAATAGTGTTTATTAAATGTACAAGTATCAAACAATTTAGGTTTATCATAATGTAGCATTTAATCATTTCTTTTTTAATATTGAACATATTCTTTCAAGTTGGATACATATAAATATATAATATACGATGTAAAATAATGAAAAAAGATAACATTATTGAAATAATTCGGTCCAATCTATATTATTCGCAAGCTACTAACATTTTACATTTTATCAATTACATTAGATGACCGTAAGGTACATGTATTTCTTGGGGGGTAGGAGGGGAGTTAAATCTACCTAGTCACTTATACAGAGTATCATTTATCATCGTAGCTAAATAAAAATAGGGACAAAATACCCGGAATTATCATATCTAAGTAACAAAACAAAATAGAGTAAAAAAATTAAAGTCTATGTAACATAATAGGGTTTAAACATATTGTAAGTTAGCTCGACAACAAACTCAGATTCCTCAGGACCAAATCCGAGAAAGGCATTTGTGTTCTTCTCTTCCGGAATATCCCTCTTCCTCAAAAGCTTCATCCCAAAACCTTCAATATAAAACCTGTAAACATCAAATAAAACACCATTTAGCAATAAATTTATCACAACTAGCACATATTTGACATACTTTCTTCCAATTAAATAATAAACCACATACTTGATGGTGCGAACAAGGTCACCAACACGAGACACAGCATTTAAGAACCTGTGCTTATCCGTTTTAGGCCACTCCAACAACTCGCTACTCGGAAAAACAGGCGTAGATTAAGCCATAATTCCTCTGCGTAAAACAACAACCGAGTTTCAATTAAACGGCATAATGATAAACATAGATTTACACACAGAAACAAAATAAAAACTAATTATTTCAGCAAACAAACAAAACTGCACTAAATTGAAATAAACTTGGATTAAAAATCATAACTGGTATTGCTACAATAAGGATAGATCAAAGTATAACACATGATGGTATTAAATATAAGTGATAAAAGAAATAATTACATACTAAAAATGAGAAATACAAAGCCCTAAAATGAGATCAAGTGATAATGGAAACACAAAACTATGAAACTAAACACGAGATTGCGATAATTCAATTATTTGTTTATACATAAATATAGATATACAAAAATGAATTGGGGAGAGAGAGAGAGAGAGACTAGTTAATAGGAGAGTGAAGAGTGAAAGAATATGATGCTCCTTCGACCCCCAATTTCAATTAAAAACCCCGATTCTAATTAAAAACCCTAGCTCGAATCTGTAAGGTTGCTAATCTAATCATCAACCTGTGAGGTAGTACTTTAGGATGATTCGGTTCACTTGAAAGCTGAGAGAGACTGTGTGAGTGGTAACCGAGAGAGTGATATTTAGAGTGTGAGAGAGCGACTGTGAGAGAGAGAGAGAGATGTTTACAGAAGACTGTGAATTTTTGACAAAAAACTGTCGCTTCTCCAAAAATTTTGAGCCTGCTATAGCCCGATTGATGGAGAGCCCAATGACATCCCAAATAACCGCTATCTAATTTCACTTTTTTTATTTTTTAATAAAATTTTAAGTTTCAATAGTGTTCAAATTTTTTATTAAAAAAAATCATTAGTTATTAATTAGTACAGTTTACAAAATTTTAAAAAAATATATTTTCTCAATCTTAGATAATTTTAATATTATAGCTTAATTATATCATCAAAATTGAATATTTTTCAATTCAAATAATTATATATATTTATTGTTTGTAAAATGTTACTTTTTAATCCATTAACACCCTATTGTAACATAAGTTTCCACATGTTACTCGTATGTAACATTTTCAAACTATAGTAACATGTTATAAAGGCTACAGTAACATCAATATTACTACGTTGCGGTAGGCTAAGATGGGCATATCTTAGGTAACATGATTTTGTAACATGCATTATTAAACCATTGCTATATTCCATCTTTGGCGTAGTGGAAGTAGATGCCTCATGCTCAATAGCCATAGAAATCTCTTATCGTCGAATCCTGTTTACCAAGGTCTCGGCACAATGAAACAAGGATGAAGCTGAAAAAGGAGTCGGTGACCAAAGTGAAGTGGTGAAAAACCCATCTTGCGGTTAAAATCCGTGAACGGATGGAAATACGTAGGCGAATCGTCATCCAGCTGCGATAAGAACAAGGAAAAATGTTAGAATGCGTCACAACACCAATAAAAATAAAAGTATATTTTGGAGGAGCTAAGACACACCACAATGAAAAGGACAAAAGACGTAAACTAGAAGTTCCAAGGTGCCTCGGGCGCCCCCGTATTACGCAAAGGGCCATACCTGAAAGCTGCAAATCCTCGGGCGCGCCATGCACTCCGTGAAGCCGGTGACCCAAGCGACATTAAAAGTTTCGGGCGCGACATATTTTAAAAAAAAAATCAAAGGCCGCAACCCGGGAGCTTCAAGGCTCCAGGCGTGCCCCGCCTAATATGGAGGTCGTGGCTGTGACGCATCTCCGGCGCGTGCCGTATAGGGAAAGGGGGGTCGCGACGAGAGAGCCCCCATGGCATGCCTCGAGCGCGCCCCCGTGTGTATGGCTACGAATTTTTATGACCTAAATTTGAAGAGTCAAGCTACTAATACAATTGGAATTCAAATTGGTGCATCTAGAAAAATCAACAAGCTATGTATACAACCTATACATATACACACAAAACATGGCATAAACATGGAAGTTCAAGAAGCTCAAATTTCTTTTATCTAGTAGCATACATGAAAGGAATTTAAAAGAGAGACATGAAAGAGTACCTTGGAAGATGGAGGATGAGTGGGTTGAAGTTAACACAAAAGTGGAGCCAAGAACAAGTTAATCCAAGATTCTTGAGATTTTTAGAGGAAAAGAGTTTATGCCCTTTATATTGGGTATTTTGGAAGATGGGAGTTAAGAATGAAATGAAGGAGTAAGATGTATTAAAAGAAATAAAAGTTTAGAATTTTTGAAATTTGAACCCCCAGAATAGATTTCGGGGGTAGGGGGCGCCCTGAATGCGCTCGGAAGGAGGAGAATATTTGCAAAAAATATTTGCGGAAAACGTCTGCGGAGGATCTTTGTAGAAAATTTTGAGAGAATTTGCGAAAGCACTTGACACGAGGACTCGGAAGAACATTTTTATGATGAAGATTATCAACTAAAATATTCCTTTATGGAAAAAAGAATTCTCGCGTACGGAAAAGAGTTTATTAGCAAAAGATGAAGTGACGATATTATGGATGATAAAAATCACGGAAAGATGTAGGCAGTAGAAGAAGATTTTCCACTTTATTTTTAACAAACTAGAAAATCGGGGGATAGTTGTTATACCACAAAATTGTCATGGGTATTTTATCGGTCTTTTAGAAAATAGGTCGGATCGCTCCGCGGAAGAGGACGGACGAGCTCCGGGGCTCCGGAGCCTAGGGCCCTCCCTTTACGGAAAACACTTACAACTAGGACGCTCCCTTTACAGGGACATTTACGACTAGGACACTCCCTTTACGGATGACTCTTACGACTAGGGAACTCCTTATATGGGATTCACTTACGACGATTATTGATGAGGAGAAGTTACGACGATGATTGGTAAAGTTATATGTGAAGGTTTACAATTACCATTATGACGGAGGATTACGACGAATGGGGTGGAGGAAGTGTGCGAGGACTGCAACGATAACGGTACCACGACGATCGTTATAGTAGAAGACATCGACAAAGAACAAGTATTGATAGGGAACTTATAGAATATGATCTCAAGACAAGGGAGAAAGAGTGAAGCAATTAATAATTGAAGGACGACCTGAATTCTGAGGAAATGTCCCCGGATCCTTATAAGGAGCGCCTCGTGCTATATGGCCGCACGGGTGGCTACTCCGCAATACTAGTGAGATGACAAGGAAGAATGAGCGAGGAGTCTGCTCCCATAACTAAACTGGGAAGTGAACAAAGCATAAGAATCATACAAGGAAAGGAGTCCCCAAAGGGCCTCTACATGCTTATGGTGTGCCCTAGGCATTGAGGAGAACTCCGGAAGGAAAGGGCCCTCTGGGAGCCCTTTATCCCGGAAAATATGTCGAAGGTGTCGTTCTGTAATCTTGCGGTTTATCCTCATATGGGAACGGTTGTAAATATCTAGTGTGTGCTTTGGGAGACCTGTCTCCATATTCGGCGGGTTATCCTCGATATGAGACTCTGGGGTTATCTGGCACTTTACACTTTTACGCTTGGGATCACTTGTCCTATAGTCTGGTGGGTTATCCTCATCGGGGGGCAAGGATGTACTTTGGTATTTGCGGTAAGTCATGGCTATACCCGCGTTTACGATCGACGGAAGTAGCGGTAGCGAATATGGATATTCTTCGGCCGGGGAGTTTTCTTGTCCGGAAAGTCCCAAAGTCATAACGAGCCTTGGGCCTTTGTGACTAGGACGCATCGTCGTGCACTCCTAAAGCAAATCAGTGTTCGAGTTATAATAGGAAGTTTGTTCGACAACTCCTATTGGGCCACGGAATGAGAAGCCAAGTCCATCTAGGTTCCTTGTTCCCCAAGAACTACGTCTGGCTTGATCCTCTATAAAAGGAGCTACGTAGGCACATTGTGAGGGCACGTGTTTGAGAGCTCTGAGAAGGCAAACATAAAACCTAGCAATCTTAGCCGTTTCTTAAGTACAAATCAACGCATTGCGGTGATTTCTCCGATCACCGACCACCGTATCAGATTTTGATTCCGACCGCGAACCTCAAATTTTTGTTAACCAAATTCCTCCGTTAACAGCGAGTTTATAAACTAAGTTATTTGCGATTAAAATTTTGTGAACAATGTTCATTAGTTGTTCGTTTAATGTTAGTCCACGAGTTGTTCGTAAACATGTACACGAATAAACTTTTTCATAATGAGTCGATACACAAGCCAAATTTTTAACTCGATAAAATTTCAGCTAGATTTCAGGTTCGACATTTTTTTAACGAATTAATACATAAGAGTTCAGCTCGATTCGACTCTTTTACAACCGCAGATATTTAGGTCATTATCTCTCAAAGGGTTATATATTTACTTTTTATTATTTTAATAGTAATCAATTAAACAAGATAATCAATTATTTCGCTTATAATAAGTTAATTATTACTTTTTACGTTTCAGGTTGAACAAAATGTCTGCATCTGGGGAGCAACTCTATTACTCTGAAACTAGGAACCACTTTTGTCACCCCCACCTCCTAATTTTCTGAAACTAGTAGCCCACAATTAGGGGCTTGAGGCCGAGCAGAGCCTCCTGCCCCAGGAGGTTCTACTCGACCCCGAGCCCCCCTTTCGGATTTTTTTTGAAATTTTTTGGAAAAAATAGGAAATAATTAGAAAATTTTTGAATTTTTTTAAATTTTCAGGATTTTGAGATTAAGCCCAGATTAGGGCCGATTAGTGAAATTAAGCCCAAATTAGGGCCGATTAGTGTATATTAAGCGTAATTAACCCAAATTAGGGATAATTAGTGACTTGTATGGTGAAATTAGCCCAGATTAGGGCCGTTTAACCCATTCACTCTTGTAATTAGTGTGAATTAAGGATAATTAGTGTCTTATGCATACTGATTAGTCTCAATTAGCTTCGTTTAGGAAGGATTAGCCTCGATTAAGGCCAATTAGTTATAGCTTAAAATTAGGCTCTTTTAAGCGTAATTAGCAACTTGTACATAGAAATTAGCCCCGATTAGGGTCGATTAGCCTCGGTTAGGGCCAATTAGTAGCTTTCACCCTAAAATTAACCTTGACGAAGGTTAAGGGGTGATTAACGCTTGCTTTAAATAATTAAGTTTCATTTATTTTGTCATTTTTTTTGAAATGCGGTTTTATGACAAAAATTAAATCCAACTATCATTTTTTCCGCATTTTTAATTTCTAATTCTAAAAATTGAATATCTCTCGTTTTGGTTTTATCCAAACCCGATCCTTTAATATACATAGAATAAATGGGATTGTTTCATTATTTTTGGCTTTAGAAACCATTCTCAAGTGGGTGTGAATAAAATTTGAAGTCTTAAAAGTTAACGTGCCAATAATATATCAGTCATAACAAATTTGGTTTTAATTGGCTGGATAGCATAAGCTTCCGAACACCCGATTTTCCACTTCTAGAAAATAAAATATAAGAATACTGAACAGTGAGATGTGTTGACATTGAATCATCTGTCAACTTAGTTTTGTCAATAGATAGTACGGACACATATTGAATTATATCTGTATTGGTATCCGACATATCCATATTTGTATCAGTGGTTGTCGGATTTAGATAAGGATAATATTCGCTATATTTTGGATACCGATAATATTCATGTTTTCTCAAATACGAATGTGGGTATTTTGGACAGATATCTAATTTTTTGATTTTTTTATGGGCCTACTGTATTGACAATAATTTTAGAATATTTTTTTATGGTTAAACTCAACTGATATTTTTGTATATGTATAAAGTATTTGTACAATTAGTTAAAATTTGTATAAGAGTATTATTCAATGCATATACACACACTATAAGCTAATTTATTAAATTTAAATATATATAAGTATATATTTATATAATTAAAATATTATATATGTATTTAATTTCGGATTCGAATATCCTGAATTTGGATACGGATAATATTCTCTTTTTTTCGAATCCGGATAATATCCGCTTTTTCTGGGATAAGAATATAAATTTTTTGGACGGATATCGGAATTTTCCATATTTTTTATGGCCTTATGTTTACTTAGCTTTTTAATGAAAATCGAGAGGAGAAATTATGTAGGAAGCAATTCGATCATATGAATACTACAGCTCATTGTGAAGAAATCTCTTTGGCTCTACAAGAAATTTCATTATTGCCAACGACATATTCTGTTGGTAAGTTGAGAAAATCCGTTGGTAACCGAATACCCGCTGAACTCGACTATCGTAGGAAACAGTGTTGGTTAGTACCTTATTGAACGATTTAGTGTCTATAGCTAAGTTTAGTAACGGAATAGTAACAAACTAGTAACATCTTACAAAGTAATCAAAAAACATCACCATGCCAACAAAATATTTGGTTGCTAATTCTAACAACAACTGTTAACGGAAAATACATTGTAAAATTTAGTTACAATAAACTAACGAAATTTTGACAAGAAACCATCCTAAATTAGGTCGTATTTTTTTCAGCGGAAAACCTCGTGAGACCTTACTAATAATGAGAATTGTTAATATGATATGCATGCAATATGTTAGATATCAACACCTCTCTAAATATCCGACTCCATTTATAATTACAACTCACAAACAACGCAAAATAAAATATACAAAAAGTTTCTAAATTTCTTAATTAATCAGTAACCATACAACCATTAATTCCACTGAAAATAATAGTACATACAACTCTCACATTACAATCCATAAAAATTTAGGACTTCAATCAAAGTTGTTCATATTTAATATATAACTGGTTTACTGTCAAGTGTTTCCAACATTTATAGTTTCCCCAAGCCACTACTTCATCATTTCTCAAAAAAAAAATTCTTGTACAACCTATTTACAGAGGTTAACATACATATCAGTGTTGTTATATTATAAAGTACTGAAACAAAATCCCTAAATTCAAGGCCTAATTTAAGAAAACATAAGGAAGGTGAAGATCCACACAATAATTAGTCATGTACTAAAACATTGAATCCAAGCCCCAACATAAATCTTTAAATCACCTGCAAAATTGTAAGTCAACAATTCCAAATGGTAAGCCCCAAATTCAAAAATATTAAATAAATGAGAAGAGAACAACACCACCAAATTGAAAGCGCTAAAACTCAAGCCCCTACTTGAGATTATATAGAAATTGAATCGGGTGCATACTGTTGGACTGAGATGGAGAGAGTAAAATTTGAGAGAAAATTAAATGAACAAGAGCACTCAAATCTAAATGATTTTAGGAGTTGTGAGAGGGAAATATAAATCAATTGAGAGTAAATTGTCCGTCCTTTTTTTGCTTCGACTTAAACTTTTCCAAAATAAATTAAATACAATAAAATGTCAATAAATTTTATTTTTGTGGCTCCCTCTCTAAATATTCATGTATTTTTAATCTAAAAAATTACTCTAAATATAGCATACTAGTTGTCGAATAAGACACACACATATATGGTAAAATTTTACAACATATTAGTAAAAAAAATTTACAATGACTGATTTAGAATTGAATATATATCAATCGATGAATAACAATATAGAAGCTCGACCTATTTGACAATGTCATTAGTACTGTGTTGGCAAGGCCTTTAGAAAATTATAATTATTGTTATTCTGTTAGTAGTGTGTAGTGAAATATATATATGTTGACAATCTATTAGTATTTCTGTTATAATTTTTGGTTTCTCAACGGAAACTTTTATGGGCAACATTTCATTGGTGATCCATTGCGAAACCGTCGATGTTGTGTAAGCTTTTCAAAAGTTTGCAATTAATCGTCAATCCGTTAATAATTGTTAACGAATAGATTTTTGTTGGTAAATAAAAAATATGGCTTCTATGAACAGTATAAATATGCTAGAAATTTCGCAACTGAAGTGATATTATGTTTTACAAGCTACCCGGCAAGCAGTCAAACCTTTCATGACAAGGACTTGAAAGTAAAACACCAAGAATCGTTTGATACCAAGTCACAAAGGATGATATTTGAAAGTACTAATGACTTCAACCACACAAAAACAACGATACATCCAAAAAGTCTCGAGCTAAGAATTAATACATGAAAATTATGGACGAGACAATAAATCATCTCCAATAAAATCTACACCGAGGTTAGTATCCATAGTTCCATAAATCTTTCTCAATTTCATTAATCTTCTCTGCACGAAGTGTCTGCAGATTTTGTAGCTTATCTACGGCATCACCAAGACGATCGTGCAGAATTTGTACTTTACTTTTTGGCAGCATTGATGCGCCAGTTAATTGTGTGACGCTCAGTGATAGGGGCTATAAAAACCGAAGATGTTGTATATAGTTTAGGCGGTTCAACCCCCAACTTTCACTAATAAAAATAGTAGATACGATATCGGTGCTTAGACATCAGTATGTAATGCACCCGATGTTAAAAGCCTATTTAACATCGGTTTCAAAAAAGCGATGTTAAAAGCATGTTTAACATCAGTTTTACATAGTAGCCGTTGTCTATGTTCAATTTTAAAATAATAACAAATTTATGTTTTTCACATTAACATCGGTTATTTATGCTAACCGTTGTCTATAACCATTAATAAAAAATGACTAAATAAATGTTTCAGTTCCCCCGCTAAGTACCCAAATTTTCTCGCGTAACAAAAAAGTAAAAAAATTATTTCCCCGTTCCCCCTTTACTCACACACCCATACATCTCTATCTCTCTCCATCTCCATCTTTATCTCTCTCTCTCTCCCCCAAACCTCGACTCACACATCAGGGCTCTCTCTCTCTCAAACTCGCGGCTCTCTCTCTCTTTTTGCTGTCTCTCTCTGTCTCCTTTCTTACCACTCCTTTCTTGTGAAACCCAATTTAAACCTAATACAAAATCACTAAATCAAGATTTGCTCTCTCTTTCTCCACTCTACTATTGTATTCTCTATTACCATCTCTTTCTCCTCTCTCTTCCGTCTCCCTATCTAGATCTTTAGTAGCATAAAATCGAGCCGAGAAAGCAAATGTTTGGTTTGATTATGTATGTAAATTTTAAATTTATTTCAAAATTTTATGTTTTGATTTTAATGAAGCTTTTATTATAGGTCTGAAGCTTTGGAGCTTGAAACCAACATTCAATCGGTAACATATCTCTCTCTCTCTCTTTTAGCTTTAATTACATCCATTGTGTATTTATATAGATATGTCGATGTATATTTATATTTGTATGTTCAGTTTTGTTTATTCTATTATGTTCTGCAATTAAGTGTAGGTGTTATTAACACATTTAGCTCTAGATTTTTTGTATTAGATCTCTATGCTTTTGTCATTGAGAGCTATGTCATTTGGACTGTTATAGCTGTAGTCCTTTTGAAGCATATATGGAAGTGGTGTGGCATTGTTCTAAAGAGCTCTGTATTATTATCGATATGGGTAAGAATCTGGTCTTTGATTACAACTTCTCTAGTTTATTTTATCAACTCTAACATTGATTTCTCTCCCCAGATTTTTATCATCCCGGTTTTGATTGGATTGCTCCTTGAACTTTTGGTAATTGTGCCAATACTGGTACCAGTAGATGAAAGTCCTGCATTCCTTTTGTATCAGGATTGGGCTCTAGGACTAATTTTTCTGAAGATCTGTACCAGACTGGTGAGTTATATATCGCCTTTTATGTCTTTCTTAGAGGGTCTGTATGTAAATCTTAAATGTACAAGAGTAGGAACTCTGGGTGCACCGTTTTTTATGTGATTTCTGTCACATTCATTACATAGTCCAAAGAAAAGCCTGGTCTGTTGTCCACATTTGAATAATAATGTTGAGAGCCACATATCACTACAAGAAATATTGAATCAGACAATGGTTTTACACCGTTGCCTAAAAGATGAATTTTTCGTTGTCTATCCGGGGGCGGTGTGTTTGGTAATCACACAATGGTTATGCACCATTGTGACAAATACAACACACAACGGAATATAAAGCCTTTGTCTCTTTTTATTCACACAACGCATATGACTCTTTATAATATTCTACAAACAACAGTTTTTTAGCCGTTGTAACAATTTACAGGAACAATAGTTAAAAATAGTGTTATGAGAATTGACTCATACAACAGTTTATGTATTTATTTCAAACAACGGTACCCATCTGTTGTCTGTCTTCATCTAAGATAATAGCAAGTGCATATAAAACTGTAGTTTGAAGGATGGTATATACAACGGTTTTGTTAAAATGGACTGTTGTAAAATATTGTATTACTCAAACATTTGTTAGATGCATACCAAGATCTGAAATCTTTAACACAACGGTTTCTCTGAAAGGAAGCGTTGTCCTTATTTCCTACAGTCAACAGTTTCTAAAGTATGACACATTGTCTGAAATTACTTAACACAACGGATTATACAATGGAATTAACAAATTACGCTTATTTGAGTTTCTAACAAACAATAGTTTATGAAACTCAAATTGTTGTGCACTAGTTTGTCAAATTATATAATTTTAACAAATATTATTTTTATTCTATATAAACCAGTTTCAAATTCAAATTGCACCCAACCATTCAAATTTGTACAATACAATAATACAAATTGCAAAGTTAAATACCAAATAGCAACTTTACCGGCAATTAGATAGTACCGATTATAGAGTGCTCTGGTTTGTGGTCATATTCATAATCAAGATGAACAAATACATGCTCCTCTTTAGATAGTTCTTCAATCTTGATCTACAATGACTCTCTGATCGCATGTGCTTCTTTCAATGGCAAATCTTCTGGTAGTTCGATATTCACCTCCATAAAATAAAGAACAGCGAAGGTGTAGGCACGAACGGTGTCTGCACATTTTATTTGCGGATCAAACCTTCCGGTGGACCTGATTGTCCAACCAGAGAAACTGCATATGATATATAGTCAAATGTTAGAACAAATCTTAATCGGGGAACCGAAACCAAAAGACCAACGACACCTTTATATTGTCATATTAGAAATGAAGATATGTCTCATTTACCTGCATTTTCAAGTACAGTTTTACCCCAATTTGAGATGTTGTAGAATGCTAGAGCTACGGCACCAACTGGGTTAATCCACCAGTAGAATTTATAACCAAGAACAACAACTATTAGACCAACCACATTTGTCACCACATCAAAGTAATGGTCCTATAGATGAAAATTTTGAACTTTTAAACGAAACCATAAATAATTACAGGATGTTAACATAATAATTAAACGTGTTTCAGAAAAAAAAACATAAGAGAACTCTAATTTAGTAGATATCTCAAATTTAAACCCTCTTTCCCTTAATATAGCTCCCTGGGATTAGGGTTAACTTGTAAAGAAAATAAAAAACCAAATAAAATTAAATAGAATGGTGATGATTATAGAGTTGTGATGCTCAGCGAAAAAATGAAAGCAAAATAAAATTAGATATATATGCCAAAAACTAACAACCCAATAACAACCGTTTTTTTTTTGTTGGGTTTCTGCAGAAGTACAAGGATAAAATTAGCTTTATGAACAAAAATTACACAATTTCCCCATAATAATGTAACATTGAAAATTGTTGATCCTGCTACCATACCAAATCCAGTTAAGACATTTTCTTGAGCTCCTTTGTCGCTGCTAAACAGACCAATTACTGCAAATAAGCCACAAAGTTAAAACAGAGCAGAGTAATATTAGAGCGGCTTTTGCTGAAAAGACAACAAGTTTTACCTTAACAAACATTATGGATTCTAAAATATATTTGATGGTAAAAAATTAAAAATCAATAACCTTTCCTCCTACCAAGCATGGCAGGAGGAAAATAAAGAAAAATATGTCACCATGAGAATCTGTGATCAAATGTAGGTGACTAGTGTTGGCTCTTATGGCAGTTATTTTGATCCTAAAAGCTAGAATTTAGCTGGGTAATTCCCTTATCTTCAAATATCAATGGGGGATCACCAACTGTCTTTTTTATTAGGCTTATCTCTTTGCCCAAAAACTGGCTTCTAGACTTGGGATTTTGGCATACTAGAGCAGCCTTACATGTGGGATTCTCAAATGAAACAATTTCAAATTTATGAATGGAATAAGAGAATATATGAGAAAAAAATAATTCCAAGGATATATTTCATATACTCCTTCGAGTTTACTACAGGAGCTGTGCAGAGACATCTTGTCAAGGCCAAATATTGTGTTGGTGAGGAGAATGAAATGGGACCAAATGAAATAACACATTACAATGCATTATGATATCATATAAACAGATACACCAAATATAAATTGTGAATGAAAAAATATACCTGCTTTGGTTGACCGTTAAACAAATAGATGTGATAATAATATGACCATTTCCATTTGAAACAATTGCTTCCATTTCTTGGAAAATTGAAGAGACAACAAGTTAAACAAGTGTTAGTACCTTATCAATTTAATTAACCATTTAAACAAAAAAATGTGGCATACCAGAAATAGCATGTGCCTTCTCAATAGTCTTGGGATGACGTAGAGTGCAACCTTCTCGGTGATATTAAAGATGTGGTCAAGACACGTTGGCCTGTTAGGATGATATGCAATATTCACACGCTGTATGGGAGTCAAATGTGTGTAGAGATCTTTCAGATCCTGCAATTTATTTTAAAGTGAGCAAAGTTGACAGAGACATGTATGTTTAAACAAAGTGATCATCTGAAGTTGGGCAATAAAAAATTCTTAGTTATATATTATGAGCAGCACAGTTCTTGACAGCAATTCACAAATTATCACTCAAGAGTTAAACTTAAATCACATCGATGAACTCAAATGCAACAAGCACAATAACTTATAAGTGTTTTAGTAATAGAACAAATACAGATTTCAGAACTGGTGTTCCTACCACAGGCTAGTTATATGAAAAAATTAACATATGTACAAGCAATTGACAAACCATTGCAATTTATTTCGATATATCCAAGGAAAAAAGGAGCTTTTTGGTTTTTACTGCAGTTTGGATAGCGAAATCTCAATAAATTGGTTTATGCGTTACACATCAATTCAAGATAAGAATTATAGCTATTATTTTGATTGCTACAAGTGCACAACATAACCATAAATGAGCAAACATGATTCATGTGGAACAATGAACTGAAAAAAAACGATAAATATGATACCACATATTTGTACTTACGATACAACATATAAGATCTCTTCCCAACTTAATATTTACTTCAGCAATATCATAAATATGTATAAAGGGTGTTTAATTATAGATTAATAATACCTGCTGATACTTGTTTTCTAGAGAGATAATTTGATATCTGTTTCAAATACTTGGCCCCAAAAGCATCACAAGCTTCTTTGGCACAAAAATCCCCCAAAACAACACAATGATTTAACAAACAGATCTGAAACCCAAAATTCAAAAAAGTGAAAACACCAAAAATCATGAAACCTAACTGAATTCAGGCAATCGGGATCCTTCAGATCGGAAATGGAAGCACAGACAGTGGACGATTCTGAAAATTCCATTTCGTATGTGTAAATTGGTCATTCGGAGTATAATTAATGTTTGAAATAGAGGTGGATTGAGAGGCAGAGAGAGGGAGAGAGAGAGAGAGAGATTTAGATTTGGGTATTTGGGTGTTTTATGTTATAGAGAAGGAGGTTAAAGGGGGCATGTGAATTTTGCAAAAAGAGGGGGGAAGGGGAAGCTAGTAATGAAAATAAAAGCAGGGGGAAACGAAAACTTAAAGAGGGAAACCAAATATAAAGAGAAAATTGAATAAAAAATCTTAAATACTTGTAAAATTTTTACAAATAGATTTAGAAATTCATTCATATAAAATAATATAAAATAAATTTAATTTTTTTTTTATATTTTTAATATGACAAAAACTAATATATTTTTATATTTGTACGATTGTACTTGTAAACTAATCGTGAATGAATATCATGTTTGCGGTTATACTTTTAACAGTTTTATAATTTTTTTATAATTTTTTCATATGACTAAAATCTATATACTTTAACATCCGTACGGTTCGATCGTCTAGAAAATAATTTTAAAAAATAATTTTGTTATTCGGGAAAGAATCTCATTGAGGGTAATAATAATTTTACCGAAATTTTCTTATAAAGTCATGCAAGATAAGTTTAATTTTTTTATAATTTTTTCATATGACTAATATATATATACTTTAACATCCGTATGGTTGGATCGTTTAAAAAATCATTTCAAAACTTATATTTTAGAAAATCATTCTTCCAAATTTCAAAAGTAATGACGGGATCTACGTACGTATATGATTACGACACAACATATTATAACAAAAACATATAAGTTATTTATTTCGTATAACCTTAGTGACATTTAAACATGTGTTTTATAATGTGAGTTTTTACATGCCAATCACTTTTCTTGTAGAACATTTTGATAGCGTACGGTATCGATTCAAGTCTCATTAAAGTCTTTGGGATTTTCAAGAAATTTAATGTCAATAGACAATGGTTTGAACGAAAAAGACTTGTTTATACAGGTTCTTACAATGGATTTTTGCCCAAACTGTTGTCTTATATTTTGTCAAAAACGTTAATGTCATGACACATTGGTTTCCTGAAAAAAGGCTTGTTTGTACACTTTTGTACAATGTTTTAATTTTAAAATGGCTGTCTTATATTTTAGAAAATCATTCTTCCAAATTTTAAACCCCTATATCGAATTAAATAAGAAAAAAATGAAATGTTCAAATGGATCGACATTAAATGGCTCGTTTCACTTTTCTTTACTCATACGGTGTCTCTATGTAATATTGTAAACTTAACAAGTCCCGAATCTTTCATTAGTATAGTTATCGACTATATTTCAAAAGTAATGACGGGATCTACGTACGTATATGATTACGATACAACATATTATAATGAAAAAATATAAGTTATTTATTTTGTATAACCTTTGTGATATTTAAACATGTATTTGATAATGTGAGTTTTTACATCCCAATCACTTCTCTTGTAGCACATTTTGAAAGCGTACGGTACCGATTCAAGTCCCATTCAAGTCTTTGGGATTGTCAAGAAATTTGATGTCAATAGACAATGGTTTGAATGAAAAAGACTTGTTTGTACAGGTTCTTACAATGGATTTTCGCCCAAACCGTTGTCTTATATTTTGTCAAAAAGGTTGATGTCATGACACAATGGTTTCCTAAAAAAGGCTTGTTTGTACACTTTCGTACAATGGTTTAATTTTAAAACTGGTGTCTTATATTTTAGAAAATCATTCTTCCAAATTTTAAACCCCTATATCGAATTAAATTAAGAAAAAATGAAATATTCAAATGGATCGACATTAAATGGCTCGTTTCACTTTTCTTTACTCATACGGTGTCTCTATGTAATATTGTAAACTTAACAAGTCCCGAATCATTCATATGTATAGTTATCGACTATATTTTGAAAGTAATGACGGGATCTATGTACCTATATGATTACGATACAACATATTATAACGAAAATATATAAGTTATTTATTTCGTATAACCTTAGTGATATTTAAACATGTGTTTGATAATGTGAGTTTTTACATGCCAATCACTTCTCTTGTAGCACATTTTGAAGGTGTACGGTATCGATTCAAGTCCCATTCAAGTCTTTGGGATTGTCAAGAAATTTGATGTCAATAGACAATGGTTTGAACGAAAAAGACTTGTTTGTACAGGTTCTTAAAATGGATTTTCGCCCAAACCATTGTCTTATATTTTGTCGAAAAGGTTGATGTCATGACACAATGGTTTCCTAAAAAAGGCTTGTTTGTACACTTTCGTACAATGGTTTAATTTGAAAACTGTTGTCTTAAATTTTTGAAAATCATTCTTCCAAATTTTAAACCCCTATATCGAATTAAATTAAGAAAAACTGAAATATTCAACTGGATCGACATTAAATGGCTCGTTTCACTTTTCTTTACTCATATGGTGTCTTTATGTAATATTGTAAACTTAACAAGTCCCGAATCTTTCATATGTATAGTTATCGATTATATTTCGAAAGTAATGACGAGATCTACGTACGTATATGATTACAATATAACATATTTTAACGAAAAAATATAAGTTATTTATTTCATATAATCTTAGTGATATTTAAACATGTGTTTGATAATATGAGTTTTTACATGTCAATCACTTCTCTTGTAACATATTTTGAAAGCGTACGGTAACGATTCAAGTCTCATTCAAGTCTTTGGGATTGTCAAGAAATTTGATGTCAATAGACAATGGCTTTAACGAAAAAGACTTGTTTGTATAGGTTCTTACAAGGGATTTTCGCCCAACCCATTGTCTTATATTTTGTTAAAAAGGTTGATGTCATGACACAATGGTTTCTTAAAAAAACGCTTGTTTATACACTTTCGTACAATGGTTTAATTTTAAAACTATTGTCTTATATTTTAGAAAATCATTCTTCCAAAGCTAAATCACCTTCAAAAAAATTTGAATTTTTTTTAAAATTCAGGCGGGAATCTAAATAAAATAGGGGGAAACAAAAATTTTAATTTTTTTTAAATCAACGGCTCAGAATAGTCTATTCATAATCCAACGATAAAGAAAATGTGACTTTTTTTAATTTTATATATATAAAATTTACAGTAAAAATAATTCAAATCCTCTGAAATTATACAACGGTTTTTCATGAAAGTTGTTGTAACATATTTTCTAATGCAGGTGATTCAGACAACAAGTAAGACACCATTGTCTGAAACTCTTTTACTCAACAGAGCTGATAAACTATTGTCTGTTATGCTTTATTTCTAACATTGGTTTTTCCGCACCATTGTCTCAAATAAATAACACATTGGTACCGGAAAACCGTTGTCTAAGTTGCACAACAATCCTTAAAACCCATTGTGTAAAACAATAGAAAGCACACCGGTTTATTGTGACCTAAACAACACTTGTACCAATAGAAGTCACACAATGAGAATGAATACAACCATTGTCTTATTGGAGCACAGGGGCACCATTTAGATAACATTTTCAAATAAGTTGAATCACCATTGTGTGAAACAGAATGATACAAGGCTTTTTGGTCAACTACCAATTAACCGTTGACTAATTTTTTGGGACAACAGTTTTTTTGGCCACCATTGTGTAACAGGTGTTGTCTGATTCAGTTTCTGGTGTAGTGTATTCATTCCTCAACTAATTCTGTGTTGAACTAACAAGATGGCATAAGTAGAATTTTTCTCAAATGGACCAACTAATAGGTCTCATTCTGCTGTTGACGTCTTTAATAAGAAAAGTAGATAACTAGCAAGATCCAGTAATATTCTTTTGTGATATCTATATGTTCTGTGTTATTTTAAATAATTAAATAGACACTTAATAATCCTTTACTATTTTTAGTAATTCAGATGACACAACGTCTCATTTTTCTTTGTTAAGTGATAAATGATGATATATATTCTAATGGAAGGTGTAATGTGTTAATAATCAAACCTTATTTTCTGTGTATAACATGGTACCTGTATATTTTCCGGTCACTCTTTCTTCTTCTTGTTTCAGCTTGTGATTATAAAGATGAATATTTTCACGTCGATATACTAATTTTTGACCTATATTTCTCAGGAAGAACTGAAATCTGTTGGACGTATTGAAACTGTTTCGCGGTCCTATAAAGTGTATGTATTTGGTCTTACATATGTATTACCCTCCTTCCACCTGTTCATTATTAAAGATCTTATTTTTTGTACCATCACCTTCAGCATTTGAAACTACTAACATTATCCAGTATCTATGTTGTAAAATATATTGTCTGCTAAATTTAGTTTTTATTCATAATTGGACAGGGTTGCTGATTATGTGGTCGCAAGTTCTGATCCTTTAATCACTACCTAAGAACATTATGTTTGATTATATGAATTTGCCAAGGTAAATGTATCTAATCTTTGCCACTAATTTCTTATTCATGTGTGCAAAAGCTGTACTAACCCTTTCTAATATATCACCAATTATTGGTAAGAGCTAGCCTTTTTGCATATTATCTTTTACAACTTGCTTGAGATTTAGTATATGTATTTACTTTAGGCTTGACTTGCTGGTGAATATGTAGTATGAAACTATAAATCTTTCTAATTTACTCCACTTGGTATACTTGAAAGGTTTTCACCACCAGTCTTTCATATGTTAAGGGGTCTATGTGGTTTACTACTTTTTGTTCAGATGAATGAGGGATAAAATGCTAGGGTTGTGTTTTTAACTCTCTTTATAAAATTACTGAAGCATTTATCCAACTGCCCTTCCCTCTATTTAAACTAATATACAGACCTCAATTTACAACATATTTTGCTTAGCAAAGAAAATGGTAGTCCTGTGGATTGTATGGACAACAAATGCAATTATGAAAAGATTGAATCATTGTGAACCAAATGAACGAATGTGTCTCACTATTGAATTTTTTCTTTCAACGACATAAATTAATGTCATTTCTGGTTCAAGAACTCTAATATGTATCCAGTTAATTATCCAGAACTTGTACTTGTATCATTTTGCAATCAATGTCTCGCTGTGCATCCTGCATGCTTTTGTCACTTGAGATGTTGTTTCTGTAAGTATTGCTTAACTGTGACAATGATACCTGGATTAGTTATGGGTACTAGTTATAGTGTTACACCCAATTTGAGAAGATGTATATAGCCCTATCTAATATATGAGTACATTCTCTATTTTCTTATGCTCTCACTGTGTAAAGACCAATTGATTTGTCCGGACTATAGAGATAGCATTGCTGATAGCATGTTCATGTATTGTACAGATGTATGCAGTTTTGCTGCCAATTGCTGTATTTAACCTCTTCTATATCCGGAGAAGAAGTGTCTATGACCTACACCATAGTATTTTAGGTGGGTACATATTGATTATATAATCTCAGCAATTAAAGATAAATTGTTCTTTCATCACCTAGTCAATATCCTACTGAAAATCTTGTACACTGATGATGAGCTAATGATAAATACTCATTATGCACGCCTCTTATCCGCTAGACTGATAACTAGTTTTATTACGGATTCTATTATGAACACAATTGGTCTCCCTCGACATGATTAGTTTATAGGAAATGCTTTATGAATGTGGTTTATTGATGACTGGACATTATTGTTGGTGTTTGACACTCACTGTGATTCTCTGTTTAGATTATTCAATATATCTAAGATAAATTTAATTTGGGACCTCTAGATGCTCCTTGTTTGATGATTGCTTTTTTAAATACAATTCTGCAAACACACCCCTTATATTTATCGGTAGATATTAAATCCTCTTTGTGTTTTCTTCAGTTATATTCGAACCTAATTTCAAACTTTTCACTCTGTTAATTTTTCTGTATCAGGTTTTGCAATACGGCTAGAGGAGTATTCTGTTATACAGAGGATAACATATTTGAATTTGGTACATGTATTAGTGATATTGTATTCTCAAATAATCAAATAATAAAATTTGTTCACACGGTAATTAGATTATTTTATATCTCTATTTCTTTTTTTATGAAATCATATTATCATCTAACATAAACTTTTTATTAAATCTAGTTTATATATCAAATGTTCTGCAGTAATGATTGATATTGTTTATTTTTATTACATTCTAAATGATCGGCACCATTAGAACCAGACGTACACATTATCGGCATGCAGGGTTGATTTGCTGCTCTTTGGTTTGATCATGCAGGGTTGACTCTTCTTTAGTTTGTCGGAATTGGGTTGATTGGCTAAATTGGATGGAGTTGTCGGAATTTAAGAATAGGGTACTTAAAAATTAGTATAGTATAAGTTGGCTAATGGAATGCTTGTATTTTATTTGAAATGTATGTATAGTATGATATGAGTAATATTTTGGTATTAGACTTGTAATTTGGATAAATACCTTTATGTTTCTGTTTGGATGTTTTTTTGTTGGGATGTTGCATTTTTTTGGTTCCCTATGGCTGTAAATTGTACCACGATGGCATGCAATTTACAGAACATTAACATCACAATGGTACATGTAAACCGATGTAAAAAATGTACAAAAGACATCATGTAAAATAATATTAAAAGAAAAAGAACTAAAAAAACCGATGTGAAATAGTCATTTGACATCGATTCTGAAAAGAAATACAATATATTTTAAATCAAATAACATCGGTTAGAGAAATTGGCTGATGTTAAACAAAAAAATTTAACATCGGTTTCATGAATAAAACCCATGTCCTATCCATCATTTCAAATCCGGGGGCTAACTTAACCGATGTTTGATCAAACATTTCACATCGGGCAACTAATTTAACCAATGTCTGATCTAGCATTTCACATCGGTTTGTTCGAAAGAATTTTAATAAATGGCGTTTAGAGCTTGTAGATTTCATGTTTTAATGGATAAATACATCATAATATACCCATATTCACCTAGAAATACTGTAATATAAGTTGAAATTTGTTGCAAAGACATCACATTTAATCTTAAAACCGATGTATAGCACTGTAATAGACATCAACTATTAACCGATGTCAAAGACTGATGACATTTAACATCACACGCGAAGACATCGGTTCAGTTTTTTTTTAACATCGGTTCTGAACGGATGTCTGATCCCATATTTCTAGTAGTGTTTAGTTAAATCCCAGACTGTGCAAGTAGGAAAATTATCTTAGAATCAACCTCAGCCACCTCACTGCACACAACTTTTTGCTTTTTATTTTGTGGTGAAGTGCTAAATGTTTTCCCGGGACTTCGCAGTTAACCTCAGAGTCATAGACCAGCCATAACTCTGAGATAACTTTTCCCCTTAAAAGAGCTCAACAGTTATTGTTTGTCCCTTCAGCTGGAGAATCAATTGGTCTAACTCTATCTGCATCTACTAGAGAATTATGCAACACATGCTGTACTTCAACGTTCAAGTCGACAGTTATAACGGTCACAGTTTTATCTTTATGCTGACAATCAACCATCCTCTTGGTTTGAGCTTCCAATGGCTCTTCAGGTGCTGGATTTTCAGCTGTCACCAACACATTTGTGTTTTGGGCTGCAATTTCAGTTGTCACCACTCGCTGGAACAGTTGCTGTTTGAGGATCATGTCATCCTGCAGAGAATCAAAAACTTGGGTGATATATTCATCTTTTTTAAAGAAAGTGGAATAAGAATTAATGCAGCACACACACACATACTACAGCCGTTATACATAATATTGGTAGAGCATCTGAATAATTTAACTTTACTTACCTATATCAAGTTCTAGAAAATGACTGAAGAATATTTACCAACAACATGATGAAAACTTTAGTCAATATATTATGGCCACTATAAAGTTCAGCAAGTTGGCATGGCTGCGACAAATGAAATGCACAAAGTTCCTAGGTTTCTATGACTTGGCAATAAAAGAATATAAACAAGGAGGAGCATGCAACATTGCTTGACAATCGCAACCGTGCTTGTTTTTCTTATGAAACTTAAATGGTCCCATGCTTAGGTGACCTTCAAGCAATCACCACCTCCCCATGAAACTCTCAGGGAAACAAGCACTGGAGATGTTCTTAATGGCACCTTGAACAAAGTTCAAAGAAAACTACAAGTAAGTAGCTTGTAAGAGTGCAACGTATACTTGATTCTTCATATCCCTGTGGTGAAATGTCTAGATCAACCTAAATTACCACAGCTGCTTTACATTGAAACCCCTCCGACCTCCAAGATTTTGTAAGGTTCAAAAGGGGTAATATGCCATCTTTCTAAGCAACTGCTAGCATTTTCATAATTCACAACTGCAAAAGTTGTAAGGCATCAACAGCACTTTCCTGCACATCCTCATGTGAGCTATATGTAAAACTAAGAAACAATGCCACACCTTGGATGCGCCAATATTTATTCAAACATGTAGGATCCCTTACAGAAAACGCAAAAGAGAATCTGAGAGGATCCATTTCAACCAAATCATAATCTCATTAGGCCCTGCTCTTTATTTTTTGAATACCTCCAAATGGTGAAAACATGCATCTCTTCCATTGTTGTTTGAGCAAAAAGAGAACATAAAAATTTAAATATAATGGTGGAAATATTAATTAATATTTTATCTTTAATATTATTGAGGTCAATAATACTGGAATCATTATCAATAATTGGACAGTTCAATGCACATAAGATTAATAAGTTGTCCGGGGTTGAAAGCAAACTAGACATAGCATCAGATGATATGAATTCGTGAAACATTTATGTAACATTATAGCATTTGAGTATGTTTCTACATTTGATATGTCTAGATGTTTCATGAACTGATATCGTCCTGATGCTTTGTCTAGATTTCTTTCAACCTCAGAGAAATTATTGATCTTATGTGCATTGAATAGCCGAGCTATTGATAATGATCCTAGTTTTGTTGACCTCAAAAATATATTTAAGGTAAACTGTAAATTACTCTTTCCATCAATATATATAAAGGGGTATGTTCTCTTTTTGCTGCAACAACAATGGAAAAGAGGAATATTTTCATTAGCTGGAGGAATTCAAACATTAAAAATCAGGGCCAAAATGAGATTATGATTTGGTTGGAATAATACTCTGATATTCTCTTTTGCGGTTTGCTGTAAGGGATCCGACACATTTGAATAATTATTGGTTCAGCCAAGGTGTGTCATTGTTGCTTAGTTTTACACAAGGCTTACGGGAGGGATGTGCAAGAAAGGGCTCTTGATAGCCCTCTCAACTTATGCGGTTGTAAATTATGAAAATACTAATATTGATTCTGCACTTGCTGAAGCAATTGCTCAAAAAGGCGGCATATTACCCTCTTTTGAACCTTACAACATCTTGGAGGGAGGGGGTTCAGTGTAAAGTAACAATGGTAATTTAGGTATCTTGATTCTTCATATCCTATACTATTGTTGATTCTTCAACAACAGTGAGCAAGCTATTGTATAAAGCATTAAGAACTTCAATTATTGAGAACATAATTTCGAAATTAAGTGTCAATTGCACATGCTTTTGTTTAAGATTCTCTAATACACCTCTGCCTATACTAAATTCAAACATGCATCTCATGCAATTGGATGTTGAAAGTCCTGTAATCATTTATAAGACTACATCTTACTTGCTAATATTCTCTTAAACAACAAATCCTTTTCAAGAAATTAATTATAAATACTCAGTAGTTCCCACACTGTATGCTCTATTCCCTTCAAAAAAACCATAATCTGGCGGAGATATACCAATAAAAATAGAGGATACATGCACAGTCTCCCCTACAAAAACAAGGGAAATTTTGCATTGAGTTATAGAGAAGCATAAGTCAGTCAAGTTCTGGTAGTTGACTTTAATTAGAATACTAAAGCTTAACACCAACAGTAATAACTGCAACAGATGCTTCAAAATGCAAGAGGCTCATTAACAGGAACAGTAACTTAAAAGTCTTTGCTTTTGAAGATTGAAAAGGCTTCTGTATATCAATTTTAAGGAATAGTGAACTATGACAGATGAGATTGAACGTGTATTAAAGGGTCTGATCCTTGACACCTGCGAATAACTAGTTTAGCCTAAAGATTTAAAACCCTTGCTTAGTAACTAAATTTACCAAGTCCACAAGTTACACAATCAAGTGTCAATACTATCATCAGTCATAGAAGCAAACCAAGGAATTGAAACTATTATCAAAATCTTAATTAGATAAAAAAATTACCTGAATGCTCTCTGAGTCGAATGTAAGAATCTTGGCATTACCAAGTCCAAGAAGCATACTTGCAAACTGCAGATAATTTTTTTTCCCATCTTTATATAAGATTTCAACACAATGCCGCAACTCTATACATAAATTCTTCTACTCGGGAACTCCAAATGTAATGGAAAAGATACCAACACAACTGAAATTGGAAAGCTTTGGTGCCAAAACCACAATACTATGGGGAATCATAAAGTAGGCTAAAATTTTCAAGTTCACCAACCAAGGACAAGAAATACCTGAATCTAGTAAAGGGGGACTAGATATACTTGAATCTCCAGGCACCGAAGATTCTCTATATGGAACCTTGAACACTTTTCAAAGATCCATAATCCAAAATAGTTTTTTAAAGTGTTTTTTAGAATTTTGAAGCATTTGTTGCCCTGATATCTATAGATCTACCACTTTATAGTGCATCGTATTTTATGACAAAAACAAAATAAATGATAACAAATGTAACACCCCACTTAAACAAGTAGATGCTACACAAGCTAAGTCTTATTTATTAATGAAAGCAAAACAAGCTAAACATAATTTATTAAACTAATAAAAGTTCAAAATCTTCAAAATTAAGTTCTCTAACAAGATCCCAATTAATATGGAATAAAACATGTCCTTGACTTTATTTTCAACTAGATAACAAGCTAAAATCTGGGCAGCACTCATCACACCCCCGCTTTACCCCCGACTACCTGTGGAAAGAAATAAATACGAGTGAGCCAAATGCCCAGTACGAATATATCAATAAAAGGTAAAGCAAAAGAATATATTTGATTTTAACAATTAGCCAAGAAGATGAGTAATATGACAATAATTATTTAGAATCAAGGAACAAATTAATCCAAACAAAATCAAAGAAATGGCTGAGAACAAGTAAGGTGGGTACTAATAAGGGCATCTTATAAAACCTCTGCTTGCTAGTAAACACCAAGCAAAGCACAGTGTAAATAATTCCTTCTCCGGTTATCCACAAGAAGGATAAAATGAAATGTATAAAACATTTCTCAAACAAACAAAATGATCATGATCTTAATCATGCCTCATACCCCAGAGACATGCTGGTATACTCATAGCACTTATACAAGTTAGTGCCGAGAGCACCAAAGACTGCAAAAACTCCATGTGTCTCCTCTGTGATTTACCCACAAAGATAAGTTTAAGAGCCCTAACAAATAGGTTACAAAGTTGTTTTCCAAGTAGTCAAAATGAGATGGATCCAATAAATAAACAAAGAGTCAGCTATAATCTGAAGGAAAATATATGACGGAGGGGTATACAAGGTGTAGCAAAAAGTCACACTTTATAGAAATATAACTGAGGAGTATAATGGAAAATGTATAGAATTTAATAAAAAGAAAGGAATAGATATCCGTACCTGGAATCAATCTAGAATATTTAATAATACTGACACAACTGCAATTCAACCTCCAAATCAATCTATAATAAAGAAAAATACATTCATAAATAGATGCTCACTATCTTTCTAAATGCTTAGCAATATAAAAATATAATTATATATGTATGCTCACTGTTGTGATAGTGACTACATATTAATAATATTTAATTAAACATGTAAAGTAATAACTAAATAGTTTATAAAAACAATTTCATATATTTGTAAATTTTGTAACAGTGACAATAAAGTATAAGAATTTTAAGGTAACAATAAAATGCACTTATTACCTTTTAAGGAAAATGCAACATAATAATAATAATTATTACAACAATAATTATATGACTAACCTAATTATTTAATAATAAAAATTCTATAAATCTTAATTAATAATTGAGATTCTCATTTACTTTAACACATGCATAATTATAATTAAACTAATGCATCATATTTCATCAGTTAATATAATTATTTAACACCAATTTATTTTTACACAATTTCCTTATAACTTAAGTGATAAAACAAAATTATAATTAATCATATACTAGAATGATACACAATTAATCATGATATCATTAATTTATCAAAATTTATACTATTAAAACTCACCTACTTAATATGAATAAATAATTTATAAAAAGAAGTACATATTCATATTGTTACAAATTTGATGAAATCATAAGTATTGATTCAAATAATTAAATTATGACTTACTTTGTACATTTAAAATAAAAACTTAAAATTTTATTTTTTATTTTTACATTCAAAATCTATGTTACACATAAACAAATGATAACTTAGTAACAATATACACACCCATCAAATATATCACTTAAATGGCCAAATTTATAAAAATAGATCATGTTATTAGCAACACATGTGATCAACACACACCTTCTCACCATAATTATATTATGTACTGATAAAACATTCAAAACTAACTAAAATGCACTAAAACTACACATAAATTATAAACATGAGGATGATAACAACTAACTAATCTGGTACATGCTAAAACAAATATAATAATAAATATGAAAAGTTAACTATTTATACATGTCTAAATATAAATAAAAATAAAGGGTAGTTGCACACCTTTATATATATAGTCAGAACTAAATGTATGGACTGGATATTGAATAACATGCACACAGCTAAGCTGCCAAACCCAACACCTTTGATAAGAATCCAGATTAATCTCCCCCAGACAAGATGATAGATTATCCTGCTATGCTAGACCACAACCTCATGGTATCCACTCTTGATTTTCAACCCGTCGTAAGCTATATATAAGTGTATGTTGTTCTATAGCTAATATAGATCATTTTTATTTGTAGAGTTATATGACATAAGTTGTGTACATGACACTATAGTGCAAATCTATTTATATAACAAGTGACTCCACGACTTGTAACTAATGCCCATTAGTTTCTCCACGTCCACGTAAAATAACTTCTTATCCAACTTATCATGTAACTTTCAAATTTTAAAAACTAACATATATCTTAAAAATTCAAATTGTAGATAAACAGTTATCTAAGATAAATAATATCCATATTTCAAAATTCAAAACTTTACTAATAAAATATCTACTAATTAATGCACCAAATAATGCACCAAATAAAATATGGGGTATTATATTCTCCCCCCTTAAAATAATTTCGTCCTCGAAATTCTAGTGATGTACCTCATTCGAAGAGGTATGGATATCTTGCACGAACTGAATCCTCAGTTTCCCAAGTAGCTTCTCGAACATCTAGATTTTTCCATAAAACTTTAACAAAAGGGATTGTGTTCCTGCGCAATACTCTCTCCTCCCTTGCCAGTATAGCTTCAGCTTCTTCTTCACAAGACAAATCTTCACGAAATGCGTCTAAGGGATACTGAACAACATGATTAGGATGATATACATACTTCTTAAGAACCGATGCATGAAACACATTGTGCACCCGTGACAATTGTGGCGGTAAAGCGACTCTATATGCCACAACTCCAACCCTCTCAAGAATCTCAAAAGGTCCTATATACCTCAGACTTAGCTTACCCTTCTTACCAAATCGTTGAATGCCTCTCTGAGGAGATACCTTAAGGAAGACCTTGTCTTCTGCTTTAAATTCATATTCTCGCCTACCCTTATCAGCATAACTCTTCTTCCTAGATCGAGCTTGTTCAAGTCTTTCTCGAGCAACTACTACCTTATCTGTAGTGACTTGGACTAGATCGGGACCTTCTAAAAGCTTCTCTCCTACTTCATTCCAACAAATAGGTGTTCTACACTTGCGCCCATATAGTGCCTCAAAGGGAGCCATACCAATGCTGCTTTGCCAACTGTTATTATAAGTAAATTCAACCAAAGGAAAATAGTCATCCCAATTTCCATACCACTCTAATGCACATGCTCGCAACATGTCCTCCAAGGTCTGAATTGTCCTCTCTGACTGCCCATCCGACTGTGGATGAAAAGCTGTGCTATAGTTCAACTTGGTGCCCCATGCCTTTTGAAATCCTTTCCAAAATCTTGAAGTGAATCTGGGATCTCTGTCGGACACAATCGAAACTGGAATCCCGTGTAGTCTAACAATCTCATTCTTGTATAATAGCGCTAAGCTCTCCAAGTTCATGTTCTCACGGATTTCTAATAAGTGAGCAGATTTAGTGAGTCTGTCTACAATCACCCATATCGCATCATGTTTCTTAAAAGTCTTAGGCAGTCCTATGACAAAATCCATGCAAATATTCTCCCACTTCCAAGTAGGTAACTCCAATGGTTGTAATAAGCCACTTGGCCTCTGGTGCTCAATCTTCACCTGTTGACAAGTCAAACACTTCGAAACAAAATCGGCAATATCTCGTTTCATGCCACTCCACCAAAAATGTTCCTTTAAATCTCGATACATCTTTGTCTCACCTGGATGAATAGAAAATGGTGATCTATGAGCCTCTTCCATCAATTCCTCCCTGATTTCCTTGTTAGCAGGCACACATAGACGATTATACATCCATAGACGATTATACATCCATAGAATGCCATGATCATCAAAATGAAATCCTGGTTGCTTTTCAGGATCAATATTCTGGACAAAAGACCACAATTCTCCATCTCCATCCTGAGTTGCCATAATCCTAGTGATAAGACTAGGCTCGACATGCAAACTTGCTACCATACCAATTGTATTTTGATGATAAAACTCCAAACCAAATTTCTCAATCTCACGTTGAAGAGGTTGTTGTTGCGTCACCAAAGCGGCCAAATTTCCAAAATCTTTCCTGCTTAAAGCATCTGCAACCTTATTAGCCTTGCCGGGATGATACTGAATGCTCACATCATAGTCTTTCAATAATTCAATCCATTGTCTTTGCCTCATATTAAGCTCCTTCTGCGTGAATATGTACTTCAAACTCTTGTGGTCAGTAAAGATCTCACACTTATCACCATATAAATAGTGTCTCTATATCTTCAATACAAAAATGACGGCTGCAAGCTCTAAGTCATGTGTCGGATAATTCACCTCGTGAGGCTTTAATTGTCTTGAAGCGTAGGCAATCACCTTTCCATGTTGCATCAATACACAACCAAGTCCCTTCTTCGAAGCATCGCTATAAATCACATAGCCTCCCAATCCTGATGGTAGTGTCAATACTGGTGATGTCACAAGTCTCTTCTTCAATTCTTGAAAACTAGTCTCACACTCATCGGTCCATATGAACTTGTTGCTTTTTCGAGTCAACTGTGTCAATGGCATCTCAATTGTCGAAAAGCCTTCTACAAATCGGCGATAGTAGCCCGCGAGTCCCAAGAAACTCCTCACTTCCGTCGCAGTGCTAGGTCTTGGCCAATTGGTAATAGCCTCAACTTTGGCCGGATCCTCCCTGATTCCATCTGCTGATACAATATGTCCCAAAAATGCAACTTGATCAAGCCCAAATTCACACTTCTTGTATTTTGCATACAATTTGTTATTCCGTAGTGTTTCCAACACAATTCGAAGATGCTCTTCATGTTCCTCCCTTGACTTTGAATACACCAATATATCATCAATAAACATAATCACAAACTTGTCCAGAAAATCCTTGAATACCCTGTTCATTAGGTCCATGAAAACTGCAGGTGCATTTGTCAATCCAAAAGACATAACAAGAAACTCGTACTTTCCGTAACGAGTCCTGAATGCTGTCTTCGGAATATCACTTGCCTTCACTCTTAGTTGATGGTAACCTGACCGTAGGTCAATCTTCGAAAAGTATTTTGCTCCTTGAAGCTGATCAAATAAGTCATTGATCCTCGGTAATGGATATCTATTCTTCACTGTGATTCAGTTTAACTCTCGATAATCAATACAGAGTCTCATCGAACCATCTTTCTTCTTCACAAATAGAACTGGTGCTCCCCAAGGCGAAACACTGGGTCTAATAAAACCCTTATCAAGTCACTCCTCCAGCTGTTCTTTCAGCTCTTGTAGCTCTAACGGAGCCATTCTATAAGGTGCCTTAGAAATAGGTTATGCATCTGGTAACAAATCGATAGAAAATTCCACCTCTCTTTCTGGAGGAAGACCCTCCAAATCGTCGGGAAATACATCTGAAAACTCATGAACAACAAGAACATCTTCTAAGTCTGGCTGCACCTTGGACGTGTCAATCACATGAGCCAAAAATCCTTCACATCCATGAGCAATCATCTTCTTAGCCTTGATGGCCGAAATGAATTTTCCACAACCACTAGGCTTAGAACCCTGAAACACGAACTCGGGCGAATTGAAGTCGCCAAAAATTATTCTTTTACCTGGACAATCAATTGTAGTTTTGTGTCGCTCCAGCCAATCCATCCCCAGTATAATATCAAAGTTCCTCATCTGAATAGGTAAGAGATCTACAAGTAGTTCTCTATCATCTACTCTAACTACACAATAAAAATATTGAGAATTCACAAGTATAGTTACACCCATAGGAGTGCCAACAGAAAAATCCGATATAAGTGCAGTGGATGCAATGTCTAAGTGTTTAGCATAAGATGTAGAGACAAATGAATGTGTAGCTCCAGTATCAAATAAGACTATAGCATTTCCATTGCCGACAGAAAGTGATCCTGAAATGGTACCTGGAGTACTTGCAGCATCTTTTGCAGTAATGGAAAACACACGACCAGAAGTCTTCTGGTTGCTCTTCTCTCCCTGATCCTTACGATCCCAAGGCTTCTTTGGTGGCATCTGACAGTCTCGAATAGTATGACCCTTCTTTCCACAATTGAAGCATGCTCTAGTAGCCTAATAGCAAGTGCTTCGTCCATGCATCTTTCCACAATGCTCACACTTAGATGCTTCCTTATTTCCAGTTTGGTTGAAAGACCTCTTTTGCTCATTTCCTTGATTTTCATTCTTTTGCTGAAAATTCCGAGTATTATACCTCTGATCATTTGGTTTGAATCCACCTGAAGACCCGCCATTTTTCTAAAATCCATGTCGACGATCGGAAAATTCCTCTTCCCTTTTTCTTTTCTGATTTTGCATGTCTCGTTTCTTGAGAAAGTCAGCCTGATGAAGCTCTTGATCTCTGGCACTGTCAACCAAGGTATCCATGGATGTATAGCGGTTAGAGATGATATGGTTGCGGATTGAATTCTTCAATGCCCACTTAAACTTCATGATTTTATCCGCTTCCGACCCAGCCACAGATCTTGCATAACCAGCTAACCTCTGAAATCTGACTTGAAAGTCTGCCACCGACTCATCATCTCTCTGAGTAATACTCTGACACTCCCTTACATATTCCTCACGTATGCTAGCTGGAAAATACCTCTGGTCAAACTGAGTTTTGAATACCTTCCAAGTAAGAGTATTTTCATAGCCAGGTGCATCCGACGCTACCACAGACTTCCACCAAGTATTAGCATCCCCCTCAAGACGATAAGTAGCAAATCGAGCCTTTTCCACCTCTGAACACTCCAAGACCCTGAAAATTTTCTCCATGTGATCTATCCAAGCTTCAGCATCCATGGGAGTCTTGGCCTCCTTAAAATAATTGGGTATTTGCTTCATAAAACGATCAAACATAGTTTGACCATCTCGATCTTTCCCGTTAGTAGTGGGATTCTGTCCACATTGAACTTCCCGTAACATCTCCATAAAAGTACTCCTATCCATAACAATCTGCTGATTATCATTCCCCCCAGTATTTCGAATACTGCTACCTCTTGCCATCCTGCACAAAATTTTATGAGTGCACAGATACATATATCATAAAATCATATCCAAAATCTTAAATCTACACGTATGGAGTCAACCCAAAACTCACAGGTCAAATCCTAAAGGACAGTCTACAGAACTATAACCTAAGCTCTGATACCAACGTTGTAACACCCCACTTAAACAAGTAGATGCTACACAAGCTAAGTCTTATTTATTAATGAAAGCAAAACAAGCTAAACATAATTTATTAAACTAATAAAAGTTCAAAATCTTTAAAATTAAGTTCTCTAATAAGATCCCAAATAATATGGAATAAAACATGTTCTTGACTTTATTTTCAACTAGATAACAAGCTAAAATCTGGGCAGCACTCATCACACTCCCGCTTTACACCCGACTACCTGTGGAAAGAAATAAATACGAGTGAGCCAAATGCCCAGTATGAGTATATCAATAAAAGGTAAAGCAAAAGAATATATTTGATTTTAACAATTAGCCAAGAAGATGAGTAATATGACAGTAATTATTTAGAATCAAGGAACAAACTAATCCAAACAAAATCAAAGAAATGGCTGAGAACAAGTAAGGTGGGTACTAATAAGGGCATCTTATAAAACCTCTGCTTGCTAGTAAACACCAAGCAAAGCACAGTGCAAACAGTTCCTTCTCCGGTTATCCACAAGAAGGATAAAGTGAAATGTATAAAACATTTCCCAAACAAACAAAATGATCATGATCTTAATCATGCCTCATACCCCAGAGACATGCTCGTATACTCATGGCACTTATACGAGTTAGTGCCGAGAGCACCAAAGACTGCAAAAACTCCATGTGTCTCCTCTGTGATTTACCCACATAGATAAGTTTAAGAGCCCTAACAATTAGGTTACAAAGTTGTTTTCCAAGTAGTCAAAATGAGATGGATCCAATAAATAAACAAAGAGTATACAAGGTGTAGCAAAAAGTCACAGTTTATAGAAATATAACTGAGGAGTATAATCGAAAATGTATAGAATTTAATAAAAAGAAAGGGAATAGATATCCTTACCTTGAATCAATCTAGAATATTTAATAATGCTGACACAACTCCAATTCAACCTCCAAATCAATCTATAATAAAAAAAATGCATTTATAAATAGATGCTCACTATCTTTCTAAATGCTTAACAATATAAATATATAATTATATATGTAACAGTGACTACATATTAATAATACTTAATTAAACATGTAAAGTAATAACTAAATAGTTTATAAAAACAATTTCATATATTTGTAAATTTTGTAACAGTGACAATGAAGTATAAGAATTTTAACGTAACACTAAAATGCACTTATTACCTTTTAAGGAAAATGCAACATAATAATAATTATTATTACAATAATAATTATATGACTAACCTAATTATTTAATAATAAAAATTCTATAAATCTTAATTAATAATTGAGATTCTCATGTACTTTAATACATGCATAATTATAATTAAACTAATGCCTCATATTTCATTAGTTAATATAATTATTTAACACCAATTTATTTTTACACAATTTCCTTATAACTTAAGTGATAAAATAAAATTATAATTAATCATATATTAGAATGATACTCAATTAATCATGATATCATTAATTTATCAAAATTTATACTATTAAAACTCACATACTTAATATGAATAAATAATTTATAAAAAGAAGTACATATTCATATTGTTACAAATTTGATGAAATCATAAGTATTGATTCAAATAATTAAATTATGACTTACTTTGTACATTTAAAATAGAAACTTAAAATTTTATTTTTTATTTTTACATTCAAAATCTATGTTACACGTAAACAAATGATAACTTAGTAACAATATACACACCCATCAAATCAAATATATCACTTAATCTCAATAAGGAACAAGTGGCCAAATTTATAAAAATAGATCATGTCATTAGCAACACATGTGATCAACACACCTTCTCACCATAATTATATTATGTACTGATAAAACATTCAAAACTAACTAAAATGCACTAAAACTACACATAAATTATAAACATGAGGATGATAACAACTAACTAATGTGGTACATGCTAAAATAAATATAATAATAAATATGAAAAGTTAACTATTTATACATGTCTAAATATAAATAAAAATAAAGAGTAGTTGCACACCTTTATATATATAGTCAGAACTAAATGTATGGACTAGATATTGAATAACATGCACACAACTAAGCTGGAAAACCCAACACCTTGGATAAAAATCGAGAGATAAATTGACCGATTAATCTCCCCCAGACAAGATGATAGATTATCGTGATATGCTAGACCACAACCTCTTGGTCTTGATTTTCAACTCGTCGTAAGCTATGTATAAGTGTATGTTGTTCTACAGCTCATATACATCATTTTTATTTATGGAGTTATATGACATAAGTTGTGTACATGACACTAGAGTGCAAATCTATTTATATAACAAATGACTCCACCACTTCTAACTAATGCCCACTAGTTTCTCCAGTCCAGGTAAAATAACTCCTTATCCAACTTATCATGTAACTTTCAAATTTTAAAAACTAACATATATCTTAAAAATTCAAATTGTAGATAAAGAGTTATCTAAGTTAAATAATATCCATTTTTCAAAATTCAAAACTTTACTAATAAAATATCTACTAATTAATGCACCAAATAATGCACCAAATAATGCACCAAATAAAATATCGCGTATTATAACAAACACATTAAATACGTGAGGCAATTTCGGGACTGTGGTAGATCTTACAAAGCCACCAAGTAAGTAGATTCTGAGAGCAATAGGTATACTTAATTCTTCTTATCCCCATGGTGAAATGTCTAGATCAACCTAAGAACACTAGATAAACCGAAATTACCACAGCTGAATTACACTAAAGCCCCTCCCTTCAAGATTTTGTAAAATTCAAAAAGGGTAATCTGTCGCTTTTCTAAGCAACTTCTTCAGCCAATGCAGAATCAGTACTAGCATTTTTATAATTCACAACTGTAAAAGTTGAAAGGGCGTCAACAGCCCTTTCTTGCACATCCTCTTGTGAGCTTTGTGTAAAACTAAGCAACAATACAACACCTTGGATGCACCAATAATTTTTCAAGTATGTCGGATCCCTTACGGCGAACAACGGAATAGAATGTGGGGGGATCCATTTCAACCAAATCATAATCTCACTTAGGCCCTGCTCTTTAAATTTTGAATTCCACCGGCTGGTGAAAACGTTCATCTCTTCCATTGTTGTTTCGGCAAAAAGAAAATATAACCCTTCAAATATTTTGGTGGAAAGATTAATTAGCACTTTATCTTTAAAATTCTTGAGGACAACAAAATTTGGATCGTTATCAATAACTGGGAAATTCAATGTGCATAAAATCAATAAGTTCTCCGGGGTTGAAAGCAATCTAGACATAACATAAGGGATGATATCAATTTGTGAAACATTATAGTACTTGAGTATGTTGTCACATTTGAAATGTTTAGATGTTTCATGAACTGATATCATCCTGATGCTTTGTCTAGATTGCTTTCAACCTCGGAGAACTTATTGATCATATGCGCATTAAATGGCCTAACTATTGACAACGATCCTAATTTTGTTGACCTCGAGAACATTAAAGGTAAACAGTTACTTACTCTTTCCACCAATATACTTAAAAAGGAGGAATTCAGAAATTAAAGAGCAGGGCCCAAATGAGATTATGATTTGGAATGGAGCCTCACATATTCTCTTTTTCGGTGTGCTGTAAGGATCCTACAAGGTTGAATAATTATTGTTTCATCCAAGGTGTGACATTGTTGCTTAGTTTTACACGAAGCTCAAGGGAGGATGTGCAAGAAAGGGCTCTTGATGCCCTTTCAACTTTTGTAGTTTTGAATTATAAAAATGCTAGAATTCATTTTGCACTTTATATCTCCGTGGAGGGAGGACTCGACAAAAAGGAGCAAGCTATAAAGCTGTAAAAATTGTGATTGAGATCATAATTCGAAATTTACTGTATGCTTTTGTTAAAGACTGCCATATACACCTCTACCGATACTAATTTCAAACCTTGCATCTAATGCAATTGGATGCTGAAAGTCCTATCATCATTAACAAGACTACATCTAACTTAATACGATTATGTTAAACAACAATAAATACCAGTAGTTCCCATACCGTATGCCCGCTTCGCCAATAAAATACCATAATCTGGAAGAGATATACCCATTAAAAATAGAGGATACTAGAGGCTATATTGCATTGAGTTATGGAGAATCATAAGAGAATACTAGAGGCTATGTTGTGACAATGGTGGTTCTAGGAGAGGCTATGTTGAGACAATGGTGGTTCTAGGCGAGCCACCAAATCAGTCAAGTTCTAGTAGTTGACTTTAACTGGAATACTAAAGCTAAACACCAAAAGTGAAAACTGCAAGTGATGCTTAAAAATGCAAGAGCATATTAACAGAAATAGTAACTTTAAATTCTTTATTTTTGAAGATTAAAAAAGGCTTATGTATATCAATTTGAAGGAATAGCGAACTATGACAGATCAGATTAAATGTGTATTGAAAGGTCTGATCCTTATCACATATGAATAACTAGTTTTACCTAAAGATTTAAAACACTTCCTTAGTAACTAAATTTACCAAGTCCACAAGTTCCACAATCAAGTGTCACTACCATCATCAGTCATACAAGCAAACCAAAGGAACTGAAACTATTATCAAATTTTATTAGATAGAAATTTTAGCTAAATGCTCTCCGAGTCAAACGAATGAACCTTGGTATTAAAAAGTCCTAGAAGCATACTTTTAAACAGCGGATAAATTTTTTGCTATCTTTATACAAGATTTCAAAACAATGCAGTAACTTTATACGTATATTTTTCTATCAGGAACTCCAAGCATAATGGAAAAGATACCAATATAACTGAAATTGGAAAGCTTTGATGCCAAAACCACAATACTATGGGGAATATAACAGTATGTTGAAATTTTCAAGTTCACCAACCGAGGACAAGAAATGATATGATCTTAAAAACTCTAATGTGAGATTTTGTAGATTGAAAAGTGTGGGGTCATGTCACTCATATTATTGAGAAGTATTACGGCACGGAGATATAGACTTAACAGAGCTGGGAAATCCCAATTTATTTTGGGCAGTTTACAGTCATATAAATGAAGAGTTGTTAAATTTGAAAAACTAAAAGAAAATGGAGAGATTAATAAATCCCAACCATAAATACTCTGAGTTTACAATCCAGGTACGCATGCTAAACAGAAAGCAGATAACTTCCGGGCATTAAAAACCGTAGGACTTTCAGGTGAGAGTTTTTAAGGTAGGTAAAACCCAAATATCTGATTCCGATGCACATACTTCAAGTTGTACAATGATTTATTTCTCAATATATATAACTTCAATTTCAAGATATGGGATTTATGGTTTCGGTTAGACAAAACATGGAGAACGAACTTTTGATTATTGTCGTTGCCAAACCAATTAAAACTGAGAAAATGAAGTGATCTCTATACCTCCATCGTTGCGAGAGAATGCCGGTTTAAACTGCTTCTTTCGCATCGACAAGTGACATGATTTTGTGAATTAGTTTATCTGGTAACCTGCTAATTCTGTCTTGTTTGCCTCCAAGAACCCAACTTTTTTCATCGCCGGGAACCCCATTAAGTAATCAAATCCGCCTCTGTTTCCAATTTTCCCTAACCTTATCAAGCGGTCACTGAAGTTTGCAGTTACGAACTATGTCCCAACTCCCAACCTTTATATATTATCCCTATTTCATAATAATCTCACAAAATTGCATATTTTTAATTGAGGCAAAAAATCACCGTATAGACAAAATACGCATTTAGCAAATAAGTATCGCATTAAAAAATTGTATGATACACAACTTAATTATCACGTCAATTCGCATTTCCAAGTTCTCGCCTGATCTTTGTTTCTATTCAAGTATGATACATTCCTTACTACATCCATTTTTTTAGAATTCTTATCATGTCAATTTTGCATTAACTCATTTTTTCTAAATATTTCCTTCAATTCCAGTTAATTTCCTTTAATTTTATCCATCTCATTCCATTCACATCTACCAAACGGACAATAATTTTTGAAAAGAATAATGGACTCAAAAAATTACTTGACATGATTTCTGGAGAATCGTGGCTCTGAGGGTAATCCTGAGTATGACGAACAAGACTTGCACCTCGGTCCCCAAGACTTAAGGTCCTAAATTCTCATATTATATGAATATAAAATATTCTGTGTATGTATAATTTAGGCCCCAAAAATGATTTTTCCAAAGGCCCAATTAACTTGAAGGCCGCCCCTGTCCATGCGAGGCTCTCGGAGAGTGTTCAAGTAAGTAGTTCCAAAGGGCACTATATTTACTTGATTCTTCGCATCCTTAGTTAGCTTCACACTAGTCAATTTAGTAAATCGAGAAGCAAACCAAATAATAAAGTTTGATATTGCAGAAAGTGCCTACAAAGTAAACATGCAAGAATCTGAAACACACCAGACATCAGTCCACCATATGAATTTTAATTTAGATGTGCATTTCATAATGCAAAAAAAGAAATTAATAGCATGCATGTTTCTCCCATATTAATATATAAAGTATCTGATTTTGCGGGGTAGCAAGATCACTTCAGATACAGATATGAAAAATCTACCTTCCGAAAATATTGCCCTCCAATGTTCTTATGTTCCCATGAACAGAGAGATGTTGGTTCCGATATTCAAGTGCATTACTTGTGGGTACAATATTAAAATGATCGACCTTGTTAAATAAATTAAAAGATAATTTAAATTGACAAGTGCGGAGAAAAAGCCACTCATATACTCCAAAGACTTGCATTATACAGATGTTAAATTTTTTTAGCCGGGAAGTTACATGCAATATTGAGCCATCTATACTTTTACCGATGAGGGAGGCTTGTTACACCGGCGAATTGAAAGAGAAAGATGATCTTGATAAACCCCAATAACAAATGCAAAGATTTCTCAAGGCAGGCAGGCATGTTAGTAAATTAGAATTCATATCATATAGGCACTTAATTGGGGAGTTGTCTAAGCAGGTAAATTCTGACAATCAGACTTACCTTAGTTCGATGCACATTTATCAAATTTCAGTCACAAAATCAGTTTTGTTAATGAGTCAGAGCTAAAGGAGGATACCTTATATAGTTTAATATTTTCTAGATTAAGTGTTGGAACTCTTCACGAAACTATTTTTCAGAAAGTACTCATTAACCCTTGTGTTCCTTGCTCGCGGAGCTTGCTTCACCCCGTATAGTGCTTTCGTCAGCCGGCAGATTTGATTTTCTCGGCCTTTCTGAACATATCCGGGAGGCTGCTCAATAGATACTTCTTCTTCAAGATAAATATTCATGACATCCATCTGAAATATCTTCCACTGACTCTGAGCTGCTATTGTTGTCAGAAGTCGTATGGTATCAACTCTTGCAACTGGAGTGAATATCTGGTCATAGTCAAGGCCATATATCTACTTGTAGCCTTTAGCTACCAACCTCGCCTTGTATTTCTCCACTTCTCCATCTTGATTTGTCTTAGTTTTATAGACCAACTTGACACCAATTGCTTTATGTCCCTCTGCAAGATCTGTGAGTTTTTATGTATCATTCTTCTTGATTGCGCCAATTTCTTCATCCATGGCTTTGTTCCATTTGCTTTCTTCAGAAGGTTCTTTAAATATAACTGGAACATATTCATCAATTAAACAAAATAGAGAATAATCAAAGGATGTTTGTACCAGACTTGTTGCTTCATAGATATTATCCAGACTCCGCATCTTTCTCGTGTTCCCCTTGAACTGTGGCTCTCTCCCGTCGACCGTATCGACGCAGGAGTTTGTTGAGTCAGACTTTTTGGAGGAGTTAGATCATCATCTCCATCATCTTCAATGTTGGAGTCATCACCGTCGTTATCATCTTCGTGAAAGAATAAACCGGCAACTTTTCTTTCTTCCTCGCTCTATCTCCAGTAATCTGATTCATCGAACTCAACATCTCGAGAAATGATTAAATTTTTCATTAGAGGATTATGGAGTCTGTATGCCTTGCTCCTTTTATCATATCCGGTAAAGATGCATTTCCCGCCTTTATCATCTAGATTCTTCCTTTTCTGATCGGGAACGTGGGCATAAGCAATACACCCGAAATTTCCGAAATGTCCAACTGATGGTTTGCTTCCACTCCATGCTTCATTTGGAGTTTTATTTCTCACACTTTTTTTGGACAACGATTCAACAAATAAACTGCACACAAAAACGACTTTAGCCCAAAAAGTTCTTGGCAAGTGCTTTGCTTTAACCATGCTTCTTGGCATGTCAAGAATTGTGCGGTTCTTCCTTTCTGCAACACAATTTTATTGAGGAGTATATGCCGTTGTCAACTGATGATTTATGCCATGTGCCCTACAGAAGTTTCTAAACAAGTATGAAGTATAGTCTCCTCCTCTGTCTGATCTTAGTGTCTTCAAATGCAGGCCACTTTATTTTTCTGCTAGTGCTTTGAACTCCTTGAATTTATCAAGAGCCTCCAATTTTTCTTTGATGATATACACCCAACTTTTCCTGCTAAAATCATCAATTAATGTTAGGTAATACCTATTACCTCCCAGTGATGGGATATCACATGGACTAGCTATATATGTGTGAACAATCTCCTACAGCCTCCTGGCTCTCCATAATTTTCCAACGGGAAAACTTTGTCTATGTTGTTTCCCCTTGATACATGCTTTAGACAAATTTTCTGGTTCATTAATTTCTGGAAAGCCGTCCACCATCTTTGTCTTTGACAATAATTTCAAGCCAGAAAATCCAAGATGACCAAATTTTAAATGTCATAACCACGAGTCATTTTTAATGACTTATTTCAAGCACTTCTACACTTTCGTCTATATATCAAGTGTGAAAAGGTGATTCTTTGACACCTCCACATCTGCAAATAATTCTCGAACCTGATTTTTGATTATGAGAGAATTATCCTGTATGTGAATGTTATACCCTTTCTCCACAAGTTGGCCAAAACTGATGATATTATTTTTCAAACCAGGTATATAATAAACATAATTTATATAATTTTTCTCATCATTCTTTGACACAATCGTAATTGTACATTTTTTTTGACAGAAATTTTTAACGAGTCACCAAAAGTAACTTCTCCGCTGATGGACTCGTCTACCTCTGTAAATAAATCTTTATGGCCAGTCATATGATTGTTGGCTCATTAGCCAAGATACCAAACATTCTTCTTGCTCTCCTCGTCAACTTTATAAGTGAGGAAAATAGCAGTGCCAACGTCTTTATCTCTTTTGTTGATGCAAAATGACTTCTTTCTTCCACTTTTGTTGTTCTACCCTCGTAACTGAAGTGACCAAATTTATTACAATTATAATATTGAAATTGAGATTTGGCACCTCGTTGAAATCCGGCTATTCCTCAGCCTCTAAAATTCTGACCACGACCATATGGTTAATAACATTCAGAATTCCGGTCTCTATTGAAAAATTGCTTTCCACGTCCTCGTTCACCTCGGTAGCCACCTCTGAAGCCACCTCTTCCACGTACAGTACTACTACTACCAGAATTATGTCCAATGGATACTTTACTTTGCCACGTCTTCTCCAGATGGCTTGCATCATCATATTGGTTCATTCGTTGCTCGTGAGCTTGAAGTGAACCTACGACCTCATCAATTGAAATTGTGGACAAGTCCTTTGACTCCTTGATAGAAGAAACAACATAATCAAATTTTCTAGTCAGCGAACGGAGTAGTTTTTCCATGACCCGAACATCGTCGAGACTTTCACGATTTCTTTTCCTCTCATTTGTCACGGATTTCAAGCACGTAACAAATTCACCAATATTTTCAGAAGTCTTCAACTTTAAATTTTCGAACTCTCCGCGTAGCACCTGAAGCCGCACCTTTTTAACTTTTTCAACTCCCTGGAATGATTTGTACAAAATCTTCCACGCTTCCTTTGTCGTTTTTGCTTCAAATATTTTTTCAAAGGTTGATTTATCAACGCCCTGAATAATTATGTACAACGCTTTTTATCTTTTTTCCGGATCTCATTTAACACCCTCTTCTTGTCATTTGGAATTGCTGTTTCAGCGGCGGCATCAGCGGGCTTGTTGATCCCATTCTCGTAATTTGTGGATGTAAGAATCATAAGAATCGAGTAACAACTTCAATTGGATACTCCAATTCTCGTAATTTGTGGATGTCAATTTTGGAATGCTAGGTTGCACCATATTTTCCATTTTTCACGAATGTAGCATTGGTTTGGATAATAGTTGTTGGAAATGTGTATGGGATTTTCTATTTCTCGAACTCGAAAGACAGGGTGCATGTTTAACATTATTTGGATAATAAAATATACACTTAGAAAACTATATATATATATATATAAGTAAAGCACACAATAAACTTTTTATTTCACAAATATAAGCTACAACATATTTTGTAATCTAGTACACAACTTTTCTTTTTATCACTTAAAGGATCTTTTGTTGTCTATTTATAATCACTCTATTTTTCACTTCAATAATAAACTACAAACTACCAACTTTCTATTAATAGGCTACATATGAGGTCTGATTACTTCATGTCTAACATCAGTAATATTACATAATAAGACTTTTATTACCTAGCCTATAAAGGATGACCATTATTTATACTGAGCAGTTGTGTACCTCGAGAGAAACTCATCCACCCAACTATTTAGACAACGTGATTAATTACACAGAGTGTACAGCTATATACTTAAGTCTCAAGCATATATATATTTAATACTCACAAGACTTTGAATCACATTCACATGCTGCCTACCATTTTCCTCCGCCTTGACTTGACAATTTCAATTCCAAATTAATGTTTATTCTTTTCTTGCTAGATATGTTTTATGGATGTACACTTCTGATGCATATAGCTAGCTCTAATACTTATTAGGATGGGGGAGAGTTGGAAATTCTAACATTAAGTTCAAATTATAGTACGTTGTGCTAGATTGCTTACCTATTCAAGAAAATGTATAGGAAATACTGTGTTGAAAATGTACATATTATAGAATTCTAGAAAAAGGATACATGGTTTCTATAAGTAAAAACATTGGAGACAAACTTGTACGAGTTTTATCTCTTAGATATTTGATACCAACCAAAACTGAGACACATAAGACTGAACAAGTAGTCCAGATAAGCTTCCATTGAACGGAGAGAACACTGTTTGAACACCTACTCTATGAAGGTACAGAACCGGACATCGGAAAATTGGATTTCATAAAATTATGCAACAAGGTCCAATGACAGAATCTATTATCATGTTTGATTTTGGGATCAGACTGAACCTTAAACAAATTGTTTAAAATTTTGAATTTTATAGTTTAAATTTTGTTTTTCACTAAAAATTTTAAAACCTGTAAACATCAAATAAAACACCATTTAGCAATAAATTTACCACAACTAGCACGTATTTGACATACTTTCTTCCAATTAAATAATAAACCACATACTTGATGGTGCGAACAAGGTCACCAACACGAGACACAACATTTAAGAACCTGTGCTTATCCGTTTTAGGCCACTCCAATAACTCGCTACTCAGAACAACAGGCGTAGATTAAGCCATAATTCCTCTGCGTAAAACAACAACCGAGTTTCAATTAAACGGCGTAATGATAAACATAGATTTACACACAGAAACAAAATAAAAACTAATTATTTCAGCAAACAAACAAAACTGCACTAAATTGAAATAAACTTGGATTAAAAATCATAACTGGTATTGCTACAATAAGGATAGATCACAGTATAACACATGACAGTATTAAATATAAGTGATAAAAGAAATAATTACATACTAGAAATGAGAAATACAAAGCCCTAAAATGAGATCAAGTGATAATGGAAACACAAAACAACGAAACTAAACACGAGATTGAGATAATTCAATTATTTGTTTATACATAAATATAGATATACAAAAATGAATTGGGGAGAGAGAGAGAGACTACTTAATAGGAGAGTGAAGAGTGAAACCCTAATTCTAATTAAAAACCCTAGCTCGAATCTGTAAGGTTGCTAATCTAATCATCAACCTGTGAGGTAGTACTTTAGGATGATTCGGTTCAGTTGAAAGCTGAGAGAGACTGTGTGAGTGGTGACCGAGAGAGTGAAATTTAGAGTGTGAGAGAGAGACTGAGAGAGAGAGATGTTTACAGAAGACTGTGAATTTTTGACAAAAAAATGTCGCTTCTCCAAAAATTTTGAGCCTGCTATAGCCCGATTGATGGAGAGCCCAATGACATCCCAAATAACTGCTATCTAATTTCACTTTTTTTATTTTTTAATAAAATTTTAAGTTTCAATAGTGTTCAAATTTTTTATTAAAAAAAATTATCAGTTATTAATTAGTACAGTTTACAAAATTTTAAAAAAATATATTTTCTCAATCTTAGATAATATTAATATTATAGCTTAATTATATCATCAAAATTGATTAATTTTCAATTCAAATAATTATATATATTTATTGTTCGTAAAATTTTACTTTTTAATCCATTAACACCCTATTGTAACATAAGTTTCCACATGTTACTCGTATGTAACATTTTCAAACTATAGTAACATGTTATAAAGGCTATAGTAACATCAAAAATACTACGTTGCGGTAGGCTAAGATGGGCATATCTAAGGTAACATGATTTTGTAACATGCATTATTAAACCATTGCTATAGGCCATCTTTGGCGTAGTGGAAGTAGATGCCTCATGCTCAATAGCCATAGAAATCTCTCATCGTCGAATCCCGTTTACCAAAGTCTCAGCACAATGAAAAAAGGATGAAGCTGAAAAAGGAGTCGGTGACCAAAGTGAAGTGGTGAAAAACCCATCTTGCGGTTAAAATCCGTGAACGGATGGAAATACGTAGGCGAATCGTCATCCAGCTGCGATAAGAACAAGGAAAAATGTTAGAACGCGTCACAACACCAATAAAAATAAAAGTATATTTTGGAGGAGCTAGGACACACCACAATGAAAAGGACAAAAGACGTAAACTAGAAGTTCCAAGGTGCCTCGGGCGCCCCCGTATTACGCAAAGGGCCGTACCTGAAAGCTACAAATCCTCGGGCGCGCCATGCACTCCGCGAAGGCGGTGACCCAAACGACATTAAAAGCTTCGGGCGCGGCCTATTTTAAAAAAAAAATCAAAGGCCGCAACCCAAGAGCTTCAAGGCTCCAGGCGTGCCCCGCCTAGTACGGAGGTCATGGCTGTGACGCATCTCCGGCGCGCCCCGTATGGGGAAAGGGGGGTCGCGACCAGAGAGCCCCCATGGCATGCCTCGAGCGCGCCCCCATTTTTATGGCTATGAATTTTTATGACCTAAATTTGAAGATTCAAGCTACTAATACAATTGGAATTCAAATTGGTGCATCTACAAAAATCAACAAGCTATGTATACAACCTATACATATACACACAAAACATGGCATAAACATGGAAGTTCAAGAAGCTCAAATTTCTTTTATCTAGTAGCATACATGAAAGGAATTTAAAAGAGAGACATGAAAGTGTACCTTGGAAGATGGAGGATGAGTGGGTTGAAGTTAACACAAAAGTGGAGCCAAGAACAAGTTAATCCAAGATTCTTGAGATTTTTAGAGGAAAAGAGTTTATGCCCTTTATATTGGGTATTTTGGAAGATGGGAGTTAAGAATGAAATGAAGGAGCAAGATGTATTAAAAGAAATAAAAGTTTAGAATTTTTGAAATTTGAACCCCCGGAATAGATTTCGGGGGTAGGGGGCGCCCTGAATGCGCTCGGAAGGAGGAGAATATTTGTAAAAAATATTTGCGGAAAATGTCTGCGGAGGATCTTTGTGGAAAATTTTGAGAGAATTTGCGAAAGCACTTGACACGAGGACTCGGAAGAACATTTTTATGATGAAGATTATCAACTAAAATATTCGTTTATGGAAAAAAGAATTCTCGCGTACGGAAAAGAGTTTATTAGCAAAAGATGAAGGGACGATATTATGGATGATAAAAATCACGGAAAGATGTAGGCAGTAGAAGAAGATTTTCCACTTTATTTTTAACAAACTAGAAAATCGGGGGGTAGTTTTTATACCATAAAATTTTCATGGGTATTTTATCGGTCTTTTAGAAAATAGGTCGGATCGCTCCGCGGAAGAGAACGGAGGAGCTCCGGGGCTCCGGAGCCTAGGGCCCTCCCTTTACGGAAAACACTTACAACTAGGACGCTCCCTTTACGGAGGACATTTACGACTAGGACACTCCCTTTACGGATGATTCTTACGACTAGGGCACTCCTTATATGGGATTCACTTACGACGATTATTGATGAGGAGAAGTTACGATGATGATTGGTAAAGTTATATGTGAAGGTTTACAATTACCATTATGACGGAGGATTACGACGAATGGGGTGGAGGAAGTGTGCGAGGACTGCAATGATAACGGTACCACGACGATCGTTATAGTAGAAGACAGCGACAAAGAACAAGTATTGATAGGGAACTTAGAGAATATGATCTCAAGACAAGGGAGAAAGAGTGAAGCAATTAATAATTGAAGGACGACCTGAATTCTGGGGAAATATCCCCGGATCCTTATAAGGAGTGCCTCGTGCTATATGGCCGCACTGGTGGCTACTCCGCAATACTAGTGAGATGACAAGGAAGAATGAGCGAGGAGTCTGCTCCCACAACTAAACTGGGAAGTGAACAAAGCATAAGAATCATACAAGGAAAGGAGTCCCCAAAGGGCCTCTCCATGCTTATGGCGCGCCCTAGGCATTGAGGAGAACTCTGGAAGGCTCCCGTGAAGGAAAGGGCCCTCTAGGAGCCCTTTATCCCGGAAAATATGTCGAAGGTGTCGTTCTGTAATCTTGCGGTTTATCCTCATATGGGAACGGTTGTAAACATCTAGTGTGTCATTTGGGAGACCTGTCTCCATATTCGGCGGGTTGTCCTCGACATGAGACTCTGGGGTTATCTGGCACTTTACACTTTTACGCTTGGGATCACTTGTCCTGTAGTCTGGTGGGTTATCCTCATCGGGGGGCAAGGATGCACTTTGGTATTTGCGGTAAGTCATGGCTATACCCGCGTTTACGATCGACGGAAGTAGCGGTAGCGAATATGTATATTCTTCGGCCGGGGAGTTTTCTTGTCCGTAAAGTCCCAAAGTCATAACGAGGCTTGGGCCTTTGTGACTAGGACGCATCGTCGTGCACTCCTAAAGCAAATCAGTGTTCAAGTTATAATAGAAAGTTGGTTCGACAACTCCTATTGGGCCACGGAATGAGAAGCCAAGTCCATCTAGGTTCCTTGTTCCCCAAGAACTACGTCTGGCTTGATCCTCTACAAAAGGAGCTATGTAGGCACATTGTGAGGGCACGTGTTTGAGAGCTCTGAGAAGGCAAACATAAAACCTAGCAATCTTAGCCGTTTCTTAAGTACAAATCAACGCATTGCAGTGATTTCTCCGATCACCGACCACCGCATCAGATCTTGATTCCGCCGCGAACCTGAACTTTTTGTTAACCAAATTCCTCCGTTAACAGCGAGTTTATAAACTAAGTTATTTGTGATTAAAATTTTGTGAACAATGTTCATTAGTTGTTCGTTTAATGTTAGTCCATGAGTTGTTCGTAAACATGTACATGAATAAACTTTTTCATAATGAGTCGATACACAAGCAAAATTTTTAACTCGATAAAATTTCAGCTAGATTTCAGGTTCGACATTTTTTAACGAATTAATACATAAGAGTTCAGCTCGATTCGACTCCTTTACAACCGCAGATATTTAGGTCATTATCTCTCAAAGGGTTATATATTTACTTTTTATTATTTTAATAGTAATCAATTAAACAAGATAATGAATTATTTCGCTTATAATAAGTTAATTATTACTTTTTACGTTTCAGGTTGAACAAAATGTATGCATCTGGGGAGCAACTCTATTACTCTGAAACTAGGAACCACTTTTGTCACCCCCACCTCCTAATTTTCTGAAACTAGTAGCCCACAATTAGGGGCTTGAGGCCGAGCAGAGCCTCCTGCCCCAGGAGGTTCTACTCGACCCCGAGCCCCCCTTTCGAATTTTTTTTGAATTTTTTTGGAAAAAATAGGAAATAATTAGAAATTTTTTGAATTTTTTTAAATTTTCAGGAATTTGAGATTAAGCCCAGATTAGGGCCGATTAGTGAAATTAAGCCCAGATTAGGGCCGATTAGTGTATATTAAGCGTAATTAACCCAAATTAGGGATAATTAGTGACTTGTATGGTGAAATTAGCCCAGATTAGGGCCGTTTAACCCATTCACTCTTGTAATTAGTGTGAATTAAGGATAATTAGTGTCTTATGCATACTGATTAGTCTCAATTAGCCCCGTTTAGGAAGGATTGGCCTCGATTAAGGCCAATTAGTTATAGCTTAAAATTAGGCTCTTTTAAGCGTAATTAGCAACTTGTACATAGAAATTAGCCCCGATTAGGGTCGATTAGCCTCGGTTATGGCCAATTAGTAGCTTTCACCCTAAAATTAACCTTGACGAAGGTTAAGGGGTGATAAACGCTTGCTTTAAATAATTAAGTTTCATTTATTTTGTCATTTTTTTTGAAATGTGGTTTTATGACCAAAATTAAATCAAACTATCATTTTTTCCGCATTTTTAATTTCTAATTCTAAAAATTGAATATCTCTCATTTTGGTTTTATCCAAACCCGATCCTTTAATATACATAGAATAAATGGGTTTGTTTCATTATTTTTGGCTTTAGAAACCATTCTCAAGTGGGTGTGAATAAAATTTGAAGTCTTAAAAGTTAACGTGCCAATAATATATCAGTCATAACAAATTTGGTTTTAATTGGCTGGATAGCATGAGCTTCCGAACACCCAATTTTCCACTTCTAGAAAATAAAATATAAGAATACTGAACACTGAGATGTGTTGACATTGAATCATCTGTCAACTTAGTTTTGTCAATAGATAGTACGGACACGGATTGAATTATATCTGTATTGGTATCCGACATATCCATATTTGTATCAGTGATTGTCGGATTCAGATAAGGATAATATTCGCTATATTTTTGGATACCGATAATATTCATGTTTTCTCAAATACGAATGTGGGTATTTTGGACAGATATCTAATTTTTTGATTTTTTTTATGGGCCTACTGTATTGATAATAATTTTAGCATATTTTTTTATGGTTAAACTCAACTGATATTTTTGTATATGTATAAAGTATTTGTACAATTAATTAAAATTTGTATAAGAGTATTATTCAATGCATATACACACACTATAAGCTAATTTATTAAATTTAAATATATATAAGTATATATATATAATTAAAATATTATATACGTATTTAATTTCGGATTCGAATATCCTGAATTTGGATACGGATAATATTCTCTTTTTTTCGAATCCGGATAATATCCGCTTTTTCTCGGATAAGAATATAAATTTTTTGGACGGATATCGGAATTTTCCATATTTTTTATGGCCTTATGTTTACTTAGCTTTTTAATGAAAATGAGAGGAGAAATTATGTAGGAAGCAATTCGATCATATGAATACTGCAGCTCATTGTGAAGAAATCTCTTTGGCTCTACAAGAAATTTCATTATTGCCAACGACATATTCTGTTGGTAAGTTAAGAAAATCCGTTGGTAACCGAATACCCGCTGAACTCGACTATCGTAGGAAACAGTGTTGGTTAGTACCTTACTGAACGATTTAGTGTATATAGCTAAGTTTAGTAACGGAATAGTAACAAACTAGTAACATCTTACAAAGTAATCAAAAAACATCACCATGCCAACAAAATATTTGGTTGCTAATTCTAGCAACAACTGTTAACGGAAAATACATTGTAAAATTTAGTGACAATAAACTATCGAAATTTTGACAAGAAACCATCCTAAATTAGGTCATAATTTTTTCAGCGAAAAACCTCGTGAGACGTTACTAATAATGAGAATTGTTAATATGATATGCATGCAATATGTTAGATATCAACAACTCTCTAAATATCCGACTCTATTTATAATCACAACTCACAAACAACGCAAAATAAAATATACAAAAAGTTTCTAAATTTCTTAATTAATCATTAACCATACAACCATTAATTCCACTAAAAATAATAGTACATACAACTCTCACATTACAATCCATAAAAATTTAGGACTTCAATAAAAGTTGTTCATATTTAATATAGAACTGGTTTAGTGTCAAGTGTTTCCAACATTTATAGTTTCCCCAAGCCAGTACTTCATCATTTCTCAAAAAAAAATTCTTGTACAACCTATTTACAGAGGTTAACATACATATCAGTGTTGTTATATTATAAAGTACTGAAACAAAATCCCTAAATTCAAGGCCTAATTTAAGAAAACATAAGGAAGGTGAAGATCCACACAATAATTAGTCATGTACTAAAACATTGAATCTAAGCCCCAACATAAATCTTTAAATCACCTGCAAAATTGTAAGTCAACAATTCCAAATGGTAAGCCCCAAATTCAAAAATATTAAATAAATTAGAAGAGAACAACACCACCAAATTGAAAGCGCTAAAACTCAAGCCCCTACTTGAGATTATATAGAAATTGAATCGGGTGCATACTGTTGGACTGAGATGGAGAGAGTAAAATTTGAGAGAAAATTAAATGAACAGGAGCGCTCAAATCTAAATGATTTTAGGAGTTGTGAGAGGAAAATATAAATCAATTGAGAGTAAATTATCCGTCCTTTTTTTGCTTCGACTTAAACTTTTCCAAAATAAATTAAATACAATAAAATGTCAATAAATTTTATTTTTGAGGCTCCCTCTCTCAATATTCATGTATTTTTAATCCAAAAAATTACTCTAAATATAGCATACTAGTTGTCGAATAAGACACACACATATATGGTAACATTTTACAACATATTAGTAACAAAAATTTATAATGACCGATTTAGAATTGAATATATATCAATCGATGAATAACAATATAGAAGCTCGACCTATTTGACAAAGTCATTAGTACTGTGTTGGCAAGGCCTTTAAAAAATTATAATTATTGTTATTCTGTTTGTAGTGTGTTGTGAAATATATATATGTTGGCAATCTATTAGTATTTCTGTTATAATTTTTGGTTTCTCAACGGAAACTTTTATGGGCAACATTTCATTAGTGATCCATTGCGAAACCGTTGATGTTGTGTAAGCTTTTCAAAAGTTTGCAATTAATCGTCAATCTGTTAATAATTGTTAACGAATAGATTTTTGTTGGTAAATAAAAAAATGGCTTCTATGAACAGTATAAATATGCTAGAAATTTCGCAAGTGAAGTGATATTATGTTTTACAAGCTACCCGGCAAGCAGTCAAACCTTTCATGACAAGGACTTGAAAGTAAAACACCAAGAATCGTTTCATACCAAGTCAAAAAGGATAATATTTGAAAGTACTAATGACTTCAACCATACAAAAACAACGATACATCCAAAAAGTCTCGAGCTAAGAACTAATACATGAAAATTATTGACGAGACAATAAATCATCTCCAATAAAATCTACACCGAGGTTAGTATCCAGAGTTCCATAAATCTTTCTCAATTTCATTAATCTTCCCTGCACGAAGTGTCTGCAGATTTTGTAGCTTATCTATGACATCACCAAGACGATCGTGCAGAATTTGTACTTTACTTTTTGGCAGCATTGATGCGCCAGTTAATTGCGTGAAGCTCAGTGATAGGCGCTATAAGAACCGAAGATGTTGTATATAGTTTAGGTGGTTCAACCCCCAACTTTCACTACTAAAAATAGTAGATACGATATCGGTGCTTAGACATCAGTATGTAATGCACCCGATATTAAAAGCCTATTTAACATCGATTTTAAAAAAGCGATGTTAAAAGCATGTTTAACAGCAGTTTTACATAGTAGCCGTTGTCTATGTTCAATTTTAAAATAATAACAAATTTATGTTTTTCACTTTAACATCGGTTATTTATGCAAACCGTTGTCTATAACCATTAATAAAAAATGACTAAATAAATGTTTCAGTTCCCCCGCTAAGTACCCAAATTTTCCCGCGTAACAAAAAAGTAAAAAAATTATTTCACCCTTCCCCCTTTACTCACACACCCATACATCTCTATCTCTCTCCATCTCCATCTTTATCTCTCTCCCTCTCTCCCCCAAACCTCGACTCACACATCAGGTCTCTCTCTCTCTCAAACTGGCGGCTCTCTCTCTTTGTTGTCTCTCTCTCAGGCCACGATTGCAATTCTCTCTCAAACCTCCGCTCTATCTCGAAAACTCTGATTCTCTCTCTCAAATATTAAACTTCATCTCATTCAGCTCTCTCTCTCTCTCCCTCTCTGTCTTTCTGTCTCTCTCTGTCTCCTTTCTTACCGCTCCTTTCTTGTGACACCCAATTTAAACCTAATACAAAATCACTGAATCAAGATTTGCTCTCTCTTTCTCCACTCTACTATTGTATTCTCTATTACCATCTCTTTCTCCTCTCTCTTCCATCACCCTATCTAGATCTTTAGTAGCATAAAATCGAGCCGAGAAAGCAAATGTTTGGTTTGATTATGTATGTAAATTTTAAATTTATTTCAAAATTTTATGTTTTGATTTTAATGAAGCTTTTGTTATAGGTCTGAAGCTTTGGAGCTTGAAACCAACCTTCAATCGGTAACATATATCTCTCTCTCTTTTAGCTTTATTTACATCCATTGTGTATTTATATATATATGTCGATGTATATTTATATTTGTATGTTCAGTTTTGTTTATTCTATTATCTTCTGCAATTAAGTGTAGGTGTTATTAACACATTTAGCTCTAGATTTTTTGTATTAGATCTCTATGCTTTTGTCATTGAGAGCTATGTCATTTGGACTGTTGTAGTTGTAGTTCTTTTGAAGCATATATGGAAGTGGTGTGGCATTGTTCTGAAGAGCTCTGTATTATTGTCGATATGAGTAAGAATCTGGTCTTTGATTACAACTTCTCTAGTTTATTTTATTAACTCTGACATTGATTTCTCTCCCTAGATTTTTGTCATCCCAGTTTTGATTGGATTGCTCTTTGAACTTTTGGTAATTGTGCCAATGCTGGTACCCGTAGATGAAAGTCTTGCATTCCTTTTGTATCAGGATTGGGCTCTAGGACTAATTTTTCTCAAGATATGTACCAGACTGGTGAGTTATATATCCCCTCTTATGTCTTTCTTAGAGGGTCTGTATGTAAATCTTAAATGTACAAGAGTAGGAACTCTGGGTGCACCGTTTTTATGTGATTTCTGTCACATTCATTATATAGTCCAAAGAAAAGCCTGGTCTGTTGTCCATATTTGAATAATAATGTTGAGAGCCACATATTCATGCCTCACCTAATTCTGTGTTGAACTAACAAGATGGCATAAGTAGAATTTTTCTCAAATGGACCAACTAATAGGTCTCATTCTGCTGTTGACGTCTTTAATAAGAAAAGTAGATAACTAGCAAGATCCAGTAATATTCTTTTGTGATATCTATATGTTCTGTGCTTTTTAAATAATTAAATAGACACTTAATAATCCTATACTATTTTTAGTAATTCAGATGACACAACGTCTCATTTTTCTTTGTTAAGTGATAAATGATGATATATATTCTAATGGAAGGTGTAATGTGTTAATAATCAAACCTTATTTTCTGTGTATAACATGGTACCTGTATATTTTCCGGTCACTCTTTCTTCTTCTTGTTTCAGCTTGTGATTATAAAGATGAATATTTTCACGTCGATATACTAATTTTTGACCTATATTTCTCAGGAAGAACTGAAATCTGTTGGACGTATTGAAACTGTTTCGCGGTCCTACAAAGTGTATGTATTTGGTCTTACATATGTATTACCCTCCTTCCACCTGTTCATTATTAAAGATCTTATTTTTTGTACCATCACCTTCAGCATTTGAAACTACTACCATTATCCAGTATCTATGTTGTAAAATATATTGTCTGCTAAATTTAGTTTTTATTCATAATTGGACAGGGTTGCTGATTATGTGGTCGCAAGTTCTGATCCTTTAATCACTACGTAAGAACATTATGTTTGATTATATGAATTTGCCAAGGTAAATGTATCTAATCTTTGCCACTAATTTCTTATTCATGTGTGCAAAAGCTGTACTAACCCTTTCTAATATATCACCAATTATTGGTAAGAGCTAGCCTTTTTGCATATTATCTTTTACAACTTGCTTGAGATTTAGTATATGTATTTACTTTAGGCTTGACTTGCTGGTGAATATGTAGTATGAAACTATAAATCTTTCTAATTTACTCCACTGGGTATACTTGAAAGGCTTTCACCACCAGTCTTTCATATGTTAAGGGGTCTATGTGGTTTACTACTTTTTGTTCAGATGAATGAGGGATAAAATGCTAGGGTTGTGTTTTTAACTCTCTTTATAAAATTACTGAAGCATTTATCCAACTGCCCTTCCCTCTATTTGAACTAATATACAGACCTCAATTTACAACATATTTTGCTTAGCAAAGAAAATGGTAGTCCTGTGGATTGTATGGACAACAAATGCAATTATGAAAAGATTGAATCATTGTGAACCAAATGAACGAATGTGTCTCACTATTGAATTTATTCTTTCAACGACATAAATTAATGTCTTTTCTGGTTCAAGAACTCTAATATGTATCCAGTTAATTATCCAGAACTTGTACTTGTATCATTTTGCAATCAATGTCTCGCTGTGCATCCTGGATGCTTTTGTCACTTGAGATGTTGTTTCTGTAAGTATTGCTTAACTGTGACAATGATACGTGGATTAGTTATGGGTACTAGTTATAGTGTTACACCCAATTTGAGAAGATGTATATAGCCCTATCTAATATATGAGTACATTCTCTGTTTTCTTATGCTGTCATTGTGTAAAGACCAATTGATTTGTCCGGACTATAGAGATAGCATTGCTGATAGCATGTTCATGTATTGTACAGATGTATGCAGTTTTGCTGCCAATTGATGTATTCAACCTCTTCTATATCCCGAGAAGAAGTGTCTATGACATGACGTGCACCATAGTATTTTAGGTGGGTACATATTGATTATATAATCTTAGCAATTAAAGATAAACTGTTCTTTCATCACCTAGTCAATATCCTACTGAAAATCTTGTACACTTATGATGAGCTAATGATAAATACTCATTATGCACGCCTCTTATCCGCTAGATTGATAACTGGTTTTATTACGGATTCTATTATGAACACAATTGGTCTCCCTCGACGTGATTAGTTTATAGGAAATGCTTTATGAATGTGGTTTATTGATGACTGGACATTATTGTTGGTGTTTGACACTCACTGTGATTCTCTGTTTAGATTATTCAATATATCTAAGATAAATATAATTTGGGACCTCTAGATGCTCCTTGTTTGATGGTTGCTTTTTTAAATACAATTCTGCAAACACACCCCTTATATTTATGGGTAGATATTAAATCCTCTTTGTGTTTTCTTGAGTTATATTGGAACCTAATTTCAAACTTTTCACTCTGTTAATTTTTCTGTATCAGGTTTTGCAATACGGCTAGAGGAGTATTCTGTTATACAGAGGATAACATATTTGAATTTGATACATGTATTAGTGATATTGTATTCTCAAATAATCAAATAATAAAATTTGTTCACACGGTAATTAGATTATTTTATATCTTATTTCTTTTTTTTATGAAATCATATTATCATCTAACATAAACTTTTTATTAAATCTAGTTTATATATCAAATGTTCTGCAGTAATGATTGATATTGTTTATTTTTATTAGAGTCTAAATGATCGGCACCATTAGAACCAGACGTACACATTATCGGCATGCAGGGTTGATTTGCTGCTCTTTGGTTTGATCATGCAGAAGTCAGACTCTTCTTTAGTTTGTCGGAATTGGGTTGATTGGCTAAATTGGATGGAGTTGTCGGAATTTAAGAATAGGGTACTTAAAAATTAGTATAGTATAAGTTGGCTAATGGAATGCTTGTATTTTATTTGAAATGTATGTATAGTATGATATGAGTAATATTTTGGTATTAGACTTATAATTTGGATAAATACCTTTATGTTTTTGTTTGGATGTTTTTTTGTTGGGATGTTGCATTGTTTTGGTTCCCTATGGCTGTAAATAGTACCACAATGGCATGTAATTTACAGAACATTAACATCACAACGGTACATGTAAACCGATGTAAAAATGTACAAAAGACATCATGTAAAATAATATTAAACGAAAAAGAACTAAAAAAACCGATGTGAAATAGTCATTTGACATCGGTTCTGAAAAGAAACACAATATATTTTAAATTAAATAACATCGGTTAGAGAAATTGGCTGATGTTAAACAAAAAGATTTGACATCGGTTTCATGAAGAAAACCCATGTCCTATCCATCATTTCAAATCGGGGGGCTAACTTAACCGATGTTTGATCAAACATTTCACATCGGGCAACTAATCTAACCGATGTCTGATCTAGCATTTCACATCGGTTTGTTCGAAAGAATTTTAATAAATGGCGTTTAGAGCTTGTAGATTACATGTTTTAATGGATAAATACCTCATAATATACCCATATTCACCTAGAAATACTGTAATATAAGCTGAAATTTGTTACATAGACATCACATTTAATCTTAAAACCGATGTATAGCACTGTAATAGACATGACATATTAACCGATGTCAAAGACTGATGACATTTAACATCACACGCGAAGACATCGGTTCAGTTCTTTTTTAACATCGGTTCTGAACGGATGTCTGATCCCATATTTCTAGTAGTGTTTAGTTAAATCCCAGACTGTGCAAGTAGGAAAATTATCTCAGAATCAACCTCGGCCACCTCACTGCACACAACTTTTTGCTTTTTATTTTGTGGTGAAGTGCTGAAAGTTTTCCCGGGACTTCGCAGTTAACCTCAGAGTCATAGACCAGCCATAACTCTGAGATATCTTTTCCCCTTAAAAGAGCTCAACAGTTATTGTTTGTCCCTTCAGCTGGAAAATCAATTGGTCTAACTCTATCTGCATCTACTAGAGAATTATGCAACACATGCTGTACTTCAACGTTCAAGTCGACAGTTATAACGGTCACAGTTTTATCTTTATGCTGACAATCAACCATCCTCTTGGTTTGAGCATCCAATGGCTCTTCAGGTGCTGGATTTTCAGCTGTCACCAACACATTTGTTTTTTGGGCTGCAATTTCAGCTGTCACCACTCGCTGGAACAGTTGCTGTTTGAGGATCATGTCATCCTGCAGAGAATCAAAAACTTGGGTGATATATTCACGTTTTTTAAAGAAAGTGGAATAAGAATTAATGCAGCACACACACACATACTACAGCCGTTATACATAATATTGGTAGAGCATCTGAATAATTTAACTTTACTTACCTATATCAAGTTCTAGAAAATGACTGAAGAATATTTACCAACAACATGATGAAAACTTTAGTCAATATATTATGGCAACTATAAAGTTCAGCAAGTTGGCATGGCTGCTACAAATGAAATTCACAAAGTTCCTAGGTTTCTATGACTTGGCAATAAAAGAATATAAACAAGGAGGAGCATGCAACATTGCTTGACAGTCGCAACAGTGCTTGTTTTTCTTAAGAAACTTAAATGGTCCGATGCTTAGGTGACTTTCAAGCAATCACCACCTCCCCATGAAACTCTCAGGGAAACAAGCACTGGAGATGTTCTAAATGGCACCTTGAACAAAGTTCAAAGAAAACTACAAGTAAGTAGCTTGTAAGAGCGCTACGTATACTTGATTCTTTATATCCCTGTGGTGAAATGTCTATACTAAATTCAAACATGCATCTAATGCAATTGGATGTTGAAAGTCCTGTAATCATTTACAAGACTACATGTTACTTGCTAATATTCTCATAAACAACAAATCCTTTTCAAGAAATTAATTATAAATACTCAGTAGTTCCCACACTGTATGCTCTATTCCCATCAAAAAAACCATAATCTGGCGGAGATATAACATTAAAAATAGAGGATACATGCACAGTTTCCCCTACAAAAACAAGGGAAATTTTGCATTGAATTATAGAGAAGCATAAGTCAGTCAAGTTCTGGTAGTTGACTTTAATTAGAATACTAAAGCTTAACACCAACAGTAATAACTGCAACAGATGCTTGAAAATGCAAGAGGCTCATTAACAGGAACAGTAACTTAAAAGTCTTTGCTTTTGAAGATTGAAAAGGCTTCTGTATATCAATTTTAAGGAATAGTGAACTATGACAGATGAGATTGAACGTGTATTAAAGGGTCTGATCCTTGACACCTGCGAATAACTAGTTTAGCCTAAAGATTTAAAACCCTTGCTTAGTAACTAAATTTACCAAGTCCACAAGTTACACAATCAAGTGTGAATACTATCATCAGTCATAGAAGCAAACCAAGGAATTGAAACAATTATCAAAATCTTAATTAGATAAAAAAATTACCTGAATGCTCTCTGAGTCGAATGTAAGAATCTTGGCATTACCAAGTCCAAGAAGCATACTTGCAAACTGCAGATAATTTTTTTTCCCATCTTTATATAAGATTTCAACACAATGCGGCAACTCTATACATAAATTCTTCTACTCGGGAACTACAAATGTAATGGAAAAGATACCAACACAACTGAAATTGGAAAGCTTTGGTGCCAAAACTACAATACTATGGGGAATCATAAAGTAGGCTAAAATTTTCAAGTTCACCAACCAAGGACAAGTAATACTTGAATCTAGTAAAGGGGGACTAGATATACTTGAATCTCCAGGCACCGGAGATTCTCTATATGGAACCTTAAACACTGTTCAAAGATCCATAATCCAAAATAGTTTTTTAAAGTGTTTTTTAGAATTTTGAAGCATTTGTTGCCCTGATATCTATAGATCTACCACTTTATAGTGCATCGTATTTTATGACAAAAACAAAATAAATGATAACAAACACATTAAATACGTGAGGCAATTTCGGGACTGTGGTAGATCTTACAAAGCCACCAAGTAAGTAGATTCTGAGAGCAATAGGTATACTTAATTCTTCTTATCCCCATGGTGAAATGTCTAGATCAACCTAAGAACACTAGATAAACCGAAATTACCATAGCTGAATTACACTAAAGCCCCTCCCTTCAAGATTTTGTAAAATTCAAAAAGGGTAATCTGCGGCTTTTCTAAGCAACTTCTTCAGCCAATGCAGAATCAGTACTAGCATTTTTATAATTCACAACTGTAAAAGTTGAAAGGGCGTCAACAGCCCTTTCTTGCACATCCTCTTGTGTTGTATAAAACTAAGCAACCATACAACACCTTGGATGTACCAATAGTTTTTCAAGTATGTCGGATCCCTTACGGCAAACCGCGGAATAGAATCTGGGGGGATCCATTTCAACCAAATCATAATCTCATTTAGGCCCTGCTCTTTAAATTTTGAATTCCACCGGCTGGTGAAAACGTTCATCTCTTCCATTGTTGTTTCGGCAAAAAGAAAATATAACCCTTCAAATATTTTGGTGGAAAGATTAATTAGCACTTTATCTTTAAAATTCTTGAGGACAACAAAAATTGGATCGTTATCAATAACTGGGAAATTCAATGTGCATAAAATCAATAAGTTCTCCCGGGTTGAAAGCAATCTAGACATAGCATAAGGGATGATATCAATTTGTGAAACATTATAGTACTTGAGTATGTTGTCACATTTGAAATGTCTAGATGTTTCATGAACTGATATCATCGTGATGCTTTGTCTAGATTGCTTTCAACCTCGGAGAACTTATTGATCATATACGCATTAAATGGCCTAACTATTGACAACGATCCTAATTTTGTTGACCTCGAGAACATTAAAGGTAAACGGTTATTTACTCTTTCCACCAATATACTTAAAAGGGAGGAATTCAGAAATTAAAGAGCAGGGCCCAAATGAGATTATGATTTGGTTGGAATGGAGCCTCACATTTTCTCTTTTGATGTGTGCTGTAAGGATCCTACAAGGTTGAATAATTATTGTTTCATCCAAGGTGTGACATTTTTGCTTAGTTTTACACGAAGCTCAAGGGAGGATGTGCAAGAAAGGGCTCTTGATGCCCTTTCAACTTTTGCAGTTGTGAATTATAAAAATGTTAGAATTCATTTTGCACTTTATATCCCCCTGGAGGGAGGACTCGACAAAAAGGAGCAAGCTATAAAGCCGTAAAAATTGTGATTGAGATCATAATTCGAAATTTATTGTATGCTTTTGTTAAAGACTGCCATATACACCTCTACCTATACTAATTTCAAACCTTGCATCTAATGCAATTGGATGCTGAAAGTCCTATCATCATTAACAAGACTACATCTAACTTAATACGATTCTATTAAACAACAAATCCTTTCAAGAAATTAACAATAAATACCAATAGTTCCCACACTGTATGCCCGCTTCGCCAACAAAAAACCTTGGCATTAAAAAGTCCTAGAAGCATATTTTTAAACTGCGGATAAATTTTTTGCTATCTTTATACAAGATTTCAAAACAATGCAGTAACTTTATACGTACATTTTTCTATCAGGAACTCCAAGCGTAATGGAAAAGATACAAATATAACTGAAATTGGAAAGCTTTGGTGCCAAAACCACAATACTGTGGGGAATATAACAGTAGGTTGAAATTTTCAAGTTCACCAACCGAGGACAAGAAATGATATGATCTTAAAAACTCTAATGTGAGATTTTGTAGATTAAAAAGTGTGGGGTCATGTCACTCATATTATTGAGAAGTATTACGTCACGGATATATAGACTTAACAAGCTGGGAAATCCCAATTTATTTTGGGCAGTTTACAGTCATATAAATGAAGAGTTGTTAAATTTGAAAAACTAAAAGAAAATGGAGAGATTAATAAATCCCAACCATAAATACTCTGAGTTTACAATCCAGGTACGCATGCTAAAGAGAAAGCAGATAACTTCTGGGCATTAAAAACCGTAGGACTTTCAGGTGAGAGTTTTTAAGGTAGGTAAAACCCAAATATCTGATTCTGATGCACATACTTCAAGTTGTACAACGATTTAGAGCTGAAGGTGGTTAAATTTTAAGGTTTATGATCACAAAAGAGATATAAATGTAAGCATTAAATATTCTACCAGATTGCAAACTTAAGAAACTTTTGAACTAAACGCAGCCGAGGTTTATTTCTCAATATATATAAATTCAATTTCAAGATATGGGATTTATGGTTTCGGTTAGACAAAACATGGAGAACGAACTTTTGATTATTGCCGTTGCCAAACCAATTAAAACTAAGAAAATGAAGTGATATCTATACCTCCATCGTTGCGAGAGAATGCCGGTTTAAACTGCTTCTTTCGCATCGACAAGTGACATGATTTTTTGAATTAGTTTATCTGGTAACCTGCTAATTCTGTCTTGTTCGCCTCCAAGAACCCAACTTTTTTCATCGCCGGGAACCCCATTAAGTAATCAAATCCGCCTCTGTTTCCAATTTTCCCTAACCTTATTAAGCGGTCACTCAAGTTTGCAGTTACCAACTATGTCCCAACTCCCAACCTTTATATATTATCCCTATTTCATAATAATCTCACAAAATTGCATATTTTTAATTGAGGCAAAATATCACCGTATAGACAAAATACGTATTTAGCAAATAAGTATCGCATTAAAAAATTGTATGATACACAACTTAATTATCACGTCAATTCGCATTTCCAAGTTCTCGCCTGATCTTTGTTTCTATTCAAGTATAATACATTCCTTACTACATCCATTTTTTTAGAATTCTTATCATGTCAATTTTGCATTAACTCATTTTTTCTAAATATTTCCTTCAATTCCAGTTAATTTCCTTTAATTTTATCCGTCTCATTCCATTCACATCTACCAAACGGAAAATAATTTTTGAAAAGAATAATGGACTCAAAAAATTACTTGACATGATTTTTTGAGAATCGTGGCTCTGAGGGTAATCCTGAGTATGACGAACAAGACTTGCACCTCGGTCCCCAAGACTTAAGGTCCTAAATTCTCATAGTCCTTTTTTATATGAATATAAAATATTCTGTGTATGTATAATTTAGGCCCCAAAAATGATTTTTCCAAAGGCCCAATTAACTTCAAGTCCGCCCCTGCCTTGCGTGGCTCTCGGAGAGTATTCAAGTAGTTCCAAAGGGCACTAGATTTACTTGATTCTTCGCATCCCTGAGTAAGCTTCACACTATTCAATTTAGTAAATCGATAAGCAAACCAAATAAGAAAGTTTGATATTGTAAAAAGTGCCTACACAATAAACATGCAAGAATCACAAACACACCAGACATCAGTCCGCCATATGAAATTTAATTTAGATGTGCATTTCATAATGCAAAAAAAAAAATTAATAGCATTCCTATTTCTCCCATATTAATATATGAAGTATCTGATTTTGCGGGGGTAGCAAGATCACTTCAGATACGGATAATGAAAAATCTATTTTCCGAAAATATTGCCCCGTAATGTTCTTATGTTCCCCATGAACAGAGAGAGGCTGGTTCCGATATTCAAGTGCATTACTTATGGATACGATATTAAAATGATCGACCTTGTTAAATAAATTGAAAGATGATTTAAATTGACAAGTGCGGAGAATAAGCCACTCATATACTCCGAAGACTTGCATTATACAAATGTAAATTTTTTTAAGTCGGGAAGTTAAATGCTATATTGAGCCATCTATACTTGTACCGATGAGGGGGGCTTGTTACACCGGAGAATTGAAAGAGAAAGATGATCTTGATAGACCCCAATAATAAGTGCAAAGATTTCTCAAGGCAGGCAAGCATGTTAGTAAACTAGAATTCATATCATATAGGCACCTAAATGGAGAGTTGTCTAAGAAGGTAAATTCTGACAATGAGACTTACCTTATTTCGATGCACATTCATCAAATTTCAGTCGCAAAATGAGTTGTCTAAGCCAGTAAATTCTAACAATCAGACTTACCTTATTTCGATGCACATTCATCAAATAAGGTGCATAACTTATATAGTTTAATAATTTCTAGATTAAGTGTTGGAACTCTTCACGAAACTATTTTTATGAAAGTACTCATTAACCCTTGTGTTCCATGCTCGCGGAGCTTGCTTCACCCCGTATAATACTTTCTTCAGCCGGTAGACTTTGTTTTCTCGGCCTTTCTGAACATATCTGGGAGGCTGCTCAATAGAGACTTCTTCTTCAAGATAAATATTCATGAAATCCATCTGAAATATCTTCCACTGGTTCTGAGATGCTATTCCTATTAGAAGTCTTATGGTATCAACTCTTGCAACTGGAGCGAATATCTGGTCATAGTCAATGCCATATCTCTACTTGTAGCCTTTAGCTACCAACCTCGCCTTGTATTTCTCCACTTCTCCATCTTGATTCGTCTTAGTTTTATAAACCCACTTCACACCAATTACTTTGTGTCCTTTTGTAAGATCTGTGAGCTCCTATATATCATTCTTCTTGATTGCGCCAATTTCTTCATCCATGGTTTTGTTCCATTTGCTTTCTTCAGAAGCTTTTTCAAATGTAATTGGATCACATTCATCAATTAAACAAAATAGAGAATAATCAAAGGATGCTTGTACCGGACTTGTTGCTTCATAGATATTATCTGGACTCCGCATCTTTCTTGGTGCTCCCCCTGAACTGTGGCTTTCTCCCGTCGATGGTATCGACATAGGAGTTTGTTGAGTCAGACTTCACTACGCCATAAACTGGATTTCGCAACCCCAAGAAACCATTACTAAAGGCCAAAAAAGCGTTGTTAAAGGTCAAAAAAAGGCTATGTCGACTCTTTTTCGGGGTTGAAATTTTAGGCGTTGCAATAGAGTTTTTTGTAACCCCGGTGACACCCTATTGCAACCCTTGTTTATCCGTTACAGAAACGTGCTATTGCAACACCATTGTCTTAAACCAAAACAATCCACAAACCATAAACATCAGTCCACCAACCATCACCATACTACCACTACCTTCACCATACTACCATCAGTTTCCCCATACTACCACAACCTTCACCATCACCATACTACCATCCTTATACCACTAATTGTCCACCAACCATAAAATAAAAGGGGAATTTTAAATAAGTTTATATTACAATTCAAAATCTAAACATTGTAGTACTGAGAAAAACAAAGTAGAACGAGAATGCTGCTAGAATGCTCCTGACTAGGTAGAACCACCTCCAGTAATAGGAGTGACCATGGTAATAGGAATGCCATCATCATGGTCACTTGAAATTGTGGCGCATAGCTCTGCCATATTGACATTGTGGCTAGGGTTTCCTTCACCTAGTTTTCTCAGCACCCAGTTGAAGTTCTCCTGCATCTTGTTCATCTTTGCGTCAATTTCTTCTTTTTGTTGCTTCATCTTTTCTTCCATTTCTGCAGTAACTTCTTCCCGAATCTTTTCTGTCAAGTCATTGATTTGCGACTTCGTCGGGCTAGAACCTTTGACAGGCTTGACAGATCTCCCTACAAGCCAAGAAGGACCATGTCCTTTTACATCCAACAGAAGCTCATTCACACCATCAGTTGGTCTTGATAAATCATCTCCCAGGACATTTTCAATTTTTTCCTACCAAATAAAGACAGAAACAAGTCAATCCAAATATTTGTAATCCATAATTAAGACTAGCAGATGATGAACAAAATTAAGAATACATACAATTATGAAGTTAGTTACTCTGCCATCAGTTTTATACTTGCGACCGGCTTTTCTTTTTCGTGTCTTAACAAAAACTGATGCGTCTGAATCGTTGACCTAGATGCAAATTTCAATCCATTAAAATTACTCAAACCAATATTGACTTTTTAAAGAAAGAAATGAAATAAAAAAATATTTATCTAAAAACCCTTTATCTAAATTTATTTACATAAAGAAATTTAGAAATGAAAATTATAGATTAAAATTTAGAAATGATCCAATATATGCCATTAAATCAAATATCTCTTGTCAGAACAGTAAAGAAGGCAAGTAAAAATAATTCAAATTTTCCTTTGAGAACGGTCAAGAACATACCATCTTATGTCGAAGTTATGAAAATAATTTAGTACCAGCAGTGTGTGTGTCCACATATGTATGCTAATTCTTAGCATTTTTCTGGGCCATGGTCTACAGAAAAAATGATGAAAATATTTCAGTGTAACTAAATACACAAAAGAGACGATATTGGGCTATATAAAGGTATACCTAAATTTCTTGATCTCCCTAATACTGCAACAACAGTTTGAATTCCTTGAGGGGAATTTCAGCAGGCCTGTTTGCTAACCTCTCCTCATCGGTGTCATATGCAGTAAAATGTTTCGTCTTGGCACGACTCTTGTACCACTTCCAATCAGCATTAATTGACTTCAACACCCAGGCTTCCAACTCATCAGAAAATATGTATCGTTGCTTACATACAAATCACAAATTAATTATTTAAATTTCAGTTCAGAAGGAAGGAAATTGAGAAAAATCAATTAAATACAATTTTCCTACTATGACCAACATTTTACACTTGCAAATTCCTACTATGATCAATATTTTAATATAAGCAAGGAAATTGAAAAAATTGGAGTTTAGAATACCTTGACATAATTCAGCAAAGTGGTCTTTAAATTTTCAGGAACATCTTTCCAAGATTTATAGGTAAGTGGCACACACTTCTTCAATATCCCAAGAAATTGACCAAATTCAGACACAACTTTGTCACTGTCAGATATAGGTTGAAATTCCATATTCATGTCGTGGACAATTCTTTTGTCAAAGGGCCTTGTATGAAGTTTATCCATAATTGTTGGCCATCTTTTCTTTTTAAGAACTTCAACTGTAATTGTCAAGTATACATATGAAAGATAGACAATTAATACCAAATCATTTCATACATAATTGAAGTACACACTAGAAAGAATGATAATTCTGAAACTAAAGATGCTAACCTTGTTCGGATTCTTCTCCAAGATCAGGAAATGCATCATTTGCATAAACTTGCTCATTTGCGGTTCTACTTCCAATACCAATTTCTATAGTTTTCTCAACATTTTGTTTCTCTTGACGCTTCCGCATAGCTACATAAGCCGCCATTGTTCCTACCCCTCAATTCGTGGAAGCTGGATTTGTGTAGCTGGCTCCACCGGAACTGAACCATGTGGAGCCTCGGTTGATGCATCTTTCTCAGTGGTAGTTGTACCTTTCACCCGTGAACAGGTTGTTGGTCTACCACCAAGAGGATTCCTATTCAGCTCTTTTTTACTTCTCTCTAGTGTAAAAAATAATAATGCAATAAAATTTAATTTGCAGGTATAATTATTATCCAATTAAAATGAACGGGTAGTGGAAATGACACTCCTTTCTTTTTTTCTCTCCATTTTCAGCTTCTTTACTTTCCTCAACTCTAGGATCCCCAGGATCGTATTTAGAGCCTTCCTCTTGAATATCGTCTTTTCGTGAACCTTTTCCTTTCGTCTCAGCTCTAACACCTTCCACTAGTTTAGGCAAGCCTAACTGCTTCAACCTCATATTATTTTTTGTGATATTAATGGCTCGTGCTTTTTCATACTCTGTATGAGGGGTGGTAGAGGTAGGTCCTGCAGATAAAACATGATTCAAATTTTAGAATTGCATGACAATATACTCTACTTTAGCAAAAAAAACTGAACATAATGAAGTCTTACTTCAATTTCATTTTCCCGCATTTTTTCATCTTCATTCTGTGGATTTTTTAAATCCAATTTCCTCTTCACACTTGTAATTTTGGCAGTTGCATCATGAACCTCTCGACTAGCTGATTTTGGATGACTGTTAACCTCTTGATTATTCCACCGTGTTGACTTTTTCGGGCTGTTCATTAGCCGTGTAGACCTACGAGGACTGTTGACATCTTGTGGATGTTAAGCCATGCTGACTTCCGAGGACTGTTGCGCACATCAGCTTGTTTCATTTTTTGTTGCAGTTGGAGTTGGTGAGTGGTCACAAACATCTGTTTCCCTGCATTTTTAGCTGTAATAAAGTAGTCATCAAAACTAAAAGCAAGTGATATCTATGATGGATTCAAGTAGTGAAAATTGAGCAAATAGAAATTACAATACCTACAAATAGATTTGGCCTAGGTCGCATCACCACATGTGGCTGCATCTATTTCAAAGGCTGGATCTTATGATCGACCACATTGTCAACATAAAAATCCAGGTCGCCAAAATTTTCTACTCCTTTATCATATTCATTAAGGTCTGCATCATTGCCACATAATTTCCACCCTTCTTTGTTTATATATATTCCTCTGATTTTCGAGTATCCAAGGTCATCCTTAACATACTCCATTAGTACCGTGTAAGACCACCTATCACGCTCAACATACTTAAAAATAGCCAGGTCCCCTCCAACATAACTATTATTTTAAAATTGACCCTTGTGGTAAATCCTGACATGGAATGAATCATCTTCCATCCTCAAAAAAATCATAAAAAATATTAGATAGGCAAGTCTAGTGATATTAATATTCTGCCACTTATAAGAAAACAAATGCTTAAACAACCACTGATTAACTAATGGAAAAATGCAACTAATTAACTAAAATTAAAATTCAACAAAATACCCATTTTTATCTAAATTGCAACTTAAACAACCACTAATTAAGTAATGGAAAAATTCAACTAAATAACTGAAATTAAAATTCGACAAAAATACCCATTTTTATCTAAAATCAAAAACACCGAAGCATAAGTACTGTGATTACAATTTAAGCATAAATAGAAGGTTCAAAGATCAAATCATGACGTTACAAAGAAATAAGCTAAATACTAGCATGATAATTAAATATTATAGATTCTAATTCTAAGAAGCATTTTCTTCCTCTTCGGTAAATGGGATCTCTATTATTGGGGCATCATCTTTGCACCAATGAACATCACTAACTTCAACGCCCGCACGAACAGTCTCTGGGCTTTCATTTGCATCTGGGATTTCAACCTCAGACCAGTCTCTTGGAAGTTTATTGATGACATTGTGGTATGATTTATCAACATGATCTTGTAAGTAGTAGACTTGCGGTACTTGTGATGCCAAAACATATGGATCAGATTTTTGGCATAATTTACTAAAATTAACACGAATAAGGCCATACAAGTCTGTCTCTTCTTGGTACCAACAACATTTAAACAAAACGACTGAAATTTCTCCCCAATAATCAATTTCCAGTATTTCTTCAATCCTTCCATAGTAATTGAGTTCACTAACCAGTGGACTCTCATCTTTCGAACTCGCAAAGCTAGTTGTCAAGGCACTTAGGAAAACACTAATGTTTTGTGTTGTACACCTAGCATCTCTAAACTTAGTATGAAATCTGAATCCACTAATGACGTATCCACTAAATTTTTTAGCGACTCGATTGGGGCCCATTGAAAGAACTTGTAATTCTGGTGAAACAACTTCCTTTTTTCCAACTTGTTCTTGCAACCACTTATAAAAATCATCAGTATGAACTCTCTCTGTTTTAAATCTTTTAGGTATAGTTTGGCCTTCAATTAAAGCTCGATGTTCCCTACAATAATGACCTAGTTAATAAAATCATAACGGAAAGATCCTATTTCTTTAATACTAATTGGAAAAAAAGAACTTAAAAAACTTACTAAAGTAAGCTTTCTACTTCCTTGTTAGAACAGTTGAAAAGAATATAGCGATGACATTCCATCCATTGCGAATCTTTTAGAGTAATGGCTTTCCCATCTTTATTCCTTCTTGACCCGAATTGATATTCCACATTTTGTGGACATATTTCAGATTTAGCAGAATACTTGCCTATTTTCCCAGCTCCATCATTATTTAAGAATCTTGAACAGAAAATTATGCATTCTTCTGCAAGATAACCTTCAGCAATGGAAGCCTTTGGTCTACTCCTGTTTCGCACATACATTTTTAACTTACCTAGATATCGCTCAATGGACCACATACACCGGAGATGCGCTGGTCCAGCATACTCAATTTCCTTGCATAAATGTACGGGTAGGTGCACCATTATGTCGAAGAAAGCTTGTATAAATATCATCTCAAAACTACACAGGATTTCTATAATTTCCTGTTGCAGCCTCTTTAAGTCGGCCAAATCGATAACTTTCGCTCAAAGCCTTCTTAAAAATGCACTTAATCTTATCATAGGCAACACAACCTCAGGTTTCAGTGTTCTCTTCACAGCAAATTGCAATAAGTAGTGAAGAATGAAATGTGCGTCATGGCATTTATACCCCATGATTTTTCTCTCCTTCATATGTACATACCGTCTAATATTAGATGCAGAACCATACAACAATTTAGAATTCTCCAATACTGCACAAAAAGTTTCTCGTACGCTTTCCCATAATTTGTTAAAACTGGATGTAGGTCCTTCCTGATTCCCATTTCTTGAAGATCAAACCGAGCATTTAAATGGTCTTTCGATTTTCCACCCATATTTAGCAAAGTACCAAGTATGCTATCACATAGGTTTTTTTCTATGTGCATAACATCAAGGTTATGTCGATGCAAGTTCTGACTCCAATATGTTAAATCAAAAAGAATTGATTTTTTTTAAAAGGAGAATCAGTTTTTCCCCTCTCTTCTTCCTGCCCTTTTTCTTGTGTTTGCAGCCCCAAACTGGTTCTAAAAACCGGTTAATAATTCTTCAACCTCTAGCCCCGATAAAATTGACGGACTCGTTCCCATTTTAATTTCACCATTGAACCTCTTTTTATCAAACCTCCACTTGTGGTTCGGCTCTAAAAATTTCCTATGGTTCATGTAGCACACTTTCTTACTATGTTTTAAATACGAAAAAAAAGTCTCGTAGTGGCATACCGGACAGCCCAAATAGCCCTTTATGCTTCAACCGGATATCATTGCGGGCCCCAGAAAATCGCTAATGGTCCATAAAATACTTGCACGTAGATTAAAATTTTCTCCAGCTAAAGCATCATAAGTTTCTATGCCTTTATCCCACAAATCTTTCAACTCAGCGATCAGGGGCTGCATAAAAACATCAATACTGTTTTTTGGAGAATCTGGACCGGAGGTAATCGTTGAGAGTATCAAGTTTTTTTGCTTCATGCATAACCAAGGTGGGAGATTATAATTTACTAACACAATTAGCCACGTACTATGAGTTGTACTCATTGTATGATATATACTGAACCCATCAGATGCTAGACCTAATCTGACATTTCCTTCGTCTTCCGCAAAATGAGGGAATTTGGCATTCATCGTCTTCCAGGCCTCGGCATCTGCCGGATGCCTCAGTTTGGCATCTTTTTTCCGTCGCGAGGAATTCCAAGTCATAAGTTCTGCATATTCCTTGCACATAAACAGCCTTTAGAGCCTCAGCTTAAGTATAAAGTAACGCATTACTTTTTCCGGAACTTTGTGCATCAACTTCTCCGGAATGTCGTCACTTGTATCTTTATTTTCCACTACAATCCACTTAGAGGCATTGCAAGTTTTGCAGATTTCCTCCTTCTTATTTTTTCCCAAAAACAACATGCAATTGTTGGGACACACGTGTATTTTTTGGTAATCTAGGCCTAAGTCTTTAATGACATTTTTCGCGGCCTTAAATGAAAGAGGGATGTGTGCTTCTGGAAAGGCCTCTTTAATCAGTTCTAATAAATCAGTGAATGCAGACTCGGTAATCCTGTGTACACATTTCAAGGTATAAAGCCTAATGATAAAACCTAGTCTTGAGAATTTTGTACAACTTTGATACAGACGCTGCTTTCCATCTTCAATAAGGCAATTAAAATTCCTAGTTGTTTCATTTGGTTTACCAGAACCCCTACCCTTGTCTTGACAGTTGTGCTTACAGTGCAACATTTCACCTAAAGTATCTCCCAAATATACGCCCTCATCAAATTCCATATTTACATTTTATGTATTGGAAATCTCACAAATCTAGTTCACTAATAGTGGAGATGGACCACTGTAGATGAGATGATAAAAAATCACATCCTCACGATGCCACCTGTGATTATCACAGTTTTTGCAGGGGCATGTGATTTCATCACCTACACAGTATCTAGAAAATGCATTCCGCAAAAAATACCTTATCCCTCTGATATATCCTTCGCTGAACTTTGGAAGTTCAATCCAGCCTTCCATCACTAAAGTTTTTTTATATAGATATTCAATAATGTTCATCAATAACGTGCAATACTTCAAGACATTTACCAAAATGTGATTGTGTGATTATTACAATAGTATTTACTAAAAATGTAGCCTCAGAGCTCACTAATAAAAATAATATTCATACATGCAAACTTATATAAATGCAGACATTTACAAGAGTATTTACTATTCATACACATAAACTAATATAAATGCATACATTTATACAGAGAGAGGGGAAAGAGAGAGAGAGAGAGAGACATAAAGAGAGAGAGAGATAGAGAGAGAGAGAGGAGCATGCATACTTCAATACACATAACATACACATAAACATACTTAAATACACACACTTCTGATTCAATAAACAAAACTCGAAACCCTAATTTGAAATAAAAATAAAAGCTCGATTTATGAATAATACCTGATGAAATAAGAATGCAGTAGTTCAAATCGATCGAAACCCCCAAACTTCAACTCCAATTGTAGAATCCCCAAACTGGAACCCTAGTAATCAAACCCCGACAAAGCCCAAATCTACGCCGTAATATCGAACTCCAATGAAGCCAAAGAAGAACTCCAATTGTAAGATTTTTGAGATTTGTGAGAGAGTGCGAGATTTGTGAGAGAGTGCGAGATTTGTGAGATAGTGCGATTTGTGAGAGAGTGCAATTTTGCTGAGTGAAATTTGTGAAGTTTCTATTTTGTGAAATTTGTCTGAAAACCGCCTATAACCAATTTCAACTCCCCGCTTATCCAAAAATTGAACTCTCGCCCACAATTTTAATCACAGCCCAGCCCATTTCACTATCAGCCCAGCCCCATTTCACTATTCATAAAAACACAGCCCAACCCAACTTGGTTTTTCTCAAATTTAAATTATTAATTGCTCATTTTTTAATAAATATTATTTAAAATATTTAATTACGAGATTATTAAAAATAATATATAAATATTTTAAAATGATATATAATATACATATATATATAATGATTTGTTAAGTTTTATAAATCACGTAACTAATATTATTAACTTTTAAAATTAAATTAAAAATATATTTCAATTATTATATCATTTCTATGTTAATTATTAATTAGATAAATTAAAAAATAATCTTTAATCATCTATGTCATTTTGGTAACACATTTTGACTATACCACAATATCAAAAAATAGGGGTTGCGATAGACATGAGTTTAGAAGGCTATTATTACGCTTTTGTTTGCAACCCTAGTGTGAACGGTTGCGGAATCCAATCTATGGTGTAGTGCTTTGTGGAGGAGTTTGATCTTCATCTCCGTCATCTTTAGTGTTGGAGTCATCATCGTCGTTATCATCTTCGTTAAAGAATAAACCGGCAACTTTTCTTTCTTCCTCGCTCCATCTCCAGTAATCTGATTCATCGAACTCAACATCTCGAGAAATGATTAAATTTTTAGTTAGAGGATTCTGGAGTCTGTATGCCTTGCTCCTTTTGTCATATCCGGTAAAGATGAATTTCTCGCATTTATCATCCTGCTTTTTCCTTTTCTGATTGGGAAAGTGGGCATTAGAAATGCACCCGAAAATTCCAAAATGTCCAACTGATGGTTTGCTTCCCCTCCATGCTTCATTTGGAGTTTTATTTCTGACACTTTTTGTTGGACAGCGATTCAGCAAATAAACTTCACAGAAAAACGGCTTCAGCCCAAAAGTTCTTGGCAAGTGCTTTGCTTTCACCATGTTTCTTGCCATGTCAAAAATTGTGCGGTTCTTCCTTTCTGCAACACAATTTTATTGAGGAGTATATGTCGTTGTCAACTGATGATTTATTCCATGTGCCCTACTAAAGTTTCTAAACAAGTATGAAGTATACTCTCCTCCTCTATCTGATCTGAGTGTCTTCAGATGCAGGCCACTTTGTTTTTCTGCTAGTGCTTTGAACTCCTTGAATTTATCAAGAGCCTCCGATTTTTCTTTAATGATATATACTCAAGTTTTCCTGCTAAAATCATCAATAAATGTTAGGTAATACCTATTACCTCCAAGTGATGGGATATCAAATGGACCAGCTATATCTGTGTGAACAATCTCCAACGGCCTCCTGGCTCTCCATAATTTTCCAACGGGAAACTTTGTCTATGTTGTTTCCCCTTGATACATGCTTTAGACAAATTTTGTGGTTCATTGATTTCTGGAAAGCCGTCCACCATCTTTGTCTTTAACAATAATTTCAAGCCAGAAAATCCAAGATGACCAAATCTTAAATGTCATAACCACGATTCATTTTTAATGACTTATTTCAAGCACTTCTGCACTTTCATCTATATATCAAGTGTGAAAAGGCGATTCTTTGACACATCTACATCTGCAATTAATTCTCGAACCTAATTTTTGATTACGAGAGAATTATCCTGTATTTGAATATTATACCCTTTCTCCACAAGTTGGCCAAAACTGATGATATTATTTTTCAAAGCAGGTATATAATAAACATCATTTATATGCTTTTTCTCATCATTCTTTGACACAATCGTAATTGTACATTTTCTTTTACCCGAAATTTTTAATGAGTCACCAAAAGTAACATTTCTGCTGATGGTCTCGTCTACCTCTATAAATAAATCTGTATGGCCAGTCATATGATTGCTGACTCCTGAGTCAAGATACCAAACATTCTTCTTGCTCTCCTCGTCTCCTTTATAAGTGAGAAACATAGCAGTGCCAACGTCTTTATCTTCTTTTGTTGATGCAAAATGACTTCTTTTTCCCACTTTTGTTGTTCTATCCTCATAACTGAAGTGACCAAATTTATTAGAATTATAACTTTAAAATTGAGATTTGTCACCTCGTTGAAATCCGCCTCTTCCCCGGCCTCTAAAATTCTGACCACGACCTGATGGTTAATAACCTTCATAATTCCGGTCTCTATTGAAAAATTGCCTTCCACGTCCTCGTCCACCTCGGTAGCCACCTCTGAAGCCACCTCTTCCACGTACAGAACTACTACTACTAGAATTATCGCCAATGGATACTTTACTTTCCAACGTCTTTTCCAGATGGCTTGCATCATCATACTTGTTCTTCGTTGCTCGTGAGCTTGAAGTCAACCTATGAGCTCATCAATGGAAATTGTGGACAAGCCCATTGACTCCTCGATAGAAGAAACAACATAATCAAATTTTTTAGTTAGCGAACAGAGTAGTTTTTCCATGAACCGAACATCGTCGAGACTTTCACCATTTCTTTCCATCTCATTTGTCACGGCTTTCAAGCGCGTAACAAATTCACCAATATTTTCAGAAGTCTTCATCTTTAAATTTTCGAATTCTACGCGTAGCACTTGGAGCTGCACCTTTTTAACTTTTTCAACTCCCTGGAATGATTTTTGCAAAATCTCCCACGCTTTCTTTGTTGTTTTTGTTTCAAATATTTTTTCAAAGTTTGATTTATCAATGCCTTGAATAATTATGTACAACGCTTTTTATCTTTTTTCCAGATCTCCTTTAACACTGTCTTCTCAGCATTTGGAAGTGCTGTTTCAGCGACTGCATCAGCGGGCTTGTTGAACCCATTTTCGACAATTTTCCAATTATCGTAAGAACAGAGTAACACCTTCACTTGGATACTCCAATTCTCGTAATTTGTGAATGTCAATTTTGGAATTCTAGGTTGCACCATATTTGCCATTTTTCACGAACGTAGCATTGGCTTGGATACCAGTTGTTGGAAATATGTATGGGATTTTCTATTTCTCGAACTTGAAAGAGAGGGTGCATGTTTAATATTATTCAGATAATAAAATACACACTTAGAAAATGTATATATATAAGTAAAGCACACAACAAAGTTTTTATTTCATAAATATAAGCTACAACAGATTTTGTAATCTAGTACACAACTTTTCTTTTTATCACTTAAAGGAGCTTTTGCTCTCTATTTATAATCACTCTATTTTTCACTTCAATAATAAACTACAAACTACGAGCCCTCTATTAATAGGCTACATCTGAGGTCTAATTACTTCATGGCTTATATCAGTAAATTTATTATATAATAAGACTTTTACTACCTAGCCTACAAAGGATGACCATTTTTTATACTGAGCATCTCTGTACCTCGAGAGCAACTTATCCAGCCAACTATTTAGACAACTTGATTAATTACACAGCGTGTACAGCTACATACTTAAGTCTCAAGCATATATATATATGAAGGTATATGCATGCACGTATAGTAACCGGCACCATCTTTTACTTCATCTTATACAGATGGTCTTATTTTTAATACCCACAAGACTTTGAATCACATTCACATGCTGCCTGCCATTTTCCTCGGCCTTGACTTGACAATTTCAATTCCAAATTAATGTTTATTCTTTTTTTACCTATTAAAAAAAATGTATAGAAAATACTGTGTTGAAAATGTACATATTATAGAATTCTAGAAAAAGGATTCATAGTTTCTAATGGCTCTATAAAAGTAAAAATATTGGAGACAAACTTATACGTGTTTTATCTCTTAGATATTTGATACCAACCAAAACTGAGACATATAGTCCAGATAAGTTTCCATTGAACGGAGAGAACACAGTTTGAACAACTACTTCTGCTTGCAAAAATGAGAAGATTTTTAGGTATTATCTCATCAGGAAAACTTCTAGGTTTTGTCATGATCGTCTCCAATAATCTTTACTTTCGTAATCGACGGAGACTCCATTACTAATAAGATATCTAATGGCTCTATGAAGGTACAGAACCGGACCTAATCGCAAAATTGGATTTCATAAAATTATGCAACAAGGTCCAATGACAGAATCTATTATCATGTTTGATTTTGGGATCGGGCTGAACCTTAAACAGATTGTTTAAAATTTTGAATTTTATAGTTCAAATTTTGTTTTTCAATAAAAATTTTAACACAAAATTATTTAAAATATTTTTTAAGGTAGTGCCTAATAGGCTTATTAAGAAATAAATATATTCCTTACAATAAAAAGTAAATATATTATTATTTATAAAATAATAGTGTTTATTAAATGTACAAGTATCAAACAATTTAGGTTTATCATAATGTAGCATTTAATCATTTATTTCTTAATATTGAACATATTCTTGAAATGTTGGATACGTATAAATATAATGAAAAAAAGATAATATTATTGAAATAATTTGGTCCAATCTAGATTATTTAGGATCCGAACAATTTTTCTTAAAAATTGGGAAAGAGAGGAAGAAGCCTTCACCTTTTTCGAAGTACCAACTCTCGAACTCGTTTTGACACGCTTCGACGAAGGGACTGGAAGCGCATGAACGATCTTTATGGGAGGTGGACTAGAGCGTACCACGTGCCTTGAAGGAGGCTCAGTAACGTTCCCTTCAAGAACTATATGAACTATTCTCTCAAAAGTCAAGTCAGTTCTGAAATACCTCGGTATCTTAGGAGCCATACCTAAAAGTTAAACAAAAAATAGTTTAGTAAGATGCACATAGATGAAGCATGGCATAGAGGAAGATGCAAAGAGACGAGAACACGTGCATATAAGACCTAAAGGGAGAAATTAAAAAGATACATTTGCAAGTAAAGGAGTGCATGCAAGAATTGATATCCAAGATATGAAAAATATTCCAAGCCAAAAATTGAAAACTACTACTACTACAGCTTAGGGCACCCCCCGAAGGTATATTACATAGGATAGGGGGCGCCCAGAACATACTAGAAGGAGGAGGAATGCTCGTCATTCTCTCCATATCACCTCTCTTTCCTATACTTGATATCTACGTCAGGGTGGATGCCATACCAACACAAGCTGATCTATCATTAATTTTTCGAAGATTATACATCTACTTCAGAGTAAGCTTCTTCTCCCAATCACTCCTCCAATCCAAGTCCAGTTCACATTCCTTTACCTCCCGATGAAGATTATAAGATATATAAGATTTATGAGGAGTGACAACGAAATCGGTAGTTGATGAAAATAAGAATTCCGCCTCATCTTTAAACACATCTTGAGTAGTAGGCCCGTACGCATGAGACTTACTCTCCTCATCAGAAACCGCGGTCTTGCCTTTCCTATTACTATTTGCCTCTAAATTTAAAATTTCATATTTAGACCAATCTTCCAAGATTGAACGATGACTCGGAGCATGCGGTCCAGAAAAAATATCGAAACACTATGCCATAAATGGCCTATAGCAACATGAAAAAAATTACAACAGGCCAAAGAAATGTTACCATAGTCATCAAAAATACCTAAGGCAACATAAATATTAAGTTGTTTTTTTTCGAGTAACCTTTGGCCCCTAAGGAAACATCCCTTTTGCCCCGGTGTAATATTGACATTTTTGTTACAATAGCAGTCAAAGGTAACATCAAACTATGTCTATAGTATCACACTATGTATGTTACTTTTGCACTTAGAATTTGCAAAAAAAATGGGCTCCACATATGGGCCTACCCGTGGGCGACAAAATCATTATAACATTTTTCCCCCTACTGTAATAGTTTTATAATGATTTGTATTATATTATACTAGTTTGTTTGTAACATTGATGTACGTAATGTAACATATTTCTCAAAAAAATTTGACAAGATTTGTTTGTAAATTGAACATGCCACAAACCTGTTTTTCGAACAAGTCAATAAATAAACAATTCAAACCACCAAACTTCAAATAGGTTTTCACAGACCCCTCAGTTTTCACACATTTCACCATCAATTCCACATAATCCAAAAAACAAGTACATAGTATATAGTCTAGAGTACGATAAATAAACATCTGAAATCTAGTACGATGACACTTGGAGTATGCAAAAGAAGATAGGTAAAAAATAGTGATGCCACTGTAAGATTAAGTGCAACCACTACACCAAATATGGCCTATTGCAAGACCAAAAAAGCGTTGTGGTAGACCCAATATATGTTACAATGGAATCTATGGTAACATATTTGCCAAAAACCAGCGTTGCATTTGCGGCCGTTGCCATAGACCCTTTTTGTAACGAATTTTAGTCTATTGCAACACTTTCTTGGTTATTACAATAGAGCTTTTTTGTAACACTTTTTCCTCTTGTTGTAACATTTTTAAATTGTTACAATAGACCTTGTAACACTTTTGTGTAACATTTTAATATGTAAATATGTTACAAAATGGACTTTTAGTAACACTTATTTATGTTTTTGTAACATTTAAGGGTGTTACAATAGAACTTTACAACACTTTAGTGTAACATTTTTATATTTAAAATGTTACAAAATCGAGTTGTTGTAACATTTTTTGCAATATTTTATACTATTTGTAACAAATTTTGGGTTTTTAGTAACATGTGCTTGCACTATTTTTATCTCCTAGTGTAATACTTTAAATGTATATGGCAACATTTTTGTGCAACACTTTTATATGGTAAAACTGCAATATATTGTTTATGATTACAATAACCTGACAAATTATACTTGTCAAAATCCTGAAAACACATTCCAGTTTGCAATTTAGCAAATCCAACAATAACAAGTGGCAACAAACCACATACTGCATCATAGTCTAAACATCAAACCAAGTACTGATAATAGTCTAAATATCAAACCAAGTACTGATAATAGTCTAAACATCAGCAACAATATTGTTGGACCAAAATATCAAAAGACCAAGTACCAAAAGTATGCACACAGAAATAAAACTACTGAGCATCATTCATCAGAAATTGTAGTTTCAGTATCATCCTGTTCACCGTCCACCTGATTGTCATCCTCCAAATTCTCATCACCATGATCACTATCCTCGCTTTCATCTGTAGCAGCAGCACAAAGCTCTTGAACATCAATGTTGCTGAAATCTGGATTGATTTCTCCAAGTCTTGCCACCACTTTGGTCATTTTATCAAACACCTTTCTTTCTATCATCTCTTGCATTTCAGCCATGAGTTCCTCCCTTATTGTGTTTTTCAAGTCAGTGACATCAGTAGGCACAGTACTGCCTAGATCTTTTAGTTGCTGAGCCTTCTTTGTTTTCCTGCATTTCCCCGATCTGCCAAGAAGCCAATTCGGTCCATGACTTGGTTTTTTACCAGCTTGGTCCCCACTGCCATCTTCAGCAACCAATGTAGTCTACCAAATTAACAGGTATAAAACATTAGTATCATGTTCCGTAGCTTAAAAATGAAAATTAAAATGACTTGCTCCCTGTAACTGAAAATGAGTAATTTAAATTACCATGTATTCGCGTCCTTCTTTTCATTTACGGGTTTTCACATAAATTTCATCCATGGGAGCTAGTTGCTTAGGTGACATTTTTTTCTTTGCTTTCTACAAAGAAAAACCAAGAACTCAAGAAAAATTCACAAGAAAAAGTGAATCTATGAAATCGTAAATAGATAATAAAAAAATATCGATTTTATAAATTATGGACATACAATTTTCTCCCCAATTTGTGCAAAGCTTTTACGACCAGCAGTGTGCGTTTCGACAATTAACTTGCGATTTTTAGCATTTTTTCTGAGCTCGATCCTGATCATTCAATAATGTGTAAACAAATAATTAATTTCCAACATGATGTAGAGTACTGGCTAGGTGTTCAATATTTAAAATGCATACCTTCACGTCTTTATCCCCCTAGTATTTAAGTAAAATCTTAAATTCTTCGACTGAAACAACATTTGGCCTATTTTTGAGTCTGTCCTCGTCATTATCATAATTAAGATAATGGTTCTTCTTAAATCGGCTTTTGTGCAGCCTCCACAAAGCACAAATTGTTCGCAATGTGTACGTCCTTCCTTCCTCAGGAATATCATATTTTGACTAGCAAAATTTGTTAAAATTAGTGCAACTCGATCTAAACCTAAAGACAGTACAAAATATACCATAGTAAATTATCGTGTTTATGTTTCCGGTTTACCTTAATAAAACTCCAGAGCTCTTCCTTCTGCTATTCAGGAAATTTATGCCAACAGAGGCAATCAAGTGGGACAGACTGCCTAGCCAACGTACCTAAAAAGTTGGTAAATTCAGAGAGGACCTTGTCATCATCAACGATGGCCTGAAGCTCGCAATTCAGTTTAATGACCTTTCTTTCATCAGGCCTTCTTCTATAAACGCCATTCATGAGTGTAGGTCCTCGACGCTTTCTATTCTTGGGTGCACCTAAATATATTACAAAACACTTAATTAATAGTTGAATGCCAATTAAATCAAGAAAAAAATTAACAATAGAATTAAGACAAAATCAAGAAATAGAAATTGACCTCCTAAATTATCATCACTCAGTTCCTCATCAGGTTGTGGCTCAGATGTTTGACCACCAGCATCCCCTAGCCCTTTATCTTTTTCAAGGTTCTTTTGACATTCTTTCATTAAAACATAAGCTTCCATCGTATCAATTCCTAAATTATTGAATTTTTTGGCAGGAGCCACTTTCAATGGGAAGAATGGTGATGTAACTTCAGGTAAGGGAGGGGGAGGTGGCAGTGGAGGGGTTAATTCTCGAGTTGGTTGTTGGGGTGATTTTTCAGTGGGTTCAGTAGGAGCCGTGGCCCTTGAACGTGTGTTCGGTCTTTTCACCGGAATGGTCACCTTTTTATTTTTTGCTTTCTTGTTACCAACTTGCTCAGCTTTTTTTGTAACAACTCGCACATCTTCTTCTTCTGCATCGGACAAGCTCTCATGTTCAGGAATGTACTCCCTATCAACTTCCTCATCATCATCAGGTGGAGTGATTTTTGTGCCTTTCTTATCTTTCTCCACATTTATTCCCAACTCCTTCAACTTCATTTTATTTTCTTCAATATGCAACATTCTTTTCCTCTCATAATCTGTTACCTGAAAAAAAGGGATCAAATAATAATTAGATCCAAGGCAAAACTGATAAGAGTAATTACATGAAAACATAAAGAAAAATTACCTGCAAATTTTCAAGAGCCAATCGGCGACTTGTCCTCTGTTTCTGCAGGGCATCCACTGTCACAAAATTTCGTTTTGCTTGTAGACCTGTTGGTGCAATAACAGTTTAATAATATGTAACATTTTAATATGCACAAATTGAATGCATCATCAACATGAAAATCTATTACCTTCAAAAAATTGTGTTCTTGGTCGCACAACTACATGGGGCTGAACTTGTTGCTTAGCCTCTACAGATTGGTCAACCACATCATCGACATAAAAATCCAACCTTTCACCTTCAACTTTGCTTAGGAATGCAGTTAAGTCAGCATCAGACTGAATCAAGTGCCAACCTGAAGGAACCTTCTTCACATAAACACCACCAATTTCCTTGTATTTCAGCACATCTAGCACATACTCCATCAGAACCGTGTACGAGAATCGGTCTGCATCAATATACTCCAAAATCACTTTACAGGTCCCACCGACATATTTGGATTTTGTAAAAGTTCCCTTGTGAAAGAACCTGAGAACATAATCTGTACTTGCCATCCTGAAAATTAAAAAGTACAAACAAATTGTCAGTGATATAAATACAAGTCCTAGATGTTACAAATTAAAAAAAAACAAGAAACTAATTGAGGCTCATATAGAAAATAGACAAATATATTACAAACCAACGCAAGTTCTAAATAAATTACTACTCAAGTTACAAACCAACTCAAGTTCAACTCAAGTTCAAAATAGATTACAGACCAACTCATTCAACTAACAAATTACAAAGCAAACTCTAAGTACCAATTACATAAACAAATTATAAATCAGTGCAATGTCATATATCAATATCATCCAGGTCTTCATTAGGTGTAACAGGGAATTGTTTTTTCGGGACATCATCTCTGGACCAAGTGAATGTATCAGGTATGTCAACTCGCGGGATATAACCTATGTCAGACACTTCTTCTACTTCAGAGTATTGATCCTTTGGATATTTCTGAAGAACAAATTGCAAATTCTTTTCAGTGGGATCTTCAATATAGAAGAACTGTTGTACTTGTGTAGCAAGGACAAAGGGATCTTCCTTTTGACATAACCTACTAAAGTTCACTTTTGCTAACCCATAGTAATCCTCAGCTTTTGGGTACCAACAACACCTAAAAAGTACTACTGACACTGCACCCCAGTAGTCCACTTCAATAATCTCCTCAATTGCACCGTAGTATCCCACATCCCCAACTATTGGATTCTTATCTTTTGCACTCGCAAAACTGGTCGTTAAGGCAGTGAGGAACACACCAGAGTTTTGCATCGTACACCTACTATCTCTGAGCTTGTTATGAAATCTATATCCATTCACATTGTAACCTGTAAATCTCTTTGCCGAACGAAGAGGGCCCCTTGCCAACGAGGACAATTCCAGTGAAATTCCATCTCTTTTTTGAACCACATATTTCAACCACTTTTGAAAGTCAGTTGTATGCATTCTTTCGCGCTTATACCTCTTTAATTTGTCATCTTTTTGAACAAGGGTATGGTGTTCACTACAATTGGATTAGCAGCAAGTTAGCACAATATTATAATGTCTTAAAGTTTTTTTTAATTAATCTTGATTTTTGGTTGTTAATTAGAACTCACTCTTTTAGCTTTTCGATTTCCACATTTTCACAGTTGAATAATAGGTACCGATGAGCATTTGTCCATGTCTTGTTGTCCAGATGTATAGACTTTCCTTCTCTGCTTCTTCGAGACCCGATAGGATATCCACCATCTGTATGACTGTCCCTGGTATCGGTCCCACTCTTAGACTGCTCATCAAAAAATCTAGAGCAAAATGTAAGGCATTCTTCTACCAAGTAGCCCTCTGCTACGCACCCTTCAGGTTTACTCCGATTCCGAACGTATGACTTCAATTTGCACAAATACCGTTCAATTCCAAACATCCACCTTAAGTGCACCGGTCCACCAAATTCTATTTCCTTGCACAAATGAATTGGTAAGTGAACCATTATATCAAAAAATGCAGGTGGAAAAATCATTTCAAGCTCACAAAGTATCTCGATTATTTCTTTCTGCAATTTTTCAACATCTTCTAATTCAATGACTTTTCCACATATGCCTCTAAAGAATGCTCCCAACCTCATTAATGGAATCGCTACCTCAGGTTTCAGAGTTTTTACGACAGCAAATTGTAATAGAAATTGCAAAATAAAATGCGCGTCATGACTTTTGTAACCCGATACCTTTCGCTCCTTCATTTGAACGCACCGGCTGATATTTGATGCAGATCTGTATGGCAGCTTAGCATTCATTAGAACTGAACAGAAGATCTCTTTCTCTTTTTTGGTCATATCAAAACTAGATGCCCTAATTTCAACATGTTTATCATCACATTTGACAGGGTGAAGGTCTTTTCTAATCCCCATTTCTTCCAAATCTTGACGAGCATTAAGATGGTCCTTTATCTTGCCTCCGATATTTAACAAAGTCCCCAAAATCTTGTCACAAATGTTCTTCTCAATGTGCATAACATCTAAGTTATGCCTAACCATATTATTGCTCCAATATGGTAGCTCGAAAAAAATGGACTTCTTCTTCCAAGGGCAATCTGATGTTCCTCTATTTCTTTTCAGCGGCTTCCCAAAATCATTTTCGTAACCACGCAATAGTTCTTCAACCTCTGCTCCGCTTAATATATCAGGACATGATAGCATTTCCACATCTCCGTTAAATCTGCGCCTATCGGACCTCCACTTGTGAACTGGAGGGAGAAACTTTTGATGGTTTAAATACACAACCTTCTTACTATATTTCAAATATGTCGATGAGGTCTCATAGTGACATGAAGGACAAGCCAGCTTTCCTTTCGTGCTCCAACCGGATAAAATCCCATATCCAGGGAAATCACTTATCGTTCATAATAGGCTTGTGTGTAGCTTAAACGTGTTGTCTAACCTGGCATCATAAGTTTCTATTCCAACAGCCCATAACTCCTTCAACTCTGCAATTAACGGTTGCATATACACATCAATTTCATTACCGGGATAAACTGGACCAGGGATTAAGGTTGAAAGAATTAGATTTTCGGGTTTCATGATTAACCAGGGGGAAAGGTTATAATTTACGAGCACTACTGGCCAGGTGCTATGAGATATGTTCATTGATCCATATGGATTGAACCGTCTTCCGCTAAACCCAATCGTACATTTCGCATTTCGGCAGCAAATTCAGGATATTTATTGTCCATCGACTTCCAACCCTTTCCATCAGCCGGATGCCTTAACCGTCCATCTTTCTTTCGTGATAAAGCATGCCATGTCATTGAGCTCGAGAAATCAGAGCTCAAGAACATTCTCTGCAGCCTTGGCTTTAAAGGGAAATATCTCATCACTTTAGCCGGGATTTTAGGATTTGATGCCAGTTCTATGTTTGCATCAGACCTGGCCTTCGCCTTCTTTTCAATGACTCTCCATCTTGATGTTCCACACTTAGCACAATTCTCCAGCCTCTCGTTTTCTACCCAAAAGAGCATGCAGTCATTTGGACATGCATGTATCTTTTGGTAATCAAGTCCTAGGTCTTTAATCATACCCTTTGCCGCACTAAAAGAAGACGAAAGATTTACATGAGGGAAAACCTCCTTTATCAATTCAAGTAAGTCACTAAATCCTGATTCGCTAAATCCATGAATGCACTTTAGTTGATAAAGCCTAACTAAGAAACTTAATCGACTAAATTTTTTGCACTCGGGATATAACGGTTGTCCACCCTCCTTAACAAGGCGATAAAACTTCCTTGCGTCATCGTTTAGTCATGTTCTACCAACGTGGTCAGTAACGTCATTAGTACCATATGCATTGTGTATCATAGCATCAAATTCATCTCCAAGACCTACACCTATATTAATATCCATCTCATCAGCAACCCTATCTATCTCATGGACTGAGACCTCGTAAATCCATTCAACGGAATGGGAACAAGGACCATTACAGACTAGATGTTCGTGTATAGCCTTAGCACCACTCCAAAAACGATTACCACATTTCTTACAAGGGCACTTAAGCTTGTTTCCTATGGCATATCGGGAAAATGCTTGGTTAACAAAATTTTCAACTCCCTTCCTATATCTATCACTGTACTTGGGAAGTGTTACCCATTTCTCTCCTTCAATATCCATTTTCTACATAAATTTTTTGAAACAAAACCACAAAATTCACTTAAGTTTTCAACATAATCAGACAACAACAAGAACCAAGAACAAAAAAACAGACCAAGAACAGGGCAGTTTGACTTATAATTACAACAAGAACACAAAAAAACAGACCAAGAACAGGGCACTTTTGACTTAAAATAACATGGTATTTTGACTTTAAAACATGAAAAAATTAAAATAAAATTCTCAGAAATAGTCAGACCAAGAACCTACTAATTTTACAAAAACACAAAATAAAAAGAAAATACAAAAGAACACAAAAAGCACAAAAAATACACAAAATTTTTACATGCATTCATAAATAATCAGAGAGAGGAGTGTTTGAAGAGTGAGAGAGATGAGTTTTACCTTATATCAAGCTTTAATCGAGTTTAATCGCGCTTCAATCGAGCTTCAAGTGAGAGAGATGAGCTTCAAGCCTTCGAGATGTGAGAAAGCCTTCGAGATGAGCTTCGAGTTGCGACGGAGAGATGTGGGAGAGGTGTGAGAGAGGTGTGTGAAGGAGAGATGTGAGAGAGGTGTGAGAGAGGTGTGAGAGAGAGAGATTCGAGGGTGGTCAGAGAGAGAGATGCGAGGGAGGTGAGAAAGAGGTGTGAATTTCTATGTAATAGATTTGGGGGTGAATTTTTGTCCAAATAAAAGTGTATTCAATTTTTGGTACCAAAATAAAAGTGTAAAATAATTTTTGGTATCCCGCCATCCCCAATTTCAGTGTTCCCGCCTGTGTTTTCGGTCAATTTGACCAAAAGCGTTACTATTATTACAACATTACTTGAAATATGTTGCACGTTTTACAATTTTTTCAAATTGGACCTTAACCATGCAACACTTACGTATTTTATGTAACACTTTTATAAATTATTGCAATAGAGTTGATAAATTTGTTCTACTGCAACATTTTCTGCAACACAATTATATTTTGTGCTTGCAATAGGCCATATTTGGTGTAGTGAACCCCTCCTCCTTTCAAGCTCACAATCTGGATCCTCGATAAATCTTATGATGGAAGAATCTCTTGCCTTCATAGTCATAGATCCATCCAACTGAACACACTGAACTCTGGACTGCAAAACATTTCAACATCAAGCAAATTATTATGAAAACTATAACTTTTGGATGAACCAATATAAAGAGATATTGAATGTCAGTCTGAACTTTAGTAGACTTAAGTTTTCCATATATTTGAGCTGAAAGTAGAATTAAGAATTAAGAACAACTGCCTAGCTATATCCATCATTTGCTATCATATAATGAAGTAAAAAGAATCACATGAACTCTTATTTAGCCATATAACTGGTAAAAAAATCCGATACATATAACACATACCAAGTAAAACAACTAGTTTCCGGTAATATGGGTCAGGAATGATAGTTGGGGCTACAGTTGCTTTCTTTACCTTCCTTCCAAACTGCAGAAGAATTTAAAAATCCACATAATTCAACACAAAATGGCATTCTCAAAAGTTTTCTAAGTCAATTATCCTGTGTACAAGCAACTAATGCAAAACTTGCAAATTTAAGTAACATAACTCTTTCCATTATCCTCTTTAGATAAAGAAATTACACAATAATTTTATATGCAATATTAGCAAAACTATTATACAAGATATATAAGACAAAAACATCTAATTGAGCAAAAAAAGGAAAGTTGAGCATAAGAACCAATGAGATGATTGTAGCGCCGCTTCTCCGCTGCGTATACATATCTTTGCTCACAAACAACTTGTTACCTATCATTTTGCCAAATGTTGTACGTGTGCGACTTTAAATTTACATGGTTTGGAGGGGTGTTAAGTATTAGGAATACCAGCTGATAAACCTGTACTTCAATTTTTGAAAATTATGAATACGTCATGCATTTCTCAGCACATCCAACTCAGCTAACTCCATCACTTCCTCAACAAACATCTGAAAAGCGAGAAAATGTTAAAATATCAACCTCCTCTAATTTAGTTAGAAAATGATCACACTTTACAGTAGCCTTGCACAAACTAACATGAAGTCTGCTAACTTGAGACTCAAAAGCAAACCAACAGAGTAATAATCAAAAAGGTGTTCCACCAGTCTGGTGCAACATAACATCGATTTCGTCTCTATTTTCCATTTCCAACTAAGAAAACACAACATATAATGTATATTAGCAGTAGAAAAAGGGGTGTACACAGAGTTAAGCTGGAGACCAAGTAAACATGTAAGAGACCGAGTGAAACTAAGGGTTACGTCATCGGGACTCTGCTTTTCTCGGAGAGGACAACCATCAAAGAAAAAGGCAATTGAATTTATGTCAACTGATTGACGGTCACAATAAGCACTCATAAGTTTTTTCAATTCGGTACTCTATTTGATCCTGAAAAAGACTTCATTTCCAACCTATACAAATCATTACAATCAATCTAAAATTTAAAACTTGATTTATATTTATAAACAACCTAGTTCATATAGCAGGGTACACAATTGGGCAGACATACATCACTCTTAACGAGACTCTACTCCACATCACCAATTGTATATATCAAAACACTATCATTCTAGAAACTAGCAGCAGAAGACACCATTCCAGGTTAAGGAAGGGGCAATATAAGAAAATTACATTAACTAGCACTGATTACCTTTCAAACTTAATAGATCTTTTAGTTTACTTGGTACATTCTCAATAATGGTGATTACTTCAACAGAAAATAGACAGGACTGCAGAATACATGAACCCATAAAATAACTTGGTTGTACCTTTTAATTTTTTAAATTTTAATTCTATACAAATCACAATCTTTTAACACTGAACAAATAACCAAACACCACAATTTAAATTAAACAATACATTTACTAATTTGCCCCAAAAAAGACACTCACAAACTACTAACATCTTACATTTTATCAATTACATTAGATGACCGTAAGGTACATGTATTTCTTGGGGGGTAGGAGGGGAGTTAAATCTACCTAGTCACTTATAAAGAGTATCATTCATCATCATAGCTAAATAACAATACGAAGAAAATACACGGAATTATCCTAAAAAGATTAAAGTCCATGTAACATAATAGGGTTTAAACATATTGTAAGTTAGCTCCACAACAAACTGAGATTCCTCACGACCAAACCCGAGAAAGGCATTTGCGTTCTTCTCTTTTGGAATATCCCTCTTCCTCAAAAGCTTCATCGCAAAACCTTCACTATAAAACCTGTAAACATCAAATAAAACACCATTTAGCAATAAATTTATCACAACTAGCACATATTTGACATACTTTCTTCCAATTAAATAATAAACCACATACTTGATAGTGCGAACAAGGTCACCAAGACGAGACACAACATTTAAGAACCCGTGCGCTTATCTTATCCTTTTTAGGCCATTCCAATAACTCGCTACTCGGAACAACAGGCGTAGCTTCAGATTCAGCCATAATTCCTCTGCGTAAAACAACAACTGGGTTTTAATTAAATGGCATAATTATAAACATAGATATACACACAAAAACAAAATAAAAACTAATTATTTCAGGAAACAAATAAGACTGCACTAAATTGAAATGAGAAGATATAATTACATACTAGAAATGAGAAATACAAAGCCCTAAAATAAGATCAAGTGATAATAGAAACACAGAACAACAAAACTAAACATGGGATTGCGATAATTCAATTATTTGTGTGTACATAAGTATAGATATACATAAACGAATTGGGGAGAGAGAGAGAGCGAGACTACTTATTAGGAGAGCGAAGAATGAAAGAATATGATTCTCCTTTGACCCCCAGTTTCAATTAAAAACCCCGATTTCAATTAAAAACCCTAGCTCGAATCTGTAAGATTTTAATAATATAAAACCCTAGCTAATCTAATCAACAACCTGTTAGGTAGTACTTTAAGATGACTTGCTTCGAATCTGTAAGATTTAAATAATATAAAACCCTAGCTAATCTAATCAACAACCTGTGAGGTAGTACTTTAAGATGATTTGCTTCAATTGAAAGCTGAGAGAGAGTGTGTGAGTGGTGACCGAGAGAATGATATTTAGAGTGTGAGTGACTATGAGAGAGAGATATGTTACAGAGGACTATGAATTTTGACTAAACACTGCCGCTTCTCCAAATAACTAACTGCTGTCTAATTTCACTTTTTTTAATAAAATTTTAAGTTTCAATAGTGTTCAAATTTTTTATTAAAAAAATTATCATTTATTAATTAGTAGAGTTTACAAAATTTAAAAAAATATATTTTCTCAATCTTAGATAATATTAATATTATAGCTTAATTATATTATCAAAATTGATTAATTTTCAATTCAAATAATTATTTATATTTAATTATTTATAAAATGTTACTTTTTAATCCATTAACACCCTGTTGTACATAAGTTTCCACATGTTACTCGTATGTAACATTTTGAAACTATAGTAACATGTTATAAAGGCTATAGTAACATGTTATAAATGCTATAGTAACATCAAAAATACTACATTGTGGTAGGCTAAGATGAGCATATCTAAGGTAACATAATTTTGTAACACGCATTATTAAACCATTGCGATAGGCCATCTTTGGCGTAGTGGAAGTAGACGCCTCATGCTCAATAGCCATAGAAATCTCTCCTCGTCGAATCCCGTCTACCAAAGTCCCGGCGAATGAAACAAGGATGAAGCTAAAAAAGGAGTCGGTGACCAAAGTAAAGTGGTGAAAAGCCCCATCTTGCGGTTAAAATCCGTGAACGGATGGAAATACGTACGCGAATCGTTATCCAGCTGCGATAAGAACAAGGAAAAATGTTAGGACGTGTGACAACACCAATAAAAATAAAAGTATATTTTGGAGAAGCTAAGACACGCCATAATGAAAAGGAAGAAAGACGTAAACTAGAAGTTCAAAGGTACCTCGGGCGCCCCCCGTATTACGCGAAGGGCCGCAACCTGAAAGCTGCAAATCCTCGGGCGCGCCATGCACTCCACGAAGACGGTGACCCAAGCGATAGTGAAAGCTTCGGGCGCAGCCTATTTAAAAAAAAATCAAAGGCCGCAACCTGGGAGCTTCAAGGCTCCGGGCGTGCCCCGCCTAGTGCGGAGGTCGTGGCTGTGACGCATCTCTGGCGCGCCCTGTATAGGGAATGGGGGGTCGCGACCCGAGAGCCCCCATGGCATGCCTCGACCATGCCCCCGTGTGTGGCTACGAATTTTATGACCTAAATTTTAAGATTCAAGCTACTGACACAATTGGAATTCAAATTGGTGCATCTAAAAAATCAACAAGCTATGTATACAACCTATACATATACACACAAAACATGGCATAAACATGGAAGTTCAAGAAGCTCAATTTTTTTTTATCTAGTAGCATACATGAAAGTAATTTAAAAGAGAGATATGAAAGAGTACCTTGGAAGATGGAGGATGAGTTGGTTGAAGTTAAAACAAAGGTGGAGCCAAGAACAAGTTAATCCAGGATTCTTGAGATTTTTGGAGGAAAGGGGTTTATGCCCTTTATATTGGGTATTTTGGAAGATGGGAGTTAAGAATGAAATGAAGGAGCAAGATGTATTAAAAGAAAGAAAAGTTTAGAATTTTTGAAATTTGAACCCCCATAATAGACTTTCGGGGGTAGCGGGCGCCCTGAATGCGCTCGGAATGAGGAGAATATTAGCGGAAAATGTTTGCAGAGGATCTTTTTGGAAAATTTTGAGAGAATTTGCGAAAGCACTTGACTCGAGGACTCGGAAGAAGATTTTTACGATGAAGATTATCAACTAAAATATTCCTTTATGGAAAATAGAATTCTCGCCTATGGAAAGGAGTTCATTAGCAAAAGATGAAGTGACGATCTTATGGATGACAAAAATCACGAAAGGACGTAGGAAGTAGTAGAAGATTTTCCACTTTATTTATAACAAACTAGAAAATCGGGGGGTAGTTGTTATACCATAAAATTGTCATGGGTATTTTATCGGTATTTTGGAAAATAGGTCGGACCACTCCACGGAAGAGGACGGACGAGCTCCGGAGCCTAGGGCCCTCCCTTTACGAAAAACACTTACAACTAGGACACTCCCTTTACGAAGGACATTTACGACTAGGATGCTCCCTTTACGGATTACGCTTACACCTAGGGCACTCCTTAAATGGGAGTTCCTTACGACAATTATTGATGAGGAGAAGTTACGACGGCGAATGGTAAAGTTATATGCGGAAATTTACGATTACCATTATGAAGAAGAATTACGACGAATGGGGTGGAGGAATTGTGCGATGAATGCAACGACGACGGTACCACGACGATCGTTAAAGTAGAAGACGGCGACAAAGAACAAGTATTGATAGGGAACTTATAGAATATGGTCTCAAGATAAGGGACAAAGAGTGAAGCAATTAATAACTGAAGGACGACCTGAATTCCAGGGAAATGTCCCCGAATCTTTATAAGGCGCGCCCCGTACTATACGGCCGCACGGGTGGCTGCTCCACAATACTAGTGAGATGACAAGGAAGAATGAGCCATGAGATTGCTCCCACAACTAAACTGGGAAGTGAACAAAGCATAAGAATAATACAAGGAAAGGAGTCCCCAAAGGGCCTCTCCATGCTTAGGGCGCGCCCAAGGCATTGAGGGGAACTCCGAAAGGCTCCCGTGACGGAAAGGGCCCTCTGGGAGCCCTTTATCCCGGAAAATATGTCGAAGGCATCGTTCTGTAATCTTGCGGGTTATCCTCATATGGGAACGGTTGTAAACATCTAGTGTGTGCTTTGGGAGCCCTGTCTCCGTATTCGGCGGGTTATCCTCGACTGGAGACTCTGGGGTTATCTCGTACTTTACACTTTTAAGCTTGGGATCACTTATCCCGTAGTCTGGTGGGTTATCCTCATCGAGGGGTAAGGATGCACTTTGGTATTTACGGTAAATCATGGCTATACCTGCATTTACGATCAACGGAAGTAGCGGTAGCGGATATGGATATTCTTCGGCCGGGGATTTTTCTTTTCTATAAAGTCCCAAAGTCATGACGAGCCTTGGGCCTTTGTTACTAGGACGCGTCATCGGGCACTCCTAAGGCAAATCAGTGTTCGAGTTATAATAGGAAGTTGGTTTGACAACTTCTATTGGGCCAAAGAATGAGAAGTCATTTCCATCTAGGTTTCTTGTTCCCCAAGAACTACGTCTGGCTTGATCCTCTATAAAAGAAGGTACGTAGGCACATTGTGAGGGCACGTGTTTGAGAGCTCTGAGAAGGCAAACAAAAAACCTAACAATCTTAGCCGTTTCTTAAGTACAAATCAACGCATTGCGGTGATTTCTTTGATCACCAACCACCGCAGCAGATCTTGATTCTGACCGCAAACCTCAAATTTGTGTTAACCAAATTCCTCCGTTAAAAGCGAGTTTATAAACTAAATTGTTTGCGATTAAAAGTTTGTGAACAATGTTCATTAGTTGTTCGTTTAATGTTAGTCCATGAGTTGTTCGTAAATATGTATGCGAATAAACTTTTTCATAATGAGTCGATACACAATCAAAATTTTTAACTCGATAAAATTTCATTTAGATTTTAGGTTCGACATTTTTCTAACGAATTAATACATAAGAGTTCAGCTCGATTCGACTCATTTACAACCGCAGATATTTAGGTCATTATCTCTCAAAGGGTTATATATTTCCTTTTTATTATTTTAATATTAATCAATTAAACAAGATAATCAATTATTTCGCTTATAATAAGTTAATTATTACTTTTTACGTTTCAGGTTGAACAAAATGTCTGCATCTAGGGAGCAACTCTATTACTCTGAAACTAGGAACCACTTTTGTCACCCCCACCTCCTAATTTTTACGTATTTTTCAAATAATTAAGTTGCATTTGTTTTGTCATTTTTTTAAAATGCGGTTTTATGACCAAAACTAAATCCAACTATCGTTTTTGCCGCATTTTTAATTTCCAATTCTAAAAATTGAATATCTCTCATTTTTGTTTTATCGAAACCCGATCCTTTAATTTATATAGAATAAATGGGTTTGTGTCATTGTGTTTGGCTTTAGAAACCGTTCTCAAGTGGGTGTGAATAAAATTTGAAGTCTTAAAAGGTAACGCGCCAATAATATATCAGTCATAACAAATTTGGTTTTAATTGGCAGGATAGCATGAGCTTCCGACCACCCAATTTTCCACTGCTAGAAAATAAAATATAAGAATACTGAACACTGAGATGTGTTGACATTGAATCATCTATCAACTTAGGGTTGTCAATAGATAGTACAGATACAGATTGAATTATATCCGTATTGGTATCCGACATATCCATATCTCTATACGTGATTGTCGGATTCAGATAAAGATAACTATTTGCTTTATTTTGGATACAGATAATATTCACGTTTTCTCAAATACGAATGGGGGTATTTTGGACAGATATCTAATTTTTTTAAATTTTTTATGGGCCTACTGTATTGACAATGATTTTAGAATATTTTTTTATGGTTAAACTCAATTGATATTTTTGTATATGTATAAAGTATTTGTACAATTATTTAAAATTTGTATGAGAGTATTATTCAATGCATATACACAAACTATAAGCTAATTTATTAAATTTAAAATATATATAAGTATATATTTATATAATTAAAATAATATATATGTACTTAATTTCAGATTCGGATATGGATAATATTCTATTTTTTTCGAATCCGGATAATATCCGCTTTTTCTCGGATAAGAATATTATTTTTTTGGACTGATATCGGAATTTTCCATATTTTTTATGGTCGTATGTTTACTTAGCTTTTTAATTAAAATAGAGAGGAGAAATAATGTAGGAAGCGATTCGATCATATGAATACTGCAGCTCATTGTGAAGAAATCTCTTTGGCTCTACAAGAAATTTCATTATTGCCAACGACATATTCTGTTGGTAAGAAAATCCTTTGGTAAAACAGATTACTAACCAAATACCCGCTGAACTCGACTTTCGAAGGAAACAGTGTTGGTTAGTACCTTACTGACCGATTTACTGTCTTTAGCTAAGTTTAGTAACGGAATAATAACAAACTAGTAACATCTTACAAAGTAATCAAAAAACATGACCTTGCTAAGTTTAGTAACGGAATAGTAACAAACTAGTAACATCTACACTGAGGTTAGTATCCATAGTTCCATAAATCTTCACTACACCAAAAGTGGCCTTCTACATCATTCCACAAACGTTACAACATGCCAAATAAATGTTGCAACAGACCAAAAAATTTCAACGGCAACACTTTTGTGATGTTAGTATTTTTGGCATTGCATTAGGGTTCAAAGGCAACATTTTATTATCAAGGGCAACACCAAAAATTATGTTACAAAAAGCAATGACATGGCAAAAAGGGGGCCAAAGTGACACATTGACTGCCACGTGGAATAACACGTGGCACTCTGACACATGGTTTTTTGACACGTGGCAGTTGTGGGGCCCACTGACAGGTGGAGCCCACTGACAGGTGGGTCCAGCTTGACACATGGCACTTTTGCAACACTTTTTAGTACCTATTTGCAATATTTTTAATACCTATTGCAACACAATAACAATGGTCAAATTTTGAAATACACTTTTTGCATACATTAAAGCCCAGTTCTATATTAGAACTGTTTTCCTCAATCAAAGTCATTAGAAAGACAATACAATATGACCAGTATGATGAACTACATGATTTAGACAATTTCTAATTACTAAAAGATTACATTTGCAAATGTGATATTACTGGACAATTCCAAAGTACCAGAATTAATACAGCTCCTACACACGTTCAGACTTGGAAATCACTACATAACTCTGCTTTACAAAATCAACAACTACTTCAGCAGATAAAATGGCATGTCCTTGGCCTGGTGTCATGGCCATTATTGACCACTGTAACGGCACTTACTCCGTTGGGGTTCTGCATCCCATGACTAGTAAATTCACACTCCCCAATAGCAGAGAGTTCATTGGCATGTCCGATCTTGATCATTCTCGGTGGTGAAGTATCTGGTGTCCACAAGTAGTGTATGAAGTTCTCAAGGAAGCATTTGATTTTGATAAATTCTGGCCGATCTGCAGGGTCTTCTACCCAACAGGACACCAGGAGGTACACTATCTCCTTTGGAATGTTATCAGTGCTAGGCCTCGTATTTTGGGGAAATGGGGAGCAGAATGAATTAAAGGTCAATCAACTAATACAAAGTTTGGTTAGTAAAATTACCAAGTTTAACTGTTTGATCTAAGGTTGAAAAAGGGCACACATGTATGTATAACCATTTGATTTTATATTATTAATTATATCGACGTGCTATTAAGGCATTGTATCTTGCCATCATATAAGAATATCATAAGTACTTCCTTGAGTTACGGCAGCATATGTTGCAGTCATGCAGCACTTTCCTTTAAACGGAGTGGTGTTTGTCAGCAGCTCCCACAGAACCAGTGAAAAGGTGTAAACATCCACCTTGTGATCATATCTTTTCTTATTCCTCTCGCCAGCTACCTCAAACATTTGATTAATATAAAGAGTAAGGATTATATCATGATCTTAGTCAATCATATGTATCTGGCCATCATATAAGAATATTATAAGTACTTACTTGAGTTACGACATCATATGTTCCAGTCATGCAGCACTTTCCTTTAAACGGAGTTGTGTTTGTTAGCAGCTCCCACAGAACCAGTGAAAAGCTATAAACATCGACCTTGTGATCATATCTTTTCTTATTCCTTTCGCAGCTACCTCAAACATTTGATTAATATAAAGAGTAAGGATTATATCATGATCTTAGTCAATCATATGTATCTGGCCATCATATAAGAATATCATAAGTACTTACTTCAGTTACGATAGCATATGTTATAGTCAAGCAGCACTTTCCTTTAAACGGAGTTGTGTTTCTCAGCAGCTCCCACAGAACCAGTGAAAAGCTGTAAACATCGACCTTGTGATCATATCTTTTCTTATTCCTTTCGCAACTAGCTCAAACATTTGATTAATATAAAGAGTAAGGATTATATCATGATCTTAGTCAATTTATAGCGATGTGTCAAATAGATACCTCGGGAGCCATCCAGCGGTATGTACCAGCTTCAGTAGACATATCACGAATTATCTCCTCTCTAGATAACCCAAAGTCGGTTACCTTGACTATTTTAGTGTCTTCGGATAGAAGCATATTATCTACAGTATTCACATAGAGGTTCATTTAGACGTGTACATGAAGAAACAAGGAACTATACATATCGCATAAAAACCCAGATCATAATTGCAAAAGAAAATAGGGTAGTTTTGTTATTGATTAAGTAATATGACCACCACCACAATCACTAAATAATAAGCGAAGCTAGCCATGGAAATTCGATGATTACTAGGCTTTAAGTCACGGTGTATAATCCCTTGCGCGTGCAAATAAGTCATTGCTCGAGAGATCTCCAATGCATAGTGCATCAAAAACTCCAGATCTAGAAAATTTGGATGGATGTCTGCCAAGTACTTCTGAAGGGTACCACCTCCTATAAACCCTGTAATGATCATCATGGCTGGTACAAGAGAAGCACCAATGAACTGGTTCATAAATAGAATGATTTCATTAGGAGAAAGACTTAAGTTGATAACACTATAAGCAAGAGATATCTTATGGTCAATTTTTGGAGGATATATACGCAGTAAACACTCAGTTCCCACAAGTAAAAATTTACTTAACATAACTCACAACTGATAGAAAAATATAAAAATTAATTACTTTCTTTCAGTATTGCTTCTAATGTCCATGTCTTTTAAATATCTAGTAAATCACTAAATCCTATACTTAGTCTTATGAGATCTGAACAGCGTGACGTATAGTCATAAAAACATACCATTATTCCATGGCCAGTAAAAAGATTTCTGATATCACCGAGTGCACGTCAAGAAACAAGAGGACGGACGAGCTCCATGTTCTTCCCGGTTCCTGGGTGTAAACAAGAAACATATACCAACAAAGTACGGCCACCTAACAGGAGGATCAGGAGCTTCCTGGTTCAAATATCGAAACCTCTGAGGCATAGTACTCATTCCCCTATGTTAAATATATGATCCTATTGGGGCCTTCATCTAAAACCTTAAGGTTTTAGATGAGCTGGTTACTCAACATGGTATCAAAGCTTAGGCTGGCGGGAGAACTAAGGTTCAATTCCCAACCACCCCCAATATTCTCACAATTTATTGTGGACACTAAAGGCAATTAATACCCCAAAGTTGGGTGCCGGTGTTCCACTCTTCGACCCATAAATGGGCTTTCGAGTGAGGGGTAGTGTTAAATCACTACTAGAAATAGTAGATACGACATCGGTCCTTAGACATCGGCATGTAATGCACCCGATGTTAAAATATAGTTTAACATCGGTTTTGTAAAAAGCGATGTTGAATACGCATATTGACATCGGTTTCACTTAGTAGCCGTTGTCTATCTTCAGAAATTAAAAAGGCCACAAATATGTTTTTAACTTTGACATCGGTTCATTTTGTTAACCGTTGTCTATGGCCTTTTCAGTACACTTCCCCCTTTAATTTTAACAAAAAATTCACTTTAACATATTTCCCCCCCTTTTCCAAAAAACCTCCCGCGAGCCTCTCATCTCTCCCCGACCCTTGCCTCTCTCGTCTCTCTCATCTCTCCCCTCCTTCTCTCTTAGTCTTCTTACCTTTCTTCTCTCTTCTTACCTTAGTCTCTGTTAACCGTTTCTTCTCTCTTTTCTCCGAAACCCTAATTTTTGCCCCAATTCTAATTCAAGATTTGGAGCTTCAAATTAGAGCAAATTAAACTTGAAATTGAGCTAGTATCTGGAGGTTGGAGCTAGTATCTAGAGGTAGACAGCATCTGAAGGTTGGAGCACTGAGGTTTTAGAACATTGGGGTTTCGGAACTATTGAAAGCATCCGGAGGTATATTCTTCTTTACTTCATTACTGTTTATCTCCCTCATTTTTATGTTTAATATCTTCTTTGTGCATGTAAATGTTTTATGTTTATCTTCTTTTCTTCTTTATTGTTTTTCTTCTTTGTGCATGTAAATGTTTTATGTTTTTGGGGGTTTTATGTTTGTTTCTTTTTGGGGGTTTTATGTCCGGTTTTTGGGAATTTTATGTTGTGTTAAATATTTAGGTACACTGATGTAAATCAATGTTTTAGGTACATTGATGTAAATGTAAATGTTTCTGTTCTATTTTTAATTATGTGTTTTCTAGGGGGTTGTTCATACATATTAGTGTGTTTTGGGGGTGTTTTGGGGGCTGCATTTGAACAGGACTCAGATATGAACAAGTCTCTGCATTTCTTGTTTTGTATGATAGTCATTACTCTGATATGAACAAGTCTCTGCACTCCTGATATGAACTATGTGTAACTTGTGTTGTATTACAGTAATTGTTTTGTATAATTATCCTTCTCACAGATACAAGTAACACGTAATTTTAATTTTATTTATTTATGGGCTGAATTTGTTTCAATACTCAAGTTCTCACTGAGTTTTATTTATGTGAAGGAAATTTAACAATTGTCTGGGTTGTGAATGTTGGAATTATTGGTTTTTAATTATGTGATATTTTCAAATATCATGGTTTAATTTGTTTTAATTATCTTGGTTTAATTTAGTCTAGTTTATAAATTTAGTCTAGTTTTGTAATTAATTTTGTATATGTATAGGATCTTAGAGTAATGAATTAGTACTATAAATTATTAGGATATCAAGGTATTTACTCCTTTCTAAGTTTATATAATTAATCCCTAGAGTAACCAACACAAATTTGATATGCCTTTTATTAAATAATTATAAATAGGTATGTGTTGGATTTTTAATATTTATAGTGGCTATCAGGTAGGGAAATTTGATGGATAAGACATGGATTTTGCAAGATAGGGATTCTTTAGCATTTGAAATGGGGGTGGAAAACTTCTTGATATATGCTGAAGAAAATTCTGAAGATCGTAACAAAATTCCTTGCCCTTGTGGACGATGCGCCAATTTTAAAAAATTCTCTATAAAAACAATTAGGGGCCATATTTATGACAATGGCTTTTGTCTAGGTTATGTGCATTGGGTTTGGCACGGGGAGACTGCTTCTACGGGTCCTAAATCTTCAAGTGCTAGTTGTCCACCTGAAGAGCAAGCTCCAGACCAACCTCCTGAGCAAGCCTCTGATGAAGCGTCAAAGCAAGATCAGGAGCATGTCGCTGCTTCGGAAACGATTGATGTTTGTGAAGCGGCATATAACTCGGGTCAATATGATAATGATTCATATCAGTTTAGGAGGTTCGTAGCCGATGCTGAGCAACCTCTATATGAGGGTAGTGACTGTACTAAGTTAGAGTCGATGTTGAAGTTGCATAACTGGAAATCTAGGTTTGGTATTACCGATAGTGCCTTCACTGACCTCCTTTCTTTTGTTGGGTCTCTACTTCCCAAAGATAATGTGTTACCTAGTAATGCATATGAAGCAAAAAAAACCCTCTCAAATTTAGGTCTAGAGTATATAAAGTTCCATTCATGTCTGAATGACTGTGTACTATACAAGGGTGTACATGCTAATGCAACCAAGTGTCCTAAGTGTCGACTTTCTCGGTGGAAGTTGACAAAGAAAGGTGAAGAGAGGGTTAATTTTCCAGCCAAAATCATGTGGTATTTTCCAATAATTCCTAGATTTAAACGTATATTTAAATCTCCTTCCACCGCTGAACTAATGTGTTGGCATGCGCAACAGCGGACACAAGATGGTAAAATGCGACAACCGGCCTACTCTCCATCTTGGAAAAATATAGATTATAGGTGGCCATCCTTTGGTAGTGAACCGAGAAATCTTCGCTTGGCTTTATCGGTGGATGGTGTAAACCCGCAAAATAATGGCCTATCTAATAGATATAGTTGATGGCCAGTCATATTGGTGACTTACAATCATCCTCCTTGGTTATGTATGAAAAGAAAATTTATGATGTCGATATTGGTCCCTGGCCCGCATGAGCCTAGGTAATAACATCGACATCTACTTACAACCGATGATTGATGATTTAAAAAAGCTTTGGAAGGAAGGGGAACCAAATGTGTATGACGCGTATAACAAATCATTTTTCACTTTAAAAGCAGTTTTAATAGTGGACGATAAATGACTTCCCTGCTTACGGAAATTTATCTGGCTGCGTTAATAAGGGTTATAAGTGTTGTCCAGTTTGTGGAGATGACACCGTAGCTAAATATTTGACTCATAGTAGGAAAATGTGCTACCAAGGGCATCGTCAATATTTGCCTCTACATCATCCTTATAGAAGGCAGAAGGCTGCTTTTAATGGACAACAAGAGTTTGGGCAGCCGCGTCGAACCCTATCCGGAGAAGAAGTGTTAGCAGAGCAAGAACAAATCAAATTTGAATTTGGGAAGAAAATGAAGAAGGCAAAGAAGGTTGAAAGTCCATAGAAGAAAAAGTCAGTATTTTTCGAGTTAGAATACTGGAAATTTCACCATGTTAGCCACTGTATTGATGTCATGCATGTCGAGAAGAATGTATGTGATAGTCTGATTGGCACATTACAAAATATGCACCATAAGACAAAGGATACTGCGGCAGCCCGTCGTGATATGATGGAAATGGGCGTTAGATCTGATTTGGCTCCCCAAGTAGGAGTAAAGAAAACCTATTTGCCTCCTTCTCCCTTTACTTTGTCAAAGGCAGAAAAAAGGACTTTCTTGTCATCATTAATGTCGATGAAACTTCCATACGGACATGCATCGAACATAAAAAATTGTGTTTCCATGCCTGATTTGAATATTTACGGGCCGAAATCACATGATTGCCACATTCTTCTCCAATAATTACTCCCGGTTGCAGTATGCTCCGTTCTTCTGAAACATGTTAGGGTCATAATTATTAGATTGTGTTTCTTTTTTAATGCTTTGTGCAACAAAGTAGTAGACGTGTCAAAACTGGATAAGCTGCAGTCAGATGTTATACTAACCTTGTGCGATCTAAAGAAGGTTTTCCATGCATCATTTTTTGACGTAATGGTACATATAGTAGTCCACTTGGTCCAGGAACTACGCTTATGTGGACCAGTATTTTATAGGTGGATGTATGCGTTTGAACGGTTTAATAAAGTACTAAAGAGTTATGTTCGAAACCGTTATTATCCCGAAGGTTGTATGGCAGAGAGTTACCTTGGAGAAGAGTCCGTAGAATTCAGCACCGAGTTTCTTAGTCAGAATTACTCCACTGCCGGTCTTCCAAAGGACCAAGATAATAAGATATCAGGTCCATTATCTGCTGTGATAATAAAATCAGTGGAAGAGAAGGAGCGAGATGAAGCACATCTACATGTCCTTCTAAACAACGCTGAAGTGTTTTCATATATTATGTGAGTTTATGCAGTTTGTTGTTTTCAATTCCTCATTATCCAGTAATTAATGTTGTAATGTGTCTTTAATATATCATTCCATATGCATTTTGCAAAATGCATAAGGAATATCTTGAATAAATTCATCGAGGGAAAAGGAAAAGTTTACATTGGCTCATGAGAGAGCACAATCGTCTCTTTACTGATTGGTTTCAAAACAAAGTCAGTGTTGTATTAGGTTCTTTGATCTGTAGTGTAATGACGACTATTAGCTATTTAGGATTTAAAATTTCTTATCATATTTGTAGGTGAATAATGAACTAAGGGAGAACAACAAAGGTGTTTCAGATACGATAAGATGGCTCGCAGCTAAGCCATAATTTTCAGTACTAACTTATCAAGGTTATCTAGTGAATGGAGTGCGATATTTTACAAAGGAACGACACATCCAGCCAGAGGCGTCGGTTCCAGTGCCCATACCTGGTGAAATTGAGGTTGCACGCCAAGCAGTTGGCTCTCACATAGCATGGCCTCGTGAATTGAATATCTACCCAACTGTGGCGGTATGTTATATAAAAATTATGTCAATATACTCTGAATTGATTGTTGTATTCTATAGTAGTTATGTCAATAATAACCAATTATTCTTGTTTTATTTAATTCTGTGTAGAAAAAGAAAAAGGAAGTGTTGCAGGGGCAGTCTAAGCGAAAAGATGAGTTGTAGAAACTTCAAGATGATTATAGAAAAAATGAAGCTAAACAAGAATGTGCCAAAGCAGTACAAGGTGTTATACAAATATGCTGCAGTCTTCATGAAAGCCACTAGGGAGTCAATACTAATTCCGTGTGATTCGGACGTGTTTGGGACTGAGAAAATAATTTATATATTGCATGAAAATGTGAAAGCATTGTTGGAGTTCGATATGATTGGCCAAGCTGCAATATCTGCTTATATGGCGTAAGTTAATTTTTTATCGTTACATATTCAATATTCATGTTTTATACGGATATTATAAGTAATGTAATTCACTCCCTGGTAGACTCTTGTAAAGACTGATTAAGGTTGAGAGGAAGAATGATGATGTGGTCTGATATGGATTTTTCGATCCAGGAGCTACATTTACGTTGAACAAATCTTTTCATTCTTATTTTGTTAATCGGTTGAAAGAGAGTAGTCCCTATCGCATGTACTTCATGCCAAATAATCATAAGTAAGTATTTTTAATTTAGACATGCTTTTACAAATTAATATATTTAGGTAGTTTTTTTAAAATTTCTGACTTGTGTTTTTCTTTTCTCTTTTTTATAAACATAGTTGCCACTGGATTTTGGTTGTAATTTGGGATGGCGACATTTATATTCTGAACCCTGTGCCACATCCAACACATTTTGACGAGTTGGAAAAATCATTAACAGAGTAATATATTTCTGTTTACTATATGTATATATATATAGTAAATATTCTCCCTTTTGAAAAATAATCATGTATATTATTGTTGTTCTGCAATATAGAGCGATGAAATCCTACAATGCTCAAACTGGAAGGGGAAATAAAGCTCCTCAGATAAAGAATCTTCTTGTAAGTTTTTTGTATTTTTTTATCACTTTGTAATTTTAATTAATTTCTGGAGCTAATTAAGATTTTATATTTTAACAGGGATCTCCCAAACAACGAGGAGGGGTTGAATGTGGCTATGTTATAATGCGATAAATGAAAGATATCATTGTTGATAAGGAGCTATCTTTTACTACCAAGGTATATATGTAAATCATTTCCGATAGATGGCATGTAGAATTTTTTTGTGTAGTTTTTCAGAACAGATAAATATGAGTGCCATTTTTATTATCAGTTTTTATTATTAGTGATTTCCAGATGGATCTTGTTTTTATTATTAGTAATGATAGACAACTATTAGTGATAAGGAACTATCTGGTATAGTTTTGGATTAACGAAGAAAATTACGGTTAAATATAGAAAAGGTCCTCTTCTGGTTAAATTATAAATAGTTGGTTCTGTTTAAATTTAATTATACATATGGCAATTCTGGTTAATAATATTCTGATTGCTAATTTTTACGTGTGTTTTATAGTGGGCAGCCAAAACTCGAAAGTCCTACACAAGGCAGGAGCTGGATGAGGTGCGGATGAAGGTGATTTAATTTATCCAAGACAAGATGTAAAAATGATAAGTATCTATATATATAGCTTTCCTCTGAACTATGTGAATTGATATTATGTTTGCTGGTGGTTGGTGGTTAATTAAGGGATGTTTGGTGATAATTACATCCATCATTCTGATTTATGTTTGGAATTGTCGAAACTTGACAAGTGGTACATATTAACTAGTCAAATATGTTTAGAATGTTGGATGTAATAACTAGAGAATTTGGGTTTTATTATTTTTAGTTGGGATGTTTATTTTAGACTTGGAATGTAATGTCCGAATTGAGCTCTTGTTGGATTGAATGTTAGTAAATTTGGTATCAATGTATTCCTCTATCTTTTTACAAATTTGGTTGGATGTATTGCATATTGTTGGTATTTTTTTGGTTGAAAATGCAATTGGTTCCCTGGGCTATTAATAGTGGGCTATTAATAGTACCAGGATGGCATATGCAATTTACAGTACATTAACATCAAAATGGTAATTTAAAACCGATGTAAAAATGAACAAAAGACATCAGGTGAAACAATATTAAAAGAAAAAGAACTACAAAAACCAATGTCAAATAGTCATTTGACATCGGTTCAGTAAAAAAATCTATGTATTTTCAGCCAAATAACATCGAATTTTCAATAACTGATGTCTTAAATTTTACAATATTAAAGATTAAACATCGGTTAGAAAAAAACACTGATGTTAAACAAAAGAATTTAGCATCACCAAATGAACGAAACCGATATCTAACCCAGTATTTTACATCGGTTGAACATCGGTCAGATAACATAACCGATGTCTGATCTAGATTTTCACATCGGTTTGTTTGAAAGATTTAAAAAAAAAATGTCTTTTAGAGCTTGCAGGTTTCGTGTTTTAATGGATAATTACCCCATAATATACTCATATTCACCTAGAAATACTGTAATATAAGCTGAAATTTGTTGTAAAGACATCAGAATTATTCTTAAAACCGATGTATAGCACTGTAATAGACATCAGCTGTGAACCGATGTCAAAGGCTGATGACATTTAACATCACACGCGAAGACATCGGTTCAGTTTTTTTAACATCGGTTTAGAACCGATGTCTGATCCCATATTTCTAGTAGTGAATATAAGATCCTATTGGGGTATTCCTCTAACACCTTAAGGTTTTAGATGAGCTGGTTACTCAACACCCTAGCTTCAAATTCACCTTCACCACCACTCTTTCTGCTACATCATATACAATCAGCAACATTTTAATCAACCAAAAAAAATACACCAATGTTATGTCGTTTAATTAACGGGAATATACTATGAGGCTTAACATCAAATATACAGGGGAATTATGCTAAATGTATAAAAAAACGGAGAGACTGCGAATATACATAATTACAATTTAAAATATCATGTGCAAAGGGTTATATAATAACTATGCCTTCCCATTTTTGAATAAATAAAACCAACTAAATCTAACCAAGAAAATGCCTGGACCCTGGACCCTGCTTTTATTTATGTATACCTTCAAATATTTTGATTGCAAAATATTAGCTGGAAGACCGAGATAAGTGGTAGATGTCATTTGTCATGCCCTCAAAGTATGGTTCCAGCTTGCCATTACCCAAAGGTCCATCAGTGGCTATCAAAGAGGTGCCAAGCAAAATTGTGGCGGAATAATAACCGCTTTCACTTTACAAAAGACCTTACAATAAAGATGGAAGCAGTGGTATTCTAAAATTTCATCCTGCACAAAGATGCATTTTTCTGTACATACATAGAGGTCATTGTATTGAAGAAGTATGTACTTGGGGTTAAACACAATCGAGAAGAAGATTTTTCTGTTGAATACAGTGGTATGCATCTCCTTCCCTCTAATCTAAGTAAGTTTATATAAACCAATTGTCATGATTTACTAAAACTGTTTTTCTTTAAATCGATGATTTACTAAAACTGTTTTTCTTTAAATGGATTAAACAGTCTAGATTAAAATTGAAACTGATGATCCGCCTGATACATTCTCCAGCCAATACCTTACTGCCACATAGCAATCAAGTGGATGATTTTCTATTTTTTATTTATTGAATTAGGTACTAATTAAAAATCAATATAAAATAACTAGAAAACTTTAAAAATTCCACAAAAATTACTATAACACTCAAACAATTATCTAGATAATTATAAAAATAAAAAAATATTTTTTTTATTTTCCCCATTTATTCGATATCTATTAAAAAATCTTATATATAATTAAAATATTTAGAGAATAAATTATATATTAATTATATCTGACAAAATAAATAAATAAAATCCTAATAATGATTGTACACCCCTAAAATCCATAGTTTCTAACATCCGTATAGACGGATCGTTAAAATTTTATTTTAAAATAATCGATACTTCATTCGGGACTCATACAGGGCATATTGTATTCTGACTGCTATATTATCCCACAAAATAAATAAATAAAATCCTAATAATAATGGTACACCCCTAAAATCGATAGTTTCTAACATCTGTAGGGACGGATCGTCAAAATTTTATTTTAAAAGCATCGATACTTCATTCGGGACAGTAGCGCAAACAAGCCCTGGTCTATTATAACTGCTTTGACTGATATAAAAACTCGCAAAATAAATATAAAAAAACTTATAATGATGGTACACACCTAAAATCGATTGTTTTTAACATCCATACGGTATGATCGACGAAATTTTAATTTAAAATAATCGATACTTCATTCGGGACAGTAGCGCATATAGGGCATAGTCTATTCTGACTACTTTGACTGCTATATTATCCCTCAAAATAAATAAATAAATCCTAATAATGATGGTACACCCCTAAAATCGATAGTTTCTAACATCCATACGGACGGATCGTCGAAATTTTAATTTAAAATAATCGATACTTCATTCGGGACGCATATAGGGCATAGTATATTCTGACTGCTTTGACTGCTATATTATCCCACAAAATAAACAAATAAAATACTAATAATGATGGTACACCTCTAAAATCGATTATTTTTAACATCCGTACGGACGGATCATCGAAATTTTATTTTAAAGAAATTAAAGAAGTTAAAAGAGACTTTACTTTAAGTAGAAATGAATTATTTCTATAAGGTTATATATAAATAATATGGACTAAAAGACATTGTCTTCCTTGGTGTAGTGGTTTGCACTCAATTTTGTTTAGTAGGAGGTCTTGGGTTTAATACCTGGGTAATGCAAAATTTTTGAAAATATTTGATTTAATACTTCACCACTGCCACGTCAGCAGGGGACCACTGCCACGTCAGCAGAGTGGGCCCCACATGGGGGACCCCTTGCCACGTCAGGAGGGTCCCACTGCCACGTTAGCAGAGGCCCACGTGTGACCCAACTGCGTCAACAGGGTCCCACATGGGGTGACTCACCTGCCACATCAGCAGGGGTCCACCTGCCCCGTTAGCAGTGTGGGGACCCAACTCTGCCACATCAGCATTTACTTATTTATTTTTTAATAAAAAATTGAATATTTTTATTAATATGTATTGGCAACACTTTACGAGACCTATGCTAACATAATTAAAGCATGTTGCAGTATCGTACATTATCATATAGCTCCTGCAACATTATCTACGGCAACATCACGTAATTATGTGGTAGAAGGCCGTTTATGGCGTAGTGGTTTCCTCAAAAATTATTGTTAATCTTCTCTGCACGAAGTGTCTGCAGATTTTGTAGCTTATCTACGACATCACCAAGACGATCCTGCAGAATTTGTACTTTACTTTTTGGCAGCATTGATGCGCCAGATAATTGCGGGAAGGCTCCCTGATAGGGGCTATAAAAACCGAAGATGTTGTAGATAGTTTAGGCGGTTCAACACCCAACTTTAGTTAAATCCCAGACTGTGCAAGTAGGAAAATTATCTCAGAATCAACCTCAGCCACCTCACTGCACACAACTTTTTGTTTTTTATTTTGTGGTGAAGTGCTAAATGGTTTCCCGGTCCTTAGCAGTTAACCTCAGAGTCATAGACCAGCCATAACTCTGAGATAATTTTTTCCCCTTAAAAGAGCTCACCAATAAATGTTTGTCCCTTCAGCTGGAAAATCAATTGGTCTAACTCTATCTGCATCTACTAGAGAATTATGCAACACATGCTGTACTTCAACATTCAAGTCGACAGTTTTAACGCTCCCAGTTTTATCTTTATGCTGACAATCAACCATCCTCTTGGTTTGAGCTTCCAATGGCTCTTCAGGTGCTGGATTTTCAGCTGTGACCAACACATTTGTTTTTTGGGCTGTAATTTTAGTTGTCACCACTCGCTGGAACAGTTGCTGTTTGAGGATCATGTCATCCTGCAGAGAATCAAAAAATTTGGTGATATATTCATTTTTTTTAAAGAACGTGGAATAAGAATTAATGCAGCACACACACACACACTACAGCCGTTATACATAATATTGGTAGAGCATCTGAATAATTTAACTTTACTTACCTATATCAAGTTCTAGAAAATGACTGAAGAATATTTACGAACAACATGATGAAAACTTTAGTCAATATATTATGGCCACTATAAAGTTCAGCAAGTTCGCATGGCTGCGACCAATGAAATGCACAAAGATCCTAGGTTTCTATGACTTGGCAATAAAAGAATATAAACAAGGAGGAGCATGCAACATTGCTTGACAGTCGCAACCGTGCTTGTTTTTCTTAAGACACTTAAATGGTCCGATGCTTAGGTGACCATCAATCAATCACCACCTCCCCATGCAACTCTCAGGGAAACAAGCACTGGAGATGTTCTAAATGGCACCTTGAACAAAGTTCAAAGAAAACTACAAGTAAGTAGCTTGTAAGAGCGTATACTTGATTCTTCATATCCCTGTGGTGAAATGTCTAGATCAACCTAAATTACCACAGCTGCTTTACATTGAAGCCCCTCCGGCCTCCAAGATTTTGTAAGGTTCAAACGGGGTAATATGCCGTCTTTCTAAGCAACTGCTAGCATTTTCATAATTCACAACTGCAAAAGTTGTAAGGCATCAACAGCCCTTTCTTGCACATCCTCATGTGAGCTATATGTAAAACTAAGAAATAATCTGAGAGGATCCAAACATATAGGATCCCTTACAGAAAAGGCAAAAGAGAATCTGAGAGGATCCATTTCAACCAAATCATAATCTCATTAGGCCCTGCTCTTTATTTATTGAATACCTCCAAATGGTGAAAACATGCCGCTCTTTCACTGTTGTTTGAGCAAAAAGAGAACATAACAATTTAAATATATTGGTGGAAATATTAATTAATAGTTTATCTTTAATATTATTGAGGTCAATAAAACTAGAATCATTATCAATAATTGGACAGTTCAATGCACATAAGATCAATAAGTTCTCCGGGGTTGAAAGCAAACTAGACATAGCATCAGATGATATCAATTCGTGAAACATGTATGTAACATTATAGCATTTGAGTATGTTTCTACATTTGATATGTCTAGATGTTTCATGAACTGATATCGTCCTGATGCTTTGTCTAGATTTCTTTCAACCTCAGAGAAATTATTGATCTTATGTGCATTGAATAGCCGAGCTGTTGATAATGATCCTAGTTTTGTTCACCTCAAGAATATATTTAAGGTAAACTGTTAATTACTCTTTCCACCAATATATACAAAGGAGTATGTTCTCTTTTTGCTGAAACAACAATGGAAGAGAGGAATATTTTCATCAGCTGGAGGAATTCAAAAATTAAAAATCAGGGCCAAAATGAGATTATGATTTGGTTGGAATAATACTCTGATATTCACTTTTGGGGTTTGCTGTAAGGGATCCGACACATTTGAATAATTATTGGTTCTGCCAAGGTGTGACATTGTTGCTTAGTTTTACACAAGGCTTACGGGAGGGATGTGCAAGAAAGGGCTCTTGATGCCCTCTCAACTTATGCGGTTGTAAATTATGAAAATACTAATATTGATTCTGCACTTGCTGAAGCAATTGCTCAGAAAGGCGGCATATTACCCTCTTTTGAACCTTACAAGATCTTGGAGGGAGGGGGTTCAGTGTAAAGCAACAATGGTAATTTAGGTATCTTGATTCTTCATATCCTAGTGGAGGCAGGACTCAACAAGAGTGAGCAAGCTATTGTATAAAGCAGTAAGAACTCCAATTATTGAGACCATAATTTCGAAATCCTTTTCAAGACATTAATTATAAATACTCAGTAGTTCCCACACTGTATGCTCTATTCCCATCAAAAAAACCATAATTTGCCGGAGATATACCATTAAAAATAGAGGATACAAATTATAGAGATATACCATTAAAAATAGGAGATATACCATAAAAATTTTGCATTGAGTTATAGAGAAGCATAAGTCAGTCAAGTTCTGGTAGTTGACTTTAATTAGAATACTAAAGTTTAACACCAACAGTAAAAACTGCAACAGATGCTTGAAAATGCAAGAGGCTCATTAACAGGAACAGTAACTTAAAAGTCTTTGCTTTTGAAGATTGAAAAGGCTTCTGTATATCAATTTTAAGGAATAGTGAACTATGACAGATGAGATTGAACGTGTATTGAAGGGTCTGATCCTTGACACCTGCGAATTACTAGTTTAGCCTAAATATTTAAAACCCTTGCTTAGTAACTAAATTTACCATGTCCACAAGTTACACAATCAAGTCTCAATACTATCATCTGTCATAGAAGCAAACCAAGGAATTGAAACTATTATCAAATTCTAATTAGATAAAAAAAATTACCTGAATGCTCTCCGAGTAGAATGTAAGAATCTTGGCATTACCAAGTCCAAGAAGCATACTTGCAAACTGCAGATAATTTTTTCCCCATCTTTATATAAGATTTCAACACAATGCCGCAAGTCTATACATAAATTCTTCTACTCGGGAACTCCAAATGTAATGGAAAAGATACCGACACAACTGAAATTGGAAAGCTTTGGTGCCAAAACCACAATAATATGGGGAATCATAAAGTAGGCTAAAATTTTCAAGTTCACCAACCAAGGACAAGAAATACTTGAATCTAGTAAAGGGGCACTAGATATACTTGAATCTCCACGCACCGGAGATTCTCTATATGGAACCCTGAACACTGTTCAAAGATCCATAATCCAAAATAGTTTTTTAAAGTGTTTTTTAGAATTTTGAAGCATTGGTTGCCCTGATATCTATAGATCTACCACTTTATAGTGCATCGTATTTATGACAAAAACAAAATAAATGATAACAAACACATTAAATACCTGAGGCAATTTCGGGACTGTGGTAGATCTTACAAAGCCACCAAGTAAGTAGATTCTGAGAGCAATAGGTATACTTAATTCTTCTTATCCCCATGGTGAAATGTCTAGATCAACCTAAGAGCACTAGATAAACCGAAATTACCACAGCTGCATTACACTAAAGCCCCTCCCTTCAAGATTTTGTAAGATTCAAAAAGGGTAATCTGCCGCTTTTCTAAGCAACTTTTTCAGCGAATGCAGAATCAGTACTAGCATTTTTATAATTCACAACTGTAAAAGTTGAAAGGGCATCAACAGCCCTTTCTTGCACATCTTCTTGTGAGCTTTGTGTATGCACCAATAATTTTTCAAATATGAGGGATCCCTTACGGAAAACCGCGAAATATAATCTGGGAGGATCCATTTCAACCAAATCATAATCTCATTTAGGCCCTGCTCTTTAAATTTTGAATTCCACCGGCTGGTGAAAACGTTCATCTTTTCCATTGTTGTTTCAGCAAAAAGAAAATATAACCCTTCAAATATTTTGATGGAATGAGTAATTAGCACTTTATCTTTAAAATTCTTGAGGACGACAAAACTTGAATCATTATCAATAACTGGGAAATTCAATGTGCATAAAATCAATAAGTTCTCCCGTGTTGAAAGCAATCTAGACATTGCATAATGGATGATATTGTTGGAAACGTAGATGGGCTTTACACAAAAAATATTTCAATAATATTTTTACACCAGCACAATAATAACAGATTACTTTTATTTCTTAATAATAGAAATACAACTTATACATATATATAAGTGTTTACACACACTGCAATCTTTTTCCTCTCACAAGAGCTTCAGCTCTTTTCTTTCTCTCTGTGAACCTCACTATTGGTGTTGTATACAAGAATACAGGAATGCCTTATTTATAGGCTCTGAGATGATGACCTAATTGCTTAAGTAATATTGTTGCTGACCTAATTGCTTACATAGACATACATTTAATACAAGCATATCAAATTTCAATATCTAGGTTCCTGCATCTGTGTTTTGTGCAATCTTCAACTCAGCCTACCTTATTTGCAGGGCTTCATTTAAGATCTTACAAATGACAAGCAGCTTCCATCCTTCTAGACAATATGAATAGTTTGACATCTTGCTGGACTCTTCCTCATTCAACTCTTATCTTGAAAATATATAGTTGTGCTGCTGCAATTACATTTCACGTACTCTTCTTTATTATCTGGTACACACAGCTGGATACTTATTTAATAGCTGACTTTTTATTTTGCAAATTCTAGATGCCAGCTTTTACTTATACATATGAGGGTTTGAATTCTAACACTCCCCCTCAAACCTGAATCTGCATTCTGAGTTTCTTTTTTATTTTCAGAAATATCTCTGGCTTCAATGGCTTTGTGAAAATATCGGCTAAATTTTCTTCTGTTCTGCAGTGCACCAATTCCACAATTTTATCGTTTACCTTTTCTCGAAGAAAATGATATTTAATATTAATGTGCTTGCTTCGACTGTGGGATACTGGATTTTTCGCGAGTGAAATAGCGGATTTATTATCCACATAAATAGTAACCAGATCAACCTTTGCAAGATTTAACTCGCTCAATATGTAGCCTAGCCACATAGCTTGACATGCGCATGCTGCTGCTGCCATATACTCCGCCTCACATGTTGAGAGAGCAACTGTTTGTTGCTTCTTTGATGACCACGAAAATATTGCTGAACCAATATGAAAAGCATAACCTGAAGTGCTTTTCCTGTCATCCAAATCTCCACCATAATCACTGTCTGAGTAGCCAACTAATTTTGAATCTTGAGAATGAGTGTAAAATAAACCATGATCAAGTGTACCTTTAATGTATCTCAAAATTCTTTTAGCTGCCATGAAGTGATCTTGCTTCGGCTTCTCCATGTATCTACTAACCAGTCCAACCGCATACATGATATCCGGACGAGTAAAAGTTAGGTACCTCAGACTTCCGACCAAACTTTTGAACAATGTCGGATTTACCGACTCCCTCGTTGAATCAATTCTGAGCTTTATGCTTGCTTCTGCTGGTGTGCTCACCGGCTTGCATTCCTCCATTTTGAACTTCTTTAAAATTTGCTCCGTATATTTTTTCTGAGACATAAAAATCCCATCTTTCTTTTGCTTCACCTCGACTCCAAGAAAGTATGACATTTGACCAATATCTGTCATCTCAAATTCGTTAGTCATAACTTTCTTAAAATCATCAAACATACCAGGGTTGTTTCCTGTAAAGATGATGTCATCCACGTACAAGCACACGATCATAATATCTCCCCCTGAATTTGTCTTTGTATAGAGGGCATGCTCGTATGGACTCTTCACGAAACCTTTTTTCTGAAAATATTCATCAACCCTTGTATTCCATGCTCGCGGAGCTTGCTTCAAACCATATAATGCTTTTCTCAGCCGATAGACTTTATCTTCCTTGCCTTTATGAACATATCCGGGAGGCTGCTCAATATAGACTTCTTCTTCAAGATAACCATTCAGAAATGCCGACTTCACGTCCATCTGAAAAATCTTCCATTGATTTTGAGCTGCAATTGCTGTAAGCAGTCTTATGGTATCAACTCTTGCAACTGGAGCAAATACCTCATCATAGTCAATGCCATATCGCTGCTTGTAGCCTTTAGCCACTAGCCTCGCCTTGTGCTTTTCCACTTCACCATCCTGATTTGTCTTTGTCTTGTAGACCCACTTGACACCAATTGCTTTGTGTCCTTCTGGAAGATCTGTGAGCTCCCATGTATCATTTTTCTTGATTGCGCCAATTTCTTCATCCATGGCTTTATTCCATTTGCTTTCTTCAGAAGCTTCCTCAAATGTAACTGGATCACACTCAGCCATTAAGCAAAACAATGAATAATCAAAGGTAGTTTGTACCGGACTTGTTGCTTCATATATATTATCCAAACTCCGCATTTTCCTTGACGCTCCCCCTGAACTGCTGCTTCCTCCCGTGGATGGTGTTGATCCAAAAGTTTGTTGATTTGGACTTGGTGGAGGAGTTTGATCATCGTCTCCGTCATCTTCAATGTTCCGGTTATCACCGTCATCGTCATCACCATTGAAAAATAAACCAGCAACTTTTCTTTCATCCTCGCTCCATCTCCAGTAATCTGATTCATCGAACTCGACATCTCAAGAAATGATTAATTTCTTCGTCAGGGGATTGTAGAGTCTGTACGCCTTGCTTCGTTTGTCATATCCGGTAAAAATACACTTTTCGCCTTTGTCATCCAGCTTCTTTCTTTTCTGATCAGGAACGTGGGCATAAGCAATACACCCAAAAATTCTGAGATGTCCAACTGATGGTTTGCTCCCGCTCCATGCTTCATTTGGAGTTTTATTTCTGACACTTTTTGTTGGACAGCGATTCAACAAATAAACTGCAAATAGAACAGCTTCGGCCCAAAAAGTTCTCGGTATGTGCTTTGCTTTCACCATGCTCCTTGCCATGTCAAGAATAGTGCGATTCTTTCTTTCTGCAACGCCATTTTGTTGAGGAGTATAGGCCGTTGTCAACTGATGATTGATTCCATGTGTTTTACAAAAACTTCTGAACAGATTAGAAGTATACTCGCCTCCTCTATCTGATCTGAGTACCTTCAAATAATGACCACTTTGCTTTTCTACCAGTGCTTTGAACTCCTTGAATTTATCAAGAGCTTCTGACTTTTCTTTGATGATATACACCCAACTTTTCCTGCTAAAATCATCAATAAAAGTTAGGTAATACCTATTACCTCCAAGTGATGGGATATCAAATGGACCAGCTATATCTGTGTGAACTATCTCCAATGGCCTCCTGGCTCTCCATGATTTTCCAACGGGAAAACTTTGTCTGTGTTGCTTCCCCTTAACACATGCTTCACACAAATTTTATGGTTCATTGATTTCTGGCAAGCCGTCCACCATCTTCGTCTTTGACAATAATTTTAAACCAGAAAAACCAAGATGACCATATCTTAAATGCCATAACCACGAGTCATTTTTAATGACCGTCTTCAAACACCTCTGCATCTTCGTCTGTATATCAAGTTTAAACAAACGATTTTTTGACATCTCCACATCTGCAATTAATTCTTGATCCCAATTCCTGATGACGAGAGAATTATCCTGCATCTGTATATAATGTCCTTTCTCCACAAGTTGGCCAAGACTGATGATGTTACTTTTCAAAGCAGGTATATGGTAAACATCATTAATAAACTTTTTCTCACCATTCTTCAATACAATCGTAATTGTACCTTTACCTTTGACTGGAATCTTCGATGAATCACTAAACATAACTTCTCCGCTGATGGTCTCGTCTATCTCCGTAAATAAATCCTTGTGGCCCGTCATGTGGTTGCTCGCACCAGAGTCAAGATACCAAACATTTTTCTTGCTCTCCTCGTCACCTTTATAAGTGAGGAACATAGCAGTGCCAATATCTTTGTCTTCTTTTGCTGCTGCAAAATGACTTCTTTCTTCCACTTTCGGTGATCTACATTCATAACTGAAATGGCCAAATTTATTGCAATTATAGCACTGAAATTGAGACTTGTCACCTCGTTGAAATCCTCCTCGTCCTCGTCCTCTAAAATTCTGACCATGGCCAGATGGACGATAACCTTCAGTATTCTGGCTTCTGTTGAAGGACTGTCTTCCACGTCCTCTTCCACCACGGTAGCCACCTCTAAAGCCACCTCTTCCACGACCAGAACTGCTACTGCTTGAACTTTCACCAATGGACACCTTACTTTGCAACGCCTTTTCTAAATGGCTTGTATCATCATACTGGTTCATCCACTGCTCATGCGCTTGAAGTGAACCAACTAGCTCATCAATGGAAATTGTGGACAAATCTTTTGACTCCTCGATAGAAGTAACCACGTAATCAAATTTTCTCATCAACGAACGGAGTAATTTTTCCATGACCCGAACATCATCGAGACTTTCTCCATTTCTCTTCATCTCATTTGTCACTGTTTTTAAACGAGTAACATATTCACCAATATTTTCTGAGGCCTTCATTTTAATATTTTCGAACTCGCCACGAAGAACTTGGAGCCGCACCTTTTTTACTTTCTCCACGCCTTGGAATGATTTCTGCAAAATCTCCCACACATCTATTGCTGTTTTTGCTTCTGAAATTTTTTCAAAGGTAGATTCATCAACACCTTGAAAAATTGTGTACAACGCCTTTTTGTCCTTTTTACGGGACTCCTTTAACGCCGTCTTCTCGGCATTTGGAAGTGCTGCTTCAGCGGTTGCATCTGCGGGCTCATTAAACCCACTTTCGATAATATCCCAATTGTCGTAGGAACCGAGTAACACCTTCATTTGGATACTCCAATTCCCGTAATTTGTCTCCGTCAACTTCGGAATGTTGGGCTGCACCATATTCGCCATTTTCTTGAACGGAACGCTGGCTCAGATACCACTTGTTGGAAACGTAGATGGGCTTTACACAAAAAATATTTCAATAATATTTTTACACCAGCACAATAATAACAGATTACTTTTATTTCTTAATAATAGAAATACAACTTATACATATATATAAGTGTTTACACACACTGCAATCTTTTTCCTCTCACAAGAGCTTCAGCTCTTTTCTTTCTCTCTGTGAACCTCACTATTGGTGTTGTATACAAGAATGCAGGAATGTCTTATTTATAGGCTCTGAGATGATGACCTAATTGCTTAAGTAATATTGTTGCTGACCTAATTGCTTACGTAGACATACATTTAATACAAGCATATCAAATTTCAATATCTAGGTTCCTGCATCTGTGTTTTGTGCAATCTTCAACTCAGCCTACCTTATTTGCAGGGCTTCATTTAAGATCTTACAGATGACAAGCAGCTTCCATCCTTCTAGACAATATGAATAGTTTGACATCTTGCTCGACTCTTCCTCATTCAACTCTTATCCTGAAAATATATAGTTGTGCTGTTGCGATTACATTTCACGTACTCTTCCTTATTATCTGGTACACACAGCTGGATACTTATTTAATAGCTGACTTTTTATTTTGCAAATTCTAGATGCCAGCTTTTACTTATACATATGAGGGTTTGAATTCTAACAGATATCAATTTGTGAAACATTATAGTACTTGAGTATGTTGTCACATTTGAAATGTCTAGATGCTTCATGAACTGATATCATCTTGATGCTTTGTCTAGATTGCTTTCAACCTCGGAGAACTTATTGATCTTATGCGCATTAAATGGCCCAGCTATTGACAACGATCATAATTTTGTTGACCTTGAGAACATTAAAGGTAAACGGTTACTTACTCTTTCCACTAATATACTTAAAAGGGTATGTTCTGTTTTTGCTGAAATAATAATGGAAGATAGGAATGTTTTCACAGACGGGAGGAATTCAGAAATTAAAGAGCAGGGCCCAAATGAGATTATGATTTGGTTGGAATAGAGCCTCACTTATTCTCTTTTGCGGTGTGCTGTAAGGATCCTACAGGGTTGAATAATTATTGTTTCATCCAAGGTGTGACATTGTTGCTTAGTTTTACACGAAGCTCAAGGGAGGATGTGCAAGAAAGGGCTCTTGATGCCCTTTCAACTTTTGCAGTTGTGAATTATGAAAATGCTAGAATTCATTTTGCACTTTCTGAAGTAACAATGGAAAATTAGCTATTTTGATTCTTCATATCCTCGTGGAGGGAGGACTCGACAAAAAGGAGCAAGCTATAAAGGTGTAAAAATTGTGATTGAGATCATAATTCAAAATTTACTGTATGCTTTTCTAAAAGACTCCCATATACACCTCTACCTATACTAATTTCAAACCTTGCATCTAATGCAATTGGATGCTGAAAGTCCTATCATCATTAACAAGACTAGATCTAACTTAATACGATCCTGTTAAAGAACAAATCCTTTCAAGAAATTAAAAATAAATACCAGTAGTTCCCACACTGTATGCCCGCTTCGCCAACAAAAAACCATAATCTGGAAGAGATATACCCATTAAAAATAGAGGATACTAGAGGCTATGTTGCATTGAGTTATGGAGAAGCATAAGAGAATACTAGAGGCTATGTTGTGACAATGGTGGTTCTAGGAGAGGCTATGTTGTGACAATGGTGGTTCGAGGTGAGCCACCAAATCAGTCAAGTTCTAGTAGTTGACTTTAACTGGAATACTAAAGCTAAACACCAAAAGTGAAAACTGCAAGTGATGCTTAAAAATGCAAGAGGCATATTAACAGAAATGGTAACTTAAAAGTCTTTATTTTTGAAGATTAAAAAAGACTTCTATATATCAATTTGAAGGAATAGCGAACTATGACAGATCAGATTAAATGTGCATTGAAAGGTCTGATCGTTATCACATATGAATAACTAGTTTTACCTAAAGGTTTAAAACCCTTGCTTAGTAACTAAATTTACCAAGTCCACAAGTTCCACAATCAAGTGTCAATACTATCATCAGTCACAAGCAAACCAAAGGAACTGAAACTATTATCAAATTTTAATTAGATAGAAATTTTAGCTGAATGCTCTCCGAGTCAAACGAATGAACCTTGGCATTAAAAAGTTCTAGAAGCATACTTGTAAACTGCAGATATATTTTTTGCTATCTTTATACAAGTTTTCAAAACAATGCAGTAACTTTATACGTACATTCTTCTATCAGGAACTCCAAGCGTAATGGAAAAGATACCAATATAACTAAAATGGGAAAGCTTTGGTGCCAAAACCACAATACTATGGGGAATATAATAGTAGGTTGAAATTTTCAAGTTCACCAACCGAGGACAAGAAATGATATGATCTTAAAAACTCTAATGTGAGATTTTGTAGATTTAGAAGTGTGAGGTCATGTCACTCATATTATTGAGAAGTATTATGTCACGGAGATATAGACTTAACAGAGCTCGGAAATCCTAATTTATTTTGGGCAGTTTACAGTCATATAAATGAAGAGTTGTTAAATTTGAAAAACTAAAAGAAAATGGAGAGATTAATAAATCTCAACCATAAATACTCTGAGTTTACAATCCAGGTACGCATGCTAAACAGAAAGCAGATAACTTCTGGGCATTAAAAACCGTAGGACTTTCACTCGAGAGTTTTTAAGGTAGATAAAACCCAAATATCTGATTTCATGCACATACTTCAAGTTGTACTGCTAATACTAATTTCTTGAACGATTTTGCGGTGAAGGTGGTTAACTTATAAGGATTATGACCACATAAGAGATATAAATGTAAGCATTGAATATTTTGCGAGATAGCATACTTAAGAAACTTTTCAACTAAACGCATAGGAGGTTTATTTCTCAATATATATAACTTCAACTACTAGATATGGGATTGATGGTTTCCGTTAGAGAAAAAATGGTGAACAAAATTATGATTATTGCCGTTGCCAAACCAATTAAAACTGAGAAAAGAGAGTGATCTATATACCTCCATCATATCGTTGCGAGAGAATGCCGGTTTGAACTGCTTCTTTCGACAAGTGAAAGTATTTCGTGAATTAGTTCATCTGGTAACCTGCTGATTTTGACTTGTTCGCCTCCAAGAATCCTACCTTTTTTCATCGCCGGGAACCCACTTAAGTAATTAAATCCACCTCTGTTTCCAATTTCCCCTATTTTGAAGGCCCAAATACTTTCTGACTATGTCCCAACTCGCAACCTTTATATATTAGCCCTATTTTATAATAATCTTACAAAATTGCATATTTTAATTGAGGAAAAAAATGACCAGTTAAACAAAATACGCATTTAGCAAATAAGTATCACATAAAAAAAGTTGTATGATACACAACTTAATTATCCGTGTCACGTCAATTCGCATTTCCAAGTGATCACCTGATCTTTGTTTCTACGTAAGTATGAGAGGGAATGCTATATTTCTTACTACATCCAACTTTTTTACTATTCTTAACATATTAAGTTTGCACCAACACATTTTTTCTAAATCTTCCCTTCAATTGCTGTTAATTTCCTCTAATTTCACCCATTCCATTCCATTCACATCTACCAAACAGAAAATAATTTTTGAAAAGAATAATGTACTTGAAAAATTATATGGGAAGATTTCTTGACAATCGTGGCTTATCATATTCCTTTGTTTATATGAATATAAAATAATCTATGTATACATAATTTAGGGCCCCAAAAAATGATTTTTTTAAAAGCCCAATAAACTTCAGGGCCGCCCCTGCCCTGTGTGCCTCTCAGAGAGTGTTCAAGTAAGTAGTTCTGAAGGCACTAGATTTACTTCATTATTCGCTTCCCTGAGTTAGCTTCACACTATTAAATTTAGTAAATGCAGAAGCAACCCCAATAAGAACTGATATTGCGTAAAGTACCTTGGCATTAACAAGTCCTAAAAGCATACTTGCAAACTGCGGATAACTTTTTTTTCCTATATTTATACAAGGTTTCAAAATAATGACGTAATTTTATTCATACATTCTTCTATCAGGAACTCCAAACGTAATGGAAAAGATACCAATATAACTGAAATTGTAAAGCTTTGGTGCCAAAACAACAATACTACGGCGAATCATAAAGTAGGCTAAAATTTTCAAGTTCACCAACCAAGGAAAAGAAATGATATGATCTTAAAAACTCTAATGTGAGATTTGTAGATTGAGAAGTGTGGGGTAATGTCACTAATATTATAGAGAAGTATTACATCGCGGAGATATAGACGTAATAGAGCTGGAAAATCCCAATTTATTTTGGGCAATACAGTCAGATAAATGAAGAGTTGTTAAATTTGAAAAACTAAAAGAGAAGGGAGATATTAATAAATTCCAATCATAAATACTCTGAGTTTACAAGACAGGTAAGCATGCTAAACATAAATCAGATAACTTCTGGGCATTAAAACCGTAGGACTTTCAGTGGAGAGTTATTAAGGAAGGTAAAACCCAAATATCTGATTCCGGTGCACATACTTCAAGTTGTAAAACGATTTAGAGATGAAGGTGGTTAACTTATAAGGTTTATGATCACATAAGAGATATAAATGTAAGCATTAAATATTCTACCACATTGCAAACTTAAGAAACTTTTGAACTAAACGCAACGGAGGTTTATTTCTCAATATATATAACTTCAATTTTAAGATATGGGATTTATGGTTTCGGTTAGAAAAAACATGGAGAACGAACTTATGATTATTGCTGTTGCCAAACCAATTAAAACTGAGAAAAGGGCCTAATCTCTATACCTCCATCGTTGCGAGAGAATGCATGTTTAAACTGCTTCTTTCGCATCGACAAGTGATATGATTTTGTGAATTAGTTTATCTGGTAACCTGCTAATTCTTTCTTGTTCGCCTCCAAGAATCCCAACTTTTTTCATCTCCGGGAAACCCCATTAAGTAATCAAATCCGCCTATGTTTCCAATTTCCCCTAACCTTAATAAGCGGTCACTCAAGTTTGCAGTTACTAACTATGTCCCAACTCCCAACCTTTATATATTATCCCTATTTTATAATAATCTCACAAAATTGCATATTTTTAATTGAGGCAAAAAAATCACCGTATAAACAAAATACGCATTTAGAAAATAATTTTTGCATTAAAAAATTGTATGATACATAACTTATTTATCACGTCAATTCGCATTTCCAAGTTCTCACCTCATCTTTGTTTCTATTCAAGTATGATACATTCCTTACTACATCCATTTTTTTAGAATTCTTATCATGTCAATTTTGCACTAACTCATTTTTTCTAAATCTTCCCTTCAATTCCAGTTAATTTTCTATAATTTTATACATCCCATTCAATTCACATCTACCAAACGGAAAATAATTTTTGAAAAGAATAATGAACTCAAAAAATTACTTGACATGATTTCTGGAGAATCGTGGCTCTGAGGGTAATCCTGAGTATGACGAACAAGACTTGCACCTCGGTCCCCAACACTTAAGGTCCTAAATTCTCATAGTCCTTTTTTGAATGAATATAAAATATTCTGTGTATGTATAATTTAGGCCCCAAAAATGATTTTTCCAAAGACCCAATTAACTTCAAGGCCGCCCCTGCCCTGCGTGGCTCTCGGAGAGTGTTAAGTAAGTAGTTCCAAAGGGCACTAGATTTACTTGATTCTTCGCATCCCTGAGTAAGCTTCACACTATTCAATTTAGTAAATCGTTAAGCAAACCAAATAAGAAAGTTTGATATTGCAGAAAGTGCCTCCACAATAAACATGCAAGAATCAGAAACATACCAGACATCAGTCTGCCATATGAAATTTAATTTAGATCTGCATTTCATAATGGAAAAAAAAGAAACTAATAGCATGCCTATTTCTCCCATATTAATATATGAAGTATCTGATTTTACGGGGGTAGCAAGATCACTTCAGATACAGATAATGAAAAATCTACCTTCCGAAAATATTGCCCTGCAATGTTCCTATATTCCCATGAACAGAGAGAGGCTGGTTCTGATATTCAAGTGCATTACTTGTGGATACGATATTAAAATGATCGACCTTGTTAAATAAATTGAAAGATAATTTAAATTGACAAGTGCAGAGAATAAACCACTCATATACTCGAAGACTTGTATTATACAAATGTTAAATTTTTTAACCCGGGAAGTTACATGCTATATTGAGCCATCTATACTTGTACCGATGAGGGGGGCTTGTTACACCAGAGAATTGAAAGAGAAAGATGATCTTGATAGACCCCAATAATAAGTGCAAAGATTTCTCAAGAAAGGAAAGCATGTTAGTAAATTAGAATTCATATCATATAGGCACCTAAATGGAGAGTTGTCTAAGTAGGTAAATTCTGACAATCAAACTTACCTTATTTCGATGCACATTCATAAAATTTCAGTCACAAAATGAGTTATCTAAGCAGGTAAATTCTGACAATCAGACTTACCTTATTTCGATGCACATTCATCAAATATGGTGGATAACTTATATAGTTTAATATTTTCTAGATTAAGTGTTGGAACTCTTCACGAAACTATTTTTCTGAAAGTACTCATTAACCCTTGTGTTCCATGCTCGCGGAGCTTGCTTCACCCTGTATAGTGCTTTCTTCAGCTCGTAGACTTTGTTTCCTCGCCCTTTCTGAACATATCCAGGAGGCTGCTCAATAGAGACTTCTTCTTCAAGTTAAATATTTATGACATCCATCTGAAATATCTTCCACTGATTCTGAGATGCTATTGCTATTAGAAGTCGTATGGTATCAACTCTTGCAACTAGAGCAAATATCTGGTCATAGTCAATGCCATATCTCTACTTGTAGCCTTTAGCTACCAACCTCGCCTTGTATTTCTCCACTTCTCCATCTTGATTCATCTTAGTTTTATAGACCCACTTGACACTAATTGTTTTGTGTCCTTCTGTAAGATCTGTGAGCTCCTATGTATCATTCTTCTTGATTGTGCCAATTTCTTCATCCATGTCTTTGTTCCATTTGCTTTCTTCAGAAGGATGTTTGTACCAGACTTGTTGCTTCATAGATATTATCCGGACTCAGCATCTTTCTCGGTGCTCCCCCTGAACCGTGGCTTTCTCCCGTTGACGGTATCGACGAAGGAGTTTATTGAGTCAGACTTTGTGGAGGAGTTAGATCATCATCTCCGTCATCTTCAATGTTGGAGTCATCACCGTCGTTATCATCTTCGTTAAAGAATAAACCAGCAACTTTTCTTTCTTCCTCGCTCCATCACCAGTAATCTGATTCATCGAACTCAACATCTCGAGAAATGATTAAATTTTTCGTTAGAGGATTATGGAATCTGTATGCCTTGCTCCTTTTGTCATATCCGGTACAGATGCATTTATCGCCTTTATCATCCAGCTTCTTCCTTTTCTGATCAGGAACGTGGGCATAAGCAATATACCCGAAAATTCCGAAATGTCCAACTAATGGTTTGCTTCCACTCCATGCTTCATTTGGATTTTATTTCTGACACTTTTTATTGGACAACGATTCAGCAAATAAACTGCACACAAAAACGGCTTCAGCCCAAAAAGTTCTTGGCAAGTGCTTTGCTTTCACCATGTTTCTTACAATGTCAAGGATTGTGCGGTTCTTCCTTTCTGCAACACAATTTTATTGAGGAGTATATGTCGTTGTCAACTGATGATTTATCCCATGTTCCCTATAGAAGTTTCTAAACAAGTATGAAGTATACTCTCCTCCTCTGTCTGATCTGAGTGTCTTCAAATGCAGGCCACTTTGTTTTTATGCTAGTGCTTTGAACTCCTTGAATTTATGAAGAGCCTCTGATTTTCCTTTAATGATATACACTCAACTTTTCCAGCTAAAATCATCAATAAATGTTAGGTAATACCTATTGCCTCCAAGTGATGGGATATCAAATGGACCAGCTATATATGTGTGAACAATCTCCAACGGCCTCCTGACTCTCCATAATTTTCCAACGGGAAAACTTTGTCTATGTTGTTTCCCCTTGATACATGCTTCAGACAAATTTTTTGGTTTATTGATTTCTGGAAAGCCGTCCACCATCTTTGTCTTTGATAATAATTTTAAGCCAGAAAATCCAAGATGACCAAATCTTAAATGTCATAACCACGAGTCATTTTTAATGACTTATTTCAAGCACTTCTGCACTTTCGTCTATATATCAAGTGTGAAAAGGCGATTCTTTGACACCTCCACATCTGCAATTAATTCTCGAACCAGATTTTTGATTATGAGAGAATCATCCTGTGTCTGAATATTATTCCCTTTCTCCACAAGTTGGCCAAAACTAATGATATTATTTTTCAAAGCAGGTATATAATAAACATCATTTATATACTTTTTCTCATCATTCTTTGACACAATCATAATTGTACATTTTCTTTTGACCGGAATTTTTAACGAGTCACCAAAAGTAACTTCTCCGCTGATGGTCTCGTCTACCTCTTTAAATAAATCTTTATGGCCAGTCATATGATTGCTGGCTCCTGAGTCAAGATACCAAACATTCTTCTTGCTCTCCTCGTCTCCTTTATAAGTGAGGAACATAGCAGTACCAACGTCTTTATCTTCTTTTGTTGATGCAAAATGACTTCTTTCTTCCACTTTTGTTTTTTCTACCCTCGTAACTGAAGTGACCAAATTTATTACAATTATAACATTGACATTGAGATTTGTCACCTCGTTGAAATCCGCCTCTTCCTCGGCGTCTAAAATTCTGACCACCACCAGATGGTTAATAACCTTCAGAATTCCGGTCTCTATTGAAATATTGCCTTCCACGTCCTCGTCCACCTCGGTAACCACCTCTTCCACGTACATAACTACTACTACCAGAATTATCGCCAATGGATACTTTACTTTGCAACGTCTCCTCCAGATGGCTTGCATCATCATACTGGTTCATTCGCTGCTTGTGAGCTTGAAGTGAACCTACGAGCTCATCAATGGAAATTGTGAAAAAAGATCTTTGACTCCTCGATAGAAGAAACAACATAATCAAATTTTCTAGTCAGCGGACGGAGTAGTTTTTCCATGACCCGAACATCGTCGAGACTTTCACCATTTCTTTTCATCTTTAAATTTTCGAACTCTCCGCGTAGCACCTGGAGCCGCACCTTTTTAACTTTTTCAACTCCCTGGAATGATTTTTGCAAAATCTCCCACGCTTTCTTTGTCGTTTTTGCTTCAAATATTTTTTCAAAGGTTGATTTATCAATGCCTTGAATAATTATGTACAACGCTTTTTATCTTTTTTCTGGATCTCCTTTAATACCGTCTTCTCGGTGTTTGGAAGTGCTGCTTCAGTGACTGACTGCATCAGCGGGTTTGCTGAACCCATTTTCGATAATTTTCCAATTATCGTAAGAACCGAGTAACACCTTCACTTGGATACTCCAATTCTCGTAATTTGTGGACGTTAATTTTGGAATGCTAGGTTACACCATATTTGCCATTTTTCACGAACATAGCATTGGCTTGGATACCAGTTGTTGGAAACCTGTATGGGATTTTCTATTTCTCAAACTCGAAAGACAGGGTGCATGTTTAATATTATTTAGATAATAAAACACATACTTAGAAAACTATGTGTATATATAAGTAAAGCACAAAACAAACTTTTTATTTCTCAAATATTATCTCCAGCATATTTTGTAATCTAGTACACAACTTTTCTTTTTATCCCTTAAAAGGAGCTTTTGCTCTCTACTTATAATCACTCTATTTTTCACTACAATAATAAACTACAAACTATGAGCCCTCTATTAATAGGCTACATCTGAGGTCTATTTACTTCATGGCTTACATCAGTAAATTTATTATATAATATGACTTTTACTACCTAGCCTATAAAGGATGACCATTATTTATAAATAGCAGCTGTGTACCTCGAGAGCAACTCATCCAGCCAACTATTTAGATAAATTGTTTAATTACACAGCTTGTATGCATGCACTTATAGTAACCGGCACCATCTTTTACTTCATCTTATACAGATGGTCTTATTTTTAATACCCACAAGACTTTGAATCACATTCACATGCTGCCTACCATTTCCTCGCCTTGACTTGACAATTTAAATTCCAAATTAATGTTTAATCTTTTCTTGCTAGATATGTTTTCTGGATGTAGACTTCTGATGCATATAGCTAGCTGTAATACTTATTAGGATGGGGGAGAGTTGGAAATTATAACATTAAATTCAAAATATGGTACATTGTGCTAGATTGCTTACCTATTCAAGAAAATGTGTAGAAAATACTATGCTGAAAATGTACATATTATAGAATTCTAGAAAAAGGATTCATGGTTTCTTTAAGTAAAAACATTAGAGACAAACTTATACGTGTTTTATCTCTTAGATATTTGATACCAACCAAAACTGAGACACATAAGACTGTACAAGTAGTCCAGAAAAGCTTCCATTGAATGGAGAGAACACTGTTTGAACACCTACTGCTTGCAAAAATGAGAAGTTTTTTAGGTATTAGTTCATCAAGAAAACTGCTAGGTTTCGTCATGATCTTCTCCAATAATCTTTACTTTCTTAATTGCCGGAGACTCCATTACTAATAAGATATCTAAAGGCTCTATAAAGGTACAGAACCGGACCTGATCGAAAAATTGGATTTCATAAAATTATGCAACAAGATCCAATGACATAATCTATTATCATGTTTGATTTTGGGATCGGACTGAACCTTAAACAGATTGTTTAAAATTTTAAATTTTATAGTTCAAATTTTATTTTTCAATAAATATTTTAACACAAAATTATTTAAAATATTTTTTAAGCTAATGCCTAGGCTTATTAAGAAGTAAATATATTCCTTACAATAAAAAGTAAATATATTATTATTTATAAAATAATAGTGTTTATTAAATGTACAAGTATCAAACAATTTAGGTTTATCATAATGTAGCATTTAATCATTTCTTTTTAAAATTGAACATATTCTTTCAAGTTGGATACGTATAAATATATAATATATGATGTAAAATAATGAAAAAAGATAATATTATTGAAATAATTTGGTCCAATCTAGATAATTCAGGATCCGAACAATTTTTCTTAAAAATTGGGAAAGAGAAGAAGAAGCCTTCACCTTCTTCGAAGTACCAACTCTCGAACCCGCTTTGTCACGCTTCGGCGAAGGGACTGGAAGCGCATGAACGATCTTCGTGGGAGGTGGACTAGAGCGCGCCCCGTGCCTTGAAGGAGGCTCAGTAACGTTCCGTTCAAGAACTATAGGAACTATTCTCTCAAAAGTCAAGTCAGGTCTGAAATACCTCGGTATCTTAGGAGCCATACCTAAAAGTTAAAAATGAAATAGCTTAGTAAGATGCACATAGATGAAGCATGGCATAGATGAAGATACAAAGAGACGAGAACACGTACATATAAGACGTAAATGGAGAAATGACAAAGATACATGTGCAAGTAAAGAAGTGCATGCAATAATTGATATCCAAGATATGAAAAATATTCTAAGCCAAAAATTGAAAACTACTACAGCTTAGGGCGCCCCCCGAAGGTATATTACCCAGGATAGGGGCGCCCAGAACATAACAGAAGGAGGAGGAATGCTCGTCCTACTCTGCACATCACCTCTCTTCCTATACTCGAAATCTAGATCAAGGTGGATGCCATACCATCACAAGCCCATCTATCATGAATTTTTTGAAGATTATCCATCTGCTTCGGAGTAAGCTTCTTCTCCCAATTACTCCTTCAATCCAAGTCCAATTCACACTCCTTTACCTCCCGATGAAGATTATAAGATATATAAGACTTATGAGGAGTGAGAACGAACTCGGTAGTTGATGTAAATAAGAATTCCACCTCATCTCTAAACACATCCTGAGTAGTAGGCCCGTACACATGAGACTTACTCTCCTCATCAGAAACCACGGTCTTGCCTTTCCTTTTACTATTTGCCTATAAATCTGAAATTTCATCTTCAGACCAATCTTCCAAGATTGAACGACGACTCGGAGCATGCTGTCCCGAAAAAATATCAGAACACTATGCCCTAAATGGCCTATAGCAACATGGAAATTTTTTTACAACACGCCAAATAAATGTTACCATAGTAACATAAAAATTAAGTTGTTTTTTTTTGGAGTAACCTTTGGCCCCTAAGGTAACATCCCTTTTGCCCTGGTGTAATATTGACATTTTTGTTACAATAGCAGTCAAATGTAATACACATCAAACTATGTCTATAGTATCACACTATGTATGTTACTTTTGCACTTAGAATTTGCAAAAAAAAATGGGCTCCACATATGGGCCTACCCGTGGGCCACAAAATTATTGTAACATTTCCCCCTACTATAATAGTTTTATAATGGTGTGTATTATATTATAGTAGTTTGTTTGTAACATTGAAGTACGTAATGTAACATATTTCTCAAAAAAATTTGACAAGATTTGTTTGTAAATTGAACATGCCATAAACCTGTTTTCAAACAAGTCAACAAATAAACAATTCAAATCACCAAACTTCAAATAGGTTTTCACAGACCCCTCAGTTTTCACAAATTTCACCATCAATTCCACATAATCCAAAAAACAAGTACATAGTCTATAGTCTAGAGTACGACTCGGAGCATGCTGTCCAGAAAAAAAATCGGAACACTATGCCCTAAATGGCCTATAGCAACATGAATTTTTTTTACAACAGGCCAAAGAAATGTTACCATAGTCATCCAAAAGACCTAAGGTAACATAAAAATTAATTTGTTTTTTTCGAGTAACCTTTTGCCACTAAGGTAACATCCCTTTTGCTGTGGTATAATATTGACATTTTTGTTACAATAGTAGTCAAATGTAACATCAAACTATATCTGTAGTATCACACTATGTATGTTACTTTTACACTTAGAATTTGCAAAAAAAATGGGCTCCACATGTCGGCCTACCCGTGGGCCACAAAATTATTGTAACATTTTCCCCCCTACTCTAATAGTTTTATAATGGTTTGTATTATATTATACTAGTTTTTTTGTAACATGACCCCTCAGTTTTCACACATTTCACCATCAATTCCACATAATCCAAAAAATAGGTACATAGTCTATAGTCTAGAGTATGATAAATAAACATCTGAAATCTAGTACGATGACAATTGGAGTACGCAAAAGAAGATAGGTAAAAATTAGTGATGCCACTGTAAGATTAAGTGCAACCCCTCCTGCTTTCAAGCTCACAATCTCGATCCTCGATAAATCTTGTGATGGTAACATCTCTTGCTTTCATAGTCATAGATCCATCCAACTGAACACACTGAACTCTGGACTGCAAAAGGTTTCAACATCAAGCAAATTATTATGAAAACTATAACTTTTGGATTAACCAATATAAAGAGATATTGAATGTCAGTCTGAACTTTAGTAGACTTATGTTTGCCATATATTTGAGCTGAACGTAGAATTAAGAATTAAGAACAACTTCCTAGCTCTATCCATCATTTGCTATCATATAATGAAGTAAAAAGAATCATGTGATCTCTTATTTAGCCATATAACTGGTAAAAAAATCCAATACTTTTAACACAGACGAAGTAAAACAACTGGTTTCCGGTAATCTGGGTCAGGAATGACAGTTGGGGCTACAGTTGCTTTCTTTACCTTCCTTCCAAACTGCAGAAAAATTTAAAAATCCACATAATTCAACACAAAACGGCATCCTCAAAAGTTCTCTAAGTCAACTATGTACCAGCAACTAATGCAAAACTTGCAAATTTAAGTAACATAACTCTTTCCATTATCCTCTTTAGACAAAGAAATTATACGATAATTTTATATGCAATATTAGCAAAACTATTAAACAAGATATATAAGATAAAAACATCTAATTGAGCAAAAAAAGAAAAGTTGAGCATAAGAACCAATGAGGTGATTGTAGCACCGCTTCTCCGTTGCGTATACATATCTTTGTTCACAAACAACTTGTTACCTATCATTTTTCCAAATGTTGTACGTGTGCGACTTTAAATTTACATGGTTTGGAGGGGTGTTAAGTATAACGAATACCAGATTATAAACTTGTTCTTCATTTTTTGAAAATTATGAATATGTCAATCATTTCTCAGCACATCCAACTCAACTAACTCCTTCACTTCCTCAACAAACATCTGAAAAGCGAGAAAATGTTAAAATATCAACATCCTCTAATTTGGTTGGAAAATGATCACACTTTACAATAGCCTTGCACAAACTAACATGAAGTCTGCTAACTTCAAACTCAAAGGCAAACCAACAGAGTAATAATCAAAGAAGTGTTCCACCATTCTTGTGCAATATAGTATCGATTTCGTCTCCATTTTCCATTTCCAGCTGAGAAAACACAACACATAATATATATTAGCAGTAGAAAAAGGGGGTGTACACAGAGTTTAGCCGAAGACCAAGTAAACATGTAAGAGACAGAGTGAAACCAAGGGTTACATCATCGGGACTCTGCTTTCCTCGGAGATGACAACCATCAAAGAGAATGGTAATTGAATTTATGTCAACTGATTGACGGTTACAATAAGCAGTCATAAGTTTTTTTCAATTGGGTACTTCATTTGATCCTGAAAAAGACTTCATTTCCAACCTATACAAATCATCACAATCAATCTAAAATTTAAAACTTGATTCATATTTATAAATAACCTAGTTCATACAGCACGGTACATAATTGGGCAATCATACATCACTCTTAACGAGACTCTGCTCCACATCACCAATTGTATATATCAGAACACTATCATTCTAGAAACTAGCAGCAGAACACACCTTTCCAGGTTAAGGAGGGAGCAATATAAGAAAATTACATTAACTAGCAGTGATTACCTTTCAAACTTAATAGATCTTTTAGTTTACTTGGTACATTCTCAATAATGGTGATTACTTCAACAGAAAATAGACAAGACTGCAGAATGCATGAACACATAAAATAACTTGGTTGTATATTTTAATTTTGTAAATTTTAATTCTGTACAAATCACAATCTTTTAACACTGAACAACCTACCAAACACCGGAATTTAAATTAAACAATACATCAACCAATTTGCCCCAAAAAAGACACTCGCAAGCTACTAACATCTTACATTTTATCAATTACATTAGATGACCGTAAGGTACATGTATTTCTTGGGGGTAGGAGGGGAGTTAAATCTACCTAGTCACTTATACAGAGTATCATTTATCATCATAGCTAAATAACAATACGAACAAAATACCCGGAATTATCACATCTAAGTAACAAAACAATATAGAGTAAGTTAAAGATTAAAGTCCATGTAACATAATAGGGTTTAAACATATTGTAAGTTAGTTGCACAACAAACTGAGATTCCTCAGGACCAAACCTGAGAAAGGCATTTGCGTTCTTCTTTTCCTAAATATCCCTCTTCCTCAAAAGCTTCATCCCAAAACCTTCAGTATAAAACGTGTAAACATCAAATAAAACACCATTTAGCAATAAATTCATCACAGCTAGCACATATTTGACATACTTTCTTCCAATTAAATAATAAACCACATACTTGATAGTGCGAACAAGGTCACCAACACGAGATACAACATTTAAGAACCCGTGCTTATCCTTTTTAGGCCATTCCAACAACTCGCTACTCGGAACAACAGACGTAGCTTCAGATTCAGCCATAATTCCTCTGCGTAAGACAACAACTACATTTCAATTAAATAGTATAATTATAAACATAGAGATATACACATAAACAAAATAAAAACTAATTATTTCAGCAAACAAATAAAACTGCACTAAATTGAAATAAACTTGGATTAAAAATCATAACTGGTATTGCTACTACAAGGATAAATCACAATATAACACATGACAATATTAAATATAAGTGATAAAAGAAATAATTACATACTAGAAATGAGAAATACAAAGCCCTAAAATGAGATGAAGTGATAATAGAAACACAACACAATGAAACTAAATATGAGATTGCGATAATTTAATTATTTGTGTGTACATAAGTATAGATATACAGAAACGAATTGGGGAGAGAGAGAGACTACTTACTAGGAGAGTGAAGAGTGAAAGAATATGATGCTCCTTCGACCCCCAATTTCAATTAAAAACCCCGATTTCAATTAAAAACCCTAGCTCGAATCCGTAAGATTTTACTAATATAAAACCCTAGCTAATCTAATCATCAACCTGTGAGGTAGTACTTTAGGATGATTGGGTTCAATTAAAAGCTGAGAGAGAGTGTGTGAGTGGCGACCGAGAGAGTGATATTTAGAGTGTGAGAGAGCGACTGTGAGAGAGAGAGATGTTACAGAGGACTATGAATTTTTGATAAAAAAACTGCCGATTCTCCAAAAATTTTGAGCCCGCTTTAGCCCGCCTGATGGAGAGCCCAATGACATCCCAAGTAACTGCTGTCTAATTTCACTTTTTTTATTATTTTTTAACAAAATTTTAAGTTTCAATATTGTTGAAATTTTTTATTAAAAAAAATTATAAGTTATTAATTAGTAAAGTTTACAAAATTTTAAAAAAATTATTTTCTCAATCTTAGATAATATTAATATTATAGCTTAATTATATTATCAAAATTGATTAATTTTCAATTCAAATAATTATATATATTTAATTGTTTGTAAAATGTTACTTTTTAATTCATTAACACCATATTGTAACATAAGTTTCCACATGTTACTCGTATGTTATATTTTGAAACTATAGTAACATATTATAAAGGCTATAGTAACATTAAAAATACTACGTTACGGTAGGCTAAAATGAGCATATCTAAGGTAACATAATTTTGTAACATGCATTATTAAACCATTGCGATAGGCCATCTTTGGCGTAGTGGAAATATACGCCTCATGCTCGATTCCCGTCTACCAAAGTCCCGACGCAACGAAACAAGGATGAAGCTGAAAAATGAGTCGGTGACCAAAGTGAAGTGGTGAAAAGCCCCATTATGCGGTTAAAATCCGTGAACGGATGGAAATACGTAGGCGAATCGTCATCCAGGTGCAATAAGAACAAGGAAAAATGTTAGGACGCGTCACAACACCAATAAAAATAAAAGTATATTTTGGAGGAGCTAAGACACGCCACAATGAAAAGGAAGAAAGACGTAAACTCGAAGTTCCAAGGTGCCTCTGGCGCCCCCCGTATTATACGAAGGGCCATAACATGAAAGCTGCAAATCCTCGGGCATGCCATGCACTCCACGAAGGCGGCGACCCAAGCGACATTGAAAGCTTCGGGTGCAGCCTATTTTAAAAAAAATCAAAGGCCGCAACCTGGGAGTTTCAAGGCTCCGGGCGTGCCGCGCCTAGTGCGGAGCCCGTGGCTGTGACGCGTCTCCGACGCGCCCCGTATGGGGAAAGGGGGTCGCGACCCGAGAGCCCCCATGGCATGCCTCGAGCGTGCCCCCGTAGGTGTGGCTATGAATTTTTATGACCTAAATTTTATGATTCAAGCTACTAACACAATTGGAATTCAAATTGGTGCATCTACAAAAATCAACAAGCTATGTATACAACCTATACATATACACACAAAATATGGCATAAACATGGAAGTTCATGAAGCTCAAATTTCTTTTAACTAGTAGCATACATGAAAGTAATTTAAAAGAGAGACATGAAAGAGTACCTTGGAAGACATGAGAGACATGAAAGAGTACCTTGAAGTTAAAACAAAGGTGGAGCCAAGAACAAGTTAATCAAATATTCTTGAGATTTTTGGAAGAAAGGGGTTTATGCCCTTTATATTGGGTATTTTGGAATATGGGAGTTAAGAATGAAATGAAGGAGCAAGATGTATTAAAAGAAAGAAAATTTTAGAATTTTTGAAATTCGAACCCCCAGAATAGACTTTCGGGGGTAGGGGGCGCCCTGAATGCGCTCGGAAGGAGGAGAATATATGCGGAAAATGTCTGCGAAGGATCTTTATGGAAAATTTTGAGAGAATTTTACGATGAAGATTACCAACTAAAAATTCCTTTATGGAAAAAAGAATTCTCGCCTACGGAAAGGAGTTTATTAGAAAAAGATGAAGTGACGATCTTATGGATGACAAAAATCACGAAAGGACGTAGGAAGTAGAAGAAGATTTTCCACTTTATTTTTAACAAACTTGAAAATCGGGGGGTAGTTGTTATACCACAAAATTGTCATGGGCATTTTATCGATCTTTTAGAAAATAGGTTGGATCGCTCCGCGAAGAGGACGGACGAGCTCCGGAGCCTAGGGCCCTCCCTTTACGGAAAACATTTAAAACTAGGACGCTCCCTTTATGGAGGACATTTACGACTAGGACGCTCCCTTTACGGATGACGCTTACGAATAGGGCACTCCATATATGGGAGTCGCTTAAGACGATTATTGACGAAGAGAAGTTACGACGACGATCGATAAAGTTATATGCGGAGATTTACGATTACCATTATGATGAAGGATTACGACGAATCGGGTGGAGGAATTGTGTGATGAATGTAACGACGACGGTACCACGACGATCATTATAGTAGAAGACGACGACAAAGAATAAGTATCGATAGGGAACTTATAGAATATGATATAAAGACAAGGGACAAAGAGTGAAGCAATTAATAATTGAAGGACGACCTGAATTCCGGGGAAATGTCCCCGGATCCTTATAAGGCGCGCCCCGTGCTATATGGCCGCACGGGTGGCCGCTCCGTAATACTAGTGAGATGACAAGGAAGAATGAGCGAGGAGATTTCTCCCACAACTAAACTGGGAAGTGAACAAAGCATAAGAATCGTACAAGGAAAGGAATCCCCAAAGGGCCTCTCTATGCTTAGGGCGCGCCCTAGGCATTGAGGAGAACTCCGGAAGGCTCCCGTGAAGGAAAGGGCCCTCCTGGAGCCCTTTATCCCGGAAAATATGTCGAAGGCGTCGTTCTGTAATCTTGCGGGTTATCCTCATATGAGAACGGTTGTAAATATCTAGTGTGTGCTTTCAAAGCCCTGTCTCCGTATTCGGCGGGTTGTCCTCGACAGGAGACTCTGGGGTTATCTCGCACTTTATACTTTTATGCTTGGGATCACTTATCCTGTAGTCTGGTGGGTTATCCTCATCGGGGGGCAAGGATGCACTTTGGTATTTACGGTAAGTCATGGCTATACCTGTATTTACGATCGACGGAAGTAGCGATAGTAGATATGGATATTCTTCGGCCGGGGAGTTTTCTTGTCCGTAAAGTCCCAAAGTCATGACGAGCCTTAGGCCTTTGTGATTAGGACACATCGTCGGGCACTCCTAAAGAAAATTAGTGTTCGAGTTATAATAGGAAGTTGGTTCGACAACTCCTATTGGGCCACAGAATGAGAAGCCAAGTCCATCTAGGTTTCTTGTTCCCCAAGAACTACGTCTGGTTTGATCCTCTATAAAAGGAGGTACGTAGGCACATTGTGAGGGCACGTGTTTGAGAGCTCTGCGAAGGGAAACATAAAACCTAGTAATCTTAGCCATTTCTTAAGTATAAATCAACGCATTGCGGTGATTTCTCCGATCACCGACCACCGCAGCAGATCTTGATATTCATTAGTTGTTTGCCATTCAAATTTTTGTTAACCAAATTCCACCATTAAAAGTGAGTTTATAACTAAGTTATTTGCGATTAAAAGTTTGTGAACAATGTTCATTAGTTGTTCGTTTAATGTTAGTCCATGAGTTGTTCGTAAATATATACGCGAATAAACTTTTTCATAATGAGTCGATAGACAATCAAAATTTTTAACTCGATAAAATTTCATCTAGATTTCAGGTTCAACATTTTTTTAACGAATTAATACATAACAGTTGAGCTCGATTCCACTCCTTTACCACCGCAGATATTTAGATCATTATCTCTCAAAGGATAATATATTTCCTTTTTATTATTTTAATATTAATCAATTATTTCGCTTATAGTAAGTTAATTATTACTTTTTACGTTTCAGGTTGAACAAAATGTCTGCATCTAGGGAGCAACTCTATTACTCTGAAACTACGAACAACTTTTGTCACCCCCACCTCCTAATTTTTACGTATTTTTCAAATAATTACGTTGCATTTGTTTTGTCATTTTTTTTAAAATGCGGTTTTATGACCAAAATTAAATCCAACTATCATTTTTGCCGCATTTTTAATTTCCAATTCTAAAAATTGAATATCTCTCATTTTGGATTTATCCAAACCCGATCCTTTAATATACATGGAATAAATGGGTTTGTTCCATTGTGATTGGCTTTAGAAACCATTCTCAAGTGGGTGTGAATAAAATTTGAAGTCTTAAAAATTAACGCGCCTATAATATATCAGTCATAACTAATTTGGTTTTAATTGGCAGGATAGCATGAGCTTCCGAACACCCGATTTTCCACTACTAGAAAATAAAATATAAGAATACTGAACACTGAGATGTGTTGACATCGAATCATCTGTCAACTTAGGGTTGTCAACAAATAGTACAGATACGGATTGAATTATATTTGTATTGGTATCCGACATATCCATATCTATATCCGTGATTGTTGGATACAGATAATATTCATATTTTCTCAAATACGAATGGGGGTATTTTGGACGGATATCTAATTTTTTGAATTTTTTTTGGCCTACTGTATTGAAAATGATTTTAGAATATTTTTTACGGTTAAACTCAACTGATATTTTTGTATATGTATAAAGTATTTGTACAATTATTTAAAATTTGTATGAGAGTATTATTCAATGCATATACACACACTATAAGCTAATTTATTAAATTTAAAATATATATAAGTATATATTTATATAATTAAAATATTATATATGTATTTAATTTCGGATTCGAATATCCCGTATTCGGATATGGATAATCTTCTCTTTTTTTCGAATCCGGATAATATCCGTTTTTTCTCGGATAAGAATATAAATTTTTGGACTGATATCGGAATTTTCCATATTTTTTATGGCCTTATGTTTAGTTAGCTTTTTAATGAAAATCGAAAGGAGAAATAATCTAGGAAGCCATTCGATCATATGAATACTGCAGCTCATTGTGAAGAAATCTCTTTGGCTCTACAAGAAATTTCATTATTGCCAACGACATATTCTGTTGGTAAGAAAATCCTTTGGTAAAAGAGATTACTAACCGAATACCCGCTGAACTCGACTGTCGAAGGAAACAGTGTTGGTTAGTACCTTACTGACCGATTTAGTGTCTGTAGCATAGTTTAGTAACAGAATAGTAACAAACTAGTAACATCTTACAAAGTAATCAAAAACATCACCTTGCCAACAAAATTTTTTGTTGATAATTCTAACAACAACTGTTAACGGAAAATACATTGTTAAATTTAGTAACAATAAACTATCGAAATTTTGACAAGAAACCATCCTAAATTAGGTCGTAATTTTTTCACCGGAAAATATCGTGAGACCTTACTAATAATGAGAATTGTTAATATGATATGCGTGCAATATGTTAGAGAAATGAAATGAACAAGAGCGCTCAAATCTAAATAATTTCAGGAGTTGTGAGAGGAAAATATAAATAAATTAGGAGTAAATTGTCCGTCCTTTTTTTGCTTCGATTTAAACTTTTTGAAAATAAATTAAATACAGTAAAATTTCAATAAATTTTATTATTGAGGCTCCCTCTCTAAATATTCATGTATTTTTAATCCAAAGAATTAGATTCAATATATCATACTAGTTGTCGAATGAGACACACACATATATGGTAAAATTTTACAACATATTAGTAACAAAAATTTGCAATGACCGATTTAGAATTGAATATATATCAATCGATGAATAACGGAATAGAAGCTCGACCGATTTGACAATATCATTAGTACTTTGTTGGCAAGGCGTTTAGCAAATTATTATTATTCTGTTAGTAGTGTGTACTGAAATATATATATGTTGGCAATCCATTAATAATTCTGTTATAATTTTTGGTTTCTCAACGGAAACTTTTATGGGCAACATTTCATTAGTGATTCATTGTGAAACCGTTGATGTTGTGTAGGCTTTTGAAAAGTTTGCAATTAATGGTCAATCCGTTAATAATTGTTAACGAATAGATTTTCGTTGGTAAATGAAAAAATGGCTTCTATGAACGCTATAAATAAGCTAGAAATTTCCAAGTCAAGTGATATTATGTTTTACAAGCTACCCGACAAGCAATCAAACCTTTCATGACAAGGACTTGAAAGTAAAACACCAAGAATTGTTGGATACCAAGTCAAAAAGGATGATATTTGATAGTACTAATGACTTCAACCATACAAAAACAATGATACATCCAAAAAGTCTCGAGCTAAGAACTAATACATGAAAATTGTGGACCAGACAATAAATCATCTCCAATAAAATCTACACCGAGGTCAGTATCCATAGTTCCATAAATCTTACTCAATTTCTTTAATCTTCTCTGCACGAAGTGTCTGCAGATTTTGTAGCTTATCTACGGCATCACCAAGACGATCCTGCAGAATTTGTATTTTACTTTTTGGCAGCATTGATGCGCCAGTTAATTGCGTGAAGCTCCGTGATAGGGGCTATAAAAACCGAAGATGTTATATATAGTTTAGGGGGTTCAACACCCGACTTTAGTTAAATCCCAGACTGTGCAAGTAGGAAAATTATCTCAGAATCAACCTCAGCCACCTCACTGCACACAACTTTTTGTTTTTTATTTTGTGGTGAAGTGCTAAAAGGTTTCCCGGTACTTCGCAGTTAACCTCAGAGTTATTGTTTGTCCCTTCAGCTGGAGAATCAATTGGTCTAACTGTATCTGCATCTACTAGAGAATTATGCAACACATGCTGTACTTCAACGTTCAAGTCGACAGTTTTCACGCTCACAGCTGTCACCACTCGCTGGAACAGTTGCTGTTTGAGGATCATGTCATCCTGCAGAGAATCAAAAACTTTGGTGATATATTCTTTGTTTTTTAAAGAACGTGGAATAAGAATTAATGCAGCACACACACACTACAGCCGTTATACATAATATTGGTAGAGCATCTGAATAATTTAACTTTACTTACCTATATTAAGTTCTAGAAAATGACTGAAGAATATTTACCAACAACATGATGAAAACTTTAGTCAATATATTATGGCCACTATAAAGTTCAGCAAGGTCGCATGGCTGCGACGAATGAAATGCACTGGAGATGTTCTAAATGGCAACTTGAACAAAGTTCAAAGAAAACTACAAGTAAGTAGCTTGTAAGAGCTCTACCTATACTTGATTCTTGGTATCCCTGTCGTGAAATGTCTAGATCAACCTAAATTACCACAGCTGCTTTACATTGAAGCCCCTCCGGCCTCCAAGATTTTGTAAGGTTCAAACGGGGTAATATGCCGTCTTTCTAAGCAACTGCTAGCATTTTCATAATTCACAACTGCAAAAGTTGTAAGGCATCAACAGCCCTTTCTTGCACATCCTCATGTGAGCTATATGTAAAACTAAGAAACAATGCCACACCTTGGATGCGCCAATCTTTATTCAAACATGTAGGATCCCTTACAGAAAACGCAAAAGAGAATCTGAGAGGATCCATTTCAACCAAATCATAATCTCATTAGGCCCTGCTCTTTATTTATTGAATACCTCCAAATGGTGAAAACATGCATCTCTTCCATTGTTGTTTGATCAAAAAGAGAACATAACAATTTAAATATATTCGTGGAAATATTAATTAATAGTTTATCTTTAATATTATTGAGGTCAATAAAACTAGAATCATTATCAATAATTGGACAGTTCAATGCACATAAGATCAATAAGTTCTCCTGGGTTGAAAGCAAACTAAACATAGTTTGTCTAGATTTCTTTCAACCTCAGAGAAAATATTGATCTTATGTGCATTGAATAGCCGAGCTATTGATAATGATCCTAGTTTTGTTGACCTCAAGAATATATTTAAGGTAAACTGTTAATTACTCTTTCCACCAGTATATATAAAGGGGTATGTTCTCTTTTTGCTGAAACAACAATGGAAGGGAGGAATATTTTCATCAGCTGGAGGAATTCAAAAATTAAAAATCAGGGCCAAAATGAGATTATGATTTTGTTGGAATAATACTCTGATATTCTCTTTTGCGGTTTGCTGTAAGGGATCCCACACATTTGAATAATTATTGGTTCAGCCAAGGTGGGACATTGTTGCTTAGTTTTACACAAGGCTTACGGGAGGGATGTGCAAGAAAGGGCTCTTGATGCCCTCTCAACTTATGCGGTTGTAAATTATGAAAATACTAATATTGATTCTGCACTTGCTCAAGCAATTGCTCAGAAAGGCGGCATATTACCCTCTTTTGAACCTTACAAGATCTTGGAGGGAGGGGGTTCAGTGTAAAGCAACAATGGTAATTTAGGTATCTTGATTCTTCATATCCTAGTGAAGGGAGGACTCAACAAGAGTGAGCAGGCTATTGTATAAAGCAGTAAGAACTCCAATTATTTAGAACATAATTTCGAAATTAAGTGTCAGTTGCACATGCTTTTGTTTAAGATTCTCTAATACACCTCTGCCTATACTAAATTCAAACATGCATCTCATGCAATTGGATGTTGAAAGTCCTGTAATCATTTACAAGACTACATCTTACTTGCTAATATTCTCTTAAACAACAAATCCTTTTCAAGAAATTAATTATAAATACTCAGTAGTTCCCACACTGTATGCTCTATTCCCATTAAAAAAAACCATAATCTGTCGGACATATACCATTAAAAATAGAGGATACAGGCACAGTCTCCCCTACAAAAACAAGGGAAATTTTGCATTGAGTTATAGAGAAGCATAAGTCAGTCAAGTTCTAAGTTCTGGTAGTTGACTTTGATTCGAATACTATAGCTTAACACCAACAGTAAAAACTGCAACAGATGCTTGAAAATGCAAGAGGCTCATTAACAGGAACAGTAACTTAAAAGTCTTTGCTTTTGAAGATTGAACGTGTAATGAATGAAGGGTCTGATCCTTGACACCTGCGAATAACTAGTTTAGCTAAAGATTTAAAACCCTTGCTTAGTAAATAAATTTACCAAATCCACACGTTACACAATCAAGTGTCAATACTATCATCAGTCATAGAAGCAAACCAAGGAATTGAAACTATTATCAAATTCTAATTAGATAAAAAAATTTTTACCAGAATGCTCTCCGAGTCGAATGTAAGAATCTTGGCATTACCAAGTCCAAGAAGCATACTTGCAAACAGGAGATAATTTTTTTTCCCATCTTTATATAGGATTTCAACACAATGCCGCAACTCTATACATAAATTCTTCTACTCGGGAACCCCAAATGTAATGGAAAAGATACCAAACACAACTGAAATTGGTAAGCTTTGGTGCCAAAACCACAATACTATGGGGAATCATAAAGTAGGCTAAAATTTTCAAGTTCACCAACCAAGAGCAAGAAATACTTAACCTAGTAAAGGGGCACTAGATATACTTGAATCTCCAGGCACCGGAGATTCTCTATGTGACGACTGAGAATTTTGCGACGTAATTAAGTCAATAAAGTATGTGTTATGTGATGTGATTATAATTATGTGACTAAGTGATGATTAATTGTATTTTCTGTATATTAGAGTATGAGAGCGTAAAATAAAAACGTTCCAATTTAAAGAGTCGACTTAGAAGTTAAGCTGTGGTGTCGGGCCGTCAGGTAGAACGGAACCCGTTCTAATAGGGAGATAAAGAATATAAAATGTAAAGTATGTGTGATTGAATGAACTGAATGTTTGAATAAAGTATTTCGTCCTAAGTGACGTGTCAATTGATAATGATAATGAGAAGCGTAATCGAAACGCTGAGCGTCGGGCCGTCAGGCTGAACGTGACCCGGTACGCGTAGAAATGGATAAAGATTAAAGAGGGATAAATTCTATGATCATACCTCAGTCGTTATGTGACTTTATATGTGTGATTGCTTGACTGTGTGCATGGCTATGTGTTCTGTGACAGTTTTTGTGAATTTTAAAGGAATTATGTGATTTAAATAAAGGTTTAATTAACCTTCACGCATTTTTATAAAATCATCCGAGGAAGATAAAAATATGGGATTTGTTCTGATATCTTTTTAGTAGTCCCAGATACTTTTTAAAAATGATGAGTGAATTTATTTGATGGTCTTTGCATTTTTTAAATTAATTTTATGTGGAAAATGTTATTATTAAAGCAAGCTTGCGAAATTCATATAAAATCAACCATCTGCTCAAAAATCTATTATGAGTAATGGTTAAAAAACTAATTTCGAGGCCTACGTATTAAAATTGTCATTTTTAATAAATCTCGACTTCCCGAGAGATATATATTTTATATTTAAATTTTGTGGCATTTGAGTAAAAAGAAAAGGGACTATAAGCATGAAATGGAATTAGTAGATTACAAATTTGCCCTTGTTTTTTAGTGGTATATGAACCCACTTCCCCTCCCCATTTTCTTTTTCCTCGCGTGCACTCACTCTCCCCTTCCCTTCTCTTTTCTTTTCTTTCTCTCGAACACTCTCACTCTCTCTCGGCTCTCTCCATCTCTCATCTCCATCACTTGCATGCAACCCTCAAATCTCATCCAAACTCAAAGATATTGCTACCTTTAGACATTATTTTTGGTATACTCTTCGATTCATATTTGTATGTAAGTGTTTATAGAAGTTTTGTTGGTTAATCACTATGGTGGTGTTCAAGGAAAACAATTTCTTGATGCAAAACCGTGACAGTGAATTCAAGCACTTTAGGGGTCATAAACTCGAGAGGAGACCCGTTATGGGCTCTCTCAAGTTCGACCACCACTGGCCATGATCCAAAGGAGAGCTGGTTGAGTTTCTATGATATGATAATTTGATTTTAGCTTTGCATGTTATGGTTTCTTGAAAGCTTGAAAAAGGGTTTTTGTTTCTTTGTTGAAACTCGAGTGTGTGCTTGATAAAATTATTCCATTGATTGTGTTAGGAAGTAAATGGATGTGTGTAAATGATTGTTGCTTAGAAAATCAAAAATGAAGGTTTGCATGTGGGTTTTTACTTCGGCTTTTTGCTAATTAAAAGAGGAATTTGATTTTTTTTAAATTGATCTTGGTGAACACTAAGCTTATATAGCCTAAAGAGTGATTGCATGTTAGTTTTAAAGAAGATCAAGTGGTGCATGTTAATGTTTAGTCCTTGAGTTGTGAATTTGAGTCTTGCCGAATGGAAAATGAGTTTAAAAGGGGTTAATTGTTGATTAAGTGAATGCATGTTGGTTGAATGAGTTAATTAAAGTTAGAATCGCTAGGTGATGCATGATTTGGTGTTTAAGTGAATGGAATGATCTAGTTAAGGACTAAAACAAGTGGAAAATATGATATATAACCTTGCATGTCAAAATTCATTCTTGCATGTTTGATTTATGGAAAACCCGAATGGGTTATAAGGAATAAAAAGAGGAATTAAGTTGGTTTTTGTCAATTATATTAACAGCTAGTGAGAACTTGATTGCATGATAAAGATGGGGTAGTGTTTATGTTCGAATTTTGATGATTAAAAGAAGTTGTTGATTTTGACTCTTAATGTGTTTGTGATTCGGATTTTTGATTAAAAAGGATAAGGTTAAAGTGAGTAAATGAATCTTGTAAATTGCATTAGTTGTGCATGATTGTGTGAGATTGAAATTGAATATATGTGGATGTGTTTTGTATGTTTGGTTCGAATTAAGGAGTTAAAGAAAAAGTGAATTAAATCGTTTGATATTAAAAAAGAGCTATAAGTGATAGCTATGGTCGTAAATGTTTGGTTGTGAATAAATCATGTATTCGTAAAGTTATATTAGTGTGATTTGAGAAATAGCTAAGATTAAGCAAGTGCGCTTCGATTATTAAGTATATAAAGATATAAAGGTTACGAAAAGGAAAGTGTTATGTGTTATGTGCTTATGTGTGTAAGCCATATTCGTATACTCGAGTCAAGGATATAATCGAGTTATCGTATAGAGTGATCATTCCGAGAACGAGAGTTGAGAATCTGATTAAGGTTTGGTTTTATTGTAGATTCGGAGTGTGAGGGCATTCAGGCTAGGAAAGGAAAGGGTATACTAGGTGGCAGTAGTTCAACAATCAGGAAAGCCAATCCAGGCAAGTAACTCTGATTACTTGTGTAAATGGTTATAAAGAGAATGTTGTTCATACTATGTAGAGTATTGAACTGTTTAATTATGAAACCCTGATATTGATTTGAAGTACCCTTGTTCTTGATAATCTGTTATTGGTATGCTTATTGATTCCACCCTTTGATAATCTGCCCTTCATGTTCAAATTATGTATTGAGCCATGAAATATATTGAACCAACTTATTATCCTTGTTAACCTTGTCTAATGATACCATGTTCTTCCTGATCACCTTATTGATCTCTAAACAAATGTTGGTCCTTCTAACTTAAGTGCTTTGTTATCCCTGATATAGAATTTTTATGAATTGTTCCTTGCGTACCTTTGAATCACTCCCTGAACTTTGTTTCCTTAAAATCTGATTTAAGAATGAGTTTCGACTTGAAAGAGTCCGAATGATTTCAAATGCTTGGTAATGATAAAATGAATTTTAGAAAACCTATTTGTTTTTCCAATTCAAGGTTTTCCAAATGAATTTCCTGATGGATTGGATTGGGACGTAAGAGGCTACTGAGACTAGTCCAATCATGGTAAGAGGCTAGCGGAGCTAGTCCAACTTAAGGCTGAAATTATGCCGATTGGTACCTTAAAGACCGGAATGGAGGTCGATACGGGCTGATCACCCGTATATAATAAAATGGAAAGATAAAGTGATCCAATCAAGGGTTCTAAATGACTATTTAAAAAGGGAACTGAAACTTTCTGTTCAGTAAATTGATTCTTGAAAATGAAAATGGTTTATATTGCTTTGAAAAGAGTTGATTATGTTATTGTGAAGCTTAAAGCTTGAGAACCCTGATACTTGAATTTGTTGATCATATGATTGATTCCATATATTGAAATATTGTTGCTTTCCTCTTTTGAAAGATCTATTCTGATCCTTTAATGATTTGTGATAAATATCGGCTTTCGTCCTGCTTTGAGCCTTGTTCCTTGAAAGCCCCACATTATCCTTCAAAACCTTTCCTTAACACAAAAGATGGAAATCTGCCACCTAGATCAAATAAAGTAGAATGCCCTGAGTTTGGTAAAGCGTATAGTGATTTGTTATTGTAGAACTGCTACATAGTTACTTGCTGAGTTTTATACTCATTTGTTTTATTTTAATCTAACAATGGCTTCCGTGTTGAGGGCTTCCGGTTGCCAGAGCAGGTAGTGGTAATTAAGAGTGAGCTCGCGCCTAGAAGGAAATGTTTAAAAATACAATGGATTATCTATCGGTTCCCAGCCGGAATCGATATTGTTTATTTAATAATATTTTGGGTTTGTAAGTTATATTTTGTGATTAGTAGTTGTAATCTTGTCTCAAACTTTATCCTGTTGATCCTGCTCGTAGTTAATCGGGGTTTATGCATATTTAATTATTAGATTAGAGGTGTGTGAGTCCTCATTTCCTAACCCCGAGATTGAGGGCTTCACACTCTATATGGAACCTTGAACACTGTTCAAAGATCCATAATCCAAAATAGTTTTTTAAAGTGTTTTTTAGAGTTTTGAAGCATTTATTGCCCTGATATCTTTAGATCTACCACTTTATAGTGCATCATATTTATGACAAAAACAAAATAAATGATAACAAACACATTAAATACCTGAGGCAATTTTGGGACTGTGGTAGATCTTAGATTTCCACCAAGTAAGTAGATTCTGAGAGCAATAGGTATACTTAATTCTTCTTATCCCCATGGTGAAATGTCTAGATCAACCTAAGAGCACTAGATAAACCGAAATTACCACAACTGCATTACACTAAAGCCCATCCCTTCAAGATTTTGTAAGATTCAAAAAGGGTAATCTGCCGCTTTTCTAAGCAACTTCTTCAGCAAATGCAGAATCAGTACTAGCATTTTTATAATTCACAACTGTAAAAGTTGAAAGGGCATCAACAGCCCTTTCTTGCACATCCTCTTGTGAGCTTTGTGTAAAACTAAGCAACAATACAACACCTTGGATGCACTAATAATTTTTCAAATATGTCGGATCCCTTATGACAAACCGCGGAATAGAGTCTGGGAGGATCCATTTCAACCAAATCAAAATCTCATTTAGGCCCTGTTCTTTAAATTTTGAATTCCACCGGCTGGTGAAAACGTTCATCTCTTCCATTGTTGTTTCAGCAAAAAGAAAATATAACCCTTTAAATATTTTGGTGGAAAGAGTAATTACCACTTTATCTTTAAAATTCTTGAGGACAACAAAACTTGGATCATTATCAATAACTGGGAAATTCAATGTGCATAAAATCAATAAGTTCTCCGGGGTTGAAAGCAATCTAGACATAGCATAAGGGATGATATCAATTTATGAAACATTATAGTACTTGAGTATGCTGTCACATTTGAAATGTTTAGATGTTTCATGAACTAATATCATCCTGATGCTTTGTCTAGATTGCTTTCAGCCTCGGAGAACTTAATAATCTTATGCGCATTAAATAGGCCCAACTATTGACAACGATCCTAATTTTGTTGACATCGAGAACATTAAAGGTAATCGATTACTTACTCTTTCCACCAATATACTTAAAAGGGTATGTTCTGTTTTTGCTGAAACAACAATGGAAGATTGGAATGTTTTCAAAGACGGGAGGAATTCAGAATTAAAGAGCAGGGCCCAAATAAGATTATGATTTGGTTGGAATGGAGCCTCACATATTCTCTTTTGTGGTGTGCTGTAAGGATCCTACAGGGTTGAATAATTATTGGTTCATCCAAGGTGTGACATTGTCGCTTAGTTTTACAGGAAGCTCATGGGAGGATGTGCAAGAAAGGGTTCTTGATGCCCTTTCAACTTTTGCAGTTGTGAATTATGAAAATGCTAGAATTCATTTTGCACTTTCTGAAGCAACAATGGAAAATTAGCTATTTTGATTCTTCACATCCCCGTGGAGGGAGGACTCGACAAAAAGGAGCAAGCTATAAAGCTGTAAAAATTGTGATTGAGATCATAATTCAAAATTTAGTGTATGCTTTTATTAAAGACTCCCATATACACCTCTACCTTTACTAATTTCAAACATTGCATCTAATGCAATTGGTTGCTGAAAGTCCTATCATCACTAACAAGACTACATCTAACTTAATACGATTCTGTTAAACAACAAATCCTTTCGAGAAATTAACAATAAATACAAGTAGTTCCCATACTGTATGCCGGCTTCTCCAACAACAAACCATAATGTGGAAGAGATGTACCCATTTAAAATAGAGGATACTAGAGGCTATGTTGCATTGAGTTATGAAGAAGCATAAGAGAATACTAGAGGCTATGTTGTGACAATGGTGGTTCTAGGAGAGGCTATGTTGTGACAATGGTGGTTCTAGGCGAGCCACCAAATCAGTCAAGTTCTAGTAGTTGACTTTAATTGGAATACTAAAGCTAAACACCAGAAGTGAAAACTGCAAGTGATGCTTAAAAATGCTTCTGTATTAAGAGAAATAGTAACTTTAAAGTCTTTATTTTTGAAGATTAAAAAAGGCTTCTGTATATCAATTTGAAGGAATAGCAAACTATGACAGATCAGATTAAATGTGCATTGAATGGTCCGATCCTTATCACATATCAATAACTAGTTTTACCTAAAGATTTAAAACCCTTGCTTAGTAACTAATTTACCAAGTCCACAAGTTCCACAATCAAGTGTCAATACTATCATCAGTCATACAAGCAAACCAAATGAACTGAAATTATTATCAAATTTTAATTATATAGAAATTTTAGCTGAATGCTCTCCGAGTCAAACGTATGAACCTTGGAATTATAAAGTCCTAGAAGCATACTTGTAAACTGCGGATAATTTTTTTGCTATCTTTGTACAAGATTTCAAAACAATGTAGTAACTTTATATGTACATTCTTCTTTCAGGAACTCCAAGCGTAATGGAAAAGATACCAATATAACTGAAATTGTAAAGCTTTGGTGCCAAAACCACAATACCATGGGGAATATAACAGTAGGTTGAAATTTTCAAGTTCACCAACGGAGGACAAGAAATGATATGATCTTAAAAACTCTAATGTGAGATTTTGTAGATTGAGAAATGTGGGGTCATGTCACTCATATTATTGAGAAGTATTACGTCACAGAGATATTGACTTAACAGAGCTGGGAAATCCCAATTTATTTTGGGCAGTTCATAGTCATATAAATGAAGAGTTGTTAAATTTGAAAAACTAAAAGAAAATGGAGAGATTAATAAATCCCAACCATAAATACTCTAACTTGACAATCTAGGTACGCATGCTAAACAGAAAGCAGATAACTTCTGGTTATTAAAAACCGTAGGTCTTTCAGTGGAGAGTTTTTAAGGTAGGTAAATCCCAAATATCTGATTCCGATGCACATACTTCAAGTTGTACTGCTAATACTAATTTCTTGAACGATTTAGAGCTGAAGCTGGTTGACTTATAAGGATTATGACCACATAAGAGATATAAATGTAAGCATTGAATATTCTGCGAGATGAAACTTTTCAACTAAACGCATAGGAGGTTTATTTCTCAATATATATAACTTCAACTTCTAGATATGGGATTGATGGTTTCGGTTAGACAAAAAATGGCGAACATAAATTATGATTATTGCCGTTTCCAAATCAATATAAACCGAGAAAAGGGAGTGATCTATATACCTCCATTGTTGCGAGAGAATGCCGGTTTGAACTGCTTCTTTCGACAAGTGATAGTATTTCGTGAATTAGTTCATCTGGTAACCTGCTGATTCTGTCTTGTTCGCCTCTAAGAATCCTAACTTTTTTCATCGCCGCGAACCCACTTAAGTAATCAAATCCACCTCTGTTTCCAATTTCTGCTAACCCTAATTATCGCTCACTCAAGTTTCCCCTATTTTTAAGGCCCAAGTACTCTCTGACTATGTCCCAACTCGCAACCTTTATATATTAGCCCTATTTTGTAATAATCTTACAAAGTTGCATATTTTAATTGAGGCAAAAAATGACCAGTTAAACAAAATAAGTATTTAGCAAATAAGTATCACATAAAAAAAAGTTGTATGATACACAACTTAATTATCCGTGTCACATCAATTCACATTTCCAAGTGCTCACCTGATCTTTGTTTCTACTTAAGTATGAGATAAAATGCTACATTCCTTACTACATCCAATTTTGTCACAATTCTTATCATATCAAGTTTGCACCAACTCATGTTTTCTAAATCTTCCCTTCAATTGCTGTTAATTTCTTCTAATTTCACCCATTCCATTCACATCTACCAAACAGAAAATAATTTTGGAAAAGAATAATGTACTCGAAAAATTACCTGGGAAGATTTCTTGATAGTCGTGGCTTCTCATATTCCTTTTTTTATATGAATATAAAATATTCTGTGTATACATAATTTAGGGCCCCAAAAAATGATTTCCAAAGGCCCAATAAACATCAGGGCCACCTGTGCCCCCTGTGTGCCTCTCGGATTGTGTTCAAGTAAGTAATTCCAAAGGCACTAGATTTACTTGATTCTTCGCATCCCTCACTTAGCTTCACACTATTAAATTTAGTAAATGGAGAAGCAACCCTAATAAGAACTGATATTGAATAAAGTACCTACACAATAAACATGCAAGAATCAGAAACACACAAAACATCAGTCCGCCATATGAAATTTAATTTAGATGTGCATTTCAAAATGCAACAAAAGAAATTAATAACATGCCTACTTCTCCCATATTAATATATTAAGTATCTGATTTTACCGGAGGAGCAAGATCACTTGAGATAGAGATAATGAAAAATCTACCTTCCGAAAATATTGCCCTGCAATGTTCTTATGTTCCCATGAACAGAGAGAGGCTGGTTCTCATATTCAAGTGCATTACTTGTGGATACGATATTAAAATGATCGACCTTGTTAAATAAATTGATAACTTATATGGTTTAATATTTTCTAGATTAAGTTCAAGGTATGGTACATTTTTCTACATTGCTTACCTATTCAAGAAAATGTACAAGAAATACTGTGGTGAAAACGTACATATTATAGAATTCTAGAAAAAAGCATTCATGGTTTCTTCGAGTAAAAACATTGGAGACAAACTTGTACGTGTTTTTCTCATAGATATTTGATACCAACCAAAACTGAGACACGTAAGACTGCCATATAAGCTTCCATTGAACGGAGAGAACACTGTTTGAACACCTACTTCTGCTTGTAAAAATGAGAAGATTCTTATGTATTAGTTCATCAGGCAAACTGCTAGGTTCTGTCATGATCGTCTCCAATAATCTTTACTTTCTTCATCGCCAGAGACTTCGTTACTAATAAGATACTCCCTCCATCCCAATATAGATGTCCCTTTTGTAAAAAATTTTTGTCCCAAATTACTTGTTCCAGCTCTTGTTTCAATACAAATTTAAGGGTAATTTTCCAAAACTATCCCTATATTTATTGTTCCCAAGATTTGACTTTTAAAACTTAGCTCAATTCTCGTTTTTCAATGCATTAAATAAGGGTATTTGGTGTAAAACCTTATCCAACTAATATTTTTCTTAATATGCGTAATTTTTTCAAAATTAACATGTAATATGGGACGGAAAGAGTATATATCTAAAGGCTCCACCAAGGTACAGAACCAGACCTAACCGAAAAATTGGATTTCATAAAATTATGCATCAAGGTCCAATGACAGAATCTATTATCATGTTCGATTTTGGGATCGGACTGTACCCTAAAAAGATTGTTTAAAATTGTGAATTTTATAGTTTAAATTTTGTTTTTCAATAAAATTTGTAACACAAAATTATTTAAAATGTTTTTTAAGCTAATTCCTAATAGGTTTATTAAGAAGTAAATATTTTCCTGACAAAAAAAGTAAATATAATATTATTTATAAAATAATAGTGTTTATTAAATGTACAAGTATCAAACAATTTAGGTTTATCATAATGTAGCATTTAATCATTTCTTTTATAATATTGAACATAATATTTCAAGTTGGATACGTATAAATATATAATATAAGATGTAAAATAATATAGAAAAAGATAATATTATTGAAATAATTCGGTCCAATCTAGATTATTCACGATTCGAACATTTTTTTTTAAAAATGAGGACCAGAAACCCGCAGATTTTATTTTTGTCAGGCCGGGTCAAAGATCCTATGTGGTCTAATTTAGAAAAGGGTATCTCTACGTGATATATTTAGTTTTATTTAAAATAAATGTCGGTTGTAGAGCATGTGAATAATTAATCTCACTTACCTATCTAGAAAATGACTTAAAATAGTCACCCAAAACATGATGAAAACTTTGGTCAGCCTAAAGTTCAACAAGTTGGCATGGCTTCAAGAATGAATTGCAGAAAGATCCTAGGTTTCATAATATAAACAGGTAAGTTAGCCAGCGAATTCAAATTCTTTGTCTCCGCCAGTAAATTAGGTTTTAAGTTCACTCCAAATTTTACAATAAATCAGATGGGTGCATGTACATGTGCTTGTGCAGCGCATAATTGTTGAATATGCATACACCAGCACATTTTGTGTCTTCAAGCGTCAATTATAAGAAAACGGTACTCTTAAAGGCCCTGGCTCTTCAAATGTGATGTTGATCAATTGGTTCAGTCTTTACACTATGAAAAGATCTATTAAAAAGCAATTAGATTATAAATTTGCAATGAATTTAAAATGTAAATCGTCCTAGATAAACTTCAGACTAAAATTTTAATGGAGTCGAACAAACCTGGATCTGTTTTAAATGTGGGCAAAATGACAATTTGGATCCTACTGGACAGAGAACCCTAACAGATAAACAATTACCAATTAACATAAAACTTCCACCTTCATTCTCTGAAGAGCCAACTGCCACCAAATGTACTCAAGAAAAAGAAGATCAATAACCACAACTAGGACCAAATTTGACAAATAATTATTTTTCAAGATATTTACTATATGTAAACATCAGGGTTCAAACTTCATATTATCATTTGCGCTTTCTATGTGTAAGAGCAACTCCAATTCTAGCTACTTGCAAAGTTGTTAAATTTGACCAATCATGTAAAGATATATAATGCATTTTACGCCCTTTCTCATCCACATCATTTTGAGCAACCTTTGTCAAGAAAACCTTCTAATTCTAAGCAACACTGCGGGTTGCGACTACAGTCCCATAAAACATTGTATTATAAACATAACTTGGATATATGCTATATTGGTACACCTACATAATTACTTTCTATGACTTGGCAATAAAAAAATATAAACAAGGTAGCACCCCACATTGCTTGACAGTGGAAACCGTGCTTGGGTTTTCTTAAGCAACTTAAAAGGAGAGATGCTTAGGCGACCTTCAAGCAATCTCCACCTCCCCGAGCAATTCTCCAGGCACCAGAGATGCTCTATATGGAACCTTGAACAATGTTCAAAGATCCATAATCCAAAATAGTTTTCTAAAGTGTTTTTGAGAGTTTTGAAGCATTTGTTGCAATCTATTCCACCACTTCTCTATATTTTGCAATTTATTTGTATATTTAAAGAAAACCGCACTTTTTTCTCTATAAAAATTATTTTTAATACCCTCTTATCTATAGATCTCTACCACTTTACACCCGTTCAATAATCAAAGATAAGTGCATCGTATTTACAACAAAAGAAAAAACAAAATGATGACAAACACATTAAATACCTGAGGAAATTTCGGGACTGTGGTAGATCTCATTAGGCCCTGCTCTTTATTTATTGAATACCTCCAAATGGTGAAAACATGCATATCTTCCATAGTTGTTTGAGCAAAAAGAGAAAAAAATAATTTAAATATATTGGTGGAAATATGTTGGAATTATAATCTAAATTTAATTATATGTTTTACTACAATATTATAGTTCTATTTGTAGCAGGCGGTGAGGATTATTCTGTGTATGTGGTTTGATAAGCTAGGCGTGGAGAGATTTTAGGAGTATATTTTCAGTGATTGAGTAATGGTAGGAAATCTGCTGTAATCCCTAGTTTTAAGGCTTCACATCTTGGTGAGCAAGCTACCACATATTGGTTAGCCTATATATGTAACCATGTATTCGTCCTATAACATTATCAGACTTTCCACGCAATTGATTTCTCAGTTTATACAAACAGATTAAAACTCTATATCTGGTATCAGAGCCACCAGGTCTAACGCGAGCCAAACGCCATGGAGATGAGCAAGCCTAAGGACAACACAGTTGGTTTAATGTACCCTATGTTAACAAAAAGTAACTACACCGTATGGGCCCTGAAGATGAAGGTTTTTATGCAGGCACATGGAGTATGGACGGCTGTTGAAACTAAAGACGACAAAGCAGTGATCGAAGAAAAAGCTGACAAAACAGCTTTGGCTGCTATATACCAAGGAATCCCTCAAGATATACTATTATCGGTGGCGGATAAGAGCACTGCAAAAGAAGCCTGGGCTACTTTTAAAACCTTATATCTGGGAGCGGATAGAGTCAAGAAGGCACGCACACAAACTCTGAAGGCTGAATTCGAGGGATTGAATATGAAAGATTCAGAGAAATTGGATGACTTTTGTATGAAACTCAATGGCCTGGTAACTAATATCAGGGCACTTGGGGAGACGATCGAGGAATCATATGTGGTAAAGAAACTTCTTCGCGCAGTTCCTTCAAAATTTTTGCAAATTGCGTCCATAATTGAGCAATTTGGTAATGTGGAGGAAATGTCGGTGGAAGAGGCAGTAGGTTCATTGAAGGCCCATGAGGAACGACTCCGTGGATATGTAGAAAATACGGGAGAACAACTCTTACTCACAGAGCAAGAATGGTCGAAGAGGGAAAACAAGGACGGGCAACTCCTACTCACTAGGGAAGAGTGGATAAAGAGATCAAACAAAGGGGGAACGGAGTCCCAGAACTCTAGATATCGAGGCAGAGAAAATACACGCGGAGGCAGAGACAGACGCACGATTAGATGCTTTAACTGCAGTAACTTTGGGCATTATGTTGCTGAATTTCGCAAGCCAAGGAGAGAGAAAGAACAGAGTGCAGAAGCAAACCTGGTTCAGACTCAAGATGATGAGCCAGCGTTGTTGTTGGTTGAAAAATGTGGAGAGAAAAAGAGCAATGTAGTACTGATGAATGAGGAGATCAAACCACGATTAAATGCACAAACGACAACTGGAGAAGAATCGAATGTATGGTATCTGGATAATGGCGCGAGTAACCATACGACAGGCCAGAGATCAAAATTTTCAAGCATAGATGAAAAAATCCAGGGGCAAGTGAAATTTGGAGATAGCTCTTTGGTAGAAATTAAAGGGAGAGGTTATATTGTACTGCAATGCAAAAATGGAGAAGAAAGGACTCTAAGCGAGGTGTATTATATTCCTAAACTATGTAACAACATCATAAGCCTTGGACAACTCTCCGAGGAAGGAAATTAGGTGACACTAAGTGGTGATTTCTTGTGGGTGCGTGATAAACAAGGGAAGCTACTCATGAAGGTTAAAAAGTCCGTGAATCGGCTATAGAAAATTATCATCGGAACAAATAAACTGAAGTGCCTACTATCTAAAATTGTAGAAGTAACTAGGTTGTGGCACGCTCGTCTTGGTCATGTAAACTACCAAGCTATGAAGCTAATGAATGTGAATGAGATGGCACATGGATTACCAAGTTTTGTTCAACCCAAGGAAGCATGTTCAAGCTACTTAAAGACAAAGCAAGCGAGAAAGTCATTCCCTCGTCAATCTAGTTTCAAGGCTACTAAGAAGTTGGAATTAATTCATGGAGACTTGTGTGGACCAATTTCACCTCCTACTACGGCTGGTAACTGGTATTTTATGTTGTTATTAGATGACTACAGTCGAAAGATGTGGACATACATGCTGGAAAATAAAGATGAGGCCTTGAATATGTTTAAAAAATTCCGGATTATGGTTGAGAAAGAGACTGAAAATAAGATCAAAGTGTTCCGGACAGATCGTGGTGGAAAGTTCTTGTCAAATGATTTTAAAACATATTGTGAAGAAGCAGGAATTGTTAGACACTTTACAACGCCTTACTCCCCACAACAAAACGGAGTTATGGAAAGACGAAACAGAACTGTTGTAGCAATGGCAAGAAGTATATTAAAGGAGAAGCAACTACGATCTACACTATGGGGAGAAGCTGTACGACATTCTGTGTATATTCTTAATCGTCTACCAACACGAGCCCTGTCAGGAAAGACACCTTACGAAGCTTGGAAAGGCAAGAAACCGAGCTTGGAGCATGTACGTGTGTTTGGGTATATAGCATACATGAAAATACCAAGTGTGCATACTACAAAATTGAATGATCGAAGTAAAGCAGTTGTGTATCTTGGTCGTGAATCTGGCACCAAAGCCTCTCGGTTGTATGATCCAAGGAGTGGAAAATTACATATAAGTAGAGATGTTGTCTTCGACGAGACGAAAGAGTGGTTGTCGAATCAGCAAGATGAAGGTTCTAATCAATCTGATGGGTCCTTTATAATCACAGGTCTTGATTCAGAGAGGGAAGAAGATAATTCAAATGCTGGTGAACCTCATAAATCGCATTCTGAAAGTACACATGGTGATGGTACCCACTTAGGTGAAGTTACACCCGTGAGCACACATGATGGTGAAACTCATTCAGGAGAAGTTACACCCGTGACACGTACTGGGCCAAGTCAAAACTTAGAGTCTGATTCCAGCTCTGGGTCATCAAGTTTCAGCAGTGAACCAAAGCGATACAAACCTTTGATGGATATCTACAACGAAACAGAAGCAATAGAACCTGGTGATGAGTTATTTTGATGGGCATCGAAGAGCCTATAAACTATAAACAGGCAGCAATTGAACCTGAATGGGAAAAGGCGATGAAGGATGAAATTGCAGCAATTGAGAAAAATGAAACTTGGAAGTTGTCAGTTCTGCCTCCTGGCTGCAAACCTATTGGGCTAAAATGGGTATTTAAACTGAAGAAGGATCCAGCTGGGAAGATTGTGAAACATAAAGCCCGCTTAGTGGTAAAGGGATATGTACAACAACACGGAGTAGATTTCAAAGAAATCTTTGCACCTGTCACCAGGCTAGGGACAGTGAGATTGTTGCTTGCATTGGCGGCCAAAAATAGCTGGGACGTACATCATTTGGACGTCAAATCTGCATTTCTTAATGGAGACTTACAAGAGGAGGTATATGTTTCTCTAACCGGAGGGTTTTGTGAAAGAAAATCAGGAACATTTGGTTTATCATTTAGTAAAAGCACTTTATGGGCTACGCCAAGCTCCACGTGCTTGGTATTCAAAACTAAGCAAGTATCTTGAAAGTCTGGGTTTCATTCGCTGCCCGTATGAACATGCCATGTATACTCGAAAGGAAGGAAGTGATACATTGATAATACGAGTGTATGTTGATGATTTACTAGTTACCGGGACAAACATCTCAGCTATTAACAAGTTGAAGAAGGAGATGAATGATAAGTTCAAAATAAGGGACTTGGGCAGACTATCTCACTACTTGGGAATGGAGGTCATACAGGGTACTGGCTACATTGAGTTAAAACAGAAGGCATATGCCAAGAAAGTGCTGCAGAAGGCAGGTATGTTCGAGTGTAAAGCAGTGAAGTATCCTATGGAACCGCAGGAACCGATCACCAAGGATGAAAGAGGAAATCCTGTGGATCCAAGTCAGTACCAAAGCATTGTAGGTGGGCTACGTTACCTCATGCATACGCGTCCAGACATAGCGTATGATGTGGACATTGTAAGCAGATATATTGAACGACCCACAGAGATGCAGATGAATGCTGTGAACCGTATATTAAGGTATGTAAAGGGCACGATAGGTTTTGGTCTGATGTATTCAAGGTCGAGTGGAAATAATGTTCTAACAGGCTATTCAGATAGTGATTTTGCTGGTAACATTGAGGATAGGATGAGTACGGGTGGTATGGCTTTCTATCTGGATGGAAGTGTCATCACATGGGTATATCAAAAACAAAAATATGTTGCTCTATCTTCATGTGAGGCAGAATTTATGGCTGCAATAGCAGGTGCTTGTCAGGCAATCTGGTTGCGTAAACTATTGAGTCAGATAACAAACGAGCCTACAGGACCAGTCATTCTAAATATTGACAATAAGTCGGCGATTGATCTATCAAAAAACACGGTGTTTCATGGTAGAAGCAAGCACATTGATACTCGTTACCACTTCATTCGTGAGTGTGTCGAAAGGAAGGAAATAGTTGTCAAACATATAAGTTCAGAGATACAGCGTGCTGATGTGCTAACGAAAGCTTTGTCCACAGTTAAATTCGAACGGATGCGTATGTTGCTGGGAGTAAAAAGTCTGGAAGAAAGTAAAGTAATTTAGATAAGGGGGAATTTGTTGGAATTATAATCTAAATTTAATTATATGTTTTACTACAATATTATAGTTCTATTTGTAACAGGCGGTGAGGATTATTCTGTGTATGTGGTTTGATAAGCTAGGCGTGGAGAGATTGTAGGAGTATATTTTTAGTGATTGAGTAATGGTAGGAAATCTGCTGTAATCCCTAATTTTAAGGCTTCACATCTTGGTGAGCAAGCTAGCACATATTGGTTAGCCTATATATGTAACCCTGTATTCGTCCTATAACATTATCAGACTTTCCAAGCAATTGTTTTCTCAGTTTATACAAACAGATTAAAACTCTATAAAATATTAATTAATAGTTTATCTTTAATATTATTGAGGTCAATAAAACTAGAATCATTATCAATAATTGGACAGTTCAATGCACATAAGATCAATAAGTTCTCCGGGATTAAAAGCAAACTAGACATAGCATCAGATAATATCAATTCGTGAAACATGTATGTAACATTATAGCATTTGAGTATGTTTCTACATTTTATATGTCTAGATTTCTTTCAACCTCAGAGAATTTATTGATCTTATGTGCATTGAATAGCCGAGCTATTGATAATGATCCTAGTTTTGTTCACCTCAAGAATATATTTAAGGTACACTGTTAATTACTCTTTCCACCAATATATATAAAGGGGTATGTTTTCTTTTTTCTGAAACAACAATGGAAGAGAGGAATATTTTCAGCAGCTGGAGTAATTCAAAAATTAAAAATCAGTGCCAAAATGAGATTATGATTTGGTTGGGATAATACTCTGATATTCTCTTTTGCGGTTTTCTGTAAGGGATCCGACACATTTGAATAAATACTGGTTCAGCCAAGGTGTGGCATTGTTGCTTAGTTTTACACAAGGCTTACAGGAGGGATGTGCAAGAAAGGGCTCTTGATGCCCTCTCAACTTATGCGGTTGTAAATTATGGAAATACTAATATTGATTCTGAACTTGCTAAAGCAATTACAAGATTTTGGAGGGAGGGGGTTCAGTGTAAAGCAACAATGGTAATTTAGGTATCTTAATTCTTCATATCCTAGTGGAGGAGGACTCAAAAAGAGTGAGCAAGCTATTGTATGAAGCAGTAAGAACTCCAATTATTGAGAACATAATTTCGAAATTAAGTGTCAGTTGCACATGCTTTTGTTTAAGATTCTCTAATACACCTGTGCCTATACTAAATTCAAACATGAATCTCATGCAATTGGATGTTGAAAGTCATGTAATCATTTACAAGACTACATCTTACTTGCTAATATTCTCTTAAACAACAAATCCGTTTCTAGAAATTAATTATAAATACTCAGTAGTTCCCACACTGTATGCTCTATTCCCATCAAAAAAACTATAATCTGGCGGACATATACCATTAAAAATAGAGGATACAGGCATAAGTCAGTCAAGCTATAGAGAAGCATAAGTCAGTCAAGTTCTGGTAGTTGACTTTAATTAGAATACTAAAGCTTAAGACCAACAGAAAAAACTGCAACAGATGCTTGAAAATGCAAGAGGCTCATTAACAGGAACAGTAACTTAAAAGTCTTTTAAAGATTGAAAAGGCTTCTGTATATCAATTTTAAGGAATAGTGAACTATGACATATGAGATTGAACGTGTATTGAAGGGTCTGATCCTTGACACCTGTGAATAACTAGTTTAGCCTAAAGATTTAAAACCCTTGCTTAGTAACTAAATTTACCAAGTCCACAAGTTACACAATCAAGTGTCAATACTAACATCAGTCATAGAAGCAAACCAAGGAATTGAAACTATTATCAAATTCTAATTAGATAGAAAAATTACCTGAATGCTCTCCGAGTCGAATGTAAGAATCTTGGCATTACCAAGTCCAAGAAGCATACTTGCAAACTGCAGATAATTTTTTTTTCCCATCTTTATATAAGATTTCAACACAATGCCACAACTCTATACATAAATTCTTCTACTCGAGAACTCCAAATGTAATGGAAAAGATACCAATACAACTGAAATTGGAAAGCTTTGGTGCCAAAACCATAATACTATGGGGAATCATAAAGTAGGCTAGAATCTGGGAGGATCCATTTCAACCAAATCATAATCTCATTTAGGCCCTACTCTTTAAATTTTGAATTCCACCGGCTGGTGAAAACGATCATCTCTTCCATTGTTGTTTCAGCAAAAAGAAAATATAACCCTTTAAATATTTTGGTGGAAAGAGTAATTAGCACTATATCTTTAAAATTTTTGAGGACAACAAAACTTGGATCATTATCAATAACTGGGAAATTCAATGTGCATAAAATCTAGACATAGCATAAGGGATGATATCAATTTGTGAAACCTTATAGTACTTGAGTATATTGTCACATTTGAAATGTTTAGATGTTTCATGAACTGATATCATCCTGATGCTTTGTCTATATTGCTTTCACCCTCAGAAAACTTATTGATCTTATGCGCATTAAATGGCCCAATTATTGACAACGATCCTAATTTTGTTGACCTCGAGAACATTAAAGGTTAACGGTTACTTACTCTTTCCACCAATATACTTAAAAGGGTATGTTCTGTTTTTGCTGAAACAACAATGGAAGATAGGAATGTTTTCACAAACGGGAGGAATTCAGAAATTAAAGAGCAGGGCCCAAATGAGATTATGATTTGGTTGGAATGGAGCCTCACATATTCTCTTTTGCGGCGTTCTGTAAGGATCCTACAAGGTTGAATAATTATTGGTTCATCTTTGTTGCTTAATTTTACACGAAGCTCAAGGGAGGATGTGCAAGAAAGGGCTCTTGATGCCCTTTCAACTTTTGCAGTTGTGAATTATGAAAATGCTAGAATTCATTTTGCACTTTCTGAAACAACAATGGAAAATTAGCTATTTTTGATTCTGTTAAACAACAAATCCTTTCAAGAAATTAACAATAAATACCAGTAGTTCCCACACTGTATGCCCGCCAATAAAAAACCATAATCTGGAAGAGATATCTCCATTAAAAATAGAGGATACTAGAGGCTATGTTGCATTGAGTTATGGAGAAGCATAAGAGAATACTAGAGGCTATGTTGTGACAATGGTGGTTCTAGGAGAGGCTATGTTGTGACATTGGTGGTTCTAGGCGAGCCATTAAATGAGTCAAGTTCTAGTAGTGACTTTAACTGGAATACTAAAGCTAAACACCAAAAGTGAAAACTGCAAGTGATGCTTAAAAATGCAAGAGGCATATTAACAGAAATAGTAACCTTAAAGTCTTTATTTTTGAAGATTTAAAAAGGCTTCTGTATATCAATTTGAAGGAATAGCGAACTATGACAGATCAGATTAAATGTGCATTGAAAGGTCCGATCCTTATCACATATGAATAACTAGTTTTACCTAAAGATTTAAAACCCTTGCTTAGTAACTAAATTTACCAAGTCCCAAGTTCCACAATCAAGTGTCAATACTATCATCAGTCATACAAGCAAACCAAAGGAACTGAAACTATTATCAAATTTTAATTAGATAGAAATTTTAGTTGAATGCTCTCCGAGTCAGACGTATGAACCTTGGCATTAAAAAGTCCTAGAAGCATACTTGTAAACTGCGCATAAATTTTTTGCTATCTTTATACAAGATTTCAAAACAATGCAGTAACTTTATACGTACATTCTTTTATCACGAACTCCAAGCGTATTGGAAAAGATACCAACATAACTGAATTTGGAAAGCTTTGGTGCCAAAACCATAATACTATGGGGAATATAACAGTAGGTTGAAATTTTCAAGTTCACCAACCGAGGACAAGAAATGATATGATCTTAAAAACTCTAATGTGAGATTTTGTAGATTGAGAGTGCGGGTAATGTCACTCGTATTATTGAGAAGTATTACGTCACGGAGATATAGACTTAACAAAGCTGGGAAATCCCAATTTTATTTTGGGCAGTTTAGAGTCATATAAATGAAGAGTTGTTAAATTTTAAAAACTAAAAGAAAATAGAGAGATTAATAAATCCCAACCATAATACCTCTGAGTTTACAATCCAGGTACGCATTCTAAACAGAAAGCAGATAACTTCTGGGCATTAAAAACCGTAGGACTTTCAGTGGAGAGTTTAAGGTAGGTAAAACCCAAATATCCCGATGCACATACTTCAAGTTTTACTGCTAATACTAATTTCTTGAATGATTTAGAGCTGAATGTGGTTAACTTATAAGGATTTATGACCACATAAGAGATATAAATGTAAGCATTGAATATTCTGCGAGATAGCATACTTAAAAACTTTTCAACTAAACGCGTAGGAGTTTATTTCTCAATATATAAAACTTCAACTTCTAGATATGGGATTGGTTTGGTTAGACAAAAAATGGGAACAAAATTATGATTATTGCCGTTGCCAAACCAATTAAAACTGAAAAAAGGGAGTGATCTATATACCTCCATCTTGCGAGAGAATGCAGGTTTGAACTGCTTTTTTCCACAAGTGACTGGATTTCGTGAATTAGTTCATCTGGTAACCTGCTGATTTTGTCTTGTTTGCCTCCAAGAATCCTAACTTTTTTCATGGTCGGGAACCCACTTAAGTAATCAAATCCACCTCTGTTTCCAATTTCCCCTAACCCTAATTATCGCTCACTCAAGTTCCCCTAATTTGAAGGCCAAGTACTTTCTGACTATGTCCCAACTCGCAACCTTTA